>NW_022992206.1:1010278-2408637 GCF_902827175.1 Gymnodraco acuticeps | reverse complement strand
CCCTTTCTCTCCTCTCGTCTCTTCTCCTCTCCATCTATAAGCAGTTGAGGAATCACAACAAAGCCAGCCAGCTAACGAATCAGAGCAGACTGGGCTCTGGTTTCAGACAGAGGGTGAAAAGAGGTGCTGCAGCACAGGCAGTATGAGAAATATGAAGCATGTTTAACATTAAAGCATGTAAACATGTCACAGTAGAGCATAAAATACAAACGTGAAAATGAGCTTAATCTGTCCTCTTTTAGTATCTTTTACACAATCCTTTCCCTTTCAATTAGATGCTTTGTCAAGCCAGACGTTCATCACAATCTCCTCCATAATAAATTGTAATAACAACAAGTAACATTTTCGAGATGGAGAGGACTATAGTTAGATTTCAGTAAAATGGAGAAGATGCTGTATATTTTGGTCCAATGCCTATTTATATATTGGGGCCAGAGGATAAAACTGTGGGTTAGAGGGGCTTCTTGAAGCTGTCAAAGAAAAAAGAAGAAAAAAGAAAAATGCAGCAACATCATGTTTGGGTTATTGCTTCAGAGCTCAGAGGATCAGGTGAGTGGAGAGAGAGAGAGAGAGAGAGAGAAAGGTCCAGTCTGGTGAGAGGCTAGTGGGAAGTGGTAGGGCAGCAGCAGGCAGTGGAGCTGAAGTATGTTCCACGGCAGATGTATTGAAAGGTCCTAGTGTGCGTCTAACACACCTGAGCCATGCATGTGGTGCATTCACTGCACCTCCCAGGGGGTGGGAGGGCAGCTGTTCCTTCCTACATCAGTGGTGCCACGCCAGCCTACCTGTGGCTCTGCAGCAGTCAGTGTTGCCTTCGCTCGCAACGGCCCGCTCTCTGGGGAAATCATCACTCTGCTGGCTCCCAGCCCATTAAACAGACACTCGTCCTGTGTGTGTGTGTGTGTGTGTGTGTGTGTGTGTGTGTGTGTGTGTGTGTGTGTGTGTGTGTGTGTGTGTGTGTGTGTGTGTGTGTGTGTGTGTGTGTGTGTGTGTGTGTGTGTGTGTGTGTGTGTGTGTGTGTATTTCAGAGCAGACGCTGGTCAGGACTGCAATTCCCCCGTCCACAAATGAAGAAATGAGACACCAATTGAATGAAAATAGAAAAGCAGCACTCTCAATAAACGTCCAGCCTTTCCCCCCTACAGGTTCATTCATTCAATGCATACACAAGCGTTTCATCCGTTTCAGGATATCTCTTACTAAAAAGTCATTAGAAGCATCCATTTTCTCCCCCAGATTGTTCAGTTTTGGTGGCTGTTTACCAAACCCACAGAGGTGTTTTTATCATGTTGAGGTTCACAGTGAAAGCTCTCAGTATCTCTCAGCTGCGTCTGTACATCTTATGTAACACCCTGGATTTCTAGCAGACACACTGTTTTTCAAAGCCCGCCTATTGTTGAACAAGGATTATAATTTATCACTCAACTGCCGCAGACACTCATACAGCGGGCCAACATACAAGGTCTGCTTGATTGTGGTTCTCTATTGTGTGTGGGAGCAGGCGGGGAACATGACATTTAGCAGTCTGGAGAGGGTTATTTCCGACTTGTGTTGAGTGGCGTAAACACCTTTATGTTGTTGTACAGAGTAGTATTTACATACCTTTTAGGGCAGATTAGTTTAATCTGTAATCATGATTTTACAGTCACTTTATGCTTTTCAACACTCCTCCCTCTGAGCCTGCTGATATGCATGAAAACCATTTTTTTACAGTGCTGTTAAAGCTTTTCTGACACAGTTATCTGCCAAGATGTTATCGTATTTGGATCCCTATCTAACCTCAAAGCAATACCTATTTCATATCTATTTTTGATAACAATCAACACTAAGTTCATGGCTGCAACTCTTTCTTTTCTTTTTTGATCTATTTGAAGTGAGTATTGCAAAGGATTTTTCCTCTTAAGAGAGGCTGTGAAAATATAGGTTCACCTTTTGGACTTTAAACGCCAAATAAAGTTGTGATTCTTTTTTTCTTGAATCAAACCACCTTGAAAAGACTTACAGAGTCTTCATTCTCTGACGGGTGTGATGTCTGCTGTTGCTTGTTAATGCTCACAGGTTTTCCTTTAATAACGTACCTGTTCATACAAACTGACCTCAGACCACTTTGTGCAGCGGCAGCAGTTTTGATCCTAACAACAAAGTGCTGATGACAGGGTTACCTCTCTACCTGCACACTTCACTGCTAATGTACATTGCACACCAAGTGCCTGAACAACCTGTCAATGGAAACTCAGACTTTTTTTAATTACAGTTTTGCCAGTGGGAGGGGGGAACAGTCATGACAAGAAAAATAATTTAGAGGTGAAATAGCTGGAAAAAATTCAAAATCTTAATTTTAATCCTAGATGGAAGTAATTAGTTTTTTCTTAGTACACATAAATTCCTATAATGCATTATACCTTATTGACATTAATGTTACACTGACAATACTGTCAGAAAGGCAAGTAACATGCCAAATATCATTATATTAATTTACCCTTAACATGGGTTTAAATCTGTCTCACTCTTAACTATTTTTCTTTTCTTAAAGAATAGTGAAATACTGGCAGTACATTGCATCGACAAAACCCAATCCTCCCAGAGTCCTGGCATAGACATTACAAGACATCGCATGGAGGAAAAAAAGGAAAAGGAAATACATACATTAAAAACAATAAAACTGAAATTACAAAGTACATGCAATGGAAAAGAAAAAGTGCACTAATGCTTCTTGGTTAACTTTGAAATTAAACAAAGTCCCAATCGGCTTTTATGTGTCCAGAAAGTTCCCAAGGAGTATCTTCAACATTTTCATTGCCTTTCAACCTAGTAAGCATAGATGCAGTCCAAACCAATGTATTGACCCATTCCATTCTATCCGGAAACTTGTCTATTTTCATATGTCTCAAGATGATTCTGGACGCTGTTATTAAACCAACATAATAACAGAAAATGAACTTTTTGAAATATGTGGTATTGGGATCTGAGCAGATTAATACTCCAAGGCAGATGAAAATGAAGTTTTCACAATTAATTTTCTAGTCAACATTAGATTAGTTTTTTCAAATACATCCAGGGATATGACCTAAATCCTCCCCGCCTCTTCACATAGCACCGTTAGTGCATAGACACACATGCCACTAAATGTATACATTGCTTAAATAATAGAAATGTAGTTTAGGTAGACGCCCATTAGGGTTAAGTATTCATATACAAAATATTTGATTAGGTTTTTTGACAAGCAGGTGATGAAAAATCATATCAGCCACACACTGAAGTCACAGTGGGTCACAATCTGATTTGCATTAGCTTAGACAACAGACAAACTGTGTGAATCATTATCATATAAGAGGGGGGGGGTGACAGAGACGAACGAGGTTTTGCTCTCCGCTGCTCCCCTCAGCATCCCGTGGAGGCCGTGATGTGGATCTTTGATTAAAGCACAATGAAGCTGAAGGTTGAGAGGTTCCCTGCTGCGAGGATTCAGTAGAAGGAGAGGGAAGGTAGAAGGTTACATTTCAGCTCGACTGAGGAGAAACACAAGCTGTATGAAGCTAAATTAAACATTAAAATACCTATATTGTAAGACTTTAAACAACACAGTTCAAAACTTAATTGTTCAGAGTAAAGCACCATAAAACAAATACAATCCCAAAAACTACAATTGGGCAATTATAGACATCAAATAGATGCTCCCATGTTAATAACCTTTGGAAATGATTTGCTTTCATATGCAATAATTTGACTGTTAAAACATTCTGGTTTCCTTTAGGAGACCCCAACACACAAAAACAGAACCTTTTTTTGCACACAGGGTTTCCCACACATAGACTATACTTGGGATTTCGCGACCCATTTAGGTTTTTGTTTTTTTTATAATTGTTTTTAATACATTTTTTTTTTTTTATTCGTCCGTGACCATGACGCCATCTGCGATCGATTAACTTGTGGACAATGATCCCTCGCTCTACGCCTCCTGTACCCAGTCCCGGACTGGCTATCGGGAGTACCGGGGGGTTTCCCGATGGCCTGGCCTGTTAAGTGGCCTGCCTCACACAGGGTGACTGGCTGTTTACATGATGTGGCCTGCCGACATGGCCACTGTCATACAGATCATAAATCAAAGCCCTTGATTGGTCTCTGTGTGTCATTCAAGCTTGGGATAACCTCAGCTCAGGTGAGGTGAAGGACTCTCTGAGGGTTTAGATAGTTAACTTAGTCTAAGTTCTCAGTGGGTCTCAAACGGTTTGGTCACCATTTATGTAAACACATATTTCCATTTGAGAGGGTAGTGATTAGTAAAATATGCATGAATAAATAAATAAAAAGTTAACTAGGTGAAAAAAGGTAAGATACACTTTTAAAACTTGTTGAGAGCTAAAACTAGTCTTTGCTGCTGCCTCAAAAAGGAGAAGGGAGGAGAGGAGGGAGACAGGAGAGGCTGGTTCAGGAGCCCAGACACACTCACAACTATAAATGAACCAAAAATAAATAAATAAACAAGTTTCAGTGTCTTTTCATATTGGAAATGGTATGTTATTGGTTATGGCCATGATTTAAATGATTATTGAAATGTATACAGTTCTGTTTCATATAGGTGTTTCCATAGATCTAGTTTCTTAATTTGCCCCTCAAAGTGCACCAGATTGATGAATTTAACTCCAAAATAAAATAAAAAAATCTTACCGGGGAGGATTTGAGGTCCACCCCCACTTAAAATCACATGGATAGGTTCCTAAATACATTTACCATTTTTTTTAAATAGTAACCCATGTCCATATGTTTATTTGTGGGTAGTAAATGTAAACTATAGGGCTATCATTATGGGCCCTGCCTGTACCTGTTCGCTCTGCCATCGCGTGAAGGGTCTGCTAACAAGCGACCAACAGAAAGGTTAATGTTAATGTTGTTGCACGTCACCTCAATCCGCTACCACCACCCCCCCCAAGTATATTTCAAATCTGTGGGCAACACTGGCACATTTACATTTCCAAACCAACGAATAACTGAGAAGGTCAGGACGGATTCTAAGATGGATCTTTAAAATAACACCTTCACCTTTCGGTTAACATAAAAAACATTCATCATATACAGGAAAATGCAGTCTTCGTTACTGTTTTCTGTATACTGCCTCAGCATTAACATCCAGCTGAACATCTTGTTCCCCGTGGAGTTTTGGACCATTAGTAGTGCTATGGAGGAATGTTCCTCTGTGTGGGTTCCCTTTATATGTCACCTTGTGCACACAGGTGATTCTGAATGTAAAGGGAAACTCTGTTTATTACATAAAAACTCCACAGGGCAGCTTCAAGCACCGCACTGTACAGTACAGTACCGGCAGTTTCCAATCCTCCTCCTATAACAATAGTCTGAGAATGTGGAAATAAAAAAACATGTGTCTACAGTAGTTTGTTAAACAGTGCCGATCTTGTTTAGATGCTAACATTTGATTATATTTAAAGTAATATATTTGTTATTTCTGGTTTACATTACATATGATGAGTTGTCTACACACATGTTATGCTATATCCAATACTTGAACATACGTTTACTTAAGATCTGTAGTTCCGGTATTTACATTTTTCTTACTTTATACTTTTCCCGCACTACGTTGAACTACTTTTTACTTCACTACAAATATTTGCTGAGTTTAGTTACTTTCAGATTCAGATTATTAAAACAGAATATTACGAACATTTAATCTGATTATTATTATAGATAAAGCTTTAGTATTTATAATCAGCCCCACCTTTTTCCGCTAAAGTGATGTGTTCATTAATTTATTCATGAGTATAATCCATGGGATATCCTGCATAATGAGCAAATAAAAGTTTGGAATTATATAATTATGCTTCAATCTTATTACGTATTTTTAGCTACTTAAAATATTGAATGCATTTCTACATCTTGTACGTATTTAAATAATATGAGGATCTCTCCTACAAAAACCATCTGTAAGGTTGTATACTCATATCATCAAGTCAGATATGAAATTGATACAATATGTGATGAAGTATTATACATGATATGATATGACACACGCTGTGGTGTGATATGATAAGATTCAGCATGTTTTGAATCCATTTGCATCCCTCACAACCAGATCAAGGGTTTCCTGCGCGATAGCTCGCTAATTACAGTTTGGAGTGTGAGCTCTTGCTCTGTTGTTTATCTGAAGGAAATTAGAAGATAATTATATTTGCAAGACCTGTTTGGACTTGCTCCCCCCCCCTCTCTCTCTCTCTCTCTCTCTCTCTCTCTCTCTCTCTCTCTCTCTCTCTCTCTCTCCTCTCTCTCGCTCTCTCTCTCTCTCTCTCTCTCTCTCTCTCTGTCCTCTCTGCTGCAAACATTACATTACTAATGCTGGGAAGCAAGCCTCTCCAAACAAATCACATACTGTAGCATCATAAGGCACAATATTATTAATTTGATGTCAGCCACTTGTCAGGATGATTTGATCAAAAGTCTGGTTTACAAATTCAGCATCTGCTATCTCTACCCAGTGCCGAGCTTTATTTGATTCCATTTATTCAAATCCTCCATCTTGTAGTGTCCATCTTGCAATTTTAATAAAACAACCAAGCTGTGTAGATAAAACAAAGGGATATCATTATTTCGTAATGGAGTTTGAAGCTGAAGAGATGGAAAGATTACAGCACAGATGATACAGGAGGTTAATATTGATGGATATTTAGAAATATGATAAGAATATCATGATTATATTACATGTATATTTCAATAGCAACAGAATCAAAGCAAATCAGATGTTTTGATAAATAATTTTGACTGAGAGTCACTTATCTCTGCTGCTGCTTTTTAATGATGTAATAGTGGCATTGTTTCAAAATGACCTCAACAATATTCTGCCATTTCTGTACTGCAGTTTGACCGACAAGTCTGCAACAGGCTAATATGAGTCAGCCAATGTATCAATCCACCGCTGAGTGGCATGTGTCAAGACGCTGCATTTCCTTCCTCGTAAAACATAAAGTGCACATGCCATTCGGAATGTTCAATAAAATGGCAGACAGTAAATCTAGTGCACTAGTTAGTACGGAGGGATTTTTGGGATGAGTGGACATTTAAACATTATTAGTATGACTGTTAGTTTACATAGTTTGCTTGGATTATTTTGTCAAATTCCAAGGCACTGGGAGATCTTGGCCACAGCTCTTTCTATAATGGAACAATTATGTGTATATATTCTCTTGATTTGAACCTGCTCAAAAGATTTACCTTATCTTCCTTTGCTCATGCTACACCCTCCAATTTGTATAGAAAATCAGGCCAGTAGTTTAACTGCTAACAAACGTACAAACAAACCAATAAACAAACAAATCCTCTTTGGGGGGAGGTAATAAATTGTCCTCTCAAGGCGTTGTCACCCTCACCTTTTTGGTTGAGTTACAAAAACTCTTACATTGTGGAGGAATAAAATGCCAATTGGGTACAAACAAAGCCGTAAAAAAGAAAGCTGCTATAACTTTCTCGCTAATAGACTGTACATTTGGTTCATTTTCATCTTTAGTTGCTGTTGTTGTTGTTACCTAGCTGCTGGCTCTGTTGTGATGGGACTGGCAGGGCCGGTTTCACAACCTTTTGCATCAATAACATGTTTGTTGAAAGGTTCATTCATCGAGGGATAGCATTGGCTTTTATATATAACCAATTTTTTCAGAAGTTTGTAGGATTTTATTGTATCCAAATAAATACACAACACTCGCAAAATGTATTAATTAACAACATATGATCTTAGCCCAAAAAAACCTTGGTATTAGGTAGAAATAACTAAATCATCTAACAACTCTAGTAAATAACAGAGATACAGTAAGCTCTCAAGTGTTGGTAATCTAATAGAGCTTGTAATCCGTGTTTATGTGAGATGAATTATTATCACTTTGCTTTTTTTTTGCTTCCGATCTGAGTAATAAACACCTTTTTTGTGACAAATTCTCTTGGGAAATAACATCTCTGCTGACACAAAGCAGAGCTAATCACACTTCTATTCATCCTGTTTGTCTGCATTCAAGAGATGCATCAGAGAAGGTGTTTCCATATGTTGTCCTCGATGTAATGATTTGACAGTCAAGGTCTGCGCTATCACTCGGTAAAAATGGGTCATGGCTTGATATGAGCATAATTACCCTTTATTGGCCAAGCTGTCCTTGAGCAGGAAATGAATATTTTCTCTATTATGTACAGGGTCAGCTGAAGTGTCCTTCAAATGTAATACAAGCCATCAAGTTTGTGCAGACACACACACTTGGGAAACAATCATGCACAAACAAATAGCTGCATACAAACACACACACACACACACATCGATGATCATCCTAAAAACCTTCAGGAAAAAAAACTCCTATTAATCAAAGTGACGTGCAACCAAATACGTCTTCACTCTCTGTGTCAGTAATCGCCTTCAATGGAACGGCCTTGAAAGAGATTCTGGAGCTGTGTGAGGACGTGCAGAGCAGCTCTGTCTTTGTCCACTGATCCACACCAGGGACAGCACTGCAGCAAACCCAACCAGAACAGAGCCATGGCAATAAAGCAGCCTGTGAAGAAATACAATAATAACCCATCCATCCATTGAATGAGATCGGTCCCTAGGCTGCCTCCCAATCTTTAAGTTTTCTTTCTCTCCTGGACTCAAAGTAATTATGGGTTGGGGAAATCAGGAAGGAATTTACAAAGTGGTAAATCCGTAAGTTGAAAATCGACATGTAGGCTGAAGTCAATGGAAAAACTAAGAGCCTTTTAACTTTAAATATAAATAACTAGCAAATATTAACGTTTTCAATGCATGCAACAGCCAAATGAAGAGTTAAGAAAAGGAAGTGTAAAGTATAATAATATTAATTAATAATATTAATAAATATAAATAAAGAGAAATAAGCTATGAAGAAACGGTAATAATAATGAAAGAAGTTAAATTAAATGGGAAATGGATGAATAGGTGAATGAATCATAAGAGGAAGAGATGTGTGTATATGTACATATGTGTGCATATATATATATATATGTATTTATTTATTTGACTATTTATCTATTTATTTACCTATTAAACAATGAAGTATACCTATATTATGAAGCAAATCATGTATAAATACAACACCATATGCATACATAAAATGTAACTGACACTGTAATCCCCCTACCCCCCACCCTTCATGTTATGTCATGTCCTATTTGTGATGTGAGCCATGTCCTTGTCCTTTGTCTTTTGAAAATGTTTAATAAAATATAAATGTTAAAAAAAAGGAAGTGAAGGAGGATGAACAAAGGAAGAAATGATCTGTTAAGATTGACATCATGGAGACACTTGTTTATATATAAAAACAAAGACAGTAATGTGACACCAGCAGCTATTTCAACCTAGAGCAGCGTATTACAATTACAAATGAGTCCTTTTGAAATTAATAATCTATGAAGTCCTACAAGTAAATGTCTGTTTTGCCTCAAAGGCAGCGTGACCATCTGTGGTGTGTTTACTTTGCACGTGACCCCTCGGAGAAAAAAACACACAGAAGCTATAGCAAATTTGCAAACTGTGATTCCCAGCATGCACGGCTGGTGTGATGACTTTCATCGATTCGCACAGACTTCCAAAGTGAAGCAGGAGTCATTCAGCAAGTCCTGCACAGCTGGTACATCAGGCTTGTGGAAAAGAAGCAGGAGGTTCTAAATCTAGACATTTGACATCTGTATTCTGAGATTCGAAATTGTACATTAGAAATAAAGTGTTACTGGAAGAAAGAACAATGACATTATGTAATTGACTGTGTTACAGTACAGTTAAACCGACAAGTCATGCCTGTGAAATTACCACGTTTGAATAATTTTGCAAATAAAGTTTATAAATGACCTTGTTTGGATTTTTAACTATAATATCTCCCCCCCCCTCGTCTTCCTCCAGGCCCCCCAGCTCGGCACTCTGATGGGCGTGTACATGCCGTGCATCCAGAACATCTTCGGAGTCATCCTCTTCCTCAGGATGACCTGGTTGGTGGGAATCGGAGGCGTGGTCGGGTGCTTCGTCATCGTCTTCATTTGCTGTTCCACCGTGAGTGTGTTTCCTACCTTCATTTAAGCCTCATGTTGCAGCAAGGCCTCCTTAAGGAGTGACCTTAAACTGACGGGCGGCATATTATAAGATACATGGCAGCAGATACAGCTGTACAGTAATGTGCTCTATAGTAGTAAAAGATACCAGATGTTCACTTAATTGGGAACAGAACAAATCTAAGGAGCTGTGATACAGACTAGACAGCTTCAATGTGTCTATCATGAGAAGTTTACTTTACCCTTTATTTCCTGGCTTTTGCAAGATTTGTCAAATAATTAACTCACTGGATTCGCCCACAGACACCGTAGCATTTTGTCATTTTATTGATGAAAATGGTATTTAACAAGACAACTTGATATTTCATGTTCTACTGCTTAATGATCAATATCTTGGCCAAAAAACTAACACTTTCCCGTCTTCTCTTTGGAGACAATAAACACCACAGTGCCAAGCTTGCAGTCCTTATTAGTTTGTCAAGCCTCTTCCTATCTGAGAGTTAACACCCTTACGGCCCGTCCACACTACAGCTTCAAAAAAAGCTTGGAGCTGGGCGTGTCTGAAGCTCGACCAACAACCAATTACATGAATCTCCCGCCCCTGACACACAAGCAGCGGTTTGATTGGCTAGAGCTTGTACTGGCATATGATTTGATTGGCTGACGCTTCCACCGAAAGCTTCAGAAGCTTCAAAAATTGAACATTGCTCAACTTTTGCAGCCTGAAACGCCAGGAAAGCTCCGCTCTGCTTCCCACAATGCAGTTCGGCGAAAAGTGACGTCACTATGGAGTCAGATTTGGGTCAATATTCTAGCGTGCAAAACAAGCTACTCACGAGTGGAAAATGTGCTTTTACACGCGCATGAAATGACCCCCGCGCGCAGATTAAACCCCCGCGAGCGGCTATGCGCTCGCTCGCGAGAGAGACAGCCCTCTTGCTCACTCGCGGGAGTGTCAGCCTCACTTGCTCGCGGAGTCTGTCTACGCGCGCGTGAAAAGTTTCTGACACTTTGGGGCGGAGCCACTGGACTTTGATTGACAGCTGCAAAGAAGCCCGCAGTTGCCAGGTTTGATAAATGCCTGAACTACCAAGAGCCGAGGAGTGACAGCTGCAAGATCAGTTGGACGAGATTGAATGGTAAAGTTGTCCATAAAAAACTATTATATTCGTAAAGTGAACAGCTAATATATATATATCTTAATGAATTTTATATAAAACAATATATTTTTGAGAGGGCTGTATCTGTCGAAAACTGCTGTCTGCTGTATGCACCTCCCTTACGAAATGAACTATAAATGAATTATAGTATTACTATAGTATACTATAAGAGTTGTATAGTGTCCTTTAGTAAGTTTGTATTTTTCACCAGCTATTGTATTACTATAGTTTTTTCTGTAGTGCCATTTTATTAGTTATAGTAGCCCTATAATATTTCAATAGTAATACTATGTATCTAGATCTTTGTAGTATTCCTATATTATTTCAAATAGTATAACTATAGTATAATATATAGTGTTTCTGTAGTTGTTTTTTGAACACAAGAACACTCCTATAGTAATAGTATGATGTTGCCATAATGAATGCATATTATTACTATAGTGTTTGTAAAAGTATTGCACTCCTAGAATTAATGTGTTTTTTTTTTTATATCAAATTAATTTATATATATATATTTATATATATATATATATATATATTAGCTGTACACTTTACGAATATAATAGTTTTTTATGGACAACTTCACCATTCAGTCTCGTCCAACTGATCTTGCAGCTGTCACTCCTCGGCTCTTGGTAGTTCAGGCATTTATCAAACCTGGCAACTCCGGGCTTCCTTGCAGCTGTCAATCAAAGTCCAGTGGCTCCGCCCCAAAGTGTCAGAAACTTTTCACGCGCGCGTAGACAGACTCCGCGAGCAAGTGAGGCTGACACTCCCGCGAGCGAGCAAGAGGGCTGTCTCTCTCGCGAGCGCATAGCCGCTCGCGGGGGTTTAATCTGCGCGCGGGGGTCATTTCATGCGCGTGTAAAAGCACATTTTCCACTCGTGAGTAGCTTGTTTTGCGCGCGAGAATATTGTTGGAAGCTTCTTCCAACGCCGCTGTGTGGACGGGCCGTTACAGAATACTGCGAAGAATCATAAATACTCTATTACCGTCTCTAATTGCAGATTCTAAATTACGTTATTTCCTCAGTAGGTATAGACAACTTTGGTCCCACTGTACAGTCTTGGTTAACATTTATATTTATCCTTTAGTCCAAACCCCACTGAAGACGTTAATCCTGGAAAATTGTTCCCAATGATGTACTTTAATGTCTGTGCAATTTCTGAAAACATCTGGCCATTGTAGTTTTCAACAAACGCTACTCAACAGAAGTAAATGGTGCATTTGTTATGGAATACATGTAGCTGCTAGTGAGTATTTAAAAAAGCAGATGGTGTATTGAAATAGTAGTCTTGAAATAAACTTCAGTGGCCATATTCATGGTTATGAAAGAAAAGGGCAATACTACAAATAAAACATGTTAGTAGGATCAATGCATTGCCGGATTGAGTCTTTTGATTTGATTTGAAAATATTGAGTATCATCAGACATATCCTTTATATTAACATTTCAAAAAACTCACAAACACACACACATGCAATTTAGAAACCATTTTAAGTAGCCCAGACTCTCAGAGGCTGATCCTTCTCAGTGCGACACCACTGTCTGTACAACTAATCAGCTCTAAGTAGAATTTACCAAAACAACAGTCTTCCTGTTTTTCACGCACAACACACTCATGAAAAAGAGTTTAAGAGTTGTATTGCTTTATCCGGCTGAGGTGGTGATATAGATCTTGCTGCACACCAACATGAAGGCAGCATTTCAAGGAAAGATGTTTTTAGTTGTATCTTATTTGATCAAACTGTCTATTGGTGTAGTAAAACATTGTTGTAACTGCAGTAGCTACTGTATGAAGGCTCAAAACTAACAAAGTCCCTTCTAAGACGCAAGTTATTTAATTTACATAACACTTTTAAAAGCGAAGAGGCACCAAAGTGCATCACAAAGAGAGACCTACTGTATATGAATATGCCTACAAGCATGAAGACATAGATGTGCTGGGACTAAAACAGCATTAAAACAGAAGCAAAGTTAAAACACAATTTAGCTTTGCAGATATAAAGAAACGGCTGCTCCATGTAAGTTGAAAGGCGCTCTGCATTGGATCTGTGAAAAGAACAAAATGGAAGATGACACACTGTGATGTTCCCATTAATGTCAGTGGCTGTCATGTGTCAGAGTGACTTTGGTGTTGGACTGACACCTAGTCGTGGCCTTGAGACTCAAATGACAAAACACACTGTCCCACAGGATCGACAGCACTGCCGACATTGATCTGAGTGGCTGCTACAAAGTGATCGTGTTTGACTTGTTTCATGCCATTGATTGTCAGGGAACGTATCATATGCCCAGCTTTTTATTTATTCAGGAGAGCGGAGGTGGATAGGAGATCATGTGTCAAAGCTCTCTGTTCAATCTGATTGTAGCTTTTCAATGTAAAGTGCAACATAAAACCTTTCTTATGTCATCGTACATGGCAGTTTAATTCAAAGTGTGTCCGCTGTCAGTGTGTTTGTGTGCTGTTGCTTTGCAGTGCGAAGTGGCAGGACTGTATGTTGGCATGTGTGTGTGTTTGTGCAGCCTAGTTTCTCCTCTAGCACAGAGGGTATTTATAGAACAACCCCCTCAAATCCCAACCATAGCAAAGTTGCCTGCACAGACACACAGGCAATATGCTTCCCAATCATGTTTCTGTGTGACAGTGAAGAGAGGGCTCTCAAACAGCGTGATGAGAGAAGCAGTATTTATTTTTGTATTGATTTTGATGCTAATTTGAAAAGGGATGTTTGGAAAAAATATTTGGAATATTAGATTGTAAATATAGATATTAAAAACGACAAAATGCCTAAGTCAATTTGAATATTCTTATAGTTTAATTAGTCAATGTGTCTATTTTCTAAAACAGGAGGAGATATTCTGTTGTTATGGGAAAAAATATGGCCCACAGTTTTCTACTAAAAATAGCACGATAAATTATGTAGAAAAAAACCCCTCCAAGATCAAAGCTGGTTCATTTTGACAGGAAATCATGCCAACACACAACAACACACACACTATCTAAGCGTCTCCTGCTTGCACACACACTGGCATTTCCTCCCATGTCATAAACTGGGGGAAATATGTAACGGCTGTAACATGAATTCTGTTTTTCCTCTCTCTTACCATTACTATCTTTCTCACACACCAAAGCACACACACACTTCTTTCTTATCAGTCACAGTGAGCTCATTGCAGAGCCCCGGGGCGATAAGCCTGAGCGTGAACGGTGAGTGAGAAACCCCCACCTCTCTCCTCCTGAGCTCCTTACATAACACATAACCACCCAGCCCCCCAGGGGTACCCAGCAACACACCGTAGGAGTAAGTGTGCGTGTGTGTGTGTGTGTGTGTGTGTGTGTGTGTGTGTGTGTGTGTGTGTGTGTGTGTGTGTGTGTGTGTGTGTGTGTGTGTGTGTACATACATGTGCGCCGCGATCCCCCACCTTTAGTGAAATCCACAGGACTTGAAGTGGGGAGAAATCACGCATGCTGTAAAGCTCCATAAGATACCGCACGAGCCCATGTTTTATTCACATGAATGCATGATGGGATATCTCTGACGGAGCACTTGTCATTAGCTGCTCAATCACAGCGGAACATGTCTGCAAATGCCGAACGCTTACCCCGTTATTTTTCTGTCACACAACATTTTGACACAACATTAACGAGCCTGCGAACATTCAGAGAGTCATTACTATATGAGGAATGTGCCTCCATGTGGAACAGCCCTGACACATTCTATACCATTAACTATGAAATATACACACAACCATTATAAAAGTCACTGTATGAACACAGACGCTCATCTCCCAGCCCGTATATTCACACATAGTGTGTATTTCTAGTGCAGATAATGAATGCAGGCTTGTCACCAAGATAAAATGAGGTTTAATATTCTAGATGGAGAGTCATCTGTTGTTTGGCCTTCCTCATTACTTCCAGGTCTTGAATCCAAATGCTGCGATGGGAAGGGTGGTTTGCCCTCTGTCGTGACTCATTTAAATGCTAAGGATGCTTTTCTCCCTTCATCCCTTTCATTTTGTGCTCATAGCTCATCTCAATTTCTCCAACCCCCTTTTTTCATTTTAATGTGTCATTATTCCCCCCTCTCTTCTTCTCATCTCTTTTCACTTCCATCATTTTTCACCTACCATCCATTTTTTGCCCTCCTTCTCCACCTCTCTCCTCCGCCTCTTTCACACAGCAGCATCTCATCCTCTGTTGTTCCGTCTCCATCCCTCAGTGTTGGTCTGAAAGTAAGAATCACCTCCGTCTCCTTCGCAGTGTACACCCCCCAGGGACTACAAGTGATAAACCACACACTGAAAATAGTCTTCTCCTGTACCACTGTGTGTGAACTGATGAAATTGTAATTGACAAAACTATTCTGCGTTAGTTTAATTAAGCATGTTAATGATACACGCTCTGAGGGCAGCGCATAACCTCCTTCCTGTCAAAACCAATTTCCCCTCAAGCCTGAGGTCGACTAAAGGCCAAATCAAAGTTTGACTGTAGCTTTGGGAAGAAACAGACTTAAAGTGTCCTTTGCAGTCAGCGTCACGGGTATATCAGCAGACTTTTTTCTTAAAAAGTGAAAATTAGCTTCTACGCCAAATGCATTCCTCGGGCTCAGACGTAATCATGGTGGTTTAGCAATTATTCAAGTTTCACTAGCATTCACACTGATTTAGAAGGAAATTGTCTATGTAACTGTCTGCTGCTGAACTCATATGAACAGAAAGATGGCGAGGCGGCATAATCTGACGTGTTTCTGCTGACACGCTTAAGAGCCAGAGGCCCAGTGGATGCATTGGATTTTGGAGGTACAGGCACTCCAGGATTCATAGAGCAAGACAAATGTGTATACTCAGAGCAGTTTTAGGTCACCTGCACTGCCTGAAAGTGGGACATTAAAACAGGCCACAAGCTCTGGGTCAGTGGGAAAAAAGACTCTGCAAATCTACAGTAGAGCAATGCTGCCTCCAGTGCCAGTCCGACAACCAGGTGCTGACTCGGACACAAGGTCATCTGGAGAAGTATTCGGGATTATTGGCAATCATAAGGGGGAGAAAAAGGAAGGGCTGAAAACCACTCAGTCCCAAATTTGAGATATTAAATCATCCATCAAGTTAATTGAGATTGGTAGCAAACCAAGATGAGATTTCTGAGATCAGTGCAAACTTTGCAGGGCGGGCAGATACATTTTATGTTGGTGACAGCAGATGATGGATAACATTTGTTAATTTCCCTGTCTGCCGTGACACCCAGAAGGGTACTCGAGAATAAAAAAAGTAGGACATGTCTAAAAGTAAAGTTAAAGTGACCAAATAGTACTTCATAAAAATAAAAATCTGCTAAATGCATGTCAAGAAAATGACAGACCATCAGGGATTAACTAGAGGACAGGAGTGAAATGACTTGGCTCGCCAGGGACTCAATGCTTGAGTGAGTTTTGAAAGGTCATCGTTGCTAATGTATCCTGTCTGGAGCTCGTAGTGGTCTATATAAGGCAAAATGTCTGCTCGACTGTTGAAACAAAAAAATGGATGAATCTGCAATTAAACATCCATCCAAAACCTAAATCAAGAGATAGACTGTTCACTTAGCTACTCCCCTTAGTTTCTGTTGCTATGCATTCTGTTGTTTCAGAGTTATGAAGTTCACAATGATATTGTAGGCAGATGTACCACTCAACAATTAAGGAAGTATTTTTTTTAAACAATGCACCCTTGATTTGAAACAGTGGGAAGATCAACTCTGGCTTCTCTTTTCTAGCAAACAACCATTTATATAAAAAGTGTCACTGGCATAATTTATCATCTGCAGCCAGAGGGCAGTTTGAGGAGGGATGCCCCCCCCTTCAAAGTCAAGTCAAAGTCAACTTTAATGTCAATCTTTCAGTTTGTACAGACAGAGATCGAAATAACGTTTCCAACAATCCTGAATACAAAAATACAAATATGTATACAAATATGTATATCCTATATATATATATATACAATCAACAGACACATTTACACATATGCACACATTAAGATAAAACACAACAATCAATATATACAAAATAACAGTCACTTCAATATCTTAGGGAATGTACATAGCAGAGTAAAAAAAAGTGTCTTGTTAGCAAATTGAAAAAAAAAGTATGCCCCTTGTTAACCTGCCCTCTCCATCCTCTGATATCAGGGGGGGGCAGGGGGATGTTTGGTTGAGTATCTAAGTCTGGTCAGCCTGACTCATTGATCATAGCTCTGAAATATCAGCAGTCTAGCTGAGCTGTGTAGAGATAAATCCATGGCGCTGTCCATGATGCTGAATTAGAAGTACGATTTGTAATTGCGACTTTTTATCTAAGTCCTTCCCTTCTGTTCATTTGGGGCCATGGGGCAGTTAGCTAGTCTTTGGTGATTGACATTAACTTAGCTCATTACATTACATTACATTGCATTTAGCTGACGCTTTTATCCAAAGCGACTTACAATAAGTACATTCGACCAGGAAGACACAACCTTGAAGAAAACAGAATCATATAAGTACATCAGGTTTCATAGAGCCAAACATTTCAAGTGCTACTCAACTGGCTTTAGATAAGCCAGTCCTTTATTAGTATGTAAGTGCTTTGTTAATAATTATATCGCTCAAAGTGGAGTCGAAAGAGATGAGTTTTCAGTCTGCGCCGGAAGATGTGCAAGCTATCTGCTCATAACCTACTGGCTTTAAATATCTAGCTTAGCTAAGTAAATGCAGATACCTCCATGAGCAGTGGTGTCAAGCTGATTGAGACTGGGAAGTCTGTGAAAAAACTTTAATTGAACAATGAATTTAAAAGTACATTTCATGTGTTGGTTTGTTTTTGATGGCTCTATACATTAAACTGAGCTTAAAGAATCAAGTTAAAGAGTGTCCCTGACAAAAAAGTATGCTTCCTAACCAGCAGTTGCTTAATTTAGTAGACATTCAAATATAGCATCATTGTTTTTGTAATGCAGACAATGAGCCAAAGAAATGTGCATTTTTCATAGATACAAAATGTTCAATGCTTAGTATAGCAACTACACATAATAAACAAAACAAACATAGATAATAATTCGGAGGTACTGTATGTTACTACTGTAGGTAGTCAAAATAAACATAGTACTTAAATATGTGCATGTTTTCACATTAGACGGCAAAGATACAGATAGAAGTGGCAAGAAAAGAAAAGATCCTTCAAGATGAATGCACATCACAATTGTTGTGAGGGTTTTTTATTGAGCAGTTAGTTATAATTGAAGACAAAATCCAGTCTTGTCTGAAAAAAAAAAAAAAAACTTTCAAATCATATTGTCTTTTTACCTTACCATTACTGAAATACATGTAATCCATATCTTAGTATAACCTATACTGCACGTCTATTGACTGTAGCAGTACGTCTGAATCATATCATCTCACCGGTGGCCCTGGACAGTCGGTGGTGATTCAGTGACTCAGTATGCGGCGGACTACCTCTGCGGGGCCGCTGCCCACATCAGATAAAACACTTAAACAATTACTGTCTTATCTGCTGTGGTGGGAGAGGAGCTTGTGGCCTCATTATGACCAGATTAGAGCGAGAAACAGAGCCCGGTCCCACTCATTCTTCACTGCTGATCGTCAGTCCGCCGGGCCCTCAGGTGACACTAACCACATTACAGTCTTCACACAGACGCACAGAATGACAGTCCAACATACCCGCCTGGGACCCACTTTATTCCATTACAAGTCTCACTCTTTCCTGCTGCTCCAAGTTAGCTATGTTGTGATTTCATCTTCAGGGATTGTCACCGAAACACCACAACAACAACCACAGAATGATATTATACAGTATCAAGGAATAATTCTTATAAGTAACCCATTGTGTTTTAAAGTAGTAATTGTTGCAGCAACTATTAAGGATATCCAAGTTGCAACCATTAAGCTTATTAACCATTACATTTATAATGGAGCCCAGGCAATACTGGATTTTTTAGGTAGATACTGCTATTTAAATGTTGTCGGTCATTGAAACAACTTGTATGATGCCATGTATCTTAGGTATAGAAACACATTTTACAGTGACAGTCAATTTCCCTGGAAATATAGCTGTCAAAAACAATATTAAACAACATTGAATAAACATAATGATTACGTGAGCATAAAATAAAGATATCAGACATATAAACAGATTATTTTTACATCAAATCGTATTTATATAATATAGCCCAATGTCACTAAACACATTTGTCTCCGTAGGCTACAGATCAACAAACATGAATGACAATATACAAATCAATATAGAATATCGTAACATTACAAGATAAAAATGTAAAATACAAATAGAGTAACATTAATTGGTATAAAATACAATAAAAATACAAAAATATGAAATATCATAAAATATAGGACCCTAGGAGGATGTTCGGAGGCTATAGGCTTTATTCAAAAGGAGGCTCCCCCTCCAAACATGTTTTTTTATGTTTGGAGGGATCTTCTATTTCATTAAACAATTAAATTCTAATTTATTTCCGCACTGCAATTATCAGCTGACTTATACGCCGATAACAATATACCAGTCAGTGATTATCTTTAATTATTAGATGTATCTTTCAGGCTCTAAGTCATTATCATGAGTAGTTTGGTAACCCCCCCACCCCCCGCCCCCATTGTGTTGTCATAATGTGAGATATTGTCACTAAGATTTGAATTGCCAAACTTTCTGTAGATAAAAATAGATGGATATGATGGTTGACATTTGAATTAGCCTGTTTGTCTTCTGTTCCACTGTTATAGATGTAACATATGAGTTCCAAACAAATGAACATCGAGAAGACCCACCTCACACTGACAGCAGATTTAGCAAATGTCAAAGATTTCATAAACTGGGTTGATGCTGAATAAGTTAAAGCAAAAATAAAACTGCAGACTATAGCAGGTCTTGTTTTAAAACTATGACTCAAACAATACATTCAAGAGTAAGCGACAACACAATTAAAATGGGAAGACAATATAATGAAAGCAGTGAGAAGTTCTTCAGGAGATGGCTCTGTGTTTTTTCCAGCCCGCTCTCACATCTCATCTCCCTCGCTCTCTTTCATGTGCAGACAATGTGAAAAGACACTCAGAAATTGAACAATAGCATTTGAAAAAATGATGAAATCTTAATTCTTTCTTTGTACTGTCACACACACTATCTCTCTCTCTCTATTTCTGACTTTGTATCTTCCTGGTCCATTTGCCGCCTGCCTCTCTCTCCTCCTCTGTTTGTGTTGCAGGCAGCCAATGCTCTCCATCCTAGCATGCCCTCACATTTGTTCCGGTGTTTCTCCCCCCCGCTCCCAGCACAGGATATGCATTAGAGTCGTCATTGGCTGTCTCAATGTGCTTTGACAGCTGGTGACAGGCCCTGTGGCATTCTTATGTATCTAATCAACAGCCAGTCAGCTTTAGTACAAGGCATGGCAGTAAATCAGCGTTGACCTCACGTAAACTCCTTCACATGATATATGTATGTTACATACCACGGGCCTGACGCTGATATCATGGGCCTCAAATTACTATATGTAAATGTTTTTCTTAAACACGATACAGTACGATATAATTTGTCCCTGTAAGGAAATGTGTCCTGGACTCCTTTCACTGAAGATACAAATCATACATAGAATAATAAAAAGACATCAACATATTATCACACACATATTGACTCGGCATTCACTTAGGACTTTATACAGTAGGTCTTGGTTCAATCGTATCAATGTTCACCTTTGGGTGTTAGAACACAGATGCTTGGTAGCAGTCGATTCCTCTTTACTGATTTGAATCAACAAAGGATACAGTGAAGGAGGTGTGAGGTCTAAAACAAAGAAATATAAAAGTGCAAAAATATAATTAGATTCCAAGCAACAGGTTAATTTAACTTAAATATCTTATTATAATCAATAGAAATAGATTTCCTTTAATCCTGCTACTATATTAATTATTATTTTTAAACCAAATCCACCCAATCGACAGCCTTTCCAACTAAATATATGCATATACTTTACTGACAATGGCGACCTATTGCACAACCCTCATGGCCAACATCTCTATATCTATATAACATCACATGTGAGCTTTAAGCGTGTTAAAAATCGGACAAAGAAGTGACTTTTACTAAATAGCAGATAATAAAATGGAACGGAGTATGTTTTTTTCTGTGGTCAGTCAGTCTAACATGGAGTAAATTGTCTCAACATCTAGAGCAGTGGTTCTCAAATGGGACCCCTAGGGGTACGTTGGAGTACTGCAGGGGGTACATGAGATTTATTTTATGTTAATGAAAAAAAAAAAAAGATACATATACCAATTTTAGGAAAAGTAACGAAGTTTGAGCAGTGTGGGTTTTATATTAATAGACTAGAGTTACACCTATTTCAAAACTCGAAGTGTAATAACTGTCAGAATGACAAAGATCCTCAGTGAAGCACAAGCCCATGTTTCTCACTAAATTGTAAGTACAACTTAAAGATCAGTTCAATGCAACTAATGTCGTCTTAGTGTTATTGCATGATGTTAAAATTGGTTGGCCATGAATTTAGTGATGGATTGTAAACATTTTAAATGTAGCATTTAAGTGTTTCTCAGTTACAAGGTTGTTGTTTTAATAAATCAGACACTGATGGTGCAGCGCTGTGCTGTACCTCTTTATATAGGCATTTTTCCACTAACAAATAGTTTTTGTGCTGATCAGGGGGTACTTGGCAGAATTTTTTTTTCCGAGGGGGTACATGATTGAAAAAAGTTTGAGAATCACTGCTCTAGAGGATAGATTATTATTGTACTTTTTGTTATTTTAGTACCAAAAGAGGTCAACGGTTTTCCTTTTCAAGTGAAATGTCACCAAGATATTTTGATCGTGAACTTTGTAAGTCTACAGATGGAAACCATTTATTTCATACAGTGCATTTGGGTTGAATTCAGTTGTGAAAGAAAACACAAATACTACTTTTTAAAGGATTAAAATATGAACAACTCGAGAATCAACTCAATACTCACATGCCGAACTTGATAAATATGTCCTAATGTTCCTCTCTCTGCTCTTCTGTCCCCCCCCCCCCCCCCTCTCTCTGTGCAGACCATGCTGACTGCCATCTCTATGAGTGCCATCGCTACCAATGGAGTAGTGCCAGGTGGGTGAGCAGACGCTGGCACCACACAGTGATCACTGTTTGTGTCTGTCCGCTTCTAAAATTCTCTTTTCACTGATTGCTTTTGGCACATTACACCCAGCGCAGCTTGATATCCCCCGAAACATTAAAAGCTGTAGTCTGGATCTTGTGCACTTTAACTTTTCCTCACACAACGTTATTTACACAAAATACAACGCGAGCCAAATGCCTGAAATGCAGCACTGGATGTATGTGTTTGACACAATTACACAGCATGGCTATGTTTTATAATTTGAGTTTACAAAGTAATGATGGCCTACGTCTTACCAGTTGGAGTGGATGCAGCAGGGGTCAGAGCAAATTACAGGCTTGTGGGAAAGTATGGAACTGTGTGCCAATTATAACTGTCTCTGTTATAACTGGTGCAAGCCTCATGCCACTGCAAAGTGCTGATTAAGGTCTATTGATTTATGCATAGTTCATTTACTTGCACACTGTTAGGAAATAGAAGCACTGTGAATAAACACAATGATACAAATAAGTCACAGGAGCAGAATAACCTAAATGTTAACTATTGGAGAGCAATATCACAAAAGCAAGGTTGTGTAGTTACACAAATACTTCAGTCTAAAATAAATTAGTATGACAATCAATTAAAGAAATAATTAGTCAAATGTACTTGTGATAGCTTCACAAACTTGCAGTTGCTTTTTCTTTGATATGTATTGAATACTTGTTTGTCGTTTTGTAAATATAACAATTGTCAAACGTCATTACATTAATGCTACTGATGATTTGTTGTCCTTTGAAAAGTTGTGACACTTAAATATCTACTTCAATTCAACTAGTTAATGTGTGTCTCAAAAGTGCATTGCACAAAAATGTAATTCATTGAAATACACAACATTTACAAAGCTCATCACAAATGTATATAGTGAACATTGAGTAATTCATTCAGTTGCACATTAAAAAGTATATTTCATCAACTTGAATCATACACATACCAGTATGTCTGTTAACATTGTTGTGTTTGTGTGCAGCCGGAGGCGCCTACTACATGATATCCCGGTCCTTGGGCCCGGAGTTTGGGGGTGCGGTGGGGATCTGTTTCTATCTGGGGACAACTTTCGCCGGAGCCATGTACATCCTGGGGGCCATCGAGCTCCTCCTGGTGAGAACAATCCTGTTTCCTTCATCAAGACATCTGCTTTATCTTCACAAAGTTAAGAGACACAATTTAAAGATTAAGCCCACCACGTGAAGTAAGTCTAAATAAGGCGTTGTAGATATAAAATGGTGCATTTTCCATCTTAAACATATTCTTAGTGGTTAATAATTGGTTATAGATTTGACAACACTTCCAGGAAAGCTGCCATGTTTTCTCAGATTGGAAATCAGCAGCAATGGCCACTAACAGTGCAGTGAGGTTAATATAAGTGTGTGTAAAGGAGGTCCTCTTTGTACAGCATACTTGAAACGACATCCATTTGATGTTGCCAGACCATAATGAGCAGGAGAGTAAATGATTGGATGCCATTGCCAGCTTGGTGGAATATGACCACTCAAATCACAGTTTTTCCTCCGCTGCAATGAACTCTGCAATTTCATAAATTGACAATTGTATCAGAGCGATATCACTAACATAAGCTTATTTCAGCAGGAAGGTGAAGTCATTAAACATCAAGTACAGGACACCATAATGGACTTTAGGTTAAATCATGTTTGTAATACCTAAAACATTTGGTTTCATGGTCGAAAGCAGGTCCCAGTATAGGACATGCTTCAATGATATGAGGCCAAACAACACCAGCAGTACAGGAATTCAAAAACCAATCAAAGATTTCTCCTGAGAATAAGGTTTTTTCATTTTTCTTTCTTTTCTTTTCTCATGCTTTGTGTCTGTGTGGAGGGAGAGCCTCATAATCTTTCTAAGCAATGGAAGTGGTTTCAATCTATTCATCTAACTCATCTAAAGCTTATAGGTATTGAGCTTTTCCTTTAACGTTTGTCATTACATCCATAGATATATGTTTAAGCATGTATAACAAAATAATTTAAAACTAGAGATATCTGACCAAGTAGAAGAAAGACACAAGATTAGAATTTTAAAGATTTAGATTGTTTTCAAGGGGGTGAAAGTGTTCAATAGGTTGTTATCAAAGTCTAATTGAGCAGAATACAATTCAGTATTTCATACGACTGTAATCCATTACATCCGAATGCAGTGCAGCTCCTGCGGCGGCCACATGCACATATCATTCAAGTGTATTGAGTGTTCTCAATCAAAATGAAACCTAGCAGTGCATCACTATGTGCCACATGCCTAAAAATAGAGCTCCCCTTCAGTGTATTTCCCTCCACAAAAAAGCTTTGAAGCTATTTTTTATCAAGCTGTGTGTTCTTCAACGTGAATTCTGAGCAGTTGATGAAATGCAGGGATCTTTCATCTTGATATTCATCCCTCTCCTCCTCCCCCTCCTCCTCTTCCTCTTCCTCTTCCTCCTCCTCCTCCTCCTCCTCCTCCTCCTCTGCCTTTTTATTCTAACTCCTTCCACTGCAGTCCCCCATGCATGGGCTATTGGGTAATTATGCAAATGCTGCATTAGCGAGCGATCAAGACTCTGGCGGAGAAACAAGACAATTCCTTGAAACAGCTCTCACTTTAGTCGACAGTTATCAACATACCAGAGTGTTCTTTTTTCTTCCGTTATTCTCCTTCTGGATGCCTCCTAATGTATATGCAGAGTTTGATCATGCCTGGAGGTTAATTCTGTCTTCTGGGTCAAAGCTGGCTTAGTTTCCATTGTAAAATAACAATCCCTGCAGAATTGTAAGGAGCGGATCTGGAGAAGACTGATTTGAATATGTTTCATCCTTCCACCCAGGCCAAGAACACAAACTGAGGCTGCTATTTTAGGAAGCATGCACAGTTCACAGTGAAGCAGGAGATTTGTTTGCCTCTGATAACGCTGTTCAGATCACTTTCTCCAGTCAAATGACCAACATGAGCCCTGACTCCCCACTTGTTCTTGTCAATTTTATTTCCTCTTCATGGTGATTCAACCAGATGATTATTAAAACAAAAAAGGGAGAAATTCCCATGCTTATGTAACAGCTTTCTGCATGAATCATCATAAGCTGATGACAGGCTAATTAAGGGTTTTACCGTGTTATATATGATGGCACTATTCTTAGATTGACCCGTAGTAAAATGGCAGTTAATTTTGAATATTAATACCATGCTTGAGTTCTTTAATTAGGCAGAATTAAAAAAAGCAGAGCGGTATTCTGTGTGCTGCTCCGAGCTCCAGGAGAGGACTGTTAATGTGAGCATCACATGTTTTCACACTTCAAAGAGTTGTCCTCCTCACTCACCTCACGCTTTTCTCACCTCTCCTTTATTATATTTCATCTTCTATTTTTTTTTTTTTTACCCAGGCTGAGGTTTATTTAATTCAGCAGTAAACAGCGAGCTAGAGGCTTGTGACCTCAGATCTGCCAGTTTATATCCCCAGACTGGCCGGGGAAAGCGCGAGGAGGGAAAGTGGATGAGTTACACTCCCCAAACAACTAACACCAAGATGCCCTTGAGCAATGATGAGATTGTATGGAACTTTTTTGAGAAAATAGCAGGTGTGATATCACTCGATATTTAGCAGTGATATAGAATTATATTTAGATTTTCTTCACACTGCACATTTCACTTTTATATTTAATTGAATATGTTATTCCTTGCACACTTACTGTAAATAATATCTTACTTTTACATTTTGTTAGCTGTACTTGGCCCTTCATAGCGTTTACTCAACAGATAGTCTACAGATTTCTATCTTTCACTGTGAACATGTATGTATTTTATAGGGATGCACGATAATTATCGGCCCGATAATTATCGGTCCGATATTAGGAATTATGACGTCATCCCGATAAACCCGATACCAGTATTAATAGCCCCGATAATATACAATATATTTTTTGGGTAAAAAAAAAGAAAAAATACTGCGGTGTGGGTGGATTGGGATGAGGGGCGCTTGTTTTTCGTACATTTTTTTGTATTATCGGTTATCGGTATCGGTATCGGTCTTGAGAAGCAGGAAGTTATCGGTATCGGTTTCAAAAAACCAATATCGTGCATCCCTAGTATTTTACTTTTGAGTTCTGTTTTATTTCTATTTTGAGATGTTTCTATTTTATGTTTGTTTATCTCCACATTATGTGCAATGCCTCGGTTTAACATGCCGCTGTGACGAAAAACCGCAGTGACCCATCCTAAAACCCGGATGTAAACTCCTTCCGGTTCCTTCGTCAAAAACGCAATGCAATTTCTCCATAGGATTTTGGAAAATAGCTCGAAATAAGGTCTGTGATTGACACACATTTAAGAGACGGATCACGTTTTGTTCAGCCGGATAATATCCACATGTCTATCCTACTTTTATAATTTTCGAAGCATAAATCTAGTCGCAAGAAGCAAAATGCTAACGTTATGCTATAAAGTAGTGATGTTACGTATTGCGCCGAGGCTTCGGAGCGTGTGTCGAGTAATCCCCGAAGCTTTTTGTGAAGCATGTATCGAGGCTTGTATCGTTTTGGGCCAGTGACGTCATCGATGACAAACGAAGCCTCGCTGCCTGTCGATTCCACGTGACTGCTTCAGAAAGCGATTCAGATCGGTTGAACCGTTGAACCACAACGCTCATAATACCCATGGATGTATAACAAGAACCATATTACCCCTCCTGTACCCGGGCCCGGTGACACGATGGAATCAAGAGAGCTCAGACCCTCACTTATATAGAGGTCGGAACATGTCATAAGTATAAATGAATACAAGCATAAATAAATGTAGGAATAAAAACATCAATAAATACAGGAATACATATCTTGCAGTGTTTTCAGGGAGCTTTAGTGTGTGTGCTGTGGCTCAGCAGGAAAACAGTTGACTCATGACCGCAGGGTCCCTGGTTCAACGACTGGCCAATACGTATTTTTTGTTGTTTATAAAAGCTACAGCTAAATGAGATAATGTAGTTAATAAATGTATTCTTTGATATGATTTAGCCTTTCTCAGGCTACAACGTGGTTAAGTTTATGAATACTCAAGCCTGCATTACAATATAGGCAGGGCCAGTCAGCTGTAGAGAGTTAACTAATTAGAGGGGCGTGGCCCCACAGCTGTGAGAACTCAGCAATCAGGCGTCCATTTTAGGTAGCTCTTTCCTGGAGCGTCAGCTTAAGCGTCAGACAGCCGAAGACTGACAAAGACATTAGAGTCCTGCGGGAGTAAGACTGACAAAGACATTGGAGTCCTGCGGGAGTCACGAGGGAGGCAAAGAGGAGGCAAATCCTACTCTGATTGAAATGGTGTCTTATTTCTCTTTTCTTTAGTTTTCTAGCCCCTCATGCTATAAACATGTGTATTTTCTCCATTCCTGTTCATGTGTCTTCTCGCAATTATCACTGGCCCCGTGTATCTCCTAATCGCTATAACCGGCCTGCTCTCGTCTATCCCACATGCTCCACTGAGATCCAACATCTAGTTTCAGGTGGCCTGTGGAACTGCCAGTCAGCTGTTCCTAAGGCTGACTTCATCTCTGGCTACGCCTCCCTGCAGTCTCTGGATTTCCTTGCTCTCACTGAGACGTGGATTACTCCATTCAACACATCCACCCCAGCAGCTCTCTCCACAGCATATTCCTTCTCCCATACACCCAGACCAACTGGCAGAGGAGGTGGCACTGGTCTCCTGCTCTCTCCCAAATGGAGCTTTTCCCTCTTCAAGCTACCTAACTTCACTCCTTCCACCTTTGAATTCCATGCCGTCACAGTAACCCATCCTATACAATTAACCATTGTTGTTCTCTACCGTCCACCAGGCGCCTTGGGGGACTTCTTGGAGGAATTAGATAGTCTCCTCTCACACATCCCTGAAACTGGCCCTCCCGCTGTACTTCTCGGAGACTTCAACCTCTAGACGGGGAAGATAGACGAACTAACATCTCTGTTAACCGCCTTTGCTTTCTCACTGTCTCCATCCCCACCGACTCATAAAGCTGGCAATGTCCTTGATCTCATATTCACAAGGAACTGCGCTACTTCTAACCTCTCTGTAAACCCGCTCCACACATCAGATCACTTCTTCATTTCATTCTCTCTACCCCTTTCCAAACATAACAAACTAATCTCTTCTCATCCTGCACCTGTCCGCCGTAACCTTCGTTCCCTCTCCCCCTCTACCTTTGTCTCATCGGTGCTCTCAGCCCTCCCTTCCTCGGACTCGTTCCAACTACTACCTCCAAACTCTGCTGCAGAAACTCTCCTCTCTACTCTCTCATCCACTCTGGACTCTCTCTGTCCTCTCACATCTCGGCAGGCTCGTCAGTCCCCTCCTGCTCCCTGGCTAAATGATGCACTGCGTGCTAATAGAACCGTCCTTAGGGCAGCAGAGCGGAAACGGTGGAAATCCAAACACTGTGACGACCTCCTAACCTATCAGGCTCTCCTCTCCTCTTTCTCGGCTTCGATCTCTCAGGCAAAAAGTACTTTCTTTCAAGATAAGATCCAATCTTCCTATTCCAATCCCAAAAAACTATTTTCCATCTTCTCCACCCTCTTGGACCCTCCAAAAGCCCCTCCCCCCCTCCTCACTTCTGTCAAGCGACTTTGTTACCCACTTTGAAAAAAAGGTTGATGATATTTGCTCTTCTTTTTCTGACTCACCTTTACTCACCGCTGGGTCACCAGACCCTCCTTCCACCCACACACTAACCTCCTTTTCCCCTCTCTCTCCAAGTGAGGTTCTTACCCTCATTACCTCTGCCCGCCCTACCACCTGTCCTCTGGACCCCATCCCTTCAAACCTCCTTCAGACTATCGCTCCTGATATTCTACCGTTTCTCACCCATTTCATCAACACTTCTCTAACTTCTGGTCACTTTCCAAACAGTCTCAAGGAGGCAAGAGTAAACCCTCTCCTAAAGAAACCCACTCTCAACCTGTCAGATGTTATAAACTACAGGCCTGTCTCTCTACTCCCGTTCCTGTCTAAATCACTTGAACGCGCTGTCTTTAAACAACTCTCCTGTTATCTCCATCAGAACAACCTTCTGGATCCGCACCAGTCTGGTTTCAAGGCAGGTCACTCAACAGAAACTGCTCTCATTGCTGTCACTGAGGAACTGCACACTGCCAAAACTGCATCCCTCTCCTCTGTCATCATCCTGTTGGACCTGTCTGCTGCATTCGACACGGTGAATCATCAGATCCTCCTTCGCACTCTCCAAGAACTTGGAGTTTCAGGCTCTGCACTTTCCCTCCTCACCTCATACCTCAAAGACCGTACCTACAGGGTGACTTGGAGAGGGTCTGAGTCCGACCCTTGTCAATTAACTACAGGGGTCCCTCAGGGCTCTGTTCTTGGTCCCCTCCTCTTCTCCCTGTACACAAACTCGCTCGGATCAGTCATTAGCCCGCATGGTTTTTCATACCACTGCTACGCTGACGACACCCAATTAATTCTGTCCTTTCCCCACTCAGAGACCCAGGTTGTCGCACGCATCTCTACTTGTCTAGCTGACATCTCTCAGTGGATGTCTGCTCATCACCTCAAGCTCAACCTTGACAAGACTGAGCTGCTCTTCCTTCCGGGAAAAGATTGTCCCACTCTTGACCTAACAATCAACATCGGCACCTCAGTTGTTTCCCCGACTCAGACTGCAAGGAATCTGGGTGTGACCCTAGATAACAACCTGTCCTTCACTGCAAACATCGCTGCTACAACCCGTTGCTGCAGATACACGCTTTACAACATCAGGAAGATACGTCCCCAGCTGACACAGAAAGCGACTCAGGTTCTGGTCCAGGCTCTCGTCATCTCACGCCTAGACTACTGCATCTCCCTCCTGGCTGGTCTACCTGCATGTGCCATCCGACCTCTGCAGCTCACCCAGAATGCAGCGGCTCGTCTGGTCTTCAACCTTCCTACATTTTCCCACACCACTCCGCTCCTCCGCTCCCTTCACTGGCTTCCGGTAACTGCTAGAATCCACTTCAAGACACTGGTACTTGCTTACCATGCTGCGAATGGATCTGGCCCTTCGTACATCCAGGACATGGTTAAACCGTACACCCCAGCGCGTGCACTACGCTCTGCATCAGCCAAACGACTCGCTGCACCCTCGCTGCGAGGGGGACCCAAGTTCCCATCAACAAAAACACGTGGGTTTGCTATCCTGGCTCCAAGATGGTGAAATGAGCTCCCCATTGACATCAGGACAGCAGATAGCTTGCACATCTTCCGGCGCAAACTGAAAACTCATCTCTTTCGACTCCACTTCGAGCGATAAATGTATTAACAAAGCACTTATATACTAATAAAGGACTGGCTTATCTAAAGCCAGTTGAGTAGCACTTGAAATGTTTGGCTCTATGAAACCTGATGTACTTATATGATTCTGTTTTCTTCAAGGTTGTGTCTTCCTGGTCGAATGTACTTATTGTAAGTCGCTTTGGATAAAAGCGTCAGCTAAATGCAATGTAATGTAATGTAATGAATATTATTAAGGAATACAAATCCCTCTTTGCAATGTTTACCAGCCTCCTTAGGCTTTTCAATCACAATCATTAAACTGGAATAAATACAATATTGTTAACATGAAAATATGATTTAATGTTCATTGTTTAGAGTTATTCTAAGGCTTTACTCATTGGGAACTCTGTATGAGATAGAGCACACTGTTGAGATGTCAAATCTGCCTGTTTTACACACTTTGACCAACAGGGGGGTTTGTGTTCAAATGAAGCCCATTTTTATTTATTTTTTATTTATCCTTTATTTATCCAGGAATGTCCCATTGAGATACAAGATCTCTTCTTCCAGGGAGTCCTGACCAACACGGCACACAACAAGTTTCAACATAAAACAAGGGCATTAAACAAAAAACATACAATTCAAATATAAATACAGAAGGCCATTTGTGCAGTGGCAAGAAGCATAATCACATCAGCAATAGCATCAGGTAAAACAGTTACATGTTTCATGAAGGGCTAATCGTAGCATACCTTTAAAAGCATTTACAGTAGGAAGTGCCTCTCGACAAAGTTTTACTTGCAGCGTATTCCATAAAAAGGGAGCATAGTGGGAGAATGCAGTTTTACCAAGCTCTGACTGCATCAAAGGAACATTTAAAAGCATCCCATTTGCTGCTCGTCTGGTATTAAAAAAGCAAGTATAAAAGGACAGAAGTCTGGAGATATATAAGGGCAGCTTACCTAGCAATGACTTAAGGATAAAAATCAACATGTGTGATTGTCTTCTTTGGTACAGAGAGGACCATCCTAGGGATTGATACAAAGTGCAGTGGTGGGTGCGAGAGCCTGCACCCGTTACAAAACGTATAGCAGTATGGTACGCAGAATCCAGCTTTTTAAGCAGGGAGGAAGGAGCATGCATATAGATCACATCGCCATAGTCTAATACAGACAGAAAGGAATGATGAAGCCTCATGAGATGAACCCTTTTGCGAACCAATTGGCTGGAAAGCTTCATAAGGCTTCATCTCGCCATCACTACTATAAAGGAACTACAGCAGGGTCGCTGCTTCAACGTCACGGCAATTTAAGATCCATATTCAAACACACAGATTGTAAATGGTACAAGTTGAAGCGTTTGTTTGAACAGTTTGCACGAGGCAGGTACTTGCTTTCAAGCAGAACAGGGCAAACAAACTTAGCGGGAGTGTTTTACGTGTTCGGCGTAATGACGTAAAACGGTCTCGACAACTTCTGTAGTCCTATTCAGCCACTTGTTAACAACCATCGTTTTTCAGACACGTAAACTCTTCAAAAATCACCAGCGGGGTCAATGCTGATGTATTTAATGTCGTAGAACAAAACGTGATCTGTCTCTTCAATTTGTGTCAAACACAGACCTTATTTGGAGCTATTTTCCAAAATCCTATGGAGAAATTGCATTGCTTTTTATCGAAGGAACCGGACGTGGTAAAAATGCTAACTTACTTCCGGGTTTTAGGACTGTTTTAGGTTTTAGATTTTAGGACTGGTTTTAGGTTTTAGGACTGCGGTTCTCTATAGAATGTCTTTAATATCATAACCCTTTCACTTCAGATCTACATAGCACCCAAAGCAGCCGTCTTTCCCCTGGAGGGTCTGGAGGGGGCCGAGGCGGAGGCCGCCCTGCTGAACAACATGCGGGTGTACGGCACCATCCTGCTCTTCTCCATGGCCACGGTGGTGTTTGTCGGAGTGAAGTACGTCAACAAGCTGGCCTTGGTCTTCCTGGCCTGCGTCATCCTCTCCATCCTGGCCGTGTACGCCGGGGTCATCAATACCGGATGGGATCCTCCAGAATTCCCGTAAGCCAACCAAGACGGTCAGACAGAATATTAGCTTAGCCGAAAAAACATAACCATAATGCTAACTACAAGGCAAAGAAAATACATCAGATTGATGCAATACACACCTGATGTCAGAAAACATTTATACAACCTGTCATTATATTAATAGGAAGTTAGAAAGCCACCTCTATTGATTGGAAAGCTGAAAAGGATTGGTTTGGTTTTCATTCATCATGGTAAACACTGAAGTAAAGTCATTAAGATGCTGATGAATACAACAGTTACAGGTAACATAGCCGTCCATTTTTAAACTTATTTTAGTACATTTTAAGCTCAGAGGTCTGAACTTGTTTTGACCTGAACAATTACTTGATTCCTGTAGAGAATAATGTTGTTTGAAGCTCAATTATAAATGTGTAATTTTTTATATCAAAATCATTTTAGTTACTTTTTACTATTTACATCTGTAGTGCTTTATTACCAGACGTCACCCATTTATTATAGTAGTAGTTTTAGTATTATCATTATTATTAATGTTGTTGTTGTTATAATTATTTGCATTATTGTGTTACTTGTTCTTCCCTCCAGTGTGTGTCTCCTGGGCAACCGCACCTTGGTGTCGAAGAACTTCGACGTGTGTGCTAAGACCATCGAGTCAGCCAACGGGACGGTCACCACCCAGCTGTGGCGCATGTTCTGTGACTCACCGCTCCTCAACGCGACCTGCGACAAGTACTTCGTAGCCAACAATATAACTCAGGTCCAGGGCATCCCAGGGGTCACCAGCGGGGTCCTGGCAGGTGGGTCTGGATCTGCCGTGTACCATTTACACACAGTGAGCACACAAAACAACAAACCTGGAAGAGGACAGATATAGTCTGATCTCTTACCTACATAAAATAGCAATACTATATTTAAAAAATAATCTGTACAAGTATAAGTCCTGCATTCAATATCTTCCATATTTTAAAAAAACAAAAGTGTTGGCATCAAAATATACCTAAAGTAGCAATTATGCATATTAAGCCATTTCAGTATCAACTTTATCACAGCTGATAAAGGTGGAGCTCATTGACTTTACTCATGTCTTTAACTACGTCAATGTTTATTTATGAGTTGATTTATATTTTGAAATAGCTAGTCATCTGTAAAAGTTATAACTGTACTTACTGCTAACAAAATGAGGTGGAGTGGAAGTATAATGTAGCATAACATGAAAATACTCATAGTTCATGTAACTCAAACGTGTACTTAAGTACAGTGCTTCAAGTAAATGTACTTTATTACAACCACCAGTGTGCACATGCCCATTTTAAGTACACAAATATGTACAGTAGCCCATGTATTTTTCTTAATATGCTGTAGTCATGGATAATTGATTAGTTGAGTTTAGTCGTCAAAGTAAAAATGCTTACATTAAAGTGACCTGACGTGCAAAAGGTGGTCTTAAAGCAGATTGTTGCTATGTGCTTTGTCTGTCGTCAGATGGGGAAACGTAAAACTGTTTCCATTATAATCCCCTGAAGAATTTCTTTAGGGGGCATTAGGAGTAAATAAGGAATAATACAATTATGAAAAGAAAGCTGTCACGGGTTGCACCGCTTCAACTCCCAATATGCATTAGAGTAATTGATTTACTGAATTTGCCAAATTATATACTAATGCATTTCTATGTCATATATATAGAAAAAATATATATAAATATTTCTTTCTTTCTAAATACCCTGAAAAGTCAGGGTATTTAAAAAGTGATATTGTTTCACTAAGACCAACAGAAGCGAGTAACAGACCGTAGCAGCAGTTTGTCCGCCCTGGGTGACCGCACACCTGAGGCTACAGAAAACAGAGCTTGGTTAACCTCGTTCCTCTCTAGTAGTTACTACAGGGGCAACAGTTAGCCCTGTTTTAATGATCCATGTTTGCAAATCAGGTTTTGAGGTTTCATTGTTTTATCAAAAAGCCTTTTCTTATTTGTTTAACCAAATTATTACTGTTTGCCCCTTTTGTAATGTCTTCATGGAGGAGAGCATGCCCACATCCACTCAGAATGCAATCACAAATACATTACAAATGTACATAAATTTACAGTCACATTGCGACATGGAAGGAAATACGAAAATGATTGGTGTGTGAATACTACAGGGAAATATATACTGAGGAGAACCCAAGATAATCACATTGGTGTGCAATGCTCATGTTAACACTGAAATACAATTTGAGCTCAGTTTATTTCATTTTTCTTTTAAAAAAAACCCACACAATGCTAACACTGACCCTCTGAATTAGCCCGAGCGAAAAATGCTAACCTATTACTGCACCGACTACTACTCCTAGCTCCCTTATTACTTATCCTAGGTGCACATCCAACACATATTTTATGATCGCAAGGAGATACATAATCTAACGGTGCCCACCTCAACACTGAAAGATACAAACTCGCGACGTTATCAACAAAAACATACATCAAAACATGTAGCGCTAGGTAGCCAAAAACGCTAACATGGCTTACCTTGGTCTTTGTCTGGTCAAAACTGGTCTTCAATGGCATTAAAACGATGCTGTAGTTAATCCATAGGTTAATATCCAATGTGACTGCGTCCCCTTTGAAATGTTCTGATAATCCATAAGCAATAAAAACTGCTTTTCCGTTTCCAGAAATCAGAGCAGGGATATTCCTACGCTCTGCAACAAGATTGCATCCGCAGAGACGCTAGTCTATGGGATGATTTCCCTTTGATTCTATTGGCTCTAACGGTCAGGAAGAGATGTCACATGTCAAAATCGAGCAAGGGGGGCCAGAGATAGGTCAAATCCACCCAAATGGCCCCAGAAGAGGGTTTATTTGGCTAAATCTGTCTAAAAAGGTCAAATATCACTTGTTTTGCATCAATCTTGATACAGGGTACTTATTGTACTTTGGATTCCTAAAGCTTTTAGTCTACTAACCCATCATCCAAGGTTAGTTTTCACTATAAGTACAAAATATTTTGTGGACGGACACTATAATTTACAGTTATTTACCATGTTCAATCTGAATTTTCTTTAAAATAAAAAACATCTATATTGAATCTGACTTTTCTACATCTAACTCACAGGTTTATCATTACTTTGAGAAAAAGGATTATTAATTTAACCCTTTTAGAAGGGAAGATATGGTCATTTGTTCTGGGAATGTCATTTTCGAGCCTGAAACCTGAAAAAACCGGGCTTGGGACTTAACAGGTTACATTTTAATTTAAAAAATGTAATGAAAATGTTTCTATGATCCAAATGTAAAACCTAACTACTTCAATACTTCCCTGTCCCACTTCCAGAGAACATGTTTGGGACTTACTATGAGAAGGGGGACCTGATCGCCAGGAAAAACATGGAGTCAGTAGAGGACCAGGACGACCCTCTGACCAACTCAAACCGCTACGTGCTGGCCGACATCGGCAGCTTCTTCACGCTGCTCGTCGGCATCTACTTCCCCTCTGTGACAGGTGGAACTCTCAATCTTATATGGATCTTTTTCATTTTGTGGTTTCTGATTTTCATGTTAGGAATATACATGAACTTATTATTATTCTGCAGCTTCTAACTTGCCCTGTGTTTGTATTTGTTGTTGACCTAGTTAAAATGTTTGCTTCTCCACTTTGTGCTCAGGGATCATGGCCGGCTCCAACCGCTCCGGAGACCTGCGTGATGCTCAGAAGTCCATCCCCATTGGAACCATTGCAGCCATCACCACCACCTCCTTTGTCTGTATCCTCTCATTACTGCCCCCTGCAGGTTGACACGTGTCCCTGCACCGGCCAATTTCAAAAACATTTAGTATTCAACCCAATTTAAATAATTAGAATATTGCCAAATATTAAATCAGTGGAATATCGTGTTTTCTAAAAAACCCTCTGTTCAGCCCAGAGTAGCCATTACAAGTTATATATAAAACCCAGAAAGTACTATGACAAAAAAGTATCAAGAATCATCTAACCACAAGTGCAAAAAGCCTAAAAGTGCAGAGAGATATACAAGAATAAAAATGGAATAACATGGTGTTTTCACAAAATATTTAAAGTATATTCAGTATAAAGCATTTGCAAAGTGAATGTAGTCATATAAGACATCTAAAAGCCCTAAAATAATTGTGGCCAGAAATCCACTCAAACAGTGTTGTAAGCTCTGCGATGATTTGTCAGACACCACCATCCCATGTTGACAGGACTTGAGGTGATGATGCACTTCTGTGCTTGTCTGCTGTAACGAAATCACACTGATTGGCCGGCAGGGCGCTCCATAATTAAAGGTCAACATAGTTTAAACCATGAAAGGCCATAACTGCTTTAATACCAGAGTGATTTTGATTATGGGTTTGCATTATCTTTCTGATTTGCAAAAAGTATTCCTGTGATGACGGTGACACTCTTTTATTTTATTTAATACTCTCAGGCTCCCACCAACAACGCTTATTAAATGTTTATAAGAAAGAAAAACAATATCACACAAGTAAAAACAAAATAAATTCAAATAAGGGCTAACATATAACATACATTTGTCGGTGTAATTGCAAATGAATAAACTTAATGTATATTTTAAGTATAAATACAAAGAGGTGTGAACATATGTAAAAGATGCTTGCACAGTTATGACATTAAAAAAAAGTTGACATTTGAAACATTATTTGGCCGTGCTTCAGCATACACACAGGCAGATGTGATTACAGGCCTCTTACTCTGAAGCAGCCATCTTGAATCTCCTCCATGTATCTCAGTAATCAGCTTAGGGTCTACACCAATTTGATTAAGACCTTTAATCGCATCAGTGGACTGCCTATGCAATCACGAGTTAATAAAGCAGAAGGATATTAGTTACAATGTCATTGATCTCTGAGATATTATCCCAAACAAAATCGATTGCTGTCTTTTCTCAGCAAACACTGTTGATTGCTTTATCAGATCGTTGAGTGCATCTTCCAAGGGAAAGGTTTATAATTCTTATAATCAAATCCTGTCAATCACTGAACAGGTCTCATCTAAGGAACATTCATGCTAGCTAATCAAATATACATCTGTCTATGAAATTATTTCCTGATCCAAAACTGCTCAGACATGACCAGTGTGATTCTGTTCGGTGCCTGCATCGAGGGAGTCGTCCTCAGGGACAAGTAGGTCCTTCAATTGGAGAAGAAATTTGAATCAACTGATTATTCTTCTAATAATATGCTTGCTGTTAATAATACAAAAATAAAAATGCATTAAAATGACCCTTTCTTGTGTCCTATAGGTTTGGAGAGGGAGTCCACGGGAATTTGGTCATTGGCACATTGGCTTGGCCGTCACCATGGGTGATCGTTATTGGCTCCTTCTTCTCCACCTGTGGGGCGGGGCTTCAGAGTCTGACGGGGGCCCCTCGTCTCATGCAGGCCATCGCCAAGGACGGAATCGTGCCCGCCCTCCGGGTCAGTCTGTCTACTCAATAACACCACAGAACTTTCTTAATTTATTTATTCATAGATTTTTTCATTTATCAGATAAGACATTAACACAAACAATCGTCTCAAGGTACATGTAGAGCAGCGGTTCCCAACCTGTGGGCCGCGGCCCCCCTAGTGGTCCGCGAAGGCATTGCAAGTAGGTTATATAGGTCAGACAACATCTATTGTTTCAGGGCCACTGTATAGCTCAGTTGGTATAGCTAGCGGCCAGGTAGACCAATCACAGGTGAGGGTGATACTGATTTTCACATCTCTAAACCATTGGTTGTGCGATTTGAGCACTGAGAAAACTGAAACATTGACTTTAATTATATGTACTATGTCAAAAATGTCACATTAGGTTTGTTGAAAGCAATAATATTAAGTTGAACCATTTGAATTTAAACTAATATTATTGCTTCCAGCTAAGCTAATACAGTCATGTGGAATCTGTTGACATACAGTAATACATTTAATTCAAGTTTTTAAGGGTTATATTCTTCCATTTACACCAAATGTCCTCTCCTTTATTAATGTGCAAGATTTCTCTGTGCTGTCCCCGCAGATCTTTGGCCATGCAAAGGCTAACGGAGAGCCCACATGGTCTCTCCTGCTGACCGTTTGTATCTGCGAGATCGGCATCCTCATCGCCTCTCTGGATGCTGTGGCTCCCATCCTCTCCATGTGAGAACTTTTGAATTCACTGCCATTTTTAACCGACGTTGGGAGATTTCAGAGCAGCCAGTTCCCTTGCTATTCCCTAAATGTTGCAAATGGCACATTTTATCGACTCAGATTTAGCTCATCAGACAAAGGGCATGCTGCTCTACTGCTCTAGTGACACAGTGAATCTCTGAATGTGACGGATATCGACACAGGATACTCTTTGGACTATAGTCGTGATGATATCCCTATAATGTCACAGGCAGAGATGGCAAAAGTACACACATCAGTACAGTAGAAGTACAGATACTCGTGTTTAAAAGTACAAGTACTGACTAAACTTCTTAACTCAAGTAAAAGTAAAGAAGTATAGGCTTCAAAATGTACTTAAGTAAAAAGTACCCATAACTAGCAGCTGTTTTAAAGAGTGACTGACCTCCCTTTATATTAATAGAACAATAATGTCATTGTTAGCTAAGGAATGTTTCGATGCTGAACAACGGCAACATGACAACGTTTTCATTGGTCCCTCTTCTTTAGAGAAGACCAGGAAATGATGGATACACGGATCGTGTTCAAATCAACAGGCACGCAATGACTCTAAATAATAATGATCACGCCACCAAACACAGAAGTAAAAAAAAAACTAAAGTAGCGAGCCTGTTTTGAAAATGTAAGAAGTAGAAAGTGCAGGTATGTGTGTTTAACATGTAAGAAGTAAAAGTAAAAAGTCATCAGAAAAATAAGTAGTGGAGTAAAGTACTGATACCAGAAAAATGTACTTAAGTAAACGAACAAAGTATTTGTACTCCACTACTTCCCACCTCTGGACACAGGATATAAGAGTTGTGTTTTTAACTGTGTCCCTTTGTGTCCTGCAGGTTTTTCCTGATGTGCTACATGTTTGTGAACTTGGCCTGCGCACTGCAGACGTTGCTAAGGACTCCAAACTGGAGACCGCGCTTCAAGTTCTACCACTGGTCAGTTCAGACGCTACTGAGACAGAGAGCAGCTGGATATTTATACTTTAAATGTGTGCCCCCCCCCCCGGGCCTCTGTCTTACTTTCTGTGTGTCTCTACAGGGCTCTGTCCTTCCTCGGGATGAGCTTGTGTCTCACACTCATGTTCATCTGCTCCTGGTACTACGCCATCATCGCCATGTTAATTGCCGGCTCCATCTACAAGTATATCGAGTTTGCAGGGTGAGTGGAGCGCAACCCCAGGAGAGATTGGATTCGCCGGCTGCCTTTTGGTTTTGCTGGAGTGTTTTTTGTGTGTGTGTTTATACGCTGTATTTTAAGAGCTTTCTGCCACTAAATCCACACCATCAATATTTTTTAGGAGCTTTAAGGAAAATGACTGCTTTTGCTTTTAGTTCTACAGATTGTGGGATAAAAACAGTAGAGTACTGATGTCCTAGCAAGCCTATTGATATACTGCATGCAATTATAGATGCCATGTGTTACTCATGACATCCTCCCTATCATCACAGAGGCACTATTAGAAAAACGCCCCTCACCGCCTCCACATAGGAATGAGATCCTGTGACTCAAAATGATTCGTAGTGACTACAAACTATGTGCCTGGCATCTCTTTCAGTGATGTTTCATAGTTGAGGGTTCAACAAATTATCATTTTCCATCTATTTGTAGCTGTTTTCAGTGGTATTTTTCAGTTGAAGCAGAGCTGTCAAGGGGCTGTTTGTCAAAAGAAACTGCATCTGAACTTCAGGATTTAGTTTACACAGGAGATAGATCACTTCCTGCTGCAGCAGATTCCACCTTGACACATATATTATAATAACTGTTGCTGCTGACAAATACATCGGAAAATTAGCAAAGAAAGCCTGATATCTTATATCATATTTATATCATTATTGAAATCATTTGAAAATGCGTATTCTCCATGCGCACTGAGTATTTAAGTGCTGTGACTCCCTGTGGTGAGTGACATCATTTCATCATGACATTTACCAGTGATGGCTAATCCTTTATCACATTGCGTTATGTCAAACCGCCATCTGAAAGTAGATTTGTTTCAGTTTCATCACTTTTATCATTTAGAAGGGAGCTGCTACACTTTTGATCACGTTTTGATTGACGAATATTGATGGACTGGCCCTTGTCTGTGTCACAGTGCGGAGAAGGAGTGGGGTGATGGGATACGAGGTCTGTCTCTGAGCGCCGCACGCTACGCTCTCATGCGTCTGGAGGAAGGTCAACCGCACACCAAGAACTGGAGGTACGAACACAACGTCACACATGGTGTTGTTTTATTTAATTAACATAGAAATCACCAACAGTTCAGCCATTGCCTCAGTAAATGTGATTCTCCTCATCACAGCTGTCAAACAACAATAATTCATTATAACATGTCAACCTTTCATGCTGTTTCTCTCCATCTCTTCTTCCCTCCATGGCTTATACTTGGCCCACTCATTTCTTTCATCTCGCCTTTATTAGATTCTGCCCTCTATTTCTCTCCTCTTGACTTTTTTCTTTCTTTTGTTTTCACTTTCTCTCCCCTCTCTCCAGGCCCCAGCTGCTGACGCTGGTTAGTACAGACTCGGAGCAAAACATCGAGCAGCCTCGTCTGCTCTCTCTCACCAACCAGCTGAAGGCAGGCAAAGGTCTGACCATCGTCGGGACGGCTCTAGTGGGATCCTACTTGGAGAACCAGGAGCAGACCCAGCGTGCAGAGCAGGTAGGCAGCCCTGAAGTTTAAATCTTAAAACTATATTGTTGTCTTTTAGAGGCGATGCACATGAATTCTCCATCTTCCTCTCCAGGCGCTGCGTAAACTGATGGAGACCGAGAAGGTGAAGGGCTTCTGTCAAGTGACCGTGTCCTCCAACCTGCGTGATGCCACCTCCCACCTCCTCCAGGCCAGTGGGCTGGGGGGCCTGAAACACAACGCTGTGCTGGTGTCCTGGCCCCGCAACTGGAGGCAGGGAGATGAGCACCAGACCTGGAGGAACTTTGTTGGTGGGTCACTGGGAAACCAGATAAACCAATAAGCATGTCTGACATTTAAAAGCCTTTTCTCTGCCTAAGGCCGATTTTAGGATAGTCTGTTAGAGTGGTGCACTTCTCTTTAACCATAAACTGCAGGTGTCAAGCTCTTTTATGTCCGGCATGTGTGCTGCTGAAGCATCTGAGCAAGTAAAAAACCCTAGCAGCTCAAAGAAATAAGGAGTATTTGCTGATGGAGACCAGGATTAGTCATGCCAAGTGTTGCTGGAACAAAAACGGTTCGGATTGTAAAGCAGACAAACATTGATGTAATTTACTCATAGCTGATCCAAGTCTTGCATTGAGGTCTAACTATATATGTCAAGTACATACTCCTGAAAAGACTCAGAGCACCGTACACCTTTAAATGTAAAGTCAACAAAGCACTAATTGTCTTTTTCTATATTTTTTGACTCATCAACCTTACTATTATTTTTCATAAAGTTTAAATTTTGTGTTAACTTTGTGTGACCTGGTAACAGCTTGTAGAATATGTATCTCTAACACCTCTGCCTCCCTCACCTCTGCAGAGTTGGTCAGAGAAACCACCGCGGCTAGCCTGGCTATGCTCGTCCCGAAGAACATCGCGGCCTTCCCATCCAATGGAGAGCGCTTCACCGAGGGCCACATCGATGTTTGGTGGATCGTCCATGATGGAGGCATGCTCATGCTGCTGCCCTTCCTTCTCAAACAGCACAAGGTACTGTGACAAACAAAACGGGTAAAGTATTTAGAGTGTCGTACAGTATTAACAAGTAAAGACACTTCATGAACAAAATGTTTCATGCTCCATATATGTAGAATAATATTGAGAAGTTTTACTTGAACGTTTGAAAGATATTCTGGATGTTCAAGCAGTCGTTTTTTCCCGCTCAGGTCTGGAGGAAGTGCAAGATACGCATCTTTACCGTGGCCCAGTTGGACGACAACAGCATCCAGATGAAGAAAGACCTGACCACCTTCCTCTATCATCTCCGTATCGAAGCCCTGGTGGAAGTTGTAGAAATGGTGATTTTTAACCCAGATTTTTTTTAAATATCTCTTGCCACTTATATCAGAATGCATCAAAAGGCGCTTGAATCTCAGTGCAACTCAGCTGGTTACATAGTCAGAGTACCCATTCATGTCTCAGGACTGTTCCTCCAGTGAGCAAGAAGTATTTGTCCGATGGTGAAAGAAAGCCTGCAAAACATCCTTCTTCATCATCTTACCCACATTGGAATTGGGAGAAATGTAATAATTGTATTTTTCACAGAATTACTTGCGCAATAACATGAATGCCTGTAAGGAAATATTGTCCTAAAGTGTGCATCGTTATTCCCTCTTGCCCCCCCCCCTCCCCCTTTAGCAGCTGAAAGCAGACTGTTCACCCTGCCTTCAGTTGCAGCCTTTCACAACAGATAGAAATATTTGCTTTGAGACGTGGTCGTTCGACACGTCATTTAAACTAGTTTATTTTTAAGCTTCACATTAACCTCATCCAGAATTCACCAAGACAAAGAGGGATTTGGCTGGTAAAAAATAAATAATAAAACATGTATCCTTCCATTTCATCTTAGCATGACAGCGACATCTCAGCCTACACTTACGAGAAGACCCTGGTGATGGAACAACGATCGCAGATGCTTAAACAGATCAACCTGAGCAAGAATGAGCGTGAGAGAGAGGTAGGAAAGTTTGCTTATGTCAAAGTTGTGTTTGTTTTGAAATGCACTTGAAGACGTACACATAAACTTGACTTGACGGGCGGACTTGGCATGGCTCTGTGTGATTTGAGTGGACTGGACAGATAAGCCCCTGAGGACAAAAGTATATCTTCGGTTTGATCGGAGCAGTTTTACTCTCTCTGTTAAAGAGGACTACAGTCACAGCTTTGCTTTTCTGAAACACAGATGTTGTGTTTTGATAGATGCGGAAAATAATATATTGATCTCAGTGTTACTATTCTTAGCTCGTCCAAGATTGCCTGTTTGTCCAGATCAATAAATGAAATGAGTGCAGTGAAATAATCCTCACTTTCTTCTGTCAATGGAGCGATTCACAGTGAACAAACACTGACCTGACCTATCATGCTTCTCTAACTAAATCTCTGCCTATATCCTTCTTCCATGCTTCACTTCTTCTGTATCTTCACAGATCCAGAGTATCACTGATTCATCCCGTGGGTCAATCCGCCGTAAGAACCCGGCCGCCGTGACAACCCAGCTGAGTGTGACCGAGGAGCCGGCCGCAGACAGCAAGGAGGAGAAGCCCGAGGAAGAGGTAGAGCATCGCTGACCTCACTCTGAAGAGTACAGTTGGTTTGTGTGGCCACGTGAAGGCCATTTCACACAGAACGAGCACGAAGGAAAAAAGTGACAGATTGAAGTGGGAAGATAAAACCAGGTGGTAAACAAAAGCTGGATAAGCTAGTAGAACACACCAGATCACCAGCATTGCAAGATAATTATTGTATTTGTAAGATCATTTTTCCCTCTGAACAACGTACATCAGTAGGTAGCATTAACTATATTATTTTGATCCTTTTGGGATGCTTACAATTGTAAGTTGTTCTATAATTAATTTTAAGATAGCAAAATATGGATTCTACATTTATGTTCAAGCAGCTCTTGTCACGTGACCGTTGTACAGCCAATCATGCTTGGTTTAGGGCAGGCTATGATGTTGATGAATGTGACTCTCTGTCTTTTAATTCAATTGTGTTTTAGGCTGCCATCATTTTCCTTAAGATATGATCATTTTAAAAGGCAACCATGAATACAAATTGGTGTCATAGAAATACTGCAACTGTATATTATAAATGAATAATTTTACATTTATGTCAAATATATGGTCGAATGTATAGTAATACTATAAAAAAATTGATTTTAATGCAGCGTAGTTGAGAAGATTTAGTCTCTTTTTTAGTATCACTTGCTGGTTGATTATAAGTGATACAGATGAACTCTTTGTTTGCCTCAATCCCAGCCCATGTTATTACAACAGACAGCACATGATATGTAAGGCTCCCTAATGGCACTTCTCTCCCCTCTCCCTCTCTCAAACACTGTGGCTTGTTGTGACTTTGACCTGCATTCCTACATCTCCACCTCAACCGTGACTCTTGCGTGTATTGTTCATGTGAATCCACATCCGTCCTCTCTTCCTCTTGTCTCATAGTCAAAGTCGGCCTCTTCCCCTGTCTCCCCCCCTGCGCAGGTCCAGCTCATCCACGACAACACCACCCCGACCACCCCCGCCACCCCGGCCACCTTGCTGACCCCCACAGAGGGGGCTAAGAGCCCCGGGGAGCAGGTCCAGAGGACCTGGACTGAGAAGTGTGACGGCGAGCCCGCCAAGCCGCCCGGCGCCGCGACACCAGAAAGCATCAAAGACATCTTCAACATGAAGCCGTGAGTGCTGTGAATCATTCAACCCTTTCCTGTTGGAAAGGTGAGGGCCTTCTTGTTCCCGACAGAAAGGTCCCTGCGACTTTTATCTCTACAATATGGCACCGCAGAGGTCTGCCAGAGAGCTGTTTAAAGATTTATATTTTCTCTTTTATTAGCTTGGATTAGGTAGATTAAGGCCAAGTCCACACTTACAAGGGTTATTACTGCTTCTCTCCTCACCCTTTACAAATACGAAACTCAAAGGAAAAATAGAAGAAAAAACATTTAGAAGGCTGTGAAGGCCAGTGGGCAGCTTGGGCCACACACACACACACACACACACACACACACACACACACACACACACACACACACACACACACACACACACACACACACACACACACACACACACACACACACACACACACACAAACACACACAGGTCTTTTCCAAAAGCACCAACGTTTTCTTTGGGCCTGGTGTATAATGTAGCAACTAGGGTTAGGGTCCCCTTTATGATGCTTTTTGAACCATCTGTTCCTGAAACTGAAGAGTAACTTTTAGTTCTGTTAACGTGTTGGTAAGGTTAGAACCAGCATATTTGTTCCACTTCCACCATAGCACAAAATGTCTCCTCATTAGTGACTAACAAAAGAGAAAACCGGGCACACTGGCGTAAAAAGACCAAACTCACATAAACACTATCAAAGAGGACTGTTTATGTTTTAAAAACCTGTATGGTTGTGGACTAGGCCTGAACAACATTTCCAACATAGTTCTGATAATCATGTGTTTCTCTTCTTGCCACGCTGCAGCGAGTGGGAGAACCTGTAAGTACTGAAGTCCCAATAAAGTTAATTCAGCCCATTCACATCTCATCCTGACGTTAGCCTCATGAGCAGAAGAAGAAGGAGTACTTGTGTGTGAATGAGCATCCTTCACCTCGACCAGCCCACTATCACAAAGTGCTTGGTAACGTGCTGTTCATCACCGTGAAACAAACGCACCCTCACTCTCTGCTGTTCTGTCTTCGCTCAGGAACCAGTCCAATGTGCGGCGTATGCACACAGCGCTCCGGCTGAATGAGGTCATCATCAAGAAGTCCTCAGAGGCCAAGCTGGTCCTCCTCAACATGCCCGGGCCTCCCAAGAACCGGACAGGGGATGAGAACTGTATCCTTCACACAGACAGAAGTAGGATGTGTTCGGTCCGGTAAAGCTGTATTAGCGCATGTTCTGAAAACCACACTCAATACTTACAAGAAATGAGGAAAGCTTAAACACATTGGGGAGAAAAACACCTTAATACCAGGGAAGAGCACATATTCATTATATGAAGGATTCATTTTAGGACTATTAAATCATCGGTTTTCAACTCTAACACCAAGAATGTTCCTTCAAATTAACATCCAGTCCATGTGCTACTGAGGGGGGGGGGAGGGGGGAGTCAGTGTAAATATAATTAAACAGATCCACTTTAATTAATTTGACATTCAGGTGTTGAAAAGCTTTTGGTAGCACTCTACAGATAGAATCACAATCTGTTAAAGCCTCAAGGCCTGTTCCTACTTCAGGAAACAAAAACCTTATTTTTCTGTTTTAAATAATACCTGGTACGTTAATTGACTTGGATTCAGGAGAAAAACAGCTGTGATTTGCTATCAAGAAATGTGTGAGACATGGCAATGGAGGCAAATAACTCATTAGGATTAGGAAGCAAAAGATAGATCTTTTGAATAACATTTACAGGATATATTTGTTATGTTTAATTCATTTTTTAGACCACTGCATTTTTTCCAGTTACAGTTTAGTATAAAACTAATAATGAAATATGTCTCTGAGTCTGTCAGTGGGAGATGACTTTAAGACATTGACTGGAATTGATAGAAATGTACAGCTATATTGTGGTTTTTAACATAACATTTAATATGTATGTATCTTAATGCAAAAAGTGCATTCTAAAGCAGTAGTTTGACATCTTGGACAATAAAATATGCTTTCTTGCCAATTAATGAAAAGGTCAATACAACTCACATCTGCCCAAGCAGCACTTAAAGAGACACAGCAGGCAGACGTCAATAGCATCCAGCATCGTAAAATCACAGAACCTAGTTTAAGAGTGTTCTCGGAGCACCACAGGGGTCTTTCCTGAGTCCTTATGAATTCTCTTTCACATCTTTCCTTGGAAGACACATAGGACCTGATTTTAATATTTGACCGCAGCCAGAGTCTGGCATATAACCCCCCATGAAACAAACATCTTATGTTTACACTTACACTTTTGCAGGATTAAGAATACAAGGTATAAATCAAAATTGGTTAGCTTAAAAAAAACAAAAAAACTTTTTGTACTTTTTGACAAAGTAAGGCTAGCTGATTTCCTGTTGCCAGGTTTTATGCTAAGCTAACATGACTGTTAATCTAAATGAATATTTACCGTACAGACGTGACTTCTCATCCAACTATGTGCAAGAAAGGTAGTGAGCATCTGTTTCTGAAAATTGATTTAAAGGGGACCTATCATGCAAAATGCACTTTTGTATGTCTTTTATACATGAATATGTGTCCCCGGTGTGTCAGGGAACTCACGAAGTGTCAGAAAACACAACCCTCTCTCTTTTCCTCCATACCCAAATCTCTAAAAACGGGGCTGCAACGGATCTGATAAAGACTGATCCATATTTGAAATATCTCACGTCAGGATATATCTCAAACAAGGAGCTCCGCCTATATGGGCAACTCTCCACCTATCAGGGGAATGAGAGGTTGCCGTGGCATGGTAACAGCATGGTAACATGACACAGCTCATTTGCCACAGAATCAGCCCTTGTGAAGACAGGGCTGGAATAGAGCGAAATGAGGCATGGCTAAAATGCATGATCTGTTTGGTATTTTGAAAAAAAAACTTCACAGACATGTTTTATATAGGTATGGCCCTACAATATATTATTCAAATATAGCATGATAGGTCCACTTTAAAATTTCGCTTTGTTTGCACAGTATTAGTCAATTGCAAAAGCGTATTATAGCCATTGTAGGCATTGACTTTAATCTCAGAGAATAGAATTTGTTCTCACAAATGAATGACTTGATAATGTCAGAGAATAGCCTTTATTTTTGTAAATGTATAATTTAACTTATATGAATTCCCTTCCTTTACCTTTGCTGACGTATCTCTTCCACCATGTTTTGCTGTCTATACTGTCAGTGCTCCGTCGGTTTTCTTTAACACTTCTTTTCAAGACATGGAGTTCCTCGAGGTCCTCACTGACGGTCTCAACCGGGTCCTCCTGGTCCGCGGAGGCGGCCGCGAGGTCATCACCATCTACTCTTGAAAAAGCAGCCCCCTCCCCCACTGCCACCCTAACCCACACCTCCCCCAGCCCTGTTCCTGTGTCACCTTTACTCTGTCATCAGCGCAGCTTCTTCATTATGTCGCTCTGATCGTTTATTTCTGTACGATAGTCCTCTCACACCCAAACACCAGCTCAGCTTCAGCCCCCCCCCCCCGCTCCACCCCAGCAGACCAATGAGCTACTCAACCTTCATTCAAACTACTACTCAAACTACTGTATGCTCTAGACCCATTGAGAGACTATCTAGAATATATATTTTCTTCGCTAGTCTGTAATCGATTGTAGGAACCCTCATTGATTCACTGGGTAAGGAGGAGGTGGTGCTGTTAGTTGAGGTGTGAGCGCATATGCATGTCTCTGTGTCCGTCTTTGTTTAAAATCCTTGCAGATTCTTTTTTTTTTCAAATACAAGTGTGGCAGAGCAGCGGCTCCTGCTCGTAGAGAGCCGACTGAATGAGCTCAGTGTAGGATTGTGTGTTTATTTCCTTTGTGGTGATCGGACACCTCCCATAGCGCGACTGCCCGCTGCGATGTGATTTCTCTTTCAGAAAGACACTGCTGCACACGGTCAGACCACCAGCTGGAAGCAGAAGCAAGTCGTAAAGGATTGAACTGTGAAATTCACATTGGTATTTGAAGAAGACTGAAAAGGCACGTGGATCAAACCTGCAGTATTAACCTGAACACTCCGTTAGCATGGCGTCCTTATAACTGTGTGTGTTTCTACTCCACGTGTTCTGTTACCACCACCTCTCTTTCTACCCATTTCTTAGTGGCTGTTCATCCCCGTGGCCACTGTTAGTGCCAAAAAAAACAACAACAAGGATAGCTTAGTTTGTAGAGATTGACACGTAAATAAAACTGTGAAAAAGTGCGTTTCCTACCAGAAGGCTGGTGTGACAGCGGAGTGTGGAGACCGTACGAACACCCCGAGGAGATTATCATTGCCAGCACCTTCGACCCTCGTGTGGATCACTGTAAATAATGTACAAGCTCTGACGCGTTGTTCAGTATGAGTGTAGTATTTTTGTGACATACTAAAAAGCTTCTAGTGGAGAGAAAACGCTCCTTCGCTCAGAAGGACAGCTCGAAAAAAACGCTGAATTTTAATATTTATTTATTGGATGGCATAGGCTCCTGTCATTATGGTAACTGTCATTGTAACCTCGACAAGCACTGCACCTGCACTGTCCGCCACTGTGCAACAAGTGAAAGTTCAATGAATTCATCAAATTCATTGAATTAAAAAAAAAAAACACTAAATGTTATTTTTTCATCTAGAGAACAAATATGTATTTATGTTTATAGACAAAGTTACACACATTGATCAAATAGTTGTGTCATTTTGATTGTCACTCAAAGATATATTGTTGTTTTTGCCTCATTTAGATACATTAAATGTGCCATATCAACGTATTTTTCAAAGAGAAATATTGAACAAAAATGATTGAATTAGAATGTGTGCTAAAAACGGGAAACTGAGGTGTCTACATGAAACTAGAATGGGAATGACACTAAGGGTAGAAAGTCGCCCCCTGTAGATGATAAAATAAGAGATGTTCAGACGCTCAGATTGAAAGTATATCAGCTCTAACTAAAGTTTTGAACATCTATTGATTGATTGTTTATAGGGTCAGGTCTAAATTAATAGAGAGGACAATGGCTTCTGTAGCTAGGAAACTCACGTTGTCCACCAGACTGAACTCTATGCAGTAGACTCTCCGCTGAGATTTTATATCCTCCAGATCGGAAAAAGATTTGAGCCACACATGTCCCCGACTGAATGACTTGTGAGCAAATCATATTTAGATTTAAAAAGTGCATCTTGGAAGGAATGTGCAATAGTTGAAAATCCGGACTCATGTGATCATGTTATTTATTTTTTTACACATGTATTTTGTATATGTAGATTTCGTAAGTCTTTAAAAAAACAAATATCCAGATTCATCTCACTCTGACCAAGAACAGCTGTCACTTTACTTTATTTCCGTTTATTTTCTTAAAGAAACTGTTTTTGGTCATTTGCACTTGTAGTAGAAATATAAATAAATACCGTATAAATATATATATACAGTATATACAATATAAGGAAGCAAAACAAATTAGTTTCTAGAACTATTTACAACAGTATTAAATGTTTTAGTGTTGCTTGAATGTCGGACCATATGTTGTGAATGCTGCTAGTATCTATAGATGTATTTGTACTGTAAATAGAGACGACTAAAGATCAAATGAAAAAGGGTATAGACATACATATCAGTGGCGGTGGAAGTCTAAGACCTTTGGACAGGGTTAGCGTTCTGTTTTATGAGACACTGAATACCTTGATGCAATATTACAACTGTGGGCAAATCCTCCACCTTTTACTCTCTTTTTAAAAACCACTATCTTTAATCCCTGAAGTAACGTAACAGATGATTTACTTTAAGCTTACAAAAATCACTAAAATATATTTAAATATGAATATTTATCTGCTTTTCAAATTTATAACACACCTACCTTTCACACCTGTGTTACTTAAGAAAGCAGCCGCTCCTAGTTTTCAAAGATTTAAGGGTGCCAAGTCATGAAGACTTTCTTTTCTTGCCACACTTTACTCTGACAAAGGAGTCGTTCACGTCAGTTTTTGAAGAACGCGGCTATTTTGGGATTGTCTCCACAACATTGCCTGCATCAACTGAGCCTTTTAAATTGATTCAAAAGAAAAGATATCTGATGTTTATTGGAGAAGTTTATTGGAAATGAATTTATTTATTGAATTATAAATGTTTTATAATTGCTGTTTGCATGGTACTATGTGGCAATATTTGTTTTAGTGGTTTCTATAGTGATGACTTATATGTTCAAGGTGCAGAGCGGGGTTAAAGGTCGCCAAACCTTCTCATTGAGTTACAGATTTTTTTGGGAACTCTCGAGTGTTTGCCGCTCATCCGGAGACGTCGCTAGACCTTGAAAACAATAAATAAAAGAAAAAGTATGAGTTCACTATATTGTTACTTGTTATATTTCAATCTCCAATAGTCTTATGTAACGTAATAGGAGATGTTTGAGTTTGCGAATGGATGGGCCTTGGAAACGGTCATCTCACCTGTGTAAATATATATCACTAAAGTCAGAGACACTGTAACCGACTAGTGTTGTCTTTTGTTGTACACTGTTCAATCACTGTGGCAAAGTCTTAGAGTTTTGTATGATTACGTGCAATATTGTTCTCACATTGGTTTTCATTTTGTTATGTTGTTTATTTTCTACGAAACAACTGGAGGTGTCACTTATTTCATCAGAATGTTCGTCACCAGGTCTCACGGACAATAAAGATCGACAGTGTTTATCTGATGTGGCTGAGACAGCAAAGCACTTTACACTGAGTGGGAGTGGGGGGGGGGGGGGGGGGGGGGGGTTTCTGCGCAGTAAAGCAGACCCTTGCCCCACAGAGATCTCTGGTGGCACACGAGTGTATTACAGCCAGCCGTGGAGGTCTGACAGTCCAGACTATAAAATATGATTAACTCCCATCCTCCTGCAGCGGTTTTGAACTGCAAGCACCCAAAAACTACCTGCTGATTTTGTTTACATCTTCTCGTGTCAGCATTTCCTTGAACATTTTTAGCATGCATCACATTCTTTCCATTCTCTCGCCAAACTTCTTTAAAAAAGAAAAATAGTAACTGTTACATTTATTGTGCTTGTCACTCAATCTGTGAAGTGAGCCTTCCCCCCCCCCCCTCCCTCCCTCCACCACCACTTCCCCTCTCCTCCTCACCCCATTCGCCCCGAAAATCCCCCCCGGCCTCCCCCATCCCAGCCACTAAATCCACCCCAGCTGTGTATTTTAATGTGATTGCAGTATAATTCAGAAAAATGATCAAAGAATATAAAACTCGCGCTTCCAATTCTGGCAATGGCTCTGCTCGCACGACACCTGATGGTCTACTTTCAAAAACCAGCACGCCCCCTCTCCCCACAGCTGATCCATGATTTAGATCAGATCCTTCGCCTGCACAACTGTAGCATGAGACAAACTTGCTGGTGATCATTACCCAGTCTCCATCCTTAAATGGATATTAAGGGCTCTGAAACACATCTGTTACCAGGTTGAGGAGGCTGTCCTGTTTAAGATACCAACAGAGAAAAAGTCCTAGGTTTTGAAAGAGGGCACACGTAGTCTGTAGCTGAGATAAGATGGAAAACCCTTCAGTGTATTTTTCAGACAGATGTGCCCGATTGCATTTCACACAGTCGTCCTCTCTGGGAGTTAGAGAAGAAGTCGAGGGGCCGTCGGCCGCTGCGAGCAGAGCCACGTCCCAGTCATGTTGTGTAACTCAGTGCATGCATGCGATTATCCTGAACAAGGTGTATTGAAAATATATTGGATGTTTGTGGTATAAAAGTATTTTGTTTTTAACATTAGGAACTTTTCCTTCTAGTACTATGATTTTCTTTCCTTAGGACTGGCCAATCATTGTATCCAAGATGAATATTATTATTATACTACAAGATTCTATTTTTTATGGTGGATTTGTTGACAAGGTATTCTCATTGTGTCAAATATTATCTGCAGATAAACTGACTACCAAAGTATATTTCAGTTAAATACATAAATGGTGGGCAAATGTGTGCGCCAGTGAATTATAGAAGTAAATACTGTTTATTATTAAAGGTTTATTAGTTAAAACATATCGTTTCAAAAGGGTAAAACTATGAAAGTGCCAAAGTAGTAGAGGAGATGCCTGCAGATCAGCAACTTGATGAAAAATGCAGCCTGTCCAAAACTATACATTTAACAATTATTTAAAAAAATGGCTATCAAGAACGAGTGAATTAAGTTAGCCAGCTTCTTATGTATCTGACAGACATGATTGGTATTACTTATATATTTTCCTTTAACACTTTATGGCCTTTTACAAATATAGTATATATATATAAATAAAATATATACAATATAGTATTGAATTGAATAACCAGTACCTCCCTGCAGATGAATTTTGCCACTGTCCAGGTTTGTTTTCAAGTCACTGGAGTTGTGGGAAACATGTTGTATGGATGTAGATATAAATGATATACAGCATACCTGTATCAAATATCAGTAATATGAATTTATTTTATTTTTTAATTCAGAAACGTTCATTACTCTTCCTTGATACTGTACCTGGTCTTATGGTAAAGCGTAGTGTGTTCCTTTCAGTTATGTGGGAGTGTGTGTACATGTGCACTTGTAACTGCTGGGGGTGGGGTGGGAGGGGCCTACGTGTAAATAAATCAAATACAGTTAGTGTGGAGGTGTTTTTTTTGTGTCAGTGTAAGTTAAATATTCTAAAATTTAAAAAAGACATGTATTATTCTCTATTGTGTTTCATGGTACATAGAAAAAAGAGGAAAAAGTAGTTTTATCTTACATTTCAAATGCTTCTGGCGATACCCGTTCCATTTTATAGATTTGTCAGCACAAAATGCAATAAACCAATACCATTTTATTACAGCAATTGTGTCTCGAGTTTTTAAATCATTCTTTTACAATGAAATTGTTACAAATAGAAAAAAAAACCACTATGTGCAAAACTATAAAAACACATCATGGTTGGAAAAGAACAAAGGAGTCCATCAAAAACAAACTGATACACATGCCTCAGTTTAACTCACATTTAAGAAGACTCAATAATTATCTTCCGACTAATAATAAAAAAAACAGAACATTAGCTAATCCCGCCAAGTTGTCTAAATCAACTGAACACAAAATTCATAATAACAAAAGAAGATTAAAAGCTTTAACAAAACACTCAACTGTACGATCTACCTTTACACAGGCGGTTATTTCACTGCACAGAGAATTAGTGGGGGGTCTGAGGTGTCACAGGGAGAGGGGAGTATGTTATTCACTACGGACATCAGTAATGCCGGGGGTACATGGACATCGGGGGGGCTTGGCCCATACCAGGGGATGACCTTGGGGGCGGCTGCTGAGGGGCGGAGCTGCCCACCAGGTGGTTGAGAGACGGTCCGCTCTGAATGAGGGTGTCAAGAGCCTTCTGTACGCTCGGGCTGTCAAAATTAATACCTGAGGCAGAGGTGGGGGGTCTTTGGCCACCCTGGGGGACCTGCATGCGGCCCTGAAGGGCGCCATAACCCTGGGCTGAAGGGGGGCCGGGCATGGGTGGACGCGTTGGATTCATGGAGGGGGGAGGGCCGAGCGAGCCGTAGGGCTTGGGCTGGGGGACGGGGGGGGGCTGGCTGGCTGTCAGCCCACTGTTGAACAGGCTGAGGATCTTGGCCTGCAGCTCCTGCTGGTGGCTGCTGTTGGGGGCAGCGCTGGAAGCAGCCGATAGGCCGAGGTGGCTGGACTGTGGGGGGTTGTGGGTGGAGTGTGGTGGGGGGGGGCAGTCCTGCGACTGAGGAGGGGACGTCATGGTGGGCTGAGGCTGGAGCTGCAGCTAGAAGGGGAGAAGAGCAGTTAGTTTTCTGCTCTGCCAACTGGAACATTCAACACATTGAGCTTCTGGTTTCAAACCAAGATGAGTGGACCAATAACAAAGGTTACTTTGTGCTACACTGCGGTTGCCCACTGAATTTTGCACAAACGTACCCGCCTACCCGAGTAGGTACAGAGCACACAGTATGTAAGGCAGGCATGCTGCTGTCTGTTTTCCTGCATTAAATATCTGCATGTAATCAGGGAGCAGGGTTCATACACTTTTTCACCAATGATTTTCAATGACTTCTCAATGACCGTTACCTAATTTTCCATGACCAAAAAAAAAATGACCACTGAAAATGGTTTATTTTAAGAAGAGACACCCCAGGTGAATAGGGTAATTTTTTTTACTTAAAGGCTCGAAATTTCTCCAGTTAATTACTTACAATAAGGCAATTGTCTTTTGTATTACAAGTTTTCTGAAATAGCATGTTTAAACATGCAAATTATCCATTATCTCATTAAATATGCACATATTTTAACACATTTCAGGAATCGAAATCTGAACTTTGGATATAGCCAGATTAAAAATTCTTGTTTCATTTTGTAGTCATATTAGTATCTAAGGCTTTTACAGAAGGGATATTGGATATCTCTTTTTATCACTCCATAAATCAGAAAATACTGTCAACAGCCCTAAAATATCCATTTTCGCCATGTTTTTAGGTATACAATGTTGTATAATTCAGGCTATGAATTATATATGAACAAACCCTTCTGTAAAAGCCTTCATAATATTGATAGGAATATAACTGGAAGGTTTTGTGTATCTACGTGCTACTGAAGTTGACATTTCTAACTCAGAGTAGGAGAAAAAACTCATTTTGAGAAAACGACCTTTAAAGATTGCAGTGAGGCGCTAGCTAAACCCTCCTGTTCTTTGGATGATAGCTTGCGCATCGACGCACTCCGTGAAGGTATTTCATGTTCAGGGTCATTTTTTTTTTTTTTTTTATAACCTTGCTTCGTGCAAGTGACAATTGTTGTTGTCTTCTATGTGAACGTTTTTTTCGCCATTCTTTTGGCATTTTGAGATTTCAATTTCTAGCTGAAAGCTAACCAGGAAGTGTTTTAGCACACCACGTGACGCATCTGAACGAATCACGTTGTCAGAAATTGACACCAGCCAATGAGATTTCGTTTCTTGGTTTAAGACCCCTTTGTACTTTCACGATTGGTTGCTGATACAAAGGAAATGACCATATTTGCAGGAGAGACACAGCTTTCCAGCGATACCTCTGTTGACATGGTGCACACAGCGGTCGCGGTACTTTATGTTACGTTAGAATGCTAACTTTTGGTGAATTTAGGAGAAATCTACAGACGCAAATAGAAAAACTATAGTAACATAAACACTTAAATGTGTATTTTGTACGTTTTCCTTCCAAAAACCTGAAAGAAAACATGTTATGGAATCAAAATAGCACAAAATCTATAAATTGACCAGTACTTGAAAAACGATGTTTTTGCCTGCCGTGTCTCGCCTTAACATGGAACAGGAAAATGAGGTCTGCATATGAAACATGTAGTGCCTATCTAAAACAAATCAAATAGTAGGCTTACTAGCTTCTACACGCTTAAAGCAACTATAGTCAGGGATGCAAACTCATCAGGTATGAAAAAGGTGACAAGGACCCGAGCCCCCCGATCCCACGGAATATTGGCTTTAAAATGAGGAATAACAGGATGTTAGCAGTCAGAACAACTAAAGCAGCAGGTAATAATAACAGAAACGCCAAAGAGTCACATCTAATAGACATATATAAAAGCATTTATTTTAATTGTGTAGCAGTCAGTTTATAATTTTGGCAGCACTGTTGAGCATTTTGAAAATGTGTTTTCATGCCTCTGTGTAAGGCTTAGTCTTTCTATCTGTATAGCCACTGGTGTAAAGTAACCAAGTTCATAAACTCAACAAGTACTGTACGTGGGTACAATTCTGAGATACTTGTACTTTATAAAGTATGTCAATGTTTTGCTACTGTGTACTTCTACTCCTACTCCTCTTCAGTTCAGAGGTAAATGGTGTACTTCTACTCCACTACATGTATTTAATACCTTTAGTTACTTCACAGATTTTGATGAATGATGTGAAATATAATCAAGTGTTGAATCACACTTTCGTTCCACCTGGAGTAAATCCACCAGCTACCCTGCAGTATACAAAGTCATTCAAACTAGCTGCACCTTTACCAGCTTTGAGAACACTTTCATGATCAATCGTTATAAAACAAATCATATATATTATTCTGAAATTAACCAATCTGCACAATGACTACTTTTACTGTCGCTACTTTCACTATATTTTGATGAGAATACTTTTCTACTTTCACTTGAGGAACATTTTGAATGCAGGACTTTTACTGTGATAGAGTATTCCTACACTCTGGTACTTCTACTTTTACTCAAGTACAAGATCTGAGTACTTCTACTTTTACTCAAGTACAAGATCTGAGTACTTCTACTTTTACTCAAGTACAAGATCTGAGTACTTCTACTTTTACTCAAGTACAAGATCTGAGTACTTCTACTTTTATTAAGTACAACATCTGTGTACTTCTACTTTTACTAAAGTACAACATCTGTGTACTTCTACTCAAGTACAACATCTGTGTACTTCTACTTTTATTAAGTACAAGATCTGAGTACTTCTACTAAAGTACAAGATCTGAGTACTTCTACTTTACTCAAGTACAATATCTATACTTATACCACCTCTGTTTATAGCCTATGAAAAAAACTAACGTAAAGCTAACGTTAGCAGATAGTGACAATGTATGCTAGCTAGCTAGCTCAACGATTCCTTAAATAATATTGCGACAGAAAAACTTTTCAGTGCACATCACGCTCTGCCGCTCTGCTCTGAACACCTGAACGGCCCGTTCTAACAGCGGTGCAGTCTGTGCCACGGTGACTCCGCACAGTTAACGAACGCACCGTAGATAATGTAGCTGACCCTCATCCCGGAGCAGCAGAGTTCAGCCGGCCCGACAGGCCGGAAGACTCGAGCACGCAGCTCGCGCTTCATATATTACAAAATAACACCATGCGCGTCATGATGGCACATAACAGCTCGCGACCGCAGATTATTTCGACGATTAGATCAAATGTAAATTATATTTGACGCAACTTTAGTTACATTTCCATGACTTTTCCAAAACTTTGGGAAAAATATTGTTTTCCACAACTTTTACAGGGCCTGGAATTTGCATTTTGAATTTCCATGACTTTTCCAGGTTTTCAATGACCGTACGAACCCTGAGGGAGGCTTGCCCTGATTGGCCGGCTACCTTTATGCAAATATTAGTGGGCGAATAGATGTGTGCAATTGGATAAGAGTATCAGAGTCCAGACTTGGGTGGAGCTCTGAGTCAGAACTAATCTTAGACCAATTATAGTTAATAAAGATAAAAAGGTATGTCAACGTTGATAACAAGGTTGTAGTTATTTTTGGTAAAATTCAAGCAATTTCCAGGTACTTCAAATTCCTAGACTTTCAAAGCATTTACCAACACTACTTATTAATAGTTTACCAAATACTTTATACCAACAGCAATACATATAAATGTATTCATTTAACCAGCTGATAATATTAGCTTTGATTACATGTTTTGATCATGATTGTATTGCTTTGTTCAGCATCTGCTTTGAGACAAACCAACAAAACTGTTCAATTTCAAATATTAAACAATTTTTGGTTTAAATCAAACACTTTCCACTGAAATCACATCCTCTGAGCCAGCAAGGACAGGATGAATGATTACAGCCACCAAGTTTCTTGTCCGGCGAAAATTATTTTGTCTTACCTGCAAGAGGGTCTGCAGTGCTTCGCAGCAGCCGTCCTCTTTTGTCGTTCAGGTAGGCAATGAGACCGTCCAATTCCTCTGGGGTGACAAATCTACCACACAGAGAAATACAGTTATTCAAAGTGTGGGAGCTTTTTAAGAAACAATGCATGCAAAACATGGACATTGAAAATAAAAGGTATCATTAATGTTACCTTCTCAAGTCTTAAAATATTAACATACCTGTTCTCAGACAGCAGTGTGATGGAGGTGAGCACAGAGACGGGATGGCCCTCTCTGTCAGGCTCCCTGAGTAACACATCGTCCGCCATCTTGGCAGCCTTTCTGGCAATCTCCTCGCGTTCTTTTTCGCGGTTTTCAACTTTGTAGGTGTCATAATTGTGGGAAACCAGCATCATGGCGTCCTGCATTGGCATGTTTCGATGCTCTATGGAAATAATACAATTTAAAGAAAGAGGAATGTTAGCATGTAAAAACAGAAGATGCACGCTTTGGTGACCAACCAGCAGAATCAGGTTTATTGCCAAGTAGGTTTACACATACGCGGAATGTTGTGTATCATAATGCATACATAAAGAGTAAGAGACATTACGTTTTAAAATGAGTAGAACCATTATTTAAAAAACTATATATATATATATATATATATATATATATATATTTTAATTTCTTTTTGCAAAAAGGAAATACCATAAGAACATGACAAGTTACTTAAAACAAATGTAAAGAGGGAGAAGTGTTCAGTTCCAAAGAGGTGGATACTGTGGGCTTGCGTTACCTTGCGGTGTGCCGAACAGGATGTTGACAGTGCAGGAGCGGTGCACCTGGTGCTGCTGGGTAATGATGATGGCAAAGGGAGTGCGAGCTCGGCCGACATCCTCCAGGGCTTGTGTTAGCGACACTTCCGTGTTGAGGAAGATCAGATCCACCACCATGCCCACATCACGGATTTTCCTCCCAACCGTCTCCGCATACTCCCGACAGTAGATTTTCAAGCAAAAACACACAAAGAAACACAGACACACAGGAACGATATGAAATAAAAACATGCCATGTACTGGTCGAACAGAGATATTTATATTATGCTACGAATAACACTGCACTTTACTACTTTCTTTTGCACTTCTGGTTAGATGCTTATTCCGTTTATTTAATTGTCCTAGTGCTTGTACTCTGTGCAAGGACAATAAAGTTGAGTCCAATCTTATCTAATCTAGAGACGTTTCTGATCCACGATTTCTTGTAAAGAGCTGAGAGTGGACATACTTTTGCGCCTTGTTGACGACAATCACGGAGCAGTCGACCGGGCGGTCTGTGTCGTAGCGTCGCTGGAGTTCTTCGTAGTACTGTCGATACAATTCATTACGCCGACGCTCTTCTGGTCTCGCACGATCATCTACCGCTGCGGCTGTAGAGTCAGAACATTTTTCAGAAGGTTGAATAACAATTATAGAAGGACTTCAAAAACATGCTAATAAAGCCTAGTTTTAATACTGCAGTTGTTAAAAAAAAATTCACTATGAAATGGACAGAAAGCTGAATAGTATTTCAAATCTGATTGTTGTAGGTTTGTCTGTTTGGTAATGAAGCTGCATCCTCACATCTCGACAACTGAGCTACTAAGAAAACTGCATTCAAAATTATACCCATAACCACAAACAGTAATTAATCAATAATATTTGGAAAGTACACCGTCGTACACACCCTCTGACTCACGGCGCCCGTTCCAGGGATCTCTGAACGGCTCCCTGAAGGGTTCTTCCTTCCTCCGGTAAAACTCTTCTGCACCGCTGCCACTGCGGTAGAGTCGGTCATATTCTTCCCTGCTGCATGGAGACATTTCAAGGTCAGACAAAGATGCAAAAGGTGGATTTCAAACTAATGGGCTCAGTGTCAGTAGTCACCTGTACGCAGGATCACGAGGGTCCTTGTCTCTGCTCTCTGAGGTACGGTACCGGTAATCATGGTCACGAGACTGGCCCCTCCCTGGTTCTCTCCCTGGTTCTCTCCCTGGTTCTCTCCCTGGTTCTCTCCCCGGTTCTCTCCCCGGTTCTCTCCCCGGTTCCCTCCCCGGTTCCCTTCCCGGTTCCCTCCCCGGTTCCCTCCCCGGTTCCCTTCCCGGTTCCCTTCCCGGTTCCCTTCCCGGTTCCCTCCCCGGTTCCCTCCCCGGTTCCCTTCCCGGTTCCCTTCCCGGTTCCCTCACTTCTCGGCTGTCCCGAGGCTCTCGTCCTTCTCGGCTGTCCCGAGACTCTCGTCCGTCACGACTTTCCCGAGGCTCACGCGCATAAACAGGTGAGCGTGACCGAGGCCGGGGCTCTTTGCCGTCTCCATAGCTGCTGTACGGGGCCCTGAGAGAAAAGTTTGCAATTAGTAAAAGGCCGGTTCGAGTTTCGGTTGCCTATAAAATACTGCAATGGGTTACTTCTGCCCACGACTGGTGCAGAAAAGCCTATAGTTGGTATTGTTTCATGTGTACACAACTGAAGCAGAAAGAGAAAGCAGCTATGTGGTCGCAAACGGAACGAACATAAATTCAATCCAGGAGGTGGGTCCGATAAATGTCTTTTCAACAATGATTTTTGAAAATGTCCATCGATCCTTGCACGCAACAAAACCGAGACGACGACCGCTTGAGTTTTATTGACCATAGGTCCAGCTTTGAAAGTGGAAACGAACCATGGCTGTTAAACCTTTTTGAACAAGGCAATTTATTTTGTGCTTTAGCACAATTTGCTTGAGATGGTTTGTGTTTTGCTCTCCACTTAAACACATTCTCATGCTGCAAATACTGGGTAAGAAATGTGAATGAAAAAGCATGTGCTTGAAATGTCTTTAGAAAGTACAAGTAATTAATCTCAACTTTGAAATGTTTCCACACATTTCTAGGAGTTTATTCTTGATTGCATGGAACAATCCGGTCTAAACCCTTTTTGGAAGCAAACAGTAGAAAATGACAGCTGAGGCTTTGTTACAGTTTCTACAAGCATGAAAGGACCTAGGTGTATCCAAGTGGGCATGGTAAGTGCAGTTTGAACTTTTCATGTTAAGAAAAAGGTACATGATGCCTAGTCTTCTGTTCTATTTAGGGTTGGACCAGTATTTACTATACTCTTTTCCACAATTATTTGCTCTAAATTAAGCAAAGTCCTCAATTTTGTTCCCCTTCTTCCAACATTTGGTTGCGTCACAATATGAACGTTTACTCATTTAGCTTGAGATATAGCTATATGGCATGTCAAAAGTAAAACGTATTCACAATGCATCCGCATCCTAATAAATAACCATTACAACACATCACTTGCCCTGGACTGTGATCTTATGGGTGTAAATGCACATTCCTACAATATAATCTCCCTTAGATACATTTTAATTGCGGAATCTATTCTGATGTGTCACAGGCAAACATGGACCTGTGTCAAGGATCCGGGGCAGGGTGAAACTATCATGTTTTATTTTGCTTGAAAGTTGTATATTTTAGGTCTAAGATGAAATGCACAACTAACCCCCTCAAAGAACACAAATGTTGAAAAGCGTTGAATCTTTGAGACAGACACTTTTTTGAAATTACATTCAGATGATAAAATTGGAGGTAAACGACAGTTGAGGAACACGTTTAACGCCTTTGTTGTTTTGTTTTTTTAAAGGTGATGGTAGATCTTCACACCCATTTCGCGTTACTTTACCTTCGTGGAGGGCTCTGCTGGGATTGAGGTTTAGGTTGCCGTCGCTCCACTGCCATATTTACATCTGAAAATAAATCAATCCAAACGTTGAACATAACAGTGACATGTTTATAAGCTTCTGTTTTCACGCAGGACGGAGTGGCCGCGTCACTACTTCCACGATCCAAATAAAAATGAGCTCCAACATCCAAGTTGTAAAGTCCAAACTGAACGCGACAAAATGCAGCAAATCAAGTTGCCAAATTGAATTGTAGGATGAACAAGAAATTAAGTGATCATTAAACTACTTCAAGTACTGTTCAAAAGAACGATTAACAATAGCCAATCTTAAATGCGAAAATTACAGGGCTGGACAGAATAGTTTGATGTTTAATTACGTTGAATTTCAAATTCTAAAAGATTCAAATAATGCGCAGCTTTTTCTCTTTTTGCATGGCTACTTTCTGTTTAAAGCTGGAATTCTTTCACAGTTTATTTCTTTATTATGAATAATCAAATATTTGTAGAATTGTATTCCAGTCTGATTGTTTCTGACTCGTTTAATCAACACATTTCCAATTACTCCAAAGCGTTGTACAGCCTAAGAGTTAATTAAGACGCATGTATGTCAATTTTGAAATTGGACTAGTCCTATTGTCCACAATTGGCATATGAATTCTTCAGTTTTGGCCAAAAATGTGTTTATAGGGCTCAAGGTGACTTTTGTCCACCAATAATCAAAACCAGTTAATCCTTCAGTCCAAGTGGACGTTTGTGCTAAATTTGAATACATTTCTTCCAAGTATTGTGTTAACGAGAATGGGTTGGACAACCTCGAAAACATTGACTTTAACAAAGACTTGGTACAGCCTTAGTACATTTGATTTTCTACTTGAAATGTTACCTTCAGAAAACACATGATCAACATAAGCGAGACCTTAACGGCCCGTCCACACTACAGCTTCAAAAACGGTTTCCAACGCGTCTGCCCATTCACTTTGAATGGGGTGACGTCACTTTTCGCCGAACTGCATTGTGGGAAGCAGAGCGGAGCTTTCCTGGCGTTTCAGGCTGCAAAAGTTGAGCAATGTTCAACTTTTGAAGCTTCCGGTGGAAGCGTCAGCCAATCAAATCATATGCCAGTACAAGCTCTAGCCAATCAAACCGCTGCTTGTGTGTGAGGGGCGGGAGATTCATGTGATTGGTTGTTGGTCGAGCTTCAGACAAGCCCAGCTCCAAGCTTTTTTTTAAGCTGTAGTGTGGACGGGCCGTTACATGTTGAAGAAAATTCACAAGAGATTTTTCAAAGATCAAGGCTTTGCCAGAATTTAATAATGCACTTGTTTATTTGCTTTGTAATTAAATAATATAAACATGTCTATAAATAAAAAAGAGGTAGAAAAATCGGCTAGGCTGAATCTTCATTTTGTTGAGTTGTAAGTCAAATGATACGACCTAAACTCTGTCAGATGTGGGTTATCAGGCACTAGTTTGATCACCAGGCATGCAGCTTATTAAAATACATATAAATTAACTATTTGTAAGTGTTTATTGGTAAAACTGAAAATGTGCTACTTCTTTGCTGGCAAGGGAAGTACACTGACAATATAATGCCCAATCAAGATTTACACAGTCAGAACAGAAGAAAAAAACAACCTTCCAATAAATTGGTTTGTTTGCCTTACACCTATTCTCTTTGGCAGAAAATCACACCCACTGCAGTAAAGGCTTACCTATTTTATAACCTTTATACAGTCGACCCTTTTGAGCCACCTTTGCAGCTTCGGCTTCCTCAACCCGTTCAAATTGTACAAATCCGAACCCGCGAAACATGGACACGCCTGGAAGAGGAACATTTTAAGTTGTACAGTCTTAAGATCATTTTGAAAAACATAACTATCCATTCATCTAATTGAAAAAATAGTAGCAGTAGGGATATCATTATGAATTTCACAGGTTTGCCTATCATGAAAAACACGACTCATGATGCGTAATGTTACTAGATTTGATTAAAATTATTATCATGAATTAAACCTATTGATTGTATTGTGTTTTACTAACCGATTACTTTCCCATATGTGCTGAACAGTTCTTCCAAATCCTTCTTTTCCATGTCGGAGGTCGGCAAATTCCCAACAAAAATCCGTCTCTCCAAATCTCTAGGGTCATTACTGCTGCAGGAGCGCGAAAAACTTCCTGGGGATGCGCTGCGGCTTCTTCTGCGAGACATGGCTCAATCCAAAAGGGTTTGCTGGTTTCTTCGTGCGTGCCAAATGCTTGAAAGGGTTTGATGGTTCGATAATAAGCTTCTTTAAATTGTCGTCCACAATCCTGAAACACGTCAGTGAATTAAGAGAAGAGATCAAATTCCTTGGAGGGATGAAAAGTTTTAGCAGAGCAAAAAGTGGCAGACCAAAATCACAAAGTTCAGACAACGTAAATGCAGTGGCAAATAAATGTTCAACTGTTGAAAATACCGAAATTGAAACAAGCTGGTTAAAAAACGCAAATCATTTTTGACAGAAGGCCATTATAAAGATTTAACGCTGCACTGAACCGTAATGCATTAGAGCGATTGACTTGAATGGCGCAAAAGGACAGTTGTGGAATATCAAGAGTACGATTAATGCGTTTATATTAAGCGCAAATGTAAATCTATGATGCAAATTCGGAGATGCAATGGACATCCTTCCAAATGATACCTCATGGAGGGATGGGAAAGATGTTGTCTGGCTTTATACAGCTTAAGATGCAAGGCAATGTGTTGAGAAACAAAGCCAACCAAGCCAGAAATTATTTTCATGATACGACATTTGTCCCAGGGGTAGGCGGTATATTGTGGCAATCCAGTGGATACTTTTTCATCGTATATATTGGCAACATCTTTTGTTGAAGTAAAGAAACTTTTTTTTTTTTTTTTTTTTTAAATCGTAGAATGCGTCCGCAAGCTAAACCAGATAGCATCTGATTCCATTTAATGCTAAAATAAGCCAAAAACGGTTTGAACTCAATGTTCAAAACACATTTCACAGAAGGCAACACCAAGCCGCAAACCCTAAAGCAACGTTTAATTGCAGTTAAAAAGAGAAAGTGCAAGAAAATGGCACAGATACCCATGGAGAGTCAAGGCGATGTTATATTGTGACATTTTTAAATGTTTCACGATTTAAGTTTAGGGTCCCATTGCGTATCTCAACGTTGTCTGTCCTTTAAATTGTTTAGCAGTGGAGCTGGTTTCAGTTAATGTCTGTATGGTTTAACTAATTCGCAGTACAGACTCCCCACAAATAGAAACGCACCATTTGTTTAAATCATTCTCTTTGCTCCAAATGTTGAAAATATAGAGGAAAATTGCATTGAGGAAATAAAATAACAATCTTGGTTTATTATCAACTTGTCAATGTCAAAACATTTTTTTTTCTTCTGTAGGTTGAAGAAACCAATGATTAAAAAAGTGTTCAAGGTAAGATGATGTCTTTACACAGCCAACATGGCCCAATGCAACAGGATTTCAGCAAAACACATAGATTTCAAAATGATACATGAAAGTGAAAGCATTTAGTGTTAATTTAAAGGTGGGGTAGGTAAGTTTGAGAAACCGGCTCGACATAACATCCCGATAGCAATGAATATATTAAGTGCTTTGACAAAAAAAAAATCCATAAATAAATGTCATCTGTGGAAGCCCGGCCTGGCTAAAGTAACTGGATGGCCTACCTGCCTGTCAGCCTTCCATCTGTGCACAAACTAATCTCCTGCATTGGTCATGTGCGCGTTCGTGTGTGTTGGAGGAGGGGCTCTGTAAGGAAGTGGCAGATTTTTTCCGGCTGTGTATTTTCAAATTCTAGCGCACTCGAGCTGGTTTCTCCAAAATTACCTACCCCACCTTTAATGTATGGTTGGAGGAATTTTAAATAATGCTTTTTAGGAAGCAGCCCTTTACATACATTAACTTCAACGATGCCCTGGATTCTGTGTCGACACAATTCAAAAACAGGAACCGTCTGAGGAAGGAAAAAAAGAAAAGAAAAAATCTATAACTTGTTTTGTCGTTAGTTTGTATTCATAATATAACTCTAAACAATGCAATTGTTCTTTGCATTCAACGTTTATTGTTAAAACATGAATTCCAAATGTATTACCTAAATTGTATATCAATCTATTCATTTGCTCTCTTTGAAAGACCTCAGGTAATTAAATAATATGCAAGTGTATCAACACAGAACTTATATACTTTCTCATTATCCAATGCCGTTATCAGTAAGTTACATACTGACCACTTGTGATATTATTTAAACAGTTGGTATGAGAGAGGCGGGGTTGGAACTTTCTGCAGGAAATGAATGACTCTTCTGCAGAGTAATGCAAACTGTAACTTTCTTTAATTTCTGGATATCTAGTTATTAAAATCGTTTAACCGTCCCTTTTGACCTCCTTACTGCAAGTACTAGTTTTACTGTTTCCAACGATAGGCATGACTACCTGTACAACATCGCTCGCGCAGCAAATGGCGTGCCACGCGCTACGGCATCGGGTTGTGTGAACAAATAATAATATTTAGCGAGCTGTGTTCTCTGTTGTTGTGTTTTTTAATATCAGATTCACATGCACGTATGCATTTCCATACTTTTGTTTGTTAATGGTTAACATATGTTGTGACGATGTAGCTACACGTAGCTAAGTTAGCGGTTAGCGAGCTATTTAGTGTTAGCTGTCGTTAGCATACAGGTTAGCGGCTAGCCTTGCAGTTACACAGCCAACTGCACGGAGTCAGGATTTCCATTTGTATGTCGTTGTATTACTAACAAAACAGCGACTATTCACTCACCTTCAACGGGGATTGTATCTATGTTTACTGCCTCTCAGGGCCGGACAGATACTGGTCGAGGCGATATCGCTAGCTTGTGTCACAAAGCCGCTTCTTCTTCTTCTTCTGCTGCTACTTTACGGTAGTTTGATCTTCTTCTTCTGCGGCCACAAATACTGTTGACAAAGACATCGCCCCATGCTGGTTACTTGGGTAAAATGTGCTTTTGTTGAACTGTTGAATATAGCTTGTCATACAGTAATTCCGATTCACAGTATAAATCTAAACATGTATAGATCATTAGGTAATGACCTAAAACAATGATGATGATTAATACATACACATGTATGTCCCTATTGCTTCAAATGCTGGGTGTGTTTGTTCCAATTCAAAACAGCATCACCTGTTTTTGTTCTTATTCTGCTAGAAAACCATTTTGTGCCGTGACGCCTGGGCCATGGGCATGAAAATAGCAATTTGACTAATTTTGGTATTTTCTTATAGTTATAATATCCCTTCACATTATATACAGGGATTTCTGCTACATGTGTTATACCTTTTATCTGTATTTATGCAAATGTCAGCAGAAACTATTACAAACATTTGTGAAAATGTATTTTAAGACACACAAAAAACGTATTGGAAGAAGCGTTGTGACTAATGCATGTTTTGACTTGCATCCGTTTAGCCAAAGGAATGGCTTGGCTTTCCTCTATCAACTGTTTCATTCTAATGTTAAAATTGTATTTTAAAAATATTTTTACTTTAGTGTTTTCTGTATTATATTTATGTATCTTAACTATGCACAAATATAACACAGGACATTTCTCTTATTTGAAGACCACTTGGCATGAACCAGATTCTGATTTTTGTGTTTCTGTATTATCCTCTCAAACCAATGCAAAATCACATGTTAAACCTAATTACTATTATGGACAATTATGCTTGCAGGCAGACATATTTTGCAACTATGGCTATTCTTGCTATTTTGCAAGAATATATCTCTAGTAACTATAGCTACAACACCAAAGATAACAGGAAGCATTTGAGTCTAAGTTGATTTGCACATAATGTGTTGATATACTGGTTGCCTGTATACTGCACAGAGGCCTGCTTAAATGTTTTATTCTTCTTCTTTGGTGTCTCTTTCTCAGACGTGTTAACAACAGAAATGTTGATTCTGATCCCTTTAACTCCACATGTGACGAGCAGATGCTTTGGCATCACTAATTCTTCATACTTTTTTAGGTTGATGTTAATGGGAAAAATGTTTTCCCATTCTGCATTTGGTGTTTTTTACAGTCGAGGGGTCTTTTTGATCTACAGACTTCCAGCGTTTATCGTGACATTTTATTTTCTACTGGGTTTTTATATATTGCTGTCAGAGGTGGGAGAAGATCTTGTACTTAAGTCAAAGTAGAAGTACCGGAGTGTAGGAATACTCTGTAACAAGTAAAAGTCCTGCAATCAAAATGTTATTTAAGTAAAAGTTAAAAAAAGTATTGGCATTCAAATATAACTAAAGTACCAAAAGCAAAAGTACTCAGTATGCAGATTGGCCCACTTCAGAATAATATATATTATAAGTTTTGATTATAATTATTGATCATTAAAGTGTTATCAAAGCTGGTAAAGGTAATAACTGTGTATGCTGCAGGGTAGCTTGTGAATGTACTCCAGTGTAACTAAAGTCTTATTGAAGTGTTGATTATATTTCACATCATTAATCCAAATCTGTAAAGTAACTAAAGGTACAACATATATTTAGTGGAGTAAAAGTACAAGATTTACCTCTGAATTGTAGGGGAGTAGAAGTACAAAGTAGCATACAATGGAAATAATCAAGTAAAGTACAAGTATCTCAAAACTGTGCTTATGTACAGTACTCGAGTCAATGTACTAAGTAACTTCACACCTCTGGCTGTTTTAAAGTCCTTGCCAAAATAATTCACATTTCAGTATGTTCTTTTATGGGCCTTCATCCACAATGAATTTGCTAGTTAGATACGTCTTAGTTGTAAACCTACAGATTAAAGTAAATGTTAATTGTTACAAATTATGCCAGATTTCAATGCAATTTGGGGAAATAATCTAACGGTTTTATACAATCTAAATAAAAGAAAAAACAAACAAGAGAATGTTAAAAATGGGACAACCTCAACCCTAATGACTGGCTCTTTGTGTGTCTTTACCAGTGTTGGGACTAACACGTTACAAGTAACGCGTTACTGTACCACAGTAACTAGTACTCTAACGCATTACTTATTAAAACCAGTAACGCAGTTACAGTTACTACATGGTGTTACTCCGTTACTGCGTTAGTTTTTTAAATATAGTCAACAGCCAGGCGAACAGAGATGAGAACTGTACTTAAGTACAGTACTTGAGTAAATGTACTTAGATACTTCCTGTGTCACATGCGGAGACGGGCTGTGGGCGTGTTTGTGTTGTTTACTAACAAGACTATCATGGCGGCGGCGGAGCTCAAGTCTAGTTTCTCCACCTGGAGATATTTTCACTATTTCACTTTTGTCGAGCACAAAGAAAAGAACGTTTTAGTTAAATGTAAGTTGTGTCTTGGCGGGTCAAAGAGCCTATCTACTGCCCAAACCAGTAATTCAAATCTCTTAAAACATCTGCAAAAACAACATGCTGGGACGAAGCTAGTAGCTAAGACCACAGAGACTCAGCCGACGCCACTCCACCTCCACCTAAGCAACAGCGGCTGGATTTTAACCGAGGGACTGCTGGCCAGGGAAAAGTCGATAAAGCCATTGCACGGTATGTTGTAGAACACATGCAGGCTATTGCTACAGTGGAGTCACCCGCTTTCAGGGAGCTAGTTAGCATGATAGCATGTCCGGGCGGCATATGGGACGGAAAACGTTTTCCAACTACCTGGAGAAAGAATATACAAAAATGGAAAGCCAGCTAATATCGATGCAATCCAGATTGCATATAATGCATGTCAAGTTGATCAACAGATTGTATTATTCTCCAATGCAATAACAGTACTGAAATGAAGGCTATAAGGGCATTAATGGGAGCAATTTTTTTAAGTAACTAGTAAAGTAACTGAGTTACTTTTGAAATGAAGTAACTAGTAATGGTAACTAGTTACTGGTTTTCAGTAACTAGCACAACACTGGTCTTTACTGAGTAAAGCCTATGGGATAGATAAAGTTTTCTGAATGTGATTATATTATGACATATATTATTATATATAGAAACATTTCCCAATTTGGGATCTATAAAGTACATCTTATATAATGGTAATAAGACACATGTATATGTCCAATGGAAAGGCACCAGGATAAAAGATAGTAGGAGCTGCTTCACCGTGTTACTCAGTGATACTGTGAGTGACCTGATTTAAAGATGAATGAGCACAATGGACAATTAGGCTCCCAACACTTCTATATAATTTATATCATGAGTGGGTTTTCTTGTATACAATAAAAGGGCATTGGGTTTGCATCCAAAGTCCTATAGTGTGTGATACGTGTTCATTATTTATTCACACCAATTTTCTTTTTTTTACAATATTTCTTGTATTTCTTCCTCTGTCGTCTCAGGTGTGTGTAAATGCAAAGTATATTTGTTGTTGAAATACAAAACCCAGCATTAGTTTGAGTAAAGAGCATAGCTGGCTGAGAATCCTGATGACGCATTCAGGTAATTTCAGAGTTATTGTAATTAAGACAACCATCGTCTCTGGCGTTTATGTCAAAAATATAAGTCGTAGTTTTATTTTTACTACTACGGTTATCTCATATTTCTAAAGCTCTTACGTGGGCCTATTGATATTAACCGATATTCACATAATGGGTCGATCATGCAAGCAATCCAGGCTGAAGTGAGGTAGGTACTTCACCCGGGATTTTGTCTTTAGAGGAAATTACACCTATAATGAAATGGATATAGTTTAACGGAATTACATTAATATTATCAATAGTATTCAGTATTTTTAATCCGTACATGATCAATACTAACGTTGATAAACAGTTGTCTTTAACACTTGCAACCAGTCTCAAACGTACCCCCCCCCCCCCCCCCCCCCCCCCCCCCCCCCCCATTAAGCCAACATGACTTGAACGCGTCAGGGTTGCCAGGTTTTGGATATTGTCAGCTTCGGTTTGTATGTAAAAGTGTTGTACATTTAAAAAAAACTAATCATGCGTTTCTTTTGGGTAAATGTTGTTGTTATTATGTAACACATCCGTTATAAATCCGTTTTAATTATTATTATTATAAAATCATTTATTTATTTAAAAGTCGGTTCTATTTCCATCGCTTTACCCATACATAGGCCTACTTGATTTACTGTTAGCCTATAAAAACAGTTTACATCTCTCTCCAACAAATATTTTTCATTAATCTACTTCTGATGATGGATAATGTATATATTACAATCCTGTTTTTACATTAATTGTATTCACCTGCAATGCTGTCTTCCAGACATTTTTAGTTTTTTGATTAATGATTTACTGATAAATCTTCCATATGTTTTAACTTGTTATATTTTACTTATTGTATTCTCTTTTCGCTTGTACTTACGTTATTTGTGTTCCTTTTGTCATTATTGTTAATTAATACATATTTAATGAGCATTGTTAAAGGAAGCCTGAGGTTACATATTTGAATTGCCAACTACTTTTTCTCTGTAATTGTTGTGCAGACGTATGATTATAAAGAACATGAACCTTAAAATAACACTTAAAAGTGTATTATTGTATATTCGTGGGGACAACCTGGAGAGTGTTCCTGCTCGGCCTGCGGCTGTTCTGGGAGGAGTCCCACATACCTGGCAACACCGACGGGCGCTTTGTTAACACTTCATTGAGCCAAGATGGCAGATTTCGATGAGCTCAGCGATGAAGAGAAGGTATTACTTTATAAATTAATTGTGTTATTATTCTTTTACCCTTAGTGTTTGTCTGGGATAATACCAAAGCTTTATGAAACGCTCACGTTGTATCATGAATTGCAAACGGGCCGTATTAGGCGTGTGCTGGTGGAGCTAGCTAAACCGAGGCAGTGTTTGACAGTTCAGAGTTGTATGTTGTTCCTGTGCACAAACACACAAGTTAGCTAACTTATATGGCTGTCTTTACTTAACAAATAACATATGAGTACGGGCTGAGCTTGAGTTTAGAATATTTAAAAAAGAAAAAGCTAATGCTAAGATGTAAGGAAGTCGAGCTACTTCCTGCATTTACAGTAAGGATAATAAGTGCATCGGCAGACTAACACCACCCACACCCAGTTCACTATAACTTCATGCAGCTGCTTATACTGGTCTCGCCGACATCAGAAGTTATAGTTAGTGTATCGAGTTGGTTGAGTTTGCAAGTATCATGTATTTAGCTTGGGACATTTGCACTCAGTTCATGGGACAGACGCAGTTTTCCTGCAGTGTTATTGGGGCTTGCAGCGACTGGCTGCCTCAAGCTGCTACATGTTGAAAAGTACTGCTCTGCATTCCTCCAGCTGATGGAGCTGCTAAGGGCTTACCCCTCCCAAGACTGCTTCAGTGACCCCTTTTAAATAAATGTAAAGAAGTCAGTGCAATAAGTGTTGGGAATTCCCCTTTCTGAACTTTAATGGACATATCCTTTTTATTTAAATGTATAAAACTACTTTGCACAATTGTGTTTTGAATATAGTATCCCATGTTTATGTTGTATTATTAGGCTGATTTATTGTAGTGTATTTGAACTTGGTCTGTATATTTCTCATTGTGATGTCCTGCCTTGCTAACCCACTGCTGCTGTAATAAAATAATGTCCATATTTGGGATAAATGAAGAACATGTCGGGAAATCTAATACTTCTGATAGCATCTTAATCAGACATAAGCTCAGATTGTTTTACTGCTTGTCTGTGCCTTGAAGGCCTTTCTAGCCACTGAATGGAGCCACTATTCAGGAGTGTGCTGAAACTAGGTTACTCATTGTTATGCCCCTCTGCCCTTTCAGCTGGACAGGCCATTTGTAGGTCACGGCCAGCTGCTGCCTGGGGGCTCAATAACCCTGTCTGTCTGTCTGTCTGACTGACTGACAGACGCCATCACTAGCAAAGCCCATCTATAATGTGGCAAGGACATTAAAAACTGAAAAAAGCTGCCACAAATGATTAATGAATTACAACTTCTCTCTTGAGAGTAAACCTTGCTTCCACATTTGTATATGCTGCCTTGATTGTTAAACTCAGTCCCTTTTTGAGTATTACCTTATGGAGCACTACCTGCAACAACTTCTACACCCTGCAGCTTTGACACCACATGCTTACACTTGCATTCTGGATGCTAAGAAAAGCCCTTGGGCGTCATTCACTGCTCGCCATCTAAGGAGTGGCCAAAATAAAGTGAACAAGCCAGCTGCCAAGAAAGTTATCAGCTCTCTGCTTCTCTCTAGTGGCTGCCTGCATGTCTTCATTTTGCATGAACACAATACATTGGCTAGATAAAAATAAAAAAAATCTGCAAATGTGGCTTATGATTAAAGAAAGTTGTTATTCTGCTCTACCACAGTTTGTTTAGGCATGAAGGGAACTGCCTCCATATTTTATACACTTTGTTTGTGATATTGCGATGCCTCCTACTATTTTCAAATATAATGACAAGTTATGTATTTCTAGGTCCGTATTTCGGCTAACTTTGTGATGCACGCTCCTCCTGGAGAGTTCAACGAAGTTTTCAATGGTGAGCGTGTTTCTGATTGACATCTGTAGGGCAACCTGAATGTAATACTGGAAAACAATGGAGCAATTTGTGAACGTGTTTAACATCTTAATTCTTTCTTTACAGATGTGCGAATACTGCTCAACAATGATAACCTTCTCAGAGAGGGCGCAGCTCAGTAAGTTTCATATTCTTTTTTTTATTGTTGTAAGAAAATGATATTCTGGATGTGCATTGAACTTATGGTTGTATTCTTTCTTTTTCTTGAATCAGCGCCTTTGCCCAGTACAACATGGATCAGTTCACCCTTGCTAAAATTGAAGGATATGAAGATCAGGCAAGCTTATTAGTGAAATGTCATCATTATTTTACGTTATTAAGCCAATTCCTGCGTTAACAGGTGGAGTAATGGCAGGTTTCTCTGACCCATAAAGGTCCTGATAACGGAGCATGGAGACCTGGGTAATGGCCGCTTCTTTGACCCTCACAACAAGATTTCCTTCAAGTTTGACCACCTGAGAAAGGAAGCCAGCGACCCCCAGCCGCATGAGGGCGAGTCGGGCCTCAGGTCCTGGAGAGACGCCTGCGATTCTGCTCTCAGGGCCTACGTCAAGGAGCACTACCCCAGTGGAGTTTGCACCGTAAGCTTTCCCAGACTGCACTGCAGCCATGTGTATCGTTGCTCACAATGAATCACTCATCCTGTGTTATCTGCCTCAGGTTTATGGGAAAACAATCGATGGCCAGCAGACCATTATCGCTTGTATCGAGGGCCATCAATTTGAGCCTAAAAACTTCTGGTAAGTTGATGGAGGATAATGATTTGAAATTCAATGTATTCACTTAATCAATTATGTTGAAGTGTAAAGGCAGTGAAGTTTTAGATGTGTTTGGCATTGCTTTTTTGGTGAACTGTTTTCTTTTCTCTGTCTCCAGGAACGGCCGCTGCCGGTCTGAATGGAGGTTCAGTGTCTCGCAATCTACAGCTCAGGTGGTTGGAGTCTTGAAAGTACAGGTAGGTGGAGAAATGTTTAGGTGTAGTATGAGTTTAGCTGTGAAGTTGGTTCTGTTTCACTTTAGCGTGCATGTCTTCTGTCTTTCTTTCCAGGTACATTATTATGAGGATGGAAATGTACAGCTGGTCAGCCATAAAGATGTACAGGAAGCACTGACCGTGTCTGTAAGTAGGACATAATGAAATAGACCTATTGGAATATATCATAGTGCTTTATGTTGAAGTGTGTTTTAAGTTGTTTATTTAACCAACACATGTCTTTTTTTGGCAGAATGAGAGCCAGACTGCAAAGGAGCTTGTGAAAATTATTGAAGATGCAGAGAATGATTACCAGGTATGTGGAGGTTAAAGAGACGGTGCGTAGAATTTAGGGGATTTCTAAGCACAAATGGAATAGTACTAATAACCTTTTCAAGAGTATATAATCCTGTGAAACAAATATTCCTTGTGCAAGTGTTATCTTTGAATGAGCCTTTCATATTCACACAGAGAGCAGATCCTATGTCCTCATAGGAAGCAGGTTCCCGGTTCATTTCCCTTAAAGCTGCTCAGTCGCCCATGAAGCAAAGGCTATTTGTGCATTTAACAACTTTAAGGAACCATTGATTTAAATGAGGGCTATTCCAGTGTTCCTAATGGAGAGTGTACCTGAAAAAATCACATCATTGTCTTCCCTAATGTAAGTCTATGGGAAACGCTATTTTTGGGCCCTGGTATCATGTTACCAAAGTGGTATTTTCAAGTTGTTTTGGTCGTTGTGAAAATTGGCTCCAAAGCAAAACTCGTCTGGGAGGGCTTCCACAGAGTCCATGATGTTGCACCAGCATGTATTGTTGTATCCCAGAACAGGCAAAGTAAAGATGAGCTTATTGGATGTGATTCCAATAAGTCCTATACACTCCTCATTTGAGAATAAGATGAGTTGCCCTCATATGTGTCAACATTGCCCTGTATACTGAACAAGACATAAAAGACTCATTTGATTCAGAATGCTGCCTCTACATTTCCAAGCACTACCACAAAAGTCAAATATGCAATTTGAATCATTATCAAAATCAGATTTTCAGACCAACATGCCTAAAATAAAACGTTAGATCTCTGACAAAACATGTCCCCTTTAGACATGGAGGAATTAGAATGAATAGTACTAGCAGTAGATGTAACTAACACATACAGAGTATAAAGCTGTTTCATAGCAAATATACACACTCAAATCCTCACATTAAATGCAACACAAACAAACATTTTAAACAATTGATATGACTCATAGGTTCTGTTTTGTTTAGAACATGTTCAATTGACTGTCACTGGTAGATGCCATCCTGGTACAACTTGTACTTATCTGTGTTATGTTTCAGGTGGCCATCAGTGAGAACTATCAGACCATGTCGGACACCACCTTCAAAGCCTTACGCAGACAGCTCCCAGTCACCCGCACCAAGATTGACTGGAACAAGATCCTCAGCTACAAGATTGGCAAGGAGATGCAGAATGCTTAGAGAACAGACGCTGTTTGGGTGGCGACAAGCGAATGAGAAGAAGCCGATGCTCGTGCAAAGATGTGTGACGCACCGTAACGTACTGTATGTCCTGCTAAAAGAGACGTTTGTTTGGGGTCTTTACAGAGAATGACAGCTTCCGTTATGCACTACGAGGGGATGTCTTCATTTACAACAACATGTAACTGTCGCTCATTTGCAAACATATTATTTTTCAACAAATAAAGCCTTCAGTGACACTGTGAAAGCTTGGGTCATTCCTTGCTGTTCAAATTCTTAGTCTCATGGTAAACAAACATAGTTTCTGATCCCTCAGTGCTTCATAATGGACTCGCATCCTCCCACAACCCCTCGACTATCATGTAGCAACTAATTAACCCCCTCTATATAACAAAACTGATATTCTTTAAGAGCTTCCAATACCCCCTATAGTTTTTTATGAACAGAAGGCAAATACTGTATGCAATTTGATTTATTAGCAGAGACACTTAACATTACCAAATGATTTGGTTTAGTCTAATGTGTTTATATGTATGCATCTCTCTGGACGCAGGGTTGTAGCCAAAGCATCAACTTTCTTTCACATTTCCCTACTATATTCCCTCTTGAAGTTCTTTCTCTCGTCATAGATTTTGAAAGCCATTTTTGGTTGTAATCCCTCTATACTCCCCTGGAATGATAAAAGTATTGGTGTCCTCAAGCCAGCGGTTTGCCTTTAGCTTTTGCTATATTTTTTATACAATCATTGTACATTTATTATTCACGAAATAAAAGTATGATCTTCAAGCAATGTTGATCATTTGTGTGTTACATCTTGTGTTGAGTTTCTTTTACAGCGCCTGGGCACTATATGCTTTATTCTGGGAATCTTTTTTGACTACATTTGATTGCTCTAGGCAAACAACTGAATACATTTAATTAAATCTAGTATCCCCAATCAAACAGCCTGACAACAGACCATAATGTAGTGGAATACACTTTGCATTATATAAAATAATGCAGCCTGTTTTCTTAACCCTTAGATGCACGAGTGACTGGACCCACACTCTTCCATAAGTGGGTCAAAAAGGACCCGTATTAGAATAATATGTGTTTTTATGCAATTTGTTTCATTTTGGTTAAGAAAACCACCTATATAATATTTAGTATTATATTTTGGTTCACAATAGAAATATTTTATATTTAATTTTTCACTATTTATAATTTTAGACATTTTATTTCCATTTTGAAAGAAAAACGAAATTTTATAGAAATTGCATGCCGGCCAATTTTGACCCACTTATGGAAGCTTGGGGTAGAAATACAAAAACTACAATTTCTTAAAATGTGGATTAAAAATTTGAATGGCATGATATCCAAAACATGTTTTTTGAGGAATAGCTGGAATATGAAATGATAAACAAATGTAATTACAAAGATACTCTAAGAAAACCATCTCACCGGGTCAAAAAAGACCCACTTATGCATTGTGATGTGAATTCGGTCCAATGACCTTCAAGTCCCTAATGCATTCATATATTTTGCAGATGTATAATGTTTGCCTAGTGTTGGAAATTCACCTGTTTGTTGTAAACCAAATTTCTCTGAGATTTGCTTATAATTAAGCATTCAAAGTATGCCACTGAATACTCCTTTCGGTACATTTCATTTGTCTTTGCTATACATTACACGTTTTTTAATGAACAGAATAAAACTCATGCAAGCCATTATTGAAACAATACATACCAAATATTTGGTGCTTGCTGATTTCCCTTGGTTTAGCAAACTCATGTGGTGTCAAATCATTTTTCTAAATAAAAAGTTAGCCTTTGCTCTAAATAGGTGTATGTGTGTGTTGAAAAATAATTGTAGTGCAGAATGCCACGTTTTCAAATATGTAGATGTACTGCTCTTTGGTATTATGTCATACAGTCTATGGTCATGACTATTTGCACATAATACATCTTTGGGTTTTGAATTGCCATACTAAAGGGCTATACTAATCAAATGCGAAATGACACATTGCATATCCTTTGGCTTGATATTTCAAAACGGTATTTCATCACTCACTCAACAGCTTAATCCATTAAATGTATAATGACTACAGCCAAAGTGTATTTTAGTATTGTGAAAACATTATATTATGTAATCGATGGGAACGCCCATTTCACATGACTCCGACGCGGCTGTGAGCCTAGGGAGTGTCATCAAAAACATGAGGATGTGTACTCCTCAAACAAGGTCGTAACGGAATTTTTTTAAATCATCTAGAACTTATGAGGCATATATAGGAGGTCGAGTTTACACTGAAGCTTTTCGTGTAGACTTTTTTCTTTTTTTAGTCGCTCTGGTGTCTTCGTGTTTTCTCTGTAAGACAATTGCAGACGCGCTCTTCCGGTTTCCGTTCCGGAGACCGTTCACCAGCTTGAATTTTGCGGTAAACTGCGCTAAGTATTTGATAAATGTATCATTTTATCGCCATTTAACCCAAAAAATGAACCAGAAATCGAGGCCCGGTTTAACTAATGTTTCCTTCAGACATGCGCAAAAGTGCCGCAAAGTGTAACATGTGGAAATGTTGTGGGCATTTCAACCAACAGCTACAGTGATACTTGGGTTGATAGTTGAACTTCCTCATTGTGATTCAGCTCTCAGACAGCAGCGGCCTGTAGCTCACCATCATGTCTCGTAAACAGTCGCTTAAATCCGGGCAGGACTTTATTGCATTTCTGGGAGACAGAATATCCAATAGTATCTCTAAAGAGGAACTTCGGGCAATCTACTACGCTGAATTTAAGGGCAGGTAAGCTGGAAAATCAGCATGTGTCACATGCAGTTGTTGGACTTGGCTGTTATGATACTCCTGTTGTGTTTGTATTGTCACAGGAAAGGATTTAAAGACCCCAGCTTTTCCTCTGTTGTCTACGCCCTAGTGAAGTCCAACAAAGCCTTCTTAAAACAGGAGAACATCTATTTAAATGTCAAACCTCAGGTAAGATGAGCCGTCATTTCACTAGTGCAAAGTGTCCCCACTCTAGCTACCAACTGCAGAATGTCCAGAGATGTAAAGTAGTACATTTTCTCAAATATTTTACTTAAGTACAATTTTGAGAGACATGTTATTAAAACTAGCTGCACCTTTACCAACTTTGCTAAACACATTGAGGCATCAATAATTATAATCAACAAATTCATATATTCTTAAATGGGCTACTTTGCATAATGGAGTACTTTTGTAATTTAAGTATTTTTTGACGATAATACTTTGTACTTTTACTTGAGTAACATTTTGATTGCATGACTTTTACTTGTAACTGAGTATTCCTTCACTCTGGTACTTCTACTTCTTTTTGTATTCTTTAGATCTGAGTACTTCTCCCACCTCTGAAAATGTCATTAGAAAATGATCTTATATGTTGGAGAGATGTTTATGCATTTTGCATGTCTTTTCCACGGGCAACATTGTCTTATAATCTGTGCATATGCTTTATTTATTTTTTAAATACAGAATTAAAATGAAGACGCAACCAATATTTTGAATCTCTGCTGTAGGTTCCAGTGCACTGTGACCAGTCGAGGAGGCCCCGGGTCCCTCAGTCGCCCCACACCCCTGGCTCTGGCTCCAAGAAGAAGACCGCAAAGACACTTTCACCCTCCTCTGCCCCCTCTGCCCCCTCTGCCCCCTCTACCCCGGTGACCCCGGTACTCACTCCAAAGAAAAAGCTGGCAGCGGAAATCCTGCGCAAGTTAAAGCTGAACAGGTATGTGCCTTATCACCTACAGTATAACGTTGTCATTATACTGTAGGTGCAAGGTGTAAGCCTCCGTGCTTACCCCCAGTTTTTACATGTGCATCCATTAAGTTACTTTTCAAAATAAAACTCTTCACATGAGATCACATCCAGCTTAACCCATGCATTAATAGATTCAGTTGAGGTCATCATTAGGAGATAACAGGGTGTTGAGCATTACTAATGTTTATTTTATTATCTTTGCTTTGCCATTTTCTTAATGTCTTTCATTTTTGTAAAGCACTTTGAATTGCCTTGTGTTGAAAGGTGCTATATAAATAAACTTGCCTTGCTAAATTAAGAAAGTAACTGGAGCAGCAGAGGGATTGAGAGTCCATGATAGGTGTGGAAGGGGCTCTTACATTATGCATGTGGCTTTGTCAAGGTCAAGGTTCAACTCTATTGTCATTAGGAATGCACATCAGCATATATTCGGACTGTGGCTGCGAGGAAGTGCGGTCGCCTCTCAACCAGACATGTAGTATGTAAACACTTTGAGGGGTGGCAAAGACTAGATAAAGCGCTATACAAGTACAGTCCATTTACCATTTATATCAGTCTGAGTATGCTTATTTAATCACAATTGAAAAACGACTCCCATACAACAGCACCACATACCAACGACCACATACAAAAAAAGTGCTGTGTATAGCAGGTAAAGGAAGCAGGTATTTTCTGATTAGCAATGATGACAATGTAAAGCAGATTGCAAAATATGCTCTGCTAAATTCTCAAGTTGAGGGGTTAAAAATAGCTAATCATTTCTAGAAGCATCTAAAGAACTATCACAATGCACGCACAGAATTAGTAGAAAATACTCAAATATAAAAAGAGCAGTATAATAGGGCAAAATATATAATCATAGCAGTAAAGGGATAACGGTTAACAAATGTATATTTAAAAGAAATATGTACATTTACACCAATTTGTGACAATTCCAGTCACTTTTTTACCGTAGAACTTGGTACAGGTACTTTGCCTTTTTAAGCTTCTTTAAGATGTACAGCCATTGCTTAGCCATCTTCATCAGAAGGGATATGTGCTTTCCCCTGACTCATCTGTTGTATCCTTGTTTTCACTGGTTGAAACTAGTTCTGCTTACCACCTTGTAGCATTTCATTATCACTTCAGGGCAGTTGCTCCTTGTCCTTTCCCACAAGGAGTCACAAGGTTGAGTTGTTCTCCTATATAATGTGTCACAACTTTTTCCGCAGTATCAGTCACTGCAGAATAACTCTGAGATATTGAACCCCTTTGCTTGGTTTTATTACTTTTTACCTTATTAACATATAAAGACATTTTGTTTGAAGGACTCATTTCAGATTTCAACCACAACGGTTAAATTGCCTATACGAGTGAATCTAAGAGTGAATAATTGTCTTTCCATATGTTTCATCCCTGTGATAGACTTTCTAGTGGTAGATTGTGGATTAAGGGTTAGGGCACCAAGCATGAACTGCTGTTTCCATCTTGCCTGTGACCTTTGTATCTTTTCGACCCCCTCTCTCCTTTTCCCTCATTTCCTGTCGTTCTAAAAAGCTAGGCAGATTATCATCCAAAAATGTAATAAAACTCTTGAAACCCCCAAGAGAAATAATGGAATTCAAACACAATTCTCCACCCAATGTTAACACAATTTCAATGAAACTCAATTAAATGTTTTTACTGTCTGGCAAGTTTGCATTCATCTCATATTTGACAGTTAATGGAGACGAAAAACAAGGGGAGATAAAGAGTTTTGACCTAGATCCATGACCAGAATCGAATGGGAAAAGTTTGACTCAATTCTTTACACTTTTTTATGGTTATAAGTTTTACAGATGTGCACCCTGACCAGGTCTTTCTCTCTGTCTCACAGGAAAAAGATGACAGCTGACAAGGGCGGCATTCAAATCACCTCAGACCCTGCTGAGACCGGCGGAAAGGTCCAGTTCACTGTGGAGCGTCTGAAGGAGTTGTTCCTCATCAGGTTTCACATCGCAAACAAGGGCACACACTGTGTCAACTTCACCTTCTACACTGCCCTGCACAATATGCACTGTTTCACTTTGGAGGACGAGAGGAGGGTGACCAGAGCTTGTCCCCTCTTCCTCTCTCCAGGTGACACTTCTAACACTCCTCCTCCTCTCTGTTGTCATTAACAAAAAACACACTGAGGTGGAGGTCAGTGATGCTCACAGCTCCTACTCTGCTTCCTTTCTTTCACAGGAGAAAGCTATGAGGTTTTGGCTCGTTACACGCTGAAACACTATGGATTTTTCCCCACCACGATGTACTTTGAGTTCTGCGCAGATCTGCCGGGAGCCGTGCCCTTCTGCATCGTGAGGGATATGGAAGCTGCAGCCAGGACCCCGCTGGCTGCGGAGCTGGGACCCGTGTCTCCTTACAAACCATACAAGGGGGTCTCATACAGGCGTGGGGGCAGAATGATAGTGGAGGGAGTTCCACCTGAGAGGTACGTTATTACAAACTGATTGTAAACCAGTTCAAGTCTCAAAATAGAAATGGAGTTTTAAGGCTGGTTATTAAGGAGATAACTATAAATAAGGTACTGCAGATTTTCCATATTGTGGGTTTTTTGTGGGTCCAGAGGAAGCAGAAAGTCTTAGAACTGACCATTGTCTGATCTACAATGTTTATGGATTTCAATTAATTATATTAAAGTCAGAATTAAATGGGAATAAACACATTTGCCCATACATTCTGGATTATCAACGTCAACATTTTAAAGATCTTATTTAAATGCTGGCCCCTATGATTTGAAACTTAAAATAATGTAGACTAGAGTGTAACTGATAGAACCAGCAGATGGTTTTACAAATTTAAAATGGAATGAGTACAGATTTATTTTCACCAGCAGCAAGAAATCCGATATTACAGATTACGGTACACATATTTGATTTGGAAGCTCCTTGTAATTGCAACAGATGGACCCAGAATAGTCCCAGAAACTGTTTTTTATTCATTTATAATGTGTGTGTTTGTGTTGTGTTCTCTGCAGGTCCGGGGTCCAGCCTTTACAGTCAACATTGAAATTAGGAAACTTTAACAACCCCAAATACCTAAAGGGACTGAGGCTGGAAGACTCTGAGTCTCCATCAACCAAGCAACACCTGTCATTAGTGAAGTGAGAGCATGACCTAATTACCTAAAGCTTCCCCAACCCTGTATTTTCTGATCTGAACTCCCTCATGATCACAATGTGTGTCTGTGTGCGTGTTTGCTGTATATCCAGGAGTCTCCTTGACGCTCCCTTAAAGATGAAGAGCTACGCTCATCGATTTCACCTCCTGCTACACCTGGAAGAGGTACAGATGGAGAGGGACATCCAGAACTATGACCTCCACAATCAAACCATGACCCCTGACCAATTAAACAAGAAACTGCTTACACTCAGGGTAAGGAATCCTCACAGTACACTTTTTAAAAAGCAGCAATAACAAGTCTAATTATTATGAGTCTAAAATATTTTCATGATCTAAAGCAGTGGTTCCCAACCTGGGATGATTTGAGGCCAAATATCATATTTCCACTTTTTTTTTCAATTTTTTTTACATATAATTGTAACGCAATACATGATTGTCACTATAAGCCATGTCTCTACATTACAATAAAATATAAAAAATAATTGATTAATTAATTTGAATACAAATTCAAGTTAGTAGCTATTATAGGCATAAAAACACAGACATTTATAATTTTTTCTTTGTTAGAAAGGTTTCTTCTGCGTGTAAAGTGTCCAAACCAGGCTTGTCTGGATAAGCGCAATTTTAAAACATAGTCATTGTCCATGCCGGTTTCAGTTGGATTATTTGTCAGTTGCTCCGATCAGATCGGTCTCCTCCATCTCCGCAACTTCCAATAAGAGTCATTTGGGGGGGCTCTTGGGAAAAAAGGTTGGGAACCCCTGATCTAAAGGATGCCAAGTAGTCTTTATGCTTTCTTTGTGTGATTTTCTATTATTTTAATGTTGTTGTCCTCTGAATGCTTGCTCATCTAATGTAAGTTTAGTTTAAGAAATACTTAAGCTCATATTTTATTTGAGAAAATGTTTGTTTGCGTGACATATTACATAGACGGAGGCGTGTGGAGCAGTGGAATAGAGCGTTGGTGTTCGGATCAAGGGAGCACAGGTTCAAACCCCACTGCAGTCAGCATGTCGTTGTGTCCCTGGGAAAGACACCTCACCCCAAATTGCTCCTGTGGGGATTGTCCACAGTATTGAGTATGTAAGTCCCTTTGGATAAAAGCGTCTAACAAGTGACATGTAATAGATGGTGAATATTATTAGTAATAATTCCTCCATGTTTGTATGGTTTTGTAGTGATATAGGGGGACTGTGCTTAGCAGGGACGTGCACAGGTACGGGCTAATGTTGCCCGGGCAACGGCCGTTTGGCCTTTTTGGCTGACCTGCCCCTCTGGAGAGAGCGAGAGTTTGTTTTTCTTTTTTCTGTTGTGGCCGAATCAACATGATGAGCCCACAATTAGTATTGTAGCGTCTCGCTGCGGGAAACACACTTTGTCAGCGCTGTTATCTGCCAGTGCGTTAAAGACCACCTCAGTGTCGGATTTTGGAAACTTGATTTTGAGTTGTCTCATGGCAGTTAGGGTATAAGGGACAAACCAGGGGACTTTACTTCCTCTTGATACCGTCAGTTATTTACAAAAAAACACCTAAATAAATATGTAATTAGATAACTTACCGTTACAACGCCCATAAAGAATGTTAAGAATAAGAATAATGCGTATTGAACTGGTTTCATTAATTGATGAGTTGAGTTAGAGGCCCTATTTAATCAGTATGTCTGGACTGCACAGCAGTTACAATGGTCTGGCAAACTACATTAGAACAGAATTGTCCCCATTTTGTCTTTAATAGTTACTAACATTAGATATTTTAATGAGATATGGACCGCAAAACAAAAAATGTCCCTGGTCACCTTAGCTTATTTTGTTATGAGATGATAATGTGAATTACTCTTCAAATTAGTTAATGTAAAAATCGTTTGGTTTCTTTTAGATCAAAAACAAGTTACAATTTTCAAAAGGCCCTTTTTCCAGTTTAGAGCAATAGCCCCATCAAATGTCTGTGCACGTCCTTGGTGCTTAGGTTATGTGTCTGTTTGCAGTCTGTGCTGGATTTTAATAATTCGTTCTGAAACACAGTGTGGCCAAACATTATTTATTTCTTCAACAATAGTGTGCTATTAAGATTTCAGGAAGTCTACAGGTTTGGATCACAACACGTTTTTGAACGTTTTTTGTCATTTACTATAAGAATCAAGCATCATGTCTGCAGTGGAATGGGCGAGATGCAATTAGGATGGACATCACCTGCCATGATTTAATTTAGTTTAAATAAACCCTCGTTTAAGTTGAACCTGCCTTTTGGGAGTACATTGGGTCTTCACAGAAACTTGTAAATAATTCGAAACGGATCAGAACTGAAAGACTTGCAGACAATGTGGCCTGGGAACTTGGAGCATTGTAAAAAAGGCCATTACATTCAGTGTTTGAAATGAATAAAACATGCATGATGGCCAACGCTGATATTATTCAACAGGTTCCTGGTGTTGCTGAGAATCGGCCATCTGTACTACGAGGAGACTGTCTGAAGGTGACCAAATGTGGAAACGATGACACCATGTACAATGGATACGTTCACAGAGTGGAGCTGGATAGTGTGAAGCTGGGCTTCAATAAGAGGTGAGGGTGGCACTACAGATACATGTCCGTTTAAAACATAGTGAATGTCTATGAAAATGAATAAAGCATCTAACTCAAAAACTTCTCCCACTTTCCACCTGCTTCAGATTGTTGCAGATGTTTATCCCCAACATGAAGTTCGACGTGGAATTCACCGTCAACCGGTTCTCCTTGAGGCTGCAGCACCGTGCCGTGGACTTGGCAGTAAAGCATAGGCTGGAAGAGGTGCTGTTCCCGTCTGGTGCAGCAGTGGCTACTCTCCCTATGCCTAAACTCAGGTGTGAGGCCTACACACACAAAGTTAATGCTTATAGATCACTAGTTGATAAGTAAGGGATAATGTGCAACGAGGCGGTCATGCTGATCAAGATCAGTCGGGCTCCTGATCTGCCTGTCGGCTGTTCTTTTCCCCATAATTGATTGATTGATACATTTTATTTCGAACAAGTCAAATAAATAATTACAAAAAACAAAGAAATGTTGCAGTGCATAGTCATGTAAGAGAAAACAAAACAAAGTGACATTTACAACTACAACAGCATTAGCAACATAAACAGTCTAGTAATCTAGTGTTCGACATGGCCGAACACCCGCTTATTACATGGCCACATTCTCAACAAAGTAACAACATGACTCCCAATATTAATTGAAATGCTTTTATAGATTTAGAAAATATTTGTATTGATTTAAAAAATAGTATTATTGATTTAAAAAATAGTTTTATTGATTTAAAATGACATGCATCCGCTAAGAAAAATAGTGCGTTATTACCGTTTGAACTACGTAGCAACGGCAGGAAGGCGGAGCTTTTTGATTACGGATTTGAAAACATCGTTGCTTGCTTTAAAAGTAGCACAATTCATGATGTTAAACCTTGGAAAGTATCTAGATATCCCTGCCCTAATTCCAAAGGAACTGCACACTGAATATGTTTGCCCTTTGATGTCTATGTCTGGACCGTTGCGTAAAAAGGACCGCAGCTCCGCGTTGCCCCGCTACTTCTCCGCTACTTCTCCGCTGTTTTCTTGTCCCTCTTGTCTTTTTCTTTTCTTCGCTGGGGACTCATCAGCCACTAACCATTCATCCAAATTACTGTGCTCTCCAAATATATTAAAATGAATATTAAAATCCTCCATGTTGCTGTCAGACGGGAGACAACGGAAAACTAAAGACAAGCAAACAGTTTGAAATGCAAACTGCATGCAGTTTGCTTTTCTTTCTGCAGATGTGAGCGTCCTTAACAACGGTCAATAAGTCCTTGACAGCGGTCTGTACTACTGGATTAACAACTTGTCACGTGTTCTGAATTGACCAATCAGAATTGAGTATTCAACTAAGCCATGTAATAAGATAAGATAAGATAAACCTTTACTAACCCCCAGAGGGAAATTCAGGTGTTGGATCAGCAACAGCAATAAGAGCGAAACACAGGACAGGAAAAAAGTAAGAGTTCAAAAGGGAGTAGCTGACTCTACAATACATTACATGTCACTTGTTAAACGCTTTTATCCAAAGCGACTTACTTACTCAATACTGTGGACAATCCCCACAGGAGCAATTTGGGGTGAAGTGCCTTGCCCAGGGACACAACGACATGCTGACTGCAGTGGGGTTTGAACCTGTGACCCCCTGATCTGAATACCAACGCACTACCCACTGCGCCACACGCCTACATGTATTCAGGAATGAATTAAGATAATCTATGATAATGAATAAATATATTTACATGGCTTTGTTTGAGCCCAAAGGAGGTAGATTCAATATCATGTATGTACCATAGACTGTATGGTACAGATACATAGACCTAAGCACCTTAAAGTGCAGTATCTCATGTTCTTATAGAAGCTTAAACTGTCTGCTTTTGGTGATAAGAGTGCATGAATTCCAAATGATGAGTGAGTGCTCAGCAGCCTTCACCTCAGCTTTCTCTGGGCACTAATTCACTCTATCGCACCAACAGGCTGTTATTTGGTTTAATGCTGTGAACTTGCCTGGATTAGATATGGGTCATATACTGTATGGAGGATAATGTTTGTGACAAAGTTCACATCCGGTTCTGTAACGACCGTGTATCGTCTGATATTTCGTCTACATTTATATATATATTTTTTTTTTTTATTCAACATTCTCACATGACTCTCCAGTATGTTCAACCGTCAGCTGGAGAACAACCCGGAGCAACATGCTGCTGTCCAGCGCATTGTGGCCGGGTCGTCAAAGCCCGCCCCTCATCTTGTGTTTGGGCCCCCTGGAACTGGAAAGACAATCACTCTGGTTGAAGCTATGCATCAGGTATGTGTTGTTGAAAGTGTGACATAACTAGACTGATTAAACCCTCAAAACTGAATCAGCCTCTCACTAAATCCAATGGTGGGATAGTTTTGACTGATTCATGGACAAAAAGAGATGACATACTGTTGGAAGTGTTGGATATTTTGATGGTCAATCTTTCTTATTTTGTAATAAACCTAACAAATGATCAAGAAATTAAGATCAATCAGTTATAAAAAAAATGGTTAGTGGCAGGTCTTATACAAACACAGTATCATGATACAGATTTCTGTGATTTTCTGAGCTCCTCTTATTTGTTTAAAGAGGGTCTTTTTGTTGAAAAATTGGTGACTATTTCCACCTGCCATCCCATTTTAACAACATAAGAATCAGAAATGTGTGAACAGTTCTTGGGCTGCCTAGGAGACACCATTGAGTGACACCAACTTTTCTTACATTTATGAATACGCATGCAGAAGTTGCATACTTAATCATAAACATATCATTTTGCAGAGGAAAAGTTTGACAGTTTGACTATGACTGGTCAAATTAAATAATGCATCTAGTTTCATTGTTGATTGAAGTGCTGAATCTAACGATGATTTCCAATATTTATTAGTCTGCTTCAATATTTTATAGAATACATTTTTGGTTTTCTAAAATGCAAGAAAACTGAGAAAAATGAAAGTCTGAAGTGACTTCTATAAATGTCTTGTTTTGTTCGTTGAAAACCCAAAGATATTCAGTTGAAAAAGAGAAAAGCAAGAACTCCAACCAATTAATTTAGAAAAAAATCGACTAATTGTTGCAGCTCCAGTTGCTTCAACGACATTCAATGTGCTACTTAATCTGACACTGTTGTTGTTGTTTTTTATTATCAGCAAAGCATAAAAATAACTTAATTCAAAGAGATGAATTAGACTTTTCTTACGTCGACAGGTCAGCAAGGCAGACCCATTATCCAGAATCCTGGCCTGTGCCCCTTCAAACAGCGCAGGGGACCTCCTCTGTGAGAGACTGATGGTCCACATGGACCCTCATCGCATCTACCGCATGTACGCCAGCAGCCGAAACCCCAGAACTGTCCCCGCCGACCTGCTGGTGAGCATCAGCTGGCATTTTATCATCCACAAGATAATCTGGTTACTGGCCATGAATCAGCTCTTATTGGGGATAACATCTCTACCAGCAGGTTTGAGCTTCGGATAGCCTGTGATTCAGCACTCTCATTTGTTACCATACTATGTGTATGTAGGGCCCATTAATATTTTTAGGTTTGAAAATGTAAACGGAGATTGAAATATGTTCACATAGCACAGTGATTCTTTATTGCAGTAGCTACATCCAGATGTTGGTAATATTAGTAACCAAAGTTAAGAACATATTATTTTCTGCATATAGTCAAAAGCATTGTTGTAAAAGTGTTGCCTTGTTACCCTCTTGTGTAGATCAATAATAAAAAAAATAGAAGAGTCTGAAATTAACAGGTATCATTCATTCCTCTGCTTTTCATTTAAGGATGGTTGGATGGAAAATGGTTAGATGTTAAACTTTAAATAACCATTCATTTTTCTTACACGTCCTCTTGTCTACATTTTCTTCAAGAAATATTGTAACTGGGACAAGAGAGAAGATAAGTTTGTGTTTCCAGAGAAAAAAACTCTGATGAAATACACGATCATTGTTACGACTCTGGTCACAGCTGGCAGGTAGGTTGCTTTTCAAATTCAGTCATTATTCAATGTCGGACTCAATGGCATCATTCTTTAATGTTACACACTTTAAGCCACTTGCTTATTGCTAGTTTAACATTTCTGTTGTGTGTTTCTGTCTTGAGACTGGTGTCTGGAGAATTACCTGTGGACCATTTTACCCACATCTTTTTGGATGAAGGAGGCCAGGCAGTGGAGCCGGAGTGCGTCGTTGCCATCGCAGGTAAATGTTGAGGATCTGAAGTATAAGATAAGATGTTCTTTATTAATCCCAATTTGGGAAAACTATTTTGTTGCAGCAGCATAAAACAAAACAAGGCATTGCACATAATAACAAATTAAAAGAGTAAAATAAACAATTCTAAAATTGAAACATCTTAAAATAGAAATAAACCAGCATTAGAGAGTAAGACAAATATACAGATGACCGTGAAGATAACAAATCTATAAACTGACAAATAAAAACACTATTGAAGGGCCAATTTTCTGTTAACACAATAAACACAATATAAGCAGGATATTATTTCCAGCAAGTGTGCATGGAATGGAATATTCAATTAAATATAAATATAAAATGTACAGTGTGAATGTTATATGAGTATGAGTATATTATAACAAGAATTTGGTTTTGGCGAAACACTATTTTTGAAGTCTTACACTAACTATTTTATTTGTATTGTTTTGGTGAGGTTAGAAGAAATGGATGTCAACATGTCTGTCACACTGTAAAGAAAACAGAGTATGCTTCCTTGGAATAATGTCTCATCATTGAAGAGAGAAGTGGAAGAGACACTAAACAGATTTCTCCTCAGTCATCGTACAGAACTTGATCCAGATTTCCCTCCCTCTCTTAATGACTGCCAACAACAGGCGATTGCTGCAGTTCATCAGTCCAGAGACAGGAATAGGAAAGTAAGGAATGTAGAGGACAGATTTTCTTTGTAGCTCTGCATCTACCGGCCAGGTTTCTGTAAATATATAGAGTGTGTGCATTGATTGGTGAATTAATATAAATGTAAACATTGTGAAATGCTCTACCCAGAAGTCTGGAATACTCCACACAGCTCAAGAGTATATATGTGATGGAAACTTCTGAAGCAATGGAGATGAGACTCAGAGAGACATGCGGAGAGCAGGAACTTTGATGGCAAACACTGACGGTTTATTTGGAGCTTCGGCCGGAGAATTCACAAGACATGTGCTGTGCCACGAGTTGACACAACGGATGCCAAACCAATTCTGAAGGTCTCGACCCCAGACCCATGTATTTAGCTGGTTCTGGGAGAATAATCAACATTGTGCATACCAAGATAAAGCACTATAACACCTCTATCAGCTGACGCCAACTGGCAGGAATAGGGAGACAAAACACTGAGAGCACAGCAGCCCAAGGTTGCAGGTGCTCATTGTACAAACTGATAAACTGGGTCAAAGTTATGGGCCTAGGAAAATATTTCCCCAACAGTTTATAGATGTACATTTTAAAGATGTATCCACATGTTGCACTGTTTTATTAAATGAATGATTAAAGGTCAGTGTAAGTTTGTAGAAGCATCACCAGTAGTGAAAGGGATTCATTTAGTAACTGTCTGATCTCTCAGGTCTGCTCGATGCAGAGAAGGGTCAGCTGGTGCTGGCTGGAGATCCAAAGCAGCTGGGACCAATCCTCCGATCTAAAATGGCAGTGCAGCATGGACTCGGTGAGACGAGGGGGATTACATTACATTATTTTGTCTTGATGTATTCTTTTAGCACACTACAATAGTAGATCATGCCATGTTTTTACTGCTAAAAGTGTAAGAATACACGATTCAAGGATATAAATGTAATGCTGTACCGTTAATATTCTCCAGGGCTTTCCCTGCTGGAGAGACTGATGAGACACAACACTTTGTATCAGAAGAGTACAGACTCTGGGCACTTTGACACCCGCTTTGTGACCAAACTGCTGCGAAACTACAGGTGTGTTTTTTTGTTTTTACCTCCATTTTGCTTTTATAGTTTTGATGAACGCTCTTCAGCTTTCTTGTTTTTCTTTCTTAACTCAGGTCGCATGCTGCCATTCTGAAAGTCCCCAATGAGCTCTTCTATGAGAATGAACTGCAGGTGTTCGCTGACCAGTGGGAGCGCGACATCTACTGCAAATGGGAACACCTTCCCAAAACGGTGGGGCAGCAAAAGCCTTTTTCTTTATTCTCGGACAATTTTAATACCAATATGATCTCACAGTGAAGCATTCTGAGGTTAGTTACAGTGTTTAGATTTAAAATGTCTGCCCATATTACTGACCAACTACAGTTTAGTTATACATACCTTAAAGGGAATCTCCACCATTCTATTTTTTTAAAGTCACCCAACTTCCTGAAAGTGCCATAATAATTGGTGTCCTTTTTAATTATAGTTAGACTCATGAGTCATTAACACTCATATAGTTTAAATATATATTATTTACATGGAACACAGAAACCAGCCGGAGACTGTCAGAGAAGAAAAGACAATGATCATTACAGCAAATGAGATGTTATTATGGAAAGACATTTGAAACATAATCTGAACTTTCATTAGAGTATAAGGGAAAAGCTCTGGATGCTTTATTTTCATATTATTATTTTAGTGTGGTCGAGGACATGGTGTAAACAAAGTACAAATATCTCCAAATAGCCTGTCAACCATGAGGATATTGTGGTAACTGACATCATGCTGTCATCACTACAGGGTTTCCCGGTGATCTTCCATGGAGTGATTGGGAAAGACGAGAGAGAGGCCAACAGTCCTTCTTTCTTCAACGTGACTGAGATTGAGGTTCTGATGTACTACCTCACCAAGCTGATAGAAACTCAAGGGAAGAAGGGTCTCCCCAAACTCTCTGCCAAAGACATTGGCATAATCGCCCCCTACAGGAAACAGGCGAGTCATTGTGCTGTACTTAAACTGTTTTCAGAGATGCTGTAAAACAGTTCAAGCTATTCATTGCTAACTTTTATCTTACAGGTTGAGAAAATCCAAAAGGCTGTGAAGTCGGTTTCGGCCCTGAAGCGATTGGGTGATCTCAAAGAGCTCAAGGTTAGTAATGCTGCAGTCAGGTCATCTTGTTTGGGGAAGGATGATTAAAAAAGGATGCTTATTTAATGTTTATTTTGCACAATACTAATATATAGATATGAAAAAAGTTTTGATCTGACGTGGATATGTTATCTTAGCACTCAGAAGGACAACAGAATATAACAATAGAAAGACAGTAAGACTTTTAAAGATTATATTTGTGTACAACAAGTTTAAGAGATAGAATACTTCTGACTAGTCAGTCTGGAGTCTGAAGACTGAGAGAATCTTACAGGATTGTATACTATGTATCGCACAAAGTAAACATTTAGATGTCATCCTTATGTAGCTGACCCTTAACCATTAGCACAATTGAGCAGGAAACACCCTTATAACAGGAAGACATGATGCAAAGGTATTCTATATGAATGAATGATTATATGTACTGTAAAGCTAATAAACTAATGATCAAATAATCAGTGAGGCCTACTTCTAAACATCTTTCTCCTTCAATGCACATGTGTTAATGTGTTATTGAATAAATGAGGATTGTGTTCATTTACAAATATGTTACAGTATATGTTTTCCTTCGTGGGTATCAGGTGGGGTCTGTGGAGGAGTTTCAGGGCCAGGAGAGGAAGATCATCATGGTGTCGACTGTCCGCAGCAGCATCAACTATCTCAAGATGGACAAAGACTTCAACATTGGATTCCTGGCAAATGAAAAGGTCTGTTCTCTTACTTCCTTCACAAATAATGGTAATAAAACAAGAATTATTTTGTATATCGTGCTTCTTTATATATGTATATATCTGCAGAGATTCAACGTGGCCCTGACCAGAGCCAGGTCCCTGCTGATAGTCGTGGGAAACCCTGTGATCCTCAACAAGGACCCCACCTGGGAGAAGTAAGGAGAAACAGGCCCAAGTAGCAATGTTGGAGTGCAGAAAGTTGTCTTAAAATTGTGTATTTTTTGCAGTTCCAGACACTGATTCAAGAGCCTTGACATTTAAATGTGACTGTAGTTTACACAATAACTTCACCACAAGGTCTGTTAAGTAGCTATTCTGGAGTTAAACATCGGATTTTGCTCAGTTTATTATTTTTCATCAAGTTTTACATTATTATTATTTTTCTTGGAGCAATTGAAGGACTTCTGTCCACGTTTGCTTACTTTGTAATTGTTCATGTGCAGGTTTATCAGCTACTGTGTGAAGGAGAAGGGATACACTGGATATCCCTTTGAAGACGCAGAAGGGGAGGATGACATTGTGTCCAGACTGGCATCCCTGAAAATCGATGTGGATTCTGACAGTGAGTACAGCTGTAACCTCAGCCTTATCAGCTGTACTAATTCCAGCTAATATCACTTCCATAAAGCATTAGGGAAATATTCTGCTTGTGAGAAAATGCAAATGTTGTGTCCTTCAATTGTTGTCGTAGATCCTGAAGAAGAGCTGAGCGCCCTCCAGCAGCATATGGACCCCGAGTGGAAAAACGAGCATTGAATTCTTCTTTAATACAATTGACAAGGAAAAAAGAACAACTTGCGGTGCAATCTAATTGCAAGTATCAGCATTTCCTTTTTCCTTTCGATGAGCTTTAATCATAACATTGACATCTATTTAGAATATATTCTGCTTATGTACTTTTCTAAGAGCAGTTTGCATATTTTGGTGCAAAGAAGCAATGCTGTTTTTTGATGATAATTCCACAGTAAAACCTTTTCAGTGGCTTGAATAACGCTGCCATTTAACAGAGTGTGCTTAGTGGGACCATGGCCGCACAAAAGTAATTCATTTTCTGACTAAGAAAAAAAGAGCACACTGAAATATGTCTCAGGAATTCGTCACTGTATGTCTTACCGCTGTTTTACACTTAACATGTTAGTGTCCTTTCATTTAATCTGTTTCTTTCTGATCGTAGTTATACCCTGAATAAATAAACTGTCATTTCTGAATGATAGTGTTGTAGACTGTCATTTCATAATGTTTTATTAATCCTCTCCTTTCATTGCATCATACGCAGTGAACCATATCTGAGAATCAAGGAAGGACAAGTCAGTCTCGTCTCAAAAATAGTTTATTAACAATGTTCATGTTAGCATCATGACAATACGCTTAATATAAATCTGGATTCTTTATCCTTTCAAATGCTTCCAGAGAAAGAAAGAAAAGCTGCACAACTGAGCTGAATCTGTTTCCAAAGCTGTGTGTGTGCTTACTGTAAAGACCAATGTTTTTCTCATGCATGCATCAACATCACAAGGACAACTTTTGATAAAAGCGCAACATTATCTGTTACAGCAGTATTGTTCATGCTCCTGGTGACATGTTCAACACTAGACCCTCTGCAGCTCGGAGAGGCTTTCATCAGAGTGCTGTGCTTCCAGCTGTGAAAGCTATTCGACTAACTACTCCGACCTAATCCCCAGGAATTCCTTGACTTCATTAAGCTTGTGAACATCATACCACAACTATGAAACACATATCTTAAAACCCATGTTTTAATTGATAAAAAGCCTTTAAGAGATTTAAGAATCAGTTTCTCCTTGTTGGTGTGCTTGTTTACCACAAAGTAAAGCATAGAGCTAGAAAGATGTAAGGTAACAACATTAATATGGTGCTGTTTGTATGTTGTAGCTTCTCCACTTAGTCAAATGTGCTTGGTTAGAATAAAGTGGCAGGTGGTTAGGTCTGTTGCCTTTACTGGTTTTCTTGAAAGATCACATGCATGATCAAAGACATCACACATTTCAACGTCCTCTCTCCTTTAGACGGGCAGCAACAAGTAACCGAGGGACATGAAGAGTACAGGAATGAGCTACAGAAGGAATGCCATAAGGAGTGTGAGCCTGAGGACAGTCACTGGGCTTTCCAGGTGTTGTATATCAAGCCGCTGTATTTCCAGGAAAAATATCTCAATGGAGTATTCTGAGAGGACCACGTGGACGGTCTATGACGTGTCTTCAAAGGCTGCTTTAAGTACATTTCACAATATTCTGTCTCTTTTGACTTGAGGCATAAAATATCAAACACCAACATAAATCAGGATATATACAGACGAATAAACCCAGTTGCACTAACTTTTTTGGCAGTAATACACAACTCTTAAACATCAGAGATACACTTTATAGCTACAGATGAATGATTTTCCTTAGAGGATGCAAGTTATGTAATTCATTTGTGATGAACAAGGACATTTGTGTTACCTATCATATCAGGCAATATAATAAAGATTAGTCTGCATATATGAATTCATTCTAAATATATATTTTGTTATAAGGACTGAAAGCTTAGCGAACCTATGATACATTTTTGCTGAATTGAGCCTGTGTGGAGCCATTCAAAGAACTAAGATGAGTGAAACATGACTCACTCTTGACCTTGTTGGCATGGCGCCCTGGTCTATGCGGTCTGGGAGAGAACCACCAAAGGCACACCACAACAGAGAAGGCACCAGGCAAAAACAAACTCCTCACGGACCTGACTACACTCCTCTCAAACATTTAAAGAATGTCACTGGACTGGAAACATCCACACGCAAAGGCTAACAGCTTTTTAAACATTATTTCCAACACTCAGCTGACCTGACCAGCTCACAGAGTCTAAGGGCAGGCTCAATGAAACTGTAGCCGAGTGTAACTCAGTTGTCTGCTTTAAAACACACAATCCCTTGTTACGCCAGCCTTAGGCTTTTCTCTCTGTTTCAGCTGTGTCTTCTTTCTGTTTGTCCTTACAGTCATTGTGCATAGCTGGGTCATAATGGCCTGTTCTCATCCCCTCCATCTAACTGCACAGATCAGCAATAGTTACAAACTACTTATCAAATCTTATGTCATTATTTGTAGTTATTCTCTTTACCCTAATTGAGCATGGCAAATGTTGAGGGAATGCAACAAAAATGACACAAGCAACCCTTTGTTGTGCTCGATGAGGCGACAGCACTGAAAGCCTTACTTGTGGCTTTGCTCAGGTTTCCCAAATACAACACTGGCTACAGCACAATGGAGAGACCCTCATCTGAAATGTTAGCTAGCTAAAAGCATGAGAAATAGATGGTGGTGTACAAACTTAAAAAAAAAAAAAAAGAAGGCACGAGCTCTTATGTTCAGAAGCATGACAGACTGGAGACATGAAGACTTTATACAGGCTAAGAGGGACACTGCTAAAGCTTATGAAGAAAACAATATTGCGTTACAATATGTCACTGCCTTGTTACATCAAAACAAAAAAGAAGTATGAACAATTTAAGTAAGAGTAAAGATAGATTTTCGAAATAAAAAACAAGCAAATCAAACTTTAAATATTCAATTCTAATCACTGTTGTAATATAGACAAAGTTCATTTCCTGTATTCAGTTGTAATGTGAGATACACTACTAAGATGCCATTTAGTAAAAGGTAAGTCCTTTTTTTTATTTTTTATTTTTATAAATGGGATTTGTTATTTCCTATTGGTCAGCTGATCTCCTGGTGTCCGGTCTGCTCACAGCAGCGGGCAGCCACGTCTCTTGGTGCGCTTTCGGACCTGCAGCGCTGCTCTAGTGGCCATCTCAAAAACTTCCCGCACGCCGTCCTTGGTCTTGGCGGAGCACTCCAAGTAGCCAAAAGCACCGATCCTGGTGATCATGTCCTTGCCTTCTTCTGCCTTCACTGGCTCCTGTGTGGGTAGAGCAGGGATAGTTAGAGACTATTGAAAAACGTATCAATAGTCTTCAAATGAATCATGATTAATCAACAGTGTTGGGGTAGGTACTCAAAAAAAGTCATGCCTTACTAAATTACTCATTGCTGAAAGTAATTAGTTACACAACTACTGACATTACTTATGGACTACTCTGTAACATCACCTGAGATGCACCATAAGTCAAATGACAAAGAAATATATAAAGTTCAACCTCATTTATGCCCAGATCCACACACATCTTTAAACTAAGCACAATACTGTACAAGACCTCTGCTCTTTCATTCATGTTTTCTTTGGCTCAGTTTCCATCGTGGCATAACCCTGGTCCAGGCAGCTTGCAAATGTTTTCCTGTCTGATGGCAGCCGGGGACGTTTGATTTATCCGTCCCCCCGCTATGCAGATAGTTGAAAAGTTACGCAAGTAACAAAATCATTTCGTGCTTAGTAACTGTAATGTAGTTTACAGATAGGCGTATGCCTTACAGATAAATGTATTCTGATTACAGTAACTCACATCACAGAATGTTTTTGTTAGATTTCAAATCGATTGACACCACTAGTATAGAATAATCATATTTGTGATTACACATTAATCAGTACCTGAGAAAACATGCAAACAAAGCAGCCCCTTGAGCTTTATTAATGCAGTGCTGTCATCACTCTGAACGCCTGGTGTAGCTATATTTGTCGTGTATTTTAACATAAATGTTTTTCATAGAACTTTACAAATTGAACCTATTGAAAGGTCTCCACACTGCACAAATCGTCAGGCGTTTGGTGACCGAGTTTTGAAGAGGATCCCACTTGTACCTGATCAACAGTTAATTGACCTTCAATGCTCTGTACCTGCTTCATCTTGGCCAGCTCTCTCCGTGTGTGCTCATCGTTCCTCAGGTCCTTCTTGTTCCCCACAAGGATGATGGGAACATTGGGACAGAAGTGCTTAACCTCAGGCGACCACTTCTCAGGGATATTTTCTGTCCCGGGAGTGAGACAAGAAGTGAGCAGAAAACACAAGGGAGGGGGGGTTGGGGCTATAAAAAGGGACAGGCGGTGCAGAGTCACGGAGCTTCTCATGATGGATTGCTCTGCAGACTGCCTAAGGCACCGATGTTTTTAGCTGCACTAATCCTACTTCCCATCAAGTCTATTAAGCGTTTAACAAACAGCTAAGCTGATATGAACTGCCTTGATTTAGTGAAGATAAACAAGATAACAATAGGAGTATATCATGTATTTTATTTACGTTTTCTGTTCTTTTGTTGTCCAAAAGACCACTGTATATCCGCAGTTCCTTACCTAAACTGTCGGGGCTGTCGATGGAGAAGCACATGAGGATGACATCTGTGTCAGGGTAGGAGAGAGGCCTCAACCTGTCGTAGTCCTCTTGGCCTGCAGTATCCCACAGCGCCAACTCCACCTGGGAGAAAAGGAGTAAAACACTTTAAAAAGCAGTAGACTTACAAAAATACAAATATTTTACACATAAAAGTGGATTCATCTTGGTTTTACAGTGACTCTCCACGCACACAAATGTATCCAGCCACGATATCATTGGTGATCATGTTTCTTTTCTCATATTTGAAGAGCAGTGAATATTTTAAGTATGAGGTATGAACCTTGAGGCATGTGGTGTGTGTTTCTTTTCCAGCAGTCAATACTTTAAATACCAGCAGGTAAATTATGTGAGGACTGTTTTAACTCTGGACATGCAGCTTGCATTCTGATCATAACGTCTGATTTGTATGAGTTACTCCAGCTGTGTTCCTTCTTTAGATATCTGCTTCCCCTCACCACTGCAGCTCTGACCTAATCAGCTTTATAAGGCCGTTATGTTCTCGGTGCTGTTCAGGGACTGTCCTCATCCCATCACACCACTGATTTATTCAATTAAGGAAAGTGGGAGATTAGCAAGCACCCGACCAGATACCTTCTGTCCCTGTAAGGGCATTAACAGCCGCTCTTCACTCTGTTCTCACACTGGCTCACAGTGGGAAATATTGTCCAAAGTTTTAAATACTGGAAATGGCTGAAGGACAATAGCTTGTGGTGAGTGCACAGAGAGCGCAAGCATCAGTCTACGGTCCCAAAATAGAGGTTTGCAGAGGCAGCGGGTGGGAGGTGGGAGGTGGCAGCACACTGTTGAGACATAGCCAGAGTTATGCTCCCACTGGACTTTTTTTTATTTTTAAAGCTGCCGAGGAAGAAAGGAAAGGGAAAAAAAGCAGCTATTTTTAGAGTCTGCTCAATCCACTGAAGGTGAGAGGATGAACATGTTTTTGTCCTTGAGGGGAGGATGCAAATGAAGGGTCTGCGAACACAAACTGAATCCAGCTGGGGAATCTCTCATGGGACGACCATCCTCTTTAAAAGTTTGAGATGACCCCCTCTAGAACGACGTCCACCATGGATCCCTAACTTTATATTTCCTGTCCAGAACACAACAGTTAACCCTTCCCCCCCATCTAAGTGTGAACAGGACAGGAAATGAGAGACGTTTATCGGGCAGAAGGGTCCTGGTGAGAGGGGGGGGGATTGCCAGCAGTCATCCCTGTTCCCTGTCTGAACAGGAAGCTGAGAAGTACAGTCATTTCCTGTTTTGCCCAGTGGTGATCCTGCAGCGGTGGTCGGATCAAGAGGACAAAAGCTCATAACAACTTCAAGCCATCTGTGGATCAGAATCCAACCCGCTGACAAAACCCTTTGACTACGATTTTAGACATCAAACACTTCATGTTCATATCAGTGTGCTAAACTTGGATGATGAAAATCCAAGTTCCACATTTTTGTCCCAAATTCAAAACATGCGGCTCACTATAGCCCACTACTCTATAATATATACAATTGTGAATCAATGAACCTGATTTCAAACACACAAAATGTAACTTACCATTTGCTAAACCCCTCCCCCATGCAGTGGTTGTCCAATCTGAGCTTTCTGATTTGGATATGTCTACGTTAAAGAGGTGTTCATTGGACTGGATTTGTGAAAATCCTTTACTTTTATATTTTAAAAGAGATATTGAACATTTTAAAATACAAACAATTAATTAGAAATCTAACTTTAGCCAAACAATGGATTTCCCTCATCATATTCTACATGGATCATAAACATGGTGAGATTACTGCTTTACTTTCCTGAGACAAGCATCCTTGGTCTTTTAGTTCAATGTCATGTATGTAGCCAGCACCTTCATATTTATGACCTCGTTTACAATAATCCTTTTGTAATGCTAATGGTAAATTAGGTTACAAACCTGTTTTCCGTCAACCTCAATGTCAGCGATGTAGTTCTCAAACACTGTCGGGACGTAGACTTCAGGAAACTGGTCTTTACTGAAAACGATAAGAAGACAGGTTTTCCCGCAAGCTCCATCACCGACAATCACCAGCTTTTTCCGGATGGCTGCCATCTCTGCTGGGAAACAAGAGAGGGGTTTTCACAAGAATTTGTCACAAACAGACATTCAAAAAAGTGTTCTATGTCAATTATCAAGAGTCCTACAAAGACAAAAACTACTTTTTTTGCCTTCTTGGGAGATTCCACTTGTTATGCTTTTTTAAGCCCAACAGTCGCACTGCAGATATTTAAATAATTTATAAAACATAACAGGAACATAATGTTGTACAAAACTTTTCCTGTCTCCAGGGCGACCGCTCTGACAGTCCTGCCTCACCCCTGAGGGAGGGCTCTGGAGGACTACTTGGTGTCCTAGAGCAGACAAAACACGGCCCTGCTTCTGATCTCTACAGCTGCTTCTTCAGGAATACTCTGATAGTAGAATATCCTAATCCTCTCAAAACAAGAGCTCAACCAGCTGCACCTGGGTGTTCCAGTGCTAAACTGGAAATGCTTACATGTGGTTTACAGAGTTGTGGGTGTATGAACTACAAAAGAAAACATTTCCATGCAAGTAAAACAAAACCATTTCAAAACATAGGTGGATGCATGCTTTTACCAGTTTCCAGTTTCCTGTGCACAAACTACAATCCATAAAAGCAGCAGCACCAGAACACCTTTCTGTGACAACCCCAGTTGAGAGGAATGGTTTGGGGGGTGCAGGCTGTGGGGGGGTGAGTTGGCTGTGCAGCTGATGGATGAGCCGGACAGTTAGCTTAGCTTGAAGAATGTGTGCTAAGCTAGGCCAAAACAGCTGCACAATGAGAAAAAGGCCCATTTCCCAGAGCATCAAGTGTTATGATGTTGTGTTTTGTCCAACCAACAGTTTTGACAAGACCACCAAATGCACGTTTGTAAAATCAATCAAAAGATCATCTGATCACTTTATCTAGTTTCCTTATAGCTGCAGCTCTTTTCAACTTTTTGTAATTAAATTGACTATCAGACTCAGGGAAATATAAAACAAGTTATTGTGTATGGATTTTAGTGCCAAAATAACAGAATAAGATATAACAGATCTGAAATAAAGGCTTATAAATATGTATATTCATAAATGATGTAAGAGTACAGTAGATACATTTTATGAACAAATGGCTTGAGTAAAGAAAAATAAAGGATACAAGGGAGGAAATTGTTTCCCGGCCATGTTTCCATGGATATTTAGACTTGGCATAACCCATGCTAAGATGTTGGATGTGTGGGCTTGTTTGACAGCTGTATTCAAATCTTGGTTGTATCCCTTCTTATGTGAACTCTGGTCGTGGTTTGTTATTGCCTTTCTGTTGCACAAAGGCCCACTCTGGTGTAGCTATGCCAACAACTTATTTTAATTTGGCTGTTCTATCAAATATGTCCTACATGTTTAATATGTATTGAAATACAAAGCATTGGAAGAAAAGCCACTGAATAAAATGTAAAATGACGACCAAAAGTGATCACTTTAGCTGCAGCTGCAAATGCTTCGACAATGAGATACTTTACTGATTCCAGAGAAACTGCACAGTGGAGCTGCAATGATAAGTCAACTTATCAATGTTAATATTGTTACAAACTATTTTGACTATTGATTCATTGTTAGTTAGTAAGTACATTTTTATGCACAAATCCCCTTTAATATGAAGTGTTCTGCTTTTCACTGTTTTATATCATATCACACTTATATTTAAGTTTAGACGGATAAAACAACACATTTGAGGATGACCACTTGAACTTTGAAGAAAACAGCGATAGGCGTTTTTCACTATCTTCTTACACTTTATAGACGATAAAAGTGAACAGAAAAAAACCCTACTGTAGCCCTTTTATTTCCCAGAGATTGTCTGCGCTAGATGATGAGTTCAAAACAAGACAAGTAGGAGATAGCAGCGTTGAGGCCTCAGAAGCTCACCCTGTGAAACAATCCATTTCCTGTTCTGGTCAGCCGGGAGGAGCTTTTGGCTGCAGTTCTGTTTGGACAGGCCCCTTCAGAGCGGGACACCGAGAGGGCTGCCAGAGGCAACGCAACACATGAAGTACACAAGCATGCTTTATACTAACATACAGTACATGGACATGTCCCAGTGTTTCCCCTACCATTGTCTTGGCGCCCCGCCAACGGAGCCCCGTGCCCCCCTGAAATTCAAGGTGTTATGAGTTTAGTGTTTTTGACCCTAAGAATCCCTGATGCATTAAGAGAGAGAGAGAGAGAGAGAGAGAGAGAGAGAGAGAGAGAGTTAGAGAGAGAGAGAGAGAGAGAGAGAGAGAGAGAGAGAGAGAGAGAGAGAGAGAGAGAGAGAGAGAGAGTAGAGAGAGAGAGTAGAGAGAGAGAGAGAGAGAGAGAGCTTCCGCTCATTTCTCCCGTGTTATTATCCAAAGTTAATGTAAACTTGAATATTGTACTTCATTTGAATGTATTATGTTGGTTGTTGTTTGTGGAAGTGCCATTGAATGGGCCCCATTAACTGAGTTGTAAACATCACTTTAAATGGAAGATCCAATAGCCCCCCCCCACCCACTCGATCAGTTCCGCGATCGGTATCAGCCAATACTGATTCCGGCAATCGGCCCCAACATTGGCGATCGGAGCATCCCTCTCCGATACATTCAAAAACGTTGTCTAATTTCTGACTGATGCCCTTTATTTAGGTGCTAATGGATACAAATGACAGCAAAGGCTGAGGAGGAAGTTAAGGTGGTTGCTAATAGTAACCAATTACATGGCGCCGTCATCCAGTTAAAGTCTGTTCAACACGTTAGAGCCAGTATTCATCTTCTTCACCATCCTTGTGAATGGGCCCCTCTGATCTGCAGCTAGTATTAGCTGACTGACCTTTGACCTCCACACTTCTGAATAAAAGCTACGGTGTAACTAGCGATTTACCGCCCTAACGAAAGCGGTGACAGAGCAGAAAATGTTCAACATGATTCTTTTGGCTCTACATAACCATTACTCAGATCAGGGTGCAGACACTTTCATTTACCTGTCAGAGTGACTTTACACAACACAACTGAGATGTATCCAGAGGAGCAAAAATGCTCTCATATTTATAAAGTCTTCAATCATGCAGAGGTTGAATGATGACCAACTATTTACAGCGAGACAGCAGGAACACTGTTTGCATGTTAAAACATCAGAAGAGATACTGTATGCAAAGATAACACAATAACACTGACGAATATGCTGTTTTAACACAGGTCCGATTAAATCCCTGCATGATGCAAGCAGTTCTACCAAGAACTGATTTTCCTTTTCCCTATTGTTCCATTCAAATACAAGAATGAAGAGGTACAACTTTGAATTTATTCTATCTCATTTATTTACTCTTCTCCGGACTAAATTGAGATTGTGATTGCTCAAACAGGGCTGGCTAAACAGGTGGCACACCTCAATGACATAATTTAGACGAGTAGTTTTTGGAAATAGGATTATTTGCTTTCTTGAGTTACATGAGAAGATCGATACCAGTCTCGAGTCTGTACTATAAATATGAAGCTACCCACAGCAGCATGTTAGCTTGGTTTAGCATCGAAGGAGAGACTATAGGCTGGCTTTGTCCCAAATCTGCCCACCAGCACCTCTTAAGTTAACTACTTAACATACATTATTTTGCTTGTTCAATCCATACTTCCAAAACAAAGATGGAAAAATAACACATTGTGATATTAGGAGAGGTTGGGGGTTGTTACGTCAACAAGTTCTGACACAATTTGACAGTTAATCAATTAGTCAGAAAACTGAATATCAATTACCAACCATTTTGATCATTTTTGTTCATCAGTAAAGCTTGCCAGGCATTAGCTTCCTTATCTATAGCAATTTGTTGTTTTGTTTTCTAAAACATTTAAAAACTGTAATGCTTTAAGGATTTTAAATGGTTGGTCTGACAAATAAAGTAAACTCAAGATAAATGTTTCCCTATATTTGGATGTTTGATTCACTTAAAGGTGGGGTAGGTAATTTTGGAGAAACCAGCTCGAGTGCGCTAGAATTTGAAAATACACAGCCGGAAAAAATCTGCCACTTCCTCACAGAGCCCCTCCTCCAACACACACGAACGCACACATGACCAATGAGGGCACGAGATAAGTTTGTGCACAGATGGAAGGCTGACAGGCAGGTAGGCCATCCAGTTATTTTAGCCGGGCCGGCTAAAATCATTGGTCGTGCTTTTTACAGTACTACGGCTTCCACAGATGAAATTTTGTTATGGATTTTTTTGTCAAAGCACTTCAGATATTCATTGCTATCGGGATGTTAAGAGCATTCCATGGAATATAACAAAAAGTGTATCTCAAGCCGGTTTCTCAAACTTACCTACCCCACCTTTAACAGTTATCCAAAGAAAAGTTAATATTGAAAATAGTAAGATCAATAAGTAAGTGAACATAAACAAATATTATAACAATAACTGATGGATGCCGTTGCAGTATGTGTGAGTAAGCCACTAAGCAATATAGCAGACAAAGTGTAAAGTTAAAACTTTAAGACTAAAACTTGATCAAAAACACAACGTTAGCAGCCTTAAACATAGGAAAGCAAATGTCTTCATACAACTATTTTTACTGGGTAACACTTTCTCTAAGGAGGTTTGCTGAGGCTTAAAGCAGCCAACAGGAGCTATGCAATGAGCTGAGCAGTTGGCACGGAGCAGAGCGTGACTGTAGGTAGAGCTGCCTTTCAATCCTTATACAAAAAACACAATGTTGAATGTAGACACACATCCAACCAATAAACAAGTTCTTCCTGCATGATGACTTTTTTCGTTCTGTGGTCCTGCAAACATTACAAAAAATGAGTCAAAGTGTGATTATGTTGGTCTTCCGACATAATCACACTTTGACTCATCCCAGGCCTGCATCTCTTTCTTATACACTACACTGGACTCAGTAAGATCAGCCAAGAACATTGAAGAGTTATATCCTAGATTTTTGCCATTACAAAAGAGTTGTCATTGAGCTTAGTTTAGCTCAAGTAGTAGATTATAGGCTTCATAACAAACAGAGGAATAAAGCCAAGGCTGGATATCGACTGTGGGTGATAGATAAACATTTGCCCAGAGATCACAAGTCCAACCTAAATATCTATTGGACAAGATCAAACGCTAAACTTAACTTCACTATGAAAGTGACTTTTAAAGTCCTTTAGGGATGTGATTTTTACAGCAAAGCCCCCATGTTTGGCGACTAAACTACTTCTCATTTCTAGAAAGTTAGTTGTTTTTTCAATAAATACAAGCTAACGGACTGATTTGGCATTTTAAAACAGAGGGAAACATTTGGATATGAAGGGTCGTCAGATCTCTGTGAGTCTTTCTACCTGAGATATGGACCAAAGTTCATAAACTGGCAAAGGTTGTGGCTGACACAGAGCAGACAGCCTGTGACTCAGTCTGCCTGCACCACCTTTAACCAGAGTGTTAAACATCTTATCTGACTGAAGCTGACATCAGATCACATGCGGGATCAGACGTTGGGTGGTTACTCAAAAAACATATCTCACAAGAAAGCTTCAGGCTGTTTCAGATCAGGCTTTTATGGATAAGATGCAGAGATTCCTGGGTAAGACTTGTACTTAAGTGCATCAAATTGAAATGGGAGTCTGTTACACAACAGCAGGAGTTTATACAGAGGATCAGGCCAGCCTCTTACATTCTTTGGGCGTTTTGTTACAAACACATCAGCTCCACTGTTCCACTGAGTAATGCCTTTACTGGTACACCCATGGAAATTACAGAATGTCCTACAAGTCAAACAGCCCATGAAATAAAACCATGTAGGAATTCTGCCTAAAGGCCTCCTGAGGACACTAACCAAGGCTTTTTATCCATGTCTATGTCAACGGAAAAAAAAAATTGAAGCAATGTTCAATGTTTACGAATGGACATTTTTAAAATGAATGACTAGCAACCTGGTTACGTTTACAGCATGGGCCCAGCAGCAATTTATAAATAAACTGAAAGAAGGTACTCCTGCCCGTAAAGCCTATTGAGGAAGTAGGGCAAGACAGGAGAGTTGAGTCAGCCTGGAGCGTGTTATCCAAAGTCAAAAACAAGAGGCAGAGGACACACCGCTGTGAGAGAAACAACACCTCATGACTCACTTTGTGTTCAATAGCTGAGGACATTAGCAGACATGCCAGTTCTGGTTGTTCCTCCAGGGACAAGCATGAGATCTTATTTGTATTATGAATACATCAGGCAGTTACTTTCTATTTTAATTCAACAAACATTTCATCTATAATGTCAAGATTTGTTTATATTGAAATGACCATCCAGGACAATTAAGATTTATATTTTTCACCAATTTCTTAAATGTTTAGGGCTACAACTATATTTATTTTTAGTTAAATCAAAGTCTTTCAAATGTTGACAATCACAATTTCCCATGGCCTATTTAAAATATTAAAATATCTTGTTTTAGTCTGACTTCGAGTCCATAACCCAGACATATTATATAGTTACTAAAGTTAAATATAAAATAAGCAGCAAAGGTTCATATCCATGAAAGTGGAACCAGAGACTAATAGCAGTTTTCGCCTGATGCAATTATTTAAACAATTATTCCATTACCGAAACACTGGCATTCCTAATTGAATTGATTTCTTAAAAACTACGTGTTTCCGTCAACATATACCTGCAAGTGTATTCACAATATTTAAGCATTGAGGCCACATGTTGGTTACTTGTCAAATGCATTTGAACATGTTCAAGAGAATGAGGACAATATATTGTCATCTTTCATGAATGGTACATTTGACAACCATTTTCTTTCACTTACTTTCCTCCCAAACATATTCAAGGTTAAATAATCATCCTTTTGCACACTTGTCTATGTTGTATCATCTTGTTCCAGCACTACATTAGGGCCTATATAACATGTAGTATACCTAGTGAAATGCCCAAACCCATGACTCCAAATGTGTAATGGCTGCACCAATGGACATATTTTGTTGAGCATCATTGTATCCACATTTCACGTAAAATAAGCCTGACATATCTGTGACTGTGCCATGTCAACTCACATTTCAAATAAAGAAGTTAGCATTTGGACAATGCTTGGCTGCACACCATGAGTTTATGATGACTGACTAGCGGCTCAGTGGGGGTTAAGAGGTTAAGATACTGTAAGTAAGCCAACTTGGTTGTTTCAGCCTAAATAACTCACCAGATCGAACTCTCCACATATTCGGTTGTGTGTGCAAATCATTGTAGGCAGTTAAAACAACGCCCTCTAAGAGTTGTGAGTGTTAAGGATGAATAAATTAAGTGTTCCCGGGATTAGAAATGGCTCATTAGGAGATTTGCATGCGGAGTGTCGTATTGAGGTCGCAGCAAGTACCAACAGCATCTCGGCTTTGACTTTAAAACTAATAACAACGAAGCTATCAACAGTTGTCCAGAAATACCCTGCCCTCAAACTCACACTGGATATCATTTTTAATTGATGTGGGATTTAACTACTACCTGAGCAGAGAAAAGGACGATGTGTTAGGGCAAGCCACCACCTTGTTCTCTCACCAAAGTAAGTGAGAGATAATTAAACTGTCGACTTGAGTCAAACAACAACATTTAGGCAAAATACGCAACAGATTCCGTTTCATAATTACCTTTTAGCAGCCGGAACAGAAGTTTTTATAAATGTTAATCCTTGTGCTTTTCTCTGGGTCGTGGCACACACATACACACACTGTATGCTTGCTGCAGTATTCGCAAATTGTAAAGACGAGCAGAGAACCTCCCACCCACCCCAGCGAGAACCAAGGCCAGGCTAATTGACGAGTGATTCCGTTTAGGACTTTCAAAATAAAAGAGGCATGTCGTCAAAGTGAAGTTGTTCAAAAATATCTAGTTAATACAACAACAACAACAACAACAATGATACAAATAATTAAAAATAATAATAGCATTGTAATAATAATACTAATAATAATAGTAAGAATACATAACAGTACGAATACAATACAAACTATTTAAGTAAGAATACAAATATTGAAAGTAATATTAATAACAACAAAAATAAAACATAAAAAATGAAAAAATATTATTAGTAATAAGTAAGTGGTTCATTGTCTCAAAAATATGTTCAATTACTTGCAAATGTGTACCACTAAAGTACAGTATCAACTAGGTCCCTGTTTTTTACGATACACAATCTTGTGTTCTAATATTATTTCCTATGGTGCATTTACTAAATAGTAGACGAGTAGAGGAAATTGGTTGTATAACTAGTATAGTATACTGAGTCCCAATAGTAATATAATGTGTAATGTGTATAAGCCAATACTGTACAAATGTTTTCAATCAACTGCCAAACTAGAGACACAGAAGGTTTCTCATTTCTCTAATTCCCCTCCTCGACTCCCCTCCTCGATTCCTATCCTCGTGTCTTAGTCCCGTCCACAGGAGATGCGAGCGGAGGAGTCGAGGAGGGGAACTGAGGAGAGAGGAGGGGAAGCAGCAGGCGGTTAGAGAATTGAGAAACCTTCACAGTTGCACTGACATAATTGGTTGATTATGTAATTGTTGGTTTTTAAAGAATATAAATAATTATTTTGCTTTGTACACTCATATTCTCACACCGTTTGTTATCCTAACGTGAAAATACATTTTACACTATTATTTTGAATATTTCTGCCTGAATTTCCGGTGTTGTTATGGTTACCAGTTACCACTGCATGAATTGACGGAACTACTGCAGGCGCCAGAGTCCCCATGTCCCTCCTCCCCTCCCCGGGCAAAGATGACATCATCCGTAGTACAAAATGACTCGTGCAACAGGGGGGTTAGACGTGGATCTCTGAAAACAAATTAAAAACCCATTAAGTTCACATCTGAACAGTCAGCTGCTTCAGGCTGTGACGTGTGTCTTTGTGTCAAATATTATTTGTTATTCAGCACAATAGTGCCTCTAAGTTAGGGTCTATATTGTGTTTTTTTTAAATATTGTTTCATCTTGAAAGATAAAGATACTGTTGACATTATTTGAATACATCTACTCAAGTATTGTAGTTAAGCAACATTTTGCAGTATTTGTACTCTACTTTATGCTTCTACTCCGCAAGGGAAATACTGTAACCTACTTTAGGAGTCTAGCCTGCTACAGTCTGCAGTGCAGCAAAAAAGGGCACTATATACCAGCTGAGGTTCTTCTTTACAAAAAAAACAGTAAATATTTGACTGTTTAACAATTCCGAATAGGAAAAATTGAATATTCAGTAAGTGAACTTTCTTCTTAGTCAAACTGTAATTATCAGTGACAGGCTCTCTGAACTATTGTGACTCATGGGTTTGTCACATTACAGGTTTATTTCCATTTGAGTCACATATGGGAACAAATAAACAAGTTCAAAGCAAATGGGAAAAATCTGATTTTATTTTTTAAGCTGGTACATATTATCCCTCTACCTAGGGCACATCATCTCTCTAAACAAATAGTTAATGGATAGAAACATAAAAATAAAACATCTGATACGGCCATACGACTTATAGCCAAAGTTGTTTTCAAAAATATAAGGATAATCTAAATAACAACATGACATAATAAAAATGGTACAAAAGAGGTATACGGTACATCTAAGGGCCTATGATGTTCCTTGACACTTCTACAAGGATCAAATTTAGTGCATTTGAAGAAAAATAAAATCTCTAAATAAGGCATATGTGTGACATTTATCACATCTTACTATACCAAGACATTTACAGAGAACAGATTGCTGACTCCTCTTAAGGATGAAAAATTAAAACGTAGTTAAATCAAACAATATGATCCTTTCTCATATATATTTGTTTACATAACACAAGTGCAACACTTTATTGCAAAGTCAAAAATAAAACAAATGTATGAGCACATTCAATGAATAGATATTACAAATCAAAGGCTAACCACAGAGCATGTGTAACCGTCTCTAAGTGCCTAAGGTGTCGTCATTCATTCATCGTTAACACAGGAAGTAAAACAACGCAGACTCAACTGATTGAGTCCAGAGCTAAAAAAGGTCCATTCCTTTTTTTGTTACTCCCTACATGCTTATTGTATGTACTGTACAGACATGAATCTAATGATATTTTTTTGTTTATCTTCTTTTTTGTTTTTTTCTTTTGACAGATTACCATCCATATGCCACAACAGCATCTCTTTGGTTTCCTCACATTCTTTACTGCAATCTGGTCTACTGCAACACCCTTTAAAATATATGATTGTGAAACTGCGGGAGCCTTTTTTTGTTCTTTTTTTTTTACAAAAGGGCCATTCACGGCATGACATGAAAATGAACAATCCATTAAAAGGATTGAGTAGCGGTCCAGTCTCAAACATAAACAGGAAACAAAAACACAACATGGGTTTAATTCTCACTGGCAACCATCACAAACAGCAGGTCTGGGAGGAAGAGCGTGACTTCTCTTATGATGTCACTGGAAATCTTTTTGTCACATGAAACTATATGGGATCCTGGGTTGGGTTGAAGTGGGTCGTCTGGGATGATGAAGGTGCTTTGACCCAAGTCTTCCCAAATGACACGCCATCAGGTCCAGGGTTGAGGGAGTTTGGAGGGACTGTGGGAAGGACCCTAAAGCGCCGTCCCTGTTATAGCGGTGGCTTCAACACAGTGTCATGTCTCTGTCCCCGGCCCAGCCAGTGGGATGACGAACACAGTGATGTCATCGCCTGAGCCCAGTCTTTCGTTGGGAAGCCGCCAGCCGCGCTCCTTCAGGACGCCTCGAGACCTCATCAACAGGTCCTGGGCTGCCAGGGTGTACCTGTGCCACACAGAGCGCAGGAAAACAGTCATTACTGCTGTGAAAAACACTGTAATTTAGGACAAGAACAAACACACACACTCTAAATACAGACTCATATTCAACCTGAGTTTTTTTCTTTATTCCTTCACTAAATATAGACTCCTTTTCAACCAAGTAAATCTTTTGTTGTTGCTTTAGCAGATATAAGCTTTATGAATAGCATTCAGAGAGCCTAACATCAGTTTGCAGCTACCCAGCAAGGAATATACAGTTCACAAAGCCGGTCTGTGTATGTTTGAGGACCTTGAGCTTTAGGACTGCAGTGTCATGCTGAAAGGCGTTTCTTCTATCTCCTATTGAAGGCGTCAGATAACATAACATTAACTTTTGTACAGTGGCCACTAAGAAAGTGATACATAATTAATCTGAAGGGTGACACTTTAGATGGTCAACCTATATACACACATATATACGGGTTGACTATATATGTGTTTAACTTGTCCATTGTGACACTGATCAAGACATCACTATTTGTATTAATATGCAGTATATCAACTATTAATAAAGGTTTATTACTTAGTATCATGTAACTGATACAATGTTGTTTGTGTAGCTGTCAACTACCTTCCCTCCTCAATATAATATTTGTGTCTTCATAGGCAAAGTACAAATTGTAAAAAATACTGTACACTGACACATTCTCAAAAATGTACTTAAATCATCTTATCAGAATCCGATTCAGAATCAGAATTCCCTTATAAGTCCAGCAGTAGAAAATGTACAGCGCTACAGAAAAAGTGACATAGCAGGTAACAAAGGCAAGCAATAATAAAGAATAAGCTAAGATTAAGTGTTAAATAGAGAAAATACTTGTTTTACAAAGTAGTTATACAGTTAAAAGGAAGTGTTAGCAAGCCAAATCTATACCTTATATACTATATATTCTGCATATTATACAATCACTAAAAGCCGAATTTGGCATGAAACCTGTGTGTTTGTCACCACCTAGTGGACATACTGAGTACTACTTTACAGGATTTATGAGACTGGGGCTTTCATGTAGATTTACGTTCACACGGCACATGATAGAATATATAGGCAGAACAAAAGCCTAATGTAAAGGATTATGTAAGGATTATTTATCATACCTCATGGGATCAGAGGGGTCACAGCAGGATAAGTAGGCTGACACAGCATCTGCCACTTCCCTGTCCGTGGTGACGTCCCACAATCCATCTGTGCCCATGACTAAGACGTCGTTTGGGCCGTGTTTGTTTTCATCCATATTATAAACCTTCACCTGTGACGGAAAAAATATTATGGATGAACAGTTTTGAATAAATAACATATTTGTTTGTGTACAGTACTGGAAGATTAGCAAATAATAACAAAGATTTATTTATATAGCAATTTTCATTAAGCAGGTGCAGCTCAAAGTGCTTTAAAAAATAGCACACATTACAAATTAAAACAAAGAACAAGAAATTCCACTCAGATCAGATGGTAAGACCTTTTTTGGAAACATGCAGCTGCATAATATAACATTTTAACAATAAATAATAATACAAATGTATGCTGGCATGAAAGGGAACAAGCTCCACTACAGAATTAAAGCTGCTCCAGTTCATACCATTTTTTTGAGTGACATAAAACAAAATTAAATGAAACATTTGGATCAGTTCAAGAAATTGGTGCCTGATAATATTCCTGTTATGGTGAGCTGAGAAGTGCTTGAAACAGAAATGAGAGGTGGAGAATATTTTTAACTTCATGAAACAAAAATAAGAAATCATGTGCTGAGAAGCAAGGTACTGCCAAAAAAAAGTATAATAAGTGCACTAGTAACTATTCTACAACTAGATTCAACTGCCTACTGTATTATAGCCCGTGCATATTGTAATTTGTATCTAATGGAGAAATAAACGAGTTCATGAAAACCAAGATATATTTAGATATTAGCATGTCAGGGATTATTATGTATTGTATTTACTGGAGGGCTCCAGAGTGTTTGGTTGGTTCACATAATCAGAAAAATGTAAGAACTGTATCAGGGATTAAACATGAACTGCATATGAGATTAAACCTGTGTTGAGAAGTTTTTCCACAGACACAAGCTTCCCAGTACGAGAACTTATTTCAGTTTTTGGGAAATTGTATCTTGTGTCATGACAGAAGTAGGAACTGGTTTAACAAATAACTTCACGGACTAAGAATACAAAATGTATGAGCATGGTTGTAAAGAAAAACGTTTTCTTTTTGCGTAAAGAATAAGGTAGAGACGATATTTACGTTACAATATGGACATAAATGCCATGCAGGTTAAAAGACCACTGGGTTCCCATGCTTTGTTGATGATTGTTTTCTCTGTTCTATGTGAAACATCTTTTAAATAAAACTGGAAAAAGGTATTGCCCCACTAAACTAATCTGTTTCTTGCCTCATAGTTGAGTCTGCAGTATGGCAGCAAAAGCACATTATGAGTCACAGCTTTGAACGGCTGACAAAGCAAAGCCCAGGGCCCAAAAGCTGCTCAAATGGATCATAAAGGCTCTCAGGTGGCTGAAGCAGCGATGCAGAGGCGACTCCCCCGACATCGCTGATAACCAAAGCTGCTTCTGAGTCCTTACACTCACCTCAGGGACGCAGGACAGGAAGGGCTTGATGTAAATGTTGGAGTTGTAAACCTTCAGCTCATGATCTCCCAGCCCACGGGTCACTCCGATTGTGGCCATGACACGTGCCTGACACACACACACACACACACACACACACACACACACACACACACACACACACACACACACACACACACACACACACACACACACACACACACACACACACACACACACACACACACACACACACACACACACACACACACACACACACACAGTAATGTAGGTTAATGTTCTGGTTGTGAATCAGTTCTAGGAAAATCCACTTATAGGGGTTTATAGACTGTCAGACAATAATAAATAGTCAAAATTGTAGTCAAAATGTATTCTCTGTGGAGAATCTGTGTATTCATGGGGTTTTACTTGTTTCTTACCTTTTTACCCTCTCCATAAATCAGGGGGAATTTCAGATCATCTTCAACTATCGTCTTATAGGCCCTGCAACAAAACAACCAACAGATCTCAGATGTAGGTAACTGAAACACATTATTCAGCAACAATTATGATAAGTAATTCATTGTTTTATTATTCTTTTTAAAATCAAATACAAATAACACGTTTGTTAAAGATAGCTTGTTGTTTTTGTGTGTTTTGCTTATCATTATAACATTGAAACTTCAAATCAAACTAATTATTTGTGGTTCATTTTGGGTCAATTTGAGCTCTGGGATTTGTACGAATGGATATACAAATTGATTCATCAATAAAAACAAAAAAAGCTGCTGCTTATGATTGATTTATATAATGTATTTACTTTATTGGGTGAATAAAGTTTGGAGCATTCTGAACACTCCAAACTCTAAAAGGTTAAACAACTATAGGACGCCTGATACAGAGTTCATGAAAAGTGATTAACTGTGAGACATGTGATTAGAAAGGATCTCCAGGATTACCAGCCAGTCATGGTGTGGTCTCTGTAGAGCATCTTTTTGCCCAGCTCACTGTGCTGGATCCTACGCGGGAACTCAATGTGAGTGAACTCATTACCCAGGAGCTCTGGCCTCAGGAAGCCCTGGAGTGACACACACAGTTGGGCAAGGTTGAATAAACTGCAGAAAATATGCTTTACTTGAAGAAGACCTGCAGTATACTGCATTGTTAGGCACAAAGCAGATCTGTTTTCTTTAGCAGCAAACATCATCCACCCACTCTGTGACTCATAACAGCCTACCGATGCACGTCAGATTATTTCAGCACTGTACTGGATTTCCTCCCTCGTCTTCATGTTGTCTGCTTATCATGCTCAACATTACTGTTTGCAAAACCTCATTTGACTTGATATTCATTACTTTTACAGCTTTCCATGCACTTATAAGATCAGTTAACCCTTTTTTAAAAACAAAATCCAGGCAGTTATTGTATGTTTCTGTTGGTTAAATAATTGTAGAAATGGAAAAATACAAAACAGAAGTTTACCAGATACTGTAGCCGCTGTCTCTCTGACTCAGGTGTGAATTCATTTGTCATGGGAATAACCTCATTATTTCGTATGATTATGGCCCTACAGACAAAGGGGAAGGGGGAGACACAATTGAGATGGATCACACAGTATAACATTTACATTTCTTTAATTGTTTTATACTTATGATGTTATATGAGTAGTTTGGTTAGTGTTTGTAGGAGAAGCTGCAGGAACAGAAAGTGAACACCAGGGGGCACAAGAAGCTATGACTGAGGACATTTTCCACATAAAGTTCCACACACTGTACAGTGGAGAGCTAAAGAGATGTACAGTTTATTTCCTGCAGTCTGCCGTAGAAGTTTTATCAGTTGTCTCACCTGCTATCTCCAGCATTGGCTACGTAGAGCTTCCCCATTAAATTAATGGCAGCTAAGGCACAACACCCACCAGAGATGGCATATGATGCTTTTTCCTTTTCAATTAGGTCATCCTGAAATACAAAGAGAAAATCTAAGTGAAAAGAAAAGGCCACGAAAACCTCTGTGGTTTAAGAGCCCACTTTGCCTCATCACCCTGAATAGCTCATTATTCATGAATATTCATCCTAACTAAACAGCCCTGCTGATGGAGAGAAACAAGGAGGCTTTGAGGAATACATTACCTGTACTGTGGGTTATTACTATCATCTACACAAGACAGCGGGTGCATCAGAGGAGAGTAAGACTGGATGAGACAGAGGAGATTTGGCCTATTTGCCCAAATGCAATCCTCAAGTGTTCTGTAGTTATCCAAAAACAAGAAGAGCTAAAGGTTTAAAAAGTTTGAATCTGCAGCAATGCTTGCAGCTCTGTGAGGCTGCATGATCAATTCTGAGATGCTCAGAATGACGATGGTTATGGTTTACCATGTTATCCTTCTTAGTTTAGCGTTTTAGCAACATGTCTTTCCCAATTTTATGGTTATTAATTCAAAGTTCTTGAGATGTTAATCATATTTGTATTCTGTGCCTCTACTGGGACATGTCTCCATGCTTTAATGTTCCAAAAGCTCTTTATTTTTCTCATACTGCCTGTGCTGCAGCACCTCTTTTCACCCTCTGTCTGAAACCAGAGCCCAGTCTGCTCTGATTGGTTAGCTGGCCGGCTCTATTGTGATTGGTCAACCTCTTAGAGGTGTCCTGCCCTTTAGCAACACGTACAATGTGTTGAAGCGCTAGCCAATAGAAGTGCAAGTGTTAAATAGTGATGTAGACCATATGCATGCACAAAGACCTATACAACACACTAGGGAAAACCCCCAAAAGCATAAAAGGGCCCCTTTAAATCCTGATCAAAGTGGAGGATAATTTCATCTTCTAAAAAACAGTACTGTTGTTCTTCAAAATATAAAATGTTCATAAATACCTCTAGCAGCTATGATGTCTTGTTTTCTCACATAGTTTGTTAGTGAAACATCTGCTCACCATCTGTGAGAAGGCGGTCTCTATGACTCCCATCACCAGACTCTCCAAGCTGACAACCTTCTCCATGTGAAAGCGTACTGACGAGTCGGTGACAGCATCGGGGTCTTCTGTATCCTGCGCCGCCCCCTTCTTTGAGTCCGCCTGGTACGGGCTGCCGTTCTTGGCCAGGCAGATAGGAGGTGCACTGGTGGGATTCTCCAGCAGGTGGCAGATTTCTCCCAAACGGTCTCTGATGAGGCGGTGAAGAAGCTTGGAGGCCATGATAGCGGCTCCAGAACCTGCATGTCCATCAAAAACGCCGAAGTAGTGCATAGGGATTCCTGTACCATCCTGGAAGAACACATACAAATGTATAAAGTCTATGTTGTAAAGAATAGATGTAGTGATACAAATGAAATATAGAAAAAGTAAAGACCCTATCAATATGATGGTAACATTCTTTTGATATGTTTTAATGCTAAGCAATAGGATTAGTTCATTTCAGGTGTCACTAAACCAGAGTTGCAACAACTCTAGATTAAATATTATAGGAAAGCTGGCAAAACAAAACTTCTATGATGAATATGGCAAAATAAAATATGGAACACAAATGTGCAAAACCCATAAAGTTGAAGTAATATTGAGCTACAAGGGTTCTGTGATGTTTCTTTAAATGATCAACACAAGTGATGCAGAGACTCTAATGAACTGATCTAACAGGATGCAATGAGTAATGATGGGCGTTACCATCTTTGTGTTTGCTGGCATGTTTACAAGCAGAGTTGGCGTGAGTGACTGACTAACAGATGAACAGCAACAAGACACCTGCTAACTGCTCTAATGCTACACCCACATGGGGAGGGGTGCAGCAAGGGATGATGTAATTAATGTACAACTAAAGGGAATGTCTGTGTGTTGGTTGTGGTGTGTCTGTGTTTGCGTAGAGGCATAGTCAGTGTTTCCCCTATATACAAATAGCGACAGCGCATTTAAAAAAAATGTTATTAAAATAATAATAAGTGGCGCCCCCTAGCTCTCGCGGCAACTATTTGTAACACTATTTGTGTCACTGTATGTTCAATAAACGTGTATTTTGCTAAATCTTGAGACATTGCCACTGTACGTACTAGGCCTCAAGAGCCTTTCTTGTGCTGGCAGACACATAAGCCTCATCCCAATACCCCTCCTCGACTCCTCCTTTCCCTCACTCGCGTCCCTTCCTTGCATCTTAGCTCCGCCTCCGTAAGATGCGAGCGAGGGACACAAGGAGGTGACGCTAGGACAGAGTAGTCCTCAGGTATTAATTGGGATGTCCTCGTTCACTCAAACGTCCCTCTTAAACAACGTCTGTTAATGATGACATGTGCACAGCTGTATCCCCTCTCATCGGGCTTAACTGAAGAACCCTTTAGAACCGGCCCATTTCTGGTTAAATATTTATTTAAATGAATGAATCTTTCTCTTGTTAGTCAAGGAATTCAATGATGGTTGGTCCTGCTTTTGTGTTCCGTTTTGGTGTAAAATGTAGCCTACATTTAAATAAAAATATAATTATAGTAATGTGAAAGCCTTCTAGAAATGAATTGCACATAATAATTCCCACGGAGCTGTGAGCACTTATACATTTATGTGACGCTTTTCCACTCATCTTCCAGTTGTCGGTTTTCCTGTTGAAATCGACCAGCTGTGAAGGTGAGGGGCGGGGCTTTTATACGCGAGTAATGAAAACACTTCCGCATAGTCTGCTCGCGTGTATCCTCCCTTTCGTCTCCTCCCGCACCTCTCCTCCCGCACCCCTCCTCCCTCACCCCTCCTCGACTCCTCCGTGTGCATTTCAGCTATTGGGACGTCATTCAAAATGGTGTGTCTTGATCGATTTCCGGGTCAAGTCTCGGAGGAGGGGAAGAGAGGAGTCGAGGAGGGGTATTGGGATGAGGCTCCAGAAACATATAGGCGGGGCGCACTTCGCACGCACACACACTAAAACAATTCCACACGCTCCACGCTCACACTTAGCTGGGCCCGCGTGCCTTAGCACCGCTGCTATGACTCCATCCTAGGGGAAACACTGATAGTACATCTAAAACATCTTTTATCACTAGTTTAATTATGTCAAGAAAAGGAATCACTATCTGGATTGTGTGCTTAACAAAATACGTCAATGTTCAGCTTGATCTTGCACTTTAAACCCGCAACAACCAATGTTTTGGACACTTGTGAGCAGTGACAACATATAGAGATCTTTTCAGTTAATATTTTTAAGATGTAAGCAATCAGTTGCCTATTTATACATCCTGCAGATATGTTGCTTCATTATCATTGATTTAGAATCATGTTGATTGTCCATTTTTAGCTTTGATTTTGGTCCCAACCAACTACAGATTTAAGTCTTTGGCCGTTGAGCGTCAGACATTTGGATGAGTGGTATAATAAGTGAAAAAGGACTTCAATACCAAAATGATACAAAATGCACCACTGGTGTCTATCAGATAACAACAATCATGCTAATATGATTTCAATGCACTACTGTTTTTATTATTGTTGATTGGAGCTGCCAGACAGTTCATCTCACACTCCTGTTCTGATGTGAAGGAGATTGTCTCTTCGCTCACCCCGTTGTCCTCCAGCAGGGAGGAGTTGCGGTTTTTGCCGCTCGGCTTCTTCACAAACAGCTTCTCACAACAGCCCTGGTCCTCGTTCAGCATGCTCTTCCCCGCATTGATCACCCTGATGGAGAGAGAGCAAAGTGAGTCAGATGATTTATAGTGTTTTCTACCTCTAACCACATGAAATTATAATTGCAGCCAAAATTATGGAGAGAGTGGAAGACAGGGAAAAAATGCGGGACAGGATGCCGTCATGTCCCAGAGGGAATTTGCAGGAGGGATTAAGTGTTTTTATTATGAGCTGATTCCTGCAAAGGATAATAGCTTCAGAGTAATGCATATTCTGGCAGCATCATCTAGCCTGGTATGGACTGCAGCAGTGTTCACCAGCGGGACCAATGCGGAACACAACAATAGTGGTGAAGCTGCAGAAAATCTACGTAGCTCTATGAGAAATAGTATTTCATAACAATGTATGCTCAAACTATCTCAATGTAAAAAAATGTTAGTGCATTATACACTTTTTTAGATTTCTGGATGTATTTTTCAACAGAACATTATTAAATTATTCCAGTACATTATTGAAAACAATAATCAGGCTTTTAATAAAGCTTGACTTGTGTTTTCCTATACGGATTAAGGAGATTATGTTATGGCTATATGTTAATATACACAATGATAATCTCTTTGCACCATTTATTCATAGCACTATTAATAATCTCAGTTTTTCCTTTTCATTCGTTTTTTAAGTAAACGGAAATGTCTGCCTGGGAAGACACACACACACATCTAAACCACAACAGCATGTTTTTCAAAATGGTTAGCTGTAGTGTTTGCAATCTGTACTGACTGGAGTTAAACAAACACACATCTGCTGGCTTGGACCTTTAAGCTGCACATTAGGCAGACTTGGAAAGGCTGCAGTTTGGACCTCATGCTGGCATATTACATAACATTGTCATTTTCAATTATAGATAAAAGCCACATTAGCTGGATAATATGGCATAATGCCTATCGAGCCATTCCAGTAATTCAAGTATTGTCATTAAGACTCTGAGAGAAAGGATTAGTACTTCATCACCAGTTCTAGGATCTTTAAAAGGAAGGGAAAAGAGAAAGAGGGTAAATATGAGGGACAAGCAGTGACAGCGGAAGAGGAAAAACTGGACAGTCACGCAAAAGAGACGAAGGAAATCTGGAGTAAAAATCTCATCCAAATAAGACCTCTGACCTCTCACTTTCTGAACCGCCGAGCTGATTAAAATCACTGTGGAAAATGGTCGCTGTTTGGCCCAAAGCTCTGATATCAGCTCAGCAGAAATGAGGTAAAGAATGCAACTGCTTCCCAAATCTGGATTATAAAAAGCCCTTTCACTGTCTAATCAGTTGAAAGCAGGAGACAGGCTCCTAAGTGTCCTGTACTAATGGACTAATGACAGAGAATAATTTAAAGTCCCCTGCTCGTCGTCTTAACTCTCTGCCAAGGCCACAAGTTGGCACGAAATAAAGATTATGTTTTTTTATTGGCTGTTATTGGATGCATCCACCATTAGAGTCTAGGAGTAAGTTGAGCTAGCAAACAAAAGGCAAACACAATACCATTTATAAAGTTGTGTCCTATAAAGTGACTCTTCTATAAAATGGTCTGACATTGTGGCATTTAGGGTAAACATATTTTGTGTTCAAGTATCTCGGGGTCTTGTTCTCGAGTGAGGGAACAATGGAGATAAGATAAGATAAGATAGAGCTTTATTGTCTCCCTTAGGAGAAATTTGTCTTGGGCATCGAGATAATACACACCAGGTTGTGCGCCTCACACCACTTCACGACCTCTTCAATCTCAAGTTTATAAATAGAAATGTCTGAGTCTCTAGTGGGTGCCCCTGTGCTTATGACCTGTGTGTCAGAGAGGGTCGAGTTTACTTTCACCTGCTGCTGTCTTTCAGGAGCGTGAGATGGGCCGGAGAATCGGAGCAGCGGGAGCGGTACTGCAGTCGCTTTACCGCACCGTTGTGACGAAAAGGGAGCTGAGCCAGAAGGCAAAGCTCTCTGTCTACCGGGCCATTTTCGTTCCTACCCTCACCTATGGTCATGAAGGATGGGTCATGACCGAAAGAACGAGATCGCGGATACAAGTGGCTGGTGTCTCCCTTAGGGATAAGGTGAGAAGTTCGGTCATCCGGGAGGGACTCGGAGTTGAACCGCTCCTCCTTCGCGTCGAAAGGAGCCAGTTGAGGTAGTTCGGGCACCTAGTGAGGATGCCAACTGGACGCCTCCCTAGGGAGGTATTCCAGGCACGTCCAGCTGGGAAGAGACCAAGGGGTAGACCTAGGACCAGGTGGAGGGATTATATCTCTTCGCTGGCCTGGGAGCGCCTTGGGATCCCCCAGTCAGAGCTGGTTGATGTGGCCAGGGAAAATAAAGTTTGGGGCTCTCTGCTGGAACTGCTACCCCCGCGACCCGACCACGGATAAGCGGGAGAAGATGGATGGATATTTTGTATAAATTAAGTTTATATTATCGAACTAAATGTCAAATTTGTGGAATTGAAGTCCTTTGTTTACTTGCGACAGTGACATCACTGTGTAACACTCGCGCTTCTATTGGCTAGGCCTCCAATACATTAAGCTAAGGTGCAGGACATCTCTAAGCGGTTGACTAATCACAACAGACTCAGCCAGCTAACCAATCAGAGCAGACTGGTTTCAGACAGAGGGTGAAAAGAGCACAGGCAGTTTGAGAAAAATAAAGCACTTTTATTTATTTTTGGCACAAAATACAAAAATGAAGCTGAAAATAGGCTTAATAGGGCCCCTTTAAGAAAAGACTAGGTTGAACATGAAAGTAAATGCCTTCTGTCTACATGTTTGCAGTGTAATGAAGTTTCACCTCCACCACAGCAAAGAATCAGCTGTATTCTCTGTTTTGAAAGCAGTCACATGCGCTCAATGAGCTATAATTGAACACCATGTCTGTGGCGTGGGAGGATGTGATTCAAAATCAGAAGCTCAAGCATTTCTAAATTGTGACATAACTCTTTAGCATATCTCTGTTTCGGTCATATGTTTCAATAACTTGTGACATGAAACAACTTTGGTAATTTTTTATATTAGGCAAGGAAAGCTCAAAAGAGGAAGTTGAGAGTTCCAGTGAAATCTATGATTGCAGCAGACGGGCCTTTTCTCGTCATAAATGTGATGAAAATGTCTGTGGTGTTTTTAGACATCTTCTCTCAGGAAAATAAGCCAGATTCTGTAGCAAAAAGAACGGCTGTGGTTAGAAAATGTTGCAATTCACCTCATGTCTTATCAACCCCTGCAACTCAATACACGCTGATGAAGTTTTGTGGTTCAGTCAGACGCAAACCAATGGTTCATCTGAATGATTACACCTATAGAATAATCCTTTTAGATTTGGGTAGTTGATTGTTTCCATAACATTTTTTTACTTTTTGAATTATTGGCTGTTCTGATGTGTGGTTTTATGTGTCATGATGCTTTTTGAATAACTAGTAGTTAAAATGGATACAAAAAAACAAGAACTCTGTACTGGTTTGAGGAGTCTGTCCTGTGGTATGCATCTATTTAATCGACAGACACATTTAAGGGTAATAGACTGGAAAGTTTGAGAGGATTTGGGAAATGTGAATGTTTTAAAAGATGAATCGCTGGTGGCTGCTAAGCTATGTTGTATTAGGTGGAGGTGAGCAGCTAAACAAACACTGCAGGCCTGTGCGATGTCTTCTCACGTAGCATGTAAGAAGGAGTGATAGTCTGAATTCCTTTTCATGGGGAGGAGGTTGCTCGTCATGTTTGTGAGGCACATAGTGCAATGCTGAAATACAATTCCTATTACAGTAATCACAGCTTCTGTAGTAACTTGAAAATAGCTTAGAGCATAATGTAGATACTGCAATTAAAACCTATTGCAACTACAACGTGTGCAAAGTTTTTCTCCATGAAATAATTATGTTAAAAAGTCATCCATTTCTTATATCTGTTTATTGACGTCAGGAAAGGGCTTTGAATGATTTGTCCTGTACTTTTACGTCTAACTTCTGTTTATTCATACATTATACATTAAAGGATCCCAAATAGTTATTATATTATAGATACTAATGATTATGAATAATATATGAACTCATGGAAGATATTATAGTATGAGTTATTAAAATGTGTCCCCACACATGTCTGGGCTTGAATAACAGATGACATCCATGTATAGATTTCCAAACTGAGTCTCTGCATCCTCACATTCTTTTATACTATCTTAGTGCTGCGCCTAAAAGCCTGACTCCATATTCAATTGTATTAAATAGCCATTTGACAAAAGCACTTTCAGCGGCTTACCGTAAGTGCACTCACTTGTTAATGCTGACACAATGTTATACAGTGGCATTAGAGCATCAATTAGACTCGTTATTATGAGCATCCAGAACCTGTGTGGGGCTCTCGTAAATTTGAGCCTGTGAGTCAACAACAATGCTTAAAGCTTTAACTACCATACAAGATACATCTGGATTAGTGAAAACAAACCAGAAAACTGTGCAGACAAACACAACAACAAGACCAATAAATCCTCAATGCCACGATAATAACACTAATGAAGTGATACCAAAGTGGAGAAGTTGCACAAAGTCCAACTGGACGGCATCCAACTCCACTTTTTGTTGTTGTTCCCACTCATTACAGCACCAGACAAATGCGATGACGCTGATAGATGCTCCAATAGATAAATCTAGCTTTGTAAAGAATATTAGTGAGATTTGGGTGAGGCTGCACATTTTAATCATCCCCGTTTTTATCAGCCCATGCACATCGCACTTCATTCGACACCTTTTGGTGAATCAGAATAGTGTTATCAAGGCCGTATAAACCTTGTGAGTAAATAAATCACTCACTCAATCGACCACTCAATAAACACTGCCGTACATTCATCCAAGTGTACAATCTTTACAACCTGATTACAGCAGTAATTTGGCATTAATGCTGTGGTAATTCTTGTCAATTACGTATCTTTTCAGTCACATTGCTGTGTGATTACTTTTATGTTCGTTTTTGTCCGCTCACTTTGTGTTGCTTTAATGCTGATGGGTCTTGTTTTTCTAGATTTTTACACTGACAGCTGACACATGATCAGATCAGCTGATTAGGTTGAGTAGTAAACAGCACTGCTAACGCTTTGATTACAGTTTTTTCGGCAACTTTTTAGAATGCAGACAATAAATGATGACGTACACACTGAGCTCCCTTTATGCATTATGGCTACCTTATTTGACCTTTCTTAGTCAGCTAGAGACCCATATGTGACGTCACTTCTCGTCCCCATCCCCTTGAGACTCTCTGCATGAATCATCATTTTCTTTCCCAAATCGAGGCAGGCAGGGGGTATAGCCCACATTACTGTAGGACTGGAGCTATTCAGCCCTTCACATCTCCTCCTCCCTCCTCCTTTGGGAGAGTGGAATATGTGAAAGTGCTTTACCTCAGCTGGAATCGCCCCAACAGCAGATCCTGACCACAGTGTGAATGAAATGGTGCTAATCTGTTTCTAACTGTGTGAGCACTGGAGGTGTAAAGGAGTGTAAACACACCTGCAGTAAAGCGTTACTTTCTGTACATTCATGAATAAAAGTGAATGGTCACTAAAATACCTTTTTTTTTTAGACAAATTATGAAACATCCTGGAGTATTAAATGAAAAAATGTGAATGGTCATTGGAGACCTAGACTAAGTTAAAAACAACTGACATTATAAGACCACAAGCTCAGGGGCTCTTTGTGAATACACACAGGCAAACGATTGAAAAAATGGAGCTCTCAGAGGATTTTTGGAAAGTGGAAGCATCACACAGGACGTGAATGTAAGAGAATGCACATACAGACTTGTTAGTATGAGCAGGTAGACATTTCCTGCTTTCACTTTTGTGCCCTCTGACAGTCTAGCACAAGTCTTTAACTCGCCTTGAGGAGAAGCCTGTAGTCAAATATCCTTGTTCACAAACGACACTGTAAGATAGGGAGCGTTTTCACTAATTACACACTGCTGCAAATAGGAACTCTGAGCTGGAAACTGTACAACAGCAAAAGGCCATATTGGCCATCATCTGGCTGCTGCAGTGCTCTTACAGCTGCTGAGGCTGCAGCAACACGGGCCTGGCCTGACACTCAGGGGTAATAAACATAAGCCTAATATTTGGTGAATGTCTTTTTTAGGGACATCTCGTCAATGAACGCTACTCACTCTGCGTATCCCAACCTCCAGGGAAGCCTGCTGTCTCTCTTTAACGTGAGCACCGGCCGTGAAGCGTGCTCCGTGGAGTATTGCAGGAGCTCCGGGGTGAGGTCCAAGAAATCTGGTCGGCCGTAGGGGAAGCGCGGCGGCAAGCTGTCCGGTCCGCCGGGGTGCCCGCCACCTGGGTGATGGTTGTGGTGGTGGTGTCCGTGCGGCATCATGCCTCCCACCAGGCTGGACATGGCGTTTTTTACCTTACTGATCATCATCGGCACCGACACCAAAACAGCTCCGGACAGGAAATTAAACGCGATGCGATGTTACGTTTGAGAGAAAATAACATGCACATCCAGCGGTGAGGATCATTTCAGGAAGCGATTTTTTTTCTACCCCTCCTCGGCCCCATGTGACAGCTTTCGGGCAGGCAGACACGATGTTTTCCTCATTCAAACAGAATAAAGCCCTCGTTGGCTGCGTGCAGCCTGTAATCCGGCTGATAACTCATCTCAGAAGGCAGGGCTTCACACTGGAATGTGCTGCCAGCCGTGAACACATCACACACATCCAAAAATATCAACTACAAGAAATATGTTTAGCAGCTTTATTCACAAAGATTAGCAGATGTTTATGTGAAAGTCAGCCAAGGACATATTTAGACAGATATGCTACCATATGTAGCCTAGTAGATTATTCATTGGCACAATAATAAAGGGAACTCAAAAAGATTTACTTTAACACATCAAAAAAGACTATGAATCATTTAATCAAAGCTAAAAAAACCTCTTAATTATTCTGAAAAGACCCCAAAAGGAACATTATCTCTCAGATTGTTGAGTAATTGATTTTCGAATGACTGGTAAACTTCAGTGAGTGGCTCACTTTCTAATAAACACCAACTGCGGATGTTTTAATAAATGACACAAGGGTCACCATATTACATGCTCAAGTAGCCTACATATGTAAAACTTTGAGGTAGCCTACTTGAGTATTATTATTTGTAGTTTTACATTTTACCTTTCTATACGTCCACTCGGTGGATAATAAATAAAGTAAAACTACACATTTAATGTAATCCACAGTGTTAAGTGTAAGTATTAATATGTCTGCATGTAACTGCACTATAACAGTTCCACAGTAAGAGGGCGCTATAGGCGTAAGGAGGCGCAGCTATTGTAGCTGACGTCAGGTATCAGGTATAAGGGATTGTTCCCTCCCCTTCTATCTCTCTCTCTCTAGATCTCATGGAGAGCAGGTCAAGTGGTGCAATGCACATATGAAAAGAAACCACGCCAGTTAAGGCTAAAGAAGACCTCGTCGTCATGACCAGTTTATTGCTATACATGTGACTCTGTCAACAGGTTATGGGCCCAGATCACGGAAGAGCGAAATAACGATAGCTAGTTAGCTGAAAAGTTTAGGCTAGTTTAGCGGCGGGAAAACCGCGGGACGCTAAAGCAAAGCTAACGGGCAGCTAAGCTACAATCAAAAGATGGCGACCAGAGGCAGAAGCAAGTGGCCCACGTTTGACGGAAGGGCAGAAGAATACGAGCTCTGGGAAGAGCGGATGTTGTGCTGTATGCACGGAGTGGGGCTGAAAAAGACCATTTTGACGGGCCTCACGGGAGAAATAACGGAGGCCGCGCGAGCCCTGGATACTAAGCTGAACGCCGACGCATACTGCGAACTAGCACCACTCCTAGACAACACAAGCTTGGGGCTGATATTCCGGGACACAAAGGACAAAGGCCGAGAGAGTCTAAAAGTGTTAAGAGAACACTACTTCGGCAGAGGTAGGCCCCGGATTGTATCCCTGTATATAACATTGACCGCGCTGAATAAAGCTAACACAGAGACTGTGACTGAATACGTCATCAGGGCGGAGCAGATCATCACGGCGCTCAAAAGTGCAGGAGAAGCACCGAGCGATGGACTAATGATGGCGATGGTTATGAGGGGACTACCGGAGATGTATAAACCGTTCACACTGTTGGTGACGCACGGTTCAGCGGACATGTCGCTGGGGGAGTTCAAGGCCAAGTTGCAGAACTTCCAGGCCTCAGAAGACTCAGACCCGGTCGCCGAGGAGGCGGGAGAAAGGGTAATGAAGGCCCGGGCAGCGCCAAAGAAAAAGGCCGGACCCCCGACGGAGATGGCGTGTTGGCGATGTGGAGAAAAGGGTCACCGAAAGGATAATAGACCTATCGCTAAGCCACGCCCCCTTTGAAAACTCGGACAAACAAAGCCGCCCGTGAATGACTGTTGACAATGGCCGCGGTGGGAGTTCAAGTCAATGTTAGCAGTGGTGGTCACTACATTAAATCTATAACTATAACTGTCCTTGTTGGTCATCATTTTCACTGTTATGCACCTGGCTGACTAACGTTACCTTTTTTTGGGTGAGGGTCTGTGTCTTTTCGGAGCAGCACACAGGAGAGCCCGGATGGGATCTGGATATTCCAGAGTTGGCTTCCCATCTCTGAAGTGCTTTGAGGTGAAAAGACAGTTAGCAAAAGTTAGCTAAAAACACCAGCTAACTAGCGAGGACGAAAAGTCAGACAGCAAACGTTGATGTTGATAACACTGTAGCTAGTTAGCTGGCTAACAAGTTGGCAGCTAACGTTAGCTAGCTGGGCTGGATATACGCTAGCTAGTTGGCAGTCAAAGTCAATCGTTAGCAAACTAATAGTTTGGTCTACGTTTCTAATACATGCGGTCAAATATTATGTCTTTATGAATTGACCTTACCTTTGAGCAAACATAAGTGTCCTTGGTAATTGTCTTCACATTCAGTTGTGTATGTGGTCGACGACACAGCATAATCCACAGCTTGCATTTGTCGAGTTTTTTTTTGGGCTTCGGAAAAGGTACGAAATATACTCCTCCATCCAGTCTTTCAGGGTACCTGGTGTCCGAATTACAGATACCCCACGCACAGCGTTTCACCATCAGATATTAGCTAGATAATAAACATAGAAACTGAACTCTTCACAGTGGTTTCGATCACAGACGTCTGGTTTTGGTTTGATGCGCCCCACAAATGGCTTTTCTGGTGATGTCCGAGTTTTCTGCTAGGAGGGATTTTCGCTGTGATATTATTGGACAAATTCTATTTGGGGCGTGGTTTAGTGATAGGTCTATTGCACAAAAACTGTTTGGTGTAGTTTCTGTAAAACTTCGGGACACGCAGACAGTGTGTAGAAAGAAGCGCGAACAGAGCGCTCGGTACGCGCGCGTGCAAGATGGCGGCTGTGGACAAGATGGCGGCAGCGGTGGACGTGAGGCGAGTCGAGACGACGCCCGGAGAGCAGCGGGAAGAGAGGACTTCACCTTCGGGGCGCAGACAGCATACGCCAGCCGGTCAGCGCAGCAGCAGCAGGCCCAAAGGAAGGGACTGATCGTGGACACGGGTGCGTCGTCCCACATTATCAACGACAGGAACCGATTCAAGAACTTTGACAGCACCTTCGAGCCGGAGAGACACAGCATGGAGCTGGCAGACGGGAAGCGCACTTTCGGGTTGGCGCACGGGAGAGGAGACGCACAGGTATGCCTCATAGACAGTGAGGGGCGCCGGTGTACAGTGACGTTGAAGAACGCCCTCTACATACCCTCGTTCCCCCAAGAACTATTTTCCGTAAAATCTGCTACTGCAAATGGTGCCACGGTGTTCTTCAATGAAGGTAACAATGTTCTTGTGGAGCCTGACGGTACGAGATTTAACATTGAGGTGTACAAGAGAATGTATTATCTACAAACAGAATGTAATGAAAATGATGTGTGTAATGCCAGTCATGATATTCAGACATGGCATGAGATCATGGGTTATTGTAATTACGAGGATATACTGAAGCTGCAGGCGGTAACAGTAGGCATGCACATTAACGGTGAAAAGCATAGACCTAACAAAGAATGTGATGTGTGTATAAAGGGAAAGTTCACTCAAACAAGGAACAGAGGTCCCACAGAAAAAGTAAAGACACCACTTGAGCTAGTTAACACAGATCTAGCCGGTCCAGTAAATAATGAGTCCATAGGTGGCTTTAAATATATGCAGTCTTTCACAGATATGTATACAGGGGCAGTGTTTGTTTACTTTCTCAAAGCAAAGAGTGACGCACTTCAGGCCACAGAGAAATTCCTTGCAGATGTAGCTCCGTATGGCAGCGTAAAATGCCTGAGGTCCGACAACGGAACAGAGTTTACAAATAGAGAGTTCAGTCACTGCTGAGAAGGAACAAGATCAGACACGAGACGTCCTGTCCTTACTCCCCGCACCAGAACGGGATAGCTGAGAGGGAAGGGCGCACTCTTTTCGAAATGGCTAGGTGTAAGCTAATAGACGGTAACTTACCTAAGAGTCTATGGCATTATGCGGTCCAAGAAGCAGCTTACACCAGAAATCGGTGTTTTAACAAGCACACGGGCACCACCCCATATACAGCACTGATAGGAAAAAGGTGTGATCTAGCCAGGATGCACACGTTTGGGTCCGTGTGTTATGCTTACCAACAGGACAGAGGAAAACTCGAGTCCAGGTGTGAGAAAGGACTTTTTGTAGGGCATGACAAGGGCAGCCCCGCTTTTCTAGTCTATTATCCCGGTAAGGGGAAAGTGCAAAAGCACAGGTTAGTAAAGTTTGTCACAAAGACAACATGTGAGAACGAGACACAGGAGCCAGAGCTGGACTCCAGAGTAGGGTGTGAGAAAAGAGAGACGCCACAGCCTAGTGTACTGAGCACAGACATGCAGACAGACGGTCAACAGCCACCGGAGGATGATGGCGAGAAGCACCCTAGGGTGACGTCACATGCCTCATGCAGTGGGAGATATCCCCCCCGGGAACATAAACCCCCAAAGTATCTGAAAGACTATGCCCAGAGAGAAAGTGACGAGGATGACAGTACACTTACCAGCATAGATTACTGCTACAGAGTAGTGAGTGGTGTACCTCAGACCTTTAAAGAGGCCATGATATCCCCTGAGTCAGGAAAATGGGAGAGAGCGATGGATGAGGAGATGAGGTCTCTGGAAGACAATCATACTTTTACTCTAACAAAGTTACCCAAGGGTAGACAGACAGTGGGAGGCAAGTGGGTGTACTCAATCAAGGAGGGTATTGAAGGGCACGACAGGTACAAGGCCAGGTTTGTAGCTAAAGGCTACAGTCAGAGGGAAGGAATATACGGTGAGACATTCTCCCCTACAGCTAATCTGACCAGTGTACGGGTAGTTATGCAGAAGGCAGCCGACGACGACTTGATTTTACACCAGATGGATGTGAAGACAGCCTACCTGCACGCACCCATTGATAGGGACATATATATGGAACAACCTGAAGGTTACGAGAAGAAAGGAGAGAAGCTAGTGTTCAAGCTAGAAAAATCCCTTTACGGCCTGAAACAGTCTGGGCAAAATTGGAACGAGATGCTTCATACATGTCTAATTGAAGACCACTTCATACAGAACCCAGTAGACCCATGTGTTTACACAAAGGAGTCAAAAGAGTCAGGAAAAGTGATAATTGTGATTTGGGTGGATGATTTGATCATCGCAGCAGACAACACTAGAAACTTAGAGCAGGTGAAAGGTATGCTCTCCACCAGATTCAAGATGAAGAACCTGGGCAGGTTAAAACATTTTCTAGGCATGGACTTCGAACAGTCTGCCAGTTGTGTAAAAATATCCCAGAAGAGATATGTGGAAAAGATCCTGAATCGTTTTGACATGCAGGAGTGTAGAACTAGGGAAACACCATGTGATCAAAAGCTAGACTACAATGAGGATGCACAAAAATTGACGGATGTAAAAATGTATAGAGAAGCTGTAGGCAGCCTCATTTATTTGACAACATGTACTCGCCCTGACCTATGTTTTGTAGTGAGTAAGTTATCACAGCATTTTGCTGATCCCACCGAAGAGCACTGGATTACAGCAAAACATGTTTTCCGTTATCTTAAAGGTACAGCAGATAAACAGCTTTGTTTCAGGAAGAGCAGCGAGGGCTTAGGGCTTCAAGCCTATAGTGACGCAGATTGGGCGGCAGACGCCACAGACAGGAGAAGTACCACAGGGTATTGTGTGAGTATGGGTACAGACAGCTCACTGGTTTCATGGAAAACAAAGAAACAGCCCACAGTGGCACTCTCAACTTGTGAAGCCGAATATATGGCTCTAGCCTTGACAATACAGGAATGTATTTATCTGGAACAACTACTCGAAGGAATGGATACCTATGTATATAAGAAAACTGTTGTTTATGAAGACAACCAGGGAACCATTGCACTTGTCAGAAACCCTGTGTGCCGACAGAGGTGTAAACATGTGGATATAAAATATCACTTCATTAGATCTGTCATCAGAGAAGAAAAGATGACACTGGTTTACTGTCCTACAGATGACATGGTTGCAGACGCTATGACCAAGCCTGTCTCCAAACTGAAATTGAAAAAATGTGCAGGGGTCATGTTCGGTGTGTAAAATATTGCCTATTATGTAATATTGACTGCCATGTTCTTTTGATGTTTTGAACTGTTATTTTTCTTGGAAAAGTTGTACAGTATACATGTCATTCATAAGTGGGAGTGTTAAGTGTAAGTATTAATATGTCTGCATGTAACTGCATTATAACTGTTCCACAGTAAGAGGGCGCTATAGGCGTAAGGAGGCGCAGCTATTGTAGCTGACGTCAGGTATAAGGGATTGTTCCCTCCCCTTCTATCTCTCTCTCTCTAGCTCTCATGGAGAGCAGGTCAAGTGGTGCGATGCACATATGAAAATAAACCACGCCAGTTAAGGCTAAAGAAGACCTCGTCATCATGACCAGTTTATTGCTATACATGTGACTCTGTCAACACACAGATCTGTCACAAATTCAGCATCTATCTAATAGTATACTGCACTTAACACTTTAAAAAGGGTGCCTTCTTAAAAATGTACTGATTATTGTCCTGGAGAGCAAACAAACTGGAGACATGGTGGCAGATGTCCAAAACATAGTGCCTGTTTTATGTACCAGAGTGCAATGATTGATCACTAGTATCTGCATCTACTTTTGAATAGGCCCAGTAAGCATAGTTCACCATGTTCCCCTGACTACGCATCAACACTGAGTCAATCCGAGCACAAAGAGCTGCAGTTGGGCATTAGCCTCAGAGTCCTTGTTTTGAATGAGGAGCAGCACTAATGGTAGGGGAAGAGTGGCCTGTAACTATGTTGCATAATCAGTTTTATCTGAGGTCACAGTCCATCCTTCAGCCGACAGCACTAAAGACTGAGGCTGCAGCAGTATTGATTGTGTTTGCTTTTAGAAATCACCGTTACCAGGTAAACAAAACATCCATCGTCCCAATTCTGCTTATTCCAACCACCATCACCACCTGATGTAAGGATGTCAACTGTGCTTTTATTCTGTACGTTATATCATATCCTGTATAGGCTACTTGTTATTTGAATTGATCCTCATTTTTTGACGTGTGCATTAGTTCTAGTTGTATTTTTGGAAAGAGTCGTATTTTGCCTTTTTTTTTTTAGCTGTTTCATGCATTTTGTGTATTTGTTTATAGCTGGAAGGTAGGCTACTTTTGATGTACACTACCAGTCAAATGTTTGGACACACCTTCTCATTCGAAGTTTTTAATTTAAATGTTTTCTACATTGTAGATTTATACTGAAGACATCAAAACTATAAAAGAACACATATGGAATTATCTAGTAAACAGAAAAGTGTTACAAATCCAGAATATGATTTATATTTTGCTGGCTACTGCAGAATACTGTGGTAATGGTATCCATGCTGGTTAAGAGTGCCTTGAATTTTGAATAAATCACCAACAGTGACACCAGCAAAGCTACCCCACACCAGAGCCATATCGACTGAGAGTTACGTCATCTCCGTTCACTCCAATGGACCACTTTTTTACAGCAATGGCGGATCGTGGACATGGATGTATAATAAGAATTCCGTTCTCTTAAAGATCAAATGCAAAGCTTCCAAATATGCTACATTTTTATAGAAATTTTGTTTTTAAGACTGCCTGTATTTTTTATTTTATTTAAATCGAGATAATAAACCCAAAAAAAGCTTTTTATTGATCCAAAACTCGACCCAAAGCCGTCTGAATTTCTGACATGTCATTCCCAGCAGCCTACGCGCGCGCGTGACGTAATAGTGGCCAAACAGTCTCTGGACCAAATATCCCGACTCGGCAGTCTCGGTCACATGTTTTTCGAAAAGAAAACTGAATTAACATGGGTTATTGTTGAGCTTTTTGTTGTACGAACGGTGCGGGATCTGGGAGAGTTTTACATGCATTTCCCAAAGACCAAATCATCCGCAAAAAATGGATTTTTTTAGTGAATCGTGTTGGATGGCAACCGACAAAATGGAGCAAGTTGTGTTCTGACCACTTCGCGTGTGATGCATACGACGTTGATCCTGCTATCATGAAGTCTGTTGGTGGAGAAGCATTAATAGCACGTCGGAGGCTGAAACCCGGAGCCGTCCCCTCCATATTTCAGCACAAGAAACCACTGAAAGAACGAAAGAGCCGGGCGATGCAGAAACGCCAAATAATTGAGGTAAACAACTTTTGATTAGATTTCAAAGCGCACGGAGCACAGCAGATAACGCAGATAACGGAATTGCAGTTTTATTGCTTATAGAGGTGGGCACCGTTAGATTCTGTGTCTTTACGATCATAAACAATGTGTTGGATGTGGAGCTAGGATAAGTAATAAGGGCGCTAGGAGTGATAGGTTAGCATTTTTCGCTCGGGGCTAATTCACTGTTAGCATTGTAGTTTATCTGCAGCTCATTCATCGCTCCTCCACTCATAACGGAACATTTCGAACGTCCTACAGTCGGTGATGCAGACTTCTTCTCCCATCTCTTCCTTCACTTTCCCATAGTTGTGGCAGCACTTGTTTTCTCGGCTTGTAGGCATGGTCTGGCAGTTTCCACATCTACACCAATTCTCAGCACCCTCGGCCTCTTCCTCAGATGGCGAACTTGAATCATCGCCATCAGCACTTTCATCGGTGATATCAGGTGACGTTTCCTTGTATTTCCTCTTCGACATCAGAGGCTCGTATAGATATGGTTGGATGTCGACAACATACTCCAGATATTGGGTGGCCTCCGACTCAGAATCAGACATGATAGACGAAACTAAGTTGTACTATCGGCGGAAGCCGCTGTGAGCCGCTGCGAGCATTTTTCGCTCGGGGCTAATTCAGAGGCTCACTCAGAGCGCCTGGACTTTATTTTTCTAAACCTCTCTAAAAAGGTCAAATTCCACTTGTTTTGCATCAATCTTGATACAGGGTACTTATTATATGTTATAGTTTGGATTCCTAAAGCTTTTAGTCTATAGTCTACTCAGAATCAGACATGATAGACGAAACTAGTTGTACTATCGGCGGAAGCCGCTGTGATTGATAAGCCAGGTGGAAATATGTTTGGCACATCTGACGTCACGCGCCGCCATCTTGCGGAGGAGCGGCGGAGAAAATAAATCGTCGGACTTGGTGTTGGGGGTTGAACAAAATTAATATTGCGCATTGCCAGACTCATATTATCTCCGATTTTAATACTGCAATATCTTAGATAGTGTTGTAGCTATATGATTTCGATTGTACTGGCAATTATACAAAAAGCTTTGCATTTAATCTTTAATGTCTATTTGGTCCAACGTTGTTGAATTAAAGAAGAGGGGCTTCTAAACGGGATTGTATGCGGGGGTGGAGGGAGTTAAATATTAGATAAATATAACTTTGGTGCGTGTAAGAGTGAGTGTTTTTAGCAGAGCCATATTGTGTCCTTGTGATTATGTTGATTATTACCTGTCTGTATAATGTTGCAGCTCAGCTGATTTTGGATTGATGGCAAAGGGAGAGGGACTTAAGTGAGAGTGAAAACACAAGGTAAGTGTAATACTACTGTTTTATATAAGTAAACACCTTATCTCCCCAAGGCAATTTCCCATCCAATAGGTGTGCTATATAGGTGTGTATAACCCTTTCTCCTGTCTGTTACTCCCTCTTTCAGCACAAGAACCAGAGGGGGATTCAATGGAGCCTGAATACCTGCACTGAGACCCTCACCCTGCACCCTGAGTCTCAACTCTGTTTTTCAAGCCTTTCCCTGTTTTTTTGTATTAAACAAAACATTAAGCTTTCCCAATGGTGTGGTTTTCGTTTTGTGAAAAAGTGCAAATGCAGTGTTTGTATATAATTACATCACATATGTTTTTGCTGTTGGTTGTGAAATTGCTCCTGCTGACTTGAGCCAGCCATTTTTTCCTCCACTCTGTGTCAGTGGGGAAGCCGTACATTCGTACTCCTTTCTCGGAGCGATTTGAGCATCCCCAGGCAGCACAGCAAACCATGGTGGTGACTAGGAGGCAGCACAGCAAACCAGGACAACACGGAGGAAAAGGCACAGACAAACTACATGATATGCTATTCAATGTTTATTGAATTCCATGTATTTGCAATGGATGTTCCTAAAACAACACATTTAACATCATCATCATCATCATGCTGCTGCTGCTGCTGCTAGTCCTTTGATAGTCACCTGTCGGTCTCCTGTCCTTTCTGAAAGCCATAAAGATGACATTAGTCATTTAACTTGTGTCCTCAATTACCATGGGATTACTGAAACTACCATGAATTTAAGAAAATGGTAGAAATTAATCTAATCTGAATTTTAAAGCATTACTTTAGATCCCCTCCCTCTAAATGTATCAATAAACATTAGACAGTGATGCTCCTGACTACCATACAAGTTTAAGAAGATAATATTGGTTTTAAAGAATTCAAAGCTATAAATAAACAGCAACAGGCTCTTTAACCAAGGCACTGTTAGCCTAACATGTAAACTAGTTGTTCACACTAATCCTAATATTAGCAAATTCTATTTTATTTTTTAAAACATATTGATGTAAATACATACACATATCGATTTGTTGTATATGTAAGGGAAACTTCTGTAGCAATGGAGAGTCAGGACTCAGAGAGACACGGGACGAGCAGGAGTTCTGATGTCAAACACTGGCAGTTTATTATAAGCATCGGCCGGAGAATTCATATCACAAATCACAGCAGCAGAAAGTTCTGACTGCACCGGTGGGTTGCCATGTCAATTCTGAATCCCTTCTCATCTTGGCAGACCTTTAATTCGCTTCACTTAGAGTCAACTCACATATTGTGGGAAGGTGTAGTGACCACCTGGAGGTACTGAATTACTTACTTGACTTTATGGCTCTTGTGACCGAGAGTTGACCGGTCATAAAACTCATGAACGGTCATGAAACTTCCCATTCCTTAAGACAGATAACAGACTTCGGCTTCGTCGTAAACGTCAACGGGCCGAAAGGTCAGATATCTTAAGTAAAGACAAAATTAATCCCTCACAGTATAAATATTGCAAATCAAAACCTTTATTCACTAATAATTACCAAAAATCGTAGTTCTATCTCCTCTTATCAATGCATTCACATTGCCCGCAATGAACTTCCGGGGAACGATCCTCGTCTACATGAACCATGTGACGATAACTGTTTTTGGACTTCCGTTGTCGTAACTCTTCTATCTATATGGCGCTGCCCCACACCATCACACTTCCTCCTCCATGCTTCATGGTGGGAACCACACATGCAGAAACCATCCGCTCCCCTCCTCTGCGTCTCACAATGACACAGAGGTTGGAACCAAAAGTCTCAAATTTGGACTCATCAGACCAAAGTACATATTTCCACTTTCTAATGTCCAATCCTTGTGTTTCTTGGCCCAAACAATTCCCTTCTTCTTGTTATTCATCCTCAGTAGTGGATCTTTGCAGCAATTGGAAGGCCTGATTCACGCAAGGCCTCTGAACAGTGGATGTTGAGATTGTCTGCTACTTGAGCTCTGTGATCATTGATGTGGGCTCTAATCTGAGGTGCTTTAATTGGCAGTTTCTGAGGCTGGTAACTCTGATGTATCTATCCTCTGCAGTAGAGGTAACTCTTGCTCTTCCTTTCCCGGGCGGGTCCTCATGAGAGCCAGTTTCATCATAGTGTTCAATGCTTTTTGCGGCTGCACTTGAGGATGCATTCAAAGTTCTTGAAATGTTCCGGATCGACTGGCCTTCAGTTCTTAAAGTGATGATGGACGGTCGTTTCTCTTCACTGAGTTGAGTCATTCTTGCCATAATATGGATTACATCAGTAGTCAAATAGGGCACTAACCCTACCTCTGCACAACACAACTGATGGCCTCAAACACATTAAGTAATTCCACAAATTGACTCTTGACAAGGCACACCTGTTAATTGAAAAGCATTCCTGGTGACGACCTCATGAAGCTGACTGAGAGAAGCCAAGAGTGTGCAAAGCTGTCATCAAGGCAAAAGGGGGCTACTTTGAAGAATATCAAATAAAAATCATATTCTGGATTTTTTAACGCTTATTTGTTAACTAGATAATTCCATAGTTTTGATGTCTTCAGTATTAATCTAAAAAGTAGAACAATAATAAAATAAACAAAAACAATTGAATGAGAAGGTGTGTCCAAACTTTTGACTGGTACTGTATTTATTCTACTATAAACTGTACTTCTATGATACAACATTCAAGAGCAAGATATTTTACTTTTTTCTCCACTATGTTGTTGCTGCAGTTGTGGAAAGTAGATTTACTCATAATAAACTATAAAAATACACAACATAGTATATACTGCATTTCCCTGATTGACTGTATTTTTGCAGTATATTTCCTTTTGATGCTATGAGGAGAGCATTAAGATTTGACTTGTAATGGAATATTTTCACAGTGTGGTATTGCTAATTTCATAACAACCCTGAATTTCAAAACTAAATCTGTTTTTGATATGAAGAAAACTATGCATTGCCATTTATTCAATTATACTACAGTCAAGGACACAGCAATCTGTTTTGTATGAAATAGTACTTTCACTAAGGTTATAGTTTATAAACACTTTCTATGCTTTATTGACATGACTGTAAAGCTGAGTTTCATGCAGTGATGAGGTTGTTTTGTTTTTTTCATTTCACAGAGATGTTTGTACCTATGTGTGTTCTCCAGTAGATGGAGCTACAGTTTCACAAGATGAGAACCAATTGAAATCAACTGGAGCTGTGATGCTGTAGAAGGGGCTCACAAAAATAATTGTGTTTGTTAACGACAGATGGGAGTTTTGTCTATCTTGCATGTTATCACTGACATATCGTAATTCTGTGACTCAGCAGGAGTGTTAATTATTAATTATTTGGACTACCTATGTTGCAAATGTATTATCTTTTCAATTCACACACGGCATCTATTGCACGTCTGTCCGTCCTGGGAGAGGGATCCCTCCTCTGTTGCTCTCCCTGAGGTTTCTCCCATTTTCCCCTTTAAACTGTGGGTTTTCTCCGGAAGTTTTTCCTTGTACGATGTGAGGGTCTAAGGACAGAGGGTGTCGTATTGTCATACTGATATTCTGTACAAACTGTGAAGTCCACTGAGACAAATGTAACATTTGTGATATTGGGCTATATAAATAAACATTGATTGATTGATTGATTGATAACACAATGTCTGTTTATCACATTTTTTTAACATAACAGCTGTTTTATGGCTTGCTGTTTCCAACTCCACCTGCTGGCAAGTGATAAAATGAAATGAAATGATTTATTTTGCAATAAAGAATTGATTTAAAAAAAGAAGAAAAACATTTCCGCTCTCAAAGATAAAGTACTCTCAACATCCAGAAGCAGTGTATGAAGATTTAATCTCTCTGCTGATAAATGACCCACTACTTTTCTCTCAGAGGCTGCTCTGAATCCAAGAGAAACGGTGAAGCAACGGGAGAATTTGTTTCTATGATATAATATCAGATCTGTAGTATAAAGTCAGAATGTCATGTAAGATGTAGTCAATAAGAACAGAGACAAAAAACACCGCTGGACTTTCTTTATCATTGTGTGACCATGCAAAATGAATGCACTGCAGTGAGATATACACAGCATCTTCATTTTAATAAGATTTGTATCCTGTCTCCCTTTTTTTCTGGTGAAGCTTACAGGTATTGTACAGGTGTCAGTCTTCTGCAGAACAAGATACATTTGATACTTTAAAACTTTAGAAGTACATTTTGCTTTCAATACGAACAGCAAAACAGTGAGTAGAATTTTAAATGTAGAAGTTTTACAATGCAGTTTTTAATGTAATGTAATGGTACTGTTACTTAAATTGAAGATATACATTTTCATCCTACACTGTTATTTAGTATATTAAAAATATACAATAATAAAAACTTGCAAGCACATATTCAGTCAATAGTGAGATGAAAATAAGGAAAAAGAAGATAACTAATGATAGAAAAAATTACAATTTAAAAAAAGTTGGATCACAATACAAACTTTTAATATAGTTTGTTAGGAACCTTGACTCAATAGCTTGGAGGACTCAAATGCACAACCCAGAGACAAAAAGGTTTGAAGAAAAAATAATCTTTACTTGCAGAAAACAAAATCACTCTTTTAGAGGAAAGAACAAACTGACAAAAGTAAAGCGCTCTCATGGAGGGAAAAAAGGCAAAACTCTGAATCTCTTAAAGCAATGGCTTAGATCTGGCTTCTTGGAGCAATAAACAAGACAAACCGACAACTAACAAGGGGAGACAGGACAATATATACATGAGGTAAGTGGGCACAGGTGGAAACAATCAGGGGCGGGGCAGACACTGACGATGGCGGGAAAAGGAACCAGAGCAGGAAGTAAAGGGACCTGGAATGAGACAAGGTGAGTACAAAATAAAACAGGAAGTGGAACATAAACTAAAATAACATGACAAAACTTAACATAATTGACGGGACACAACATAGTTTTAAGGGAGTTTTTTGTTGTTCTAATATCCAAGAAGAGGTTGCTCCACAGTTCAGGGCCATAAAAACAGAGAGCAGCCTCACCAGATTTATCGAACAGTTAGCATCTGGGTTATGACTTTCTCTTGTTTCTTTAAATGAGTTAGAGAACAAACAGTTTGCCATTTTATTTGACCCAATCTGTTTTCCCATGTATTAAGGATTTCTCTCATACAGTAGGTGACAACGTTTTGACAAACATTCATAAAAGTATTTTATTCCTCCTCTTGATGGTAGATTTATTAACTTTTGTCAAACTTGAATGTTCGACCTGTAAGACAATATATGTTCTATATGGTAATGTTTGCAGTGTTACATTGGCTGTTTTGATTGTGCTACATTTTTGTTTTTTAAAGCTGTCGACGCTTTCAATGTTCGAACTAAATCGAGTTCATATATCCTGACTTTTTTTGGGCATTATTTATTTCTCTGTGGCTACAGCTCCCCACTGGCATCAGAGCGAGTTGAAGAAGTTGGAAACTCCATTAGGAAGGGCCCCTGATGAAAACCCATTAATGGCTGCAATCGGGATTGAGGTCGGGGGAAAGACCTGGCAGTGCGACCACACACAAAGCCATAAAGCATGATGAAGCTGCCTCTCACCGAGCATCTGAGGAAGAATAACTGTCCCGCTGTCTGCAGACCTGTTGAATTAAAGGGGGCATTAACCGCTGCCTCCTCTGCATTATTGATGGCCAGCTCTGTTCCTGAAGCCATTATGTCTCCTATTTTTCCTCTTGCAATTTTCTGGTAGGCGTCCCACTGTCTTCAAACACACTTCTGCGGTGAAGGCGAGTGAGGGTTCAGGCAGAGGGCTCCCTGCAGGGTGCTGTTATTTTAAGCCAAAGCACCACAATCAATGTCGCCCTCCACATCTATTGTTTCATGTGTGAAGAGAAAGTAATTACAGGCTGACAAGCATGGGATGATGAGTGCAATGCACGGTGCCAACTACAGTAAGTGTTGTATCCTCTGTGAGATGCACATGACGCCTCACACTTAGCTCATGTGTGTTCCTCACCCGCCCCCCCCCCCCCCCCCACACAAACCAAAGCAGATACTTATTTATTAGATTTTTGACACATAAAGCTCACTAACCGGGATTACCTCGTGATTCACTTCAGCTGCTACATACATTTGTTGCTGAGCTCCCTCACAGAGGCTATACAGACTTTATCTACTCTCGCACAGCTTGAGACACCTTTCCTCACGGCTGACCTCATCCTGTCATATGATTTAATGAGCAGAGCCGTGTCACACACCACAGTGTCAGAGGGATGACAGGATGGGTCTATACAATGCACTAAAGATTAATGAGGTCATCTCCTTTCTCGGTGCGTGTGTGCGTGTGTGTGTGTGTGTGTGGGTGGGTGTGTGTGTGTGTGTGTGTGTGTGTGTGTGTGTGTGTGTGTGTGTGTGTGTGTGTGTGTGTGTGTGTGTGTGTGTGTGTGAGGGAGGGAGGGAGGGAGGGAGGGAGGGAGGGAGGGAGGGAAGGAGGCAGAATGACTTTGGTTATCATATATGAATGATGTCAATACAATCAAAATAGCAGCTTTTTCTATTGATAGCCAGTGATTAAGCAATGTGGCACGTATCTGCTTTGAATGTAATGGCTCTGCCAGGTCATTGATAATAGCCTGACATTTTTTTGTATTCGGTCCCCTGGGATTTGGGTATTCTGCCCTTTGATTCTGCTTGCATTTTTGTGTGTGTTTGCAGAGATGTCTATGAGTTAGATGGCGTTGGCTTTATGATGATAACACTCTCTGAGGGTGTCCAAAATCAATCAAATCCAAACCCAAATGCTTGCCTCGCATCTCCACAGGCTATCTCAAAGGTTGGTATTGATTATTCCAGACATTGCTGTCTTTCGGAGGGCCAGCCTAAACAGACTAGAGAAATGGAGATTTGATAATGCAATTACTGAGGGGAAGCCTTCAGACCAGGCAATAATGTTTTAGGAGAGCGGAAGTTGAATGTCAGAGACACACAGATGTATTATGATAACCTTGGTGAGCAGGAGCCTAATGCACATACAAGCTCTTCTGTGGAAAGGGACTGTTCACAAATGATTATGGGAGGAAGAGTGGTCAGAAAAAGGGGAAGTCATAATCCTTTTAATTTTTTAAGATAAGAAGAAAGTCTAACTTTTCTTAGGACGCATTTCTATTTAATTTCATAGTTGTAAGATCTATGGTATGTAAATGAGATAACATATTACATACAAAGTGTTTCTTATGTGTGCCATGTGCATATCTTGTGCATGCTCATGCAGTTGATATTTGGTTAAAAATATTGCTGTGCACAATCTCTCTAGCAAATTTAGCAACTTATTTAAAAGTTCTTCGTTAAACATTAAAATGTGGCCTATTTTCACTATTTTGTTCTATATTATTTTAATTTGTTAAGATAAAAAAATATATCTGTAAAAGATAGCTTCATCATGCACTTCCAAACCATTTCACATTAATGTTTTTTTTGCAATGCATTTTCTCAGTATAGGAGGAGGACATTGATACAGATCATGTATTAATCAACGTAGGAAGCAACAATTACCGTTGGAAATTCAAGTGAAGCCATATTAAGGGACATTGATTTCTCAGTTATAGATAGTGAGCTGTTTTTCTTGAGAAAGCCCATTCATCCGGTTATTATCATGTGGAGCTGGGTGAGATCCTTCCTGTCCCCACCGCAGAGCTCCACTGGGTGGCGCTAAAATACCGACACAGCCCCACAGCTTCTGCACACTGACATGATCCGGCTGCTCCCTCTCATCCACTCGGGTACCTCAAATCCGTTTCTCTAACTGCACGAAGACGTTGCCAAAACCCAACTGCAACCCAAAAGGAGGATTGTTAAAAATAATAATCATCCAGAAAGTATGAGTGACGGCCCGGCGTGTTGTCCAGCTGCTGAGCCGCTCCGGCCGGGAGGAAGTTGTGAGTCAAAACCGGAGGAACATCAACTTTTATAGACTTTTAGACCGCCGCCTGCAAGTAGGCACCAGCCCCAATTTCCTCTTATTTTACTCGGGAATTGAGAGTCCGTACAGCTCTGACATTATATTAGTGTTTTTAGGTAATGTGTTGTCGAGGGCGTCTTGAAACGACGAGGAAATGGCATTTCTGTGAAGAAGAGCTCCCTGGTTTTTGTGGTTGACAATGGAGAATAAATGAAGGGGACGTTTCAGGGGATTAATTGACAGCACAACGACAGGTAAGTTGACATAGCCTACCCTTAAAACATGTTGTTGTCATGTATTGTGTACACTAATGTATCTCTGTGGCTTTTACAACGTTGGGAAATTGACCTCAAACTATTTAAATGCGGATTTCAAACAGCTCACGTGTCACTGCGATATAGCCAATCATCCAAACGCTAGAATAAAATAAGCGTATCGATTCCATGATCGTTTGCTTCCCTTAGATTAATAGTTATAAACTTGTGAGGAACTAATGATTTAATGTGGCGTACAGGTGTAGCTGTGGGCTGGGTAATGTAAAGCGTCATGCTGTTTTCATTCAGAGAAGATCAGATCTGTGCAGCAACATGATGAAACAGTCATTGGCTGCTTAAATCAGACACACAAGTAGTTCCCCTCAGAGGGATCTGGGTGGCTGATTTTTTTTTGGGTGCACAAAGGCACTAAAAAAACTCAGATGGGTGAACATTTAAAAACCAACTTCCTTTCCCCCCATAGAAACATAGATATTAAGGCAAAGAGTGTGTGTGTGTGTGTGTGTGTGTGTGTGTGTGTGTGTGTGTGTGTGCATGGTCCCATCAGCATACATGCAAACAAGACAATGTCTGATCATGGCTTTAGATAAGAAGAATAAAACAAATCCTTTACTGGATTTAACACTAATAATCTTGTGTAAAAACTGGCATGTAATAATCCCTCTTTCATTCTTATCATTATCTATCTATCTATCTATCTATCTATCTATCTATCTATCTATCTATCTATCTATCTATCTATCTATCTATCTATCTATCGTCTTGTCTTTTCTTGCAATGTGATGCAGTAGAATACATCCAATCTGTTTTTAGTGTGTTCAGTTTTCCAGTTTTTTGCCCCCACAAAAGAGTGCATAATATTTCTTTATCCAAGCTTCACCTGTAAGGTAACCCCCTAACACAAACATGGTTCCTCACAGTTAAACTGTAACCTGGAGCTGACTGTACGCTGTGGGCTGTGTCCTCCATCACTGTCAGTCCCCTCAACTTAAATATGAAATGAATGAAAAGCAGCTCTAGCTATAAGCGGCTTGTTTGTGACTTAAGAAAAGCACAATGCCGTTATCATGTTGGATTACGTTAAGAAGACATGGACGGAGTCCCTAATGAAAACTGCCTCTTATGTTGGCTGCCAGCTGCTCTGCACACACACTGTAGATATTTATGATTATGCTTACACACCACTGTGAATATTTCTATTTCTACAACCCCTCCCCTCTTGACTCTCCCACTTCCCCCCCCCTTCTCTGCCTTTTTTTCCATTCCATATCAACCTATCTCTGTTGACCCTCTTCTTTTATCTGCCCTTCATCCCCTTGACAAGTTGTGCGGTCAGCTGTTTTTCTTTATATCCCTCAATTAGTGCTATCATCGCATTTCATCCTGCAGAATATGGGGATGGTAATAACCTTACACTCCTAATGCGGCTGATAAGTTCTGCTGTGATTAATTGAAGTCCCCTCCGTCAGAGAGTCAAAGGAGGCGTAGATCTTCCCTTTCACACTCACTGACAGGCAACCCATTATATTGTTTTATAGATCGGTCAGTAGCCCTTGAAGCTGCCTGCAGCCCACTGTTGTTCTGGAGGGTTTTATTGTGCCGTGTTATTGGTTGGTATTGCTGACAGACAGAGCAAAGGCCACCAAGGGATTACTGGAGATGGGATCCCTGTGACAGTTACACTGTATTTGATAGCAACACTGGAAAAGATTTGTGCGCTCTGCAGTGGTTGTTGTAAAAAGAAAAGTGGGAATTTGTTATGGAGCTAAAGGCTTAGAATAAAGTTGTCTTTGTACCTGTAAACATCCTGCCACCATAACCTTGCCATTTGTCACTGCTGGCATGCATACTCCCAAAGGAGTGTTGAATCAAAAATGGTTGCTCATGCCGTTTATGTGGCACTGCATCTCTGCAGCCAGATGTAGAGGTAGGACCTATTAGTTTGCAATCTCAGTCGTGCTTTTCTTTTTAAAAGCCAACATCCTTGCAGACATTGCAACAAAAAGCAGATCCAGGTGAAGGCAGAGCGCAGACGGAGGCTTGTAGAGAGTACTTGATATGCATGAGCCACCAGGTGATTTCCAGAGGAAGAGAACACCAGGGATAAGAGGCTTGTCTCTAGTTTTAAGGAGCCACCCCAGGCAGTATTTGTGTTCTCCGGCAGCTTCCTGCTCATGCTGTCAGATCAATAGGGCATAATATGAGAGTCTGGCTTGTGTTTTGCAGGCATGAGACAAAACAATACATTTGAGTTTTTGCACTTATGTATGTATGTATTCGAAGCCCTGTGGTAGTATTCAGATTGCCTGTTGAGACTAAAGTCCCTCCAAATGTCTCCATGTAACACTGACATCACCCGGTTTCCATAGCGTGGGCATGCCGAATATATATTCAGAAAACATACACATGTCACAGCCCAGTGTCTTGTCACAATGAACAGAGCAATGCAGCACCACACATCTGAGGTCTTGCATCATTTCAGAAAGTCTGTATTCACCACCAGCCTTGCAGATTTGACTTAGTGGAACAATAAAAAACTCAGCCATCTATCTACATGATTACACCCGATTTCAGCACCCTGAGATTTGCTGCTCAGCGGTGTTCATAGGCTAATGTGTTTAGAAAGCACGGTTTGTTCCACCTCTCAAAGATCCAGCTCGAGCTGCCGGGGTGTATCCATTGGGTTTTTAAAGGAAAATTCAAAGCCTACCATAGCGAACGAATGCAGCATTGTTACGCTCGTGTGCAGCTCCGTCATGTACTGAGGAGGAGGAGGACATGGGAAGAGCACATCTTATGTTTTATAGATGCCATTTAAAGGAGCATGGCCAAGATGGGCTGGCTGCAATGAACTGTAACCGCCGACAAAACACCAGGACAATAAACAAATAAATTGGTTTCCTGGAAACCAGCAGTGTCCCAAACTCGCCGGGGCTGATCCATGCCGATGCGGCAAGGTCTTTTCTCCTCAGAGATTAGGCTGTGAAACACAACTGCACCTCTTCTTTATTCATGCTGATTTGCTATTTGTATGTCTTGTTGTGGGTGTGCATGAGTGTGAAAGAGGGAGAGAAAAAGGGTGTGTGTGTTGGTGTGTGTACATCTGAAGTGCAACAGTGTTTGGAAAAGTGGGTGTTTTCCTGAGTGTTTATGTGAATGGTTTGTGTGGGTGCATCCTGCATGTGTGCCCAGGCGTCTGTATTTCTTAATGCTCTATGTGCGTGGGAGTGTGTGTGTGTGTGTCATTGTATTATATCAGTTCCTTCTGTTGGTTGCTCAGCATGCATGACTTGAGTACAAACTGATCCTATGGGCTCGATCATGTAAAGTTCATAGACTCTGTTGTACTAACCCGAGCAAACCCACTCATGTCTTGCATATAAAGGAAACATTCCCACAATAGATTGAACTTTTCAGTTTAAATGAATACATTGTCAGAATCTCTGTCAATTTTAGATAAAATCAGAAAGAAATATATCTTTAGACATATTGTTTATCGTCTTTTCACCCCCCGTGCACCGGATATCCAAGCTGGTTTTAACAATCCTTAGAAGTGTTTTCAGGTTTCCATTCACAGTTCTGCTTTTTAAAAAAAAATCCTTTATCTTTTGAAATGTGTTCGTCTTGCTCTCAAGAATACTTTTTGTGTAGGGATGTCTCATGTATGCAAACTCACATTTTCTAAGCCAAAATGTTTATCCATCCTCTGTAAAGTAGAGGAGTCATGTGACTCTGTTTGGTAATTCCTCCAGCTGACTCTTCAAGTGGACACTGAGGACAATGAGCTTAGGAATGTACTCTTCATTGGAGGTGCTTTTCAGCTTTGTCGTGCATCAGGCTTTTCCAACAAGCCCCTTCTCTCCCTCCTTTAATCTATCACTCTGTTTCTTTTCCCTGGAGGTATTCAGTGTTTGGCAGCTTTCACTCTCAATACTTTGCCATTGCGCCAAATTCCCATCAACTCCTTCTCCAGCACAGCAGTGAGGAACTCAATTCTCCAAGCCCCTAACCATTGGCCCAGGGAAAGGGCTGGGGATTGCAGATTTTAAGAAACCCACTTCGTAACCCTGGTTCCTAGTGGTGCAAGGGAGCTCTGATTTTCCATTTGCAGAATATTTTTTCTTATCCTCTCTTGGGGTGCCTGAGGGTCCTTAGCAATATGTTTTTTTTTTTGTCCTTCTCTTTTCTTGCGTTGTTGTCAAACTCCACCTTGTGCCTGTAATCATTAGACTGTAATTTGGGTAGAAAATTGCAATTACGGGCGTTTAAAAATGAGCCTGTTATTTTTCTATGCTTGTTATTTCTTCGTCGAGAGGGCAGGACAGCAGCAATCCTTCTGTGATTATAATTAAACAAATTGGACTCAATGAAATTGGCAATTATTGTCAAAGGTCTTTCCATTTGCTTCCTTTTTAAGGCTTGTTTATCTTATTGAAAGTTGTGCTATTTCCTCCTGTTGTTTGCCTTGATAATGTTGATGAGTCCTTCTTCTGCCCTCCCGCCTCTCATCACACAAACAAAAGGAGGCGGGTTGGATTTTGTGACCCAATGCGGAGGCCGGTCAGGTTTCTCCATCATCAGATCCCAGCAGAAGAGCTGGGACTCTCCTTCAAAGCAGGCTCCTATCTTCAAAAGAAATGTACCCATGTCATTAAATGTATTGTGCAGAAGCCAGCATCGGAGCCTTGATCTTATGTACATGATGAAAATGATGAGAAACAGAAATCTGGGAGTTATCTCTCAACCATGATATAATTAGCTCAAGGCTAGCTGCAGTTCACGCGCCTCTTTTATCCGTTCAAACATGCCTCCTCTATCTCCCGCTATAAATACATACGGAACATTTCACTCCTAATTATTATTTTGCATTTTGATTTGTCAGTCACATTTTCTCAGTATTGGTCGCTAGGAATATACAACTGTGCTCTTGTATTATATGTAAATGTAGTTTTACCTTAATGCAAACAGGGAAGGGAACATAGTTGAGTATGTGTTTGAGGCAGGATAGTTTGAGAGTTAAACATTTGGATCCATTTGAAAGAAAGTCCTATGTCTTAAGTGTCATTGGTCTTTTAAAGGTTGTATCAAAGGAGGCATCAAAAGGTCGAAAGAATGACTACAATATAATTTATCAGAATTATTCTTGGGAAATTGCATCTTCCAACAAAATTCCTTATCATGAGTCAAACTGAGGGATGTCTACTACTGTTTACTGCCAGTTAGCATTAGCTGTCCATGCTTGACTGCTATGTAAGTTTAGTGCTGTGAAATGATGTCCGCAGGTAGCCAAATGTTGACATACTGACCACTCAGTGCTTTTGTTAAAGGTAAAAACAAGCATGCTGACATCACATTTGCAATACACGTTTACTAGGTGACATCCAACTGTTTAATTTCCTATTTTGACTGATACTGGATTTGTGTGTGCACAGGCTGCATTGTAAGCAAATGTCACTGGTGTCATTAATTCAGGCAGGTTCGAAGGTGTCTTCTACGTTAATGGTTGGGAAGTCTAATGGAGTTACTTCTTTGGTTTTTCACAAATAACAAGACGGCATAGAGAAAAATCCGGAAACCTAACCATTGTAGTAACAGTAACATGTTGTATTGTAGGGTCATGTTCACGTTAGAGCACTCTGTTTCTAACTCTGTATGAGTCTGTGTAACCATGTCTTAAGCTCTGTGGCTCTTGTGGATTATCTTATCATTTTCGGTCCTCCCTGTTGTCACTGCCGTATCCGAAACGGCACAGCGAGGCTTTTCCTGTTACTGCAGAACATTTCTGATGCTTAGATTGATGTTCTTTTTTTAGACCAGCATCAATTTTCAGATATAAGGCAGAATTATAAGCCTTGGGATGGAAAACAATTTTGTTCTCTCTCCCTCCCTGTTCTCTTTCGTCTTGCTTGCACTCTCTCTTCCCTTCAAACACACGATCAAACCCACACACAACAACTCCCTCTTCACTGCGTGCAGGGTGACTAATTTCTCTTGGGCTTTGGACTTCAGCGTGAGAGAGGGTGAGAATTAAGAAGAAATGTAAAGAGAGGAGAGGCAGTTATGCACTGGCAGCTCAGAGGAAGTCGCCCACATCCAAAGAGCCTGACTTCACCTCGTCTTTATGATCGCCTGCCCTTCACAAGAAACAGAATCAGAATACCTTTATTCGTCCCACAGAGGGGACATTTACAACAGGGGAACATTTACAAATGTACAAACCAGTGCAAGCCCATATCCAACATACTTTGTCTTACTGGGACTGTCAGTTTAAACGTTTTTGACTCCCCAGTTTAAGGTACTGGAGACAAATCACAAACAATGGGCATGGAGCTCCCACCTGGGAGGAGAAATCTAAGTGTGCGGTTTTTGCATCCAATTTGAGTTTCTTTGCTGGATTCTGTCGAGCGGAACGGCTGCCAATCACTTGGTTTTGTTTACTCGCTGTGTCCTGCCGACAACTGGCTGGTACAAATATCAGCTGCTGCAGTGTCACACTGTGCATTCGTACAAATTAAATAGGCTATATTGCACTTATGTTTTCGACATAACCAGAGGGTTTTCGAATCATTTAGGGAACTGATTTCAATTTTGCATTTATCACCAGATAAAACTGGATACCAAGAGCTGAACAGAACTTGTGTTTGTACTCCTCCAAAAAAATGTCTTTGTAGCTTCTCCTTAGTTCACAAGGGAAACTGTTTGACCGTTTACCCTCTGGGAAAAATGACTGAAGATCATCTGGTACAAAATCCAATTATTGATCTCTTCCTAACTATCAATAACTGTACATGTGATGGATCATTGGAAAGTGTATAACAACTCAATTTTGCAGTCAAAGTCAAAAAGATGCTCACTGGTGTCTCACTTTAAAAAAAATTAGGTCATCAAATGAGGTCGTCCGGATGAAACAAAGAGCTAGCTAAAGACACAAAAACTGACATTTTGGAGGAGGGAAGCAGCAAGGCAGATTTTTCAAATAACCTTCCACCTTTCTTCCTTATAATAATTCATCTCAAAACTGTTAATAAAGTATTTATTAAGATTCAATAAAATAATTAGTTGTAGATTGTACATGTAGAGTGGATGCCTTATTGGAAAGAGTTTGTTTCCTTTTTTCATTACTACTGGATGGAACTACAAATGTCATAATGCACAACAAAAAGAAAAAGGAAAACCCCACTGCGCTGCACCAGTATTGAGGTTGGCCTTTTGCCAGTGTCTGTCTTTAATACTATACATCCGTAGACATTTAATATCGTTTCCATGCTGCTTCCACACTCACAGAATAAGGCTGTCATTTTGTGCCAACTTCAAGCCATGAGCAAGAAAGAGCATGTGTTTGAATTGTCTCAAAATAAGGCCAATATATTATGCTGCTACTGCATGGACATAATTACGTCTAAATCCCTGACAAAACAAGCGCTGCACTCACTCGACAGAATGTCAAAGCTATTATTATGTAGGACTTAGCATGCACTTATGTCACCCAACTAATGACACGTAGCACATTTTATTGCCGCCACAGAACACCTCTCTGCTTCATGATTGGAGACATAATGGAGATATTTTTGCTATTCTCTCCCTCCCTCTTGTACATCTCTTAACACATCCTCCCTGGCCCTAATTCATTTAAACATTTAAAACAGGGACCCTCAATTATTCATGTCCCAAAGTCGTCTGTGGCCCTGGCCCGGCCTCCCGTGGCTCCCGGTGCAGAGTGTGTCTGGATGGACACAATTCCCAGGCTGCCTCTATTAATTGATGCCTCAGTTGACGCCAGAGGTTCTAGATGCACTCTCACTCTCAGCTTGCTCTCCCTGCAAATCCAGCATGTCGTCGGTTCCTCTCTCACACGGACGGCGTGAGGGTTTTTTTTCACAGAAAGAATGATGTCATTCAAGTCTTGCTTAAAAGGTTCCATAGGTGTCCTCAACCCACTGGCCGGGGTAAAAATGAAAACTATGTTAGACAAGGGTTTAGATCAGAAGGAAACCTCAAGTTCACGGCCAGACCAGGAGTCAAGAATTGTGTAAGTGGACAACATACATTCCTCTTTTATGCTGTCCTTCCATCTTTGAACTTCTGTCCTCATTTCCTTTCTGTGGGCTCGTATTCTCCATCATTCAGCGCAGCATGTGGGTGGTTACCTCCTCTGCACCCAAAAGGAAGGTCAAGAGGTCATTAAACTGAAGATTCACCACGGTGAGCAAACATGAAGAGTAAATAAGATGAAATTAGGAAGAACTGCAAAATCATGTCAAGAAAGGCTGCCTGTCTTTGCTACACATTAAAGAGAGAAGTTGGCAAGATAATCTTTTGCAAACAGGAGTTTATGATCTAGTTCACCCATCTTATTTTCAGTGGGAGGCAAATGAGAAGCCACTGGAAAGGGCCTTGAAAAGATAGATGTTGACCGTTCACTGGCCGAATGTCTGGGGGAGCTCCGGGCTTAGCGCTTAACAATGCAATAACATTGAGGATTAAATCATCATTACCCTGAAGCACCATATGATTTGTTTTGTATAGAACCTGCTGGAAACAGTTTTCGTATAAGGGCAGGGACGTTCAAAAAACACTTGCAGGAGATTGAATAAACCATCTGTCGATTAAACTCTACTTAAGCTAGTCAGGAGAAGCGCAAAGAAACACGTTGTCTGTCAAAAAGAAGCCTTCAGCTTTTTTGCTCTCTTTCATATAAATACTCTCCAATTGTGATACAACCTTTTGCTATTGCAGCATTTCCACTTCAGGATTTAAGATAATATTTTTTCACAAAAGAGCAGAGGTGTGGACTCAGGGGTGGCGCCAGGGGGGAGCTAGGGGGTGCTTCAGGATTGCCAAAGCACCCCCCAAGAAATATGTTGTTTTTTTTTTAAATTCGCAAATTATTATTATTATTTTTATTAAATTAAATTAGAAAATTATTGATTACATTCAATGCAAATCTGAAACAAACAAATGTTTGACCAAAACACTAAAGCCAACACAGGTGATATGATTAGGCCAATGGCCAGCACCCATTCGATTTTGACCTACCATAGCTAAATTACTTTGTGAACACCTTGAGTGACTTCCTGTTAGCTAGAGCGCCAAATGATTTGCTAACAATCAAAGTGAAACATTATCGTTTTTTTAGTCCTTAACGTCCACGTGTGGACACTCAATCAAACCACCTGAAAGCAAGAGGGATTCTGCACCAAATAGGCCTCCTGAGTCGTGAGTACAAGTAGCTTACTTCGGGGTCTCTGTGTTTCATTCAAGCTCTGCTCTGTGTGTGTGTGGCACGGCTATTTTGTGTGCTGCGCCAGCGAGTGAGAGAGAGAGCTCGCGCATCGGTGGGTATCTACCGGAGATCGTTGTGGTTAGCACTGGTGCTAGCTAGCCAAGCTAAGGGTATAAGGAGCTTTTTCAACAACAAGGTGGAGGGAGAACTCTCTCCTGTCAACTGAGAGTCTCAGATAACCTCAGTGAAGTAAAGGACTCTCTCAGTGTTTAGATAGTTAACTTTAGTCTAGTTATCTCAGTGGGTCTCAAACGGTTTGTTTGATAAAGGAGTGATTTGTAAAATGTCTATGAAGAAATAGAAAATCTGTATTTACAGTTTCATGTTTCATATGGGTGATGAGAGATGTATCCATAGATCTCTTAATGTTGCCTCTCAAAGTGCACCAGATTGATGCTTTTAACTTCAATATGTAAAACAAAATCTTCCCGGGGAGCATGCCCCCGGACCACCCTAGAGGAGGTGAGGACCCTCCTAGGAGGACGTGAGGTCCACTCCCCACTTGTAACAATAGCACTTTACCCCTGCTTACACCTATATGCCGTGAGCTGATTATCAAGCCTTCATTATAACAGTCGCGGGTGCACTGTGTGCGTGTGGGGAGTGTTGCAGTAGAAAATTCAACTGTAGCGCTGGTGCATTAATGGGAAACCCTTAATGTTTGAGCACCCTCTATGAAACGTCAAGCTACCCCACAGCACCCCCTAGAGAAAATCTCTGCTGCGCCGCCACTGGTGTGGACTCGAGTCACATGACTTGGACTCGAGTCAGACTCCAGTCACCAATTTGATGACTTTGGGACTCGACTTGACAAAATCACAAAACACTTGCGACTCGACTTGGACTTGAACACCAATGACTCGGGACTTGACTTGGACTGAGCCTTCTGACTTGAGGTGACTTGATAATTTTAATTCAGGGCTCTCCACAACACGCCGATAGCGAGCTGCCGCTAGAAGAGCAGACCTCCCGTCGGGGATAGAGATTGGGCGAGTCCTGATTCATCCGGATCATTAACCCGGATCCTAGAAATGAGCTGGTCGTGACGAGTCTCCCCTCTCCATTAACCTGAGTCCTTTGAGTCCGACAACTGGTGGTGACGTACAAATTAAAACTATAAATTGCGTCCTCGCTACTCTCCTTATAACATGTAAAATAACATACAACATAGCCCCGTCCATCTGCCTACACCTTTAGACAAGTAGGATAGCTTCCCCAGAAGTTATCGTTTGGCACAGGGGAGGGGATGCGGATCAGTAAAACTTCCTGCAGACTCGTGGGGACTCAGAGGAGCCGTAAGTTACGGCTCCTAACCGTTGCATAGCAGATCCAGAGATCCCTACTCATCATGTGCACGAGCATAGCCGCGGTAGGATTTCTACGCTCTTAGTGATGCTTGACTCAAATGACTTGGTATGATCCGGATCTCTTTCAATGACCTGACTCAAGAAGACCCTGAAGTCCGTAAAAAGGATCCGAGGATTATTTGCCACTCCATAGTCGGGGACGGAGAGCAGGATCTTCAGCCGCCTTGCAACTCTTTCTGCGAATCCATGCAGGTAGGGGCGGGACTTTATTTAGCTGGACCACCATGCGTCCAATCATATGCGAGGACACACTCACTGTTACTCAAGTAAAAGTACAAAAGTATTAGCATCAAAATATAGTTAAAGTACCACCTGCAGAGGGATCTAGATTCAGGTGTTCTTTTCCATAGAGACCGCCTCGCTGCACATTATCCCTTGCATAAAGATAGATTGTGGGTCCCTTATAACATGTACACAGTGGAAATAAACATTCTGGTTACCTCAACATCAGGGATCTTATACATTAAATTCCTTCTGAATCAAACCGTCATGGTAGCCTTACCTTACTGATCCCTCTTAAAATAGAAAAAAACACATTACTTTACCAACAGAGAGAAATTGATTATTAAATCATTAATGTGACTAATAAAGAGCAGTTTGATTATTATTAAGTATTATTCTGTTGATCGATGTCATTACATTTGGTGAAAAGCACATAATGACTTGTTTAAGACTCGTTTTGTCAAAGTTTAGGACTTGACTTGACTTGAACTTGCCCATCCTGACTTGAGACTTGACTTGGACTTGCGCGCAAAGACTTGAGACTTGACTCGGACTTGAGCGCAAAGACTTGAGACTTGACTCGGACTTGCAAAACAATGACTTGGTCCCACCTGACCTCTGCAAAAGAGTTACCTTTGCGTCGCCTCATACGACCCTCAACAAAGCCCTTAGCTCCAGGTAGTTCCTCACAGGATGCTGAAAGATCAGAACACTGGATAGTTTGACTGAAACACATTATTTTAGTTTGATCTTTGATCCTTAATTCTTTCGGGACCTCACAATATTGCAAGAACACAGCTGGGTACAGACAATCATTGTACTTCATCAAGTTGAAACAGTTGCATACCTTATCTCCGCCAGTGACAGAAATGAGAAATACCAACAATTTTGAGAGAGAAAGTTGTTGGATCCAAAATGCTCATGGTGGATCCTCCAGCAGTGACACAAATGTATACGACGTGACCTTTTACTGAGTTGTGCACAGTTTTTTTTGCAGTTTTGAACATGTGATCTGTCATGTTTGTGACTGCAGAGCTTTTTGAATGCAGCCCAGAGGTTTGGCCTGGAACAGATTGTGGAAGTAGGTGCTCTTTTTATATATTGTTGGTCATCTGTGCCATTTTCAGTTCAATTACCTCTAGTAAGACTAGACCAAGGCAGGTGGTTTTATATTATATAGAAGTGATATTCAGTTCCACGCGTGCTGCAAATTATCATTCATTATTATTAATTATTGTTGGTTTGGATCTTTGGATAAAGATCTTGGTGTTGCTATCCACACTCAAGGATGGCATGATTTTATTCCTGGCGTTTTATGATGGGTTAACCATATTGTTTAGTTTGTTGAGCGGAGGAAGTTAAATCCACTATAGTTAATAGATCATTTCCGCTACTGTCATGAAACATCATGCATATAGGAGGGCTGTTTTATTTGATTATATTAACGGGAAAATAGAACCAATACAGTTAAAACAGATCATCTGATTTAAAATATGATCATCTTAAGGTAGCATGCAGCCTAATATTTTGTAACAATAATGAACAAAACATTTTTTTTACCTCCCCTTAAAAACCAGCACTAGTATTTTTGTTAAAAAGGCACAAATGCCTGAAGCAAATCCCCAATGGATGGTCACTTTATTTTGAATAATTTTGGGGGACTGAAGAGATAAAACTACAAATACAACATCTTAAATAAAACCAAGATTTGAGAAAAAGGAACAAATCTGTTGTTTTCTTTCATGTACAGTAAATCATCTTGCGTCTCAAATTGTTGCGAGCCTTTATACATTTAATTTTGTATTTGTCTTGTATTTTTTAAACATGCTTGCTTCTTGTGATTTCTGCTTTGATTGCCAGTTGACCTTGATAACAAGCTGCATAAAAAAAGAGTCAAAGGGTCTTGACTCTTGAATCCTTTTTTTCTCCTGAAACACAAAGTACAGAGGCCTGTCATGGATGCCAGCCTGACCATGAACTGTGCAATAAATCAATTCAGGAAATATAGAGGCAATTATTTTGTCTCCCACATTCGTTGACAAAGTAGCAGCTAAGCGAGCCAAGAAAAAAAATACAGAATTAAAGAGAAGAAAATAAATAAATCTCCAGTGTTGGATTTGGGGAATGTATATAGAACATGTGGGTGATTCGAAATCCGGTATACTTCTGCTAAGCAGCTGTAATTAATGAGACTGTGAATGTTGTTGATCTTTTCTAAACCTATACTGATATGTAACCATGTGCGTGGTCGGAGCATAGACTCAGAAAAGCTTTAAATGTAAGTTCAGGCCACATTGAAGTCAGCGTGTAGAAGGTATTTCTGTATTTATCATACCGTTGCCTATAGTCAGTGCTTTGTAATGGGTCTTATGGGTATATGAGTCATGTACAGTATATATTAGTTCTTGCCCACTACGTTCGATCGAAGTCAGACAATACTATATGTAGAAAATAGATAGTCGTCTCTGTTGTGCTTTTTGTATATTTAGATGATTACACAAGACTATCGGAAACAACTTTTTTACGAGTCAGTGAATTGTCCCAAACCGTCCCCCATCCGCTCCTAAAATACTGTTAATCAAATGCTTACAGACTAATAGTTTTACCAACACTGTCAGTTGTGATGAACAAGTTTGACTAACTACCATCAAATCACACATTAGTATCTTTTATTAATCAAAATGAATTCCTGGCTGATTCCATTTTTCATTTGTGCCATTACAGTAACTGTGTGTTTTCTGGCATTTACTCCCTAATTGGGTCTCGGAACTTAATCACGCTCTCATGCAGAGCTTTTCAGACTCTTATTTTCCCGTCAAATGAGGTGTGCAAAGATCAGCTGTAAGCCATCAGCAACAGAGGCCAAATGGAGGGGTAATATAATCCTCCTTATGCAAAGATCCACAGCTGCGATCTATGAATTAACATTTGGGAAAACCTCATAATCCTCTGGATAATTAAAAAGGGCAATTCCCCCCCAGTGTGGCTTATTATCAGTAAACGAGGTCTATAAGACGTGAGGCAGAGACAGAGGGTGGACGAGAGGAAGTTGATAGCTTGTCAGTTATCCCTTTGTGGATCTTTCGAAGAATTAATGGTGTGAGACTTGACAGACAGTAATTCTGTATTAAGATAAGGTAGATCTTGCCCTGGAGGCCCCTTGGGCACCACTGGGACTACAGAGTTGGACATGGACTCACACATTTGCATTACAGCGAGGCCTGTGAAGGCATTTCCCCCTCACAGTGCGGGAGTGAAGCCAGGGAAGAGCAGGCTGCAGATAGAGCACGTCCTTTCCAAAGAGCATGTTCTATGACACGATTGTAAGAATCTGACAGAACATCATCCTGACCGCTGTGAGGAGAAGAATACATCTCCACTGAAAAGGGAGGAAAATGAAACGGTTCCGGCTCACTGCTAATGAACTGTGATATGTTACAGAAGCTGTCTTTCATGTGTTCAGAAAATAAATAAAAATAAAGACTGCCGCGATGGTAGTCCATGGGTCTCTTGCTCATTCTTCCTGCCAGGCATTATGGTGTATGCAGCATCTCATAACAAAAGGGGACCTGCTCATCAAGTCGACCATGAAGAAATGAAGGTTAATACATTCAGCCTTTTCCTTCTGCTGTACATCACCATGCAGCACAAACATCAGATCCTCAGGGTCCAGCAGTCTGTCCAAACACTTATTTATTTTGTTCTATTCAGTCATTCTAGTGAGTCTCTACTCCTGAAGGAAAATGATCATTTGTTTTACTGTTATAATGCATACATACACCATAGTTTTCCTTTTTGTTAAATTTAAAAAGCGAGTTTGAAACCACAGACATTTTACTAGTTACCTTTTTCATGAATTACACAGCTATAAAGAAACATGACGTCGCCAATCATAATCCCACATGCAAACATCTGAGCCAACGGACCTACAAATTGCCATTTGATGAATGAATAAGCAATAACTAAAGGTAAAGAGAGAAGAACAATTATCTGTACATCAATCATAAAGAAATTAATTATGTTTCATTACAACTGTGTGGGTTGTAATTTCCTGTAGTGAGTTTATATAGGCTTTTGTGCATGTAAATGGTCTGCAGAGGCTAGAATCCCAAAGGTCCCCAGAGGGAGTTTCTCTCCACTGCCTCAAATGCCTCCATTGGACTCCTTTGTTAACTCCTGTAACATAGTGACATCACTATGTAACACTTGCGTGTGTATTGGCTAGCCTTCAAACACATTGTACGTGAAAGGTTTATGGGGCGGGACAACTCTCAGTGGTTGACCAATCACAACAGAGGTGGCCAGCTAACCAATCAGAGCAGACTGGGCTCTGGTTTCAGACAGAGGGTGAAAAGAGGTGCTGCAGCACAGGTAGTATGAGAAAAATAAAGAGCTTTTGGAACATTAAAGCATGAAAACACGTCACAGTACACGCACAAAATACAAATTAACATGAAAATAAGCATAACATGTCATTTTTTATCTAAGAGACCCTTACCCACTACAAACCAAAATAAATGTCTCATGTTGAATAACCAACACCGTTCTAACTTTGGCAGAAAATAGTGTGTTTGTGCAAGAATCCCATCACTAAAGCAGATTTACACTTCATTATTTTATTGTTGTAGTTTTTTCTTTATAAGTTGTCCTCTGATGGGATGTAGGGTTCAGCCTGATGAATATTTGTCTCTTCATCTTTCACCGTTTGTCATCCACCAGGATTCTCACTTTTTGATTTGTTTCCAAGAATACTGCTGCACTGATTGTGTGCATCTGTTTCATGTGCATGGATACGTGTTTGTTGTTTGTTCATCATTACATATCAGTGTTTCCCACAGAATTTGATTCTATTTGTGGGGGCACCCCCCCCCCCCCTCCCGCGTTGTAAATGAGTGAGCCACACCGGAGTTGAGGATCTGTGGGGTTTATTCTCCCAAAAATATAATTAGCAGATGCCTTATTCCAAAGTGATTTACATTAGATTACATACATTTACATTTAATTACATTCTCCCTGGAGTAACTGAGGGCTAAGTGCCGAGTTCAAATCCCGCCTGGAACACCACCACTAGGATGTCTAACAAACAAACAAAATACAATTTGGCTCAGATGTTCAGACAATGTGCAAACTTTGCAGCCTACTTGTTGCAAAGTTTGCACCCTTTGTCTTGACATCCGATTTTACGGGGCTTCCTGAACAAATATTCTAATGCCCTATCTTATGGGAAGGCCTCAGGACAGGGTCCATTTATGGAGATCTTCAAGCAGGCAGCCAGGTGTTCTCCTTGGAGCTGGTTTCGGAGGTCTGTTTTCACCTGAGGATGAAGCTAAATGGAATACCACAAACTGAACTAATAAAGAAAATACATAATAATTTGTTGTGCTTTTCAAAGTGATGCTTTTTCTGTTCATCGCCGAGAAATCGCGTTCACAGTTGACACTAGAAACGGGGATAACTAGTCCGATGCCCGCAAGGAGGCTCAGCCCATTCATCAAATTGACCATGCTGTGTGTGGTATAGCCATGGCTTAAATGGAGGCATATTCAACCACTCTGGATCAAATCCAGTGCGTCTATGCTTGCTGCTTGCTTCACAATTACAGAAATGAGGCACAGAAGAATAGAAATGATACGTCAGAGTTAAAGAATTAAATGCAGTCGGTAGTTGACTAACGTTAGGAGCGCTATAATGTTACACAGCGTGCTAACCTCGACAACCCAGCTAGCAACTAGCTAGCTAGGCTCCTTTCATGCTTGTTAGCTAATAACTTATTTGAAGAGCTGGGTCTCCGCGATTTACAGCGTGATACGAACAGAGAGACTAACTTATCAGAGTTAACTTGAATGCATCCATTTTGGACAAATGTATGCATATACCAACCATTCGTGAAGTGATTCTCCGGCACATCTGGTTTCAAACTTCAGAAATGTCTTGCAGAGAGGAGGGGGCGGGGCTCAGGGGCCGTTGAGAGCAAAGAGCACACAAAGAGGGGCTGAGCGGGTAACTGCGCTCTACAATGAAATATATATTTTATTCAAAAATCATTTACACTGCATATATGCATATTGTGTGTATGTAGGCGTGTGTGGGGGAAGCGCACGGCTCTGCTTACGAGCACCCTGGTAGTTGAGCCCTCTGAAGGGGTGCAGACACTGAGCGCAGACACACCTATTCATCACTCCGAAGCAGGGAGTTCATTAAAATAGCCCACGCAGCCTCCAACCAGAGCCAGCCTCCCTTGCTAAACAAACAGGGTCAAAAAGTGATCTCACCATACTTTCATGCAGTTCAGCAATAACAAACACTGAAAAAAGAAAACCCACAAACAGAAAAGCAGGTGGTTGTTAACGCAGATAATTGGCAGAGGAAACTGCACATCACTTCGCATTATTTCTTTGATCATAAACCTCCTAATTGTGATTGTCTTAATTACATACTGAGTTTATTTATGTAAAGATGAAGTCCTGATACTTATTTGTATACCAAAGCTCAAACAAATACAGAGACATCTCTTTTTCTTCAAGAATTCAAGGTGCCATTACTTAATTAATCTTTGACTGCTATCTTTGTAATTGTTCTATTGAGATATAAGGACTTAGAGAAACGTATATTCATGTAGCAGAAAATAAAATAATGTAGTGTACATTTGCTTTTAGTGATGGGATTGTTGCACAAACACACCATGTTCTGCCAAAGGTAGAAGAGTGTTGGTCAAGAGAAGACTTTCTCAACTATGTTAAATATATTATTAAACATCAGATTTTGCACCTAATGCACAAAATCCAATGTTCAACAATACAGGCAGAAAGAAACACTCCTCTGCTATAAAATAAAAGAAACATAAAAAACTGAAGAAAATGTTATGAAACATTAATGGGTAGGGATTCTTTTTTTAATGTTTTATGTTAATTTTCAGGTTCATATTTATATTTTGTGCCTCTATTGTCACATGTTTCCTTATACTGCCTATACCTCTTTTCACCCTCTGTCTGAAACCAGAGCAGTCTGCTCTGTTGTGATTGGTCAACCGCTCAGAGATGTCCCGCCCCTTAGCCTATCACGTACACTATATTGAATAGAATCGAGTGTTGCATAGTGATGTCACTATGTTACAGAAGTAAACAAAGGACTGTAATGGAGGCGTTTCAGGAAGGGGGGTAGAGTGTGGGAGAGAAACTCCTTCTGGAGGGAACTTTGGGATTTTAGACTTTGCAGACCATTTAGATGCACACCAACATACCACACACTACAGGGAAAGGAAAACTCCAAAAAGCACAATAGGGCCTCTTTAAGTAATACTGCCTTGTCTGTAGAGTACAGTCAATTAGAGTAAATGTCATTCTATATATGATCTTACTTTGTTATATTGAATGAGAAATGAGAACAATATCTCTCTTGAATCTGTGAGGCACACTAGCTGTCAACAAAGGGGCAGATATATACATTTATTCTTTCAGTGAATGTTACTCCAGTTTCATAAGGCAGTGCAGCCTTTGTAGATATAATGTGGGTGTAATATATTCTCTAACAATGTTGTCCTCTCTGCTAGCTTTCTTTATAATTTGAACTTTTCAACACAGCATGCTATTGCTCTTTCTATGACCACACTTATGCTGCCTGCAACAATTTCTTACATCTTACTATCGGTATCACTGTCCACTTACACATATACAGCACAGGGAACCCCACTGTGGCTAACATAATGGGAAGTAGAGATATCTCTGACTGAAGAACAAATAGACGAGGCAGAGAGGGTGGGTTCGCTGTAAAAGTAAAGAATATTATAGTCTAAAGTAAAATATCAGATTTCTGGGACAAGTTACATTTATATCGCAAACCATATCGAAATTCCTTATGATAGACAATAATGATAATATATTTAGTTTATATATACATGTAGTGTTTCAGGTAATAAGATGTAATGATAACTTACATAGCTGTTGGCAGAGGCAGAACTGAAGACACCTTGCATCATTTCCTGTTGGTACCCAGCACACAGCCCATGAGCCTCTGGTCCACACCAGTTCACACAGTGAGCCAACCAAACACAGGCAGCTGGTCAGATTTAGTTGGGACTCATTTTTGCTCTGTGACCAATGGGCTTCTGGTCTTTTTTTTGTCCAACCTCAGTGACCTCTGAAGTTATCTTTTCCACACCACACGACAGCTGCACATGCACAGTGGCTCCATGTGGTTACTGTGGGCTGCAAATGTGTACATTTCTCTTCATTTCTCAGATTGTTGTGAGGATTTAGTGAGAGCTCTTTCCTTTTGTTTGAGCAGGCTGTACTCTGTGTGCGACAGTACATTTATATATATATATATATAGGGAGTATTTGATCTATTCTTTGGGTGTTTTTTGGCTGTTCTTTTGTCCCTTTTCAGTCGATGCTTGGCGGTGCACCGGAGCAGATGTGGCATTTAAATGGCCTTCTTTTTGGGAAGCAGGTGGCCGAGTGTGATAGATCATAGATGTCATCTCTGGCCCTGCTCTCTTCTTTTTTAGTCCAACCAGAAGGAGTTCCTGACGTTGGTACTCCGGTGTCGCACACACGCGCACATGCACATGCACGCACGCACACACGTACGCACGCACGCACACGCACACACACGCGCACGCACACACACTGCCTCATGCAAACCTTCAGATTCATATATGTGCATATCAGACCTACACACCTGCAGGGAGAGCAGCCGGGCTCTGATTAAGGAGCCCTGAAATCCCACAGCGCCCCTGTCAGACCTTTTTCTCCTCTCTAATGACCTGTAAAAGTCCACCAGCGCACAGAACCAAATGTAGTTGGATGTGGAAAATGTTTTAGTCCGATACATCCCCTGCACGTGTCTTCCAGCGCCTGTTGGTGCTTCTTCCAGCATGCACCTTTGCACCATAATGACTTTACACAAATGTAGAAAAAGGCAACGGAGTTATTGTAATTATGGTTGTATCTGATTTTATAATGATGTGTTGCGCTCTCCCCGGGTTTTTTTTCTCCCATTTCTCTTCTTGTGCTGCTGTTCTTTATTCCCGGGGAGGAGAGAGGGCGTTTCGAACGAGCCCACAGCAAACAGGACTAAAAATAATGACTCTGAGGCTCTGTTTGAGCTTTGCTGCTCTTTGCCTTCCCCTCAGGAATAGCTCTCTAAATACACACCGCTGCGCTAAAGCCCCAGCACAGCTCTGGGCTGTCTGCGTGCCTCCTCAGTCATTTTCTTAAAATATCCAAAAGCTTTATTGATCTGGCCCCCGTCAGCCGTAGATGCATTAGATCTCTCGCTACAGCTATTTTCAATATAACTTATGTGTGTCTTTGGGAACTGTATGTGCCAGCATCTTGTTTGCTCCGGCTTTGCAAACACAGAGGACAATTCCAGCAGAGATCCTGGTGCAGGCAGTCGAGAAAGTGTGCTAGATTATTGTTATTATTAGCCTGTTATGACATCATTTCTCCAAGTAATTGTGAGCGTTTCAAAGCAATCTTTCCAAAACATCAACAACATCAAAGATCTTTTGTGCCGACGCATGCTCTGACAGCGCTCCCCACTGCTCAATTAATTGTAATCAAATGTTTACAACGTGCTAACAGCTTGGAAGTTTGTGTGTAATAATGGTGTGAAATTAAATTTCGTTTGAAACGAGCGCCCCAAACAAACACAAATTACTTTGCTGTGAGAGGTGATATATTATTGCTGTCCGATCCCAGGCTGCGAGAGAAGCAGCAGGAAATGTGGATAATTGAGCTCCAACTCTTCGTTCTGTCGCAACAGATTTTCTGGCGTACATTTATTTTTTTCTCCACTTATTTCCCTGCCTTACTTTTTAACTCTCCTGTGTCTCTTCTTCCTTTCCTAATCTAAACTCTCTTCTTGTCTCTTCCATTGTTTCTAAAATACATCAAGTCAGCCAGACTTTCTCCTTCTCTCCTGAATCCTGGACGCTTTCATCCCTACATTTCTACCTTCCTCCCAGACTCAATCTTCCCGGGTCTGTTTAATTCTTCATTTCCTGCCTCACCTCGCATGCTTCCTCTCTCCCTCTTTGCTCTGTCAGCCTCTTTGTGTGCCCTCTCGAGTATCACTCCTCCGGCTGCTCCCACCTGTCTTTTCGGAGAGGCTCCACACGTGGCCCTCTAGTCTCAGCTTGACTGCGTTTACTGTTCCCTGGTGATCTTCTCGGAGCTGGCTCATACTCTCCGACCAGGGATCCAGCAGCTTGGAGCCAAGCTTATATCTCCATCCAGTTTTTTGCCTATAAAAGAATGATTACCCTTCTCTCCGAGCTCATTTTAAACTAAGTGAAGTAAGCGCAGTTCAAGTGAGCTAATGTGTTTTAAGGAAAATAATGATTGCTCTTCTCGATGTCAACTTTGATATTTAGCTCTGTGTGCTTTGGCTGCCCCTTCAGAATTTGATTGTTGACTTTGACAATACCCATGAACTTAATTACATGTCCTCTATATTAAACATTGGAAATGCATATTCAACTCTCTGTGAAAGAGTCTTACAACTGTCTTGGCGAGAGTTCAATGAGGATATTATTTGCATGTCTGTGTGTGAACCATAAAACTGGGTACAGCTAAGCGTAACATAATACATGGAAGTGTTGGGAAACATAGCACATGGCTCTCTAGTAAATATAAATACTTAAATATTTGATTCAATGCCGGTAGCACTCCATGTTCTGCAAATCTGGATCTTATCAGCTATGATTTATCTTTTTATAACCTTGAAATTAGCTTGGCGTCTTGTCCAGCGATGTGTTGGTAGACGTCTTCCCACAACTCCAATCGTGTGTCTCTGGTTGCTAGTCAGACTGTGAACAAGGAGCAGTGCATGGAAATGGACTCTTGGCCAGGATATCTGCTCACTTCACTGTAGCTCACAAAATGGGGGGATCCAGAGGACCTAGTTGAGAGGCCGCTGGGTTTCGTGAGGAATAAACAAATAAGTGGAGTTAAGAGGTGCATGCACATATGTTTCAAACGTTTAGAATGATTTTTGTTCTAGGCTTTGCCAACAATCTCAGAGCTTTTATTGTGGAGACAGAATTAAAACGGAGACAGAGGGGATGAGATGCAGCAAATGGTCCACGGTCCTCCAGCACATGGGCTGCCAGCTCTACCAATTGATCGATATGCAACCCATGCTTACAATGATTTGGTAAAAAAGAGATGAGAATTGCATCAATCTTCACATTTCATTTCATAGTTCTCAAAGCTTCAAACTGTTTTGAAGGGGCCTGTGTATGTGCTTCAGAGTAAGCAATAAGCGGGAAGGACAACAACAAGTACAACACCCAGCTCTCCTCCCAGAATGCAAATAAGAAAAAGATGCACCTGCGTAGGGCACCTTGCTTTATTATACATTTACGGCTGTGCCTTAGTACTGAAGCACTAGTTTAATCAAATGTTATTGTTATGGGATTGAGTTCATTTTATTTTCTCTGAACTAAGAAATGTCACCCATTCAAAGATGTAATGGTTTTACTGAGAAATGCACTCCTTAAAAATATAGACCATTCTTAAATTACAACCAATGGAAGAGAGAAGGACATGTCCTTCGAGTCTTTGAGCTGGAAGACACAAATACAAGTTATCAGAATGAGTATTCTCATGACAAATGTTCATCCTTCAATCAGCTGATTAAAGGTTTAGAGTGCAAGTAAATGCCCCTCATCAACATTCAAAACGTTGCCATGTTTTCATCTGCAGTCTGAGACTCAAGGTGGTTTTGTAAATGCAGGAATGCCCATTTGTTACTTTTGTGTACTTTTTTTCCCAACTTGTTTTGAAGAGAACAAACAGTCGAGCACAGAGCTCACACCTTCACTGCTGAACTGAAGTCCAGGCGAGGGGTTGTATGTGTGGGTGGAGAAAGCAACCGTGATCACATAATAGGGATAGTGACAGTCACACTCTTTAGTCATATCACCATATACTGTATCTTGTGGTTGCAGTGCATTATGGGCTAATGGTCCCATATTGTGTAGGAGGTGAATCTAAACAGAAACCTTTGCTCTTTTTTTGTGAAGGAGCCCATTTTGTGCAACATTCAAATATGTACTCTATAAAACATTGCAGCTGCAAATATCTAAATGTCCATAACTTATTTTGCCAGGAAACACAACAAAATAAATAAACAGACAAAACAAAAGGCCCAGAGATGATATTGCAGGTATCTTTGTTACATCGCTGCTAACAGGGATTTTCGAGATGAAGTTAAACTGAAAAACAGGAAATAGTGCAGCTTGGAATTGTTAACTTTTTAGGGTTTCTCATTCATTCTTAAAACCAAATTGCCATCTGGTGCATCCCCAGTTGTTGAATAATTAGTAAATAACAATGTAAAAAATGTACCACAGTCATCATCCATTCTGTGTGGTTCTGCAGGGAAATTGTTCTCCCACTGATAAAAGTTTCTTTAAATGAATAGTAGAGAAAACAATAATGCACAAGACTGCATATTAAAAAAGATCATTAGCGGCCTGGGACAGTTGTTGCGCCCAAGCTTAATTGCCTTAAACTGCATCTGGGCAAATAGTGTTTAACAATGATTATTCTTAACCTGCTGTGAGGACCAGATGTTACACATTTGTCAGGAACTCCATTAGAAGTTAAAGCGTAAAAACAATGGTAGTTTTTAGTTTGAAGCCATGCTGGTAGCACGGCTGGATGCCTTGAAGCCAAGGAGGGTCTTTTGGTCTGAGTGTCAACACTTAAATCTGAGAAAGCTCTACCACTACTGGATGGACATTTAGTCCTAGAGGATGAAGCTCAAATTATGGTTCAATTATTGAATGTCAGCACAACTATAAGCATTCCCAGCAAACTTGATTACCATTGTGTTCACATTTTGAATTTGAGCATGTTAGCATGTCACGTCATGTTTAAATTCCTCTTGCATTTTTGATCCTTTTAAAAGGGGCCCTATTATGATTTTTGGGGTTCTCCCTTTCCTGTAGTGTGTTATACAGGTTTTTGTGCATGTAAATGGTCTGCAGAGGCTAAGATCCCAAAGTGTGCTCCAGAGGGAGTTTCTCTCCCCCCTGCCTGAAACGCCTCCATTGGGCTCCTTCCATAACATAGTGACAGTATACGTAACACTCATGTTGGCTAGCGCTCCAAAACATTATACATGATGGGAAAGGGGCGGGACATCTCTAAGAGGTTAAGCCAGCGAACCAATCAGAGCAGACTGGGCTCTGGTTTCAGACAGAGGGTGAAAAGAGGTGAAAAATAAAGACATTTTTAAACATTAAAGCATGGAAACATGTCAGTATATACAAACATGAACCTGAAAATGAGAATAATAAAACATGCAACATTTGTCACTGACGAGTGTCTTTTCAGGTGACTGCATTCTGCCATCTTCTTCTTTTCTGAGTTTTTCAATCACCTTTCGAACATTTCTGTTATTGCGTGGGCTTTAAAACAGTCAACTTTGATGCAAACACGTTGAGACGAGCTATTAACTGTTTGATAATCCATTTGGTCCAGCTCTGCGTACCACAGAACCAACAATCATTAACTCTCTCAGAAAAGCAATCACGTCACGCTATTGATTGTGTGATTGCAATATCAGCCTTGTCGACAGCTGTACTCGCTATGCTTTAACTAGCAGGAGGTAAATATTGCACATCATTGGGGGCTGCTTAAATATGTTTATTTAATTTCTGGCCAGAAGCGAGGCAGGCAGCCGGATGTCTGATTACCGCCACTGTTACCACAAAGTATTACTCCGACATTGGCTTGGTAAATGGGGTGACACTGAGGCAGAGTAGCAGAAATAGAAATAGAAATGCAGAGCTGCTTCACTGTGATGGTGTAGATGTTATGCTTCCTGTGGGTTTGATCCTTTTTGCAGCGTAATTCATCTTTCCGACGTCATTTGTAACGTGAACATCTCCTCCAGCTTATTCTCGCTGCAGATCAAACTTTCTCTCCGCGCTCTCTCAAGCAAGACCAACTCCCTTTAACAGGTTCTTCACACAGAAGAGAGTCTGACAATAAAAGCAGATATTCATTCCCCCGGCATAGCATTTTGTCAAAAGATAAAAGCTTTCCTCCCTTCTATCTCCTTTTTCATCAATACAGAAGAACACAGTGTGAAGGCAAACCCCATTTTCTCCTGCACTCCAGATACCTCCGCAGTGCAATGTGGAAGGTGTCAGTTGTAATGAATAGCCCTGTGGTAATTAGAAACACACTGCTCTTCCAGGAGAAAAACAAGATCGTGAAAAAGTGATGATGAATAAATAGAAAGGAGAACAAAAATAAAAAAGGATCACAGAGGAATGTGCCCTCCTGGCTGAGGAACAGATGCCGGGCCGCATTGTTGATTCTCTCTGCTGTTTGGCAGAGGACGCAGGGGGCTTATGCCAATTCATTAACCAGTCAAATAAGAAGGCTTCACACTGTCTCCAGCAGCGCTCAAAACACCACCCACTTGTCTTGTCACTTACAGTATGAGCATGTTTGGGTGATGACATCATGTTGGTGTGTTTCTGAATGTGTGTGTGATATGTCTGACATCTGTGTCTGAATCACATGAAAGAGTTGGGGATATGAAAGGATACAGTTGAGACAAATTCTAAATTATGATGAGCGCTGTTGTTAAATTAATTAAATGTCCGACAAAAATACGCTTACATGTGACTTATCGGCTTTATTCATTACATTAAGAGGGAATTTAATTGCAAGGGAAAGATGGATGAGGTGGAGGATTTGGCGTACAAAGCAAATCCTTTTACAAAATAAATGATATTTTTTGACAGGTTAAAGCTTCTAACAGTTGATATATCATGAGACTGTACATATGCAGTGGGAAGAGACACTGTGATGATGACACTTATTGGTTTGAGGTCCACCGTCAATTAAGAAAAAGAGCATTTTCATTTCGACGTCGATACAAAAATCCCTCTATTTTGCAACCTTCGGAGTAACCTCTTACTGTCCATTAACACAGATGCAGGTTAAAGGCACATCTACATTTGATCCCCATTCAAACCCCGATGTTGCCCTATAGAATAAACCACTTGGTTTAAGCTGCATTTCATATTTTTATATAAATAATTGATCTAATGACTGGAGAATTTACAGCCAGTCTCTCCTGGGTGACTTTTTGCTGCAAAACATGGTCTTTCCCTAACCCTGACAAAGTGATTTTAGTTCATCATTCTTCAGTTCCAAAGGAAACATTTTGCAGTTACATATTATTAGTTTAAATGTACTATTTTAAATGTTTTTTATTACTACTCAAGTACCACCAGCAGTTACATTACATCCTCGTCTGCTGCTTTTACCTGACATGTGAAACAGACTTTTCCCACCTCACCTAAATGCAACACATCCACATTGACAAGCAGAGGAGGGTTAGTCATCACAGTAAGTGACATGGACAAGAAAAGAAGGATGCAGACTCTAATAGACAAATCAATATTCACCATTTTGAATGTAGCAGGCTGTCTGGTCAAAAAATGGCCGACTTAATCTGGATACCCAGTGTTCACTTTGTGCAGATGTGTGTGTCAGTAGCTGTTAATTGGCCCTGATATGTGCAGTAAAGCATGTGTGTGTTTGTGGGATAAGACTGTTGGAGGCAGATGTGAGAAAGATGTCATCTTCTTCACACACCAGATGCCTGCGTGTTAGATTTCCATCCTGTGTGTGAGTCATGTGACAGTGTGTGTGGGACAGTGTGTGTAGGAGATAATGACATGCAAGTACATATATGTTTTTTTGTGAACATAAGAATTACAAAACAAGCGGAGAAAAATAAAATGTCCACTGCAGGAATAATTGAATGTAACAACAACTGAAGCATGCAGGCTATTTTAGTTCTTGTAATTTCAGTTTCTCCTCCTGGGTCTGAGCTGCTGTGCTGTTTGTCTGTTAGACGACACATTTCAGTTGTCCTTGATAATGCAGCATAACACAGCTGAGCAATACTCAATATGACAAGCCTCTCAGGTTGCAGGAGGATGTCGATAGCAGATCGCTACTTAGCTCCACTTCTGAGAGATGACCAGTGAGCGTGCCAGGAATCTGTGCCTGTCTTGGCTTGTAGTTCAAGGCAGTCTCATCACAGGTATTTAACTCGAATGGCCTGCTAATCTCTGAGTCTTAAAACCTTTAGAGCGATCTGAGGAGGATTTTATGGAAACATAAATGAGCCAAAATCAAATTAGACTGCTGGAACTGAGGCTTTGTGAAATGTACCTGCCGGCTCACCTGAAAGCAGTAATTAAGTGCTCTATCTAGGGAAATGTGGACGTAAAGGAATAGTTTGACATTAGTGCAAATATGGTCTTTCACCATTACTCTCATAACCAGTGTGGTGAATTGACATCCTTAAACCTTTCTGTGGCAAGGAAGTGTTGAGTGTTCGCGAACGCATGGGCAGGGTTGAGCGTGCCTCGTCGTCACAGCCCCATGCTGTATTTTTTTGCACAAAATTGCACCTGGCCAAAGATGCTTTTCTGCACATAAATACTGTTCTATATGCAGGTTTTGAGACTAATTAAATGCTATGGGATCCGACCAGTTTTCTTACAAACAATGAAACTGAAGAAAATAATGCGTACTGAGGTATCGTCATCTAAATAAATAAATAAAATAAAAAAACGTGATGGTTTTGGCCCGCCCAATAGCTCTTATGTCATGTCCTCTGCCAAGTAAGCGGTTTCAACTCCCGAGCATGCACATATATTTCAGGCAACGTCACCCCCTCTGTCACCCCTTTTCAATTCTGCATCTCAAATGAAGGCACTCTCTGGCCCAAAATATATCTTAAACCCCCCCCCCCAAAAAATAATTTGTTTTACTTTTTTGCTCCCTGAATTCCTTTTTCATCAACTAATTTAACGTTACTTGATTATTTAAGTTAATTTTATAAAATGTCAATATTATTTTTTAATTGATCTAATTTGAAGCTAAATGATCGGTGAATGGGAAAATAATTTCTAATTTTAATCTGACTATCCTGCTTCCCTTCCTTTTTTGTGATTACTGTTATTTGGACTTGCCTCAATCCAGTTTGCTTATACATACACATGTGCTGTGGGTCGTGTAAAGGGTGTCTTTATTATTCCGAAGATATTCTAGAAGAAGTGTCTGGCTGCCTTACATGAGAGAAAAGGATTGTATTGCTTTGTTTTACATGAAAATTGAATGTAGAAGACAACAACTGAGACATACTGTAGGTCGGGATGCTTTGATCAGATTTGAGAGGAAGTGAATGTGAAATTTGATAAAAGAATGGAAAAACACAAACATGCACTTGAAATAAGCATTTAGACTATATTGTAGGCATTACTGGAATATTTCGCTCTTCAAAGAGAGCAAATCTGCACTATGGTTAGCATGAAATCTTGTGAGCCTATTTTACATTCATGACGGCAGATTATTCACTTGATCCATGCTAATGCCTTGCCGTGCTTCTGCTATTCCCGGGAAATGAAAAAAAGCAGGCCTCTCTCCTTCTTATCTGCACCTCTCCCTGCAAAAATACTAGCCCAGAAAAGAGGCTTATTTCTGTGAGCTGCTATACCAACCCTCTCTGGAAGGTGATACTGTACTCACAGGTAGCTGAACAGACAGCTGCCAGAGAGAAACCAGGTGAAGGAGGAGAGGGAAGAGAGGAGGCAGAGGATACAACAGGACGAAAACATATATGGGAGTACAGGAGAAGCAATAAATGAGGAGCGGGGGGGAAACAAGCTTTTGAGTCAGCAGTCAGCAACATGTCAAACTGCTCCCCAGATTCCTCTGCACACAACAGGGAAAATAAGTAACACGCTACAGTAAAACACCTCCTTTACTTTAAGTTGTGTGAGCACATTGTGAGGTAAAGCCCACAATATTTTAAGATGCATTCAGTAAAAAAAAGAATCAAAATGGTAAATAAGCTCCTGGATAAACTGAAGGTTTAGCATCCGTTAGCAGGGAGAGTGTGCTGCTGCGGTGCTTACACCTCTGAGATTACTTAGCAAGCTTATACAATCCACTTAGCATACAGGCTGTAATCAAGTATTAACATTCAAAGTCACAGGCCAAAATAAATCCTGGATTTAAGAAGAAATTGTGAAACGGCGGTGACTATTTCAGTCGCACAATGGAAGGTTGATCAAAGGGAAACAATAAACAAAGCAGAGGCTCAGGTTTACCTTTATTGATGACAGTATTAATAACACACTTGTTTTGAATGTTGTTGCCAGGGTTACAATTTTGGCTTTAATCCTTCACTCTCGTCTATATATTTTAGAAATGTTTTTCGGGCAAATCGTTAGACAGGACAATGCGCAGGTCCTTCAGATAGAAGGATCTGTTTTCAGTACTTGAAGCATCTCATTAAAACACACTGACAAGGACTATGATGTTTGTCATCTTTATCTACTCCTCAAATCACGCTCCCAGGCAGACGTCAATCATTGAGGCGATTTAAAAAAACACATGTCGAAATAATCCTCCATTGACTTCCCTTCAGCTCAGATCAGCTGTCACCACTCTGCAGTGAAACCATCAGCACATTCCCCCATGGTACGCAACTTAACACTCACCTTCTGTTCCTGCTGAAGGACTTCATTTTGTAACCTATTTTACAATCTCGAGGTGTTATTTAACAAATGATTGATCATGTTAACTGTTGACAGTTCAATCACAGCAATGCTATTGTGTTGCCAACGTGTTTACTGCATCACTGCATGCAAAGCTAATAGATGTTAACGTACACTTTGAGGACTGTTTGCTTCAGTTGCTCTGTCTGTTCTCACAGTGTTCAGTTTACAATATAGCAATGGCGCTCGAAATTCTTAGTAATTTTGTAAACAATGGGTCCCTGATGTCAGGCAAAGTAAAACTCTTAACTTTAAGTCATTTTTTGCCAACAACAGTGAACTTATCTGAAGTGACTGTACATAGCTGTAGTTGACCTACAAGGCTAACGTTAGCAAAATGAGACACCGTCTTCAAATGACTTTTCAATGTCTTCCATTGACTCGCATTCAAACCATGTCAGAAGAATCTTAAACATTGGTCTGAAGCTACATGTCCCAGGCAAAAGCCAGCATTGTCACCAGTTAATAATTCACATTTGTTAGATTGTTGTCAGATTTGTTTATTTTCAACAGGGGGGAAAGACGTCTCGGTTGGTTTTGTTCAGCCACAACTAGCAAACTGCTTTCGGTTATGTCATTTGTATTAGCAGACCTCCCACCTAACCCCAGCTATAGATTATCTATCAAAAAACTGACAGATGGTCGGGACTCAGTTACAATTCTAAATCATAACTTGGTCTGCCACTTCAGCACCACGGTCAGCGCCATGGATTTCTCACTACTTCGTACAGTTAGATTGCACAAACCTCTGTCAGTTAAAGGATCAATGAGTCCGACATACTGAATAAACATATCATTAGCCTCAAAGCATCGTTGCCTGAGTCATATTTTAAGGAATTTAGTGTCAAAAAGCCTAAGTCAAAGAGATGACTGTGATTTTGGAACGTAATAAGCATTCTGATATATGCGATAATGCACAGTGAATCAGCAGTGTTAGGAGAGTAGAGTTAGGCAGATATCTCAATTTGGCCAAAAAATGACTTATTATGACAATTATGCTATAATGCTAACGATATTATATAATAGACATGCTAACAAATGCAGCTTTCCTTGTAGCAGATAAACACAGTTTGATCCATTCATTACAATTTAGCTGTAGTCTTTTTTAGTTTTGGAAAGACAGTTTAAAAAGAAACACCCTCCATGTGAAATATAATTAGTGGGGTTTAGCAAATGCTCAATTTGTCTTATTCTGTAACCAGTGTTGGAATAATGTGTGCATCGGACTGGTTAGAACCTTTCTGCCCCGGCATGTAGACGTGTGTGCAGTGACCCGAGGGCTCCCTGTTGCTGGTAACATAATGATCACAGCTGTTGCTACATGTGCACTGCATGCTATTGGCTTCAGGCCACCAGAGAAATGTCGGCCCAGATGCAATTTTGAACAATCAACTTTATATATGTATTTATAGCAACTTTGTGCTAGCTATTGCTTTTCACAGAAGAATGAATTCAAACCGGGATAACTCTGTTTTTTCTCCAGTCAATAAAAAGCCGACACAGCAACAAATAAATCGATTAGAGGATGTGAACATTTATTTATTACACCCAACCCTCTGCTCTTCCTTAAAAATCACTGTGTGCAAACTGAATTGATTTAACTTTCCTTCTTCACCGAAATCCATCCTTTCAATGTGGGCCAATCAGGCCCTTCGTAATGCGCGACCCATTCTGTGTCCCAGAGCTGTGTTTAATCCGGTGGCTTACATTAAAAAGAGCACACGTATAAAGTAGAGCCGCCACCACCGGCCGAGCAGGCACTAATACTGAAAGCGCTTCGAGAGTAGTGGTTAGAGGAATTAGTGAGAGCCGTGCACAGATTGGAGGCAAAGTGGACTGCTGATTTTTTGTTTAATAGCCTTTTCCCCCCCTCACTCCCCTCCTCACCCAACATACATGCATGGCTCGTTCCTCGGGGGGCTCGCTGACTACGGGCAACACTAAGTGGAAAAGAGTGTTAAGTGTGGTTAAAAGGGATAGAGGGGATATGAAACAGGAATCGAGTGGAAATTGGCTTCGGCTGCATGGACAGTGTTGTTCACAGTGGTGATGTGGTGTAAGGTAATATTTTAATGCAAGTCGGTTAGCAGATGATCACCGAAGCCCCTGCTGAGCCAATTCAGCTCTCAGGTCAGAGAAGGGGGTGTTTAAACATTAAAAGCCGCTCTGAGTGACAGCTCAGCGGCAGCTTTCCTCTTTAAGAGCTTGTTGTCTGACAAAACACTCTCCATGTTGCTCAGATTACATGTTTCCATGTCACTAACTGTGTTGATATGTGTTCATAATAGTAGCCGCCTGGCTCAGGAGATTGCTGCAGTCATTACAGCACATCAATGCAGCAAAACTATTACAGCACATCAATGCAGCAAAACTATTACAGCACATCAATGCAGCAAAACTGTTTACAGTGAAACTCAATGTCTCTTATGTTTCAGAAAAAGCTCACCCTCAATGCTAATGGGACCTACAAGGCCCAACGCTGTGATAAACAACATTTCCGTGGTGTATCGGGACCACAAACGGTTGTCTGCATGTGCCCGGGATAGTTTAGGAGCATAATTCATGTCAAAAACGTGGGCAGGTTTCCTCAATATTTTAAGGCTGCTTGTCACGTCGGTGATCACAAAGACATATTTTATGAAACAGAACTTTTGTGTTCTGTGAGGGGAGTGTTGAAGGCAAAGCTACTGCAGGATTCCTCACATTTCTGGGTCAGATAGCATCCGTAAATCTTTCTTATTGAAAGTGTCATTCCTGCCCCACCTCCTCTGATTCCTCATTCCAAAAAGGAAAAAGTAAGAGGTAAACAAAAAGGAATAAAGGATATAAGATTGTCTAGACATGTGTTGTGGAGGGACATATAATTGAGTCTCTGTCCTTGATCTGGAGATGACATTTTCATTAACAGAATAAAGTAGGCTACAAAGCGGAGGAAACAGCCTTCAAAGAGTCTCAGTGAAACTGAGAGCACAGCACATATCAACATTCACCTGACGTTAGGTAGAATGCCATTATAATATGTGCTGTGCTATTGTTTCGGGCCAAACGCAATGGAAGCAGTTTTCAACCTTGAGGCCTTGAGCTCGCCCTGCAGGCTGGCAGCTGCACCGCCAATTATACCACCTCCGTGTCAAGGGTGCACACTTTGAGCACCTCCCTGCGTTACTAAAAGTGAACAACACTGGTATTTAATACAAGTCATTTTCATAATTTTACTATCAGTATTATAATTGTATCTCTCCGTCTGATTAACACTCGGGGCATTAAAGTGAATGTCCTTTGTAAAGTGGTGTTGAAAGCCTGTCCTCGCTGTAGGATTAGACTGAGACGGTGATAAGTGAGCAGGCAGGAGCTAATTAAGAGTTGCTTATGCCTCCGAATACAGTTTCATATATCAGTAATCCTGTATGACCTCGGCCACAGGAGACCGGGATTGTTGGCTTAGGCACAGAAAGCTCACTTATATATAGAACGATGTAATATATTTCACTTTGTCCATTAAAAGATCATTTGACACTGTAATTAAAAACAGCTCCAAGTGATGAATTAATCAATCCATCGAACGGGCTTGTAAGATAAGATGGGAGCCGTCTCCCTCACACCGGAGAACAGAAGGTATTTAGATACTTTGGAGAGAGAAATGACAGGGAAGGTGCTTCAAGAGGCGATGCAGCGGAATGAAAAGGGCGAGGCAAAGTAAGAAAGAAAAGGGAAGAAAGAAAGCCGGAAACACACAACGGCTTTTATAGGTGTATTTTGTTCAAATGTGCACCAATTTTAAGAGATTTTGCTTGTTTTTTAAAAATGTATCTGTCATTATTTCCCTCTACAATGATGTAAAAACGACTTGTCTAATTTTTATTGGAACGGTAACGGGCCAAAATAGAACCCATTAAATTGTGATGAATACCTGAATCGCAGGGCGAATACACACATTCTTTTTTCACTATCATTAACATTGCGAGATAGGGCCTTGGCATCTGCCCTCTCATAGTGCAGTTCTACTGCTCTTATTGCTTGTTATTGAGTGGCTAAAGTGGCACAGTGAATCCTTTAAACACCATTTATCCATTTTCAAGTGGGTAAAAAGTGCAAACTAGGGAAATGAAATGTTCAGGTAAGCAGATCAAAACTAAAAACCAGACTCTCAAAAAGAAAAGATAGAACAAGTTACACATTTAGAGTGTACCTCCGTGTCGAAACATAAACATACCTCACTCTGAAAGTCCCGCACCATATGGATGACCCGAGGGCTCCTCCCACTCGCCCGCACCATCGCCGTGCCAACACACTGACATGCTCAGGAAGAGGCCATTACCACTGAAGAGTAGCATGTGAGCTGCAGGTTACCAGCTCTGTTACTTAGACTCAAACCCACCACCATCCTCGTCACGGTTCATGCTGTCGCTATGTTGGGTGGTGACAGTTACCGAACTGATGGTTTCTTGGCAGTATGTATATCATCCCTGTTGTTCCATAGAATAAACTCAATTGGCATTTTCACATTAAAACAAAAAAATGTAAACACAATATAAAGTTTGTGACATCCCCTTCCAGTCTCAAACAAATGTTATTCGCATTAAGCAGGGCTTTGGAAGCAGAGCTGCACAAGTCATTGTAATTTAATGTAATTTGCAAAATGGAATGCACCAATCCAAATTGTAGTAAGTATAATATTTGGTAAAGACAAAATGTGTGAAAATATCTAAACAAGATAATCTTAATTTAACGTGTGGTGCTGCAAGGAATTCTCAGCCTACACATTTAATTCCACAGCTTTAATACAAAAAAAGATTTGTTTGGTACAAATCCTCTTAAAAAGTCTCGCAATTGCAATATTCGTCAAAAATAATCAGAATTAGTTTTTTTTTTTTTTTAAATATTGCAGCCCTTGGAAGACATGTAAAGCTACCCTGTTTGGGTTTCCATAATGTCATGTTATGATTTTTATTAACATACCTTGATGCCTGCTAAACGTCCATGAACCAATGTTAAAGCAATTCAGAACACTTAGTTAAAGTAAGGAATGCCGATAGTGATCTAGTTAAATATTTATATTAAAGGGGACCTATCATGCAAAATGCACTTTTGTACGTCTTTTATACATGAATATGTGTCCCCGGTGTGTCAGGGAACTCACCAAGTGTCAGAAAACACAACCCTCTCTCTTTTCCTCCATACCCAAATCTCTAAAAACTGGGCTGCAACGGATCTGATACAGACTGATACAGATTTGAAATATCTCTGATATCAGAAACAAGGAGCTCCGCCTATATGGGCAACTCTCCACCTATCAGGGGAATGGGGGGTTGCCGTGGCATGGTAACAGCATGGTAACATGATGCTCGTGCCTCGCCCCCCTCCTTTGCAGGGGGGCGTGGTCAGCTGCAGCTCATTTGCCACAGAATCAGCCCTTGTGAAGACAGGGCTGGAATGGAGCAAATAGAGTGAAATGAGGCATGGCTAAAATGCATGATCTGTTTGGTATTTTGAAAAAAAACCTTCACAGACATGTCTTATATATGTATGGCCCTACAATATATTATTCAAATATAGCATGATAGGTCCACTTTAAACATTATGGTCAATAGCTTAAGGGTTATCATTCGAGGTCAGCCTTTAGATACATTTACTTTTTTATAGATATATTTGATACATGGGATCTTATGTCAGTGTTTATTATGTGATATTAGCAGCTTTGAGTTTTTGACCTGTGACCTGAAACTATATTTTGTTGAGAGTCCATGTTTGTTTAACTGTAATAAAGTTACAGTAAAATAAACTTTATATAATGCGCCTTGTGGATTTCATTGAATTCTGTAGTTATATGCAGAAGCACATTCTCGAGTCACAGGAGACACGGCATCCTCGCTCCACTGACTTTAGGTGAAACAAATAAACAGTAAACTTTATTCCCCCTTGCAATTGTCTCTGCACTATCGAAAAATGCGGCCTCATTTATACTTTAAATTAGCTTGCATAAATAGGCTGAAGAGTGCCCGCAAAAAACAAACACAAGACTTCCCGCTGGAATGGCACAAAGGAGCAGTGCAGAACAAAATCTTTTGAAGGGACTCTAAAAGGGAATTAAGCAGGCATGTCAAAAATTAAACTGGCTCTGGTTTGAAATGGGATTCTTTTAGCTCCTCTCTTCTGCCTCTTCATTCCTTCCCCCAGAATACATCAGCCCGGCCAACACACTGCAGTCCCACACTGCAGATCCTCAGCCATGGAGGGAACTCACACAGTCTGCTAATGCTGCTCATTGTGTTGAGGAAACACTGGAGTACTGTTATTTCTCATCCAGAATTTAAAGACTTTTAGTTGGTAAATTACATCAATCTCTTATTAGTCTAAATTCATATCTTCCCTTTCTAACAGTCTGAATAGATTGTTTCATCAAGTTTAGCTGGATATAGGAGTACCATGATTTCAACGGATGTTGTTATTTCTTAGTAGCAGTGGCGAGCCGTGACTTTTATACCTACTGTAGGCCCTCTGACCAGCGTTTCCGCCAGGGGGCCGTCTTGCCGTCATTTGACGCCCTTATTCAGCTCGGGACATCAGACTCCAGAGAAAACTTGCTCGAGTCCGAGTCCAAGTCAGAGCGTCAATGTACAAGTCGAGTCCGAGTCATCGTGGGGGGAAAAATTCACCAGTCCAAGTCAGCGTACGCGAGAATTCACGAGTCCGAGTCGCGTCAATCAGTGCACGAGTCCGAGTCGAGTCACGAGTCCCGAAAATCTGCACTCGAGTCCGAGTCCAGGACTCGAGTGCTCCATAAATGCCCTCTACCACACAAAACAACACCATTCATGACAGGGCACCCACAGCAAAGTAACAATTAAAAATGAATTCAGTCGGCACGGCGGACCACATTGAAAGTTACTTAGGCCTAACTTTGATGATTAAATCACTTAAAGGTGGGGTAGGTAACTTTGGAGAAACAGGTTCGTTTTCCACAGACCTTATTTCGAGCTATTTTCCAAAATCCTATGGAGAAATCCCATTGCTTTTTTGTCGAGGGAACCCGAGCGGAGCTTACTTCCGGGTTTTAGGACGCATCACTGCAACACTTTATAGAGTGCCACAGTGGCGGTGCTAGGGGGTGGCTACTTGGGCTCACGCCCCGGATGTTTTCTGAAAAGCCCGAATGTTTCACTTAAAGCAATTTTTTTAGTAATGTGCATTACCGGAGTCCAACAGAGAGGCAACAGCTGCGGGACAGTAGCCTGCGTACTGTGTAGCCTTCCCTGCCCTGAAGAAGAAGTGATCCTTCGTTAGCGTGAAGAGTCTGCTTGATGCGCTCCGCAGTAGCCCAAACAAATATACATATATAAACGTATGAAACAAATTATGCATGATGAGCATAAGGTATGCTGTCTGTATCACTACTGTATTATGCATGCAAGTGTATTGAAAAGGGACCCATTTCACATTGTCAAACTGTATGATGCAAGATAAGTGTATATATATATATACTGCTACTAGGGGACAATTGTGGGCGGTCCTTTAAAAAGCCACAAGCAGCATACCACAGGCCAAGTAATCTGCCCAAAATGTCTGCACCAGCAGTAGTAATGTGTAAGTTAACAACATATTAATCTACATTGTGTGTGTGTGTGTGGAATTGTGTTTTTCACTATCAGAACCAAATATCAGAAATACCATGAAATAAAATGAAAACTGTTCCTGGAAGTGAGTTAGTCTCTCTGTCTCTCTGGGAATCTAACTACTTCCTCAAACCTGACTGCGCTTCATTTATTGATGTTAAATTAAATGTTAAATACTTTGAGGATGTCTTATCTACTGTCAGTGGGCAAAAATAAAATGTTCTTACTCCCAACTGGTGGAAGGTAGGTCCAGATAATTTTTTTACTTTTTAAATACATTTTTAACTAGGAATCCGGAAAGAAATACCTTTTCAGCAAGATTTGTTGCACACCCACTCACATACAGTATGCTACTGTATAGGAGAATCACAGAATACAAAAAGAACAATATATTTGTTCAAGGATTTCCTCTTGTTTTGTGATGTCATAAAGAAATCATCACTTACCTTGATCTTTGTCTATTTTACTATACATCAGCACAATTACCTAATAAAACATACAAAAAGGCAACCTTTGCTAACCCCACCCGCCCCAAAGAAAACTATGTAGAGCAGCACATGTTTACTTTGTGTGTTTGACTGTGTTACTGGAGCTTTGTATGAAGCAAAACTAAAGTTTTAAATTGCTCTGAGAATTAGCTTGTCCAAACATGTCAGGGGACTCAGTTAGACATCCAATTACGGCCGCTGCTCTCTCAGGGCTATCGGCTGTAACAACTTTTATTAACTACTCTCTTATGAAAAATGAATCCAAATATTCCGCAAATCCTCGCTAGATTGGAGAGGGGTCGGGGTTGACGTTTAATCCCATTCCTACGGTTCGTTCCTTTTTATGGCGCCAGTCACGACAGCCTGTGTGGAGCTCTCACCAGCAGCTTAAAGCAAGAATTAGATAAGTGGCAGTTGAAAACATGCAATAGACCATGTCTCAGTGTATAACAGCTTAGTTGTCATAAGTGTCAGTGAAAGCCTCTCAATGTACGCTATAATACATGAAATATCCATCTCAGCCCGAGCCGCCCCTTCTCTGCTTTCTTCTTCCTGTCAGACGCTGATTAGATCAGTTTAGCACAGTGGCGGTGTGCCCAAATGCCGCCAGAGATGCACATTTTGTTTTCCTTTTTGCAGCGTGCTCGCCCCTGTTTGTTTTTTCTGTCTGCATTTTGTCATCTGGCGTTTAGTTCTTCACGAGTGACTCACTTGCATGGACAGCGTTTTACCATGCCCAGATTAAGCAGCCTTGTTCTCTTTCACGCTGTGTGACTGGGCTCCCCTTTATGCTCGCTCTTCATCGTTCCCACGCGTTGTGCTCCGCGTTTATTATTTATGAATGCATGCAAAGCTACTTCTGCTGAAGCAAATGGAACGGGAACCCTGCCTTGCTTCAGTGTAAATAATGCATTTGGCACACACTTGCTATCTTTGAACGGTATTGGTGGACTTTACAGCGTTGTCTTGCAGCCACATGAACACTGGCCCATGTCCTAAATGGTTTCCCTTTACAGGCTCTGGCACATCCTGCTGTCTTTACGCAGGGCTAATGAGGTGCAGTAGAGTATATCTAAGTTTTGCTTTTTGACCCTGCACTTATTATGATGCAGAACAGATAGTCCAGCAGCAACAGCAGCATCATGGAGACTCATTATTTAAGTGGTTCTATGACTATGGCTTTCCTATAAGCTGAACACAAGTGAATCTCTTCTCTGAGAACAACAACACAAACGTTCTGCTCCCAACAGAGAACAATCAAGAAGCTTATTGATTCCAGGCGCCATTATTGTCCCATTTACTCTGCCAGTATCCCACTTTATTAGAATCTTATTTATTTTTACAGCTCTGCTTTAAAGTGGAAATTGACCTGGTGGGACGTGCATCTCTGAATAAAGTGGTGATATTATGAAGCAGTCACACTTCAGAGAGACGCACACAAAACACTTGAATGTTTTAGCAGAATGTAGGTCAGGAAAAGTTTTGTTCGGCTGGATGTGAGACTAATGGAGCTGCATTGTCATACTTTGGTTTATTGTTGGCAGAGATTCTAGTAGGGCTGTGCAATTAATCGTATTTTAATCGCGATTACGATTATGGCTTGCGACGATTATGAAAACAGCATAATTGACAAAATACGATTATTTAGCTGGGTGTGCTTCGCCCCTCCCTAAAAGCAGTGGCGTTTTCTCCCGGAGGCCAAGGGAAGCCAGGCTTCCCCTGTTTTTTCGGATTGTAGTTATAATTTAAATAAATAAATAAGAACACTTTGTTTTGTTTCGATAATTCTCCTTTGCTGTGTGTTGCTGCCGGCCCGTCTCTCCCCCAGTGGCGGTTCTAGAACATTTTACATGGGGGGGCAAAGGGGAGGCAAGAGGTCATGCCAGGGTGGCATAGGAGGGCGGACAGTACGTGGTATTTTATACTGTATATAACCTATTTATTGTTAATTCATGCCCTAACACAAGTCTTCTTAATGCACAAGAGAAACAAGGTGTTCAGACAAACAATCGGGTGCCCTTTGAGTCCCCCAAGCTTACCTCAACCATTTTAAATGAAAGGAAACTACAAAATGTATTTTAAAGCAATGAATTAATGGAACAGGTTGTTTTGCATTACAATGTAAAATTAAATATATATTTTGTTTTAAAAAAAATTGGTTGTCTTAGACAGACATATTTGCATGTCTTCACTAAGCATTATTACATACTAATTTAATATTAAACAAATCAAAATGGCCAATTATCGCAAAAATGTTGCTGCTAATATAATCACATGCTTGTCAACTTTAACTGATCAAAAATCAATTCTGAAAAAATACTTGAATTATCTATGAAATTGCAATATTGTCCCTCAGTTTGTTTCAACCCCATCACGCCATACCATACCCTCCTATTAAAATAATGGATCAGTCCGTGTGTGATCTGCATTGAGGGAATTACATCACAAAAGTGTCAGTTTCTTCTCTTACCTATATTTCAGTTTTTGTATTTTCAGATTAAGATTGACAAGCTCAACATTTCAACTATGTTGTATGAATTAATAATGGTAAATAATTGTTTATTACAAAAATAAACAATAGTTTTGCAAAATATTACAATTTTGTAATGTCCTTGACTTCCATGTGGTGCCATATCTTAGCTAAACAAGGTCTCATGCCTACTTTTTGTCAAAAACTTCAACCCTGTTACATTTGTTCAAGGAAATTCCTAGTAATTATTTATATTTTGTGCCTGAGGTGGGAACATGTAAGTAGTCCACTACCAGATGTTATGACCAAACATTTTGGTTTCATTTTTCAAAGATATAAAGACCCAAAAGGCACCCGATTCAGAGAATACTCAGAATTCTGCATACTGTAAGTACTTAATTATAATTAAGTACACAAATGACATCACCCATCTCTTCAGAGAGCTAAAGGTGAGCTGTGCAGCAACACATTTCAATCAATATTTGTCAATACTAAGAGCTGCTAGATTGAGCTGCTGTAATGGAATATGTAAGGAGAATAAGAACATACCATGTGGTCCAGCTGGAGTCTCATCTGCCTCCTGATCCCTGCCTCTGGCCCTCTTTATGATACTTCATCTTTATTCCTCACAGACATTTCTTCTTCTTCACTAATGTCTTCATCTCCTCCTCTTCCTCCTGCTCTGACCCTCCTGGTCTCTTCAGCTCTCTTTTCATTTTCCTCTTTCTGTTCGTCCTGATCACTTCTCATATGTATTTGTGTTGTTGTTGAATCACTCCTATACTCTGGCCTGCAAGAGTCTACTTGTGAAAAGCACTGGTACAAATGCTTGTATAACTTTACACGTTAGGGCCATGTAGCCTAGCTAATATGTAGCATATCATAAATATAACATCAGAAAGTATTGATCAAGCGCACACAGGCAGCTGTGTTTGGATCCAGTTTTTACGGTAAAGGATGTATCCTGGTTTCATTGATCTGGCCTCATGGCTGTGATGTGTAGTTTACGTGGATTTAATAGTAGGTTACCGCGTAGTTTAGCAAAGTGATCGATCTCCCAGCTAACGCTGTCTGCGTAGTATTTTGTAACGTAACGCCCCAAACAGCGCCCGTCTGTTAAACGCTATCGATTCAAACGGCAGCGTTTTATTAATATTTAGTTTCAAGCTCTCGTCCTTAGTAAAAACAAAACTAGTGGAAAGGGAAATGCTCCCAGGGGAAGCTGATCCATAGGTGCTGGGACAGCTCGCTCCCTCTCTGCAGCGGTGTGAGCCGCGGTCTGTGTGAACGCCGCTCCGCAGTTTAATGCAGGGCCATAGCTGCGTTTTTAACGGGCCTAAAATGATATTTTAAATGATTCAATTTTAACTAATGTAATGCTTGTTTTGTTGCTTGAGAAGCTTGTGGAAATAGTGTAGGTTTGTTTTAGTACAGTTTTAGGGAAACAAAAGTTAGGGGGGCAGCTGGGGGGCAAGGCTCTACAGTGGGGGGGGCAGCTGCCCCCCCGTAGATCCGCCCCTGCTCTCCCCCATTCTCATTGAGTATTTTACAAAGAGTGAAACAAACAGCGCCCCTCTAGATGTTATGGTGAAACAGTAGATTGCACTCACTGTTGCGAGAGGAGGCCAGCCGAATCTGGCTTCCTTTGGTGAAAAAAAATGGAGGGATTGACCAATCAGATGAGGCCCACGTGATGCCCCTGCCAACCTGTGATTGGTCAGGGCCATGCCAAGGGAAGCTAGCCGCCGCTGGCTGGCGATTTGATTGGACACTGCCATCCAATCAAATCACATCAACATCAGTTTTAATACTGTAACTGTCATCACCGCCGTTAGAAATTATCAAGCAAATGAAGCATTATGGAGGGTGGAGATTTGGCGTACTTAATCAAACATAACTTTACTAAACTTCCGCTACAGCAGCAACTAAACATTAAATCAGATGACAGGCCAATGCCCGCACTCGAGCTGTGTGTACACAGAGGAAAAAGGGAGAGAATCGGACGTTCAATGAGGACAATTATGTCCGCACGGAGTGGCTAACTGGAAGCGCTAAACTTCAGCGTCTATTTTGCTGGCCATGTCTTCTTTTTGACAAGGATTCGTGCTCCCTGAACAATCCTTGGGCAACTTCAGGATTCATCGACCTTGTCAACCCATCACGGGCAATTGAGAGGCACGGTAAATCCAAAAATCACAGATTGTGTGATTGTCTGCATACATTAATAGCCTAAGTAAAATGCTTAAATTAATAAGGAGAGAGTTTCAGCTGGAGAGTGCGTGCGGACCTGTCGGTTAGATAACAGGCGTGTGCAAGTCCTGCATCTGTGTGATACAAATGTGTGTCAAATTATACCGGGCGCTGTAATCACTCATTTGGTCACGTTATTGACCGCCCCCCGACCCCAAAAATGGGCTTCCCCTACATTTCCCCCCACGCCACGCTACTGCCTAAAAGCCCACTCGGCCACGTGGGAGTGACATGTGTTGTGAGTTTTCAGCGCAAGCGAAGATGTCAGAACAAGAGCAGCAACTCGTTAAAAAGAAGGGTACAACTATTTCCACTATTTGGAAGTACTTCGGCTTTCAGGAGTCCGACGTGGAGCAAAACAAAGTACAGTGCAGGATTTGTTACCAGGTTGTGTTGGCACCACACGCTAACACAGCCAATCTCTTTAATCAGCTGAAATACAACCACAAAGTGCAATACGACCGGGCAATAATACAACAAAAAGCAGACCAAAAAGCAGATGCCGCTCGACTTCATCCACAACATCACCACAGTCATCGATTCAGGACGCATTGTACAAAGCAACGGCCTACGCGACGAGCTCGCAGAGACACAGAGATATTACAGGTGCCATTACATTTCACATCGCTAAAGATATGTGCCCAGTTAGCACTGTTAGCAACGAGGGCTTTAAGCAACTTGTCAACACGTTGGACAAGCGTTACGCGATGCCGTCTCGGTATTATTTCATTCGGTATTATTTGACAAATGCCGTGGGGAAGTTGAGAGAGATGTGGCTTCAGCTGACTACTTTGCCACCATAACGGACCTATGGTCTAGCCCAGGGGTGCCCAACCAGTCGATCGCGAGATGTGTCTAAAAATAAAACAACAATATTCTGTTTTATCGTTAATGTCCTGTAACATAATCTTCCTGTGCCAGAATAATGCACTTGAACGCATCAAAGCTTTGTGATTGGCCGGCGTCACCGCTGTGTCGGGGCGTGGCTGAGGGTCTTCAGTACAGGTGGCAATATTGTCACCTGCCTGCGCTCATCTCTGAAACCAGACCATGTAAACAGGCTGGTGTGTCTTGCAAAAAATCTTTAAGAGATGACATGAGCAGCCCTACCAGCATTTGCCATGGTGGCCTAAACATTTTTATTTGGTCTTAAATTGTAGTTCAACATTTATTTCCTGTTACTTTTGGACCATGACGGTTGGCCAGCCTTCAACGTTTAACTGAGTGGAATATGTTGAATATGTTTTACCAAAATGTTGGCTATATGTTAAGGAGTTTTCAGTAGGTTGTGACAGTGCACTGCATCATATTTGATTTCATTTATTTTGGTCTAATTTATTTTTATTTATCATATTAATAATATATGTTTAGTATGGTTTTGGAAGTGTGCTCCAACATATTTGTTGATCTTGTTTATTGGTAAAATATTATTTGTTTTAAAGTTCAATAAATGGTCAATGAATAATCGTCAAAATAATCGTGATATCAATTATTGACCCAAATAATCGTGATTATGATTTTTGCCATAATCGCACAGCCCTAGATTCTAGGGTGTTAGTTGAAATGTGCAAGGAAAGAGGATAGATTTTAGGTTTTGTTATCTGTACACATCTTTTTACTGAAGGCTGCCATCAAGAGGGAAAACAGATAACTTTATTCAAACAATGGGTTCACAAACGTATTTCAAATAAGGCCTTATTTTCCATTTTTACTTCAAGATAAATAAATATTATATCAGGAAGCTAGTAAATGTGGTTCTATACAATGTTTTTAGATGATCACTTGTCAGAATAGGCCATTCTAGAGGCTTCAATTATTGCTGTGAGTTCTTGGAAACACAGCTGACCAATTATTTTGCTCTATGCCCCTCAACATTTGTGTTGTAGGCTACGGTGATTAGCAATCCCTTTTTTATGTTCGTACCGACATCAAAAAATCCTATTTTACAAAATCCATTAATGTTTGGTCAGTTTTCATATTCAAATGAGTATTTCGTGCCTCTACTGTTACATGTTTACATGCTTTAAGGCTCAAAAAGTGCTTTATTTTTCTCATACTGCCTTCTTGCTCTGTTGTGAATAGTCAGCCACTTAGAGATGTCCTGCCTCTAAGCCAGGGGTGTCAAACTAAATTTCATCACGGGCCACATCAGCATTATGGTTGCACTCAAAGGGCCGATTGTAACTTTAAGACTATATAAACATACATATATAAATATTTAATATATATAAAATAACGTATTATATTACATTATTGCCTCTGCATTGGATTATTATCGGATAGGGTAAAAACTTCATAATTAACTACGTCTGAAAGCAGAAGTCCAGGGCAAATAAGTGCAAGTCTCTTCAGTGAGAATGTCACAAAATTATTTAAAAAGAAAAGCCACATTTTGAAAAAAAAGTAACAATTAAAAAAAAGAAAAGTCAAATTCTAAGAAAAAGTCAAATTCTAAGAAAAAAGGCAAATTTAAGATGCATTGTGGGACATGTCGTTTATGGACATCGTGCATCTGTAAATCGGCATGTAACCGTATAATAAACATATTACATTCTTTCAGAGCTCTTGCGGGCCACATGAAATGAAGTCGCGGGCCGGATTTGGCCCCCGGGCCTTGAGTTTGACACCCCTGCACTAAGCCAATCACGCACAATGTGTTGGATCGCAAGCCAATCACTATGATGCTGAAGGAAACATAAGAGTCCAATGGAGGCGTTTGAGGCAGGGGGGAGTGTGTGGGAGAGAAACTCCATCAGGGGGGAACTTTGGGATTTTAGCTTTTGCAGGCCATTTACATGCACACAAACCTAGGAAAGGGAAAACCATAAAAAGTATAAAAGGGCCACTTCAATTTGTAAAGTCACTATTTATTAAAGATGTCGCATTTTGTGTTGAATTACAAAGGTTGCACAGCAGAACAAATATTTAGGTGAAGTCCAAGTACTTGAGTAATAATCCTTTGTTACTTTTCACCACTGCGTCCAGGCTCTACAATACCATTCACGAGTTACATGGAAAGATTGTGAATAAGCTTAGGTATTGATACATTTAAGTTCATTTGATACAAATGTATTCATGTATCCAGTCCACATGCAAGTGTTCAGAAGGATTAGGAATTGGTCCAAAACTGACCTTTATTAGCGGAAGAAGTAATCAGATTCTATACTTAAGTAAAAATACTAATATTATCTAAGTACATTTAATCAAGTACTGTACACTTTTGAGCTACTTGTACTTTACTATTTCCATCCATGCTACTTTGTACTATTACACCAATTCTGAGACAAATATAGCTATACAAGATTGAATAAAATGTTTTGGATAACATTATAGCAAAGCCATCATTAAACTGATCTAGTGTAGTCTGCAGTTCATACTATAAGTTGCCACTTACTCTCAATCCAATAATACATCCAAAGCTACAAAGAATATAAAAAGACGTTTGAATGTCCTGATTGTTACCACACCGTCTCAAAGTCTCCTCTGCATGGCTCCAGCTGTCGGTCTTCGCTGAGTGTCATGCCTCTATCTCTCTCAACACTCTGATTTTTTGCTGTGTCTACTATCCAATAAAGGTGAAATTGACGTTACAACAACAAGAGGGCTGCAGGGAGCAATCAGGACGCAGGAATGAAAGAGTGCAGAGGCATCAGGACTGTTTCCAGATCAATTCAGTTTTATGTGGAAGGAGGAGATGAGAGAGCAGCATTCAAAATGTCTCCCTCTTCACTTTTTACTCAAATCATTGAGGAGCAATGTGAGCTCTGCTGCTCTGCTGGTTTAGTGCAGTCATTAGTAATTCTACTCATTTCACTTGGGCTTCATTTCTTGGTTGTTCTTATCTGCTCAGTTGTTGGAGATTAATGGTGTGTGTTTATTCTAGAGTGACTTATATTGCTTTAAAGCGGCAGAATAATTTTCTGCTTCAGCAGACACATTGTTGGATGAAATGTGGAAATAAAGCTTGAAGATCCACTTAGCATGACTTTGATCTTATTACAGCTTAAGTCTGGCTCACACATTCAGTTTGTGTCAAAATACTTTCCACGGTTCTGAATATTCATTTAAGCATGTTGTGACTGACTCAATATTAGACGACAAAAGAAGTGCTGAGGGGAAAATAACTTAAGAAAATAACCCGGAAAATTCATCAAGCTAGATGTTTCAAATGCTAATTACTCAAAGAGAGCCAACAAAACATTCATTTTGTGAGGGAAATGTATTGCAACCACTACTGAATTTTAACACCAGAATATGGAGTCAAATTAATATTCTTGTTCAGCTCTGCTAGTACTTTAGAAAAATATCCTCACTTATACAAAGTCTTCAATTAAAAAAACCCAATCCTCAAGTAAACTGTAACCTGAATTATACATCATGGTTAATAACTGGAGCTGTTGATCCTACAATAAATATAAGACTGCTTGTTTACAACAAGAAAATGAATTGCCTTTACTTTAATTCTCCTATTTAAAATGAGAGAGGAAATATGGATTTAGTTAGTAATTAAGTTAGTTTAATGTTTTAAACACACTATAATTGAATTGGAAGCTATTTTAAAGGGGACCTATCATGCAAAATGCACCTTTGTATGTCTTTTATACATTCAATTCAATTCAAAACCTTTATTTATCCAGGTAAAATCCCATTGAGATCAATGATCTCTTTTTCAAGGGAGACCTGCAGCAGTAGGTTCCACAAGAAGACATTAAATTCAATTCAATTCAAAACCTTTATTTATACAGATAAAACCCATTGAGATCATAGACCTCTTTTACAATGGTGACCTGCTTCAATTAGTTCCAAACATTAATACAAACATGACAGAAAACAAAGGACATTATATGATACTACAGTTTGTATACTAGTAGCATTTACAGACACCAATATTTTCTGATTGTATAGCGTCTATCCTAGCTTTAAAAACATGAAATGGAATCAAACTGCTTAGCTTCCATTCCTTTTGTAGACTGTTCCATGCTAGCGGCGCTGCGCATCTAAAAGCTGTATTTCCTAATACAGTCCTAGCAGTTGGCACATGTAATACAACCACAGCTTTAGATCTCAGGCAGTAGCCATTTACAATACGCTGTGAGATCAGGGAACAGATGTAAGACGGAAGTTTCCCTAACATTGCTTTATAAATAAAAAGATACCAGTGATTTAGCCGCCGTACAGTAAGTGAAAGCAACCCTGCCCTTGTATACAGGGTACAATGATGAGTCAAAGTCTTACAGTCTGTCACAAACCTTAGTGCACTATGATAGGCGGCATCTATCTTGGTGAGGTAATTGGCCGGCGCATTCATATAAAATAGATCACCATAGTCCAGCACAGGTAAAAAGGTCACAGTGACTAGCCTTTTCCTGGCCTCAAGAGAGAAACAGGACTTGTTTCTATAAAAAAAACCTAGCCTAACCCTCAGTTTTTTAAGCAGGTTATTTACATGCAGTTTAAAAGAAAGACAGTCATCAAGCCAGATACCAAGGTATTTGTAAGAGGTTACCACTTCAAGTTTTTTTCCTTGCATGGTTACAATATCTAAAACAGGCTCTGGTGACTTTTTAGCTTTTGAAAAGAGCATTAACTTGGTTTTATCCACATTTAAAAGAAGCTTAAGCGCTGAGAGCTGAGTCTGAACAGTGTTAAAAACAGTCTGTAATTTAACAACAGCCTCCTTAACTGAGGTACCTGCACAATACATCACAGTATCATCCGCATAAAAATGTAAGGTAGCTTCCTCCACATTATCACCCAAGCTATTAATATAAATGGAGAATAAAAGTGGACCTAGAACAGAACCCTGAGGTACACCATTAGAAATGCTCAACCACTCAGAAGTGAGCCCATCAAAGTGTACACATCGGGACCTTTCAGAGAGGTAGTTCACAAACCACCCCACTGCAAGGCTGGACAAGCCAATGCTGAGTAGCCTCTGTTTTAAAATGCGATGATCAACGGTGTCAAACGCTTTAGAGAGATCAATAAACAGAGCTGCACAACTCTGCTTATTATCTAAAAAACTAGTGATTACAGTGATGTCATTTACAACTTTCATTGTGGCAGTGATGGTGCTATGTTTTTTCCTGAAGCCCGACTGATGTTTCGACAGGATATCATTTATACATAAAAAGTCCACATAAACAACAGAACAGCAAAAGGACATCATACAGCAAAATGTACAGGGATTACAATTTACATATTTAACCACATGTACAGGTACCAACAGCATCTGATTTTGTAGCATCCAACCGAGCTTTAAAAACATGTAGTGGTACTAGCTTGGTAATTTTCCATTCTTTTTGCAGACTGTTCCATGTTAGTGGAGCTGCACATCTAAAAGCTTTCTTCCCTAAGACAGTCCTAGCACTTGGCACATTTAATAAAACCACAGCATGCGATCTCAGGCAATAAGTACTTTCAATTCGCAGAGAGATCAGGGAGCAGATATAAGATGGTAGTTTATCCAACATGGCTTTGTAAATGAAAAAGTACCAGTGACTGAGCCTCCGTACAGTAAGTGATGGCATAACCGCCTTGGTATACAGGGTACAGTGATGCGTAAGTGCTTTACAATTTGTCAAAAACTCAGTGCACTGTGATACGCAGCATCTAACTTGCTCAGGTAATTGGCAGGTGCATTCATATCTAACAAATCACCATAATCCAGCACAGGTAAAAAGGTCACAGTGACTAGCCTTTTCCTGGCCTCAAGAGAGAAACAGGACTTATTTCTGTAAAAGAAACCTAGCCTAACCCTCAGCTTTTTAAGCAGGTGATTTACATGAAGTTTAAAAGTGAGACAGTCATCAAACCAGATACCCAAGTATTTGTAACAGGTAACCACTTCAAGTTGTATTTCTTGCGTAGTTACAATATCCAAAGCAGTCTCTGGTGTATTTTTAGCTTTAGCTTTAGAAAAGAGCATTACCTTGGTTTTATCCACATTTAAAAGAAGCTTAAGCTCAGAGAGCTGAGCCTGAATAATGTTAAAAACAGCCTGTAATTTAACAACAGCCTCGTTAATCGAGGGACCTGCACAGTACATAACGGTATCGTCCGCATAAAAATGTAAGGTTGCTCCTTCGACATTTTCACCTAAACTATTGATGTAGATAGAGAATAATAGCGGACCTAAAACTGAACCTTGAGGAACACCATTAGTGATGTTTAACCACTCAGAAGACAGCCCATCAAACTGAACACATTGGGATCTTTCAGAGAGGTAGTTTACAAACCTGCATGGCTGGACATGCCTATACTGACCAGCCTCTGCTTTAAAATGCGATGATCGACAGTATCAAAAGCTTTGGATAGGTCAACAAATAGAGCTGCACAACTCTGCTTATTATCTAAAATACTCGTAATATCATTTACCACTTTCATTGTGGCAGTGATGGTGCTATGTTGCTTTCTGAAGCCTGACTGATGTTTAGACAGGATGTCATTGTTACATAAAAACATACATGAATATGTGTCCCCGGTGTGTCAGGGAACTCACCAAGTGTCAGAAAATACAACCCTCTCTTTTCCTCCATACCCAAATCTCTAAAAACGGGGCTGGAACAGATCTGATACAGACTGATCCAGATTTGAAATATCTCTGATGTCAGTGAAGAGGAGCTCCGCCTATATGGCCAACTCTCCACCAATCAGGGGAATGAGAGGTTGCCGTGGCATGGTAAGAGCATGGTAACATGACGCTCGTAACTCGGCCCCCTCCTTTGCAGGGGGGCGTGGTCAGCTGCAGCGCATGCAAAGACAGGGGTGGAGGGGAGCAAAATAGAGCGAAATGAGGCATGGCTAAAATGCATGATCTGTTTGGTATTTTGAAAAAGAAAACGTATAAATATACCTTATATATGGCCCTACAATATATTATTCAAATATAGCATGATAGGTCCACTTTAAGGAAACACGGCATAAAGTAAATTGTATGTAATCATCTAAATACAATCATTAACAAATCCCAGTGTGCTACTAAACATTAATTATAAGATATACAAATGTGTTCATGTTAAAAAAAATGCATTATTCACTTTGGAAAAAGTATTGTGACGAAAAACTCAAAAGGCCAAAAGACTCTTTCTGGAACTTTCAGACAAATATACAAATATATATAACAAATGTGTTTTCAGTGCTTTACAAAAGGACAAATACATTTACACTTTCAAATGTGATAACCTCTGCATGCAACTACCTTCCATAGTCCATTGATTAGTTGTTTATACACTTTTTTTTAATAAATGCTTAACAGTGGTCATTTTTTGATTTCCCTAAAAGTAATTCTGTCAACTTAAATAATTTAGGAGAAAACATCTCTTTGTTTGTAGCATGGTAAAAAAAAGTACTGAATGGTGACTCATAAATATGAAATATGAATATAACTGTACAGTATGTCATGAATGTATTCCTCCCTTATACATTTTTCATCCAACCCTCACTGTGATGCTTGGATGGAGACGTACTGTACAGTTTGCCGAATGCAGTTTAGTTGTTCATTTGCATAAAATGTGAGTGAATGTAAAAAAGTGCTCTTGTGCCAGCAGCATCTTTTAGACCTCTAGTGTCCGACTCTCCCTGTGTTTCCCTGTGCGGCGCGGTGATGCAACAGGACAGCTATCTGATCCTCGCTGCGCTGCCGTGTGTCCAGTGGCACAGAACATGCTGCGAGGACACAGGATGAGTCAGAAGCAAGTGGACCACAATGGGGAGATAGGGAGATAGAGAGGGACAGAACAAGATACAGGGACTACAGCTGCTCTGACCTCTGTTACTGCGCCTGGGGGGGATGTTTTCCAACAGGTCCCAGCCTAATGTTGGCTTCTGGATTTAAAGTACTCGGCCTCCTCTGCTCCACTGCTTCCAAAAATAACACCACACCAAGCCCAGCGGGGGGGGGGGGGGGGTGAATGCTGGAACACGGCAGCAGGCCTCCACCTCTGCCCACTAAATGTACTGCTGCTTTTCATAACTCCAATTTTCTCCGTCAGTATTGGACACGGTGGGGGTCTGCGTGTCACATCGAGTTTGATTGTGGAAAATTACTGAACCAGAAGTAACTATAAAGCTCTAGTTTTTGTACAGCATAATTGGAGATCTCTTTTTTTCAGCAGTTATCTTTATAACACACATTCATAACCGCAAATGCCCCATTTAGAATGAACGTCTGAATGGAAGGTCATTTGTTCTCCAGATGTCTAGGAACCATTGGTAGATATTGCCGTCTATTAGGTCTTATAAAACTAATTATGTTGTCCCTTGGAGCACAGTCATGTGAGCTTTACTGTAAATGATTTGTAGAAAAGATTATTAAAGGACTATTTTTGCCACATAATATTGAATATATTGATGTATTTTGGCCTCAGAAAAGTCACATCTTCTTTTCTGCCCCACACAGTATGGTCAAAGGTGAGGGTTTGGTTTCACAAGTTGGGGTACACAATAAAATCAGAAATTCCACACACAAAATTTGCAACAACAAATAATGATACAATCACAACACATGAATATAAATGAGATATTTGTTCCATCTAAATTATCCTTTACTTCCTTAATAATGTATTATTTCAATCTTGAATGCATATAGCAGTGACCTTTACAACATTGTCCTTGATTGTTGTTCAATTATAGTGTGATTAAGATAATAGTAACCCTGTATAACAGTAATAACGGGGGAAAAGTCCACAAAACGCCTTCTTGTAAATCTTGCTGTGAGTCAGGTCTAACAATATAAGGTGACTCAGATGAGCATATATCGACATTTTGATCAACTCAGAACTCTTCTCTGTATTATAATAACTTGTAATGGAGGAATCTTTCCAAAGAGCTTCTACAAACTTGTGTACTATAAAGAAATGTGTGGAAATGTCTAAGAATATATGGTCGGATTTGGAAAATGGTTGCGAGAAATGTCAATATTTGATTCGTAGTGAATGGGATGAAAGCATTTAAAAGTGTCTGTGTTGCCTGCATGTTGAACACTTTTAATTATATTCATTTTCGTTTTTGGCAGCACAGGAAATCACAAATGAGCGTGAATGCAATGCTGTCGTATTTACATACCTAAAACTCAGTTGGCTGTTAAGCACTGCCAACTGAGCCATATGCTTCTGTGTTAATTGCTCATTTGATTACATGCAAGAAGTTATCATTTTGTCAGGTAGCCTGCTGAGTTAAAGCTGTCGCTGCCAGGCTGCCTGATGCTCACCTGTCACTGGTTGTGTGATTTTCCAATGGCAGTGCAAATCGTTGTCTTGTTTCGAGTTACCTGTAGGATTGTGAAGGATTTGTGGGTACAAAAACAGGCTTGGGGAAAATTCTATCACTTTATGGAAATGGTCCGACCCTCAATCCATTCATCTCGGGATTTAAGAAGCGTGCTTTCCCGCTCATCCTGTCATTACAATTACAACATTAGGGATGCACGATATTGGTTTTTTGAAACCGATACCGATAACTTCCTGCTTCTCAAGACCGATACCGATAACCGATAATAATATTATATATATATATATATATATATATATATATTAAATGTATCTGTAGTTTTTGCACACCTGGTGGTAAAAAAAAGACTAGTAGTGAGCAAATGACATGAGCATTACTACTATGAACAAAACAAAGCCAAGAACAGTTTTGACTCTCGTCAAGCGCCATCATTTCTATGATGAAGTTAGAGATCGTTTTAGCCCTGGGGTCGTCTCTGGCAAACTTCTTGCCTTTTTCAAAAGCCTCGTCGATAGGTAAAAGCCCCGGGGCCTTTGCAGCTGGCTTTGGATTCTCCGCTAGTTTAGCAGCGCAGGCGTCTTCGTACGCTTTTAACACACCATCGTAGCGATGGCGATGTTTCAGGTGACAAATCAGGTTGGAAGTATTATAGCTCGTTGCCTTTTTCCCTCCTCGTGGAACTTCTGCATTGCATTTGTTAATACAAATAGCAAGCAAACTAAATAGTCCCATACTACCGACGACATGTTTGTTTACTGTCCTGGCTTCACGGTCGCACACCATTTACGTCACAGCCAGGCATGAGTTAGGGAGCGCTGGATTTGTGAAGAACTCCCCTCTTCCTAAACCACTAATACCACAGTACTGGCAAAACGGGAGGAGCCGAGGGAAAAACAAGCGCCCCTCATCCCAATCCACCCACACCGCAGTATTTTTTTATTTTTTTTTACCCAAAAAATATATTGTATATTATCGGGGCTATTAATACTGTTATCGGGTTTATCGGGATGACGTCATAATTCCTAATATCGGACCGATAATTATCGGGCCGATAATTATCGTGCACCACTAATTACAATCCTTCAGTGAAACAGTCGCTCCAGCAGCATTACAGATTGGCATTGCCTCCAAGACTTATACGTAATTCACCTTAACCTTATTATCAGGGAACATGCTTTAAAACAGCGAACAGAACGTCAGGAGAGGATGGCAGAAGAGCTCATTTTCATCACCAGAAATAATTTCCTTTCACCCCTGCTTTAAATAAGCTATCTCAGATCCATCAAATCATAGACTCTATGATCTTCTTCATAATAGGTTTTCATTTTTGTCTTATTAAACACTTATGACTTCTACTTCAATTCAAGACATTTTGATAAAGTTAGTTTCCTAATTGTCCTAACACTCAAGTGATGTGAAACAGTAGGATTTAATCCTGTATACTTCTTGTATTAATGCAGATTAAATGACTGAAGGAGATTAGATTTATAAATTGTTGGAATACCCTGCCATTTATCCAAATGAAAGAGTATGCAGTGTGTTTGGACACATTGCTGCACTGAACTACTCAATATAAAATGATTTCCTATAGCTACAGTATACTAACATCCCTCAGGCTAGCTGGACTTATTGAAAACACATTTACTGATAAGCATTGAATTGATTTGATAACATGTGAGTAAACCACAAGGTCAATGAAAGGCTGAACAGTTGGGACACTTGTATTCAAACCACAGTTCTGCATAAGTTGTAGATCAAAGGAAAGGTAATTCATTTCAATAATGTAGTTATATTGCTTTAGTATTTAAAGGGGAAAACGTTGATTTTGACTGATTTAATTGTAAATGATTAATGCTGATGTTCTTTCATTTGATCAATCAGATAGAAATTACTTTCATGGATCGCACTTACATTACATGTATAACTACAGCTGAAACTAATAGCAGAATATTTGGCTTATTTGAGCAAAATAATGAGTCCTTGCTGGCCCCTCTTTTCCTATCTAACTCCACAAACAATAATAATAATAATTTGCAGCTATTTTGATAAAGGTTATTCATTGTTAAACCAGAAATGTCTAATTCCCAATATTATAGCCTCTTCTAATGATTTGCCTATTTTTCTTTGTCAGTGTAAATTAAATATATTTTGGGGTTTGGACAGTCGTTTGGAAATATGACACCTTGACTATCTGACAATAATAATTACTTTCAGCCCTACATCTACTCCTATACTGTATGTATGCGTTTACCTCTCAGAGAGTTTTTATGTAGACCATCAAAGCAATTATATGGTTTTAGATCATAGTCTGCTGCATCAACCTTTTAAGCAGTGGTGGTGAAATAAGGTCAGTCATTATAAAATCATGCTGTGCAGCCAAACATTGTTCGAAACCACAGAACTGTATTTTTAATTCTAGTGAAGATCCCAAACAGTCTAAAGATATTACCTATGTCCGGTTGAATTCATTAGAAATGTGTAAAGATGATGAAGTCATCACAAATACTTCCATTTGATGAAGCTGATAAATAGTGTGATGATGAAAAGTTAGAAGATTTAATGAAAGACTTTAAAGCTGGTTATGGTTCTTAGAGCATAGTCACATGACTGTAAGATGTTACTGAACTTAACTGATGTACTTCCTTTCAGCAGACTCCATGTTTTCTGTGTCAGGGTAATAACTGTTTATGCAACTGAGGGAACGTTAGACCCGAGGCATGACTGCTGGTATACCACCAACCGTGTGCCATATTTAGAGAAGCGGTAAACAACGCTAACACAAACACAAACAGCATCATTGCTTTTGTTTTGCCCTCCAACCACAGCAGCCACCTCGAGCTCGTCCACTCTGTCATGTATCAGCTGCAAACACACTCCTCTGTCTTCGTAGTCCCATTTACTCACCACTGCTGCAAGGCAATAGGTGCTCAGGGGGAAGTTTGTTGTGTGAAAGATTGCGCGTGTGAGTGTGTGTGAGTGTGTGTGTTCACACATTTGCGTTTCGTTTGTGTCTATCCGTCAGGCAGTAATCAGAGACATGGCTTTTTTCACCACATCTGTGAGACTCACTAATAACAGAAAGAGCAGGAGATCAAAGGCTGCAAGGAGTGTTATTTTTGCTGAAGTTGCTATGCAACACATATTTGCCAATAGCATGCAAGATACAGTATATTTTTTAGCATTGGCTGAATATCCTTAAATTAGAAAGTGGACAAAGTTAAACGAAAGAGGCTGCAGCCATGCCGGAGGCTGAATGTTGCTGGACTTTGAAATGGCAGTTGTTTGAGCTAAATGCTAGCATTGTCATGCCAGTCTTTTTAGCTCAATTTGCATTTTAGCATTGTCATTGTGTGAGCCTGTTAGCATGACAATGCTAAAATGCATATTGAGCTAAAAAAAACTGGCCATAGGAAATCTAAATCCAGATTTAGATCTGATAAAACAGAAGACAAATAAAAAATGGGATTAACAATTTGTTTTGTCCAGGATGAACTCAATATGAGCTAAAGTGTTAATTATGTTAGTTCAATTTGCCTGTATTTTTTTATTTTTTTTTTATTTAACCAGATAAAAGCATAGAGATAAAATCTCATTTTCAATGCTGACCTGGCCAAGAAGGCAGCAACGTTACACATAACACATTTACACAAACATATAAAATACAGAGAACATAACTAAGAAAACAAAAGACGAAAAAGCAGTGACTACATTGTGCACATTAGGACAGTAAGAAAGGTACACTACTTATTGCTGCAAGAGCAGCTGGTGGTAAGGACTTCAGACAACTTCAATTTAAAACATGCTATTGAGACAAGTGCCCTCAGTTTTAGGCTTGATTGAAGGTCATTCCAAGACAAAGGACTCCTTTTCCCAGCCTTAGTCCACACAGCAGGTACCTGGAACCGTATCCAGGCACTGGATCTGAGGTTGTAAGAGTCACAAACTGGGGCAAATCTGGCACATATACTGTATACAGTGGAAGCTTATCTAAAATGGATTTATACATTAATAAAAACCAATGCTGCATCCTACACATATTAAGTATATTTGTGTGTCTGTATTTTATATGTTTGCTGTGTGTTTCATTAAGTAAAAATGTAGGCTTTCTCAAACATTCTCATGTTGTACATATTTTTTTAATTTATTTTTTATCAAATTCACGTTAAACAAGTTTTGAAAAATACAAATGTTGTCCCGATGATGGCGCTAGATGAAAAGTTTAGCATCAACAACATTTTCACAATACATCCTTCTGGGAATACAAATATGTTTGAAAGGATCACAAAAGTCAGTTGTTCTTCCTCTGGGAAATATACAATTCTGTACTCACTTTCATGATAATCCATTTGGTAGTTTTGATACTTCAGTGTAGACATTTCAGAGAAAGTCAGTGGCTCCTTAACTTGCTCATCAAAATGAGACAAGTCACTTATTCTGTCATCTTTCATTCCCTTCCTTAATTGATGCATCTTTGAGTAAAAGCCACATTTAGTCGGCACCGGTTTCTTGTGAAGTCACTCAGTGAAGCAAATTGTGGTTTTCATATTCCACTTAGCTGTTCTGATATTCATGGTGCAATCAGCCTAGCCCATTTCATAAAATTATATTATTCATACTATTCATATTTACCACTAATGGTTTAATCCGTGGTAATGGGACACATACCACATTCACCACATAAGTAAAAGGTATAATGGGGTGGATAAAAGCCATAAAAGGTTGAGGTCTTGTCACTAGGCTGGAATCTTCTTCGTGGCACAAGAAAAAAGTTAGGAAAAGAGAGTTTTAGTAAAATATTCCCAGTGTGTCACAAACACATGATAATAAGCAGGTTTTACTATGTTCTGTCAAAACAGACATTATACAAACCAAAAACATTAGTTTAATTTAGTGTGCAGCATTTCTCCCACAATGCAGTGAAGAACTGGAGAAGCAACTCACAACTGAAAAGCCCCAGAAAGAACTACATATTTGAAAGATAATTTGCCTTCATTGTGAAGTTTAATTGGCAGTGTTTCAAAGTAGCAGTTTGATAAACGGCTGACCTTGCAGATATTACATAATGGTAGAACTTACTGTTGGTATAAAGCACTTACTGTTTACACTTACAGTACACAGGAGGTTTTGCTTTAGTTTCCATGGGACAATACTGAATGTGACATAAATTATACATGTGAATGTTTTGAAGATGCTTTTAATATGAATCTTGGGCATACTCTGCTGTAATGGTTTAGTACTCAAGACCGGTCTTGGTCTCAAGACCACTTTTTTAAGGTCTTGGTCTTGTCTCGGAATCGACTGCATTTGTACTCGGTTTTGGCTCAGTCTCGGACCAATAGGACTCAAGATTTATTTCAAGACCCTCAAGACCACGGCTGTGGCTGGGGATGTGATTAGATGTAAAACGCCCTGTTTCAAATGCAACCAATAACGGGATTTTCCTGACTTACTTTGAAGCACTCGCAAGACTCCGTATCTTTGCGCTCATGCGGCGCAATGTTTGTAAACATGGAACTGGTCGAAACAGGCTGCCCTCACCTCTCCCCACCCCATTCACACACTCGCCCTGTATTGACTTGATCTCGACCTCTAAAAGTCTTGGTCTTGTCTTGGTCTTGCTACACTCCGGTCTTGGTCATGACTTGGTCTCGGTTAAGCTAGTCTTGACTACAACACTACTCTGCAGATACCTATATTTAAATCTCAATATGTTGATAGAAAAAGAAAATCATCTTATGTACTCTCAGACCATATATACACAGATTGGAGAAGTTGTTTAGACCTGCTGACATTCATGAAAGTTACAGAGTATCCGAACTGCATGAAAACTCATCATCACCCTAAATGTGTTTATACTGTATAAAATCAGCCTTAACTTTCACAAAATAGATTTACCCTGATCAGGTCATTTTCTGATGAGCCACCTGGTCTCAGTACCACATCCATCAGGTGGAATAATTATCCTGTTAACCAGCTCCAAGATGCCACCTGAACACTGCCAGACACAAGATGGAAGTTGTGGTATAAGATGTTCCAGTAGGTTTAAATCTTGTTTGGAGTAAAACAGTCACAAAATAACTATTAGACATTTCATTTTCAACAAGCAGGCAGCACGGAAATTCAAATTATTTCTGGAGTTCAGCTGTCACAGCAGATGTATTCGTTTAGTATATGGGGGGGCGTGTGGTTGTTGTTTACAGAAGCGGAAATATGCGTAATGTGTATTCCTTCTTTAAAGGTCCCCTATTATACTCTTTTCCAACAATACATTATAGGACTCAGATATGTACAAAACATGTTTCTGAAGTGTTTTGCTCGAAATACCAAACAGATCATGCATTGTAGCATCCCATACACCCCTCTGTTTCAGCCCTATTCCAAAAGGGCTGATTCTGAGTCTGTAGCTTGAAATGCTAATGAGCTGCTGCTGGCCACGCCCCTCTTTGAAGTGATTGGTTAAAAAAACACAATGGAGCTGTAGGAGGACAAAGGGGATAAGGTGGGCAGGTGTTACCTTGGTTGGTTATTGGCTAATGGTTGTTCAACCCGAAACAAAGTGGCCAAATCTGATCAGCTTATTTTCAGACAGGTTTTTATATAAATGGATCAGGACAACAAGAGAGAGAATATTTTTTCCTGAAACTTTCCCAACACTTTGGCGATAAACTTTTATGTATAAAAGACGTGAAAAAGAGGGTTTTGCATAACAGGTGACCTTTAAGATAAACAGGAAAGAGAAATGAAAGGTAAGAGAATTTGGTTGAACTGTTAGAAGGACTCGCATTGAAGGAGCATGTTTGAAACGCAGCTCCCAATTCTTTTTACCAAAGTAAAGAAATCTTCTATTTAATCATATTACCACTTCATGTGGTCCCACGTTGGCGGTGTTATGCGTCGGTGTAGACTACAGGGAGTGCAAGTGAAAATTAGTTTTCTAACTGTGGGAGGTAATTAATCTGGTTAGTCTCGAATGAACAGACACAAAAAGTCAAGAGAACATCTTGATTCACAACGGCTGCTGCAGTGAGTATCTGTTTAGAGAAGCAATCTTCTGCAGGAGCCAGACAATGCTTGAAGGCAACCCAATCTTTAAAGCATTACAGCCAAGTGTGATTCTGTTTTAAAGACGCAGAGTCTTTTTTCATTCGGTCTCTCAGCATAATGCATTATGTTTATCGTTGAGGCCTAATACATTTGCTGAATCCATCTCCTTTCTCATAAAACATTTGCAGAGCCGATTCTTATAGGATTCCTTTGTTTACATCCCTGTTTGCTACATGTAGCTTGCCCAAATGTGTGCACTAGAGATCGACTCATTCAGCATCAGAAATCCCTTCTTTTTGTATTTACTTCTGGAAAAACTCAAACCTCTTAATAAATACAGAGTCTTGTACTATATTTACCTTTGTAAATAATTTGCCGTGGTGGTTGTGTTGTTTTTTAGAGCATATAGAGGCTTAGATAAGTGTGTATTTGCAGACTAATTTTGTTCTGATTGACATATGTCAGCTCTCTTTGTCGTTGCTTGTTTGCCTCACCTCAGGGCTCCACCTTTAAGTTTGGCTTCAACACCTTACTAAATGTAAGCAAGCGTAAATCTAAACCGCAGTCTTCAAATGGTCCGTTAAATAATCTATTGGTGATGTTTCAGACACTGTGTCTATGTTTATTTTCAGTCTGGGCTCTCATAACATCCCCATTACGTCAGCTGTCTGATACTGTACAGAATCAGAGCGTCTGGTTCAGCATCACCCAGCGCTGGCTGTCAGTACAAAGGCAGTCGCTGCTGAAAACCTCTCCCTCGTCTCCTCTACGAGCCTCTGCCAGATAAGCAAGGAGTTGATATCTTTTCATGAAACCAAGCATTTCACTAATTTGAGTATCTGCACTGGAACAGAGTTCAAAGCAGTGCTGTGATTTGCGGCTGCTTCCTCAGCAGAGAGGAGGCCAACCCTGTTGGCGGTAAGATGATCTGCTAATTGCATTGCTCGTTGATGGAGGTGGAGAGTGTTACTGGACACTCGGAAAGTACATGAAGATTACTGAGCTGCGCACATTAAGACAGGCAACACAAACGGCATTACCCACCTCCCAGGTAGCAGGATGAGAGAGGGAGACAGAGAGAGTAAACACACTTATTTTGTTCCTGCTGTCTCCAGATCTAAATTGGTATTATGAATTGCAGTGAGTTTATACACGGTTGCCATCTCTCTCATGTTTGGCATGAGGTTCTGTCTCACGCTCTCACACTGCTCAGAACAAATCTCACAAGGAAGCCACAAAGCACACTGCTTCATGAAAGACATATAGTTTTATTGGTTGAATAGGCTTTCTCTGCACACAAGTTAAAGTCTGAACATTGGGCTTTTATTTACAGCGCCAATATTGGTCTATAAATATTACAAAGCCTAAAAACTACACAACATTGTTCATTTATGTTTAGTTTGCCTTATTCCCTTAGCTCAATGTGTCCCACTGTGATTAGTGAAACAAATCTGATACAAGTTAGATGAATAGGGCTCTCTAGCTATCCATTAAAAAACAAACATTGACTTTTTAGGATGAAGAATCCAGAAGTGCTAACATGCTAACCCATTTCCAGGTTTTAGAACTCATTCCTGCTTTTTATTGAACTCAGTCAACAGCGGTCTTAGTCTTTTTTAAGGCAATTAATTAAGATAAGTATTTTTTGCGGTGAAAAGCTACTTATGAACCTTTTTTGATTCCAGCTTTAGGGTTTTGTCCGAGCCTTCTGCAATATTAAACTGCTTGTCTTTTGTTCTGGACTGAATGTAAATCAGGATCAGTAAACAGTAAGAGGATCTGAAGTTGTATTTGTTGCTTATAGCTATTTGTAGGATTTATTTTGAGTTTGGAGAATACCTTTAGCCAACACACAATAACAAGAAGGATATCTGCATTTCCAAAATGAGAGAGGTACTTTGGCCGAGCACAGCAGTGGTAATCATTAATTATTCAGAACGATTAATTATCCCTGACACAGCGACAGGATTGGTCAGGATCTAACAAATCCATTTGACCTTCTTTGGTTTTCTACACTTCAGGGGACGGATAAGCTGTCTTTCACAAATTCCAACTCTATAAAATCATCTGCAACATAGCGCAATCTTAAACTCAATTAAAACCGTCTAGTAATTGTAAAGGAATATTTTGGTCTTGTTAAAGTATATAGAGTTTAGTGATTTGTCCTCGGGAATCTGTTTAATATGGTTGAAGTGTATTCCTGCCTGTAATGTGATCCATAGCTTCTCAGGAAGACACAGGTCAAGAGGTCATCTGATGTCTTGTGGGGGAGAAGCTTGGCTCATGTGGGTTTACAATGCAACGAGTCTTTGTCTCGACATCTGGCATGCATTAAAGGAAAACCCGCGTGTTTTAGGGCCCTCCTCTTCTCTTTGTATAGAGGGGTGCTTGGCGCTTTTGGGCAGAGTTTGCTGGTATCTTGCAGGGAACTGTGATATGCTGTGAACTCTCCGGCCGCTCAGGCTCTCAATAAATATCAGTGTATTGACAGGCGAATCCAGTTTCACTCATTTCATGATTGGCTCAACATTGCTGCAAAGAAGTTTTTACTTCACAGTAATGTGGTTTGAGTTTTACATTTCACAGTATTTTTCAGTAGTGTCATTATTGTGCATACAGTATGGGTGTGTTTCCATATACAGGAGTCAGGACACATACTCTCTAATATAACAATTAAAACATTAAAACATGGCAGATAGTAGTTACAATTAAAACACATTTTATTGGGCTATAAGCCAATGTACCTTATCACTCTGTTTTGTCAGCAACACAGACCAAATATTTGGGGTGATAAATGATTTATACTTCAACAAGATTCATTTTTAAAGATTGTTTTATGTGGATTCATCCAGGTTGTACAGTAGGTTTGTTGGTGAATGGAATTTCATGTGTGGCGCTAACAGCATTAAGTTATTTAATGTTTGTGACAATTAAAGAGGATTTCATTCCCATTTTCCATTTATAAGAGATATTTCTCAATTTGTATGCAATATCAATAGACGGCTGTCGCTGTGTTGTTATTTATTATTTCCTGGCATGATGTTGCACATTTCTGCTTCACAACCTTGTTGTGTGTGGCCCTCAGCAGGTTAACCTCGACACAGAAAAGGCGTGGAGGTAGAGCTCTGTAGATTGAAGCTTTGTGATTTCAGGAGTTATCATAATTGACCACCTCGGACTGCCAAGCTGAAGCTCTGGGAGTCTGCTGGCATGAACCCAAGTGCAACATCTGAGTGTGTGTGTGTGATGCAGATATGGCTCACCGCTGATTATATTTGTCTTCTTTTTGTTTTCCAGAATGCGGGAGAGGGACCTACAGAGCGTGTGCAGAAGGGCCCTGCTGCTGACCGTCTGTATGGTGTCTCTGTGGGGACTGGCATCGTCACACAGAAGCCACATAGGTACAAAACTGCATGTGTTTGTCTTTGTTTGTTTTCCATGTCGCCCATAACAACCAAAGTCTGCTACTAACAGCTTGACTGGGGAAGCATAGGATTAAAGACAAGTACTGCTGTAATTGTTTTCACTCTTATTGTCCCCATTTACAGTCATTGCCCATGAAAAGTCTAAAGGAAAAAGGATGTATTTGGCAAAAACAATGGCAGCTTTTGACTTCCAGGGAAGCAGGAGCATCCAACTGTGGCAAATACACCAGCAGGAAGAACAACAAATACATGATAGAATTATACACTGACATTATCCTGTTAGTGTCTTCCTGAATAGACTTTAATGACTTTAAATTGTTGAGGGAAGACAGAGCATTACTCATTGATTGTCCCTGCATATCTACATTTATGTATGCATTCATTTTTCAAGGGATTTAAAACCCCTCAGTCTTGTAGCCATTAAAGCAACTTTCCTCTTTCTATTTACTGCTTTCATAGAGGGATTTATTAAAACAATGTGGGAAAGAGCTCCTAAAAATAGAATTATGTTTTTTATAGCCTTTTTTTTTACTTGAACAATAAATCCTCACAATAAGACAGTACACTGAAAATACTTTAACTTGAATTAAATGTATTATGGCAACAGATTTCACCTAACTGTATTAAGTTAGTTGAAAGCAATACAGGTTAAATAAAAATATTATGATGAACTTCATATTATTGCTTTCAACTAACCTAATACAGTTATGGAAATGTATTGACTTAATACATTGTAAGATGCATCCTAAAAAGTATAATACAGCTGATAGTGTATCAGTTAATCGTCACACAGTCGTAGGATGATTCTGGTGGGTGATATTTCTCTCACTGACCTGAGTAAACAATTCTTTACAGCCCAGGTCAGGCGCATATGTAGTCGGCAGTTCACCTCACTGACTCTTTCAAAAGAAACGGATATAATGAGCCGAGCTTTCTTGGCTTCTCTGCTCAGCAGCGAAACACAGATTTACTGTATGGTTGCGTTTTGTGCAGTCGTGTGATCTCAAGCATCACAAGGAGAACAAAAAGAAATACCAGTACAGTAAGTGTGTGCATGCATCTGTGTGTGTGTTTGTGTGTGGAGGGCAGGGGACAAGACCTTTCAAAGTGATTTCCCTTAAAGGAGAGATGATCCGATCCCTGGGCGTATCGGTAGAAACTGTGACCACACATTGAAATAATGAGCCTTATTCCTCTGGAGGATAAGCAGCAACCAATGGCTGCAGGCGAACAGCTCCATGTTGGCAGAAAACAACATGACCAGCCAAATACTTTTGATAGGGCATCAGCATCCAGGGCTGTGGCAGGGTAAGCTGCACAGGGAAGGAATGCATAATATATTAAATGAGTTGCATCATAGCATGTGCCTCGTCAAGGTGTATTTCAAATCCAGTCCAAGACAGAAGAAGAACGGCTGTGACGGTATAATTAACTCTCTGTCAGCTTAATGTTTGACTTCCCCAGCTGCAGAATAATTTGACTAGGTATTAGCTTCATTTCATATTCACCTGCAGAGACTTCAGGAAATGGCAGGTTTTTATAAATGTTTTATGAGTTAGGTTATATATGTAAGTGATAAGTTATTGTTATTTTGTTTATTCGCTAACAAATTCATACTATAAATACTGTAGAAAGATTATACTCCATGCTTACATTTCACACACTTGAGAAATGAATGTACTCTATTTTGCTCTCCAAGAAAATATGCTCAGAGAGTGGGAGGAACTTTGGGATGTTAGTCTTTGCAGACCATTTACATGCACACAAAGCTATATAACACACAACAGGAAAGGAAAACCCCCCAAAAGCATAATAGGGCCCCTTTAAATGGCAGATTTGGAAGGTTAACATCAGGAGGTTGTCTGTGTGTGTGCGTGTGTCATGCTCAGTAACAAAAGTGAAGACACCTGAAGTACAATATGAGAGATGACCCCAACCGCCTCCAAAACCTTTGAAATTAGGAATGTGAATTTTGAGTCAGGCCTTGTCATCCAAAATCATCAATCAAACTTCGCTCCTGTTGTTGTGCTGCAGCTCCAAAATCACGCGTTCTCAGAAGATAAGAGGGTGCTAAAGCAGCGTGAACGGTTTGGTTTGAGGTCATTTACAGGCAATCACATGTTTTTCTCACCCTCTCATGTGATACTCTAATCAATTCCTTCAATATTTATTGAATATATTTGATGATTGTTTACTGAAAGTGCAGTATTGTGTTGGATAAACAATTTAATCTCCGGGCTTACTGCTGTCTCTTTGGTTTTGCATTCGTCCCGCGCTTGTGGTTTGTGCGCTTATTCCTGTGATTTATTAGGAGGCAGTGAGAGGGGACCCGGCCCCGCTCTCCCCGGGCTGCACTGACACTTAGGTAATCACGCAGCCTGTCCCTGGGCTACGGAGGTCAAGTCAAGGTGGGCCCAGTAAACAAACCTCTTTAGCCCTACTGCTTATTGAGGTGGGGGCTTCGCCAAAGCAATTGAACCTTTCACCACAGCCTGACTGGAGCATGCTGAGCTCAGTGCGCGCACACATAACCCCTGTAATAAGACCACTGCATCCCCCAGAGCACCATCTGCATTCATTAGCTAGTCATGAAAGAGTGGAGAGGGAGAAGAAGGGTGAGAGGAGAGCAGTCTGGAAAGGGAGCGAGCGTGATAACAAGTACCCTTCGGCTGTGCAATTTGTTTCGCTCCTGTCGATAGGATTTAGACTGATGATGTGACCAGGTCATACATCGGCCTCGTTATTCAGCTATTTGGAAACTAGGATACTTATTTTCTCAACAGTAGCTCACTCTGTCTCATTTGAAACACCCCAAATCAAGCTCTCTGTGGTTTGTTGTCCAGTGTCCGCGAGGGAAAACACTGAAATGTGGTAGAGAGGAAAACAGGCGCGAAAAACACATTCCTTGCCGAGGCTTGGTGATGCATCATGGCAGCAGCTCCCTCTTTGAAATCAAAACGCTTTAAGCTGTGCCGTTTACAGGTCGTAAACTCTGTTGCATTTTTTAAATATTAGGGATTAAGCCACACGGGTCATGGATAGCTTTACAAATTGGAGTCAAAATGACTTTGGAGCTAAGGTTTACGTTGGGTTTAAATCAAGGTCCTGTTCTATATTCACATGCACACAAGGGGTTGTGCTGCCCTAATAATAAGATGAAAACGGCTCTGGCTCTCATTTGAATTCAGGAATATTTCCATATTTGCTTATGGTAGAGACATTTTAAAAACTCATTCTCAAGCTGATTTCAAAGCTTTTTGTATTCTATGCAAGATCATTTTCAGTGTTTCATATTAAGAACAAACTGATTCTCTGGAGCCAATATTAATAGCAGAATCCAACCTAAACTTTTTTATTTTCTTCCCTACGCGATAACATTATTTTCTCTCATCACTGTCCCAGTTAAATAATTATTTTGGAAAAGGTTTATTAAGATGAGTCACATTAAAAAAGATAACTAGATCAATTAGAATAGTTTCCCTGTGGCTGCCTGAAGGGGGGACGCCTGCGAAGAGAGCCTTTCATGCTTGATGGGTCTTGATGAAAACCAGACTGCAGCAGAGTTATTTCTTTAGTGTCAAAAGAATGAGGTTATTTTTGTTATTCAAAGCAATATAACAATAATAGTAACAGTCAAACTTTGGATAGCTTTGGATAGCTTTGGGGCAGATTAAGTCATTGTGTTTTGAACAATGGAGCAAATATTAAATGTGAAATTGCAGAATAACTGCAAAAATAAGTTTATCTTAATACTGCATGGCTTTAAAGGTCCCATGTCATGGCCATTTCTACTGATCATATTTCCATTGTTGAGGTCTACTAGAATAGATTTAAATTGTGCAATTTTCCAAAATCACATGGTTTCTCATACAGCATCTCTGTATAGTATGTGTATTCACTCTCTGTCCTAAACGGCTTGTTGGAGCTCCTGCCCCCCCCCCCCCTCCCATGTGAGCCCAGTGTGCTCTGATTGGTCGGGACGTTGCGAGGCTCGTTGCGAGGCTCGTTGCGAGGCTCGTTGCGAGGCTCGTTGCGAGGCTTGTTGCTGCTCGCCGCTGCTGCGAGGAGCGGACAGATTTCCGGATCGTCGATACAGCGAGAACAAGCTAAACTCATCCTGAGCACACACAAACACTCACAGCCGAAGTAAACACAATAAGTGTGGCTTGATATTGAGTCAGAAAAAGGTTTATAACGCTGTGAGCATGGGTCTGCGGAGAGCATTTCTCCGCGATCCCAACTCGTCTATTACCAGCGTTCAGGGAGCTCTATGCAAGTCAATGGGGACTCCCTTAGTTAGCCAAGGGATCCTGGTGTGTGAGGGGCTCCGCGGATTGGTCCATTTGGGCCAATCCGGTAATTTGTTGTTGATTTGGGTGTTCACACATCACAGAACCAGGAAGAAAACAATGGAAAATGAGAAATCTCCAACGAGGCGTTCTGGGGCAGCATAGAGAGGTATTTTCTGTGTTAGAGTTTTACTCGCTACAGGGTGTTCTTTGAGGGTTTGTGACTCTGCAGACCGTTTACATGCAGAAAAACCTTCATAACACACAAGGGGACAGTTAATAACCAGAAAAGCATGACATGGGACCTTTAACATTGTATATTTAAGCGATTTCAGATTTTCTCTTTAATAGCATTTTCTACAAAGCCCTAAAACTGACACAATGTAGCAAAGCAGTACCACACAAGTGGATATGCCTGACCTTTTGTATGAGTTTTCCTGTTCAAGGGCTCTCTGCTTTTTTAACTAAACCATTTTTGTTCAAGTTCAACAAGTATGAATCAGAACACAAAGTCACTATGAAGAAGAAAGGGACCAAAAGAGGGCAACGGAGGAGGGGAGAAAAAGCATCAGATAAATTGAGCCTGACTGCAAAACAAGCCTATATTTAGTGGCTTTTCCACAGGTCAGTTAGTGCCTCATTTGTCAGCTCGCTGACATGAGGAAACATTTTGGGGGAAGATTTTGATCCTAGCCAACTGGACCCACACTTCTCTACCTCATTATTTCTCATCAGGAGCGTCAGTTCCTCCTGTAATGAGCCCTGTTACGCAGTGTCTCTCTGTTGTTGTGTGGTAGCATACATCATTCTGCTGCACATCGCACACAGCAGGTCAGCGTGGACCCAATGCCCAGGGATAGCATGACATTATACCAAGCGGCGGCAGGGGCAGGTCACCCCCGCCCCGGGGACGTGGGGGGATGCCGCTGCCGCTGCAGAGCATTCGTCCTGACATTTGGAGAGCAGGTGGACAACACAATGGCAGACAGAGATAGCGGGGGGAGGCCGATTGAGATGGAGATGGCGGGGCTGTTTGGGATGCACCGTGGGGATGACAGGGGTCAGCTCGCCCCATCTCCCGGTGGCAGCTAGCGAGATTAGAAAACCATCAAACGTCCTCTGCTATACGCGTCTGAATGGCAGCTGTATAGATGAGCCATGAGTGCCTGCGTGTGGCCTTGGTTGTATCCTCTGTGTGTGGTGGGGGGTGGTGGGGGGGGGGGGGGGGGGGGGGGCAGCGGAGCACGGGAGAGTGTATGTGCTCTGAGAATGTCAATAGTTGTATTCACATGCTTAACAGGAAATCAAAGTTCGCTCCTGAGCGTGTTCTTGTTATCATGTGGGGAATGTTATGGTGGTTAACAACAGAATAGTCATTTTATTCATCTGCAGAGTTTAAAGGGGACTTCTGGGTCTATATGTGCTCAGCTGTTTTGTTTTTTGCTTTGTTTTTAAAGTTAATTTCCAATACCAGTTTTTGACAGGCAATTGTTGTTCATGTAATCCATAATTATGTTATTGTTAATATCCTAAAATTAGTGCATGTAATTACCAAATTATCTGTGCCAATAAACACAATTTTGTTTTAAACTAACAAACAACTAAATCTTGCTTATCTAATATTATACATCCTGCATTTCTTGTGTGAACTAAATCAACAGGCATTTTATATAAAACATTTGTTTAGATAGGATCTCTTAATTAAATTAGATGGTATATGATAATATACAATACATCCTGGTAAGAATGACAAGTTTAGATAATCGGAGCCTTGTTCATAACCTAAATATTTTACCACAATTTTGGCGCAACTTGTAAAAAACCAAGTTTGTACTTAATCTCTGAACTATGCCCACTTTTATTGACATTATAGCAACATATTGACCTATATTGACATACACAAATGTACAAATTAACTTGTGTAATACATGCAATATTAAGGAAATATTGCAATTTATTTATGATCATCTATGAGAAACTCACTATTAAACAAGCAATCTGATGTGCCTTTGGTAACGATGACATCAGCGTGTTTCAGTAGAAAAGTGTAACCGGGGACAGAGATCTCAAGATAGCTTTGACTTGAAACCTCACAAGCACTACTTTGTCAAGCTATTGTTACCAAATTTACTGTGTTGTCACTGACAAATAAACGAATAACTACAAAATAAAGCCCAAGGTTAATTCACATCTAATATGGTTTTTCAAGCTAACAGCAGGTGGGTTAAAGTATAATCTTTCTTTATGTTTTATTGTCGCCGATAGGAGGACCCATACTGTGTCAGAATCATATACGCCAGCAGTCTTCTATCTCCATTTCCTCTCTAATTACAGCTTAAATGTAAACCCATTATCCCTCGCCACATTATGAGTTACCTCTAGCTGTTCTGAAACTCAAAGAAATGAGGATTTTCGGATTCTGATAGAATCGTAAGAAAGCCTGGTGATAACGATTTGAGCTGATACATGCAATTAGTGGAGGAGGGCTAACAGCATGGTGGTAATTGGGTCTTACAAACTAAAAGCCTGCCCTTACCCAGCAATTAGATCAACCTCCTTTAAAGTTAGTCAATTGTATTGCTGTTAATGGGCTGTGCTTGGTTGAATCTCAACACAGGGAGTTACAGTCCCCCTTTAAATTGGCCACATCTCTGTTACCATTCAAACTTTAAAGTGTGGAAGAATATTTGAAGCGATTAATTTGTTAGTACTGGTGATTCACCGCTCCACCGACTGTGTTATATGAGCGGCTGTTTGATGCATGTTGCTCCATAACGTTAATTTTGATATATATCATACAGAGGAATATTATTCCTTCACTCTGGTTGTGTTGCCAATGATAAACAAATGAGTTAAAGGCATTACTTCTTACTTTGATTAAGTCTATTTTAATGTTTGCTATGACAACATATTTCAACGCACGTTTGCCCAGTAAGACAAAGACCCTAACACATTAGATTGACATAAATGCGGTAGAGGCAGGTAATTAAAACCAATAAGTCACTGCTCACATTATTACTGTGCTTTCTTTACACAACCATAATTGTTGTTTCTTTTATATAATTAAATGCCAAGCATCCATCAACATTTCTCTCTATTTCAAATGTGGATTTACAAAAGGCAGGGGCTTTTTCCAAACAATGCTTAATGCGTCAGCTAATAAACATTAATCACATATCCAATGCACTATATATGTCTCTCATTGTTTGCAGTTTATATTCTCAGAATACCAACCTCAATATGATAAAAACACAGAACTTTGGATAAAAAAATATACATATTTTGGATATTAGCCTTCACTTTTTGAGTAGGTCAGAAAAGAAACAGGATGAGTTTGCACTTCATCTTAAATAAGTCATTGTATTAATATATTGCTGTACAAAAGGTCATGTTCTCTATTTTACTGAGGATGTTGCTCCTCAAAGTGCTACAATATTGTGTGATGATGACAAAATGGCAAGAAAAAACATATGGGAGGATTTATGCTTACGTTGAGGAAAACATGTTTATACAGTAAAAATAGAAATGCAATTAAAGAAAAGTGGATAAATATGTTGTAGGGGTTTAGAAAAAGTATATACATGCCATAGACAAAGAACAACATTAACATTTGGGTAACACTTAAACCAGAGAGAACGTTATAACATATGAATAAACGGGAATGCTGGATAATAATGTAATGTTACTTTGGACTGCTCCCAGCACTAAGCATATTTGAGCTTGCATCCATCAAAATTCTCTTAATCCTCTCAATTTTTGCAAATGTAGCGACATGCATCCCAGCATGGAATTGCAGATTACATGTTTGTTTTTTCTGATGTCTACTTTCATGGAATATTTCAAGCTCACACATACTGAATGAGCCGACTGTAGGCAACAGGAATGGGACATGTTAATGCAGAAGTGGAGTCGTGTTACCCTAAATGCTCTACGATGTTTTGAGTGTTTTGTGGAGTGTTACACACACAGTAAACGCCTATAGAATGTATCATAGCCGTTTAAGTAGCTTCAAAGGAGCATGCAGGGTGTCTGAGTCATGATGGAAACAGAAGCAGACAGGTGCAGCAGAACTGAGAGGAGCAGGAGACATGTTAGTGCAGACTCAGAGCCTGCAGATAGAGGACAAAAAAGAAATGCAGGCAAAGATAAAAACATTTCAACGTATTGAGCTTTTTAGGGAAGGGTTTCATCGACACCGTCAAGTTCGCTAAACAACTGCAGCAACTTATGTAAAGGTGGTGACACAGAGGCTCTGAAGTGATTATCAGAGCGGGTTGCCTGGGTATTTTAGGGTTCACATATTCACTCTTACCCACAGAGATTGACTCCCAGACAGATCTGAGCAGTCTCTATCAAACATATTTGATATTTTTACAACCTGATGTCAGGACGGTTCCTGCGGCGTGCAGACATCAAAGAGCATCGTCCACCCACTGAGTTGATAGTGAGTTTAGGCGGAGGAGTCATACATAAATGTTAGAAAGATGTAAGATACAGTGGGGCAAAAAGTATTTAGTCAGCCACCAATTGTGCAAGTTCTTCCACTTAAAAAGATGAGAGAGGCCTGTAATTTTCATTCTAGGTATACCTCAACTATGAGAGACAAAATGAGAAAAAAAAAATCCAGAAAATCACATTGTTTGATTTTTAAAGAATTTATTTGCAAATTATGGTGGAAAATAAGTATTTGGTCAATAACAAAAGTTCATCTCAATACTTTCTTATATACCCTTTGTTGGCAATGACAGAGGTCAAATGTTTTCTGTAAGTCTTCACAAGGTTTTCACACACTGTTGCTGGTATTTTGGCCCATTCCTCCATGCAGATCTCCTCTAGAGCAGTGATGTTTTGGGGCTGTCGCTGGGCAACACGGACTTCAACTCCCTCCAAAGATTTTCTATGGGGTTGAGATCTGGAGACTGGCTAGGCCACTCCAGGACCTTGAAACGCTTCTTACGAAGCCACTCCTTCATTGCCCGGGCGGTGTGTTTGGGATCATTGTCATGCTGAAAGACCCAGCCACGTTTCATCTTCAATGCCCTTGCTGATGGAAGGAGGTTGTCACTCAAAATCTCACGATACATGGCCCCATTCATTCTTTCCTTTTCACGGATCAGTCGTCCTGGTCCCTTTGCAGAAAAACAGCCCCAAAGCATGATGTTTCCACCCCCATGTTTCACAGTAGGTGTTCTTTGGATGAAACTCAGCATTCTTTCTCCTCCAAACACGTTGAGTTTTTACCAAAAAGTTCTATTTTGGTTTCATCTGACCATATGACATTCTCCCAATCCTCTTCTGGATCATCTAAATGCTCTCTAGCAAACTTCAGACGGGCCTGGACATGTATTGGCTTAAGCAGGGGGACACGTCTGGCACTGCAGGATTTGAGTCCCTGGCGGCGTAGTGTGTTACTGATGGTAGCCTTTGTTACTTTGGTCCCAGCTCTCTGCAGGTCATTGACTAGGTCCCCCCGTGTGGTTCTGGGATTTTTGCTCACCGTTCTTGTGATCATTTTGACCCCACGGGGTGAGATCTTGCGTGGAGCCCCAGATCGAGGGAGATTATCAGTGGTCTTGTATGTCTTCTATTTTCTAATAATTGCTCCCACAGTTGATTTATTCACACCAAGCTGCTTACCTATTGCAGATTCAGTCTTCCCAGCCTGGTGCAGGTCTACAATTTGGTTTCTGGTGTCCTTTGACAGCTCTTTGGTCTTGGCCATAGTGGAGTTTGGAGTGTGACTGTTCGAGGTTGTGGACAGGTGTCTTTTATACTGATAACAAGTTCAAACAGGTGCCATTAATACAGTTAACGAGTGGAGGACAGAGGAGGCTCTTAAAGAAGAAGTTACAGGTCTGTGAGAGCCAGAAATCTTGTTTGTTTGTAGGTGACCAAATACTTATTTTACCGAGGAATTCATTCATTCAACCCTAACCCTTTATTCTTTCCCCCCATTCTGTCTCTCATAGTTGAAGTGTACCTAGGATGAAAATTACAGGCCTCTTTCATCTTTTTAAGTGGGAGAACTTGCACAATTGGTGGCTGACTAAATACTTTTTTGCCCCACTGTATGTATGTCCTTATGGGATGTTCCTGGTAAGAAGTTGCAAATAGTTGATTTATTATATATCAGTACTGTGTTGACAAGCCTCAATGTAACACATGTGACTACTTTTTACCTCTACTGGATCCATACAAACTACATTCCCAGGAATCGTTTTTTAAAATCTTTAAAATCAACTTGGGTCTCATTTTCAGTATGACCATAATAGCAAGAAAAAAGTAATTTCTGTTTGCATTAGATGCGCTACAGATATGATTCAATGCTAACACACGTCAAAATAGATGTTTCTCACCAGTCTAAGTTGTGTTTGTTTTGATAATTATTGTATTGGGTTAATCCAAAGCATAAATGTAAGGCAGAAACTAGAACAAAATGTTGTTTGGTCTTCCCACCACGAGGAGATAACTTTACTCTGAGCGTGCAGCAGCTAAAGGAGAACAAAATAGCACTCCATAAGTATAACTAAGTTGAGTCTGAACACACTGAATGATACATAACCATGTTCTTACATTCAATGTGACTTGCACCCTGAAGGTAGCATTATATTTGGTGACGATTAAATATCTACAAATCCACAAAGAATTCATAGAGGAAAACACCTCTTCTAACTGCAGAATCATCAGGTTTTAAATGTTTCTTAAGCATTAAAGTGACAATTGCATATTGGAACGGCTAATAGCTAATTCTTTATACTTATAATACTGCTCATTTTCTAAATAAAAGTCATAACAGCCGAAAAAAACATGTTTACAGGGTCTACTGTTACAAATCTACAAAGAACTGTGTTGGGGCGTTGTTGTCTTAATTTTTCTGAGGATGCCCACAATGTCAGACTTTAAAAAATCTTAATTAGATAAATAAATTCCAAGCAAAGAAATATTTGAACAGCTTGCTTTGAGACATGTAAGTTAACATACATGGAAATGAAGCTTAAGGATTGTATTCTTCCCTCTGAGGGCTGGTTGATGTAGCTATGTTGTCATTAAACCGATGAAGGCTTTCCAACAGCTTGACATCTGTCTCTAAATTGACATTTAGTATTATTTCAAGATGTCTGAGAACATGTCGGAGAAGTTTAATGTCCTCTCTAAACGCTAATTCCTTGTACTTACTATTACAGATTTGCGGCCTCCAACCGTAAATATAATCCATTTTCCTTAACAACTGTCCCCCGAAACCTATTTTCTATGCAGTTTGATAATATAAATCGCAACAGACATTTATGAGGGCTCATTTGTAGTCAGGCGATGTTGAAAAGCAAGTCGGAGAGAAACTCGTCAGCTGTTCAGCCTTGGGTAGTTTTCCTTTTTTCCTTTTAAAGTAATGCTACGCTGGTCTGGTAGTTATTCACTAGAGGCTGGCTACTGACTGAATAAAGTGAAATATAAGCTTCTAAAATGCAGTCCATCAATTGCATGCCTCCATCTTCCTGCTGCGCTCCATGACTTCCTGCCTTCTGGCTCACATCTCCTCAGGAATGAAGTGCATTGCCGAGTGTCCACATCGCACCATAAAAACAGCAGCTGAGGCTGAGCATCAACTTTATGTGAATGGACTGGAGCATAAAATGTAATGGGTGGAACCATTGGAGTTCTCCTCAAATGGCTTTTTTTAAAAGGTTTGTCGACATATTTTCCAGGAAGCTGGTCTATTAAAAAAAGGAACATCTTTATTGAGCTGTCAGTGGGTGGACAGGTCAGATGCCCTTAATAGTGTCCTCAGGCTCCACGCGATTCAACAGGGATCAGTGCCGATGGCTGCCTCGCCACTAACGAGATATTGTTTTCCAGGGCGACGTTTGATTTAGAGCAGCTGGTTAAATATACCCCTCAGTTAGCAGCGTTGCTAATGAAATAACATGACAGCCTAATATAGCGGAGACTCATTTCTGATCCTCAGTTATGAGTAATTTTAGGCAAGCCATCCTTTTTTTCAGACTGTGATGGTTTCTATACTGTAAACGCAGTCTGTCGTCTGCTCTGTCTAATGATGTCTGTGCTTCAGATCATTGCTGCTCTGTCATTCTTACAGAAATGTACAGTTTAACGGGGGACCCTCATACCCTATTGCAGTTCAACCAATGCTTTGTGTTTCATGACACTGTGCCTGTCACACTGTGAAAGGCATCAGTGGAATCTGCTCAAGATGAAAAACATGAGAATCCAGTTGGGGAGCAGAGACGGCAGCCGTTTAAAGAAAGACATGACATGTGCTTGACAGAAAAGCAGCATGTGTGCATGTCAGATGAAAGACCAGAGACTGGAGAAGAGCATCTCTGGCTTCTCTTTTGTCTGCCTCTGTAGAGACCAACATGTTCATGGGGAGACGAGGCATGGAGCATTTTGATTAGAAAATACACTGTCAGGCAGGATATAGAATTATGTTATTATGTTATATAGGGTACTGAAAACAAAGGATATAAAAGAGATACCATTTATGAATTGAAAACTACTAACTTAAAGGGAACATATTTTTCTCATTTTCAGGCTCATACATCTCTTTCGGGTTCCTAATACATTTGCTTTGCCTGTAGGCTATACATGATCTATATGTCCATGTGTCCAAGACGAGAGAAACAAATTAGACACAAACGAAATCCCACCCATCCACACATATGACCAGCTCCATACTGTAGCTGGTTTAGTTGCTCTTGCCCAAAATTCCAACTAGACCTCCTGGATTGTGAAAAACGTAAACCAGTGATGAATTATACTTCCAACGGAACATGTTTGGCAAAGCAATTTAGTCAAAATGAAATTGCCTTAAAAAAGTTTGTTCATGAGCACCATAGCTTTCTGTCACTGAGAGTTCCCCTCAGCCATGCGTGACATTCAGCCTCTGTGTTTGTTCTGGAAAGAGAGAGACAGTTCTGGGAAATATTTGTCTTCAAATCACGTACCTACTGTATGACTAATGCATCTCTAAATGTGCCCATGTAAGTTTAATGTTGTGCAATAAAAGTAACATTTCAAAAAGATATACTCAGTTTACTCTAAAACTAGATGGCAGTTTTTACATTCCTTATAATCAATGTTGTCATATCTTCATATCCTGTTGAAAACAATAAAATCCCGGCAGCACAGAAAATAATTCAATAAATATATTCTGACCCCCTTGTGTGCAAAGAAATTCAGCGGAAAAACAATAAAAGAAAGACAACTATTTTCCTATCCTTTTGATATTATTGCACGTGTTAGAAAACAGGAGTCGAGATAAAACCGCACAGAGGGGGCTTCTAATTTCTGCCAAATAAGATTGATACCAGGGGGATAATTGTTAGGTTTTCCTTTGCAGAACAAAACATTTAGACAATAGTTCATTATTCTCCAAAGTGTCATAACAACAAGAACATTTTAAGTAAGGGAAAAGCAAGACACTTCATCTAGTAGTGGTCCTTAAAATCAAATGGTGATTAAAGCTTGATTGTAAGTCAAAGCTGCGATTAGCTGCCTTTGTCCAGTTGTGGAGTTCCATATCCTCAATTCAATTCAATTCAAAACCTTTATTTATCCAGGTAAAATCCCATTGAGATCAATGATCTCTTTTTCAAGGGAGACCTAATGTAATAGACAGTAATGTGAAACTTAGGCCCTTTCTCATTTCTCTAACTCCCCTCCTCGACTCCCCTCCTCGATACTTAGTCCCGCCCACAGGAGATGCGAGCGGAGGAGCTGAGGAGGGGAACCGAGGAGAGAGGAGGGGAAGCAGCAGGCGGTTAGAGAAATGAGAAATCTTCTCCTCTGAGCGGTCATTTTAAAGAGACGTCCATTAATGATGACAGGAAGTCTTCATGATGGACAGATGTGTTCATGACGACTTATATATTTACTTTTAATTCATTCACAGTGCGGTATAATGAGACAATAACAGGCTACAGATAGCGGACACACACACACCCACACATATATATATGTATATATTTATATAAATATATACAATTTCAGAATCAAACAGAGCACTCTCATAATAACGTAACACTATCAGAGACTGGATATATCGAGGCGTGTGGCGCAGTGGATAGAGCCTTGGTATTGGGATCAGGGGAGCACAGGTTCAAACCCCACTACAGTCAGCATGTCGTTGTGTCCCTCAGACACTTCACCCCAAAATTGCTCCTGTGGGGATTGTCCACAGTATTGAGTATGTAAGTCGCTTTGGATAAAAGCGTCTAACAAGTAACATATAATAATATATCCCCCCCCCCCCCCCTCTCCCCTCTCTGGTCGCTACAATGAGGTAAATAAATGACGGGCCAAAAGTTTTATTTACAAGTATTAAAAGTAAGCAGAGGACACCAAACCAACTGAGACCTGTCTGTCCACCGCATCTACGCACACACTGTACCACACACACCTACACCACACACACGCGCATACAGTTCCTAAAACAGGCTACAGCCGTTGTGTATTTTATTGTGAAGCACTAAATGGTTTTAGAAAAATATCGACTCTTTGTAGATATCTACTAAACTAAAGCAAATAAAGAGAGTAGGCCTGTTATACTGAGTGATATATATTTTACACACTGCTCTGCTTTCTGCACGGACCTCACAGCTGTTCTCTCTGTAAACATCGCGTTGTGATGAGAGCAGTTAATAAAATAATATCCAGGGGATGCATGCAGAGCTGTCATTGGCTGAGATAAGTCCGGCCGTGCGTCACGACTCTTTGAAACATCTCTGTTCCCGGAAATGCATCCACGAAGGAGCCGTGGAGGACCGTGGAGGACCCATCGGTGTATCCTCGGTTATAGCTCCTCCAGAGAGCCTCCTCGACGCTCGATCCTCGGTCCTCGAAGTGCATTTAGAGAAATTAGATGTCCTTCAACATGGCACGCTAAAATTCATTTCCGGGTCACTACCGGAGGACCGAGGAGTCGAGTAGGTGGATTTGATGAAATGAGAAAAGGCCTTAGTGTTTTTTATCCAAGTCCTTTCAGGAGATCATGAGCAAAGATGTAGGAAAAAGCCTCTTATCATACTCTATCTCGCTATGCTTATATGAGATGAGGAAAAATGCACATACTGTGTTCTCCGCTAAAAGTGCCAGAAAATCACGTGTTGAAATGAGAAAAAGACTATAATGGTTCTTTGATGGTGTGTCTGAACATCCCTTATTACATTTTCAGCGAGTGTCTAGAGAATGAGTAACCATGTCAAGAAAACACTTTCTCTGCAGACGGCTTTGAGTCTGTGTTTAAGTCTTTTTCTTCCTCTCTGCTGCAGCTGTCCCTGGGTTTAATAACTTCAGTAGCCTTTCACTTATAAGGCTGTATGATTCCTTGAGGGACTCCAATTGATCAGTCAGTGGTGAGCTCTAACATCTTGGCAGCAAGATGAATGGTACTGACGTGGACTTCATCTAAACTGCTAAAGCATGCACCCGGGGAGTGTGGGTGCCCACTCATCTGTTTCTATATTCCTTCTCTAAAGATCCTTCTCAGTGAGCTAAAGATTAACAAGTAGAAGAAATTGCGCCACCAGAAAATGGACCTGTGAGAATAAAGATCAATGAGCAAGTAATACTCAAACTGTATTCAAGTAATTGAAAGTAGCACGATCTTGATTTTTGAAGGATAGGAAAAAACACAGTATACAAAATGCATTGCAACACTCGAAAAAAAAACTAATTGGATGAACTCAATTCAATTGTGTGCAGGTTTTCTTCTCCAATAAATATGTGTTGTCCATACTCAATCTAAGTACATCAATGCAACACAGTGTAAGTGATTGAGGCCAACTCAATTTTATAAACAGAATATAAATATGGAATGTATATATATTTAGTTTGTATAAAGATGTATAGAAATATTTAAATGAATCAAACATTTTATGGATTGAATCTTGTTGGCAACCTTAACGGTAACTTACAGTGCTTGTCAACCTTGTAATTCTTCTTTTTTTTTTACATGGCTTGGACTTCTTAATGCTCTAAATATCTTTCATTTTTGTAAAGCACTTTGAATTTCCTTGGGTTGAGGGGTGCTTTATAAATAAAATTGCCTTGCCTTGAATACTTGACTCTTAACGGTCAATTTGGACATTTCAGAGGTTGTATATAACACACCACTGCTAAGCAAATAATGACCATTTCTAAGGATGATCAAGTAAGAGAAGGAAAGAGGTTAAACACTAGCCCTGGCTCCATGACCTAACTAAAGCACAACATGTGTTTTGCATTTCATTCCTTAATGGCCCATATAAAGGTTTTCCTAATCTTTTTGTTATGCCTTGTGCTTCTTGTCCTTTAACATTGTTTTTGCAAAAGTCAACATTTGCCATAGTACTAGAATATAGGACTAGAGTTAAATGTTTGACCAATATTCCTAATAGACAGAATTTGAGAATATCATGAGTTTGAGAAATACTGACATTTCCCTTTTACACTGCACTACTGCTTCAGTGTCTCTCTCAGATGTGAGCTTATTTGCATGGTTTACAGCTGAGTGGAAATGAGTCCATCTTTTCTAAATATGGTAATCCCGTTAAATACTGGCAAGAGTCATCTTTGTTTTCCTCACCAGGCAAGAGGAATGAGTTCTATAAACCATTACCTCAGTATGTGTGGTGTGTTTATTGCCACATTAACAGATGTTTTAATGTGGCAGCAAACCATTTGAATTGTTTTACCTGGAACTATTTTTACCCCACTCGCACATTTAATTTAAATTAGTACTTTGGCTGTATGAGACAAGCAGCTGTGGTTATTTAGCATCACAGGTTTAGTTTTTTACCTGGAAAATATGCTGCAGTTAGCTGTGTTCAGAGGTTTTTGGAGTCGTCCAAAATGTGTTATCAGGATCTGGAGCACACAGTACGATTGTATGGCCTAAAACCTTTTTTTATGGCTGCTGCTGTTCCTGCGGTCTGGGCCGGTGGCCAGGATGTGACTCTGTTTGCAGAGTTTTGATCTGTCTCTGCATTTTGCCGACTGGAAATGGCCGGCCTGGCAGAACGCTACATGAGGCGGGATTGAAACATGACGAAACAAACTGTATATTTAGCTCTCTGTCCTTCGGTGGTGAAAGCCGACTGAAGCTGGACTTGTTGCTTCATGCCTCAGTAGATAAAGAAGTGTGTTTGCTATCAGGCAGATCCGTCTGTGCATGTCAACATGGTGGTCATGAAATCACATTTGTTCTGAAGTTAAAGTGGACCTATCATGCTATATTTGAACAATATATTGTAGGGCCATACCTATATAAAGTATATACATATATATATTTTTTAAAAATACCAAAAATCCTGCATTTTAGCCATGCCTCATTTCTCTCTATTTGCTCTTTCCAGCCCTGTTTTTGCAGGGGTTGATTCTGTGACGTAGCTTTAATGCAAATGAGCTGCAGCTGACCACGCCCCCCTGCAGGAGAGGGGAGCGTGCTTTGAGATCAGCTGCTGGGCTCTCAGAAGAGGGGGAGAAAAAGAGATCTCCGTCCTCCGTCTTTTATTCTTATGATTATATAGAGTCATTATTAATTTGTTTTAAAGCTCAATAAATAACAAAGAAGATCTTTGACCGGCACTTTTCTAATTTTGTCCGGAAGATTTAAACTTTAACGGACATGCGGAGAGGTGTGTGTTTGTCATCTGCTGGTGGACTACCGGAGAGAATTACAGCGAGGGAGGGATTGCATTGAATAACAGCAGCAGGAGCAAACGCTTGCCTCGGGGAGGGAGAAAAAGAGCCACAGCGGAGAATAAACAGAAGGGCAGCCATGGCATCCATGCGCGGGAAGTCTTCTTCGCTGCTTTTGTGGCAGACTTCAGCGCCACTTACAGGCCTGGCATATGTACCACCAGCGCTTTCGAGCGGCAATGGCCGGCCGTGGCCCAACCCCACATTCCCCTGATAGGTGGAGAGTTAGCCATATAGGCGGAGCTCCTCGTTCCTGACGTCAGAGCATTTTCAAATCTGTATCAGATCCTTTGCAGCCCCGTTTTTAGAGATTTGGGTATGGAGGAAAAGAGAGAGGGTTGTGTTTTCTGACACTTGAGATGTTTCTCAATTCTTAAATGTCCCCTCCTCGACTCCCCTCCTCGACTCCTATCCTCAATACTTAGTCCCGCCCACAGGAGATGCGAGCGGAGGACTGAGGAGGGGAACCGAGGAGAGAGGAGGGGAAGCAGCAGGCCCTGTGTCTGATGGACAGATGTGTTCATGATGACTTATATATTTACTTTGATTCATTGACAGTGCGGTACAATGAGACAATAACAGGCTACAGATGCAGACACACACACACACATATTTATATAAATATATACAATTTCAGAATCAAACAAGTATGAGAGCACTCTCATAATAACGTAACACAATCAGAGACTGGATACTGCCAAAAGTTGTATAAGTATTAGAAGTAAGCATAGGACACCAAACCAACTGAGACCCGTCTGTCCGCCGCATCTACGCACTGTACAACACACACACCTACACACTGTACAACATGCACCTACACACTGTACAACACACACACCTACACACTGTACAACACACACCTACACACTGTACAACACACACACCTACACACTGTACAACACGCACCTACACACTGTACAACACACACACCTACACACTGTACCACACACACCTACACACTGTACAACACGCACCTACACACTGTACAACACACACACCTACACACTGTACAACACACACACCTACACACTGTACAACACACACACCTACACACTGTACAACACGCACCTACACACTGTACAACACACACACCTACACACTGTACAACACGCACCTACACACTGTACCACACACACCTACAGCTCCTAAAGCATAATCAGGCTACAGCCGTTGTGTATTTTATTATGTGAAGCACTAAATGGTCTGAGAAAAATATCGACTCTTTGTTTGTAGATATAACTAAACTAAAGCAAATAAAGAGAGTAGGCCTGTTCATCGCGATGCGATGAACGCAGTTTCTAAAATAATATCCAGGGGATGCATGCAGAGCTGTCATTGGCTGAGATAAGTCCGGCCGTGCGTCTCCACCGTTCCCGGAAATGCATCCGCGGAGGAGCCGTGGAGGACCGTGGAGGACCCATCAGTGTCTCCTCGGTTAGAGCTCCTCCAGAGAGCCTCCTCGATGCTCGATGCTCGGTCCTTGATGTGCATTTAGAGAAATTAGATGTCCTTCAACATGGCGAGCTGAAATTCATTTCCGGGTCACTACCGGAGGACCGAGGAGTCCAGGGGGGGGAAATTTGAGTATTGAGAAACCTCTTTGGTGAGTTCCCTGACACACCGGGGACACATATTCATGTATAAAAGACGTGCAAAAGTGCATGATAGGTCCCCTTTAACATATTCAGGCACTTGATATCTCTTCCAATGATTTGTTATCAAGGGCTTGTTGAATCTGTACACTTGGTGTTTAGATAAGCAGGTTCTTGATTACTGTGTGTTTTTTAAATGACTGTAAATTGCTGTGTTATTGTCTTAATTATTAAACTTATAAGCTGTCATGTACTTCAGTAATTATGTTCTGCCGTACGATGTCAGCTCCTTGAGTAGGCGTGAAGATGAGTGTACACAGCTGATAACAGTTACATCCTGCCTGTAATTAACTGCTTATTGATTTCTCTGCTGTTTGCAACCAAGTCATTAAAAAAGGAATCATATTTTGCCCTTATCAGTGTTTCCCTGATGTTGGTGATTCAGCCTCAGAGTGGTGTAGCTAACCATGAAATAACCTTATCTGAATATGTCCCTGTCTGAGGTTATGTAACAGGGCATTGATATTTAATACTGTGTGGCTTTTCCTTTTGTCATGTTGTAGTTTCTTGGAGATTACAAACATGTACCTAGCGCCGTGAATAAATCCAGAATTCTGCTGCAGTGTTACATTACCAAGTACACATCATACAGTAGCAACCCAGTCTCACGGCATTTCGTGTTCACCAACACGATTTTTAATCTATTGATTCGTGTTCACCAACACGATTTGCCCCTTTTTTTCGTGTTGCACAGCACGATTTTAAAAGCAATGTATTTCTACTGCCTGCAGCACGTCTTTTTCTCCGGTCGGGTCGTGGGAGACCGGAAGCTGTGTGGTTCATAAAAACATGTTCTTACTCAATATCAAGCCACAGTTATTGCTTTTATTTGAAATCGTATAATTTCGGACTTTTGTTGCCGTCTGTGAGGAAAATAAATGGGGCTCAGAGCCTCAGAATACGGAAATCTGTATTTTTAAATATTTGTTTCCTTCTAAATCGTTATTCTTTTCAAAATAACACACTGTTATTTACTCACCAATAACACACAATTATCCTTGCTTTTATTTATTGGTTTAATTCCATAATATCGGGCTTTTTTTGGCGTCCGTCAGGGTCAGGAACTGAATTTCAAAATAAAAATAACCGGAAACAGACGTAGGCCTATAAGGGACATTTCGCGCATCATTGCGATTGTCAACATTTCTGAGTTTAGGATGGCCGAAGACACTACACTACCCATAATCCCCAGCTATCGTTTAGGACTACAGTCCCCGTAAGGTTACGCAGAGCGTCAAACAGCTGTGTGAAATGGAACGAAACCATGCCAGACTATCCAAAACTGGAATCGAACGCCCCCCCAGAACTACACATGCTGGCTATTGTATTTCGCAAAATGTTCTATGGGACGTCTCTACTGAACGTTTTCGTTTTTCCCACAATTAGAAATTGCAAGTATTAAACACATTGGTGTTATCAAATGTAAAACATATAATTAATAAATGGGTGAAAATCGCTTGTGTCCATAATGCGCAGCATTAATACCCACATGACAGCTCATTGTTACTTTGTAATTCTACTCCACTACAATTCAGAGGTTAACCTGGTATTTTTACTCCACTGCATTTATTTGAGTTACTTTGCAGATTCTGATTAATTATGTGAAATATAAACAACCCTTAAATCAGACTTTAGTTACACCTGAGTAAAATTCAGGTAAGGTGATTTTCAAGTGCCAACAATCAGGAGAGATATTTGATAGTTGGTGCTTGAGAAGACTAAACATGTATCTGCAATTTACATGAATGGAAACGAGTAATAAAGTATATTCATTACTCGTTATTCTCTACTAATAGTTCATTAAAGACGGTATATTATGGCTATTTTGCACATCCCTTTCAAGATTTTCAAAGGTGTATTGACATATCATATACACAACTACGGTGTAGTTATGCAATGAATGACACACTTGGGTCACAGGTTCCTCAACAGTGCATTACAAGACATCTATCAATATGTGTGTACCTCCACCATTAAACTGTCATATTCTGCACATTTCTTATTCTATCTACATACATAAGAGTATAATTCATATGTATAATATCAGTTAAAATAAGTGCTTCAACATAGTTAACATTGCAGGAAAGCAATATATTCAGGGCTGCACATAACTGGTGCGCAGGTGCGCATGCGCACCTCCGCCAAAAAAAGAGCACCGGGTCATTTGAAAAAAGGCGCATTTGCGCACCAACATTGAGAGAGGGAGAGAGAGAAGGGAGAATAGAGGAGAAAGGAGATAGAAGAGAGGAGAGAAGAGAGAGAGAAAGATATTTGCGAGTTGCATATTAACTGAGGGCCGGCCCGTAGCACTGGCGTTATAGATGTTCGCCTAGGGCGCCAGATCTGTGGAGGCGCTGCGCTGACAGCTCTGGGAGGGAAAAACATTGTTTTAACCGTTGGCGCTCATCCTAATGTTCGGCCTTGATGTAACAACATTCATAATTAAGTAAATGTAACACCCTTTTCACCCCGGTTACACGTTTCATTTGCCCTGTACGATGGGCGCTGTAAGTGATGAAAATGGGGGATGTTGGCTTATCTGGCGCCCGCAGCTCACAGCCAAAATGCGAGTGTGCGTGGGAGAGAGGGAGGATTGTTAGGGCTGTTGTTATTAGAATCTGGTGCTAGCTGCTCTAACGGATATAAGAAGAAGATGTTTCTACAATGATGTGGAGGGAGAGTCCTCTCCAGTCAGACTGAGAGGCTGATAACTACAGTTCAGTGAGGTAAAGACTCTGAGTGTTTAGATAGTTCACTTTAGTCTAAGTTCAAACGGTTTGGTCACAATTTATGTAAACACACATTTCCAAGGCACTCCTTTATAATTATTGGGATACACAGGTTTGAAATCATTCCAATGTATACTATAGGACAGTAACCAAAAATATCCTTTAAAACTGGAGAGATAAAAAAAAGATCCATAAATAAATAAATGTTAAGGTAAAATATGAATGAACAACACAAATAAAATAAGTTTCATTTGTTATTGGCTATGGTAGGTTATTGGTTATGTTCACATACTTATTTGATTACATCCACTTGTCTAAGATGACAACAGAGACTTTCGACCCAAACCCAGCTATTGACTTGTGGATGCAAGCAGCTAATCACAGACTCAACCAGAGAGAAAGAAGTAGGCCTACATCATCAGCTACCATGTCTGACAGAGAGGAAGACAGTGAGGAGAACAGTCAGGAGGGTAGTGATGACAGCTTGTAGGATTACTGGTCGTGCTAATGTTGTCTTGTGTTCACCACTGCATATGTGTTCTGTGTTCACCTCTGCGTGTTATGTGCCGTGTGTCTGGCAAATAAAGTCAACACCCCCTCCAAAGTTACGGTTTATTTCATTTTAAGGATGAGCACCAAGCAACATCTCCAGGTGCTCCTTTGAGAACCAGGGCAAAAAAGTTATGTGCACCCCTGAATATATTAGACGTTAAGTACTTTGTCAGGCTTAATATTTATCTGTAGATAGATACCCCCAAAGTTTTTTTCTTATTTAAAAGAAGACCTTAATCTGTTATTTAATGTTTAAATAAAGGTTAATTCGTTTTTCTGTTTTGCACCTCCTCCTATTAATATCTTTGTACATTCTGCACTAAACTGTTTTATTGTAGAGATCACATATAGTATCTTCTTGATTTTTTATATTCTATATTTATACTTTCCTCCTATGAAAGTATGTACTCTTAATATTTTTTTAATCAAATAAAACACAATAATTAAATAACGTGCTTTAACCACTAGGAGGTGCACACAAGGTACACACAGCCATAATAACGTTGTATTATTAGTGTAGGACACTTATGTTTTCGTACAACATCTGAAGATGTGTAGTTTTATGCATGCTTTCACATAATTTTACAGCATATTGCTATACTATTTCAGACTCAGTATTTACATTCTTACATTCAAAGAAAATCAGTAATATCTTTAAAAACTACAGTCCTTTTATATCAGCTGTGCACCGTTCTGGTGTAAATATAACCTATCTGTGAATTAGATCAAATGTAAAAGTCAGCCGAATTAGTGTTGATACTGCAAGGAGACGTATTGTGTGAAGAGAAATTGAAGATGTTGTTTAATTGTTGAATATATTTATGATCCACGTCAAGTATTCAGTTTCGGCGGCATTTTCTCAGTTTTTCCAAAGGTCTTCTCATCAGGGCTCTATAAATAAAGAACTACGGCAGATCTGTAATATACAATGCAGCCGAACCGTGTATTACAATGCCGTTATGTGATGACTTTCAAAGAGAAAAGCAAGAGCGCTCGGAATTAATTATTATTTTATTCTTTTAAAATGTTTTCCGGATTTCATATCATATAAACACCAAATCCCAGCATGCATTGCGGCTAAAACATCCAATAAGCGAGCTTAAAACCATAGCTGAGGATCTTGGGTAATCGCTCGAAATGCCTATAGTACGTCTGTTTCCGGTTATATTTATTTTGAAATTCAGTTCCTGACGGACGCCAAAAAAGCCCAAGATTATGGAATTAAACCAATAAATAAAAGCAAGGATAATTGTGTGTTATTGGTGAGTAAATAAAAGTGTGTTATTTTGAAAAGAATAACAAATTAGAAGGAAAAAAAGATTTTAAAAATACAGATTTCCGTATCCTGAGGCTCTGAGCCCCATTTATTTTCCTCACAGACGGCAACAAAAGTCCGAAATTATACGATTTCAAATAAAAGCAATAACTGTGGCTTGATATCGAGTAAGAACATGTTTTTATGAACCACACAGCTTCCGGTCTTCCTCGACCCGACCGGAGAAAAAGACGTGCTGCAGGCAGTAGAAATACTTTGCTTTTCAAATCGTGCTGTGCAACACGAAAAAAAGGGGCAAATCGTGTTGGTGAACACGAATCAATAGATTAAAAATCGTGTTGGTGAACACGAAATGCCGTGAGACTGGGTTGACAGTAGGTGACTTTCAATGTTTCTGTTGGCTGCATAATGATACACTAAAGCCTTAAAGAAATGTTAGTTTCTTCATGTACTGTAACACTGGTAAAACGACCATATTTAGAATATCACATATTGATAACATGTGAACAATACACATATTATATTGAATCAGTTCTTAAGTCATTTCAGTTTCTTTACGTTCTGGCTGTATGGGGCTTAACTGGTTAAAACACCTACATACTAGGGGTGTAACGGTATCCGTATTCGTCCCGTACCGTCACGATTAGGATGTCACGGTTCGGATGTCACGGTTCGGTGCATACAGTCATACGACGAATACGCCTTTTTTTTACGAGAGGGAGAAAAGTCTGTCATTCAGGACAGTGTCCATTACACTATATATATTCCAGGGGGCGGTATTGCACCTAAAAGCTGCCAGCCGCCCTTAAACAACAAATGAAGAAGAAGAAGAAAACAGAACAAAACCAAGCCCCCAGGAAGTGCGCCGGACTCTGAGGAAAATATTCGTTGTGGCCATACAGCGGTACTACACTTCCGTATCAGTCGCTGGGCCCGGAAAGACTTTTTCCCATTGACTAACATTGGGAAAGAGATGTCTGTAAATCGTTGGATAATTGTTTTTAAACTATATAAACAACCCAGTATGAACATTTGTATAGCCCTTATTAAAAACATTCGGTCCTCAAGTTGTAAAATGTGCTAATAACGTTATAATGAGAGTTATTTTCCTCGGCATTATGAACGCACAACTAACCCACAGGACCGCGCCGCCCGGCACGTTCATGTGACGTGTTCAGTACTACATGAGTTTTACCTTTACCCATGGATGCACAATAATAACAGATCATATGATTATATGAATACTTTCATGACGTTTCGCTCTCTCAAAAGTTGGGCCATTTTGTTTTCATGTGCCAATGAGCAGCTCTCATAGGAAAGAACAAGAACCCGCCTCCCACGCTGTATCCAGTTCTTATTATACATCCATGGACAAAACGACCAAATAAAAGAAGAAGAAACGTTAGTATTGCGATTTCAGATAACACACAGGAGCTAGAAGAACCACCTTCTTCTTTTAAATCAGCTGTGTGGGAACAACAGGGTTCCCTGTCGACTACAATAACGATGGAGTGCGAGTGGAGGATCGGACGAGGACGGTGGCCGTTTCACTGGGTGGCCGTTTCTCAATGTCGAGTAAACCTGCTGCAGAGCCACTATTTCATACTACGTAATCGAGTGGCGCCGAAGGACTGTTTAAATGTATGTTAAATGCCCAGCATTCGGCGCCACTCGATGACGTAGTATACTTGAAATAGTGGCTCTGCAGCAGGTATACTCGACATTGAGAAATGGCCAGAGTTTCTCAATGTCGAGGAAGGCTGCTCCAGAGCCACTATTTCAAGCATACTACGTCATCGAGTGCCGCCGAAGGACTGTTCCAATGTCCAGCATACTTGGAATTCTACCGAGGCCGGCTTACTTCATAGCGGGAAATTTCGAGGCTGCACATCTGTAGACTCCGCGGTCTTAAAATCCCCACAATGCTTTGCGCACGGACCAATTTCCAAATCTTTGGCGGAAATCACGCTCCATTTAAGGCGGGGCCTCGCATATGACGCACACCAGCACACCTTTTAGCCTGTTCCACAATTCTTCGTTTTCCGAGGCTAGGAAGGATTCTTGCCTCACTTCTGAAGCATCTGACTCAGAGGTACATGTGCTACCAAGGAAGTGTCCTCGACATTGAGAAACACCCTCAATGTCGAGGAGGTTTGCTTGGTAGCACATGTATGCTGACGTTTAAATGCCCAGCATTCGGCGTCACTCGATGACGTAGTATACTTGAAATAGTGGCTCTGCAGCAGCTTTACTCGACATTGAAAAAAGGCCCGTGTGTCTGCGTTGTTCGACAGCAGTGCGGTATGCTAATGGTAACACACGCCAAACATGCTAAATCATATCAGAAGGCATCACCCAGATTTGCCAATCACCGGAGCCCGGCAAAAGACAACAGCAGCTTATCCCCGCTGTTCTTAAGAAGCCAAGAGACATGAGAGCCGAGAGACCAAAATAAATAACGGAAGCTTTTGGCATATGTTTTTCAACGGCTATGCTGCGCCCTTATGCAATAGTAGAGGACCCCGGCTTTTATTGATTGTGATTGAAAGTGATTGTAACACTATCTTATTTATTATTTTGTAATATTTTCAAGACATTCTTTTTAGTTTTACAGCTTATTGAACCTTTTTGTTTGACATCAGCCATTATAGATAATAAGGCCTTCTGATTGTGTGTGGTACTGTTTGTGGTTTGTTTTTAACTGTGTAATAAAGTTAATTATTCAAAATGTTAAAGTTCCTTATTTTTAAACTGAAACTTGCACTACTGTTCAAAATAAATAAAAAACAAACCTAGAATTATAAATTTGGGACTTTTTTTTGCTTTTTCTTGTTGTACCGAACCCGTACCGAACCGTTTCCCCCAAACCGAGGTACGAACCGAACCGTGACTTCTGTGAACCGTTACACCCCTACTACATACATGAGTGTAATTGATCTTTCATAAAATACAATTATAACAAACAAAGTTATATTTGTAATTGATATGTTGACCAAGATGATCGGCTAGTGAAAATCTGATATTGTGACAGCCTTAGTGCACATACAGATAACATTGTAGATCATAAAACATAACACAATAAATCACTGGTGTAATATGAAAATCATTCATGAGGTTGTTAGGCTCTGAAACATAACCACAATGCTAAGCTGAAATTATATATATATAGAATATAATTATCATACCGGATATTTCAGAATTTTAAGAAAGGGAATTTGTAATTGGCCAACATTAATTTTTTTCAATTAATCTTTTGTTTTCTTTTTACATCTTGAATAGTGGCAATAGAGATAGACACAGAACATGGGAAACACGATACTACTGTTCATGTCTCTGTGTGTTAAATATCAAGCAAGGAGCTAGCTATCTTAGCTTAGAATAAATGTTCTACTGGTTTCTGGCATCATCTTCATGGTTATAAGTCTACATACTTTACATTTTCACACCTAACACCTACATTTTCATTTTCACACCAACACTGATTGTGTTGAATCCTTGCAACTGTACATTTTTTCTTCTTTTTATCCAACATATATTCCAGCCCAATTAACTGTGTAGTTACATTTCAAACGTACTGTGCGGAGACACACCTCTACGCATCAAGTGTTGATTGTGTTTTGATCAAGTTGTACCTGTTAAGAATGAGTGATACTGTCTGGCTTTATCACTACTTTAAATTATTTATATTTAATTCTAGCGGCACCCCAGCAACAGGGAAGTTTGTGTATGTAACACTAACTCTGAGAAGTAATGGATGTCAATTTGAATGAATTCTTTGTGATGTGAAACTTTTTAAAGGCGTGTTTTTCTTGCTTGCAGTTTGCTACGGTGTTTCCCAATCAATTTTTCTAAAACATTCAGTCTCACATTGAACATATATATTTAAAAACTGAACTTTTTTACCAATGGTAGCAGATTATATATCTCCAGGTATGTCTTACGCTGTTTCAGAAATGTAATTTTTTTTGCCAATTTTGTTACAACGCGAACAAAATTGTTGCTCCAAAATTACTCTATTCAAATAATTCATACATAATTGTACCCCAATGACAGATTCTTGCTAGGACTTAATGATAGTGTTTTTAACAGAATACCTCCCCGTGTCACAATCACACATGAAACCTCCTGTGTGTAAAGGAATATTTTAGTCTGATGCTTAGCTGACCTGAGAAACTTCACATGAGTGACTACTCTTTCTCTGTGTGGGGGAAGGGTTTACTGCCCGCTCAGACAGAGTTTCTTTGTCTGTTCATCTGTAATCGATTGGGGTAAAGGCCCGCGTTTCTGGGCTCCGCCCCTTCTCAGAGACCAGGTTCGAGCGCTTCCGTCTTTGTGTGGGCAGAGTTAATTTTGGCAGCTTGCATTGAACAGTGGGAGTTGCTTTGTTAATCCTCCGGCCGTTTTGTCTCTCAATAAATATCAGTGTATTGACTAAGGCAAATCCAGTTTCCCTCATTTCATGATTGGCTCAACATTGCTGCAAAGAAGTTTTTACTTCACACTGTGCATTATATTTTACACATGGTTTACTTCTGATTCTGGTTGGTTGTGATAAGAGATGTCTTGCTGTCAGGAATCAAATCAACGCCGTGCTGCTGTTTCTCATGTTTCCCTGTTGTGCCTCCATCCCTGTAGCTCACATTCCACTGGGCAGGTGAGGATGATATGGGCGGTCACGCGGCTGACAGTGAGAACAGTGTGTTGTTCTGGACGCCGTCTACCTGCATGTTACATCAATTGTTTGATTTCTGCAGAAACTGAAGGCAGACTGTGGCTTAGATGTTATTTTAGGAAGAAAGCAGGAGAGCACTTTACCCAGTGAATGGTAAGGAGTTTCAGAACAGAAATTAATGTCCAGCTTTGCACCATAAGATTCAGTCTCCAGAGGGATTTCTCGAGGGCTTTTTGAGCTGGGACCGGATTTATTTTGAGTTAAAGGACAAATTACATCCTACTTTTAATGTAAATGTGGCCTATATAGGAGCAGATGTTCTAGAAGTCAGCTTAAAAACTCTGTTAATATATTAAAAATACATATTTTGTGTCAGTTTGTCCTTGGATCTGCAACCATTGATAATAGTATTTTTTTTAAATATATTTATGTGATCCATTCATATCTCTTTGACAGACAGCTATTTGAACAGATAATTCAAAATCTCTGATGAATTATTAGACATTTGGGACTTAAAAACATGTTTATGAGAATAAAATGCAAGGACGTCATATGTGAATAAATAACTATATATACTGTATATATATATTTAATAAAGTCAAAGGAAACTGTTCTCTTTTACTAATTTCAGCGGGCAATGTGACTTGTTAAAAAAAGCTAATCAAAAAGAGAGTGCATCCGTCAACTCTTCCTTTTTTGTGTCAGAGGATTCACACATTGCAAAGTCTTATTTATAAACGCCTTGTTTCCTCATAAAAGTAATGACAGGTTTGTATTTCTGGTTCAGATGTGCCACACTTTTTCGAACTAAAGCACAGTGCCGTGTACGTCACAGTGGTTGACACATAGTAGTTTTATAAATAAGATAACAGACAGCTTGTCAGAGAGTAACCAGTTTCATTCAATCAACCACGGTCGAGTTTAGATAACATTTTGGTTTGTGGTAACACCTTTGCATGAAAAAGGAGACAGTCATATTTTTTGTTTAAAATAATTTGACCATGTTGTTAAACAAAGCTACTTCAGCCCCTTTGATGACATGCATGTGTTCATGTATTGTTGCCATGTTTGGCAAATGTAATACTCCAAGTTTCACTTTAAAACTCTGAGAAGAAGTTATCATGGTAACTTGACTCACCATGCTTTACATTTACTGTCATAAAAAACCTGCTACTTGTTCAATTTCAATGTTGAGAGCCATCTTTTAATGCATGTTCTGGACTTGAAACATATATTAGTATTTATGTCAAACATGTTATTTTTATTGTTTAATGAAAAGGGCAGAACAAGGGGATTCTCCTTATTTTTTTCCAGCTATGAGCAGGTTCTGGATACGTATTGCTATTTATCAATCAGCGATCGATGCATACACGTATGATTGTAGTGCAGAGTGCTTGGCTTCAGAGTGCTATTGATCGGCTGCAGGGTTGGGCCTCATGCCAGCTCTCATTAGTGCTCTCTGTCCTTTTACCTTTCTTTGTCTCTCCGTGACACTGACGTCGGTACCTGGTGATTCTAACTGATGACAGCCCTAAGTGCTTTAATAGAAATGTATTGATCACAGGCGTTGTGAAAGTTTAACACACACCACAACACACAAACATCACATGGAGGAGAAAAACAGGGAGTCCATGTCCTGCAGTACATGTATGTTTGACCTCACGACGCTCACACAGTTGGTCCCACATAAAGAGTTTAGTTTGTAATGTGAAGACATGGTCACCCTGGTTAGACATACCGTTTTACAACCAGAGAAGCAGAGGGTCAATGGTCCTCCAACCACCGTCAAAGTGTCCTTGAGCAAAACATACCTGCCCATCTGCAGCTCTGGTATGTTTGCATACATCAATGTTTGACTGACGATGCAAGAGAACAAATAGCAGTAATATACACATCTGGTTGTTTGAAATATGCCCAGAGGGTTTTCTTAATAATAAATGAATGTTCAATTATTCATAAAATAATGTTGCTGCCACTGAAGTGTTGAAAACAAAATATTCCTTTTTCCTTTTGTTCTTATTTATTTTTTCCAGCAAAGAAACATCCAGAACCCTTAAGTAGCCAAAGTCAACACCTTTTGAAATACGAATAGCAAAATGAAAAAAGAAAAAAGTGTAATTATAATGGAAACATGAATGTAAACAAACATTTTTTTTTAACAGGTATTAAAAATGTAAGGTATAGCAAATTAAATACAATATTAGGAGCAGGGGCGGATCTACGGGGGGCAAGGGGGGGCAGCTGCCCCCCCCCCCCCCACTGTAGAGCCTTACCCCCCAGCTGCCGCCTAACATTTGTTTCCCTAAAACTGTACTAAAACAAACCTACACTATTTCCACAAGCTTCTCAAGCTACAAAACAAGCATTACATTAGTTAAAAGTGAATCATTTAAAATATCATTTTAGGCCCGTTAAAAACACAGCCACGGCCCTGCATTAAACTGCGGAGCGGCGTTCACACAGACCGCGGCTCACACCGCTGCAGAGTTTGACTGATTGATTGATTGAAAAGTTTATTAACAGCTTGTATATTGGGTACAGTACAGTACAGCTCAAAACATACAATTGTTAAGGGGATGCAGACCAGAGAAAGACTTTCGTCTTGTTTACATCAGGGTCCCCCATTTCCAATTCATCATATCATTTAAGACATATAAGACATATTTGACATACAGATGGCTTATTTACAATTTACATACAGGTGGTTTTTTACATACAGATTGCTTATTTACAATTTTCATTTTAGATTTCGTTCTAATACATCCTAACCGGACATTTAAGACATACCAAGTCTACAGATATACAGTTAGTAACAGAGTCTAAAATGCGAGTATATACATAGATGGGGGGGGGGGAAGCTGTCCATTGAACGACAGGTTGAGATTTGTACCATTACCGGGGCCAGTTTTGCAATGCTCTCCCCCGAAGGTGCTCTTTAAGAGAGGTTTTGAAGGTAAGTATAATTTTACTTTCCTTTACAGTTGTGGGAAGAGCATTCCACCTTGATGTGGCATAATTGCGAAACGTGTATTCCCCCTTTTTTGTGCCAAATCTGGGTTTCACATGATTTGTGGAGCTCCCTCTGGTGTTATGATCATGGTATTCCTTGACCTTTGGGAAGAATTTTGACATGTACATGGGTACCATAGAGGTGTAGTGGATCTTGTAGACCAGGCCCATTGCAAGTAGCTGTACTCTGTCGTCTACTCTAAGCCATCCTAGGTTGTCAAAGTGGGCAGAGGTGAGGTGGGTTCTAGATGAAAGGTCAAGCAGTAGTCTGACCAGTTTATTTTGCGATGTTTGAAGTTTTATTTTTAGCGCCTTGGAGGTGCTATGGTACCATGACGTGCAAGCATAGTCATAGTAACCTTGAATGAGTGCTACTGCCAGAGTTTTCAGGGTGTTTTTGTTTACCAGAGAGGAGATCCGGTATAGGAATCTAGTTCTTTGATTGACTTTTTTTATTACATTGGATGCCATTTTGTCACAGGAGAGGTTTGCCTCAAGAATAGATCCTAGGTATGTAATTTCCTTCTTACTTGTGACAATAATGTCGCCCACTGCAACTGAGAAGTCGTCGGATTTGCTGAGATTATGTTTAGAACCGAAGAGAATGGACTCTGTTTTACCCAGGTGTAATGATAATTTATTATCGGCGAGCCAGGTGCAGATTCTGCCGAGCTCGGAGCTGAGGGTTTTTTTAACCTGCAATCTGCTCCTGTCAGAGACCAGCAGGGCTGAGTCGTCCGCGAACAGGAACAAGTTGCAGTCACATGCTGATGACATGTCATTTACATAAATTAGGAACAGTAACGGACCTAATATGCTTCCTTGTGGAACACCACAGCTCACTGGGAGGGGGGGGGGGACAGAGTACCGTTTACCTCCACCATCTGTTCTCTCCCCTCCAGGTAGGATTGCATCCAGCTCACCGATAGTTTATCAAAACCAATTGCTTTTAGCTTGTCAATCAGAATGGGGTGATTGACAGTGTCAAAAGCCTTTTGTAGGTCCAGCATCACCATGCCGCAGTATTTGCCCTCGTCCACCTCTTGTTTGATGTGGTCGCTCAAATAAAGAAGGCATGTGTCAGTGGAGTGGGATGTTCTAAAGCCAGATTGAAATTCATAGATTAGTTTCTTTTCCGCAAGGTACTTTTCGACCTGTTCATATACTATTTTTTCCATGACTTTCGAGATGGAGGTAAGTATAGAAACAGGGCGGTAGTTGCCTGGGTCCAATTTGCTGCCCTTTTTGTGCAGGGGGGTTACTCTTGCAATTTTGAAGTCTTTGGGTAGAGAGGGAGCGAGCTGTCCCAGCACCTATGGATCAGTTTCCCCAGGGAGCATTTCCCTTTCCACTAGTTTTGTTTTTACTAAGGACGAGAGCTTGAAACTAAATATTAATAAAACTCAGCCGTTTGAATCGATAGCGTTTAACAGACGGGCGCTGTTTGGGGCGTTACGTTTCAAAATACTACGCAGACAGCGTTAGCTGGGAGATCGATCACTTTGCTAAACTACGCGATAGCCTACTCTTAAATCCACGTAAACTACACATCACAGCAATGAGGCCAGATCAATGAAACCAGGATACATCATTTACCGTAAAAACTGGATCCAAACACAGCTGCCTGTGTGCGCTTGATCAATACTTTCTGATGTTATATTTATGATATGCTACATATTAGCTAGGCTACATGGCCCTAACGTGTAAAGTTATACAAGCATTTGTACCAGTGCTTTTCACAAGTAGACTCTTGCAGGCCAGAGTATAGGAGTGATTCAACAACAACACAAATACATATGAGAAGTGATCAGGACGAACAGAAAGAGGAAAAGGAAAAGAGAGATGAAGAGACCAGGAGGGTCAGAGCAGGAGGAAGCCAGGAGGAGATGAAGACATTAGTGAAGAAGAAGAAATGTATGTGAGGAATAAAGATGAAGTGTCAGAAAGAGGGCCAGAGGCAGGGATCAGGAGGCAGATGAAACTCCAGCTGGACCACATGGTATGTTCTTATTCTCCTTACATGTTCCATTACAGCAGCTCAATCTAGCAGCTCTTAGTATTGACAAATATTGATTGAAATGTGCTGCTGCACAGGTCACCTTCAGCTCTCTGAAGAGATGGGTGATGTCATTTGTGTACTTAATTATAAATTGAAATGTTGAGCTTGTCAATCTTAATCTGAAAATCCAAAAACTGAAATATAGGTAAGAGAAGAAACTGACACTTTTGTGATGTAATTCCCTCAATGCAGATCACACACGGACTGATCCATTATTTTAATAGGAGGGTAAATGGTATGGCGTGACGGGGTTGAAACAAACTGACAATATTGCAATTTCATAGATAATTCAAGTATTTTTTCAGAATTGATTTTTGATCAGTTAAAGTTGACAAGCATGTGATTATACTGTATTAGCAGCAACATTTTGGGATAATTGGCCATTTTGATTTGTTTGATATTAAATTAATATGTAATAATGCTTAGTGAGGACATGCAAATATGTCTGTCTAATACTAAGAAAACCAATTTTTTAAAAACAAAATATACATTGTAATGCAAAACAACCTGTTCCATTAATTAATTGCTTTAAAATACATTTTGTAGTTTCCTTTCATTTAAAATGGTTGAGGTAAGCTTGGGGGACTCAAAGGGCACCTTGTTTCTCTTGTGCATTAAGAACACTTGTGTTAGGGCATGAATTAACAATAAATAGGTTATATACAGTATAAAATACCACGTACTGTCTGCCCTCCCATGCCACCATGGCATGACCTCTTGCCCCCCCTTTGCCCCCCCATGTAAAATGTTCTAGAACCGCCACTGATTAGGAGCCTTCATCGCTACATCTTTTGAATCTATGTGAAATAAATTATACCATTTTGGGATATACATTGACTTGAAACTAGCCTAGTTTTCTTTAGAACCCCTAATCATAAACACATTTTGTAATTACAGTGAGTTATGCTAATCTAAAATATCTATCTTCCTCAATGGAGTAGTACCTTGTCATCTAACACTAACATTACGTGTTTGCAAAATGACAAACCTTTCCTTTTAGGATTAGTTATTCTCTCCATTGTTTTTTTCCGCCCAATATATTCCACGTCTTTGTGTACCTTTTCCCTCTCTTATTATTTCAGTGTATTTCTTTTCCCGATGTTTTAATACACTTTCCCCGCTCCATTGTCTTGCAGCGCAGACACTCAGGTTATTGTACCAACAGCAGTCAGACAGTTCATGGTTGTTTCTTCTCATATGGATTGTTACCAGCTTGTGCGGACCAGGGCGCCCTGCCCTCTGAACCCTCATTCTGTCCACCCTGCATGGTGGTATTGGGTCCAGCCTCAGAGTCAGCGACCTCCGCCAGCAGCTCCGATTTTAATCAGCTGCTCTCTCCACACGGGCAACCCAAGCCGCCGCTTCCTGCACCTTAATGAGTCCAGAGTCCCAGGCCAGACCCAGCTCATAGTCTCTCCTCCTTTTCACATCACAGCAGAGTGGTCGTAAATACAGCAATGCTACATCTAACGAAGCGAAACATTTTGCAAGAACATTTTAAAGGCTTTCAGTTATTTCTGAGTGATATCAGTTATATATATATTATATATCTTTAGAGTCATTGCGTGCCTGTTGATTTGAACATGATCCGTGTATCCATCATTTCCTGGTCTTCTCTAAAGAAGAGGGACCAATGAAAACGTTGTCATGTTGCCGTTGTTCAGCATCGAAACATTCCTTAGCTAACAATGACATTATTGTTCTATTAATATAAAGGGAGGTCAGTTACTCTTTAAAACAGTTGGTAGTTATGGGTACTTTTTACTTAAGTACATTTCGAAGCCCATACTTCTTTACTTTTACTTGAGTAAAGAAGTTTAGTCAGTACTTCTACTTTTACCAGAGTATTTTTTAAACAGGAGTATCTGTACTTCTACTTGAGTAAAGGTTGAGTTTACTTTTGCTATCTCTGACAGTAACTCCATTACATCAGTGGAGAAAAAGAGAAATCTCATTTCATTGCCGTCTTCATTTATGATTTGTAATGCCGGCCAGTTAACATTTTGAGCACTTTCTTACAGCTAACATGTTATTTATTCTACCGTATAATCAGGTAACAATAATTATCTTCACCCGTTGAACCTCTTGTAATTGCCTATTGTCCATGCACATCTATCTCTTAAACAAAGTTTGAATATTCTATCTGAGTTATCCCAACTTTTTAAATTAACTTTGATCGGGGGCGTGCTGGTGGCTTAAAGATAATCACATCAAGGGCACGGAGCCTGACCTGCGTGCTGCGCATCAGTACGTTTCTGCTCGGTGAAAATCACTCAATCGGCAATTGTTGTCTTGCCTTTTGTGGGAATGTGAATAGCACCTTATTGATTGGAAGCAAAATGTTTTTAATGTTGTAGATGAGATTTCAGGATTGCTAGCTAATGGGAAGATGGAAGCGCACTGCAATCTATTCTCAAGTCAAGTCCCAAATTGAAAATCTTTACAGGCATAATTAAGGCTTATCTGAAAGGAATGTCAAAACTTTTCAAATGCTATTTTATTTATTTATTTCACCCTTCTAATCCTGCTTCTCACGTGTAAATACTCAAACGTGCTCAGAATGATGAGTCTATGTAGAAACTAATGAATATAAAATAGAGGGCAGTATTGATGTTTGATCTAACTTAATAGCAATGAATATGTGTCCTTGTAATTGATATTGTAATGTTCTTTCACGTAGATAAGCAGTTTAGTGATGTTAATCAAGTCATTTTTGAGTTGTTGATGTTGTATTACCACATTAGTGTAATCCTTAAATTATCTCTTTTCATCCTCTGGTGGGGGTGCAAGGTCAGTGGATTAAGTATGTTATTCAAGGGTATGTGGACAGGTGGGGCTGCACTGGGGTTCAAAGTCAGGCTCCTCCACCGGGGGGGGGTGACCTGGATTTCAAGTAGCCACTGTGATCAGAGTTTTGAAACAAGACTGTGCTTAACACTACTCAAATACCATCAGCCAGACTGTGCCCCCCTTTGTCCACAGTCTTAGTGCTAAGCTAAGCTAACAGTAGCTTCACATTTAGAGAAGGGTGTCAATCTTCTTCAAGACACTGAATCATCTTCTTTGCACCAGTCCTTAAGGCAGGGGTGGGGAACCTTTTTCCTCTCAAGGGCCATTTCAATTTTTTCAACATCCTCCGAGGGCCACACAAATTATTGACCTCTGCTTAAAAATACTAAAATCACAGCCCATTTCATTTGGCCTTTCTTTCATGCTGTGCAAAGAAAAAGCAACCTCTTAATCCAGATATCTCACCATGACTCGCGCATGCACGTGCACGGTTGTGGCATGACCACCCAAACAGAAAGATATGGACACAAGATGTGTGCAAATGTATTTAGTTTCCTATCCATGTGGACATGATTTAAGTGGGGGGGGACCTAACCTCCTCTAGGGGGGTCCGGGGGCTTGCTCCCCCTGGAAGATTTGTTTTTAAATATTGAAGTTGAAAGCATCAACCTGGTGCACTTTGAGAGCAACATGAAGAGATCTATGGAAACATCTCTCAATACCCATTTGAAACAGAACTGTAAGCAGATTTACTTTTTCTTTATGGATATTTTACAAATCACTCTCCTTTGAAACTGTATTCTTGTTTATTAATAACAACTTTTGTTTACTGTCATATAGTATTTTATACCTGTTTACTGTATTCTCTTATTTTTTGATAACTATAATGATCATATAAAGATGTGCCTTCACCTCACTGGTTGTGGAAAAGGCTTCTTATATTCGTTAGCATAGCTAGCTAACCAGATGCTAATAACAACAACGTTATTGACTGTATGATCAGTATGACAGATCGGCACTGGGCTTACAACTAAGACACAGCCACGCAAAAACTGCAGCATGTGTACGGACCGGTACGGATTTATGGGTACTGCCATTTTTTGAAGTCCCGGAGCGGCGTTCTGGTGCTCTCCCTCAGACGAGACATATACCACGTGATGACACGTTAGGCTCGTGTTGTGTTCAAGGACCATGACCGTTGCCAGGAAAAACAGGCACTCGCTTGTTTAATTATTTTGCGGTCTAGATTTCTTTAATTTTTTTATTTTTTGCGTGTGTTTATAAATTACCTCGAGGGCCAAACAAAATGGTCTCGCGGGCCGTATACGGCCCGGGGGCCGGAGGTTCCCCACCCCTGCCTTAAGGTCTTGATTTCATATAAAACATGCTCAAAATGTGTATATGAAGTTGTCTTCGAATGGAATGTCAAAAAGGTATTTCATTTCTTAATCCACTGTGACATAGATGTCCATTGTTGTACAGAACTATTGAAAACACATTAACTAGACACACATGTTCCTTCAGTGTGATGAGCCTGAGCACTGTTTGTATTTCGGTTCTCTTAATATCAAATAATCCGCATATAAAAAAAGTCCCCAACAAATTTAGTTTTTGCTTCTGTTTGAGTCATGTTTTCTAAAAACTGCAGTGCTCAGCTCTGTGAGAAATAACATCACCTTAAAGATAAATTAATCCTACAAGATATATCGTTAGAAACACAAAGACTTGCAGTTAAGTGACGTAGACAGTGAAGTCAGAAAGAGAACAGGCTTTTTCTTTTCATGGGATTTAAAATAACACAAGCTTAATCAAGCAAAAACATTTACCCCTTGTGTACATTAAACACATAAAAAGACACATACATACACATAACATATCATTATAACCCTGATATTTTTTGTCAATGCTTTTGTCACAAGATGGAGTTACTGTCGCAGTGATCGTCAGATGCATTCTAACCCTGTGTGTGTTTGTGCTTCCAGTTCATGTGAAAGCGGGAACCTGTGAGGTGATTGCGGCACACCGATGCTGCAACAAGAACAAGATCGAGGAGAGATCCCAGACTGTCAAGTGCTCCTGCTTCCCTGGACAGGTGGCGGGAACAACAAGAGCGGCTCCATCCTGTGTAGACGGTATGCCAGGATCCTCATTATAGTTTCTGTAATGACTGACTTCTAATTCGGGTAGAAATGCGACACAGGTACAGAATCTGTCACACCTGTCACTGTGCCTCTGGTGCTTATTTCCCTGATTATCTGGGAAAAGAGGTTTATTGTAGGGAAGGAGAAAAAGATACAGTGTTGAGATTTCTGTGACCCTGTTCCTGTGTCTGGAAGCTTTTATAATCTCCAAAAATCCAATCTCCCACCGGTTTATTCACTCACCCTTTTGTGTGGAGTCGACGCCATGTGTGTTCAGCTAGAGTAGACAGCAGGCCAGGTCATTTGATATCATGTCAAAAGTGGCCTCAGTTACAGGTGAATCGATCCCTATCTCCCCTTTTCACTTTAATGGCTCCGACAGGGGCATCCTCCGTTACGACAGTTCTCGTTTCACTTATGAAATGTCTGAGGATGATGCTTCACCCCTAAGGACTCCTTGGAGCAACTTTAGACCTTGAAAAGCCAACCTTTGCTGCACTCTTTAATACCCCTCCTACATACTAACATTCGCCCTGCTCACACTGCACGCTCCTGCACAGAACACTCATCAGCTTGACATTGACCCACAACCCGTAATTCAGACCTGAAAACATACCAGGGCAGGGCTGACGTACCTCCTCCGAGATCAAAAGATTTCAATCCCTGTGATGTGTATACTGTAGAAACCACAGGCACCTCTTGTTGCTCCTACCAGCAGAACCTTCCTACACTTTCAAACAGTGTGTTGATAATTGCCTCCTTGCCGCCATTTAAAAAAACAAAAAAGGTTTTCTTTCTTGTCGATTAAAGATCAGAATCATTATTGTTGTTTACACATTCAAGGGATTGCCATCTTGTACAGTGGTGAATAACTAAAAACAGTGAGAGGAAGTTGGAAACCAGGAGGAAATGTAAAATAAAACTTCTTATTACACGGCTTAGTGGAATTCTCTATTCTGATTAGTCAATTTGGACATTTCAGAGGTTGTTAAGTCTTGCTAAGAGACTGCTGTTAAGGAGGAATGAAGGACTTTGTTCTTTATTTATTACTGACCAGATCACTGCACATTATGCCTTAACTTTAAATAACTTATACGATTAGATACATTTGAATTTGAATATGAAGTCAGTGTTTAAATACAATTATCAGTACAAGTCTCAAGGTTATGTCCAAGTGAATTGCAAGCTAGGTTTTGAAGAGTATTTCAATGGTCTGGCTTCTGAACACACACCTACCCAGCACTAAATAGTAAATAGACACATTTAGCAACTAGATGGTAAATGAAGTGCAGCATTAAGCAAGCTTAAACAGCTTATTCCTACACTTTCCAACAGTGTGTTGTTAATTGCCGCCATTTTTTTAAAACTGTTTTGTTTTTCTTGTATTTTGCTCTCAGCATCCATAGTGGCACAGAAGTGGTGGTGCCAGATGCATCCCTGCATGGACGGGGAGGAATGTAAAGTGCTGCCGGATCTCAAAGGATGGAGCTGCAGTACAGGAAACAAAGTGAAGACAACCAAGGTGGGTTTAATTCACAAAACTATTCCAAGGCTGATGGTAGATATTTATAAATGATGATGCAAAAAAGTCTGGCTATGACCTCGGATAAAAGTTGTTAAGAAATCTGACCCTAGAATATTGGAGGAGGGTTGGAAAAGAAAGAAACAAGGGAGCATAGACCAGCAGAGTAGGAGGCAGCAGGAGAGGAAGATGTGACTCACAGGGTCTCAGAGTCACTGAAGTATTTCTTGAAGCGATCGACTTAAAAAGGGATGAGTGGGGTTCTGCTTTTTATTTAGCTACATCTCGCGATTTGTTGTAGGAGTCTTAAGTATAGACATTTTATTGTATTTTTACTCTAGTTGCTAATTTGGTAGAGGCAAGTAGATTGTGAAGTGAGCAAAGCAGTACTGTGGCAACACTGGGGGACAGACAAAGATGTTATGCTGAAGCTGCTCACAAATAAACACGATAAAAACATCCAATGCTGTGCATGATACAGCCAAATAATTCTTCATGCACTACTGGAGCATCAGTTTACTATTTTAAGTTACTGTCTGTGTTCGAAAGAAAACAGACAATGCGCAGGATTCTCTGATAGCATTTAGCATTAGCGTCCAGACGCTAAATCTTCTGTTCATGGTCTGCCTAAAGACTTCATCTCATCAGGTTTTTTAGCTTGTATCCTACTATTTAAGCAGTTCTCCTCTGAATAATGAATTGGTAGATTGTTCATTTAGCTACTGGTTAATATCAATTTAAAGACATTTGTTTAAAATGTATATATTTTTCTTGATGACATTTATGAACTTGTTCTGTCAAGCTTTTGGTATTAGGCCACCCACCGTGTAAATGCTAGGACAATTAAATTGATCAGAACTCAAGAATATACATTAGTGCCCATTCTATGTTAGCAATGCTCTCCTTAATAATCTTACAAATAAATATATATTTTCAGTGTTTTCATCACAAGCTGAGATCTGGGCTTGTATTAACACAGGACCAAACTACAGAATATTAGTGTCAAAATGATTCATGAATAAACATGATGTGTCACTTTAATGTATTCAACAGCAGGCATTTGTCTTGTTTCTGCATGGATCTACTATATAATTTCACAGACATCTTAATTGAAGGGATGAATGAACATTTGTCAGATTAATCCGCTTGAATAATAATAATCGAAGTGACAAGTAAGTAATTAATACAATCTGAGATCAACTTTCAGCTGAACATTTATTTTTTTATCAAGGTAAAATATATGCAGAAGCAATGTTATCGTGAGACTCCTCAGCTTGAGGTGAGAAATAAGAAATATAGCACATGACAACTGAGCGATTGGAAAATCAATTATCACCTCTGAAATATCAGTGTGAAAGTACACAAGTTCATTGGTAAAATTGGAAAAAAGACAGCCTGTGGGGACCTGAGCATCCCGCTCACGTGGCTCCATCGCACCCTCATGGTTTCAGATGAAAGAGAGAGCAAGCCCGAGTCGGGTCCTGCCTTTGAAAAGTCAGAACAGGCTTGCATATCACTTCAAAAGTGCCAGCAAGAAGAAACACAAAGGCAAGCAAAGGCAGGAGAAAGACAAACAAACAACAAACAAAAATCCCTCCAGGAAGCCAAATCGTCGGGATGTGCTGAGGCAGGCCAGGGGGGCTCAAGCTGTGACACTTCAGATATTAATAGAGGTTATCTGGACCTGTGTTCTGGGAGTCAGGGTGTGGTGGACCTGAAGTGGACGGGGGAGAGGAGGGGGGGTCATATTGGGCTTTTAGTCATCCATCACAGCTCAGTGTTTGACTCACCAAATGCCTGTAGTTGAGCTGCCTCCTCCATTATTCATGGCTACAGCTGGCCTGGACGAAGTAGAGCTTTTTATTTTAGCCGGGTTAATAATTGATGCCCTCTCACACAGCCACGAGAAAGCAGAAACAGAAGCAAAGACAAGCAGGGGTCCAGGTGGCTAGTAGAACCCGTCAGAACCTCAACTCTTTTTTGATTTGGGAGTCAGCGGGGCTCACTCCATGCTCGTGACCCTGTTGCCTCCCACAGAGGGCCAGGGTCTGCCTGTGTGAGCGGGGCCCTCTGTACCCGAGCTTCCTGCACAGTTAGCATCACCCGAGTAATAAAAGGAAGAAGGGACGGTTCCTTTTTGAGAAAATTGATGCCGGGTCTTTCGAAATGGCTTGAAATTTTAACTTTGAATCCTATATATTGGCTTAAATACCAGACAAAGTACAACTTTTGTCGATGAAGGATCAGAAGTGTTCTTATTGCTGAGTAAGATTACACAAACAAATAATTTGTATCAATGTTGTCCATTGATGCATGGTAAGAAAGTAGGAGGAAGTTGTTAAACAGGAGCAAATATAAAGCTATTAAAAAATATATATTATTACACAGACTGGTAGAATACTCTATTCTGATTGGTCAATTTCAAATTCGTATACAATTATACATAACAAGAACATTAAAGATACATTTGACCTTCTTTAATATAAAGTCAGGGTTCAATTAAATCATACATTATCAGAACAAGTCTCAAGATTATGTCTAATCAATATTACAGGCTTCTAGGTTTTCAAGACTATATACTGTAGATTATCTGGCTTCTTAAAGGTGGGGTAGGTCATTTTGGAGAAACCAGCTCGAGTGCGCTAGAATTTGAAAATACACAGCCGGAAAAAATCTGCCACTTCCTTACAGAGCCCCTCCTCCAACACACACGAATGTGCACATGACCAATGAGGGCACGAGATAAGTTTGTGCACAGATGGAAGGCTGACAGGCAGGTAGGCCATCCAGTTACTTTAGCCGGGCCGGCTAAAATAATTGGTCGTGCTTTTTACAGCGCTACGGCTTCCACAGATGACATTTTTTATGGATTTTTTGTCAAAGCATTTAATGTATTCATTGCTATCGGGATGTTAAGAGCATTCCATGGAATATAACAAAAAGTGTTTCTGAAGTGAATTACCTACCCTACCTTTAAGCAAGCTTCAAAAGCAAGATTTGAGAAGGCACACCAATTAAGAAAACATACTTGATTTAATGTGACATCAAACAACAAACCATAGTACTCTGTTCCTATTTTTATATCTTTAAAATTGTTATGTTACATATCTGGAAAGCTAATCTGTTGTGCCACAAAAAGCTTATACTGCTATACTCTGTGATTCTATTACTGCAAGCTTTTTAGTTGTTATTTCCTCAAAGTAAAAACATAATAATGGTGTAACCTAACAATGCAGTACATGCCTTGAATAATACTATAAATGATTTCTTCTTCGATGTCCAGCGGTGGCACTGTTGATAATAAATGATGGTGTCGTTTCACCTCATGATGAAGTCCCATCAATAAATCAGGCATCTCAACACCCTGCAGGCCAGTTGTTCGCTCTTTCTCTGCATGTCCGGGAGCAGCTAGTTTTATAGTCCTGCTGGTAATGTCAGGAATTATAACCCTGGCAGCTCCTGCTTTTCACTTACTATCAATCAGGGATCAGAAGGACCACGGAGCCATTCCACTTGACAGGTGCTGCGATGCTTGTTCAGAATGTGTTGAGGGATAGTGATGGATAGCTGTCTGAGATGGATTTCCTTTTTAGACACATTGGATAAAGGCCTTACTGAACCACAAGTGTGTAAAACATTTGTAACAAGCTGCATAATGACTTGAAGCTTGGAATGTCGTTATTGAACAGTAACATGTGTTTTGGTTGAATTATTTTGGCCGATTTCCCTTCGCTTCTGTTGGAAGATGGAAAGGACTTGCTCAAATGTAATTCTCAATCCATGTGCACATCATTGTGTGCATGCATGTTTAATGAAGGCAGTCGCTCATTACACGATCAGCTCATTGGCTGTTTCTGTAACTGACCTGCAGATTAAGGACAGCTCATAGGTGCAGTAGTGCAATAGGATTTCTATTGAATCGCTAAGTTCAGTAGATAAACTTGGTGAATCCAAAACATTTTATTTGACTTCTTCTGCTTCTGGCCATCTGTGTCTGTTGGTACATGAAACAAAGCAGAGGGCACTGCTGCCATGACTGCACTCTGATCTGTGTTTTAACCCTTTACTCAAAATATTTTTGATGCACTTATTAAACATCATCAAATACAATGCATTTAGACTCCCCTGTTGTTATTAATCACTGTGAGGAAAGTATTCATCATTTTACACAAGAGGGCATATTTGCTTTTAGAAGCTGAACTCACAGACTCTTAAATCCAACCTCAATTAACTAATTGTTAAAAAAACTTTTGTCAAAAGTTTAGCACCAAATTACTGCTGTTGGTTTTAATCAGCCCTTAAATATGTCTAATTTTGTATTTAAAATCACTGACAAGTGTCATTGTAATTGACCATGCTGTGTGCTAGATTGTTGACCCCTGTGTTTTCAGTCAGAAAACACTGCGTGAACAAAGTGATTTTTGGTGTTAAAAGGCTGAAGGACCGCATGAGACATTTAGTCGATTGGTAGCCTGAAAAGAGGAGCTAAATCACTCTATTGATGATTGATTTGTTTTGTATAGTCCATTAAGACATCACAGGAGCCTGACCTTACCTGCAGTTAGCACATGTGGCACTGCATCAAATCTTTAAATATAAAATGTCAAAGGAGTCCAAAGAATTAAGACATTTTTAACGACGCTATAATATTGAGTACTGGCTACTCATGCATGTGCTTCAGTAACTCTCCATCAAAGGTAAGGTCTTAGATGTTTTTGTCAATGGGATTTTGAACCTACAGCTGACCAGTGAAGTGTGGTCTTTCATCTTAAAGCAGCTTACGCATCAAACACTAAGGAGCTGCTGTTTGTTCCCCTGATTCCCCTTTGTATGTCTACCCATCGATACCCTCACAGTGACAAACTAAGACACCGCCGCATGCTAATTGTTTTCATAATGCTCCACTTGGCTTCACTTGTTTTGTGCCTGCTGCACTATGCATTGTTTTTGTTTGGAGTTACTCCAACAACTTTTAATCCTTAACACTTCTCACTTATGAAGTTAAAGAAGCCATATTATGCTTTTTAGGGTTTTCCCATTCCTCTAGTTTGTTATATAGGTTTTGTGCAGGAAAATGGTCTCCAAAGGCTAAAATCCCAAAGTTGACGCTGGATGGAGTTTCTCTCCCAAACACTCCACCCTGCCTGAAACACCTCGATTGAACTCCTAGGTTTACTTCCGTAACATAATTACATCACTATGTTACATTCATTCTTATATTGGCCAGTACCCGACACATTGTACGTGATAGTCTAAGAGGGGCAGGACATTTCTAAACAGTTGACCAATCACAACAAAGCCGACCAGCTAACCAATCAGAGCAGACTGGGCTCTGGTTTCAGACAGAGGGTGAAAAGAGGTGCTGCAGCACGGGCAGTAAGAGAAAAATAAAGAGCTTTTTGCATGTAAACATGTCACAGCAGAGGCACAAAATACAACTATAACCCTGAAAATGAGCACAATACGTCCCCTTCAAATTCCTCTTTTTAAGCTGGCCCTGTATCTTATTACTTTTTATGTTTTATATAATGAGAAAGAGCTGTGAACCTATGTAAAATAGAAACTGTGTACATAAAAACTGTCATTACAACAATACTCAACATAACGGTGCTGATCATAACGCCTCTGCAGCAGATCCAAAGTATTTTTGCCAGCAGAAATATGCTGGAGGCCATCTCCAAAAACATTGGCATCTGATTATGTTGGGACCATATAACACGCTTTTACTTAATGCATGAATGTTTGTCTACAGCCTGCTGCTGCTGCTGTAGCCAAAGCAACACAATATGAATGTCATATGCTCTCTCACATCATGATTCCTGAGGACTGTCACTCGGAAGTGTAAATTAATTTGCGTCTCCCAAAACAGCAAGCACTGTATCTACAGCTGCAGCTCTAAGCAGCAGACACATCTCTCCTCCTCAAATATAAGAATTGTTTTTCTTGGAAGAGTGGTTGTGTGTGTTAAGCCCCTGCTGGTTCCACTGGTGACCCCCCACTAACTGCTAATTAAATGATAGTAATGTGAAAATATTCACACAGAAACACTTGCATGAAGTGTGTGTGTGCTTACTGCGTCGGATTTATAGTGCTTCCTTCATCAGAGGGCAAGTCAAAAAGTTACTTGTGTTCTACTTTTTAAAGGGCAACAAGGAACAGAATCCTCCTCCCAGAGTATTTTTAGAGCTGTGCTTGAATTGAGTCGTACAAACTACATCCTTCAATCTCTGGGATTAATATTCATAAAAATGTGTGTGAATGCAGTAGGCAATCATGAATAATAATATGTCCACTGTTTGCATGATAACCATTGAGCATGATGTTCTTTGCATTACGTCTGACTCCTAGCTGCTGACTCTCTTCTCATTACGTTACACCACAGAGCTTTGAATTTTAAACATACCAGCTGGGAATATACTCACAGCTTGAACCTTTCACAATTTAGACAGATGGGCTGTTTCAGAAGAGTGCAGCACCCAAAACCAGAGCTTTTTTGGATGAGCGACATTTATAAATTGAGCTGAAATTATTAGTTATCAGTTATTAGTCCACAGCAGAAACATGAGTCAGCGGTTATTTGATTTAGAGGCAAACCTCAGAAAGACAATATTCAGTTGCTGATTTGTAGTATGTTTTGTTAGTTGTGTTTACAATCTTGGTTTTTCTAGTAAGCATTCTAACATGGCGTGGTTTAGCAATGTTTTACACCAGAATGCCATAAATACATTTTCTATCGATGAATTGTCAAATGTAAATATACGCTTGTTTTCTTATTTGTCAGCTGAATACTTTTAGGCTTTTCACCGTTGGTCACTCAAATTACATTTTGGCTCAAGGAACATTATAAACTATTGGATGGCATTCTAGCAAAACTATTTCTCAATTAATCTAGAGCATAACATTCCTTGCATCTTAAAAAAAACTAAGAATGCAGCCCCTATTTGAACAAAATGAAGCATAATCTTAGATTGTTGATGGAACAGAGAAGTATTTTAGAAAAATATATAAAAATGTGTTCATATTGACAAAACCATAATTCTGGCAGACTAGATTTTTCAATTTGAGACATATTTAAGCAGTTCTTCTTTTGTTGTTGCTACATTGCTATTTAAGATGGCTTAACAGTGGTTTAATAATTCCACTCCTTTCACAGTTGTTTCTGCCCTATCTCATGTCAGAAAGCATTGGTGTTGAATGAATGTTACTCAAACTATTTGAGTGAATTTGTTCTTTACCCACAGCATCCATTCATGACACAATCTTCTAATTTCTACCTCTTTTCTTTTCTTCTTTTCTCCTTCTAGGTCACACGATAGTCGTCTGTTCGGAGGATAGCCTTGTTTGGTACCAGACGTTTGTTTATTTGACCAACAGCACAGGACATTTGGATATCATGTGTTTTTGGAGGATTGGTGGAGACAGGGACCAGCAAGGACAATAATCACGGACATTCCACTGAACGAATGGAGGAAAAGGCCCGGCGAGCATCATATAAGACTACGTATCCAAAAAGATTCCTGACTTTAGATCCAGCATCAACAGTAGCTGTCTCTGAACTCTACTGCCCACCAAATCTCTCTTTGTATTATAGTTTTATTCCTATGGACTACAAAGCTCAAACATGAAGATATTTATTGACTAAAAGACTGTGGATTACACCAGAAAAAAAAAAAATCACCCTAAAAACAAAACCACGTGATGTGAAACCTTTGTGTTATTTCCTCGCCACAAAGAGCCCCGAAGACTCTTGATTCATATCTGTGTTGAAGATCTAGTGGATCATAAGCATTTTCATTCCTTTTAGCCTTATGGAGCGGAGATATCTCTTCTTTCTTTGTTGAGTTGAAACAAGTGTTTGGCTTTTATTAAGTTTGTTAGGATGTCAGGTCTTGTTTTGAAAGACGATGCCACAACAATAAAACCCAGAAAAAATGTAATGATAAACGGTCAACACAGCTAAGTTCTGCCAACATGTTTTAATGGTATCTGTTGTTTTAAAAGCCTGGTGACTACCATTGATTACAAATGTCCATATTAACTCAATAAATCTAACTCAATGGATATCAGTGTTCGGTAAAATCTGGGTTTTTGCAGACTGTTCTGTGGCTCTTTGTGTACTCGTCCAAAGTGCTGTATATGCAGGAGCTTTTGAAACTTTAAATAAGCAGATAAAGCAAATCATTTGACTAAAAATAAGGAGAAAGAGGTGGAGCGCTCACATCAATGTTGTGTTGGAACTGAAAATGTGAAATTCAGCAAGTGTAAAAATAGGCCATGTTCAAAAGTGTAAGGGGGAAATCTCACGGCACTGTTTCTTAAAATGAACAGACTTCACACTGAGCCATCTGAAATCTGGTCCGGGGAGAGACTCATAATTAGCTCTCCCCCAAACACAACCCTAATCCTGTTTGTAGCATTTCCAAAAACGAAATCCAAAGCTGGATTATGGTGGTAACGTAATGATTTCCATCACCAAACATCGACTGGTGGTGGGTGGGGGACCGAATGATTTTTAGCATATCGCTGCCATTTAGAAATCCCATAGGAATTGCTAGTCCATGTCAATAAAGGCTTAGAGACAAAAAAGGGAAGAAGACAGAAATATTTTTTTTAGCCTAGGCTATGCTATTCATCTGTGTTCACCAAGGCGAGAGTGATGCCCATCTATTTTGGCACATATATACTGTGCTGACTATCATTACTGATATCAACATGCAGCTCCATCCCCCCTCTCTGTGGAAGCAGGTTAGAGGCAGGAGGCCGATATATTTGTTTTTCACCTGCATGTGACATTTACACCTTAGGGACATGGAGCCATGGCATTTAATAAAGTGGCCCCGCCTCTGATGTGCTAATAAGAGACACATCTGAAATGTACATTTTCTCTATAGCTGTCATGTTAATCACTGCAAGACAAACATCAGCGTAACATCAGTGTACCATTGGTTATCAGAGAAATGTTGGTTGATATGATAAGTCTGCATAAATCTACTCATTGAGGCAGAGAACGCTTTAATTCTAACGGTGTCTAGACTCCAAAAACACCACTGCTTTATGGGGAATTTTATATTTTGTAAGTCAATTTCTGCCTGTAATTGAAACAGTGCATTCACCGCAGAATACTCCTTACACTAAACATAATTAATTAAGCAAAAATGTAGATGGCTCGCTCCTACAGATCAGACCCGAGGGACAGGCGCTGAATGGGAGGCGTGCGGGGTGTTTCTATGCTTAGCGATACAGGTTGCCTCTTGTTTGGTTAGAAATCATTAAATTACAGTAATGACTAATTTCTCATTTCAGCATGCAATACACCGGAGACCACCATGGATTTAATAAAGAGCTGGCGATGAATTACAAACAGCGAACGACTGAGGAAGGCTACGTGATTATACAGAGTAATTCAAAAGTGCATTAATAAAACAATACAGAAACATTGCTAAATCATTTGAGATAAAGGCTTATTTGCATAATTCATTAAGATTAATCAGACTAGGCCATCCACCACAGTGCACTGAAGAAAAGAGAGAAAAGACCCTTTCTATCTACAAACAATGATACAAATCTACCCTTGGATCAGAGAATTAACCTCCTTGCACTTTACCGCCCCTGCAGTGTTGAAACACAATCCTTCAGTCATTCACCTTTATGTGAGCTAATATTCTATTAATATTGAAAGATCTTTTCATGCCATAGCTCCTCTGGGGTTTGCTGCTCTGCCATGAAAGACCTTCACAAAAGTTGAATGGAAATGTATTCTGCGTGTTTGGAAACCGCAGTGTGGATCTGAGGGCTGGCTGTTTGACAATTCTGTGCAACGCTATTGACTTCAGTGTTTCATTTTCTGCAGCACAATGAGTCGGGCAGGATGCACATGGGATGAGTTTGACAGTGGTCACGGATCACATACTGAGGATAAGTCACCTGTTGTGCTGGCGGAGACCACCTGTTACCAATGCAATCTCACCCCAGTCTTGTTCGCTTATAGGCTCAGGTCTCTATTTTATTTCAAAAATCATTTTTGCAACACTACATTTTAATAGGATGAATGTTTCCTCTAAGTCCTAATCTGTGCCCTAAATGCCTGTTATTGCACTATGCACATTTAGTGAGCAGTCACATGATCTCGAAACGTGCAAGGCTTTACGGCGGTGAGTCCTATTTTCTGGAGACTTTTCTCTGGTTTTCCTCTTATTTTCTCTTCCTGCTCTGCCTTGACTTCCATTTACATTTTTCCTGATGCGCAGACAGATACTTGTTGCTAAAGTAATGCTTACAGCTAACTCCTGCTAACATGAGCTGTTGACAGATGGTTGGCTTTTACCTTCGTTAGAAGCGGGGGAGTGTTGGTATTCAAACGGCTACTGGAGGGTGGGAAAAGGAGGTTTTCACTGACTGAGCAGTTGATATACACATTATCATTTCACAGGTGAAGTAGTCCTTTGAGCTGATCAAAATAATTTGGGAAAAATGAAAAGTTGTTCTTTACAGGGAGCTGAACAGTTTTTTTTGTCAATGGCTACTTGGAGTCTTCACTTGTTGCATGGCAACCTCACAATGACTCCAGTTCCCTGGTACAACAGTCTGTGCTATGCTAAGCTAGGCTAACTTGCTGCTATTGATAGGTTCATATAACAGGTGTGATTTAAATGCATCATCTAATGAAGCTCACAGCAGCAAAGTGAAACATGTAAATCCAAACTATTTAATTACAGCAAGCAATACCATTTTACATCTTTGCTGATAAATGTCCTATCCAGTGATAAATTGTTTCCCAAAATGTTGTTTTCATTTACATTATCAAATAAAACGACTACTAATTAAATGTTTTGATGTGGGTTGTAGTATCAAAGTTATAATCCCATTGCTGGTTTCATCTCAGGTTTTTCAGACTAAAGGGTCTAAAGCTGTTGATTAAAGTCTTCCCACTCCTCCTCCCAGGAATAATTCCCTGGTCAGCCATCGGAAATAGAAAATATAAAAAATAAAATTGGTATTTTTTTTAGCTCAGGCCAGGGAGGTGCACACATCTTATTGGAAGTGGATGACCCAATAAACCAATCCTATTTTTAATGGAAGACCAATATGAGTGCAATAATACAGTTCAACCATATAGAGCTGCAGCCTTATTCTTAGTATTCCTCTTTTTTACTGAATAATTTCTGTTTTAATTAATAAGGTTGAAAGAAAATGTTAATATAAACCCAACGAGAACTAAAAACCACTTTTTTTTGTGGCACATTTATATCAAAAAAGATTAAGACAATTTTGGAGACAAATTTCTTTGTTCCCAAAGACAAAAACAGACAATTTAGATCTACATCAAAAAGGGTATGCACTTAACAAAGTGTGCACACAGAACAAAACTAAGATCTCAGTTACACAAACACCATCTGCTGGGCTTACCAGGGCTTTATCTTGACAGGATGAATTAGTTTGAAAAACTGTCAGATACACCAAGCAAAATTAGATTTTCTCATTCCATAATGAAAGCTGACAGACTGTAATGAAAAACCGCTCGATCTTGAAAACAGCCAAGATGAACTGTAGAAGTCTCGCTGGAAAAACTTTTTTTTTAAATCTAATTGTGTTATTCTCTCTTTTCAATATCTGGGGTATTTTTCATCCCTAAATTGGGTGTTCTAATTCAGTTTAGGTTGGAGTTTGATGTTATTTCTGACGGCTGTTGGTGTTATCCTCGTCATCCGTAAGCAGTTTATTTTGAAGTGAGTTGTGCCTCTCTCCCTCTGTGTGTGAGCACTGCTGTGACCTGAGGCATAATGGGATTATCCTGCTCAAGGCAAGACGTAGATGCCTTGAATTCTAATATCAAAGTATTCCTCGCTGTTCCTGACAACTCCTCCTTTCTGTGTTTCTCATGCCTGACTGGACTGAGAGGCGATTAGCACATGCATCATGGCCTGCAAGGTGTTTCAGTAAGTCATTCACACATACTGTTGAGGTTTCCTCATCCAAATTCGGTTTATTTTCCTTTTTATGGGTATATTCACAACAGCACACACTGTACCTTTGCAACAAGTTTTGTGTGAAGCAAATGTCAGCTAATCATGCTGAAATGCTACAATGTGACTGTGCTCAGCAAGTCTGAGGCCGTGCACAGTATCCTATAGCCGCCCGAGTCCAAGGAGGGTGTTGACAAGACATTAGTGCTGGCCGGTGCATTTGCACTCGCCCCTCATCAGAGACACTCTCAGCTCCCACACTGCATTATCACAATGCCCTTGGGTCAGTGAAAAGGCCTGCTGTAATTTGAAAAGGAAATTATCTTTTGTGGAATTTACTCCAACAGAGCAAAGAAGGAGGTGGGGAAAGGGTTGAGGGTGAGTGGGTGCCTATAGGCAGGGGGAGTTGATAGAAAGGTGACAAATGCTACTTCCTCTCTTGGCAGCCTGTGAACAGGTTAATGGGAGAGAGGTTTGCTGATATCTATCTGAATGGGCGGAGAGGGACAAAATGACATTCTGATGGATTCCTAACTGCCTTTCTTTTCTCCCTTGGCCCCATTTACAGGCATTTACTGTAACTTTGCATTTTTTTTTATTTACTTCATTGTTGTGACGCCGTTCTGTATATAGGATCTGTTCATTTGCTAATAGTCAGGTTACATTAGACAAGGAGCAGGACCAGCCATAGTTCAACATTTATTTGAGGATAAATGGACCAGAAAAAGATTTTCTCATTAAAGGACTTTCTATATTTTCCTTTTAGAGGATCTTTTTATCTACACCATCAACATAAATCATATGTTATGCCCAAATACTTGCTAACCTTATGACATGCTTACATGTTGAAATAAGATTTTAAACGTGGTAAACATTATACTCAAATATGACCACGTTGTGTCACATTGTGGTGTTAGCATTCAGCTGAAATGATAAGAAAATGGTGACAGAAGCATTGGTTCCACATGAACACATGACAACGCACTCGCAACATCTCACAGCCACTAAAGTGAATCGTTTTAAACAATATAACAGAAGCTGAGACTGTGTTCAAGTCTTTATTCGTCAAATACAGAACATTAAAAATGGAGCAGTTGTTGGCAATGACATTCTTGTTCTCAGGCTCCTTCCAACAATGCTACAACAACATTTATAAAATAAATCATGCCATCAAATGTGAATCCAAAACACAGACATTCCCAAAAAAAGTGCATAATGTGGGAAACCTTGTGTTTGATGCCAAAATCAGAAAGCTACATCTGCATGACATGTATTATGCACAGGACAATTAGATCACCCAGACACACTTGAAGCAGGTTTTTGTAAGGCTTAGATAAGAGAGTAAAGTGAGGTCCGAGGAATTTCAAACATGTCTAAAAAAAACTCATTTGATATATAGGTTAGTTTTTCGTCACATTGGGACTGACTAAATTTCACGTACCATCTGCCACAGCCATATGGAGATATACAGGTGGACTTTGGTGAATAATACAAATGATTTATCTGATTTATTTATAGTAAATACCTCGAGCTGCTCACTCTCCACTCTGAGACAAAGAATGATTTAAGACATGTGGCCCAGGAGGTACAGGGGTACTTCCTCCAACAGATGTTCCTGACTAATTATCTATTGTAGCACAGATTCCACAATCCCACAGTTCCTCTCTTGTCTTCCGGTGGGAGCCTGGTCATCCCTGTTTCATATCCTTGGCTTGGTCTCCACTTACCTCGGGCACTCCTCTCCATCTGTGAGGGAAACGGAGAGACATAGACCAGCCCATCAGCAACATACAGCGCCATACACACACCTTTGGCTGTCATTTTCAGGTGCAAACACCCCGCTATCCTGCTGCTATAGCTCAACAGGAAAGGTCTTATACAAAGTTCAACAGTCTTCAGCTGTTATGTTTAAGTGTGATCTGAAAAGAACTGTTGTAGCATGGTGATGAGCCTGGCGGTTATTTATGGAATCAGACCTTTGAACATTAATGCTTGTCAGGCATTTTAAAGCAAACTAGTTATTTATTCAAATTCAAATCATGCATCCTATTCAACAGGTAGAATACATTTACGAGTGAAAAAGCATAAAATTGAAAGACATGAATCTACCGTTTGATAGATAAGCGAGCGGATGTGACTCGATTCAAAGGTACTTAATGCTCTGTGAATCCCTTTTCAAAAATGTGGAGCATCTGAGATGAGAATGAGTTTTCTGCTCTTAACGCCGCTCTCTATGATGAGCATGTCGCCACATTTATTCCCGATGAATAATTGAACAAAAGGAGCATTTACATGGAGAGCAAATTGAAAGAGTGTGCACGCCTTCACAAACACAGCCTGAATATTTCAGTATGGGAAGGTCAGAGAAAGATGGACGGTTTAGCTACACAACATGAAGCGACAGTAAACGTATGGTTCTGTCAGCTGCCCCGGCCTGTACTAGCATCTTCCATTCAGACTTATGGACAGGCTGGTTGAGAAACCCTTCTTGTACACCGGGAGAGCTCCAACAGCACCTCAGAAAACCCGGCCACAGCAAAGCAGAGCTAGAATGGATTAAGATATGCTTGGCTGCCTTTCGCAGTCCTGTCAATGTGGGCTGTGGCTGTGGGCTGGCAGATCACAGAGACGTAGGAAGGTCATCGCCGCTGGGAAAAGGAGGCAGTGAAAATATTGTCCAGACAAGATGTAGAGTGACTGTTGCAACCCAGGGCTTGTGTTTCACATTAAACCGTGTTGGCTGATAAGAAGAGATGAAGTCGCAGGAAGTGTGAAAGGGGGACTTGAAGGGTGTTGATGCTGCCACATTTGAATTAGCAATCCTATCTTCTCAATCATTTACCATGATAATTATTTGAACTTGCATGATGAAATAATCTTACATTTTCTGCAAATCTTAAATGAGTTTCACTTCCCGCTGCATGATGTTAAATGTTTGGCGATATGTGATTCATTGTTCATGACTTACATCACAGTCTGGTGCCTTGCTCAAGGGCACCACGGCAGGGCCCAGGAGGTGAACTTGGACCTCTCCAAGTAGCAGTCCACACTCCATATTTAGGTTTGTTCGGGACTTACCGGCGACCCTACTGCTCACAGTCCAAGTCCCCATAAAAAATATAGGGACATTTAGTAAATGTCCAGCACATAATCTTTTAGCAGATATTTATATATGACCTTTACAGTATGAAGCTATATGAAGTGTCAACATCATCTTTTAAAAAGTGACCTTTACTTAGCCATTGCCGGACGCTACAGTTGTCGCAGTGACGAGGTAACGACAGTACATGGGCTGTCTGCCCCAACAGGTAATCTATCAGGTACCCTGAATATTACAGGCAACCTCCACAATTATAATAGATTACCAAAGGTCTGAATACATTAAATATATTATGCATCGGGTGTTTTTATAACACAATTGGATCACTAATTCCCATTGTTTAACAGCTACCATAACAGATTTCTGCAAATATTGTTTACATATCATTTTTTGATTTTTGTAGCCCAGCTTAAAGCTGAAGTTATTCAATAATCTTTGTATTGTAGAACAAATGTACTGCTCTGACCACTAACACCAATTGTTTCACTAGAGATACAAAACACAAATATGTCAGATATATAGATTTTATATTTTGGTTAAGGCTTTTTAATTTACTGAAATCGTTGGGCTATGTATTTTTTAGTACATTTTTTATTTGTCTCAGTGTACATTACACTAGCATATAGTAAATGGTGGTGTCTATTTTCAGCGATGAGTAATATAGTATGAGTATGAGGAATTTATTTAAAATCCCAGTGCCACAATGCAGCTCATTGACTTGATTTTTATAGTTTTCTAACAACAGTGGAGAAAAATACACTGTACTATATCCCGCCTTGGATAAAGAAAAAGCAATTAATTGTGGGTCTGGCTGTTTTTGACAGAATGTGTTCACAACAAGAACATATATAAATATCACCAGCATTGTACTTTAAGCAAATCATTTTCCTTCATAGTACTTCACCCTCTGATGCATTCCTCTCCAGTGACAAGCATTGCTCTCCCAGGGGATGTGTTGAAGAAAATTGATCCGACAGTGTTATTGTTATTAAAACCTTCTGCGTCTAAAGATCTATATGCATGCACATTTAAGTATCTGCTTTTTAGAATAAACAGACTTTTAAATCATATTTTGAAACGGCTCAGCATAAATCCCACATTTTGAATCATACATTTAAAGCTTGCAGGTTCATTATTATGGAATGCCATTTAAGCCAAAATAAATAAATACATAAATAATTAAATAAATACATATATATATAAATATGGCTATGAAATAAATTCTAAAATAAATAAATTAGGCAATAAATATGTATACATGTACATTTAAATACACATTTATTTATTTCAACAGACTTTTATTTCATAATGACACATTTATTTATTTCAAGAGACTTGTATTTCATAATGACACATTTATTTATTTCAAGAGACTCGTATTTCATAATGACATATTTATTTATTTCAGATTACTTGTATTTCATAATGACGCATTTATTTATTTCAAGAGACTCGTATTTCATAATGGCTTATTTAATGTGACTTGTATTTCATGATGAGACATTTCCATTCCTTATATGCAAATGAACGGGGCGTGGTTAGCTCACAGATCCAGAGACCCAGACCAAAGCAACAGCACCACACTGACCACCCGAGAAGAGGAAGAAAATGGAGGAGAAGGACTATAAGCAGGGCTGCACATAACTGGTGCGCAGGTGCGCATGCGCACCTCCGCCAAAAAAAGAGCACCGGGTCATTTGAAACAAAGCGCATTTGCGTACCAACATTGAGAGAGGGAGAGAGAGAAGGGAGAAGAGAAAAGAGAAAATAGAGGAGAGATGAGAGAGAGAGAAGAGAGAGAGAGAGAAAGATATTTGCGAGTTGCATATGAACCATGATATGAACTCAGGGTTGGCCCCTAGCACTGGCTAGATGTTCGCCTAGGGCGCCAGATCTGTGGAGGCGCTGCGCTGGCAGTTCTGGGAGGGAAAAAAACATTTTGACCGTTGGGGCTCATCCTAATTTTGGGCCTTGATGTAACAATATTCATAATTAAGTAAATGTAACACCCTTTTCACCCCGGTTACACGTTTCATTTGCCCTGTACGATGGGCGCTGTAAGTGATGAAAATGGGGGATGTTGGCTTATCTGGCGCCCGCAGCTCACAGCCAAAATGCGAGTGAGCGAGGGAGAGAGGGAGGGTGCACCGGTACCAGCGCTGTTGTTATTAGAATCTGGTGCCGTGCTAGCTGCTCTAACGGATATAAGAAGAAGATGTTTCTACAATAATGTGGAGGGAGAGTCCTCTCCAGTCAGACTGATAACTACAGCTCAGTGAGGTAAAGGACTCTTGAGTGTTTAGATAGTTCACTTTAGTCTAAGTTCAAACGGTTTGGTCGCAATTTATGTAAACACATATTTCCAAGGCACTCCTTTGTAATTATTCGGATAAACAGGTTTTAAATCATTCCAATGTATACTATAGGACAGTAACCAAAAATATCCTTTAAAACTGGAGAGATTAAAAAAAATGCATAAATAAATGTTAAGGTAAAATAAGATATGAATGAACAACACAAATAAAATAAGTTACATTAATTTGTTATTGGCTATGGTAGGTTATTGGTTATGTTCACATACTTATTTGATTACATCCACTTGTCTAAGATGACAACAGAGACTTTCGACCCAAACCCAGCTGTTGACTTGTGGATGCAAGCAGCTAATCACAGACTCAACCAGAGAGAAAGAAGTAGGCCTACATCATCAGCTACCATGTCTGACAGAGAGGAAGACAGTGAGGAGAACAGTCAGGAGGGTAGTGATGACAGCTTGTAGGATTACTGGTCGTGCTAATGTTGTCTTGTGTTCACCTCTGCATGTGTGTTCTGTGTTCACCTCTGCATGTGTGTTCTGTGTTCACCTCTGCATGTGTGTTCTGTGTTCACCTCTGCATGTGTGTTCAGTGCCGTGTGTCTGGCAAATAAAGTCAAGACCCCTTCAAAAGTTACGGTTTATTTCATTTTAAGGATGAGCACCAAGCAACATCTCCAGGTGCTCCTTTGAGAACCAGGGCAAAAAAGTTATGTGCACCCCTGACTATAAGGCAAACTCATAGACTGTATATATAAATGGACGTAGTGTCCGTGACGTCACCCATAGGATTCTGCAGAGTTGCCGTGAAGCCCTTAGTAGGCGGAGTCGGCCACTAACGGCTCGACTGTGACGTCAGAGTCTAATCCTAAATGCTGCCTCCGAACTGGAAGTAAACAGAGCTAGCTCAGGCTAAGAAGCTAAGCTAACATGAAATACATGCATACCAAGTTACTGCTAACAGTGTCGTTCCCCTATATAAGGCAAGGCAAGGCAAGTTAAGTTTATTTATATAGCACTTTTTTCAACACAAGGCAATTCAAAGTGCTTTACAAAAAATGAAAGACATTAAGAAAATGGCATTTAAAATCAGTCATTAAAAAGAAAAGCTAATAAAATAAACATTAAAAGAAAAAAATACATGGATAAAAGTTACAGTGCAGTCTAAGATATGAATAGTTCAATTAAAAGCAGCGACAAAAAGAAAAGCCTTCAGCCTGGATTTAAAAGTAGTCAGAGTTGCAGCGGACCTGCAGGTTTCTGGGAGTTTGTTCCAGATATTTGGAGCATAATAACTGAACGCTGCTTTACCATGTTTAGTTCTGACTCTGGGGACAGAAAGCTGACCAGTCCCTGAAGACCTGAGAGATCTGGATGGTTCATAATTTAGCAGGAGGTCAGAAATGTATTTTTGGCCTAAACCATTCAGTGCTTTATAAACCAGCAGCAGTATTTTGAAATCTATTCTTTGACACACAGGAAGCCAGTGTAAAGACTTCAGAACAGAAGTGATGTGATCCACTTTCTTAGTGTTAGTGAGGACTCGAGCAGCAGCGTTCTGAATCAGCTGCAGCTTTCTAATAGATTTTGTAGTGAGACCTGTGAAGACACCATTGCAGTAGTCCAGTCTACTGAAGATAAAAGCATGGACACGTTTTTCCAAATCCTGCTGTGACATTAGTCTTTTAATCCTGGATATATACTTTAGGTGATAGTAGGCTGATTTAGTAACTGTTTTAATGTGACTGTTGAAACTCAGGTCAGAGTCCATGACTACACCTAGATTTCTGGCTTTATCTGTTGTTTTGAACGTTGCAGACTGAAGCTCAGCGCTAACTTTTATACATTCTGCCATGGCTCCAAAAACCATTACCTCAGTTGTATCTTTGTTTAATTGGAGAAAGTTCTGACACATCCAGTCATTGATTTGTTCAATGCACTTACTCAGTGTTTGAATTGGAGCATAGTCTCCTGGTGAAATTGTTACGTAAATGTGTGTGTCATCTGCATAGCTATGGTAACTTATTTTGTTGTTCTTCATTATCTGAGCCAGTGGTAGCATGTAGACGTTAAAGAGAAGAGGCCCCAAGATGGAGCCTTGAGGTACCCCACATGTCATATTTGTCAACTCAGATGTGTATTTACCTATAGAAACAAAGTTGTTTCTGTCCTTTAAGTGGGATTCAAACCAATTTAGAATTGTTTCCGAAAGTCCCACCCAGTTCTCCAGTCGATCTAGTAATATGTTGTGGTCAACAGTGTCAAACGCAGCACTGAGATCTAATAATACTAACATTGAAGTTCTGCCACTGTCTGTGTTTAAGTGGATGTCATTAAAGACCTTTACAAGAGCAGTCTCAGTGCTGTGGTTTGGACGAAAACCTGACTGGAACACATCAAAACAGTTATTTAAATGCAAGAAATTACTCAACTGTTGAAAAACAACTTTTTCAATGATTTTACCTAGAAATGGGAGGTTTGATATGGGCCTGTAATTGTTCATTACTGAAGCATCTAGATTATTCTTTTTTAAGAGCGGTTTAATGACTGCAGTTTTCAGGGCCTGTGGAAAAATACCTGAGTGAAGAGATTTGTTTACGATATGAAGTAGATCTGAGGCCATGCAAGGCAAAACATCTTTGAAAAATCCTGTTGGAATAATATCAAGGCAGCAGGAGGAGGATTTCAGAAGTTGAATAATGTCCTCTAGGTTTTTATCATTAATCTGATGGAATTGTGTCATGGTGTTTGAATTGATGTTAAGTGGACACAGAGACAACACATTCGCTGTTCCTGATGCAGAGGCACTGACTGCTTGTCTGATTTTCTGAATGTTGTCAGTGAAGAAAGAGGCAAAATCATTGCACGCCCTGGTGGATAGAAATTCAGAGGCTACTGACACTGGGGGGTTAGTTAGTCTGTCGACGGTAGCAAACCATATAAACGTTACATTCATAATCAAATGAGACAATCTGCAAGAGAATTAGCTATATTTTGTTATTCTTAATGCTTGTCATTCACACGTTGAGAAAAGACGGACTCCACCGTCCGGACCTAACGGAGCCGCAGTGGGCTAGCTCCGGGACGCCGGCTGGAGCTAGCCCCCTGCGGCTCCGTTAGCTCCGGCGGCCACCACTGGGATAATTGGGTCCCCTATTAACATTTGCTCCCGTTTAGCATTATGGGCGTCATAGCCATAGACTATAAAAGTCTTACCCAAGGCTGAATCATAAACTAAAATGTATATGTATGCATAAAGGCTTACGTCCTTAGCTGGCTAATAAGTAACAAGCTAAGCTACCAAGCACACAAACACCTGCGAACGGGGTTAACATGTATAATATTATAATTTTAGATTTCTTGGAAGTTCTGTTAGTACATTCAAGTGCACAGCACGACATTTTAATTGTCTGGTATTTGTAACAATATTCCCTAAAAGGCACAATCACCACGAACACGGCTAAAGGGTCAAGTACAGTACTATGACTAACTAACGTTGTAGCCTCTATGGTTGTAGCCTAGCAGAGTGGACAAGTTGGTTAGCTGACAGTGAGGCATGTACGTGTCCATCAACGTGACCACGCCCTAATTTATGCAAAAACGTTAAGACCTAATATAAATAAAAGGGTCGTGTTAGAAAACAATTCACTCACAGATTCATAATCATGAAGGTGGAATCTAACTATATCGATAATAATATTTATTGCATCCATGGGTAGAAACATGTTTTTTTCTGCTGTAAAGTTGGGCATTTTAACATGGGGGTCTATGGAAATTGCTCCTTTCTGCAGCCAGTCCCTAGCGGCCCATGTATGAACTACAGTGTGTGGCACTTCCGTATTGGCTTCCCGGCTGTTCCCCAGAGTTTGTCGCTTGGGCAAACTACTAAATTCTCAGAGTCAGACACATGGTCAGACATCGCATGTAATCTGATACTCTAAATTTCACCCGCCAGAAATGTTCGCTTCTTCTTCTTCGGTGTAAATTGTCCGTTGGCAAACCAGTTGACTTCTTCTTCTCTCGGTTTTTTGGCGGATTGCAAACAACTTTAAGGTGCATACCGCCACCTACTGTACATGAGTGTGAATCATCATATCATTCTATCTCTTAACTCATGGACGTATCTATGATCTAATCCAAAAATAAATAAATAAAAAACATAATAAATAAAACAACAATCTATGATCTTTCCTGACCTAATGTTAGATAATTTTACCTACCCCAGTTTCACTAAAGGTAAACAGTGCCTTTCTGGTAGCTCTTTCTCCCTCTCCTTTTGTTCCCAAAATACCAACCACACTCCATTCCCTCTCTGCCTCTAAAACGTTATCCTTTAGCTTTTCTCTTTCAACTTTATAGATGTTCCACATTTTCTTTAACTCCACAGTTCCTACACTTGTCACTGTTACTTTTCCCCATGACATGCAGCGTACCATTCAATGCTGTGTGATTTATTCTGAGTCTAGCTATCATCATTTCCTCCCTTCTGTTTCTTTCTTTATAAATATTTGTCTGCTGGCATACCAGCAGACCAGCATTTATCTATCACCAGCTTATGTTAGTATTAAATATACAATGTATTCTGGTAACTATCAAAATAAAGACATTGTATAGTGTTCATAACAGTATTTTTATTTAATAAATTATACTTAATACAATAATATTACAAAAAAAACCTACATCTAAATAAATACATCATCTAAAATAGATGCATTTGATTTAAAAATAACAAATATAATTCAAAATGTAAACCGCAACAAAGAAATTATAAACATTTTTTTTCTTTTTCTTGTTAATATCCATTATCTTCTCTGTTATGTATCTTCCGGTCTTTGCCAATCTGGCCAGCATTTCTTGGTCTTCCACGTCTTTCTCGTACAGCCACTGCTTGAAGCAAACTGAAAATAAGAAACAACAATGTTTTAACAAATCGTATTAAATTATGTGATGATAGAACTGCAAACAGAATAGCTGAAACTTTAACAAAATAAATAACTCAGTTACCTCTAATCATTAACCCATGTTTGTATCATTGAGTTAACTCCGTGTGTTGCTGCTAGCATACATAACACCTGACGTGGAAACGTTACTCGTGGATGGGGCTACAGAGCTACTAGAAAGACAGTCGAACCCGGTGCATTCCTCCGTCTGAATGTGGTGCACTTTTGCTAAATGTTTAGACAAATAGCTGGTGTTACCGCCCTTACATGCTAAATTCTTATTGCACTATTGGCAACGAGCATTTTCCACCTCAAGACCAAGCCCCCAGGAAGTGTGCCGGACTCTGAGGAAAATATTCGTTGTGTCCAAACGGTGGTACTACAATTTCCTTATCAGTCTGTGACGTCGACCGGCCCAGAAATACTTTTTCCCATTGACTAACATTGGGAAAGAGACGTCTGTAAATCGGTGGATACTTTTTTTGAAACTAAATAAACTACCCCGTATGAACTATTGTATAGCCCTAGAATCATTAAGTCCTTAAAGTTGTAAAATGCACTAAAATCCGAATCTAGATGTATTCTCTCTCTCCATTCATTCTAGTGAGCCGAGAGTGTGTGCTCGGGGGCGGGGCTTAAGGGGCGCATGCTCTGTGAGCGCACAAACGGGTTCTTCTGCTCTGACAGCCAGGCATGACGGGTAATCTGTGACGTTTCGCTCTCTCAAAAGTTGGGCCATTGTGTGTGTGTAGCAGGTTCTGTGTGTAAACTGCCCCGCCCCCTCGCACACCGACAGGGGAGAGAGATCTCTCGTCTGGATTGGAAAGATCGAAAATAAATCATAGATGCACTTTGTAGTCTTATTGCATATTAGAAACGGAGTTGGCGACAGTAAGACTGCGATATAATGTTTATGTAGATATAATACATATGACATCTATTTTTGAAATGTCTCCAGTACCGATAAAAAGATCGATAACGTTGGACGTTAACGGTACCACGGTCTTTAATAATTCAGCCCCGGGGCCCCGTTAATACTGGGGCTCGGTACCCATCCCTAGTTTTAATTATTACATCATCAATATTACATTTCAAATAACCAAGTACTTGGTGTCTCACAAAGAGCAAGTGGCTAGTGCTGCTAAGAACATACCTGGTGATGGTGATGATGGTGGCTCTTCGCTGCAGGATCTGGTCGATGTCCTCCTAGCAGAAGCGATTGCCTTCGTCGTTCTCGTCCATGATGGCGGCGTAGGCTCCTTTCCTCAGCAGGTCCTCGATCTCCTTCTTGGAGAACTGCTGGACCGGCTAAAGGCGACGCAGAGAGACATTTACACAAGTGGATTTAGAAAACTCTTTTCGAAAAAATAAACTAAGCGTACTGCAACAGCGACTGACCCAAAAATGATTTGGCATCTAGAAATATGACAGATTTTCTTTTTCTCACCCCGTTGTTGTTGCCACTCATGCTCTGCAGTACGGCACGGTCCAGCCCGAGCTTCAGACTAGCTTTATCCAGCATTTCCCTCTCATAGTTTCTAGTGATCAGACGGTACACCTTCACCGCCTTAGACTGGCCAAAACGATGACACCGAGCTTGAGCCTGAAATAAAAAATTAAAAGAGGGGTCAAAAGAGGATCATGTGCAGCTGCTGTTCAACGTTTTTAAGCATTTAATGGGAAAATAATATACTTAAAGAACCGAGGGAATAAACGGAAAGACTGTTGTTGTTGTTGTTGTAGCCCTATTGAACTATCTTTAGGACAGACAGAGCAGATATATATATCGTACCTGCAGGTCATTTTGAGGGTTCCAGTCAGAGTGGAATATCACACAGGTGTCCGCAGCAGTGAGATTCACAAGTTCTTGATCAGGTGTTTGATGTGGGCTGGCATGATCCTTTCTGCAGCGATGAATAAAGAAAACAAAGAAGACACTATTAATAATAGTAATGATGGTAACAACAATAATATTAGTATAACTATTTATATAGCACTTACACAATAATTGCAAAGTGATTCTCACAACAAAAATAAAGAACAAAACAATATCAACAATAAAAAAACTAATTATTATAGGAATGATAAACATTCAAGGGGCCGACTACAAAAGTTAGACTCAATGGCTCTTGATGACATCAATGAGCAGTCCCAAAACATGCTGCTGTATAAAAAAAAATATGTCCAGATTTCTTCTATATAGTGTTGGATGATTTGTTTTATTGATTGCTGATGGATGTTAAGATATGTTTTACAATTATAACAAAAAGATTATTGTAATTGGAATCAAAAAGTTTACAAATCGTAGTTTTAATAAAATGACTAGCAATATAGGATTTATTCAACAGCGGTAAAGCATTAAGTTGCTAATTGAACGTACACTGAACTGTAAAACTTACCACTATTTAGGAAAGGACCTGATCAGAAGGATTGACTAGTAAGACAGCAAAGAGGTGGAGGAGGTCTCTGTCATGTACAACCATTGGTAGATGTTACACCTGAAAGAAAGATAAGGAAATAAGAGAAGACAGGAGGACAAACACCTTCTTAAGTAAAAGACGAAATCATGTCAAGCTTTACATCTTTCAGTCTTTACAATGCACTGTTGGAAATTACATTGCAAAGGCTAAATTCAAACTCAATACCATAAATAACTGGGTACCAATACGATACGATACGATATTACTTTATTGTCAGATCAAGTCTGAAATTTGACTTGCGTCACAGCAGCTCCATGTCCAACATCAACAGACAAATATGCATACACAAATACATGAAACACAAACATTTAACATAACTGCACAATCAGTGAGAGAAAAACATGCTCAAAGAGCCTTCAGCGTGCATTTGGTCTGGGATTTAGCTCTGTATACTGTGAGGACTGACTGATGCACAAAGGAGTGCTTCAGTCTGACTTTATTGAATCGTGGGACCCTGTATCTCCGATTAGATGGTAGCAGTTCATATTCACTGTTCAGAACATGGTTTGGGTCGGAGATGATGTTGTTGGACAGCCTCACTGACAAAGTGCTTTACCTGATAGAACACGTTCCACACGGAGCAGCAACCATCCGGCTGGGCCGTATGCTGCATATCATCTCCTCCCTCTCTACTGTTTCCAGTAGATATCTACTGCCTCTGTCCAATAAAACTGAAATGCCCCAAAACAATCATATTTAAAAAGTTAAAAACTTTGCGCAAAAAAAAAAAAAGTTTTCATTTTGTATAATCATTTTGTATAATCATTTTGCGTAAAGATGGCACTCAAGGGCACACTAGTGGTGGTGTTCCTGGCGGGATTTGAACTCACAGCCTTCCGATCTTCAGCCCACCTCACTATCCATTAGATCAGGCATCCTCAAACTACGGACTCCGGTCCGGATCCGGACCGAACCACCACTGTCTCCGGACTCTGAGCAAATTATACTTTTCATATGTATTATCTCTCTGTATTATATGTGAGACATCGCCACAACGCATTCGCAACGAGTCAAAATTATCCGCTATGTCCACTGCAAACAGCGCTCTGCATGTCTGACTGTTCCACTGTGTTCCACCTGTGTGTGTCAACGCTTTGGTCCAATCACATTCAGCATCCAGTCAGTGTTTTTTCCCCCCAAACAATCTGCGAATCAGAGGCACAGTAGGGCGGGTCTTCGCGGAATGCGGGTGGGGAAAATGTGTGTGTCTCTTTCAACCTGTCTAAGTCAGAGCGAGAATTAAAAAAAAAAAAATCAGAGCGAGAGTTAACAGCTCATCTAGTTCCATCTGTACTGTAGCTAGTAGCCTAGTTTCACCTACCGGGGTGGCAACTGCCACCCTAAAAATAGGCCTTGCCACCCCAGCTGCCACCCCAGTTGGCAGCTTTGTTTTGAAAGAAAAGTTGTGGCTCATCGGACATTTATGAGAGAAAGTCTCTAATGTCCGAGTGCAAGTGAATGCAGCACAAGATGCACGTCATGTAACCCCTCCCCCGGTCGTGGCGCGAGCGTGGACATACGATTTGCGGCGATTTAATTTTGAACTGGACGGCGCAAAACGAGAAGCATTCGGACCCAAGCACTGAAGGAATGAGGTATTTGCGGTCTACAATGACAGAGAAGAGACTGTCAGTTTGACTGTACTCAGCATTGAATCAAAACGCACTGAAGCTGTTGATCTTAATACGTTTGTGAGGCGTTTTGCTGAACAAGATGGTAATCGCCGCATTCAGCTGTAATAGACATGTCATCTTGATGCTCTGCTCATGGATGAGCATACAAAACTATTAAGATGATGACCTTACGTGTGTAAATATATTGTTTTCTTTGAGGGGGTCTGCCCCCAAAAAACAGTTTTAAGTCCTGAGAAAGTCAAATAAGACGGTGTGTAAAACTACACTGCCCAGCCAAAAACAAGTAACCACTTTGATTGAACTAGGCCAGTAGGTAAGGACTCTCCACTGGATAATAACTGAAGTATAAAAGAATGCATGACTGAAGTGATGGCGACCATGTTGAAGGCAAACAAAAAGAGGAAATAACAGGTCAAATCAAGCAAATCCCCTCTCAGATTGCACAGCAACCAGAAGAACATACATACTGGCTGGTGATTTGATTCATCAGCTTTGTGATGGAATAAAAAATGCACAGTGCATTTCCTTAGCTGTGGGTGAGTCCACTGACACCACTGACAATGCTCAGTTGCTGGTGTTTGTGAGTTTTATGATGAGGCAAAGGGGGAGTTTGTTGAAGATGTGTTGGGCCTGACGAACCTCAGTGGACACACAAGGGGGAATACATTTATAAAGCAATAATGGGAATGCTGAATGAAAGAGGGTGCAGCTGCCTTTATTCATAACTGCAGCTCTTACACTGCGACTCTGAGGGGTCAAGCACAGACACAATAACAATGAAAACTGCTGCATACAGATTATTTTTGTTTTTGCAACCTCGTGTTAAGAATCTTGTTGCAATTGTTTAAAAGTTTGAATGACCGTAATAAACGGACCTTTGTCTTATTGAAACATTTATTTTGGACCTTTAAGATTTGTATTTGAGTACCCCTGCATTAGATCAATCACTACCCTCTCAAATGGAAATATGTGTTTACATAAATGGTGACCACACCGTTTGAGACCCACTGAGAACTTAAACTAAGTTAACTATCTAAACACTCAGAGAGTCCTTTACCTCACCTGAGCTGAGGTTATCCCGAGCTTGAATGACACACAGAGACCAATCAAGGGCTTTGATTTATGATCTCTATGACAGTGGCCATGTTGGCAGGCCACATCATGTAGACCAGAGGTGCCCAGTACGTCGGACCGCGGGGGCAATGCTGGTAGATCGCGAGTCATTCATAAAAAAAAAAATCCTGTTCCGTTAAAATAGACAAAACAGGTTTTGATCCCTCCTCCCTTGGCCTCCCTGCCACTTAATTCAGGAGTTTACTTGATTGACAGAAAAAGCGACCTATCGCTTTCCAGTCTGTTAACCCAGAATGCAAAGCGATACAAAATCAGTCAAGTGCCGGGAAAACTCAAATTAAGTTAAAGAGACAAACAACAAAATGAGTGCGGGACCGAGCAAGAAGCTAAAGACATACCACTTCCACCCAGAATGGGAGGAAGAATATTTGTTTGTGATGTCACATTCAAAGGTTATTTGCCTTATTTGTAAAGCAAGCGTCGCTCTGCCAAAGAAAGGTAACGTGGAGAGGCATTATCGGAGTGTTCACAAGGCATATGACAGCGACTTCCCTCCGAGTAGCGAGTTGAGAAAGAGAAAGGTCTGTATTATTGCTACACAAACATTATCTCGCAATCTTAGTGTCGCCAACTCGTTTCTAATATGCACAAAGACAAACAAATGTCGGTGTATTTTCGATCTTTCCAATCGAGACGAGATCTATCTCCCCCGTCTGTGCGCGAGGGGGCGGGGCAGTTTACACACACGCGGCTGCTACAAGCAGCAACACACGGAGGAGATGGCGGAGAGAAGCGCTCCAAGGTGTGGTTAAATGTTACCCGTCTTGAGGTGGACAATGCTCCTTGCCAAGAGAGTTCAGCATGTGAGGGCGGTAACACGAGCAATGTGTCAAACATTTAGCAAAAGTGCACCACATCCAGACGGAGGAATGCACCGGGTTCCACTGTCTTTCTAGCAGCTCTGCAGCCCCATCCACGAGTAACGTTTCCACGTCAGGTGTTATGTATGTTAGCAGCAACACACGGAGTTAACTCAATTATACAAACATGGGTTAATGATTAGAGGTAACTGAGTTATTTAGTTACTCTTTATTTTGTTAAAGTTTCAGCTATTCTGTTCACAGTTCTGTCATCAGATTATTTAATACGATTTGTTAAAACATTGTTGTTTCTTTTGATGTGAAATATTATTTATTTAATTTAAATAAAAAGCAATGTTAGTTTTGTTCACAATTTGTTAATTTAATAATATATGTATTTTTGAATCAAGTATTCATCTTTATTGTCTTCATTGTTAGTTTCCACATGCCTAAAACAACCTCAAGCTAAATCTAAAAGTTGATGGCTAAACAAGAGCGTTTGAGAAATTGTGCAAGGCATACAGTAATAGTCTGAATAGTCGATTAGTCGTTTCATTAATCGATAGATTAATCGATTATCAAATTAGTCGTTTGTTGCAGCCCTATTATCCCATGTATAAATAAAACGTGTTATTCAGCAACCCTTGCAATTTGGGATTTTATTTTTGGTTGGTAGACCTCGGTGAGCTGGTCATTTCAAAAGTAGCTCACCAGCCCAAAAAGTGTGGGCACCCCTGATGTAGACAGCCAGTCACCCTGTGTGAGGCAGGCCACTTAACGAGGCGAGATCAGAGCAAGGGAGCGAGGGATCATTGTCCACAAGTTAATCGATCGCAGATGGCGTCGTGGTCACGGACGAATACAAAAAAAAAAATACAAAAAAAAATTATTAAAAAATAAATTTAAAAAATGGGTCGCGAAATATACTTGGGCGGCCGTTAATATACCTGGGCGGCCCGCCCAAGTATAGTCTATGTGTGGGAAACCCTGGTATATGTTGGACCCAACTCATGGACAGTATGTTTTGCATCTCCTCAACAATGGTCTGTATAGTTGAGTAGAAACAAACTGTCCCTACAGTTTCAGGTAGATTAACAAAGAAAAGTTTGCATTGCAATGAAGCACAAAATCCCTCTTTGTATTAAGCTAGCTGCCACAGAAAGTACAGCTTAACATGCTAACCTGGTAGAGTTAGCTAACGTTAGCTAACTTCATGTCCAACTAAAAACCTCTAACGTGCATTACATTGACGATTTTAAACACAACTTAACTCTCTCAACTTGTAAAATAACGTTAATTTAACATACCCTTAAATAACTACATCACGTTTTTCAGGGGCAACACAAACTGCAGAAAACGTTAGCTGCTAACTGTTGTTAGCTAAGACAGCTAGCTCGTAACAATAGCCTCCTAGCAAACGTAAGGTTACGTTAACATTAACTTAACGTTGTAAGAAAGCAAAACGAACCTTCGAGACATATTTTATTCTCAGACTGGGTGTAGCGTTGCTTACCTCCAGAAGGACTTTTAGCCGTTTCCCAGTAGAGACTAGAGAGAGCTGTCAGAGCGGTTGCTCTCAGAAGAGCAGCATTGGGCGGACCAGATAAGACCAGAGAAGAACCAGTTAAGCACCAGAAAAGCACAAGAATGGTTCTTGAACCGGTTTGGTTTATTGGCAGTTTGCAAACCACTTAAGAGTACTGGAGTGTGAAACAAAAGCTATTGAGTCAGTGTTGTGGTGCTGTTGCTTTGGTCTGGATCTGTGAGCTAACCACGCCCCGTTCATTTGCATATAAGGAATGGAAATGTCTCATCATGAAATACAAGTCACATGAAATAAATAAATGCGCCATTATGAAATACGAGTCATCTGAAATAAATAAATATGTCATTATGAAATACGAGTCTCTTGAAATCAATAAATGTGTCATTATGAAATACAAGTCTCTTGAAATAAATAAATGTGTCATTATGAAATAAAAGTCTCTTGATATAAATAAATGTGTCATTATGAAATAAAAGTATATTTGTGTATTGAGTGTATTTAAATGTACATGTATACATATGTATTGCCTAATTTATTTATTTTAGAATTTATTTCATAGCCATATTTATATATATATATGTATTTATTTAATTATTTATGTATTTATTTAATTTTGGCTTAAATGGCATTCCATACATTATAGCTAGACTGTGTGTCCCATACTACTGTAGACAGTGTGTTGCTTTAGGAATGCTTTACAACTGAGTTATGTGTCATGCTCCTCACTGGTTCACCCCTGCTTGATTTTTATTTGTGTACCACTTATTAGTCCTGCATGTTACTGAGCCATCATGGAGGACTTCCTGTTTATTTCTCTGTGCATTGGCAGTTTAGATGCAATCCTGGCACAGTCCAGAAAGGCCTCAGCAGCACTCTCCATTAGATTGGCTGATTCAGGGTTGTTAGCCATTTTTTATTTCCCATTAGACCCACAAAAGCTCTATTCATGTTCTCTCTTTCAGGTATCTCATTAATTTGCTGTGATGCATACGAGATGGTGAGTGAGGGCCTTTTGCCAAGAGATGGTTAGCATTTTTTGCATAAAGGAAAAACAGAGTGGAGCAGATGGTTACATTAGGGACTGATGATACTGACACAATGCAGCGTCTGAGTATGTGTGTGGGTATGAATAAATTACAATGTGTGTGTATTTTATTAGGATATTAGAGAGCGATGATGTGTGTAGATCCCATATTTCATGCCTTTGCTGTGTCTTTGTGTGTGCGCACTGTATAGTCCATAGTGAATATACAGGTTGATGTTTTTGATGTATCCTATACTGTTCACAACTCTTCAGGTTAAAAATGATGAAGTATAGATGATTAAAGCAACAGAAATCACACACGGGGATATGCATCACATCTGGGTATGTTTGGACCACGAAGAAAGGAAATGCTAGCTCATGTAGATGGCACGGTTAGCTATTTGTGTCAGAACATGTGAGGCCTAACAGAAGGCTGGGTGGGCTCCTCACTACAGGACCCCCCTTTCATTGAACTCCATGAGTCTCAACACGCTTGGCTTTGCTCATCTCCAAACATTACTGTCTTTTTCAACTTTGATATATGCAGTTGGTGTAGCTCCGCTTGATTCCATATAAACACGCAGTAAGTTAGCTCTGTGTTGGATGTAATTAAGTGGTATAGTCTCTATTTGGAAAATTGCAACAGATCTGTTCACTTTAGAACTTTTTGATAAATGTATACTGTTAACCAATGATTACAATTGTTATTGTATATTCAGGCCAATTCTTACATGTTTTGAATCAATTGTTAAGCCTATAAAGGTCAGAAATTGGTGAAAAACATCTATCGAATTATGATTGAGTTGCTTTTCTAAAACAGTCCAACACCCAAAGATACTTTATTTACAATGATAGTAATCTCCAAAATCTTCCCCTTTTAAAAATATTCAAGTACAAGTCAGAACTGGATGTATGCAGCTTCTTAAAGTTGTTTGATCAGACTCAGGTTTGATTGGCATACTGTATTGCCTTGTGATATATATTGGCAGGTTCACTTCTTAAATCAACCTGCCAATGACACAAAACACTGCAGCAACATAACGCCTGACACTCAATTCTTTGAATAATAATTGTATTAAAATGAGTGAATGCATAACTACAGTGTAGATAGGTCAATAGAAAAAACGACAGATGAAGTGAGTGACTGATTGATTGTTGATCGACTGTTGTGCCTGTCTGTCTTCTCCAGAATGTAATCGTGGCAGTGTGGAAAAACCTCTGATAGCATCTAGACAACAGGTTGAAACCAGAAAAAATAAGGACATTTTAGAAAAACAAAATATCGCAATCACATCAATTCAGTCCAAGAGCTTCCCATGGAGAGCTAATTGAATTGAAAATCAATTTCTTTAAATAATTAAAGAAATACACCTTATAACTGCAGTGACCATATTAGCATTTTTTAAAAAATTAAAAGCCAATATGTGATATTCTTTCCAACCGGTTGTTCTGTGTTGTTTTTGCTTTTGCTAGTTTGAAATGTACAGTTACCCTCTAAAATATGTTGATAGGCACCCAAGGAAAAATAATTATTGAGTGCTGCATTCAAAAATAATTCAAGAGTAAAAGCTTTAATGTAAATTGTTAAATATTTAAAATGTCAAAGGTTGTATAGTGAAAATAGAAATGCTGAACTTAACCCTTAGATGCATAAGTGGGTCTTTTTGGACCCGGTGAGGTGGTTTTCTTGAAGTATCTTTGTAATTAGATTTTTTTATCATTTCATATTCCAGCTATTCCTCAAAAAACATGTTTTGGATATCGTGCCATTCTAATTTAAAATGTACATTTTAAGAAATTGTAGTTTTTGTATTACTACCCCAAGCTCCCATAAGTAGGTATTTTTGGACCCGGTGAGGTGGTTTTCTTGAAGTATCTTTGTAATTAAACATTTTTATCATTTCATATTTCAGCTATTCCTCAAAAAACGTGTTTTGGATATCATGCCATTCGAATTTTAAATTTAAATTTTAAGAAATTGTAGTTTTTGTATTACTACCCCAAGCTTCCATAAGTGGGTCAAACATGACCCGCATGCATTTTCTATGGGAAAACGTTTTTTTTCAAAATGTAAAAAAAATGTTGAAAATTATAAATAGTGAAAAATTAAAGATAAAATATTTCTAGTGTGAACCAAAATATAATACTAAATATTATACAAGAGATTTTTCTTAACCAAAATGACAAAAATGGCATAAAAACACATTATTCTAATACGGGTCCTTTTAAAGAGAAGAGTTTAGGGTCCAGTGTGAAGTATTAGGTTGAAATATATCATACAAACGCTCTCTACAAAGCCCTAAAATATTTATTTTAATAAGTTGAAGCCTTCTCAAGGATGGCAAAAATATGAGACATGAAAATAGTAATCAGTGGGAAGATGGAACTAGGCAAAGGAGCCCACATAGAAGAACCTCTAAGGGGTTTGAGACATTGCAATTATAGAAACTATTGACTTGTGTTTCCCACGGTATGATCAATTGCAGTGAAATAATGACATCTCTATATTGTTTTGACCCATTCACAGTGAAGGCAATTTATTTTGTGTGACAGGCGGCTTGCAAGGGACAACTCAGCTGATGTGTGCCAGAGATCAGCGAGGGGAGAGTTTTTAGCTGGAAAGACAGAGCAGAGAATTGGAGAAAGGTCATTACTATATATCAGCGTCCTTTAGTATGTGACACTTTTTATGTTTCAGTAGTAATCCACTCTAATGCTCTATAGAGTTAACATAACACTGATTATTTATTAAGCATTACTTCCTAGGAAACATTCCTTACATGCCTGTAAAATAGCTGTATAGCTCGGGTAAACAACTCCATTCACAAATGACATATTCTTCCCTTTGCAACAATCTTTTCAATGTACATGAATGTGGCCTTTCGCAGTCCTCTGAGATTTAACCAAACACAACTTCCCCATTCCAAAGAAAACAGCACTTTGATGAAAACCATTCGACCTCCTAGAATATTCGAAATTATCAATGTGTCGGATGTGACATAGCCAGTGCTTGAATTGGAATGAAAAAGGTGCCAGTACTCTAAAATCAGCAACTTTTTCAAGTCAATTTTATATATACAGCCCACAAACAAGAATTTGGCTACTATAATGCTGGTGGGTTTGTCTCTTTACTACTGTATATTTTAGAAAGGTTCACTGTACTTAACATTTTTTATGATAGGCAGCGGATATGGCTAAAGCTCAGTAAGGTCAATATTAACTGAAAATATAGCAATCAAAGTCTAGATCTTCTGCTGAAGACACATGAAGCAGAGACCTTTCAGGTGAGAGCCCCTCTGGTGGTGTTCAACATTAATGACAAGGAAACAAAGCTCTGGTCAGAAGCATTTTTTATAAAAAGCTTTAACAAAATTAAGTATTTCTGTACATTTTGAATGCAATCTAACTTTCCAACTCAGAAAACGAAAAACGAAAAAGTGCCAAAAGTCTTCTCACATGGCTGAGCTGCTTTGCAATATACTTCACCACTGAAGAATACAAATATGTATAAAGTAAACTATGATGCAATCTAACTTTCCAACTCAGAAAAATGATAAAGAGCATGAACAAAGAACATGTAAAAACAAATGCAAAATTTGCACAATCTAAAATGAGAAACTGTAACTGCAAGTAACAAAGTCTGAGCCATGGTAAAGAGTTACATTGAACACCAAGCTGATCAGATAACTCCCTGGTTGGTCTGAAGTCCTTCTATCTCCAGGATCTGTACAAATCGGCACATTATGCCAAAAGTCTTCTCACTGGGTGAGCTGCTTTTCAATATACTTCACATTGTTAGAAAAGGCTCCAGAAGGCCTTGGGGACATCAGTATCAGGGGCTGGAGCTGGACAGGCTCTTTCATCAGCACTTCTCCTTCCCTTTGCCAGCCAGGACCTCACATACTGTTCCGGATTGAACTTTCCTAGTGATGGTCCATTACATTTAATGAAAACCAGGCTGGACAGTCGGCTGACAGAGAGAGCATTCCTTTTTGCAGTAAGGATATCGTTCATGCAGCTGAATGCCCGCTCACACTCACTAGTGGAGACAGCGATGGTTCGGACTGCTTTCAGTAGAGGCTCCATGGCAGCAGGTGTACGGGATGCCCTGGTTTCCTTGTATTCGCGAAAGCCCTGAACAGTCTCTCTTCTGTCCACTTTCAGCACTTCGCACAAACGTAGCACCACTACGTCCCCATACTGTACGTCTAACTCCTCTTCAGGCCAACTTCCAGGATGGATAACTTTCATGTCCTGGATTAGCTGATTGTCCCGGGCCTCCCGGCCATGTAATGGGATTTATCTTGTGCTGACATGAGAGGAGGTTGTGGAAGTCATTCTGTGTCTCAGATTCTCTACCATACTGCGGAAAAACTGACCTGCATGAATCTGTACAAGCCTGCCATTCTCACGCAGGGCAACACCCTTGAAGGACTTCTCAGCTAGAGCTGTATGAACTGTAGTCATGTGTGGGCCAGGCATGGTGACCATGGATTCAAAAACTCGTATTTCTCGAGTTAAGAGCCTATCTGCTGTAGGCAGTGTCATCTCTCTTTTTTGGAGTTGCCGAGAGAGGTCGCTGAGCTCTGTGAGCGCATCGTACATCAGTCCCAGATTGCTGACAAACGTTGCAGATGTGAGCACATCATCCAGGCCCTTGTACTTTGCTCTGTCTCTGGAATCCCTGCTCGTGTCGTTTGCAGCATTTGTGAAGTGATCATGAAGCACTCGGTAGTTTTCCCAGACTGCTCTGACGCTCCTTTCACTTGAAGCCACCCAGCGGATGGACAAAACACGCCCTATCACCAGGAGACGCTGTCCGACTGCTTGCGCACACTGCGCTAACTGCCTCTGATTTTTGGGGGAGGCATGGAACAAGGAATAGAGTTTGTCAAAAAAGATCTGGAAATGATTGAGCCCTGAGACCTCCTTGACCACATCCCCAACTGCCAGCTCTAGACGATGATTGGAGCAGTGCCACACAAACAGGCTTGGGAATTTACTACACAACTGGGTAGCAACGCCTGTTCTCTTCCCTAGCATGACTGAAGCCCCATCACATGCAAAAGAAACGAAACACTGACCTAAAAAGTCCTCGTTAAAATCTCTTCCAAGACACTCCATTAACGCCTTGTGATGTCATCAGCCGTTGTTCCATCCAACTCGATCAGCTCCCAAAAAAATGTTTCGGGCTCAGCATCAGCTAATGCTGAGCGTAGACACACAACAAGCACCGTTTTACCACTAATAGTGGTAGATTCATCGACCAAAACACAGAGTTTTCTTTGGTTTTCTGTAATGTCTTTTGCCATTTTTTTCTTCAGCTCATGAGCTATGTGGTCGATGATTTCGCCACAGGTTTTATTGGAGTGCAAAACCCTGCCCACGTTCAGCCCATTCAGTTTCTGTACATTCAAATCAATTGGCATGTCTGTGAATGGCCGGCTATGTTTGCCAATTTTATATGCCCTTCGAAAAACTCTGATAGTGGTGTCTAATTCAGATTTATGCATAGACTGCACTTGATGTTGAATAGTTTCACGTGAAGCAGATGTAAGGATGTCAGCAGCTTTTACATGGGCTTGTGATTCCTTATGTTCTTTGATTTTTTTCTCAGGCTAGCTTGTTGTTTGCCCTTGTCAACACCAAAATGAGACACTGCACACTCACCCCATTCAGTTGACAGTTTCAGTCCTTGTCCAGTGTGTATTCCCAAAGATTTGACATCTCTGCATATCCGACATCCTAGCTTCTTATCTTTAAGAAGGAGCCATGCATTGGTCTTGCAAAAATATTGCACCTGGTCCGTTGTCCAGCAGTCAGGTGCATCGCTTTTCTCGGTGTTGGTGGTGGCAGTTGCGCCAGCAGCAGCTAACGTTAGAGGCTCTGGAGGAGGCGGCGGAGCTAGTGCTAATGCTAATGCACTAGAACTTGGAGCAGGAGGATTAACCAAAGAAAGAACCCCATCAGACACAATTTCCAACACAGGCACAGCATTCTCTGTATTTGAAGTTTCTTCCGGCGACAACCGCTGTCTTTTTGCACTTTTATTAATCCACGCTAACATTTTAGAAATGCTAATTTGTGACGTGACTTGCTTTCCTTCTCTCGGGGGCGTGCTTGCTCTGTTCTATCACTCTACATAGCCACCCACTGGGTGGGAGTTGCACTGCATAAACACAACACACGTGCATCTAGGTATGTAAATTGTAAAGCATTAAACATGGTTTTACTAACAGTTTTCAGTATGTTGTTACTTCGGCATTATTATTATTATTATTATTATTTTGAAACGTGTATTACTATTAAATCACGGTCAAATAGGTTAATTTTGACATAGTCGTTTCCACCACAGTATTTACATGGTTTAGATAAGCCCCGCCCCCTCTCCAGCACGTTCTGTTTGAATGACAGGAGTAAACAGCTGACAGCCGCTGTGAAACTCCAGCGGTTAGAGCGATGAGAATGTCCGTTCTGCACCTCATGACGCATCTTCTGAGTACCGGGCGGCTGTATATATATATATATGGATGTATAATAAGAACGGCGGGAGAGTGTTGAGTACTGGCACGGTGCATGAGTACCGGAGTACCGCCAGCATGCCGGTACTGAGCAAGAAGTGCCGGTACTCCATGGGTCAGAACCAGAAGTGCCGGTACTGCGTACCGGTGAGTACCGGCCCAATTCCAGCACTGGACATAGCATGTGCATTATCTTCATTGCATGCTAAAAACATATGGGGGTTATTCCCTATCTTTATTCAAGAGCGTGGTATTTAAATTTGAGAGCTACTTTATGTATTTATTTCCCTCAAACCCTGTCCTCGCACTCAAATAGTGCCTGCTTGCACTTAGATGTGCTCTGCTTGTGCTCAAACTGTACGCTTGCACTCAGATATATTGCTGCTTACAGATTTGTTCTGCTCTCAGATTTATTCTGTGCGCGCTCGAAACTTTTGTGCAACAATCCTGTCAAAATCCCTCAACCAATAGGAGGCCAGGTGTCCTTGCGGGTGCGTTCGCCCTCCACGGCTTTATAACATAGCATGTACTTCACTTGTTTGATTTACAACTTTTTTTTTGGGGGGGGGAGCACACTTAGTATATATATACCAGCACCTTACATAATAGCTACGTTCAGTGGCGTACTGGGACTAAAAATCAGCCCGGGAATCTCGACCGGCCCTCGTTATTGCTAGTAAATTGTCAACGGGGGAAGGGGGGATTGCTAGTGAATTTTCCGACCGGCCCACTTCTTCCTCCAGACTGTTGTTCTGCTCCAGCACTGTTGTGCTACGGTTTGGTTCGGCCCGACGCGAAGCGGAGTGTCGACGACTCCATATTGTATAGATATTCGTATATCACGGCCTGAAGTGAGCTATTGCATTTATAAAACGGTTACCACGTGTGGCTGACAATGTGAAAGAAAAATACACACTCCCATTTAAATAGTTTTTATTATTAAATAATGATGTTCAAAATAAAATAGTCCCTCCGTTGCCTTCTGCACAGAACATAGTGCAAGGTGGTTGCTATGCAACAACAATAACAGCTAGAGAACATATTAGACGTCGTTTAGGTGCTTTTTTTTGTGGAGATAGGCACTTCTCAATCCACTCCTCCATAGTAAGGCCACCCGGAGGTCGAAGTTAACCTTAAATGTTTCCATCTTAAGCTTTGTTAGTTAGCCTAGTTAGTTAGTTTCATTACGGACGACGCGGAGGGATACTGATTTGTGAAAAGTAACTACAATTATACCCGGGATATACGCTCATTATATCACGGCTAAGAAACATCAGATTGCTTGATTTGACTTGTCCGTTTTATAAACATATACTAAGTGTGCTTACCCCCCCCCCCACACAAAAAAAAGTTGTACAGCGAAGTGAAGTACATGTTATGTTATAAAGCCGTGGAGGGCGGGAATTTATAAACCAAAGAGTAACCGCCCTTACGGGACGCTGTAATAAGTAAAGCGAACGCACCCGCAAGGACACCTGGCCTCCTATTGGTTGAGGGATTTTGACAGGATTGTTGCACAAAAGTTTCGAGCGCGCACAGAATAAATCTGAGAGCAGAAAAAATCTGTAAGCAGCAATATATCTGAGTGCAAGCGTACAGTTTGAGCACAAGCAGAGCACATCTAAGTGCAAGCAGGCACTATTTGAGTGTGAGGACAGGGTTTGAGGGAAATAAATACATAAAGTATGCTCTCAAATTTAAATACCACGCTCTTGAATAAAGATAGGGAATAACCTCCATAAAAACATGACATCAACTAAATATACTGCATATAATTATAATATAGGACATTTTGATATACATTATCAAACTTCACAAAGTAAAATATTTTCTTCTTTAAAAAATAAAAAACAAAACAATTAAATGTTAAAAATCAATAATTATAATTTATATATTAAAATAAAATAAATTAAAGAAAAAAACAAGATAAGGCTATAGCACTACTCCAAATTAAATATATAATATTCAAACAATAGATCTTTAATTTGTTTTACGAGAGAGAGCTTTAAAGGCAATACTTACTTGTTACGTTGAATATAACAGCAGTCCTGGATATGTTGTGTACCTTTTTTGCAGAGGTGGAAAAAGTACTAAAATCTGAGTGTAGTAATACTCTGTTACAAGTAAAAGTCACGCAATCAAAATGTTTCTCAAGTAAAAGTACAAAAGTATAAGCATCAAAATTTACTTAAAGTACCAAATGTTAAAGTATTCGTAATGCAGATTGGCCCATTTCAGAATTATATTTGTTTTGATTAAAATTATTGATGTGTGTTTATCGCGTCTGGTAAAGGTGCAGCTACAGTAGCTTTAGGATTTAAGAAGTCTTATTCAAGCGTTGTTCATATTTCACATCATTAATCCAAAGCTGCAAAGTAACTAAGGATATTATATAAATGTAGTCAAATTACAATATATAGCCTACCTCTGAATTGTAGTGGGGCAGAAGTACAACGTAGCAAAACATTTAAATACTCAAGAAAAGTGTAAGTACAAAATTGTACTTAAGTACAATACTTGAGTAAATGTACTTTGGCTACTTTACACCACTGCTTTCTGTGCCTGTCAGGATATGTACACTTTCTTTGTCAATACAGTTTTGAAAAAAACGCACCTGATTGCCTAATTAGTTCACATTCCCATTAATTAGCTGTTTACGCTGCAAGTTTTAAAATCTGTAATGTTATGTTCCCCTTATTCTTGGTTACCTTTTTAGGAGGTTTTTGGAGGCATAGCCTACTCGTGTTTTGGGGGAATAAGCGTTTTTTTCTTCGCTGTGGTGGGACCGGAGAAGTTCTGCGAGTCTGCTATCTACCTGTTAGCTTAACCCATTAGCCAAAAGTTAGCAGCTAAACAAGCGCTAGAGGAGATTCCTGTCCCGCTGTTGACAGCCAGAAACCTCGGTGAATCCTTCCAACTCTGCAGAAATGATGAAGAACACTGCTCTTCATCAAGCTAAGTGTTTTTTCTACTTGTGTTTTACATGTACTGTAAGGCTATGCTGCATGTTTTTTTAAATCAGCTTTGTTTTTCTGCAGAATGCTAATTTGTGGTTAATGTTTTGGCAGCATACAGTCAGTCTATGGTTGGCATCTGCATCTACCTGTGTGCTTATTGCATTAGAATCAATTGCAATTTATTGTGTCCTTGGCTTATTTTTCTTTTAGTCATTGTTAGGCATGTATGTTATAGTTGGGGTTCATCCCTACAGTATGTTTAAAGGTTCCTATATGTTCTTGCTATAACCAGTGTCGGCGCCAGGGTATGGTTGGGGTAGGCTACAGCCATACCAAGAAATGGCTTAGCCCCACCTTAGCCCCACTATGAAAAATGATGTTAAGTAAGCAAAATAAAATCCGCCAACTCGCGCGGAGTAAATTGCACAGACAGCAGTTAGTAAGATTGATTTCAGTAGCCACTTGTCTGGAAATACCGAAGACCAGAAACGGTTATGAAAACTAATGTCTTCTGGCCAATCAAAATCACGATAACGGCGTGGTGTTGTTGCAGGAAGTCCCGACGGAGAATACTTTTGCTGTAGTACATCTCTAGGCCTATACATCGATACAACATTACGTGTTGATAGAAATCAACATGTAGGCTAAGTAACAAAAAACTAAAATGGCATTCATTTTTTTTTTTTAAATATGTCGTGTAGTAATATATTTATTTTTCTTCTCAAGAGAGTACCAGAATGTGTATTTTATGTGAGTATTTCAAAAAATGTCCTGGGGGAGAATCCCCCCAGACCCCCCTGCAGGGGTTGGGTTTTCAGCATGTCAACTCTTTCACTTGTGGGGAAATTGCAGTATTGGCTCCAGGTCACCCTTTTTATTTACCACAAGACAAATGTGCCTTTTTATTTCATACAGTTCAATTTGGATTGAGACAGGGAAATAATCGAAACCTCACGCGTGGCGTTTCACTGTCAAGGGGAGCGTGTATGTAATTACATTGCAAATACTGACTTGAGCCCCACCACTGTATGGGTTAGCCCTACCATAGATTACCCAACCAAAATACTATGGAGCCGCCACTGGCTATAACCATTGTACGAGATTGGTAAGGGCTGTCTTTGCAGTTCAGATTGAGAACTAATGAATGGTGATGAATGGATCACATTTGTTTTAATGGTAACAACCCATTAAGCCGATGTGGAGATATCAATGTCTAAAGAAAAGAGAAAGAGAACTGTGGGTTTTAGGGTGTATAACACTAGACCATAAACTTTAGGTGGGTCATATTGTGAAGATATTGTATTAAGCTAGGCCAGGGGTGCCCACACTTTTTTGGCTGGTGAGCTACTTTTGAAATGACCAGCTCACCGAGGTCTACCAACCAAAAATAAAATCCCAAATGTCAAGGGTTGCTGAATAACACGTTTTATTTATACATGGGATAATAGGGCTGTAACAAACGACTAATTTGATAATCTATCGATTAATGAAACGATTAATCGACTATTCGGACTATTACATGCCTTGCACAATTTCTCAAACGCTCTTATTTAGCCATCAACTTTTAGATTTAGCTTGAGGTTGTTTTAGGCATGTGGAAACTAACAATGAAGACAAAAAAGATGAATGCTTGATTCAAAAATACATATATTATTAAATTAACTTAACAAATTGTTTACAAAATTAACATTGCTTTTTATTTAAATTAAATAAATAATATTTCACATCAAAAGAAACAACAATGTTTTAACAAATCGTATTAAATAATCTGATGACAGAACTGTGAACAGAATAGCTGAAACTGTAACAAAATAAAGAGTAACTCCGTTACCTCTAATCATTAACCCATGTTTGTATAATTGTGTTAACTCAGTGTGTTGCTGCTAGCATACATAACAGCTGCTAGGCAATGTAGGTCACTGGGAACAGAGGCTCCCATATTATGATACTAGTGGTTAGGTAAGAATGTAGAGGAATTACTAAAACATTTCTTGATCACACTCTGGAATACTCATCTAAGTATCTGACGCTTTTGTAGGCATATGATGTGTACTTGTGCTGCCTGTTTTGCACCTCTCTTGTTGCCTGTTGTTTTGGAGAATCCCTTCTGGTTAACTGAAACTTGGTTATCTATTCTAGCAGAGGGTTTATGGTGTACTGGCAATGGGCATGTAAACGTAAAATGTTGTCTTGCTCACATCCAATTCGCATAATTATTTCACTGCTCCATGGGGAAACTCAACATGGCATTGATTTGTCACACACAGGAGGAGTAGTCACATTTACATTTTCTTCACACTCAGCTAAGCATTAGAATAATATATTTTTTTCAAATGTAATGATTTATGTCACAGCCTGCTCTAAAGCTCCTGTTTCATATTTATCTAAGCTCTTACACACAGTTGCACTGTTACTCTAAAGCTCATATTCATGCACTAATTGATCTGCTGCAATCAGCACTATAATGTTTTCTTCTGAAAACACATGAGTTCATACAAGAACATTTGCTGCATAGCGTATGTCTTAGCTTGATGTGGAATATCACACTGCTTGGTTTAATGTCTACTTTCCTTTCATTATTGTTGATCAGAATATAATTGCCCAGAGATAGATTAAATGTCATCGATGATATGTGGTGATAAAGTCAGAACCCTTAGAATAGATTATGTTTATTTTTGTTACTTTTGTGATGAGCATGCTGTTTGCTGGTCACAAGTGAGAGCCTAGAGACAGTATGTAAAATATGTTATACATGTCAACAAATGATTGGTTTCACCTGTTTTTAATAGCTGATATGTGTACACATTTGGACCGTCTTTGTCTCATTTAGACAAAGTTTGAGTCTCCAAACCTTCTTTCTGTCACTGCACTTTGTATTTTTTTTTTGTTCTTCTCTAGAGAGAGAGAGAGAGAGAGAGTATAATCTCTGAAATTATCTTTCCATATGGCTTATCACTACTCATTATACTGCTGTCTCAAAATTAATGTAGTAATGATTTATTGATGGTAAAATGCTGTCAGTCTCCTTAATCAAAGGTAAAACGTTTAGCATATAAATAGAGCTTTCCCCATGAACTTGTAAGTGAATTTCTGGTTTAGATAGAGTAGCAGATCGAAGTGATCATCACATGGTTTCGCTTTGTACCAAAATGCTCTTCAAAATGAACTCCTCTCTTACACTCACACATCTGTGTTCGCTTTGACAAAGACAAATGGCACATGGGGACAGTAGAAAAAGTACTCCAAGTCTTCTCGCCTGTTCACAGAAAACGATCCATCAGACTCCCGCCGACCCTCTGCCTGTGCGTCTGTGTTGTCGGCAAATCGCTTGAATCCCAATCCCAATTCCACCCACACATCCATCCCGACTGTATTGCTGCTTTCTCCCATGACTGAAAGGCTAATGCTGGACACATAAACCTGTAATCCTTCTGCAGGAGGGGTTTGAACATAAGCCAAGGCTAACTGGTACCAGTAGTTTGGCCTGAAGGTCAATATACACTTATCATCTTCAGTCTACCAGATGACTCCTTGAGATGAAAATATATATTTATATTAGGAAGCGTGCTCATGTTTTACTTCTCTAAACTGTCTTAACCCTGCCAGTGGGTTTCAACTTGTGACTGCTGACACAGATGTGTCTTATGTATTTGATCACAATTTTAATATTGTGAGTTTTTTGCCTCACCTCTTTTATGGCCAATATCATTTTGGCATCAATTTAAAGCAATACTTGTAAATGTGATTGGGACAACACGTTGTTTGTGCAATTTATCTTCTTTGTTTTCCAAAAACTAAATAATTCACAATGTAGCCCACGGACTAGAAATATGAGTGTTTTTTCAAACCCAAAACACCATCCAGGTAAAATAAAAATGTACTAGTTCACATCATTTATAGTCATTTACATCTTAAAATAGTAAAGAACAAATGCCCAATTAGTGCCGTTTAAAGTCATGTACTGTTAAGTGCCAGCTACCAAGAAATGGATAACTTGTTTAACTTAAAAATATGTGTGTTTTCAAGATAACAGTTTTTTAAATGTATTTGATAATCTTGGGTCCTTTTTTTGTCTTCCTTTGTATTTTTGTATTCACACACTAGAAGACAGTTACAAATGCCTCAGGGTAAAGTCACAGATACTGGGTTCCCTGAAACCTCTACTTGTGAAGTCTCTGCTCCGAGCCTATTTCTGTATCTGTGAATCAGTGCCTGTCATGTGTGATTAAAAACATCCCGTCACCCGTCCCCTTCTTAAGGGTGTGTATTCCATCTTCATCAGAACAGTTTAGTAACGTAAACAAAGATGACTTCATTTGTTTGGTGGACTATAGCTCACATCTATAACAGCGCTGACCCTTTGCATTAAGCCTGATCAGATTATTCCTTAATACACCTTTCCATCTCCTGCTGTTTTACACCACTTTCACCTGTGAATCACAAGTGGGTGATCACTCATAGATTTTCACACGTTTTTATGTCTCAAGTGTGACGAACCCTGCAGAGTTGTTAACATTGCGCATGCTAGCAAGTATGTCTTATCATTAGGGTACAGTAAGAGGGGGAGCTGCAAACACCCTCCAGTTCGCTCAGTGAAGAAAGACGTAGGAATGATAAGAAGGAAGCACATATTTCAGTTTCTTTAATTAGTCGCCAGAGTCTTGAGAAAACAGAGCAGGGAAGGAGGAAGAGAAAGGCTGGAGATGAGGTTGTTAATTCCACTGCTGTCTGCTTGCATTTGAGTACTCATTAATCTGAGACGGGGCACACCCTGTTGTCTTACTGAGCATCTTTTATAAAAACCAGCATTAGCACTTCTGCTGCATTGAGAAATTGTCAGTGATGTTTCACGGGAGAGCTGTGCCGAGAGCGAGAGAGCGAGGGAGCGGGAGAGCGAGAGATGGATGCCGCTAGCATACTGAGCTTCTCTGCTCTCCCTCCTCACAACACTCGAGGCCTCCTAGCCAGCCAGTGAATCCATAACACTTTTCCACACAAGTAGAGCTCCTGGATTGTGACCTTCAAAGTTTAGTACAAATGCCAATCAGGTGTGACCACTTTAACGTTAAATGTATTTTTTCACAGTTATTTGAGTAACTGTTGGCAAAGCTGAACGAGCTTGCTCCATTTGTTTTGCCATTAGCACTGATGTGATATCAGGAGCAATTTAGACATATTTTCTCTTTCCTCATTTGGAGTAATGTAATCTATGTTTACAGAATACATCTCCGTGCACTAAAAAAATCCAATGTAATTGGAAGCCAGACAATTAATTTAGCGTACAATGAGTCAATGGAAATTGAACAAAGGGTTATGTTTGTGTCATTAACTGAGTGCAATTGGCAATTTATATTCTCTGTGTTGAGCTTGTGAACATCATCTACGCATGCATATTCATTACCATGGCTACTCAATTCACAGAGCAAGAAATCTGAACAAAGGTGAGTGAGAGGCTGAACCCTCTCACCATCCTTCATTATGCCTGCTGGAGGTACTCGGGGAGACGGTTTGCAGTGGTGTGTTAATGTGTGTGCACAGGGTGTAAGTGTGCATGTGTTGGCGTGCGCATGTGTTTCAGAGAGTTTCTCCTCTCTCAATGCTCCCTGCACTACCTGAGGCATTGGCAACTCCTATTCTCCTGGAGCCTTGTCAATAACCCCTCTGCCACCTCCATTCTGCCCAGAGCAGAGCGCCACTCGGCTGGGTCCAGGGCGCAGCCAGACCCCCTCTCCTGCCGCCATTAATCCACTCCTTCGGCAGGCAGAATCCATCTCCCCTTGGCACCTGTATGACAGAGGGTAAAAACAGGGATGAGATGGCAGGGCGCCGATCAATCCCTTCGATCCCCTTCTCCATCTCAGCAGTCATTCATCAGTCGATGGTTGTTGTTGTTGTTGTTGTTGTTGTTGTTTGGCTTGACACTGCCCCATGATCAGTCTCTGAAAATGAGGCTGTTAAATTGTGGTTACCAGACAAGGGGTGAAATAATCTGGGTCGTGTTGTTCATCATTGGTTTTTAAAGTAATTTAGTAGTGTTGATATAAAGGCTGGGCAATGTATTCATATTAGATTTTTGATGTTATTTAAAAACTTCCTTTACTCTTAGGTGATAAGTACAGAGAAGTGATTGTCCAAATACCAAAGAACCCTGTTTCCAGGTTCTCAAATGAAAAGGATTTCTGCTTTGTCATTTATTATTTAATTGTTGTGTCAACTGTAGCTACAACCAAATCAATCAAGTGCAGAATTTACTTTGAACCCTGGGGGAAAAAGTATAATGTGCACATTTAACAATGTTTTGAGGTAACTGATTAAATGGTATAATAACCTAAACAAATATTTAATATTAATATTAACATCTTTAAGGGGGGTCAATCTACTGTGGGCTTCTAACAGTCTGACTCTATAAGATTTCTCAATAATAAAAATAATGATGAATTGTTGCTTATTAGCATAAGTTGTGTGTTTTTTAAAATGACCAATGATTTTGTCCATTTAGCTTGTCATGTCAGACAGACCTTTGATCACTCAAGGATAGACTCTCACTGTCAATAGTTTACAGTCTATGTGTTTGCAGTAACCTGTATGCACTAATGTTCCTGTCCCTGTGTCCATGCCCTTGCTGATTGATACAGTACCCAGTGCAGTGTTGACAGGTTGGGTCGGCAGCTGTGATGTTTGTCCTTTGTGTGCCCCCAATAACACATTGCTGCTTTAAAGTGATTGGTGAAGGGTGTCCTCCCACCTGAATTCAGGGTGGGAGAGAAGAAAGTAAAATAAATTAGGATTATTCAAAATTGGAAATTGGACCCAGCAATATTTTTCTTTCTGCAATTTTGTATTGCAATATCAAAAATGAATAAAAGAACATTCACCCTAAACTTAGTTGGCTACATTTAAAAAATAAATAAATGCAATCCTAAAGGCAAAATTACGAGGCTGGATGAACAAGTTGTTCTTGTAAACTCTAGCAAACAATATATTTACAAACACATAATCCGTAGGGTATATATATGAATGGTGATTACGTTTCAAGAAAGCCACACCAAAGAAACACGGTAAATGTATTTAAAATAGGATGGGTAAGTTGTGGAAATCGCCCCAGACCCCTGACGCACTGAGGACAGTCCACCTCAGTTGACTGTCACTCCGGGAGTCACGTTTCCACCCGCAGAGGGAGAGAGCACTCCCAGCATAAGTCCAAAGCCCTGTGATGCGGAGAACTCCGGGTGGAGGGTAAATATCAAGGTCGGGGGCGGCTATTTTAACCCTGGACCTTTCCAAGCCGACATACAATAGCAGGGCGGACAGTTTTTGAACAGGCTGATAACCGATAATGTACTCCAATAGTTATTGCGTTTTTATTAAGTTTTTCTCTTATCAAATTTTAATTACAAAATGTCCTTGAGTTTATTCATACACATGAACAATTCAATGGCAAGGATTTAAAAGAAAATTGATAAAGGATTTCATAAACATAACAAGTTGCAGGTTCAAGAAATCAGAATTTGGTGTTTTGTAGATTGCGTGTTTGATGATGTTTCAGTGCTCTATTGTTCCTTTTTAGAGAAACATATTTTGATATCTCATGAAACCTGGTTGATACAGACGACATACTAGTAAAAAAAAAACAGAGACAAACACAAACAATGAAGAAAAAGAATAGAAGATGATTAAAAGCCTTGTGTGGCCCCCTTTAGGGAGATCATTCCACTCCCTGTTGCTCACGTTGCAGCTCAAAGAGTCCTAACATCTTAATGATGCAGATCATTCGGCCACGAAAAGGCATCAGTCCTCCTGCACTTCAAGGCTGGACCACGCGCAACCCTGAAAGGCTGTGAACTTCAGATAGCAGCCTTTGTTGCAGAGATGAAATAGGGCATTTGAAATGCACAAAACCGGCTGCCTACAAGTGACTTCTAGAGCTTAACTTCAGAGAGGAATTTATGAAAGACATGACTTTGGCCTTTATTCTCTGCACTGATAAAACTATTCACATGTTGCAGAAGCTGTTGTTGTTGGTCAGTACTGCATGTCTAACATCAAAATCCTACATTTTGTTGTTGTTGGAGGGGATTACTTTGCAGCTGTGAAATAAGTGCTAAACCTAGTAAGAATCAATACACTTCTCTCAAGCTTAACTCGAGTTTTACTTTGATCATTGTTTTTGGTAATTTGATCCTAACTATCATGCCCAACTCTGCAGAGTGGTAGAGGGCTCTTAATACCTTACCTGGTTGCTTTATTTGAATGTAGTCCACAGAAAGATCTGGCAAATGCTGTTTGGTCAATTCCCAAGATTTAATGAGCATTTGCTTTTTTTGGGTTGATTGTTTGTTCTTTGAGTTAGTTTGAATGCCTAAAACTGTTTCAGTTTTATGATTTAGCAAAACGATTCTAATTGTTTTTTTTTCAACTGTGGATGTTTAGGTCGTTAAGTTCTCATGTGGAAAAAGACACAGATGTTCTAGAAAAAGTGATGAATGTTTTCCTATCAGTAACAAGCTGGTTTGTAAAAAATGTAGGTTACCATATTTTTCACCTTTTGACTGCGAAGGTTATGAGTTTTCCCCTGCCTCTTTGTGCTAAGCCAGGCTAAACATGGATGATGTTGGTATCGATCCTCTGGTCTGACTCAGGGAAAGATGGTAAACAAGTGTATTTCCCAAAATGTAATTATTTTGGGAAATACACTTTACAGTATATGAGTATTTCCGTGCCCCGCATTGTGAGGGTCTACAAAAACCTCACAACACTTAAAGCCCTTGCTGCAACACATACTTTGTATCAATGTATTCTATGAGATGAATTTCAGGAAAAAGCTTTTTAATACTCTCTTAGTCAAGTTGATTTTTTGGGCTCAAATACAAATATTGGGCTTTCTTTACATCCCTACTAGCAATAAAGAAGTGACTAATTCCACCACTGTTACTGTTGTATTGTACACGTCACGTCAAAAAAATTGTATTTAACAAAATCCTTAAAATACATTATTCCGGCTTTTTATACCCTGAAATTACTTGCAGAGTACATACAACTTAAGCAAATGTTAAACACAAGCAATCTGTGTGCTTGGTGCAACTGTGAATTAGTGGGTTGTTTGGTCGTCCACCATTGGAATGACGAGCTTTGGTCGCTATATGATAACCTCTGCACAACGTTTCAAAATGTGCTTCAGCGAGATACTGTGCCATACATTGCTCCAGATTGCATGGCAAACTGTGTCTGAGTGTGTGTGAATGTTATACCCTTTGAAGAGCATGGCGCCTCCAATGGCATCCTCTGCTATGGGTGTATGTGAAAAAGTGAATGCTGACTTGAGTTGTATAAGGTGCTTATAGTTGTTGCAAAGACTAGAAATATAAATGAAGTCTATTTACCATTTGTTGATTAGCTTTGATCTATTGCTTCCTTATATTTTTGCTTCACTGCTAAAGGCATATATTACATAGATATATACACTTCTGAGCAAAATCTCAAGACACATTACAAGAATTCACATTTCGCACTGGTGGATCGTAACCTTGTTGTTGGGTAGGGGTAGGGTAATGTTGTGAATCGAGTGGCCTGTTTTTGTCGTCCATAACATACGCCTGCCCATACCATAACCCCACCACCACCATGGGCCACTCGATTCACAACATTACCCTAACCCTACCCCTACCCCTAACCCTAATCCTACCCCTCACACCAGATACTGACTGGTTTTCGGACCCCCCCAGACCCCGCCAATAAAGCAAAACTGCACGTTTCAGAGTGGCCTTTTATTGTGGCCAGCCTAAGGCACACCTGTGCAATAATCATGCTGTCTAATCAGCATCTTGATATGCCACACCTGTGAGGTGGGATGGATTATCTCGGCAAAGGACTCACTCACTCACTCACATACGTTTCTTTGTGTGTTTAGCCCAGATCTCAGCTGCAACACTGAAATGTCGTGCAGAGGATGTGACAGGTAGTGGCTCTGGAATGATACTTTTGATGTCTTCCAAAAAGTACCAAACTTTCTCTCCATCAAATTTCATAGAGGGAACGTATAATTAGTTTTCTCCCGCACAATTCATTGTGTCCACCTCATACTGATCACCTTCAATCTGTAGAGTAAATACGTAAAACAAAAGTTACAGGATAGGACTAAACATTTAAGTTACATTTGCATGGAGTGTCACAACCTCTAACAAGTTCTACTTACCTGTGTGATGGTCCCAGGGAAGAGTTCTGTCTCATATTCCACAAGGACCCACTTTCCCACTTCTAAAACAGGCTCTGACTCCACATTCACTTCCTCTCTGAAGTGGAACTCCTTTGGGTGAAAGCATCCACATGCACAGCCGCAAAAACAGGACACTTCCCTGGTCTGGATTACCCCTGGTTTTATTGATGTCATCTTAGGGGGGGGGCAATAGTATTATAAGTAACATTTCATGCACATTATTCCATTTTTGATATATATAAAACACTAAAAGCCAAATATAGTGCAGAAGGCTAATTATGGTGCTCCATTTGATGTTTGTAAAAACATAGAGAACAGACTAATTTAATTGTTGTTCAGCATCACAAACTGACAAATCTCCTGTTTAGTCATTTCCATTTGGCATCCGACATATTAACCCTTAATAACTATAATTGAATACTCAATCTATTGTTGACAGTTTACAGGATATAACCTTTAAGAAACTAGGCAAGTAGAAAATAAATGTGTATCTTTATGTAGTCACTTAGGCTGTTGACCTCTAACTGTGTTGTTTTGAACTGACTCACCTGATGAATTCTCATCGTCCCAGGTACTGCCTTCAGGGACGGTGGTACTAATTCAGCACTTATGTTGATATCCTCCTCAGTTATTTTGAACAGCCTTACAGAAGAATTGAGCTTCAGCTGCTCAAAAAGAGTGTTGGCATCGGGAATGCTAGTGCCATAGGACACGATTCTGTCTGCTAGGTTCTTAAGGGCTCCACCCACTCCATCAGGAGCACCCTTTCCATGTGACGCCTCTGTGAAATTCCACGTCACTTTTTCAAACCCTTGCATGAAGGGCACTGTAGAGGCCAGGTAAAAGTTGGTTCTATTTCGATATTGCGACGTGGGACCATCAGAGATGAAGTGGATGTTCCTGGCATTTGGATGCTCCTTTCGAATGCTCTGAAGCACTGGGATAAGGTGTGCCCATGTGGCTATGGCATCATGCTGAAGACAGGCCGACAGAGATGCACATGACTCCACCCTGCCACTACCAAGATAGATTACTCCAGTATGGAGGGTTACCTGCTCGTTGCCACCTCCAAAGTGAGTTTCTTTTATTTCCCTTGTGTATTTACAAGCATAGTTCTCACTGTAGTCAATGTGAACCACTACATCATTTTGGGTCAGGGTCTCTCTCAATTTCCTCAGTCTTTCAAACTGGTGCTTTATGTTGTATATGTGTCGTGAGAAGTTTGAGAGGTGGTCCTGTGTGAGTTCCACTAGTTTGTCAATGGAGGTATGCCTCTTTTCAAGAAACACCTTTCTCACGCCCTCTCTTGAGTGGACCCATCTTTGCTTTTCTGTGCTACGAGTACAGATGTATTGATCCACTCCTCCCAAACAATGATGTTACCTTTTGTAGAAGGATCCAGTGTTTGTATTGTCTTATCCTTGCAATTACTGCATGTTCTGTACATGCAGGACTTTTCCTCATCACTACAGACAATAGTCTGTACTATGTCTCTTGGGGATGATGTTCCTATAACCCCAAGTTGGTGCAGCTTCTTTATTTTTAAGCCAACGTTTTCATGTATTTTGCAAGCACAAGTTTCTCTGTCTGTAACTTTTCTCTGGCCAATCCAAAATGGTCTAAGTTTAAAAAATTGGGACTTTGAAAGGCTGTGCCTGGGATTCTCTGACAGAAATCGTTTATACAAATTTGCCATTGTGTCTGTTAAGGCTCTCTTCCGAAATATCTGGCCCTTTCTCCTAATCTCCCCAGATTTCCCATTTATAATGGTGGTGACTTCATCGTGATGAAGAAAGCGGCTAACCAGAGTGCGCATTAGTCTTCTCTTGCTGTTACAACCTCTGAGGACCTCTCTTTGCAACATTTTTCTGCACCTCTCTGCCTTCATTGCTGCAGAATGCCTTCTTTCTCTTGGGCATATTTTCAAGTCTCTTGAGTCTTTTCCTGAGATTGACCATCTCATTGGTCCTCTCCAGAAGCTTTTCTTCTGTGTGACGCAACTTTGACCTCAATCTCGAAAGGGTTTTCTTTCTTTTGCTCCTATTTTTGTGCAATTTCTTTGGTGTTGACATCATCGGACTGTGTGTCTCTTGATAGGTTTCTCTTCTTTTTTTTTGCAGCTGAGTTTGTTTCAGGGGCATTGACTTGCTGATTGATTGCTGGTTGATGATGTTGTTCATCCTCTTCCTCAATGGGTGGTGTTATATCCAATACAGCGCTTAGCTGTTTCTTTCTTTTGTAATATTGTTCAGAGTTTTTCCTCCACTGTTTTTTCTTCCTTTCATGTTGCTTCTTTGTCAGATCTTGAGTTTTTTTTATTTGACCATTTTGTTTTTCTTTTTGATATCTGAAAATGGAAATGGAGCATGACATCAAATGAGCATGTCTTCAAAAATAGGAAAACATTTATATGACACAAATATATAATCCTACAGTCGAGCTGAATGGCTTTCAGACTGTGTGAACATCCTATGGTTCAAACTTGCACACAAACTAGCTTCAATGTGTAGACATGGATATGTGTAAACTTCCTAGCTTTTTGTATATTGACTTCCTAGACTATACTCTTGCTATAACCTCTCAAACCCCTAACCTTTCTCTCTCCTTCCTTCTGTATTCTTCCAGCAGTTCTGGGTCGCTGTAAATCTTTTCTCTGAATTTTGTCAGCCTAGCCTTCGCTAAAGATTTATTTTTGTCATTTGCTGACTGTCTGCAATGAAACAACACATTAGTCACATTTCAAAAGTTGGTACAAATATTTAAATAAAAAGGTACAACATGTCATTTTTGCCACTATGGAACTGTCAATCCAACCAATAACAAAAGAAAGCAAAGCAGAACCAGGGAACTTGTACACTGAACAACCTAAATGCTAACCTTAGCTTTGCTCATCATTATATTTAACTTAGGCCTAATTATTTTCAGAATAAGCAATTAAATCTGGTAAATAAATAATGAATCACTTAATAAAGCCCTTTAAATTTTTTTTTAAATACTGTATGGTCAACTTCTCATTACCGATACAGAAGTTCTCTCTACCACAACTGGCCTTAAATTGTAGCGGTAAGTGAGAAAGGTGTGCGGTGTATGAGGAGCATTAGCATTTCTTGCTAACAATAGGGAAGCCATGATGGGTAAGCACATTTTTACTCAATGTACATTATTGGACATAACTTAAGTATATTTTCATAAAAAATTATAAATCTAACTTTTTTCTGAATGTTGAAAAACAACTGTTTCAGTAATGAGAAACGATATTGTCGTGTACGTAGTCTTACTAGAGAAAGTTTAACTTAAGTAGAGAAATGAAAAGAGATATGCTTACCTGGTAGCCATCTTGAATGAACTTGCAGATGTGCTCCTTTATTCAAAATCAAACTTTATTTAAAATTATCTTTGTGTCTGTAAACAGGCACTCAAAAATGTTGCGGAGGATGAGAATACCAGTCATGGACACTTCATGTTTGCACAATATTTTCATTATTAGCGTACATGAAATCTTAGTCCATTCTTTTTCTATCAGTTGAAAGTATGTAGTAGAACATGCATGCCTCTTTTTCAGAACATTTTCATTTTAATCAGGTTAAATTAAGACATAACATACATTCAGACAGAGCTGGACGCATTGCGGTAATGAGAATTCAAGGCAAAAATGCAATTATTTACAAAAATATTTCCTTCCTATGTTTAAATTACTCTATGTTCCAATTAGAGACCACTATACTCTTTATAATAATATTTTGTTATATCACTAAATCACATGTTTTATATTTAAAATCATTCGTGCCATTGTATTGTGTCAGTTTCGTGAGAATGACCCACTGTGGGTCGTCTTTGGAGGTTGTAGATGCAGCCAGTTGCAGGTGGATGGTGTTGATTTGGCTATTGAAGAAATTCAGAAAGTCATTGCAGTCATCAGATGAGATGTCTGTGGGGAGGGTTGTGGGAGGTTGAAGTAGGTGTCTGACGGTTGAGAAGAGGTTTCTTGTGTTACCTTTTCCAGAACCGATGAGGTTTGAGTAGTAGGAGGACTTAGCGGTGGTGAGGGCGTTCTTGTAAAGGCAGAGATGTTCTTTGTAGAGCTGAATGTGGATTAAGAGTCCAGTCTTTTTGCACAGACGTTCAAGACGCCGGCCAGTGGTTTTTAGCTGGTGGAGGGCAGCAGTGTACCAGGGAGCAGTGTGCACAAATGAGACTATGCGAGACTTCAGGGGAGCAAGCGCATCCAGGGAAGATGTGAGACAGTTGTTGTAGTGACTCACCAGTTCAGCAGCGGTTGAGGAGGAGGATGGGGGTAGACTGAGCACGGAGGCAATAAGGGAGTTAAGGTCTCTGGGGTCAATGCGTTTGATGTTTCTGAAGGTGATGGTCTGCAGTGCTCTTGTTTTAGATAGAGGGACATTTATCTCAAAAAGCACAGATTTATGGTCAGAGATAGGGAACTCAGCATCAGTGAGGTTAAAAGGAGTGATACCGGTGCAACAGACTAGGTCTAATATGTGACCTTTGTTGTGGGTTGGAAAAAAGTAGGCTATATTTTTCGTTTCGTTTATTTATTAAGTTAATTTCAAGACAACTTTGGGAATTTTGTTTGTTTGTTATGAGTTTTAAATAGATTTTGAAAGTAGAGAGAGAGAGAGAAAAAAAAAGAAGAAGCAAGCAGCGCTGAGTTGGGGGGGGGGGGCAATCACAACCTTGTTACGCCACTGGTAGTGACACAAGTGACATTACGCATTTCAGATTATGTGCACCCCTGCCAATAACCATAAGATGGCATCTGCGATAAAAGGGCTTGAAGAACAAAAAACATATTCGTAGGCCACGTCTCCTCCCACGCCACGAACATGCTCATCCGGACTTTGCAAGGGACCACCAAACATGGGACATTGAAAGATGGAAGAAAGCTTTATTCTCTGACGAGAACAAAATAAATAACCTGGACGGTCCTGATGGCTTCCAACGTTACTAGCAAGACAAGGAGATCCCACTGGAGATGCTTTACGCGGCACAGTGGAGGAGGCCCCATCATAATCTGGGGTGCTTTTTCCTTCAATGGCGCCTCAGGTTGTGCAGGGGCGTCAAACGGCAGCTGGCTATGTGAAGATGTTGCAGCGGGCATCCCTCTTGACTGAAGGCCTCGTCTGTGCGGTGATGACTGGGTCTTTTAACAGGACAACACTGCGGTTCACAACGCCCTCATGACCACGGACTTCTTCCAGGAGAATAACGTTGCTCTTTCTGATTGTGACCATCCTGCGTGTTCCCCTGATCTAATTCCCATTGAGAACGTATGGAGATGGATCGCAAGGGAAGTTTACAAAAACGGACATCAGTTTCAGACCGTGGATGCCCTTCATTAAGCCATCCTCACCACATGGAGCAACGTTCCCACCAGCCTCCTGGAAACACTCGCAACTTAACAACAACAACAACAACAACAACAACAACAACAACAACAACAACAACAACTGTGGGGCTACTCACCACTGAGTTCATTTTGGACACTTTTAAGTTCTGTTTTTTTGGGCTATGGTCTTAAACTTTTGATGATGAACAGCCTGTTTGAGTTGAAATTCAGTTTTCAATAAATTGCCTATTCTCTTTTTTTGGTCTCTTGCTCCCGTTTCCTCTTTTTGCATTTGAAGCACTACTTACAACCTGGTTACGATCCACTATTGCGAAATGGGAATTCTTGTAATTTTTGTCCCGGTCTTAAGATTTTGTTCATTTTGTATGTTGTGAAGTGCTTTTAAAAAAACACTGCCTGATTTGCAATCTGGTCTGCTTACTATCTCTGGCTTTAGTTAAAGTGTTAGAGTGTCATCCATTAATTGTGGAGTCGCTGGTGCTGTCCATATTTCCAAGTGTCCTTGTGCAAGAAACAAAACCCCAAATAGCTTCCAATGAGGGTAAAAAAATCAATGTGCTCTGGATTCATTTCCAAGTAAATGAAAGGTAATGGACAAGTTTTCATGTTGCGGGCTGGTTGAGCCACCCAGTTGTATTTATGGAAAATATTGTACAGTTCCTGCATAATGTAGTGTAGAGAATAATATTTTGGCACATTGTAATTTTCCTCCTTTTTTTATTTTTGCTTGATCTACACCTGTATTTACTATATGAGTAGTACACAAAAGAGATCTATCTATTTTCAGAGGGTGTTGCAAGTATTTTCCAAGCACCATATTGCCTCTGAGAGTGAGAACACTGAATGCATCTACTTTATGCATGCTAAACCACTGGTGTCTGAGATGCCCTTGTGTGACTGAGTGGACCATCATCACACCCCGGTCTCATGTGCAGGCTTTCACTGTGTGCTTTGAGTAAGGTGAGAAAACGGGAAGTGCTATGATGTCCTATATCAAGAGTGAGCCGAGAGGGCTGCTTTGAGCCATGAGATGAGAAAGATGACAGTCCGGATGAAAGTGTTTCACTGTAATAAAATACAAGTTCTGAATAAAACGGAAGGTGAAATACTTTTACATTTACTATAGGGATTCAGGGTGGATTTGAATACTGAACCACTGTTTCATCCTGTTTATGGCGATGGGAATCGCAAATTGGTTCCTATAGTTGTCTGATACCTTGAAATCAAAGGCCTTTGTGTCTATCAATTCCTTCATTTGGACCGGCGCCATGGTGGAGAAAAAAAACACCCTGATACCGGATACTGACACATTGTAACGCGTTTTAGGCAAGACTACTTGATACTCTTGTGTACATTAAATGATCTCCTCAAAATTAGATTTGTATTATTTGTTATGCAAATTGCCAATGTAGCCTACATGTCAATAACAAAGTATAACAATAACATTTTATATTTCTGACAGTTTACACTAACTCAGTCGGTCATTTTTGGGAATCCATTCTTACCATACCTGTTGATTTTTGGCTCTGTAGGTGCTCAAATTTAAGATGAAGACATATAAGCAGCATATATTCTGCAATGCATCGCACACTAGAGTGTAATTCATAGTTAACAGAAGTTGGCACTGGACTTTTAAGAGTGTCAAAAGGCTTAGTATAAGCTTAGGGATTTAAGCATGGCGTGTCATGGGGTCTGATTCAGCTCTTCAGTAACCCTGCAGTGCTTTCTTCTGTACTCCAGCAGGCAGATCATTATTTAATTGAAGAACATACAAGTAATTTGTTGCCAAGCTTTAAATAACTGGAGCTGACTTGTTTAAGACGTGACAGACTTGTTGGTGTCAGTGATAAAAGGTGTGATTGCTTCAATAAAGAGAAACAACTAAACTCCAAGGATTGGAGTTAAATAATTGGACCAATAACTTTTATTCGAAGTCTCCCCCTCTCTCCTTAAACCATTTATATGCTAACCATGTCCCAGAGGGACCCTCCCTTTCGTTTTAATTTCAGCTATCCCTTTTTAATCAATTTTATTTTATCTCACACCAGTTTGAATGCAAACGCATTCTATTTCATTTTTTTAATCAGGGGTACATGTGTGTGAAGCATCAATTATTTATTGAAAAAGGACCTGACTGAACACAATGATTAAATAGTCTCTCACCCAAAGAAGATTATGTTTTCTTATAGTAACTGAATGTGGTGCTCAGTGCGGTTCATTGGCTCATGAGGTCAAAGTCAAAAGAAACGGTTTTCCCTGACGGAGGAAGAGAAAGAAAGACGAAGACCGGGCTAGGCATGCTGCAGGGGACGGAAAATGCAAACGGCAAGGAAGCCGATAGTGAGAGGACAAGCTTGGGATAAAATCAGCTAGTTGTTAGTCACAGGGCAACACAGAACAACATAACCTTGCTGTTTTGATGACAGGTTACTATGAGGATGGAGCACTGAGAGCAGGTCTGTAAATTGACTCGCTGTAAAAAAAAATCCATATAGATACATGCATGCAAATTAGTCACTTTTCGGCGCCTCCCGCTTTTTTAACGCTGATTTGGGTGACTTGTGTAATTTGCGGAGAACCGAAGAGTTTTCATTTTTTTTGGACTCACAGACTGACGGACAACTTCTCACTTCAAAACACTACTGAGACCTTTTGCGAAGACGTCATCCATCCATCCATCCATCCATCCATCCATCCATCCATCCATCCATCCATCTTCTCCCGCTTATCCGTGGTCGGGTCGCGGGGGTAGCAGTTCCAGCAGAGAGCCCCAAACTTTCCTTTCCCTGGCCACATCAACCAGCTCTGACTGGGGGTTCCCAAGGTGCTCCCAGGCCAGCAAAGAGATATAATCCCTCCACCTGGTCCTAGGTCTACCCCTTGGTCTCTTCCCAGCTGGACGTGCCTGGAACACCTCCCTAGGGAGGCGCCCAGGTGGCATCCTAACTAGGTGCCCGAACCGAAGACGTCATACCATACGTAAAGCAGTAGAGACACTTTCGCAAAGAAGAAGAAGTCTAAAAACCGAAGCCCTTAAAGTTAATAGTGTATGTATCTACCTGTAATAATAAAAACCCTTGATTTATAACTTAACATCTCTGTCTCCTATTGATCTGAGTAGGCTATATTATAAAGAATAGCCAGTTAATTGAAGCATTATAGCACAGGCCTTTGTCAGATGGTATATTACGTTTTTTTTTTTCTGCTTCGAATAGTTCTCTCTTTTTTCACCATACGTGTGTTTGCATCCCTGCATATAGGTGCACTGACATATCATAGTGGGAAGGTACTGAACTGCATGTGACGCAAATCAGAAGTATCTAATGGGCCTGCCTAAGGCCCCGGCCACACGAGGACGAAAACGGTCGTTTGCGTTACTGTTTAGTGTCATATAGACCGTTCGGCCACACGAAGACAACCGAATACGGCACTAAACGACTGCGGAAACGATAACGGGTCCCAAGGTGGATAGAACGGCATACGCAACGCTCTGGGGGGTCCAACGGCTCCGTGTGTACGCCCTATACGATCATTTTCTGATAATGATGAGGCAATAGCCCCGCCTCTCCCCACCTCTGCTGCTCACCCGCGTGTCAAGTAAACTGCACACTGAATTCAGATTATTTATCTTTCTCTCGATATGGACATAAACGCGAGTGAAGTCTAATCTGACAGGACGGAGACACCTCTCAAACTACCTAAACTAGTTATAAATATGTTTATTTTTACTGTCGGCCGGGTCACTCATTACTGGATCAGCTGCTGCATGAAACAGACACTGACGCTGTCCGACGAGAGGGAGGAAAAAGAGAGGCTCCGTGTATTTTATTATTATATAGAGTCGTTATTCATTTGTTTTAAAGCTCAATAAATAACAAAGAAGACCTTTGACCGGCACTTTTATAATTTTGTCGGAAGATTTAAACTTTAATACACGTTGACTGGCGAAAAACTCTGCCCAGTTCCCTCGGCCCCCACCGCGGAGAATAAACAGAAGGGCAACCATGACAACCATGCTTCTTTGCTGCTTTTGTGGAGGAAGTTACAGCGCCACGTACAGGCTCCTGCATATGTACTGCAGCTTCTCCAGCAGTTTGAGCTAAACGGAGCTGTCTCGTGTGGACAGACACTATTCGGTGAATATTGCGTGTGGACGGAAGCTTTTTTGCGTTTGCGTTAATCCTATGCGTTTAGCCATTTTCGTCCTCGTGTGGCCGGGGCCTAAGTATCTTTGTGTACAAGAGAAACCCACTATGGCCCTTTTTTAGGTAAAGTATTTAGACTTCACGTGACTGGTAAAGAGGCACCAGCTTACATAAATAGACTCTCAGATTGCCCCACAGTGGGTTAGGGGCAAACGACCCACACTCGATTCGGTTCCTTACAATAATCACTGCTGTCTCATTTGACCCATTTAGTGTAACATTATGCTTACACAGCTGGTATATGATTTCAGCCTTCTTTGCCCACCACCCCCTGCGGTTTCCACCCAAACACACTACCCAGATGAGAAATTCAAGGTACTGATGGATGTTACAGAAAGGATGTTAATAAAACGTTATATTAAGCCTTCACAATATGAGCCCTTCTCTACCTCGTTGTTATTCTCCTAATGGAGGAGCCAGTGCCCGGGTTTACGATGCAGCAGCAGGCTGCCTCTGATCTGTGTGACCCCCAGAGAGGGGTCCACGGCCTGGCTGCCTGTGGGGAACACAGATCAACCTCCTCCATGCCCTGAACCCTGCCCTCTCCACTCATTACCTCTCACATTCACTTACCAGGGGGTGGCAGTGATGCCGGAAAAACCTCCCGTTCGAAGCATTTGGTGACTCCTAAGGAGAATGTAGAAGGTTGCTGATGCACAGTAAAGAAAATACGGCACTTTTAACAGTATTCTGCTGCAGTGTTTCTTTTGTATTATTTTGTACAATCAGCTCATTTAGCTGCCCGAAGCTGGAGGATTTCCCTGTTGCAGCCTTTTAATGTAAGAGTTAAAAAACAGCTCTCCGGAGTGTCAGCTGTTGTAATTGCCTACAGGAAGACTAATTGTATAGTCAATCAAATTGATGGTTTATTTTCATCATTTGAGAGATACAGTGCATCAACTTGATAAGAAATGTCTTCCAGCGCCCTACTAGAGTCCAATACCTCCACGAAGTTAACTATTAATGAATAACAATAAATAACAATGAAAGGGGTTTATTTGCTCTTAGGAGAAATGTTCAGTGTTTAAGTAGCTTGGCTTGTCTCAGGGTTGTGAGATGTTTTCTAGATGCGTAGTAATCAGTTAAAAAGTCATTGCTTTGGGACTGAATAGTAAAGTTGTAAGTCTTAGCACTCTACAAGGTCTGAACTCGAAAATGTAGGTCCACTACACTCGTTAAGGGATCCTAACCCAATTTGATTTTGTGGTGATAAAGTTCTCTGTTTCAAACCTAATAATTTTTTGTTTTAACCCTTGTCCTAACATGTTCTACGTGTAATGACTAGACACTGGGGTCCCTGAGGGGAAAAATAATGAACCACTATCAAAGTCAATATGTACTTTAGTCGTATACAACAGAAACTGTGACACCAAAGATATGCTATCAATTAAGTAACAATATCTTTGTAGATGCTTTCTTACATCGCCTTATAGTTTTGTTTCCAAAGTTAAAAGAGATATTGGTGAAGTTGGCATCTAATTTTGACACGGCCATCATCAGGAATGTATCTTGCTGACAAATGACACATTTATTAATTAATACAAGGCGCTGAGAGCAGCAGAATGACACCTGCAGAGGTAGGTTTATTTCACATTCAGATTGTCCAGCTGTGTGAGCTCAAACAAAGCCCACTTCATCATAATGGAACTCTGTCACACTGGATAGAAGGCCCTTGTAATGAATAATTATAGCATGGGGAAGGAACCTGGTAGAATACAAAACAAAGAGGCAGTGTCTGGGGGGGGGGGGGGGGGGGGGGGGATGTTTAACTGTCCAGAAAACAGGTGTGTGCCATGAATTATACATCTGGAGAAATGAGACCATACTTCAGATGAGTCTTATTCTGATTATCTTGTGCTTTCTTATGATGGCAATCACACACTTGTAATTTGTAAGGTAGATAAATCAAAGACTGGTAAAAAGGTTAACGTGGCAAAAAAGATGCTGTGTTGGTCGTATTCAGGGAACATCTTTAGCTTTTTGTTAGTGATGCAATCCACCTTGGGGTATTTTGTTAATTATGCCTTAGTTTTGAGTAATTAGAGCAGACAAATGCACTGCATGCACACACTGCCTTGCCTTAACAACAGCGCTCTCCGTTAATGACACACAAACCACAAGTACACATGCACATCTCTCCGGTGTCCTTGCTGGGAGCCATGCACCCTGTACTGTGTGTCGCAGAGGTGGGAGCAACAAGCCGTGCAACTGGGACTTCGGCTCAACAGTTTTACTGGTCTCTGACATCCCCCTTTGGCCCTGATAATAAACCAACTACTCCTGGAAAAAGAGGGCACTGGGGTCAATAAAGAGTGATGACCTAACAACGCTTTCTGTCCTGCAAGTTTGGCAACAGAAAACATCAGATTACATTGTTGAACTCACTAAATGATGTCCAGTGATGCCAAGATGGCGTCACTCTCAATGAACTCTGTGGTACGTGCTGATGGGTTATCAGGCACGTTAAAAACATTATCTTTGGAAAAAGAAATATAGGACAACAATATACACCTCATACTTAGACCACAGTCCCCCTGATACAGAACAAGAGCTGATGAGGCTTGTTACACCTGGCTGCAAAAACGTGCTTATTTGAAAAAAAGTATGTTCTTAATTGTCCTGAAAAAACTGTTTGTTACCAAAGATTGCATTAACTTAATATTTTCAGTCACTGGTGTGAGGAAAACTTCTGTTATCAATGCTGAGCCAATGCTCGTGAAAGGAATGGAAGCTGGATTTGCCTTAGTCAAACATTGACATTTATTGAAAGTACATTACGGCCGGAGAATTCACAAGGTATATGCACAACTTCTTTGTGAGACACCAGGCAAACTCTGAAGACAAAGGAGACAGGAACACATCTATACATGAAGAAGAGGAGGGCTTTTAGAAAACGCGGGCTTTCCTTTAATGCATGTCAGATGTCGAGACAAAGACTCGTTGTATTGCAAACCTACATGAGCCAAGCTTCTCCCCCACAGGAAGACAGATGACCTCTTCCTCTTGACCTGTGTCTTCCTGAGAAGTTACACACAGGATCACATTACAGGCAGGAGCATATGCGGTTTAACGAAAAGCATTACTTTGTGATTAACAGTTTTACAGAAAGACTGAGAACCTCTAAATACACAGATCGGATTAAAATATTCTCTCACAACTGGCTGATTTTTTAACAATGATTGGGAAATCTTAAGGCTGTCACTGATTAGTAAACTAAGGGTGATCTACCATGACATCAGGTGATTCACAGCGTGATAAATAGCTACGGACTGCAGTCTTTGGAGCGGCTTTCCTCTCCTCTCGTCGCTAGTGCAGAAAGAGACTATTCTTCTGTGTTTTCTCTTGGTGAACCAAGTGCTTGTAGCTTCAGGATTTCCCTTGTTCAGAATATCTTGCCTATTCCATATCTGTCATGATCTGTCTGTGTTGTTGTTTTGTCTTGTCTTTTTCTATCTTTGGGTTTCCTGTTTTATTTTGTAAATTGTTCACCCCCGTTTCCTGCCTGTTGCTTTCTGTCTGTTTTCCCTCCCTGATTACCCGATTGTGTTCACCTGGTGCCTCTGTGTTTTCTCCTACCTCCTCACCTGTGTCTTGTTTGTGTGATTAGTCTTGTGTGTATTTAAGTTCTGGTTTTTCTGTCTGTCTTTGTCGGTTCGTCTTTTGTTGTTGACTGTGTTCACCGGTGAGTGTTCTGTCTGTCCAAGTTATATTTCACTATCCTTGAAATAAAGGTATTATCAGTTTATCTGCATTTGGGTCCTGCTTCCTTCGCTCTACCGTGACAATATCGCTTCTCTCGATATATCCAAGACTAAAAAAACTTGACTGAAATGGCGATGGTAATTCCAGTCTCCTGTGTGGCAGCAAAGGTTTCAGTCTTCAAACTGAATTACGTCGGCCAATAGAGGTAATCTATTAAAGGAAAAGATGCTAAAACAAAGTTCAAAAAATGGCAACGCTTCTGATTGCCTCTTTAGGCACAATGACCACAGTGTTTAAGTGGTCTTTGCTGTCACCGGGAAAAAAAATCAATCGTCTGCTTTGTTTGGTGTTGACAAGAAAAATGCCCTTTGGCTAAAGTTAATATTTTCTAGACATGCCTGTTATAATTACAGTCATCATTGGAAAAAGAAAATACTCTCCTTCTGTCCACAACCATACAATGTTCTACTATACCGACTTTACTTCAAATACTGCTAACCAATTAAGAAAATGTGCTTATAAATATGGAATATTAAATGAAAAAGATGTCCTGATATAGGAAGAAAATTGATATAGTGGAGAAGGAAACTTCTATGCACAATATGATGGTGTCAGGATGCTCAAACAGTGAACTCGCCCCATTCTGAAAAAAAGATTTTCACATTATCGCCCAGTCATCGGTATATTGATCCATTAAGAAACAACAATTGCAGAACAGAAATACCAAAGGTTTGAGGTAATTTGGAAACAATAAAGCCAGTTAAAGGTACAGACAGGATCAGCTATCTGTTACCACCCTAATCATATCGTGGTGAAACTTGTGATTTACACCATACTTAAGAACATATTTATGTGATTAAATATACAATTAATTTGGTACAAATATTTCGGGGCTTCACCAGGTGCTGCTGTGCCAGCGAGAGAGGGTCAGGAAGGCATTTCAGTAATGAGGAGATAGATGAGGAAGGGGTGTACAATAAAGCAATGGAGCTGTATACTTGTTCCGTTATATATTTTAAACAAGTTCTTGGCAATTAAAATGTTGCAGTGAAGCACTGGTTATTATTTAATAATTCAAGAAAGCGTGGAAGTACCTCGTTCTCAGTGGCGGCTGGTGGAAAATATTTTAGGTGGGGCTGTGGAAATGGTGACCAAACAGTACTAGGGGGATGCTCCCCCGGTAAAAAAAATTGAGAAAAGACCCCCTAAATTATGACTTCTGGTGATGTTAGAGGGGTGGGGGGGAGAAAGGACAAATTGAGGCTTAAAAATATGAGAAGACTGATCAATACCTCCATAATCTTCAGTGTGGTTAGCTATGAATCTTCCAAAACTTCCAAACACCTTGTCCTGGACATAGTTTCTACAGCATAAACTGTGCAACAGTACAGTAGGCCCACACAAACTGCAGAACACCGGGGCTTTGGGAACACTCAAAATTACTTAAAATGATTTCATTCCCATTTAACCTGTTAAGGGGCTTTTTTCCCCCGTTTTTTTTCTCACGAAATCGGATATGCACAAACAAGCTTAGCTAACAAACTGAGATCCCACAGATTCTAGAAATATAAGTATCATCACTGAGCGATCAGAACTCGAGACAGGGGAAGCAAATACAGAAATCACACGACGTAGCTTTAGGTAGCAAAACTAAACGCGGAGATATGCTCACCTTTTGCTGTTATTCTGATCAAAAACGAGAAACGCGGCTGAAGGTTAATCCATAGGTTAATCCAATGTGTCTGTCACTTTGAAAAAGTATTGATAATCCATAATTCAATTTTTATGTCAAAAACTGAGTTTTCATTAGCTGCTAATGATAGCTTCCAGAGTGAATGACAGCTTCCTGTTTTGTCTCCTTGGATACGAGTCCAAACAACTCACAGACTGCACCGGGCGCTGACGTAGGCGCCCTGTGACCATCAGATTTGACGACGCTGATTGGCTGAAATTATGTTTTGGCGGCATAGTTTAAAAATAGCAACAGTTGGCTTCTGCTGCACTTGCTGCACTCTCATCCGGGCGCTGTGCATAGCGCCCAGACGAGAGAGGGTAATGATACAAGGGCAAGGCCAGGCAGGAAACATGTGACTTATCAGTAATTTTAGACATCGTAACACAATTTTAAACAAGATTTTATATATATATAAAAATATATATTTTTTTTATTTTTAATGTGGGAAGAAGGGGGGCGGCGCCCTTATGGGCCAGCCGCCACTGCTCGATCTGCATGTACACGGTCAGCTGCCACAACAGACATAATCGCCTTCTGTAGGAAACACTACAAGGACTTGTATTTCTTATTTCTGTTCCCAGGTCCCCCTGCACAGATCAAGGTGGAGAGCAATGTCGACGGTGTCAGTAATTGGATGCATTTCAGTCGTTTCTTAGGATGTGATTTGAATATGATCATCCATTCACAATCCAGGGTTAAATCTCTCTTGTAATGACATGGGGTTTTCCAGAATGAAGGTCTTTAATCCCTCTTATTGTTGAATAGTGCTAGAGCCTTAAGATTGGTATGTGTGTTTGTGCTTGCATGTATGCACATATTCACCCACCAAGGGCATTATGTTATCTAGGGGCCTCTCCTGCTTACCTTCGTCGTCCTTTGCCCGTCCTTGACAGATCTCATGGATATTGGCTGCCTGCTTAAGAAATAACACCCCTCATCAAGTTGATAGAGGAGCTCTGAGGAGCCAGTGTCTCTTCCTCTCTCTCTGGGATGTTTACAGCCAATCCTCCAGGTCGCCGTCTCAGCAATGATCATGTATTCAGTGGGGATTTGGGGGGTGGAGGGAAATGCGATGTAAGTGCTCCTACGGGAAATAAGGGTCACCTCTTTAATCTCCGACACAGGGGATATCTCCAGCCTGTGTACTGGATGTGAAAGTGTTGTTATTCGTCACGTTCTATAGCCCGCCAGCAAGCCGTTCAGTGTTTATATTAAACATGTATGATCGGTAATCTTACTGTATCAGTTCTGTTGTTGATAAAATAATAAGGGAGGTCACACACTGTCAGTGTGTGATGCAGGCCTTGTTGATTATCCTGTGGATACGTCATACAAAGTTCACTTCAGACTTGAATAAAGAAACTTGCTGCGGACATCTACTTTTCCTGAATATATTTATCAAAGTGACTGAGACAATTGCTTAGATGAGATCAAAGCAGCTAAAGACTCAATAAAAAAGATACAGGATGACTAATACCATTGAGGCAGACACTTCAAAGGAAAGACTCTTATTTTCTTCCAACTGGTGCATGGTAGAGACCATCTTTGCTAGAAAAACGGCAGCATTTGTTAATTGTTAAGCGTAACACGACCTAAGTTTATGTTGGGTAGCAAAGGGGAAGTTGTCTGACATTTTATCTCACCACAGCTGCAAGAATGGTGCCCTGTATGTAGTTAGTTGCATCATATTGGTGTTACAGTTGGCGTGGGTAATTAAAAAAAAGCAGTTTGTCTTTAAATTCAGGCACCATAGGAGCATAATGTATGTTTAAGTTGGTCTAAATCCCTTATCACAAATGTCTTGGGATCTATAATTTGGGACAGGTTCCGTTATGATAAATCCAATGCCAAGAGTGGTTTTAGTTGGTAGTGTGTTCCTCCTGTTGAGCACATTATCTCAAATGCCACCTACTCACCAACTATAAACCAAAATATTCCCTGCAACATATGGCAAATGAACATCCTTTTTTTTATTACTTGTACTTTATAGGTACAGATAGCAGAAGAGGAAAACACAATTCAAGTATATTGCATTATATGTTGACGTCTTTATGTTGCTATGTCGGTAAAATTAGAGAAATTACAATTTAAACCTTCAGAACCGCATGTCCTTCAATAACCTTCTTTACAGTCAACTGTTCCACTTATGCAGAATATGGGTAATCTGAAAAGCAGCTGTAAAAGGAATGCTTTATTTTATCTGTCTTTGGCTGACTTTACATTCTTATTGAATGTCTTGCGTTCGGTAATAGCAGAAAGTCTCACCCACTAAAAGTTTGCACCGTTATTTCTGACTGCACTCCCTCAGCTGCTTTGACAGTTTTAGTGTGAAATCCTCTGGGAGTTGTTTCTACAAGTCACCAGTTTTGTTTTTAGGGTTGAAGCTCTTAATTATGCTGGGTGAGAGGACTGAGGAGCGAGCTGGTATGGCTAACCAGGGGCCCCATGTGAGGGTGACGAAGCTTATTGGGGCACAGTGGCACTATCAGCTTTAGGCCTCGCACAGATGAAAAGAGGACAGAAATAAAGACAGAACATAAGGCATGTATCAAATCAGTAAGCTGGCAAGAGGAGGAAAAAGCTGCTTCATCTGCAGCACTACAACGTAAAGCTGATACAGTGAGACACATTTGACTATTTACGTACTGCATGTATGCTTTTAGATCAGGGGTCTCCAACACGAACGACAATAAATGCACCTGAATCAGTCCGTGTCGCTGCGGCTCAGACACACATGGATTTATGTTTAAAAAAAGACTTGCGTTAGCACCATGTCAGGTTTCTGGTGGATTTAATCAAGTCTTGGATTGTAGAGTATGAATGCCCTCTTGCTATTTTCAGTTGATAAATACTTGTGTAAAGTTTGTGAAGGCAGGAGGAAAGCTTCCGCGATCACCGTCTCCTCTGTTCCTCCAAACCCCCCCCCCTCCCTGAAAAGAGTGACAGGCTGATAGTAACCTGATAGAAACGTTATTATTCACTTAATCACTGATTGATATGATGAAGCTAACTTAGTCTCATACATTCATGGGATTTATGTAACAGTAAGAATGTAAGTGTGCACCCACATGCAGTATTTTAGTTTGTATATGCTGTTGTAAATACTCCTGTTGTCTGCTGTGTTCAGACTCAAGTCCTGTTTGTGACGCCACAAGGACATTCAGTGTCCCTTTTTTAACAGAAGACCGTAGCTAGAAGCTGCAGCTAGACTGCAGAAGTATTAGTTTTTTGTTTTTGAGGATGGAACAATTTCACACACAGATATAGGGAGGCTAGACCTATACAGTTGATTCATTATGGTTTATAATTTCATGTCAAGACGAAGAAGAAGATGATGGCTAAACTGGTCAGTGTCAATCCGATGGAGATGGAGGTTATACATCTCCAAAATGATGTTCAGCTTAAGTGTCGGCAAAACTCACAACATTTCTGGGGCCTTGTAGACCCAGAAAACTATTGTTTGTAGCCTTTATTTAACCAGGTGAAGCCCCTTGAGATCAAAAGATCTCTTTTTCAAGGGTGACCTGCAGGACATTAGTTACACATGTAACATAAAAACAACAGAACAACAATAAGGATGACATACAACATAAATTACAGGGTACAGTTTACAAACATCTATTTACAGTGACAGGTACCATGAGTATCAAACAGCATGTCACCCAGCCGAGTTTTATATAAGAACATCACCAAGCAGCACAGAAAATGTCTGCTTTATTTGGCTCGACATACCTTTGTGAAGCAGCTTTTTCTTTCAGGACATTCATGTCATGAAATCTAAATACAGAACAAGACTGACTGATGAACATTTAAATGACTATTAGAGTGAACCTAAGTGGGTACACTCCAGCATGCACCTCTGGTGGACTCCATGCAGTGCCAATCTTCTCACTAACTGTAAAAAAGAGTGAATTAACTTATTTTACACATGTGCCATAAGATGTTTGTACGGTGGTGATTAAGGCGATGTATTTACTATGTGGGCCATACTAAGAAGTGAAAACATTGTCTTTTTCTCTTGGACATTTATGTGAATTTTCAGTGACTTACTTACTATGTGGGCCATAATAATATGTGAGAAATTGTCGTTTTTTTGGACCTTAATGTGAAGTTAAGATTTTGGATAAGCTTTGGGTATTGCAATTTCACACGTGTACAAATGTAGCTATGTGAATAAATGTAAGCGATGTGATGCAAGTAGCTCTTGGCCACTTTCATTTTTTCAAAGTAGCTCTCAGATGAAGAAAGGTTGGCGACTCCTGTTTTAGATATATGCCTTCTGTCTGATTTAGATTTTTTATTTCACATTTAAACGTGTTGAATCTCGATTCACTGTCCATAAACCAGAATTAAAACATTAGATGAAATGAAGGCCTGACACACAGCGTGTTGCACCACATGAAAGGGAATTTACAGGTTGTGAATAATACAATTAAACTTAAGAACTATATTACAGTTTATTTCATCCTGTTGTACGTCTCTTCCGGGAGTGACCACCAATATGTTGTGTGGGGCGGTGCTACAGAGAGAGCTATATCAGTAAACGATTAGACAGAGAAGGGCGAGGGGAAAATTATACAGAAGCATAATGAAAGGGTATAATTTCACCAAACATATTTACCATTCTAGTCTTATTTATACATCAAACCAGTGGCAATGTAAAATAAATGTCCCATTGCATCCTATCAACAGAAAAACTCGGGGTGGAGTGTTTTTTTATCAGTATTTCATTATCCAACATAACTATGTGGTGAGGACGGTGAGCAGCTCTTTACAAATGTATTCAGCACGTTCATTGCTCTGTTTGCTCCTGTTATTATTCCAAGCATGTTCGAAAATTAACGGAGTGTGATACCGCAGTCAGGGGGACTTTTACCATGGTAACCAAATTCACATTTTTAAAGAGTATGAACATTTTGGCATTATGTTTAGAACTATTTGTGTAAAGAGTTTTTGTTGTAAATTGCTGTACCATAGTGTGATCATGTACATTTTTATATCCAACCAAGGCTATAAAATATTTCTTAAGATCAGCCCTTGTTCAAATCTCTCCACTATGACATGGCACAATGCTGCCTAAAAATGTTAAATCTTTGCAGAGATAATAGTTACCAGTACTATTCAGTGAATGGTCAGAGTGAATTTAAGTTCCATCTACAGGAAGCGATGAGGTGTCTGTTGTGTTTTTAAATTAAGGTTATAGAGTGGTGCAGTGACGCGTCCTAAAACCCGGAAGTAAGCTGCGCATGGGTTCTCTCGACAAAAAAACAATGCAATTTCTCCTTAGGATTTTGGAAAATAGCTCGAAATAAGGTCTGTGGAAAACGCACCTGTTGTATAAATGCACATTTTGTTCAACCGGATAATATCCACATGTCTACCCTACTTTTATAATTTTCTAATCATAAATCTAATCGAGGGAACCCATGCGCAGCTTACTTCCGGGTTTTAGGACGCGTCACTGCACCACTCTAACACCTTTCTGCTATTGGTTGACAGTGCAACCTACGAACATAATGAACATGTTGTAGGTTTTCTTGTTTTTTTCCAGCCTCACCCCCCCTTAAATAAATGTCAAAATGACAAACAGTGGTTTCTTGTGTGGCTATTTGTTATACAGGAGCAGTTAGTTCCTGAGGTTTGAAAAGTGTTATTCTACTTCAGGGTGCTGTTACAGTATGTGCACCTCATGATAACAAGACATTTCCTACTTTATTTTTTCTTAGAAAAATTGTCTGACTGGCCGAATTCCATCACTTTTATCATTTATTATTAATGTAAAATAATGGACAGAGTGATCATTTTTGTAGTTTCACTTCAGGGGTTTGGATGTCTCTTTGTTCCGGTGTGTATCAGTTCTGGGTGTCTAAACGGTGATCTAGACCAACAAACACAAAACCTGCGGTTTACCAATTCCCTCAGATAAGTTTTGGATTCTAAAGGTTTAATTTTCACAGGGCTGACGGGAGTGGGAAACTGTCAGTGAGTGGTGTGAGAAGGGAGAAAGACAGAGAGGGTGAGAGATGGAGCGAGAGATAGACATAGAGATACAAGACATACAGCGAGAGAGACTGAGAAGTTGAGAAAAAATGTGATTTGGTCTGGGTGTTTTGGGCTGCATGCTCCATTTGCCCTCCCTTACAGAGAGGGAGAGTGACAGGCATTGGCAGGAATTGAATCAGTAGATTAAACACCCCCTCCTCCTCCGCTCTTCCCATCTCCTCTCCCCTCTCTCTCACTCACCTCCCCACTTTATTTTCCTCTCCACCCATTCTCCCGTTTCATTGACGGGGCAAATGTGGTTGAGATTGCAGGCAGAGATGTTCTCGCCAAGTGTAGCTAAGGAGCCTTTGTCACAGGTAAGATTGATTGGGTGATTAAATATCCAGCAGTAGAGTATTAGTGGCCACTCTTGACCATTAGTGCCAGGCGGCAGCAGAGTGGCATTAGGAAAGTGTCTCTGGAAAAGGTAGAACCTCTACTCAAGTTATCAAATCTTCCGTGCTATCATGATGGAACTCACTCCAGCTCAATGGCAACAAAATCAAAGAGTCAAGATAATAAAACTGTAGCCCTAACATTGAGGCTGACTGTCAAAGAAACTCGTAACCCTCTGCACTACGACTGTCACTCTGTAATCACATGATTATGAGAGCTGATCGAGATCATTTTGCATTAATTGTTGATTCAACAATTAATGTGGCAATCAATATTGAGTGAGTTTGTATTTCCATCAGCTTGTTTGAGGTAATTAAAGTATCTACCCGAGTACAAGCATAAGAGGTTCCCACATTTCTCAGACCATGTAACTAACCTATCGAGAACTTTTTTTACTGCAGATACTAGGGATGCTCCGATCGCCAATTTTGGGGCCGATCGCCAGAATCAGTATCTCCGCAGATTGGTCCAAATGACGTCACTATACCCGAAATAAAAAAAACAGAGCCTGTTTTAGATATTGTAACCATGCAAGGAAAAAAACTTGAAGTGGTAACCTCTTACAAATACCTTGGTATCTGGCTTGATGACTGTCTTTCTTTTAAACTGCATGTAAATAACCTGCTTAAAAAACTGAGGGTTAGGCTAGGTTTTTTTTATAGAAACAAGTCCTGTTTCTCTCTTGAGGCCAGGAAAAGGCTAGTCACTGTGACCTTTTTACCTGTGCTGGACTATGGTGATCTATTTTATATGAATGCGCCGGCCAATTACCTCACCAAGATAGATGCCGCCTATCATAGTGCACTAAGGTTTGTGACAGACTGTAAGACTTTGACTCATCATTGTACCCTGTATACAAGGGCAGGGTTGCTTTCACTTACTGTACGGCGGCGGCTAAATCACTGGTATCTTTTTATTTATAAAGCAATGTTAGGGAAACTTCCGTCTTACATCTGTTCCCTGATCTCACAGCGTATTGTAAATGGCTACTGCCTGAGATCTAAAGCTGTGGTTGTATTACATGTGCCAACTGCTAGGACTGTATTAGGAAATACAGCTTTTAGATGCGCAGCGCCGCTAGCATGGAACAGTCTACAAAAGGAATGGAAGCTAAGCAGTTTGATTCCATTTCATGTTTTTAAAGCTAGGATAGACGCTATACAATCAGAAAATATTGGTGTCTGTAAATGCTACTAGTATACAAACTGTAGTATCATATAATGTCCTTTGTTTTCTGTCATGTTTGTATTAATGTTTGGAACTAATTGAAGCAGGTCACCATTGTAAAAGAGGTCTATGATCTCAATGGGTTTTATCTGTATAAATAAAGGTTTTGAATTGAATTGAATTGAAATACGTCATATACCCAAGAAGTACCCAAGAAGTAAACAATGGAAAAAGAGAAATCCCCAACGAGGCGTTCTGGGGCAGCATAGACAGGTATTTTCTGTGTTAGAGTTTTACTCGCTACAGGGTGTACTTTGAGGGTTTGTGACTCTGCAGACCGTTTACATGCAGAAAAAGCTGCATAACACACAAGGGGACGGGTACTAACCAGAAAAGCATGACATGGGACCTTTTAAAATACTGCCAGACTGGTGAAGCCATTTTGGCGAGCTTGTTTTGCCGCGCACAGAGAAAAGTGTCATGTATTTTATGTCAACATTTTACGTCATGCGATCGGCTCTTGCGATCGGCCTTTTTAGAGAGCACCGATCCATCGCCAGAGAGTGAGTATCAGCCGATATCGATCGGAGCATCCCTAGCAGATACCAACAATATAAAAACGAAAGAGCCACATTGCATTCACTGTTTCTATCCCCCTGTTATGGTTAATTCCAGATTGATGAAGCTAACCTGTTGACATCTTCTTCTTTGGAATGGTGTTGCAAAGTGGCTGAATTGCCCACATTGACTCCTCTTCAGCCTTGACGGTCTTGTCTGGCTCTGACTGTGTTGATTCCCCTTCAGCTTTTATCTGGACCTTGTAGGCATTTAAAATGTCCATTCTGCTTTGATTACGACTGTTGTGTCTGAATCAAATTATGTTTACCTACAATAAACATTGTAGGTAAACATAATGCATTCCAGGGTATTGAGGGGAAAGCCCTGGAATGGTTCAGGTCATATCTGAAGGATATAACTTTCTCTGTCAGCCTTGGTGACTTCGAGTCATCCTCTGCTCCACTCCTGTATGGGGTCCCACAGGGCTCAGTATTAGGCCCCCTGCTATTTTCCCTCCATTTGCTCCCTCTTGGGTCCATACTTAGAAAGCACGGCATTGCATTCTACTGCTATGCTGATGATAGCCAGATGTATGTCCCACTAAAAAAGAAGGAGGGTTACTCAATTAGCCCACTGGTGTCTAGAGGACATAAAGGCCTGGATGGCGTGCAACTTCCTAAAACTGAATGAAGGAAAAACAGAAGTAATGGTTTTTGGTGGCACCACTGGCATCAATTCTGTAGACCTGGGTTCCTTGGCTCAGTACACCAAGCCCACCATTAGGAACATTGGCATTAAAATGGACCCTGAACTAAAACTTGAGTCATATCAAAGCTGTGGTAAAAACGAGCTTTTATCACCTTAGGCAGCTAGCCTAAATAAAACCTTTTCTCTCCAGACAGCAGTTTGAGACAGTAATCCACGCCTTTGTCACCACTCGGCTGGATTTCTGTAACTCTCTCTACATGGGGGTCAGTGTGTCCTCCCTCGCTTGTCTGCAGCTGGTGCAAAATTCCGCAGCAAGGCTTTTAACTGGCACACGGAAATATGACCATGTCCCCCATTTTGGCTTCGCTCCATTGGCTGCCAATACATTTTATGATTCATTTCAAAATCCTTTTATTTGCTTTTAAATCCCTAAATGGCATGACCCCACCATATCTTTCTGAGCTGCTACACCCTTACACGCCCACCCGCCTTCTCAGGTCAGCGGATCAACTGCTCCTGAATGTGCCCAGAACCAAGTCAAAGCTCAGAGGGGGCCGTTGCTTCTCTGTAGAGGCTCCCACACTGTGGAATGATCTGCCCATGCATATCAGACAGGCCTCCACACTGTCTGCTTTTAAATCGCTTCTTAAAACCCATCTCTTCTCCTTGCGTATTAACATCTTTTAGAGTGTTGCTTTTGTTGCTTTTAAATTGTCTATTGATTTTACTTGTACTTGTTTTATGGTGTGTGAGCTGTGCTGTGCTGTGTTATTTGTTGTATGTTTTGTTTTGTTTATTTGACTGTACAGCACTTTGGTCTGGAGGTTTAAAGTGCTCTATACATAAAGCTGTATTGTATAATAAAAGCTTGGCAGGGAAAAAAGTACTTTTGATGTCTAACATGTGGTTGTAAATATATATTGTAGGTTTCAGTTTCTCTCTGAATAAACAAGCAGCTTGAAACACTTTTTTATGACATAAGGTAGGCCCATGCAATAGTTTAAGAACAAACTGTTTAAAATATATCTGTGAAGCAGAGAGAGCTGGAAAAAAAGGTTTAATTAAACTATTTGAAGAATTGACAATCTTTGTCATTGATCACGTTATTTTAATAAGCAGCCATTGAAATGAACAACAATCATAGATCTGGCTGCAAAGACAAACACAACAGTAAATCGTTAATAGCAATAATTTTTATAACAATTAATCGTCAACTAACTTGTCATATTTGTAAAAGCCCTACTCAGCACATGGAGCACATATTCTTAGAATGAACATTGATGTGCAGATGTAGAGTCCTAGAAATGTTGAGCAAAGTCACACTCTTTGTGGATGATTACTCTGAACTTCTTGGCCTGCTAAATGCACAACAAAGATCACTCTTGTGTTCAATATAAGTTCAAGCAGATCATTATTTACTTCAAACAAGCCTTATGAATGAATAATTGATTATCCTTCTGAAAACGAAGGAATAAGTGTTATGTATTTTACAAACAGCCAAAGGCATCCTTTCTTTGCAAATGTTCTCTTTGATAGGTCTAATAAATGGTGGAGCAGGCACACGTATCGATACGCAACAGGATTTTAAGGGGGTTTTAGCATCCATTTATTGATAATGGTGGGAGTTGAAACTGGGCTTGTGCACGTGTGCCCAGCTGTGATTAAGATTCATAAAGGAGAATCTAGGGTATTTGTGCTTTTATAAATCGAACCAAAAGCAAGAGCAGATTTCTGTCTTTCCTTTTCAATGCATTCATCAATGCGAATCATTTACTTGAAACAGGCTTTTCTATACCAGGGTGGTCCTACTTAAAGATGTACATTTTGACTGTTGAAGAAAAACCTGTAAACATCTCCTTGTATGCCTTTTTGCTGATAAATGACAAGTATAGAAATGTCTATTCTGTTTTTAGTTTTCTCTTGTGATTGATGTTGAATTACTGTTGGACTATCACTGTGACTAAGTGCTGAAATCCACTCTTAATAACCTGTAATTATTAAAACAGTGGGGTTGTAATGGTGCCAAAGGGTGGTAAGGGACATGTTTACATTAAAGAGGACAATGGGCGCTCTTTAGTTTAGTGTTTCCCTGCTGATTGGATTTGTTTTACTTGTTACTTAATAGAATAATTAGAGCGACTCTTCTCTGTGCTTAGGCTGACTCTTTAATGCAGCTGCCATGATCGTATTTCCATCCATCTCAGCATGTTGTTCCTTCTCCTTCTCCCTTTCTTGTCTATCTTTGGCTATATAAATAAAGAAAAAAAGGCCCTAGAATAATAATCATATTTTTTGTATTGATGATGAAAAATAGAAAAACATTTTGCATCATTTTTATTTATTATTTGCTGTATAACTGCACAGCTCTGTTTCAAATCTGGAGTAAGCTGAAGTGGTGTTGGATACATTTCATCAACACTCGGTGACCTGTGTTTTCTCCCATCTGCCCTCTGATATCACAGCTTTGATCTCTATTTCTATGAGGTGGACTCCAGATAGACAACTATTGTTGGAAATTGATGGAGCTATGCTGGAGGGGTTGAGCCAAAGAGTCGACTCCTTATTGCTCAACTCTTTCTTCAGAAACAATCACTTTGTAGCGAAAGCCTTTTTGAACTCCATATGGAGGGGATGCTATAGGCCAGCAGTACACAGCCTGCTAATATGTTAGTGTTCATGTGGATAAGCACTAAATATTTGTATTTAGTAGCATTAGATTATGTTTCACGTCTGAGTTTGGAGAGCATGGTTCTTAATTATTTATGTCAGTGGGAAAAAAAGACAATGACACCAAGATGGATGAAATAAAGCAACATCCTATCTGTTCCTGGTAATGCACTACAAGGGCCACTTTTTTTTGTTCAGTGTCTATTCCTCTGCCTTGGCAGCAGGGTGCTATATGCTCTAATATACTGCAATTTAGCAAACAGAAGTAGAATCCACTGTCTAGGTGAAACATAGGGTACAGTGAGCGCATTGTCTAGCTATCGGCTCTACTCCTAAAACCAATTAGTTATTGCGCTACCAATACTTTTGGTATTGATGTACTTGTAGTTTCTTCAGTAAAAAGTGCATCAGCACAATCTGAATTGAGGTTAACATCCTCTGAACCAGCACTTTTTCTTAAGTGAAAGCCTTTTTTTTTCTTCTAAATCCAGTCTAAGAACTCCTGCAGTTAACTGAAGTGGACTAAAGCCACGAGAGGTAATATGTAATTTGCCAGGTAGATAAACCTTTTCGCCATGCATCGTCTACAAGTTATCGCGGACCCTGCATGCTCCATACTGACCTTTACTTTGAGGTGGTTACGCTGACCTGGAAATTCCACAGTGCTGATTGGTTTAGGGGCTGGAGATGCAATCTGGTGATGAATACTGAAAAGGTCATGGCCGCCTCTCGAAAGCAAAGCTGTTCTGTTGGGTTACATGCTGTCTAAAATGCATCTGAAAACGCCCCTCTTTGTCTGCATCCCCCCCTCTCATTCATTTCCTTTTTGTCTGTTTGTAGAACATTGTGTTCTAGGTGAAGCTTGGGGATCCTTCTCCCCTGATGACACCTCATTAGCCTCTGAAATGATATACTTGATATGATATATTTCAATTTGCACATTTGTTGCCATCCAGTATTACCAAAGCTGTTTGTTTGGATTTATATTTGTGTTTTAAAACTCCCAATGCTCTAACTTTTTGCTAAATGTTTATGCAGTAATCTTACAGCTGGAAAACGACAAGCTTCAATGGGCTTTATTTAGAAAACAATCAAAATAAATGCAAAGTTAAAGGGGCTGCTTGCAGCAAAGAAACCACAACGAATGATCTGCCAACTTTGCAGCTCTGAAAAGCTTTTTATGAGGGATAATCAAAATAAGTTTATACTGACCTCATTATGCACGTTTTGTTATCAACAAGCTGGGACAACCCACATTAAAACAGATTACTTATTAATGTCGTTATATAATTTTACGTCCCCAGTTATCAGATACAGAACATGTATTTAGTTGTGGTGGGTCATATATTTAGAGGCTGATTTTTACCATTTGTGGTACTTGTGCACATCTGTGTACGTGAACTGCCGAGAATTTCCACAAATTGTTAAGTAGAAATCCCAGTCAGATACTTTCTCAAAAGCAGAGCCTTCAAAGAAGGATACAGGTATATTTAGACAGACAGCAAGCCAAAAATAATGTTTTCTTTCTCAACATTAAAACATGTATTTTGTAGAAACCTAACACACAAGTATCATTCCCCTTTACAGTTGGTACTAGTACTAATTTTGCAGAGTTAAGTTATCCAAATTGATTGTGGAATATGGTGCATTGCTTTTTAGCCATATCATTTTCGATGTATGTCATTGGAGCTGAGTTGAGACCAACATAGTGCAAAGAGTAGGAGCAATATTAGACTTAACACTCTTTAGGTTACTAGAAACGGATCTCAAATTATTATTCTTTCCCCAAAGTGGCAAAATGTAATTGAAATAGTTTGTCTTCAGACTTAAGGCTAATCAAACATATCAAAGGACTCTCTGTGCTATCTCTATAAGAAAAATACACATCAAATAAAAAGCTTACTTGAGTTCTTTTATTTTGCATTTTTACCTGACACCCACTCTGTTTTATTAACATTTCCATAAAGGCGGAATAGATATTGGTCCCCATTTGCACCGTGTAATGTTGATGCAGTATATCTTACTCAGGACCTAAATGTCACTCCAGGAAAGTCAGGGCCTTTTTGGTAATGGCACATGGTTGCAAATGTCAGGAAAAGTGCATTCCTGATGAGTGACTGTTGTTGGTCAACCTACGTGGCTCTGATGCAGCTGCACAGAATGTCTTGATATGAGGAAAATACTTCATGTAGACTGCATGCATATCAGGATCAAAGCTTGACAGGATCAATCTGACATGTGCTTTTCATCATATACATAGACAGGTGTTCCATAAGGGTACCCTTTCTGTTTAACACCATGAAATGGGACAGATTGTAATGATACTGTAGATCGAAGGAGAGGTATTATATGTTCAGAGATAAGACTCGGCACATCGCCTGCATTGATAAGAGTGATGCAGACTCTGATGTTCGTGTCACATCTATCCAATATTAGATAAAAAAGCAAGATCTCTGGCTTTAAAAGACTCTTTTGTGCCAAATATTCATGATCTAATTAGCAAAAATCACAGTTTCTGTTTGAAAAATGTCTTATTCATATCTTTACTATTTATCACAAGTTCAAAATGATACTGCAAAGTAAATATGACTATCTTTGCAAGTGAACAGCTAACTAAATACCTAGCTGGACTAGTCGTTACTGAAGTTCCCAAAGGTTTTCTCGATTTAATATGTTCTGTTTATTTTTTTATATTTCACAATTTGTTCAACAAAAAGTAGGGATGCTCCGATCGCCAATTTTGGGGCCGATCGCCGGAATCAGTATCGGCCGATACCGATTGCCGATCCGATCGAGTGGGCGGGGCCTAAATGGAAGATTTAAACATCACTTTAAATCTTCCATTTAAAGTGATGTTTAAAACTCAGTTAATGCTCATTCACTGGAGCTTCCACAAACAACAATCAACTTAATTATTACATTCAAATGATGTACATTATTCAAGTTTACATTCACTTTGGTTAATAACACGGGAGAAATGAGCGGAAGCACTCTCTTGCTCTCTTTTCCTCTCTCCTCTCTCTCTCTCTCCCCCTCTCCTGACAGCCTGTCAGTATCTCATGCAGCTCACTGATCCAGTAATGAGTGACCCGACAGTGAAGAATAAATATATTTATAACTAGTTTAGCTTGTTCCAGAGGTAGATGAAATAGCTAAGTGTGTTAGGTCTAACTCTTGTGTGTTTCACTCCGCTCACCGGTCCATCTCAGCGGGCAGAGCTGCAGGATTTCTGCTTCACACACGTTGCATACCGCTATTTTACTGTCTTTTTCGGACACCTTAAAATAATGCCAGACCGGTGAAGCCATTTTGGCGAGCTTGTTTTGCCGCGCACAGAGAAAAGTGTCATGTATTTTATGTCATGCGATCGGCTCTCGCGATCGGCATGTTTAGAGAGCACCGATCGATCGGTAGAGAGTGAGTATCGGCCGATCTCGATCGGTGACCGATCGATCGGAGCATCCCTAACAAAAAGTGATTGAAGAAGGAAAAAAAAACAGTAACAAAGCTTGCTACTGTAACAATCAAACAGGAAACTCGTTAGCTTAACCTGATGCCTAACCTTAAAATAACGTAACAGTTTTTTTCAACTCTACTGTCATACCTGTCTGCAATGTATTCCTTGTTGGTGGAACAGTTTATACTTTTATATAGGAAGTTAAATAAAAGTGATAATCCTCTCAAAGGTCAGCACTCTCTGCTTGATCTTTATCAACCATGCACATTTGCAGATGTGGTTTGATCAAAGTAATCAGACTGGCAATATATTTAAACGACTCTTAAACTGTCATTACATTTTGATTTGGATGCTGCTTAAAAATAATGCATTTTATGAACATTTATGTGATATAACCAAACCTCCTTTTAACTTTAGCAAGTAATTGTGTGCTCATGTTGAATAGATCATCATTAAAAGCTGATGGAGGATACATATAAATGTACAGCCTTTACAATGTATTTTTAAGCTTGGTAATTGCAATAGACATAGGCACTTTCTTCCACTGTGGCAACTGAAGTATTAAAGTAATGTGTTATAGCAGAAAGTTTAATACAGCGTATTTCTGGTATATTCATTTTTATGTCACCTGATATATAGGATGTGTGTTAAACTTGAATGGGACAAATTTATGTTTTCCTCTTAAGCATACTGAGGTTTTTAAATGATGTCTCCTTTTAAGTAGAAGTAGATTAGCGCAAATGGTATTTTCTTCCACTTTTGTGTTATAATCAAAAGGTGTTTTTTTGGCTATTTGTGAGTAGGTAAGGTACAGTACAACCTGTGATTTCTGCCTTGAAAAAAATGATTATCCGTTAAGTATTTTTCAGAAAGTCATTTTGGGCTTTCAAGGGCAGAACTCAGTAGGTTATCTGTAAGAGTTTTTTGTATGATCTGGAAACTTAAATTAACAAAAGGAGAAAATATTATGTCAATTCTTGGACCTTCTCAATATAAACTATACTTTAATTACAGTTTCCAGATATTAGAAGAGGCCATGGGATGTTGGTGTGTTTCTGAATTGAGTCACACAGTTAGAAAGACAATGGTCCTTCTGAGTTATCAATAGATGTATTCATTCTAAGTGAGCTGACTTCGGGGTGGAAGGAAGTTCAGAGAAGGCCTTAGGGTATGGGAACAGTTAACCTTTGTTAGTTAACTAATCCTATGGATGTCATAAGACAAGGACGTTTAAAACATATACAAGTATAGCTTTCAGAGGGAAAACATGTGACATTTGTGTGGTGGGCTGCATGATGAAATGAGTGTGCGTTCTGTCAAAGAGTCCTCTGTCTGTAAGATTCTACTACTCCAAAGCATGCTGTGGGACTGCTTGAGGGCAGAGGGACACACACACACACACACACACACACACACACACACACACACACACACACACACACACACACACACACACACACACACACACACACACACACACACTAAGGAGATGGGGCGAAACAGATGGAGTGAACAACTGCTGACTCATTGCCTAGGGTTCGCCCAGAAGTGAAACCGGCCAATGGAGAACTACCAGCTCACGGTCTTGGGCTCGCCCAGAAGTGAAATCGCCAATAACAAATAGCTAGGGAGGAGCAACCGGCACAACTCCTCCCACAGAATTTGTATATAAGCTGTCCCAATGTTCATACTCGGCACTGTCTTCTGACTGACTGTCGTGGTACGTATATCACACGGTAGTAGAATTCAGCCCGGAGTGCTCTGTATTTTGTACTGTTGCAGAGTACTCTGTATTGTTGCTTTTACCATTAAAACAGATTATTGTTTAACCTTTATTCTGGTGCTTTGAGTTCCTTCTTTTATAATTTGACCAGCTCATCAGTCATCAAGGGACGCGCGGAGCAGAGGTGAACCTTCCACCACCGCCATTGGGTGGTGCTCCAACACAACCTATCGAGGGGTGAGAACCAGAGGGGCGTAAGTCAGGGTTCGTACGGTCATTGAAAACCTGGAAAAGTCATGGAAATTCAAAATGCAAATTCCAGGCCCTGGAAAAGTTGTGGAAAACAATATTTTTCCCAAAGTTTTGGAAATGTAACTAAAATTGCGTCAAATATAATTTACATTTTATCTAATCGCCGAAATAATCTGCGGTCGCGAGCTGTTATGTGCCATCATGACGCGCATAGTGTTATTTTGTAATATATGAAGCGCGAGCTGCGTGCTCGAGTCTTCCGGCCTGTCGGGCCGGCTGAACTCTGCTGCTCCGGGATGAGGGTCAGCTACATTATCTACGGTGCGTTCGTTAACTGTGCGGAGTCACCGTGGCACAGACTGCACCGCTGGTGAACAGCTGTTAGAACGGGCCGTTCAGGTGTTCAGAGCAGAGCGGCAGAGCGTGATGTGCACTGAAAAGTTTTTCTGTCGCAATATTATTTAAGGAATCGTTGAGCTAGCTAGCTAGCATACATTGTCACTATCTGCTAACGTTAGCTTTAGCCTTCGTTTTCTAATAGTTTTTTTCATAGGCTATAAACAGAGGTGGTATAAGTATAGATATTGTGCTAGAGTAAAAGTAGAAGTACTCAGATATTGTACTTAATAAATGTATAGTAGGCCTACTCAGATCTTGTACTTGAGTAAACGTAGAAGTACCAGAGTGTAGGAATACTCTATCACAGTAAAAGTCCTGCATTCAAAATGTTCCTCAAGTAGTCATTGTGCAGATTGGTCCATTTCAGAATAATATATATGATATGTTTTATAATGATTGATCATTAAAGTGTTCTCAAAGATGGTAAAGGTGCAGCTAGTTTGAATGACTTTGTATACTGCAGGGTAGCTTGTGAATTTACTCCAGGTGGAACTAAAGTCTGATTTAACACTTGATTATATTTCACATCATTCATCCAGATCTGTAAAGTAACTAAAGGTATTAAATACATGTAGTGGAGGAAAAGTACATCATGTACCTCTGAACTGTAGAGGAGTAGAAGAACAAAGTAGCAAAACATTGAAATACTTAAATAAAGTACAAGTATCTCAAAATTGTACCCACGTACAGTACTTGTTGAGTTTATGAACTTGGTTACTTTACACCAGTGGCTATACAGATAGAAAGACTAAGCCTTACACAGAGGCATGACAATACATTTTCAAAATGCTCAACAGTGCTGCCAAAATTATAAACTGACTGCTACACAATTAAAATAAATGCTTTTATATATGTCTATTAGATGTGACTCTTTGGCGTTTCTGTTATTATTACCTGCTGCTTTAGTTGTTCTGACTGCTAAAATCCTGTTATTCCTCATTTTAAAGCCGATATTCCGGGGGGTCGGGGGGCTCGGGTCCTTGTCACCTTTTTCATACCTGATGAGTTTGCATCCCTGACTACAGTTGCTTCAGCGTGTAGAAACTAGTAAGCCTACTATTTGATTTGTTTTAGATAGGCACTACATGTTTCATATGCAGACCTCATTTTCCTGTTCCATGTTAAAATAAACCATTTTCAGTGGTAATTATTTTTTGGTCATGGAAAATTAGGTAAAGGTCATTGAGAAGTCATGGAAAAGTCATTGAAAATCATTGGTGAAAAAGTGTATGAACCCTGGTAAGTGACATTTGACCAACTTTACAGGAGAGCCAAAACAAAAAACGACCATACTTTGTCCTGACTTTGTTTATACAGTAATCAATTGTTATAATAACAATATTATATGAAAATATCCTTATATCATATTAGTTCATTGAATGTAATTATTTTTTTAAAAAAAACATTAATAACCATTTTGCCAAATAGTTAATTGTTTAGCCATTTCCCCAAATAACCAATTGAAAATAGGCTACAGAGTCCATTGTGATCATATCAAATATCAATATCACATTAGTTCACTGAATAACAATAAATTACATTAAACCTGGCCTAATAACTGTTTGGCAAATCAAAAACTACTTAACATTGTATAGCAATATAATTATATACGACAACAGCATATTTCATGCAGATCATGTACGTTTCAGATTGATTTGAAACGACATACTAGCCTACTCTGCCTGAATGACTTGCAAAGACTGGTAGAAGTCCACATAGGAGTGAGGGATACTCCCATTTGTGTGAGTACGTCTTTCTTTTTCACAGCAGTGATCCCAGGTGGACCTGTGTGCATCTTCTTTGGTTCAATTGCATGACCACCTCTGGTCTCCTGCTTTCCAGCTTGCAGCTTGGTCGGACAGCTCATATTTGAACTGAGTCCTTTTCAGATCCTCTTTTGTGTAGCGCAGCCATTTCATTTTCTGCCAACTAACTGTTTGTCCCTCTGTGTCTTTGGTTCTGTTTCGGACCGTGTGTTGTAGGGCTGTGCAATTAATCGTATTTTAATCTCGATTACGATTTTGGCTTGCAACGAGGTCCACAATTTCCCCGCAGCGAGGCCCCCCCCCCGCCCCCCTGTTGACAGTTCACGAGCGTGCCCCCTCGACTTCATCCACCATATTACAGTCATCAATTGAGGACGCGCTTTACAGTGCCACGGCCTACTCAAGCAGCTCACAAGGACACAAAGATATAACAGATGCCATCACATTTTACATAGCTAAAGACATGTGCCCAGTTAGCACGGTTAACAACCAGGGGTTTAAGCAACTGGCTAACACTATGGACAAGCGTTACGCGATGCCATCTCGGCATCATTTCACCAGATCTGCACTGCCTGCCCTATATGACAAATGCCGTGGGGAATTTAAAAAAGATGTGGCTTCAGCTGAATACTTTGCAGTTGAGTTATACTTAAAGTTCAGAGTAATCAACTGTTAAAAAGATACTGTTCAAATTTTTTTTAATTTTTTTTTAAGTTCAATAAATAGATGTTTTCAAAGTCAATGAATAATCGTATTTAATAATCGTGATGTCAATATTGACCAAAATAATCGTGATTATGATTTTTGCCATAATTGAGCAGCGTGTTGTGAGAAGGACTTGAAATCCAGAAAGTCACTGTGCCCAAGCTCAATCACCTTCTATGGCATGTTCCTCCTTGCCATCCTCACAACAGTGACGTAAGTGCACTTACGTCCTTTTGGCCCCAAATAGTTCAGTGTGTTCTGTGTTAGGTCTTTTGGTTTTTGATGAATAACTCATCGAGAGCTTTCATTTGATATATATAACTCATTTTTGACCAAAATGTCACTTACGCCCCTCTGGTTCTCACCCCTCGCTATATAACCTGTAGAAACTTCTATGAAGATTGTTGTATCGTCCTCTTCGTGTTACGGTTGGACTCTAAGCCCTTCCACCTTGACTCTGAACAAGATAGGATGCTGTAATGCGGCTCAATCCTCTGTCACATGTATTGGGTCCCATCTCTGTCCTCTTTTTGTGTGCCTCTCAAGCCCTAGCTTCTGTTCCTACTGCTGAGTGAAATTCCATAGTAGGCAAGATTATAATCTATACAGCAGGAATGATTTTTCTCGCTCTCCCTCTCACTTCTATCTCTCCGGCTCAACTCTCCTTCCAAGGCCCTGAGAATGGTTCTGACTTCAGAGGGATATCTCGCCCTCACATCCGTGGCTCGCACCGCGCCAATGCAGAGTTAGCCTTTCCTTTCATGCTGTGCCCCTGGGATTATCATATCAATCTGCGTGACCTGATTACCAGACTGCAGTTGGCTGCCAGGGCCCTGGATCAAGCGATCCCTCCATTGCTGCTGTCTAATTAACACTAGCGTGTCATTGCTGCACTCCCTCACTGAGTCCTCCTCAAACCGTAGTCTGGGAGTTATTCTCGCTCCATCCGGAGGGCTCTGATAGGTCAGTGCTTGCTGGAGGGATACAACATATGCAATGGACATTAGTGTTGCACAGTAAACTAATACTAGAAAAGGGTTGCTAACTCTGCTGTTAAATATTTCAATGTCATGTTAGAATGAGTAGGTCACTACATTTGCATTTAAGGGGACCTAACATGCACTTTGTGATGTATTTTATACATACATGTGTCCCCGGTGATTCGGGGAACTCACGCAGCGTCAGAAAATAAAACCCTTTCTCTTTTAAAACGAGCGCATACAGATTTGCTGCCGATCTGATTTCAAATCGGCGGTGGACCCACAGAAAGTTGCTATCAGAAACAATGCCTGACGTGTTTTGGACGTAATCTCGTCTTTGTTTACATTAGCAAGCCTCACTAACACTCAGAGCTAACCTGTACTGGAGAGCACGTGTTTAAAAAGCAGGAAATAAAAACCTTGTGATAAACCTGCAAGAGAAAAAGCATTTGAGCTCCATACAGTTTCAGAAATATTCCTTGATGTGGTTTAGAACAGGATGGCGTTTTATCAAAGCAGAATTTAACTTTATCTCGTCTGTAGGGCGGCTGTGGCGCAGTGGATTAGAGCGTTGGTGTTCGGATTAGGGGAGCACAGGTTCAAACCCCACTGCAGTCAGCATGTTGTTGTGTCCCTGGGCAAGACACTTCACCCCAAATTGCTCCTGTGGGGATTGCCCACAGTATTGAGTAAGTCGTTTTGGAAAAAGTGTCTAACAAGTAACATGTAATGTAATGTAATCTCTGGTAGAATTCTGATCAGGCATTAGCTCCGCCTCCTCATTTCTTTTTTCAAACTACATTACATTACATTACATTGCATTTAGCTGACGCTTTTATCCAAAGTGACTTACAATAAGTACATTCGACCAGGAAGACACAACCTTGAAGAAAACAGAATCATATAAGTATATCAGGTTTCATAGAGCCAAACATTTCAAGTGCTACTCAACTGGCTATAGATAAGCCAGTCCTTTATTAGTAATATAAGTGCTCACGCACTAAGGACCCAAAATCCGCATTTCTCTAACAGGGCTGGAAAAGAGGGGTATGAGTATGATGAGGCATGGCTAACTCTGGCTAACTGGTGATCTGTTTGGTATTTTAAGCAAAAATCTTCACAGACGTGTTTTGTATAGGTATGGCCCTACAATATATGTTTCCAATATAGCATAATAGGTCCACTTTAAACAAGCAAACACTCAAAGGTCATTTGGCTTTTGCATTGTTTCTCTGTTATGTATCTTCAGTTTAAAAAAAGCAAAAACACATTTTATTTTCTTAAATCTTGTTTAGAAATACAAAATCTGAAGTTATTTCTCACCTTCTCAATCCCCATCGGATTTTCCCAGAGCCCAATAAGGACTTCTTGAAAACGTTTTTCCTCCAGTCCAAAATATATTTAAATTATTTAAAATTTAAATCACAAAAGGTTATGGAAATCACAAAATATGAACATTTGAGAAACTCAAATCTTTAAAAAAGGCTTAATTGCTAAATTGATTATCAAAATTAGCCTTCAAGTTTTTGTTTGAATCTTTCAAAGCAATGATTTAAATAGAACAAGCCACCTGCTTGGGCTCCGATCAATACATTTGTGAAATAAATGTGTGTAAATTATCATTGGTTACAGACCTACTGTGCAGCTTGGTGGCTAGAAGATAGTGTGCTTGCTTTTCACCCGAGGGGTTTAGTTCCCTGCTGGAGTACCCATGCTGAAAATGTATGCAGTCATGCTACTGTGGCGTTCAGATAAAAGCATTTGCAGAAATGGCCAGAAATATGTTGTTAGTTAGCGTGAACACAGGGACGTTGTTGTTTGTTTTGATTATGAGTAGTCACATGAAGAACATGTGATCAGGTATCACACCCAGATGGATATTAGAGGGAAGCGTTCCCATGGCCTGTCATTAACAGGTGTGTAATTAATTCCCCATGATGGGCCAGCGTGACATTAATGCTCGCTGACTGTGTGATGGTCCGCTCTGTGGGACTTAAATGACGACAGCCAGCCAGACGTGTCCTTGTCATCCCTGTGTCTGTGTGGCCTCATTACTTCTCTGGCCAGAGACACCTCTTCGCCCTCCTCCTCCTCCTCCTCCTCCTCCTCCTCCTCCCTGGCACACAGTAACCTCCTCATGGCTGCATCGCTCTGCGCCACCAATGGGGGTTTATTTGTGGGGTTGTGTGTTAGAGCTGCATTTAGTTTGAAGCATCTGAGGACACACTGGCCGTCCCTTTTTGTTGATATTAAACTGTGTAAAGGTGAATCATCGCTCTGACAAGCAGGGTGTGTAAAAGGAGAACAATCGTACATCTCCTCATTATGCTGCAGGTTATGCATTGTACTAAGGACAAAGTTGTTTGAGATGTCTACCCACGCCCAATAAATATTTGAATTATTCATAACAAATTGAGAAATTCATAATGTCCCCGATTAGCATTTTAGCATAATTGATTCCCAAGAAAAGATGGAATAATAAATCACTGCCGGCCTCCTTTTGCATGAAAGATCAACCTACATTATCCAGCCCTCCCCTCTCCCCTTCTTAGCAATGCTTTTTTCATCTGCCATTTGTATGCTTTTCATTACCTATCTGCTCCCTCATGACACACCAGTAATAGCCTTGGAGGCCTGCTGGTAAACAGTTTTGACAAATTAAAATCACCCAGCTCAAGTGAAGAGACTAAAGCTGTAAACCAGGGGAAGGGAGGAGGGCGCTCGCTACGTTTTCCCAACGACGAGGCAGCTAAAGCGCACACTGTGTACTTCCCGCTTTACTCAGCGAGCAGCGGCTATACAACGTTTAATTTCACTGGAATCTCTTCAGTGTGAACCTAAGACAATTTCCCACTCAAATGTGTCATTGGTGAGATACACTGGTGATAGAAATATTGTTTTAATGATATATTGTCCTCTCCTGCTGCGTGTTGCGGTTTGAGCAGGAGTCCCCCACATGATAATTACCACCTCCGGCTCCTGGGCTTTCATAATGGCTATACAAGTGTGTGACGCTGACAAGCATGTAAAACAGATTGAAGAGTAATCCATTAATTATGTTTTTCATAATTAATGGTTACTCTTCAAACATGTTTGTGACAGGCGTGTTGATCTTCAAGCAAGCAGATTTATCCACAACTACAGACCACTATGGATTATTTTCTACTCGTATATTCCTATTTTCAAACAGCCATTCATCTGCTTTGGTTCCACAGAATATATTTATTCTTGTAGAATTTCTTTACATTTCATTTTTGCAATCAATTTTCTCACTGGGGAACTGCAATATGGAAGCATATGAATGAAAAACATACCTAGTATGTAGGTCCTTAATACATCCAAATGTTGCACTGCGGGAGGTTATTGTCCAAGATTATCTCTACAAAAACGTTCTTAACTTCCTGCTCGACAAAATCACTTCCCATCCAATACGCTATCCATCTTCATTTCCTATTATGGCTCACTGACAGGGGTTTCCATCATGTGTCATTATTGGTGCATGAGGCAACTCAGCGGAACAATCCGCCACTCTGGGAGAAGCATCAATCACCGACTCCTTGTCCCGCCCTGACAGCTGAGCTCGGAGACAACAGGAGCCGCGTCCCACCGTAAGGGCGCACTTGAACCTGCTTGATCTGTCCAAGCAGGGTGAGGCTGTATACAGTATGTAATTATGATTGGAGACTGAAGACGAGCCAGCAGTAATACATGCCCGAGTGGCTGTCAGGCTTCACTTGGTGTGACAATGTTGACAGAAGAAGGAGGCGCACCTGTCAGAGCAAAGCCTGATCAGAGACAGGTATTAAAACCCTGCAGAGGAAATCATTAGAGTTATAGAATAAGTCTACACAAGGCTGCCACATGATACAGTAAAACAGATGCTCTGCACCATACTGTAAATTGCATTTCGAACCATCAGTCGAGAAAACAGTAAATGCACAATGCACTTTAAAGCATTGCATTTAAATATAGTATAATTCATAATAAGGATTGCTGATTGCCTTGCATTCATCAAACAGGTTATTTTTTATGGCGCCACTTATGGGCAGATCTGCAGTTGTTAAAAACGGTTATATAATGCTCTCTCTGGCTCTCGATGAATTATTCTTAATTCTCTCAAAAGTGTTGCAGCCAAATCTGGTGACAACAGCTGACAAATCCAGGTATGAAGGTTTGTTAAAGTAACTTTTGTGAACCACTTGGCTCCTAAAGATAGATATTGGTGTGTAAAAACACCGTCATCAAATCAATGTACAGAGTATAACTAATCTCTGCCTGTGCTGCAGTGACACTACGCTTTACAATTGTCCATAGTGACCATTTGTTCATTAAGATTTATACGCTTCTTTAAATTAGCGGGTATTACATACCTTGGATGAAGTATATATCAAGTATAAGTATATATGAAGTATATATCAATTAGAAAAAGGTCATTATGACTCCATTACGTTATCACATTATAAACAAATATGCTACTTTTTGTATTATGTTATTATAGGATCCAGGATTTTGGAAGCTTGATGTTTACTAGAGATTAGAACCATTTTCGTCTTTGCATAATGTGTCGTATAGTGAATCAGCAAAATAGTTATATCTTAACTGGGAACCAGAACTACTATATCTAAACTCAACATATTCAATAACCATGTAGATTCATCATCAAACTACTTGAGTTTCCAGTCATCACCCGTGAGGCGGATCAATCAGGCGCTGCAGCCAGGGGGAGTCCTGTTTGACATTCAAGCTAATTTAATAGACATTGTGTATTACAATAAATAAACAGGTAATTGTATGGGACAGAGGTAGAGGCATACTGATAGAGAAAATGGAGAATGAAGAATTGAGTTTTGCTTGGGTCATCTTTAGATCTAAGATGCTGTGACTTGGTTTGACTTCAATTAAATCCTGTGGGAGGTTTCCCAGTCAATCTGTGATCTTTATCAAGGCGCTGCCTCTCAGATCTCTATCTCCCTGCGACCCATGGGAAATGGAGAGGACTTTCATGACAATGGTTTGGGCTCTATGCTATTCCTGGCTGGCTCCTCTGCCTAACAATGCTGTGACACTATTGACAACCTCAACCTTGAGCACCAGTCCCTAACCGGGGGGGGGGGGGCTTTTTCCTCTTCCTCTTGGTTTATGCTTTCAAACCAAGTGACTCTAGAGATTGAGTTTTTGTTTACGTGGGGAAAATGTGTATCTGTCATAACTCAGCTCACCGGGAAAATTTAGCAGCGATCATTTATGGCTAAATGGCAAAATATTCATACACTTACATTTCTTGGTTTTCTGTTGAGCAACGGAAAATATGATTTAAAAAAACATATTTATAAACGGCTGGAAATATGAAGGAAATCATATATCATGACATGTTGGACCACACACCTGAATATTAATATTCCATAGACCATTGATTCTTACGCAACCGATATAGATACTGAATGATTTATTGACAAAGTGGTAAAAGGACACAAAATGGAAATTCAGTTTGATAAAAAAATACATATCTTTACTGTGGATATTTAGACTTTAAATAAGTAAAACATATAACTTGATATCTAATCTCATATTTCATTATAGATACAGTACAACATTAGTATTACCCAGCCGTAGTTTGACCCTACTGTTTACATTATGCACTCAAATATGTACACGCACGCACCAAAACCTACCTAATATTGCAGATGCTGCTACAGAGCAGAGTTATTTGCTTTCAAGCAGCCATGACAGACGCAATCCTCACCTACTCCCTTAATCTCTGGCTCTCCTCCCTCACTGGAAACTGTCCTGTGATGCCTAATTACACGCTTTGATCTGGGTTTGTTCCATCTGCATATTTTACGTACTGTAATTGTGCAGAATATTCTCAGGGCCCGTCATCTGCTGCCGAGCCCAGCGCTGCCGACCTGCACTGGGTGTCTTCGAATAAGGCAGAGAAAGTGTTTAGACTTTAAATTGTATCTTGAGATATTGCATGCTGGGAAATGCAGCACATTCACTAAACAATGCTTGGATAGCAGCGAGGAGAGAATCTTCTCTATGGACTGACAGGAAATTACATTTACTATTGCAAAATCAATTCTTTAAACTTCTCCCTTAACACTCAAATCATATATTGCACACATGAGAGGAATATATCATTTCCAATACTTTAGCATAATGTACAGTAATATCTGTTTTTCTCCCTGATGAATACATGTCTTTTTTTCCTTAGCAGGTCTACATTTTTTCTCTTTATTTGGTCTCTGTTCAATGCTCATATGTGTGTCTCAGTATGAATAAAAACATCAAATCAATCTGAGTAAGTGGTATCTAATGAGAGTAATTATGGTTAAAATTATGAAGATGTTCCTCTTTATAATTTACATTTATTTCAATTTAATTTTTCAAGGGGGATCCTAAGGTGTCTGTCAGGGGCAAACGCACTACAACTGCCAACAACACTTACATTAGGGGACACGTGCTGCCGTTTCAAAAACTGCAGATAAAAAATGACAAAAGTTGTTGTCCAAAATAAATGCAAATGAAGAAATATCTTCACCAACTTGACAATACATGCTCAGCATTTACTTAAAGCGCTGCTAATAAAACACGCTTCAAGAAGCTGAAAACACAAAAGAAATGGGGACACTAAAAAGTGATGCACAGAGCTGGGACCAGAGCGCTTGTTGAAGTTCAGATATTATAAAGTGGGCCAATTGAACTGTTGGCCCAACGTTTTTGGTTTTATAGTCGTATTTTAACACATTTTAATATCGCATGATCCCTTCCAATATTACGGCATATCTGCTGTAAGCTAGCTAGCTAACGCAGCTTACCTATTTATTTAAAATAAACTGAAAGAACACTTACAATTATAAAATAGACTTACTCTGCGACACTGATAGTTGGCCAAATGTATAATCCCCAAACATCAACAAGCGCTCGAGTTGCAGCCGTGTGCTTCACTTTTTGGTGTCCCCGTTTCTGTTGTGTTTGAAGCTTCATGCAGCATTTCATTTATGCAGTGCTTTTAGTAAACCCTATGCATGTTTCGTCTCCTAATGTTAGTGTTTTGGGCCGTTGTAGCTTGTTTGCATGGGTCTGCCTCCATACATTCCTTATAACAGACGTACCAGAATGCAACCATTTTGTAGTATCTAACATGGTACTTTTAACTTAAGTTATGGAATATGCTTAAAATCATTATTGTTGACTGAGTTATTCCCTTAAAATATCCCCCTACAAATGTCTAAAGCCAGAAAAATAGTTAAGTTATGCAGCATCAGCAAACACGCTCCATTAATTAATTATCCTTGCTGAAATGTTGCCACAAGCTCCATCCACATGTTGGGACTTAGGGGACGGTGACTCCTCTCAATCATTGCTCGTTGGTAGGTGGCACATGATGGATTTCAGAGCAGTGCTCTTTCCATCTCCTGACTGCAGAGATTGCCTGGGGATGCTGGCGGGTCCCTGACAAGCGGGGCCTCCTCCATGCCTCACCTTGATCAACATTCAGCGTTGCCCCCTGAATCCATCATGGGCTGTGACAACACGCCCCATTTTCGGTGCTTTTTATATCACCATGGATGATATGGCTGCTGCTGGTGGAGGTGATGAAGATGATGATGGTGATGTAGTGGTGGTCTCAAAAATGGAAAGAGAACATTTTATTGAAGTCCGATGTATACAGTATTTTTGATTAATAAATAAATAGATGCACTCGTCATTTTGATGCATGAAACGGGGGGAATAATATATGATACAAGAGCAGGACATGTCCTGGAGCAGTGACAACATAAAGCTGGAGCTTTTTTTGTCATTTACAGAATGCAGGAATAATCATTAAAAGTGACTATTGTACAGGAAATCTCTGTCCTTCCTTTGTCCTCCTGGGAACCATATGCTTGCTCATATTACATTTTACAGACATTTAATGGATTTTGACATAAACCCACAATACAGCACAGGAAATAAAACTTAATGTGGACCTATCATGCTATATTTGAATAATATATTGTAGGGCCATACCTATATAAAACATGTCTGTGAAGTTTTTTTTTCAAAATACCAAACAGATCATACATTTTAGCCATGCCTCATTTCGCTCTATTTGCTCTTTTCCAGCCCTGTTTATGCAAGGGCTGATTCTGCGTTTGTGGCAGACTACAGCGCCACTTACAGGCCTGGCATATGTACTACAGCGTCTCCAGCGCTTTCGAGCGGTCTCTCATTCCCCTGATAGGTGGAGAGTTGCCCATATAGGCGGAGCACCCCTTTTCTGACGTCAGACCAATTCAAATCTGTATCAGCTCCGTTGCAGCCCCGTTTTTAGAGATTTGGGTATGGAGGAAAAGAGAGAGGGTTGTGTTTTCTGACACTTGGTGAGTTCCCTGACACACCGGGGACACATATTCATGTATAAAAGACGTACAAAAGTGCATTTTGCATGATAGGTCCCCTTTAAGTAGAATTTGAAAGCACATGCATTCACTTTCAACTTTTCAGACTGTTAGTTCCTTAAGGTCTCAAACTGTCATAGTTATTTATGTACAGTAGAGCATTAATGAAGTCTTCCCTCTTCCTCATTGCTACTAAGCGGTCTGAAATGAATTCAAAACAGATGACCCAAAAAGCTAATGATATTTCTTTGATAATCACTTGTTTGATCTGAAGTAATTATTGATTCTAATCTGCTCATCTGCGTGAACTCGTTTTGAGTAAATGTTTTTGTTCAGATTAGCTGCCACGCTTTACCTCATTAAGCTCGATTTGTCAGACGGCTTTGTCAACAGCGGGGACATGTTGTGAATGAGGCTGCGAGACAATTAAACATAAATCTACATCATGCAAATGCGATTTCTAATTATGATTATATGTCAAAAAATAATTTGCGTGTTATTTAAACATATCCCCCACTGACTGGACCGCTATAAAGATGAGATGAATGATACCGTGGCGGTAAACAAAGATCTTTAGGCTGACACATGATTTGTCATTAGTCATTTGTAATAATGCTTTAACGATTATACTTCACCAGGGATACTCGGCTGTAGTTTTAAATCATCTCCAGGTTAGTATAATTAACATAGTACCTGGTGTGAGAATGCATGTATGATTTAAAACGATGTTGGTTAAAGGTTATAACCTGGAAAAAACTAACTTTTCTGCACCTACACATGCTGCATTTTTAGGACAAAAACAGCTAAAAATAGTCCAAAATTTCCTCTGTAAATACCATTGACTTCAAAGACAAATTTCACTCTCCCTCTGCAATGTTGGTGCCATTCCCTCAAGATGACTGCTTTTATTTGATATCAAACTAATGAGATTTCCATTCTCAAAGCATATCCTCTCGCTTCCCAGTCTTAGAGACGGTTCCATTTATGTATATACCCTGGAATGATATTTGTTTTGCATATTTACATAAGACATATCCGCCCTATCTATATGTTTTCCAAATGCCAATGTTTTATTCATGCATTTCTCTATCGTTTGCTTTTCATATCCTCTGCCACTTAAACCGCATAAAGTGTCAAAAAGAGTGATGCGTATTATTGGTGTATCGAACATATAATTCAGTTTGCGGCTTATGTGGGCGAAAGCTTATACTCCTGAATACACAGACACTCAATCAAGTAGAGCAATTATAATTGATATTCTTTGAATTGAAGTTATTGAAAGATTACTTTGCTCAGTTCTCTTTCAGGAAGCCGGTTTTCTTTGTCTTTGCTCAGGGAATCACAAATTGAAATAGTAATAATTAAAAAAACGCCATACACCGTTATAATCCAATGCTGTTGGCTATTGTACTGTACTGTATTTAGCAGCAATTGAACCTAAAAAGTAGAACATCTTCTCCTCAGAGCTGGCAGTACTGCAGAGTGCAGTGAATTTATACACTGAGTGTGATTGACATCCCAGTCAGGATCATTACAGCGTACGCTCAGCCAAGCTGGCAGACGACGCCTCCTCCCTCGCTCAGGAAAACATCAGTTTGTGAGCGACAGAAATCATCTTTAATATTCGTCTCTCTTTGGCCTTACACACAGACTGTAAGGGTCTTACATCAACAGACAGAGCGTCAGGGAGTGAAGTGTTCAAAGTCCAAGCATAAAATATGTCTTCCACAACTACTGAAACACGTCCAGGTTGCACTCTACTCACCGCTTCACTTTGTCACCCTCCATATGTCTCCTGCCCTTGGCACATCCTACTCGCTTCTTCTTTTACACACACACAAGCACAAATACACAATCACTGAATTATGGATGAACCCTGTGACACTGTGATGATACATTTGTCACATCTATACAAAGTCATTCTTTAAAGGGTTGTCCCTCTTTATGCCGCCTAGAGTTCACATTTTGTCACTTGACATTTACGGAGAGGCTTCTGACGGCCCTGAGCGCTGATGTCTCACTGCGGCTGACACTGAATCCAGACGGCGTGGACAGCACACAGACACCACCCTAGGGCCTGAAGCGGTGCAGAACAAAAGCTCAGAGTGTGAGTTCAGCTTTGAGGTACAACTGAGAGACACTCTTACTTCTTACGAGTGTTGCACAAACCAACCCCAGTAATTAGAGCTTGTTCATTATTTAATGAGTTTTAGTTATGGGGATGCGTGGCTCAGGAGAGTGGAGAGGTTGATCTTTAATCGGACGGTCAGAGTTTCAATCCTCAACATATGGAAGTTGAGTACAGGGGCTCAACAAGATACTTGGCCCAAAATGTGCAACGTTGTATTGTGTGTGGAAGTTAGTCTCCCTGACCAGGTAACACCTTGTATGTACCTGAATGTGTGTGGACGGGTGCAGGGATGTGCATAGGTACGGGCTAATGTTGCCCGGGCAACGGCCCTTTTGAACTTTTTGGCTAACCTGCTCCTCTGGAGAGAGCGAAAGTCTGTTTTTTCTGTTGTGGCCGAAAAAACATGATAAGCCCACAATTAGTATTGTAGAGTCTCGCTGTGATAAAACACACCTTGTCAGCGCTGTCATCTGCCCCCAGTCACGTGACTTTTTTACAATCTGACAGCTGAAAAGCAAAGGAAAGTGCTCCGAGTCCGGTCCGGCCTCATATGGCTATGGTGGCGGCCAATCCTCGGGTCAATCTGTCCCCGGAAATGTCCCCGTTTTTAAATATGCTTAAATTGATTTTGAGTTTTCTCATGACAGTTAGAGTATAGGGGACAAACCAGGGGACTTTACTTCCTCTTGACACCGTCGGTTATTTACAAAAAAACCACCTAAATATACTTGTTATTGTGCTTCTGTCTTTCTGTGTCTTTTCATCTGCTCCGTAAACTCCCTCTCTCTCTTCTCTTGATCGCCCTCTCTCACATATGGGAGAACACTTCACTGTCCCGCTTTATTGTAGGATTTCTGCCATGTCTCTACTTTAGTTTGACCATCTCTGTTATTAAGTTATGGAATACTAAATAAATAAGTAATTATATACCTTACCGTTACTGCGCTCATAAAGAATGATAAGAATAAGAATAATGTGTATTGAACTGGTTTAATCAATTAGTGAGTTTATTTAAGGCACAGCAGTTACAATGGTCAAACTACATTAAAACAGAATTGTCCGCATTTTGTCTTTAATAGTTACTAACATTAGATATGTTAATGAGATATGGACCGCAAAACAAAAAATGTCCCTGGTTTTCATTTTCTTTTTTTTTATACAAGGTTCTTACGTTTTCGGGGGGGTGTGGGCGGAGGCCCTTTTTCTAGTTTAGAGCAATAGCCCTTCCAAATGTCTGTGCACGTCCCTGGACGGGTGAATGCTGACTTGAGGGTTCGCAAAAACTGTCGAAAAGTACTATATAATTCGCAGTACATTTATTTTTTTACCAATTTTGATTTTTCTTTCAAACATTATTGAAAACAAGGTAATAAAAACAATTATATATATTTGCTGCATCCCATCCGGCAGTGACGCCCAGTTTTATCATGTGTTGTAAACCTAGCCTAGCAGGCCCATTTTCTTTACAATGGTGTGCTTTTGTTTCGCCCCCTTGGTTTGTCAGTGACTGCCATTCAAATCACTTTGTGGCGATGTGCTGCAACCAGCTCTAAGTTGGCTCGGAAATCAGATGTAAAAGTGGCTAACATGAGCCTTACAGAATCCCCTGAACTAATCCTGCAGTTTTTTTCGGGGGCCGTGCATTTTGAGCCCAATGCGCCCTTTCTGAGGGGAGGGGCTCCCGTCATCCTGAAACACGGACCTGTGCTATTTATGTTTGACTTCACTAATGATTGCTTTAACTAGTGTCTACAAGAGCACACACTTCATAGATCCACCTCTTCATTGTGCTCTCAAAGTGTAAAAGTTAGATTTATTGTCTAACAAGTGACATATAATGTAATTTATTGCACTTGTACCAACGTTTTTTTTTTTTCGAAATGCATGTTTCCAAATTGAATGAATACTTTAAAATAAGTATTGAATAATAATAATCATTATAAGGATGTTTACCATAATCTAGCAGTCCTACCAGCATTCACGCTTACTGTATATGTGACCTAAATTGGTACCATTAAAAAGTTAAACTTTCTTTATGTCTTTCCACAGGGGATACATTTTATTATTTTGCTCTGGAGGGCCCTGGCATATTTAATTGTTCTCAAATGTGGCTTAAGACTCAGAATTATTTTAACAAGAAGCCTTAAAATGTTTTATTAATACGAATACAAATGGGGGTTTGGGATTTTAGGAGGCAGTAAGGGGCTAATGAAGATCACTATTGAGTTACTCATGGGACAATTAATGGGAAACGTAATGTAGGATCCAAAGTTTGTGGAGCTTTTAGGGACTGCTTTCCGTCTGACCACTTTTTAAACCTCTCTAAAGTTTAGGAAAGTGCAGTACTAAATGCTTCCCATTAAGGATGGCATTGTTAAATTGGGATATTTATTGTGTAGGTTCAGTTAGACAATAAATCAATTCATAGACACACCTTAATGCTGTAACTGAAATGGCCCATAAATATAAAAGCAGTTAACTTGCTTGGTAGTTCTACAAATCAATAGTTTAAGCTTAAATTAGAGCAAGGTAACATAGACAGTCAGTACATTAACATGCACATAATTAACCAGGTTACTATTGCCTTTTTAGAGTAGTGTTATTCTTAAATGTAGTGTTAAGTACTCTGTCTATGCAAATTAGGAAATGGAGAAACTTGGTTAATGAAAGTTCACATCTGCTCAAATGTATTTATAATTGTGTTCCCAATAGGCGTGTAACACGTATGCATACATATCAGGGACATAAAATAGGGGAAGGATAAAAGAGCATTAGATTCAGATTCATAAATAATTACATTTTCCAACTTATATTGAAAAAAGACTCTAAAATCAAGAATTATGGTTTCTTGAATTCATTAAGTAAATACGTTTCCCCAGCTGAACAGTGGATCATTCATGCTGTGCTGTCAAACCTAATACTACAGTATGTAATCTGTAAGACCCAAAATCAGATCTGTCAAATTTTATTTTTCTTAACCTGTTAAGCCCGAAGGTCCCCGCCGGCGGGGACCCTGGGTTTTTTTTTCACGACACTATGTCTCAGGGCATCTTAATATTTAAAAACCTATAAATGTGTTATACCAGATTAACGAGAAGAATATCAGCTAACTGACGATACGAACCATTTTTACCGAAACAAAACACAAGTCTCAAAAGAAGCGTTAGCATTAGCACTTAGCTAAAACGGGCAGACGCTACTTCCGGTGCTAACTAGCAAAAACGATCTTTAAAACGTAATATTTTCTGCACAAACTACATATCATCTGAAAGCTGATACTCCACAGATAATTTTTTTATAAGTATCATCACTGTAGGACACAAACTCACTGAGCTAGCAGCCAGAACAGAGAAGAAAAAAAACAACAGTTTTCAAAACCATAACAATAATTATGTCTTACCGTTGCTGTTTTATGATCAAAGCTCTTGTTCAAGGGAATACAAACGCTGTTTAAAGTTAATCCAATGTCTCTTAGTCACTTTAGAATTGTTCCTGATAATCTATCATTACATTCATGGCAGCAGAGTAGGTATAAAGTTTCGCAGTCCCGAGCTAATGCTGTCTCACGTGCTGTTTACGCAAACCTCTCTCTACTTGACCTAAGTGTTTAGCGGGACTTACTAACTGTCACTCGATTATATTGGCTCTAACGGTTCAGAAAAGGTGTCAATCACCCAAATCGACCAATGGGTTCCAAAGATATGATCCTGCGTAGTATAAACTACGCCCGCTCCGGCTCCATTACGCAGCCAGAAGGGAGAGCTTCACCACCGAGCAGGTGCTAGAGATGCTAGCTGACGATAGCGGGGCTATGATCATACCAGATGACTCTTCGACGGATGATGAAGATCTCCTCCAGTCAGACCTGGATCCGGACAGTAGTGACTCGGATGTTGAACTTCCACCACGGGAAAGGTATGTAATCTCTCTGTTTTTATATATTACTTATGTGTTTGGTGGAACTGCATCACAGTGTTAGCTTAGCCAAGAAGCTACAGGAATGATTAGGCAAAATGCTAAATAGTGTTACTTGTCTTTTTGGAGTTACATTTTCTAAATGAATGGCCAGTGAATGAATATACATGTGTTTACTTATTTATTTGGTGTAATATTATTCATTTATAGTCCAATATTATCCTATAAGTATATAAGCCAGTGAATTAATCTAATCTCTTTGTTTTTCCACATTTGTTAGATGAGGAGTGACCCCAGCAGGACAAAGCCACACACCCAGAAGACTTTCAGGGAGCAGCTTGCTGCAGAATTGTTGGAGTTTGCTGAAGGCCCTGCTGAAGGCCCTGCACCTCCACCACCCCCACCTCCATCACTCACATGCATGTCCGAGTATTATGGGGAAGATGCCACCAAGGTCAGGAAGAACTGCAGGAGGTGCCTAGATGCTGGACTCAAAAGGGTGAAGACACCTGTGTACTGCAGGAAGTGCCAGGTCCCTCTGTGCTTCACTGTCAAAAAGAACTGTTTCAGGGAGTGGCACGACCTAAATACTGGAACATTCAGGTAGGTATAACGTTTTGCGAGTGTTTATTTAAAAAGTACTTGTTGTTTTTATATACCTAGTGTGATTTTATTGTATAGTGTGTTGGTAAAATATTTGTTGTTTTTACAAACCTACAGTGTGGTTTTATTGTATAGTACGTTGGTAAAACGTTTGTTTTTACATGCCTATAGTGTGTTGGTAAAATGTTTGAAATAAATCTGCCCCAGTTGGAGTCAAATGTTACCTATGTTTCCGTTTTTTTTATTGTGCAAGTACACCTACACACAATGACCTACAGTGTAGTTTTATTGTATAGTGCGTTGGTACAGTTACATACACACACAGCTACACTTACACATACACATACACATCTACACATACCCACACAGTTACACTTACACACCTACACATACCCACACAGCTACACTTACACACACTCACACAACAATATTTTAAAAAAAAAAATATTTATTTATTTTTTAAATATTTTTTGTTTTTGTTTTGGGTGGAATGAATACCTATAGTGATGATTCAATGTAATACAATGATTTGTATAGTCTGGTACCTGAAAAAGGTCAAATGGCACTGATGGAACCAAATGTGCCCAAAGCTTATTCCGCCTGGACTTTATTTTCATAAACCTCTCTAAAAAGGTCAAATGTCACTTGTTTTGCCTCAATCTTGATACAGGGTACTTATTATATGTTATACTTTGGATTCCTAAAGCTTTTAGGCTACTAACCCATCATTCAAGGTTGGTCTTCACTATAAGTAATGGGTTTTCTTTAGGCGGAGACAGGAATTTACATTTTTTTGCTATGTTCCATCTGAATTTACTCTGACACAGAACAATCTATATTGATTCTGACACTTCTACATCCAACTCACAGATGTAACCTTGCTTTGATAACAACAATTATTCATATAAACTAGGGCTGTCAAACGATTAAAAAATGTAATCAGATTAATCACAGCTTAAAAATTAATTAATCATGATTAATCACCATTCGAACTATGTCCAAAATATGCCATTTATTTATGTATATTGTTGTGGGAATGGAAAGATAAATGAAAGAAGGCGGATATATCCATTTACCATACAGTATCTATGTTTATTATAACATTTTTCTGCGTGTCAAAATGAAAGACAACCCACACACCTATCAATCATCAAACCGTGGGGTCTTAATTCATTACGTGTTGATTTCTATCAACGGGGGAGTACTTCGGGAAAGTCGACAGAAGGGGGGGGGGGGGCGGCGGCGGCTAGTGGAGTACTTCGTGACCACAGAGTGTGAAAGTTGTGATCAGCTGTTTTAGCGCAGTTCTCCAGTGAAGGGGGGAGTCTCCCTCCGCAGCCGGTTGGCGTAGTTTTGGCACAATTCCGTTGTACAGACCGACGTTTAACAGCAGCCCTGTCTGTGCACACGGAGACCAACTCTGTCGTCCGGTGATCTAACCGCCTTCTGGAAAAGCTTCACAAGTACGTCGGTACGCAAATGCGCTTTGTGACACAAGTGACGGTACGCATTTCAGATTACGCACATAACCTGCGTACCAGTTATGTGTTACCTGTACTACAGCAAAAGTATTCTCCGTCGGGACTTCCTGCAACAACACCACGCCGTTATCAAAGATGTTCTATTGAGAAGACGATCACTACGTGACAAAAGTTTTCAAAACCGTGGCTACTGAAATCAATCTTACTAACTGCTGTCTGTGCAATTTACTCCGCGTGAGTTGGCAGACTTTATTTTGCTTACTTTAAGATCATTTTTCATGGTGGGGCTAAGCCATTTCTTGGTATGTGTGTAGCCTACCCCAGCCATACCCTGGCGCTGCCACTGGTGGCACGTATGGGGCGGGCCATTCTGCACATGCGTTAAATGCGTTAAATATTTTAACGCAATTAATTCAAAAAATTAATTACCGCCGTTAACGCGATAATTTTGACAGCACTAATATAAACCTTTTAGAAGTGAAGTTATAGTCATTTGTTCTGGGAATGTCATTTTCGAACCTGAAAAACAGGCTCAGGGTTTAACAGGTTAATTGGTTTATCAGGTGCACAAAACCTAAAACAGAAATAATTCAAATCTTCAAGGTAACAATACAGAAAATGTGTCATTGTACAGTATTACATTGGGTATTTACCAGATGTTGTTGAATGTGATGTTGTTCAGCATGTGGGCATTGCTTTTATAGTAAGCAGGGTTTTGTATTGCAGTGAAATTGGTTATTAGATTCCCAACTTTAATGGTTTATCTTTTATCTGGCAATAGGAGGTCATGAATCAAAGTCTGTTTCTACGAGAAGACTCATTGATGAGTAGTATGATCAGCTGACTGTCAGAGGAGTGTTACTTGTGGACAGTTGAGGTATGGCAGGGCCTGAAACATCACTAAAAGTTCAGTAAAACACACAGACCACAGACCGATACTAACACTTCAGTAGGTAATGTAGCAGGAGGACCGGAGGCAGAGGAGGACGGAGCAGCTGTCACCATGACGGAGCAGCTGCCACCATGACAGAACGGTTACATTTAAAGTAATCAAATGTCCAAACATCCATCCTTTTTATCTCCGACCATCATCCAGCATAAGTCACAGTGTGAGCTTGTCTGGCACATACATTTTGCTTTCTGCACATGTTCTTTTGCAGGGCACAGCTGCAAAGAGCCTGCACATCCTGTCTGTGTTATCATCACTTTGAGTAACAGGCTTGATCCGACTAGAAATCAAAGTGGTTCCTAAACTTTTCAGTCCAGGAACTCATATTGTGAACGCTGCCAGTGACAACTTCAGAAATGTGAATTCATCTTATATTAAATATCAGTATGTATAAAGTTATAATCTTTAGGGGTTCAGTCATGGTTCATTTAGTGACACTTGTGGTTGCAAGTGGTAACTGCAGGCTTCTCCTTGTCAAATAGACAAAGAAAATCTCACATAATTACTTATCCTGCTGATCAGTTTTTTGGTGGGCTGTCAACTGTTGCTGCTCATTCTTCTTCTGGTACTCCCTGCAATAATTAAAAGCCCACAATTGCAAGGTCTGCTTTTGTAGACATATTTTTGACTAATGGTTTAACTAATTGTTTCCTTTACATTCACAAGCATGCATCATGAGGGTCTAAGGATAGAGGGTGTCGTTTTTTCTCATACTGATATTCTGAACAATCTGTGCTGTTGTATTAGCTGTAAAGTGTCTCTACTGTAGGCTATTTTTATTATATGTACAGCACTTTGGCTCGACTAAAAATCGTTTATAAATGTGCTATATAAATAAAACTTGATTTGATTTGATCATTTACCAGCTGAGAGGTAGGCTCTTAAAAAAAAAAAAACACTTTTAAAATTACACTGGATTACATGCTTCATTGTTTCTTGTTATTATTTTTTAAAGACATGATGTATCATTTGTTGCTATGGCAAACTTTGTTACTAACAATGACAACTGCTTCAGAAAGAGGTAATTACAGAAAGTAAATACATTGAATGGCTATTGCTAAAAACAGCCATACATACTATAAATGGGATTGCTTTTTACAAGAATTGTAGGGATTCTATTTAAAAACATAAAATTGCAGCATTCACACATAGTACAATTCAAACTGTATTCAAGAACTGCCTTAATAAAAATCAGGGCCACAGTATGTTAGTTATAGTGCTGCCCCAATGGTATATTATTTTCCATGTTTGACAGGGTTGTCTATACCAAACATTTTTCTAATCTTAAACAAAGCTTAGCGATCTTAAATTTGACTAATAAGTCTCTCAATAGCTTTTTCTCTCCAGAGGTGATATGTCATTCTGTCATCTCACTCATACCCGTACACAAGCTCTGTGCATAGGGAAGAAAAAGGGAACACATCAACAGAGTGTTGCTGTACTTAAACATTAGAGGCTATTCAAAGAGCTGCTGATCGGGTAATATCATTCATGTATATGATTGTACATATACGCACACCTTGGTGCAATTGTAGATTATTAGGAGTTAATCGCAATTCAGTTTAAACAGATGAAATGTTATGTGGAAAAAAAGGTATGAATGTATTTTATGTGGATAAATTGTTATGCTATAATAAAAATAATATATATAATAGACGATTGCTAACAAACATCAGGTAGGATTTTCTGTGAAATGGCAAGATGGGTGGGAAGGGGGGAGGGACGGGGTGGCATGGGAAAGGGATTCCCTATATCTTTTCTTTCTTTCTTTGTCTTTTCTTTTTCTATATAATTTGTATCTGTACAGTATAAGTCCCTTTTTGTGAGCACAAAATAAATAAAACAATAAAAAGTTGGTCACAAAAAAAAGTGTTGCTGTACTGTAAAACGACAACGAATCATAAATATTCAATTTAGGGGTGGAAAAAACGACTTATATTAATGTTATTGGACATAAATGTGTTGAAGCCTAGAGAAAATTCCTACTAAAGTATAAGGCGGTGACGATACAGCCCACAAAGCTGGAAATGGGGCTTGAGAGCAGTTTGCAGATCTTCATGCTCAGTGAATGTTTGCATTAAATACGGTTTCTTTCATTTTGCCAAATGGGGCCGGTCTCCGTGTCTCCCACCTCAAATGGCAAGTATGGTTCCCAACTGGCTCTGCGAAAGGGCGTTGATTCAAATGAATTTCCATTACAGAAAACTGGCTGGCTGGAATAAATCATAATAAAAATGGCACTTGTGGCCTGTCATCTCTCAAAGATCGGCTACCTTGGGACACTGCTGAAACCTCTCCCATCATATGCCCCAGTGAAGCAGAGACGATGGGACTGAGGACAGAGAGGATTTCTGTGCCAGAAGGAATGTTTTTCAAAGGAGATTAAAATATACAGTTCACTTTTAAAAAGGCTTCCTTCTGAGGATATAGCCCACCGGATACAGCTGAGAATGTTTTCCCCAGAAAGGACAGCCCATCAGTTCCCAATGCTCCTTTATGCTTTATTACTTCGACCATCACCTCTGAATTAGTCTGATAAATCACCCACGTCATTGGGAACAGCCTCACACGCTGGAAGGGTTAAAGGGTTGTTTCATGTTTGGATACAACCCATAGACTTGTCAGCCATTGTCTAGCAGCAGAATGAGGGTGTGTGCCGCACTGAAAAGCTTATCAATTAGATGTGATGGCGAAATGTCAGGCAGAGAGAGTGCCGGTCCCTTAGAGCACACTGTGAATATTGTTTGTCACTTCTCACAGACATTAAGCATGTCAGCATGTCACACTGCAGTCCTCTGCTTTTTCAAATTGGTCCTCTGGGAATTGGTGTATGGAACTTTTTTTCTTTTTTCAAAATGTCAAACCACTGGCCAAGATTCATCAAAATATATGTCCATCTTTCCCTACGAAGCTGCTGCATCATACAGCCAGAAGTATCAAATTCTGTCCCTCTGATGTAAGGAAGCTCATTTAGGATTCATCTTTCAGATAGCTGTCCTTCTGATTAGTGTCTAGCATGCTGGGTTGCTACTGTGTTTAAAGGGGCCCTATTATGGTCATTTTCCATTTCAAATTTGTATTAGCCTCACATCAACAGGTGTAGACAGAACATCCAATTATCCGGAGCTAATTTACTGAATAGACCAACTCACATCTCCTGGCTTTTTTTTCACCCAACTCATTAGACTTTTCTTCTGCTGGCGTTTCATTGTTGTTTTCTGTCAAATGCAATACTGTAGTTCAAAACCACGGTACCTGCTCACCATCTGTGAGCTATTTTTAGAATGCGCACGCTACGTTCATTGTCGCGTTCGCGCGCGTCCACCTGGGCAGGCTGTGTGTGTCCTTCTCCCGTGACGATAACGGCTTGCGGTTAAAAATAATAATAAACGAATTTGAAACTGGGGGAGACACAAACGGGCAGACAGCAGAGCTCGGGGCAATAATGCAGATTTGTTTGACTTGTTTACACTTTGTTGTTCTCCTCCTTTCCTCCGCTCTTGTCTCTGATTGTGAGTGTGTGTGCATTCGTGTGTGTGGGGGAAGGCCCCGCCCTTCAGAAACAGAGCGGAGGGAGAATGTGAATACGCAAAGCAGTGGACACACTGAAACATCATGCACATACATTGGATAAATAACATAGGCGTTTAGTTTATTTAATAAAAGAGCACATGTTCAATGTGAAAAGTGACCGTATAGATTACTTCAGTTGCAATTTGGTGCTATATATATATTTTTTTTTAAATAAAAAAACACCTTGAATTTCAGGCGTGGCGCGGGGCTCCGTTGAAAGGGCGCAGCACCCCGCCGCGCCAAGACAATGGTAAATAGATAAGGAGCAAACATGTGCTATAAAAGGTCACCTTATGTGGGACAACTTATCAATTTTAAGAGAAATTATAAATAAGCCAAAAGAAGAAAACGTTTTTTTTATTATTGGACTTGATCAAAGAAACACAAAGGAAAGGGAAAAAAGCATATGAAGGCCTCTTTAAAGGGCCTAACAAACTGCCCAGCTGTAATGATAACCCGATGTTCAAACCAGGGGCGGCGCCAGGGGGTGCTGAAGCACCCCCCAGGATTGCCAAAGCACCCCCTAAGCACCCCCAAGAAATATGTTTTTTTTTCTTCTTTTTTTTTGAAAATTATTATTATTATTATTTTTATTAAATTAGAAACATTATTGATTACATCAATGCAAATGTGAAACAAACAAATGTTTGACCAAAAACATAAAGCCAACACAGGTGATATGATTGGGCCAATGGCCAGCACCCATTACATTTTTGACCTATCCATAGGCTAAATTACTTCCTGTTAGCTAGAGCACCAAATTATTTGCTAACAGCAAAGTGAAAGATGGATTGTGTTTTAGTCCTTAAACGTCCACCTGTGGACACTCAATCAAAACCACCTGAAAGCGAGAGGGATTCTACACATAATAGCCTAGCGTCGTGAGTAGCCTACAAGTAGCTTCTCTGGTCTCTGTGTTTCATTCAAGCTCTGCTCTGTGTGTGTGTGGCACGAGCCATTTTGTGTGCGTGCGCGAGCGAGAGAGAGAGCTCGCCTCGCGCACCGGTGGGTATCTACCGGAGATCGTTGTGGTTAGCATCTGGTGCTAGCTAGCCAAGCTAACGGATATAAGGAGCTTTTTCAACAACAAGGTGGAGGGAGAACTCTCTCCTGTCAGACGGAGAGTCTCAGATAACCTCAGCTCAGGTGAAGTAAAGGGCTCTCAGTGTTTAGATAGTTAACTTTAGTCTAGTTATCTCAGTGGGTCTCAAACGGTTTGTTTTAAAAGGGTGTGTGATTTGTAAAATATCTTTAAAGAAATAGAACATCTGTTTACAGTTCTGTGTCATATGGATGTTGAGAGATGTATCCATAGATCTCTTAATGTTGCTCTCAAAGTGCACCAGATTGATGCTTTTAACTTATAATATTTTAAAAAATCTTCCCGGGGGAAACATGCCCCCGGACCCCACTGAGGAGGTGAGGTCCACCCCCCACTTGTAAAAATAGCACTTTACCCCTGCTTACACCTATATGCCGTGAGCTGATTATCGAGCCTTCATTGTAACAGTCGCGGGTACACTGTGTGTGCGTGTGGGGAGTGTTGCAGTAGAAAATTCAACTGTAGCGCTGGTGCATTAATGGGAAACCCTTAATGTTTGAGCACCCTCTATGAAACGTCAAGCTACCCCACAGCACCCCCTAGAGAAAATCTCTGGCGCCGCCACTGGTTCAAACAGGTAAAGAATCCCTCATTTATCGCTAGGTTGCTTTGTATGTGCAAAACAGGAAACTTACTCGCCTGTCTGGGAGAGTTAGCAGCTCCAATGTTGCGTGCAATGTTGTGACACACACTTTCCCAGTACCGTCTATTTCCACCACATCAATTAGTTAGGCCAGGTTGGCAGCTGTGTGTCTGCCTGCATTACAGTACATTACTGTCTGTGTGTGTGTGCAATTTATTTGTTGGTGAAAATGAATTGTGATGTAACGCAACCCAAGCCAAGTGTCTGTGCAGGGCCGGTCCTAGACTTTTGGGGGCCGTAGACGAGCTTTGGCTTGGGGGCCCCCCTCACTCTAGCGCGTTCTCACTACACAAAACACGGAACCAACTTTTGTCTTATGATTTTAGCATAAGCACATATATTGTATAAATAAGCATGTAAACACCGTGGACCTAACCTCCTCTAGGGGGGTCCGGGGGCATGCTCCCCCGGGAAGATTTTTTTTTTAAATATTGAAATTAAAAGCATCAATCTGGTGCACTTTGAGAGCAAAATTAAGAGATCTATGGACACATCTCTCAACACCCATATGAAACTGAACTGTAAACAGATTTTTCTTTATGGATATTTTACAAATCACTGAAAAGGTGGGGTAGGTAAGTTTGAGAAACCGGCTCGAGATACACTTTTTGTTATATTCCATGGAATGCTCTTAACATCCCGATAGCAATGAATATCTTAAGTGCTTTGACAAAAAATCCATAAAAACATTTCATCTGTGGAAGCCTGGGTACTGTAAAAAGCACGACCAATCATCTGAGGCCGGCTAAAGTAACTGGATGGCCTACCTGCCTGTCAGCCTTCCATCTGTGCACAAACTGATCTCGTGCCCTCATTGGTCATGTGCGCGTTCGTGTGTGTTGGAGGAGGGAATCTGTAAGGAAGTGGCAGATTTGTTCCGGCTGTGTATTTTCAAATTCTAGCGCACTCGAGCTGGTTTCTCCAAAATTACCTACCCCACCTTTAACTGTATTCTTGTTTTGTCATATAGTATTTCATAACTGTTTTTCATTTAGTCTCTCTGGCTGTCCATCTCATAATGTTCACATATAAACTGGCTGTCAATAGGAAATATCAATCAGAAGAATTATAATTTCTTGCAAAAATCTGTCACAAAGAGAGGTTGCACATTTAAATTCAGGTGTTGTTATGGCAACGTCAGTGGCCAAACAGCCACATTTACTGCTGCAAATACGTTCAAACCATAGACTGTATATATAAATGGACGTAGGGTCCGTGACGTCACCCATAGGATTCTGCAGAGTTGCCGTGAAGCCCTTAGTAGGCGGAGTTGGCCACTAACGGCTCGACGGTGTCGTCAGAGTCTAACTCCCGCCTTCTCCCGCCTTCTCCAAATAAGGGCAATGAGGCGGAGCTGAGGCGGGACAGGGCGGGACCTGCTGCCAACGAGCGTGACGTTCGAGTCCTAGCTCAGGCTAAGAAGCTAAGCTAACATGCTCTCAGTATTAAGCTAACAACCTTTGCTAACAACCGTCTATGCTAACAACACAGCTTGCGGTCACTGCTCCTCGTTCCCGGCATATTCTGAAGGTAAGATACCCTGTAACTTTACAAAACTTAAATGTTCTTGAACCTACACTATACAATTGTTTTTTAAGTGCTTCACCGTTTTTCAAATATAAATGTCATTTGTAACTAAACTTTGTAAACTAGCAGAGATATGGCCAGTGTTGCGTGAATTAAATGTAATTAATATTAATAATAATAATTAATTAATATGACTGTAGAAAAAGAAAGGTGCTTTTATATTGATTAAACCATTTTTATTTCTTTCAGCATTAAGAAAAAAGAAGATGGCAAACTCCTCCACGCCAAACTGCATAACCTGTAAGTTGATGGTCCTGGCTTACTTTACATGACTTCAGATGGTTGACATTACACACAAACATACTATACATATATGTATATTTATATACATGTGTGCACAATTGTAGATAAACAGCACACAGTATATAAATATATATAAACATATATAAACTGTGTGCTGTTAATCTGTTTTTTGAGGTTTTGCTCTCTTGTTACTTTTAACCATACAGGTGTGATTTCATAGTTATTTTGTATGTTATTGTCAAAGGAACAAAATGAGCAACCCTTTATACTTAATTTGATATTCCTCATTATCTGAAGCATTTGTTACTCTCATTTATTTTCCTCCCATAGTGACTGTATGGATAATCGGAGACAGCTATGTCCGGCGTGGAGCCCAGAGAGCTACAGAGACCATCGGCAGCAACCTTGGCCTCGACCTGAGGGTGTGCTGGTTCGGTTGGGGTGGACTGCGCTGGAGAGGTGTCCTCCCCTTCTTTTCCTACTCCCTGCGAGGAAGAGCAGCCCCGGATGTCCTCCTCATCCACTGTGGCGGCAATGACTTGGGGGATGTGCCCAGTGTTCAGTTGCTGAACCAGATGAAGGAGGACCTGCACCAGCTTCACCATCGGCACCCTGGCATGAAGATCATGCTCTCCCAGATCAACCAGAGGCGCCAGTGGAGGGCTGGTGCAAATCCTGTCAAAATTGACAAGGCCCGGAAGTTTGTTAACAGTGTTATGGCTACTTTTGTTCATAGCCTAAATGGTGTCATTGTTGACCACTCCAACATTAGACATGACAGTCCTGGGCTTTTTTTGCGAGATAGAGTTCATTTCACCCCTAGGGGAAATTATATTTTTTTAAAGTCACTAGCCAATTGCCTGAAAGACCACCTCCAAAGACTGTGAACTGCTAAAATGTCAGTATCACTGTTTTTGGATTTGGCCTTTAGAGTATGTATTCTAAGGCCCTTGCTAAGCCCAGACTGCCATGGCTAATGTTGAGTTAGATATTACATCTGTAGCCATAACACTGTTAACATGGCTGCTCTTCCTCACATCCCACCCCCCCCTCTTCCCCCAATGGACTCTGTAGCTCTCCAGGCCCATGCTGGGCATGGCTGTCTGTCAAACCTTTTATTTTGTATTTGTTATGATGTTTTTGTTATTTGTTATTTTATTTGTTAAAATAATTCTGTATTTATGTAAATATTGAAAATAAATTACATTCATATTTTCACTTCTTTTGTCTACGGCTTACTGAAAATGTTAGCCATCACATCCAAATGGGACTATCAAATGAAAGGATAAGCTTACCATACAATACAGAAAACGTTACACATTAAGGCTCAAATCTTTTCCCAAGCCGTAGCAGTCTGAAAAGAGTCCCAAGTTTAAAAACACAAAATCTTGACAATGAATACTACGCTGTCATTATCAGTGACAATGCAAACAACAAGAAGGTCTCCCCTAATCCCATGTATTTTGGCATCAAATATGTCATAAGCATAGAATGTAATTATGAAGTGCAATCCCTACAGGGTCGTAACGTCACAGAAGATAATACCTTCTAGAGAGTTTCGAAATTGTTCAGTATGCAGATAAATATTTGTTTTACAATAGAAACATTTTTCTCCATAAATGTTCCCACATGTTGTGAGCATCAACTTTAAATCTTTTGTCAACAAATAAAAAAACATCTTAATTTCCTTTACGACAACATTTTGTTTAAAACACCACTACATTAACAATAAGCATAGGAAAATGATAAATGTCAACATTTAAGATTGTGCTTTTACTCTTTATTTAATCAGATCTATTTCACATTGAAAATGTGATAACAAGCCACATTGAAAGTTACATCTTGCATTTTATGAAAAGTAAAGGTTTCGAATCATTTTATGACTTAAGTACACTAGAAAATAAATTAAAGATGTGCAACAACTGTATCAGTAATTAAAATGATATAACTTATGTTCAGGGTTGGGATGGCTACTTGCCAATAACACAACCAGAAACTTAATGTGAGTATCAAGATATAAAAGTAATGTAACCTGATAACTTTCTTTTTCTTTTGGATTACCTCAATATCAAATGCAATGCAAATAAACACAGGAGAGAATAAATATTAATATGATTTTTTTTTACTTAAATGTATAATATAATACCATAAAGCAGATTCAGGCAGTAGGTGTATAGATTCACAATTAAAGTATCAGCCTACAGAACAGTACCGCTTCCAGAGAAGAGATACAATTTGATCATTTTACAACAAACACTATATGCTATTTTTAGGTTTTGAATAAGATTGTAATCCTGAGTTTCCCTATTATTAAAAAAAGTAAAACTAATCTGATTACATCTTTTCCTATTACACTTTCCTTTTTTTCTATACGATCTTGATTCGTGTTAGATGTAATCCATTACTTACTGCCTAAGCCAATAAAAGTCATAACTTTTGGAAAATGGTCTCAAGTTATAAGTTATGCCTTCAATCTCTTTCACATGGAGAAGACATCACATTGGCCGAGGCGTTGCAACTTCCCTGAAGCGTCCTACATGAAAGAAAGATCACATGTTAAAAATGTGTGCACAAACTATTCAGTATGACCCGTCTTAGTTTAAAGCCCACTCACCACGACAAGGTGCAGGTCAGGAATGGGAACATATAAGACGGGACAAAAACGCAAAATAAACTGAAAAGCATGGACACAGGACATGGACAAACAAAAAATAAAAATGAGACAAACACACACAACAAAGTCTGCACACAATTCTAAAAACTAGTGCAGAAGGGTCAAGAAGAAAAAACAGGTTAAGGCAGTTGTCAAAGTCTTGAAAGATAGAGCTGAGATAAATGTTCGATAAAAATGTAATGGGAACGTGAATTTGATGAACAATCAAAAAGAGGTAAACAATGAACAAAAGAACACTGATACATTCCAAAAGTATGTTTTTACAGTTATAAACTACCTATATCAGAAAATATATAATATCACATGCCAAAAGTTACTTAGCATTCGTCAAAACAGCAATCGAAGAAAGAAATATGTTTTTTATAAAAGTTTTACATTTTATAGATCTTTTTTTATTTGCATTGAACTGATCCTTAACTTGGACAAACACATCAAGAAACCATAGCATACAAATGAATATTTGAATAAGCATATGTTTAACAAATCAATATGAGATTAGGCCCCGTTCATGCAGACTCTAAAACAGGGGTGCCCACACTTTTTGGGCTGGTGAGCTACTTTTGAAATGACCAGCTCACCGAGGTCTACCAACCAAAAATAAAATCCCAAATTGCAAGGGTTGCTGAATAACACGTTTTATTTATACATGGGATAATAGGGCTGCAACAAACGACTAATTTGATAATCGATTAATCTATCGATTAATGAAACGACTAATCAGACTATTACTGTATGCCTTGCACAATTTCTCAAACCCTCTTATATAGCCATCAACTTTTAGATTTAGCTTGAGGTTGTTTTAGGCATGTGGAAACTAACAATGAAGACAATAAAGATGAATACTTGATTCAAAAATACATATATTATTAAATTAACAAATTGTGAACAAAACTAACATTGCTTTTTATTTAAATTAAATAAATAATATTTCACATCAAAAGAAACAACAATGTTTTAACAAATCGTATTAAATAATCTGATGACAGAACTGTGAACAGAATAGCTGAAACTTTAACAAAATAAAGAGTAACTCAGTTTCCTATAATCATTAACCCATGTTTGAATCATTGAGTTAACTGCGTGTGTTGCTGCTAGCATACATAACACCTGACGTGGAAACGTTCCTCGTGGATGGGGCTGCAGAGCTGCTAGAAAGACAGTCGAACCCGGTGCATTCCTCCGTCTGGATGTGGTGCACTTTTGCTAAATGTTTAGACACATTGCTCGTGTTACCGCCCTCACATGCTGAACTCTCTTGGCAAGGAGCATTGTCCACCTCAAGACGGGTAACATTTAACCACACCTTGGAGCGCTTTTCTCCGCCATCTCCTCCGTGTGTTGCTGCATGTAGCAGCCGCGTGTGTGTAAACTGCCCCGCCCCCTCGCGCACAGACGGGGGAGAGAGATCTCGTCTCGATTGGAAAGATCGAAAATACACCGACATTTGTTTGTCTTTTTGCATGTTAGAAACGAGTTGGCGACACTAAGATTGCGAGATAATATTTGTGTAGCAATAATACAGACCTTTCTCTTTCTCAACTCGCTACTCGGAGGGAAGTCGCTGTCATATGCCTTGTGAACACTCCGATAATGCCTCTCCACGTTACCTTTCTTTGGCAGAGCGACGCTTGCTCTACAAATAAGGCAAATAACCTTTGAATGTGACATCACAAACAAATATTCTTCCTCCCATTCTGGGTGGAAGTGGTATGTCTTTAGCTTCTTGCTCGGTCCCGCACTCATTTGTTGTTGTCTCTTGTTGTCTCTTTAACTTAATTTGAGTTTTCCCGGCACTTGACTGATTTTGTATCGCTTTGCATTCTGGGTTAACAGACTGGAAAGCGAAAGGTCGCTTTTTCTGTCAATCAAGTAAACTCCTGAATTAAGTGGCAGGGAGGCCAAGGGAGGAGGGATCAAAACCTGTTTTGTCTATTTTAACGGAACAGGATTTTTTTTTTTATGAATGACTCGCGATCTACCAGCATTGCCCCCGCGGTCGACCGGTCGCCGGCGGTCGACGTACTGGGCACCTCTGATCTAAAGGAAACCTTTATACAAAAATACATGAGAAGTTATATGTTAGGTGTGTAGGGTTACAGACTGCTTAACAAGCAAAACATAGAACTTAAATTAGTGATGCAATGCTGAAATGTAAAAATGTGACAGTCAAAAAGAGTTTTCCCCCTTAGTTTGGTGTTCGCGGTCAAATTTGACCGGTCCTGTTTTAACTGCGATTACATTAACACAAAAACCATCACCACATTTAATTTAACACTCTTTCAAACTGTGGGGGGATGGGCACATAACAGCGGGAAATGTATGAAATTGTTCTGTGTGTGTGTTTGTGTGTAGCAGGTGTGATTCACATGGGGGGATGGGCACATAATGGGGGGGGGGGGGGGGGAACCTTTATATGCTTTATATACAGTCTATGGGGGAAACACATCTAGTGTGTGTGGGGTTTTTTGTGTGTGTGTTTTATCTGATCTGGATGGTTAGTAATTCCTTTTCTTTATGGCGGTGACCGGGAACACCGTGGGTGTTACAACGTTGACTAAATCATCCATAATTCAATGAAAGTGGTGATCAGTATATGTTCAAATGTGTACTGTGAAGTGTGAAGGATATCATAAAGCCTTAATGCAATCGAATGTAAAACATGATTGATGAAAATAGTAAATCGGTCAAATTTGACCCGAAGACAACAGGAGGGTTAATGCCATATTCACTTAGTAACGCATGAACAACTTTTACAAATATTTCTATATAGTCTGTGTTGGTAAATGTCATCTAGGTTGCACATTTCCTGCTGAAATACATGCATACCAAGTCACTGCGTGGCACTTTGGTTTTGATAAAAACAGTGTAGTTCCACTCTATAAACGTTACATTCATAATCAAACGAGACAATCTGCAAGATAATTAGCTATTTGGTATTATTCTTAATGCTTGTCATTCACACGTTAATAAAATAAAATAAGTACCGATACATAGCAGAATAATTGTGGCGGTGTTCAGCTTAATAAGCCTTGCTCAACATCATTTATTTAGCTAATACTACAGCGGGCTGCAGGCGAACCAAGTCCGCGTTACGATGCATTCCTTGATCTCCAGTTATAACGCCGGACTCCGCCGCTGGCCGAAGCTAACGGAGCCCCAGGGTGCTAGCTACGGCCGCCGGGACGCGCTAGCGAGCTAGCACCCTGCAGCCCCGTTAGCTTCAGCGGCGTGGACTCCGGCGGCCCACCCCTTTTAACATTTGCTCCCGTTTAGCATTATGGGCGTCATAGCCATATAGTATAAAAGTCTTACCCAAGGCTGAATCATAAACTAAACTGTATATATGTATAAAGGGTTACGTCCTTAGCTGGCTAATAAGCTACATAACAGGCTAAGCTAACAAGCACACAAACACCTGCTAACGGGGTTAACATGTATAATATTATCATTTTACTCACCGAAAAAAGCTGAAAGTAGACTTCTTGGAAGATCTGTTAGTACATTCAAGCGCACAGCACAACATTTTAATTATCTGGTATTTGTAACAATATTCCCTAACAAGCACGATCACCACGAACACAGCTAAAGGATCAAGTACAGTAACTACAACTAACTAACGTTGTAGCCTCTATGGTTGTAGCCTAGCAGATTGGACAAGTTGCTGTTAGCTGACAGTGAGGCACGTATCTGTCAATCAAAGTGACCACGCCCTAATTTATGCACAAACTTTAAGACCTAATATAAATATAAAGGGTCGCGTTAGAAAACAATTCACTCACAGATCCATAATCATGAAGGTGGAATCTAACTATATCGATAATAAAATGTATGGAGCCAGGGGTAGAAACATTTTTTTTTCTGCTGTAAAATCGGGCATTTTAACATGGGGGTCTATGGAAATTGCTCCTTTCTGCAGCCATCGCCTATCGGCCAATATATGAACTGCAGTGTGTGGCACTTCCATATTGGCTTCCCGGTGTTGTGTCACATTATGCCTCCCCGTCATGAAATGCCCCCCTTGTCACGGAAACGCGCATTTCTAAATGACACGTTTCACCTCTAAATGACACGTTAACACCATAGGTTTACACCTTAAAACGATGTTTAAAACGAAAAGTAAACGTTCAGGGTTTTTATTAATGGTAATTTTCAGACTGTGAGTTGTTTAGTGGTAGCTCATAGTCTTGATTCTTCTGGTTTAACTTTTCGCTCCGTATTTGAGGTGTCGAAATTCGTTCGTCACTTCCTTTTCAGTTTGTTTTTTTAAATGTTTTTTTTTATCATTATTGTTACGTCCTGTCTGTATAAACGTGCTTTAAAATGTATTGTTTAATTTTACATAGTTGTCATCTAATAATCAAAATATGTTTACAAATGTTACATAGTCTTTGTCAGCATATATGCTATGCGTACAAAATAAAAGTGTGACATTCATGAAACTTGCTCCATTTATTGGTACCAGTCCTAGAACCATACCCTGAAAAATGCTTGAGGGTGGGATTCATAGAAACCTCTTTTTTGGGGGGGGGGGGGGGGGGGGGGGCATTTTATGACAGGCCTAGCCATCACAATATGCCCCCCCTTGCTATCTTACAAAATAAAAGTGTCACAATCATGAAACTTGCTCCATTTATTGGTACCAGTCCTAGAACCATACCCTGAAAAATTCTTGAGGGTGGGATTCATAGAAACCTATTTTGGTGGGGGGGGCATTATATGACAGGCCTGGCCATCACAATATGCCCCCCCTTGCTATCTTACAAAAATAAAAGTGTCACATTCATGAAACTTGCTCCATTTATTGGTACCAGTCCTAGAACCATACCCTGAAAAATGCTTGAGGGTGGGATTCATAGAAACCTCTTTTGGTGGGGGGGCATTTTATGACAGGCCTGGCCATCACAATATGCCCCCCCCTTGCTATCTTACAACATAAAAGTGTCACATTCATGAAACTTGCTCCATTTATTGGTACCAGTCCTAGAACCATACCCTGAAAAATGCTTGACGGTGGGATTCATAGAAACCTCTTTTGGTGGGGGGGCATTTTATGACAGGCCTGGCCATCACAATATGCCCCCCCTTGCTATCTTACAACATAAAAGTGTCACATTCATGAAACTTGCTCCATTTATTGGTACCAGTCCTAGAACCATACCCTGAAAAATGCTTGAGGGTGGGATTCATAGAAACCTCTTTTGGTGGGGGGGCATTTTATGACAGGCCTGGCCATCACAATATGCCCCCCCTTGCTATCTTACAACATAAAAGTGTCACATTCATGAAACTTGCTCCATTTATTGGTACCAGTCCTAGAACCATACCCTGAAAAATGCTTGACGGTGGGATTCATAGAAACCTCTTTTGGGGTGGGGTGCATTTTATGACAGGCCAAACAATAGTTGCATTGGTTGAAATGACAGTGGACAGTTAATGATGGTTCCTTCGGGGCATTATGTGCATCCAGGGCACAAGTACGGTTGATCAACTGGCGGCCTTTGTACACATTGGTGGTGGTACCACTGCTGACAAATGTCACAGCAAATCTGAGAAAACAATAAATACTTGTTATGTAAGGTATGCATTATGGGATTTTGTTATGATAATAGAATATCTCTAATGTATTTCCCACTAACATTCTAACCATTCCTTCAATAATCGAAATCTTTCAAAAACATAAATGTTGTGTTATGAGAAAGAAATACATTTTCAACAAAAATGTATGGAAAAACAAGCAAAACATTAATCCTTTATCAGTTAATGCTGAAGATGCCAAATATAGTAGCAATTACCAACGCAAATGTTATGTTGATAAAGTCTGGAAACATATTTCTGCTAATTTTCTTTATTTGTAATGTGCAATAGGAAATTACCCAATGTTCTTCATCCTGCTCCTCCATCCCGCAGTAAAAGCAAAGCCTGCTTAGATCATCTGTTGAGACAAAACGTAATCAATATCTTCAGATAAACCACATTACAGATTTGGGGTCAAGGTGACCCATTCCAATTTTTGACTAAAAGGTCAATTATATAAGGACACATTTGTTGTGGTCTTTTATTATTTTGTGTGAAGAAAAGGCAAAACACACACAAACACATAGATTTTCTAAATGATTAAATCTGAGCACAGAGGAGCCATCTGCTCCTTCTTTCACTCTCTCCTTACCCTCTTTAGAATGGGAACCTGCACAATGTCATTACAAAACATCCAAAAACTTCTTTCGCACTGTACGCATCAATTTAAGTTTGGTTCTCATGGTTCTTTTGTTGTTCATCACATTAGCTTTACAGCTTTGATTATAATAAGTTCAAGGTAAAAATTAACTGAGGATATCAGTTAAAAGTAATACACACCAATGAGCACATTGAAAGGAGGAAGATGGGGAAATCTCACATCTTAAATAAACCGCAGAATTGAAAGGGTGTGTTAGAGTGTGACGTGTGTAGCCTATATGAAATTGCAGTTGAAGATGCCTGCCTGCGATGCTTCATATGTTATCTGTTTGGAGTTGAGATACACAATATACTGTATGTAGTGACTATTTACCCTAATCTATACTTAAGCCACTGTGTTGCTTTTAAAACCCTGATAATGTCCCTGGTCAACAGTACCAATGGTCCAAGCAGTGATACAATACAACAATTTGCATGGCACATTATTAATATACTAGGTTATTGATGCATACTTATGAGATACAATTAATAAAAGTAACTACATGAAGTCATTGACAATGTTGAGAAAAGGTAACAAACCAGATTCTCTGAGGAGAGAAGTAGCAATGTCCAGCCTCAGCTCGTGCACTGCCTTCTGTGAGGTTTCAAACTCAATTGACTCCCCCAGTAAAATCTTCTCTGCAAACTGAAGAGAACCTTGATTAGTATATGGACTGCATGGTCTATGATTTTACCCTCAAATGGAATACAGACAAATTACCCAACAGATTTAAAGAATGACATGTTGTATATGTGTAGTTTGACACAATTCAATACATCTTTGATCAAGATGTATAAAAGCAAGTCAAGATATTCAGTCTAATTGCTACTGAATTTGAGTTTGAGAGTAATGTTTGGCTAAATGCATTTCACACTCACTTTTAAGGCCAGGACACCACAGGATGTGCTGTCTTGTTGGCGATTATGGGGGAGGGTGCTGCATGTCCATCTTGACACCTTGCAGCCTTTCATCCTCATAAAGGCTCTACAGTATGTATATAGTACATGTGTCAAGATGCAGCACATCATTGTCAAAATACTCATAAAACACCGGAACTAGTACACTGTATCAAATGTACCTTGTAGACTGCAGGCACACCTTCGTTTTGCCTTTCCCTTCTCCAAGTGGATCCAAGAAGAGGGTTTTCTTCTCATGGGGGTACATTACCTTTTATTATTCACATGGAAACACAACATGCATTAGGCAGGAACCATACATTACGCAGGTACGATGTAGGGTATTGTTTAGATTTGATCAATAATAAGTGACAGCATGTATGTGTGGCCCGGTTATCTTGCAAATCACTAATTATATATGGTGTATACAGCACTATAGATACAGATTGGAGCTTAAATTATGCTCCTATTCTCACCACCAACATCCAGTGATGGTTCTCGTTCACAATTCCCACGATGACTGTGTGCCATTGGATCAACCTGAGAGTAGTTGCAAAAGTATTACATTCCTGTTGAAAAATGCACATTTGCAACATTTACAAAAGCAAAGTCATTCCAATCATGTACATACCCGGATTCTTCCAAATTTGTGTTTCCAGATGGCGGTCATAGCGTAGCTGTCAATAACAGCTGCTTGACCGTCATTGCGCTGGTTGATTTTTCTGGGTATGGTTCTAGGACTGGTACCAATAAATGGAGTAAGTTTCATGAATGTGACACTTTTATTTTGTAAGATAGCAAGGGGGGGCATATTGTGATGGCTAGGCCTGTCATAAAATGCCCCCCCCCCCAAAAAAAAGAGGTTTCTATGAATCCCACCCTCAAGCATTTTTCAGGGTATGGTTCTAGGACTGGTACCAATAAATGGAGCAAGTTTCATGAATGTGACACTTTTATTTTTGTAAGATAGCAAGGGGGGGCATATTGTGATGGCCAGGCCTGTCATATAATGCCCCCCCCCACCAAAATAGGTTTCTTTTTATGGGTTCAAAGAACCGTTGATTTTGACAATAAAGTTCAGAGTTGATATCAAATGTGTCGTGATTATTCATGTTTGGATGGGTAAAGAATATTCTGATTTCAAAAGCATAAGGTTGTGTGTGGACTTTTTTTGTCGTACACATGGGTGTGTTATGCCATTGCTGTGTAATAATATATATATATATAATAGTACATGTACAATGAAAGATTGCCTAAAGCCATATACACCAGTATTTATTTCCATGAACAATATTAGCATTCGTTTTACAATTTCAGTCAAAAGAAACAAACCACTCACTGCTCTATTTGCCTCAACTGTAGTCCACCATGTTCAGCTCTGTAAATATTCAATGCATTCTGCAGGGAGAACACATTCAGGCACACAGGCTCCAATCCAGGATGGTCCACCATACAGGTTACAGAGTCCTCAAGTTCCTGAATCCGTCTTGACACCTAGTGTGATAAACATATTGAATGACATGTTAAAAATGCATTCTCTAAACAGACAACTATTATCTCCATGCAGCACACATTCTCCGTTCAGAAGGCATCGTGCCGCAATTTGCACATGTACACCTGTAGAAAGAAGTCAATAACTGAGCTTTTAAAAACACATGAAACTACACACACTGCTGACAACTGAGGTGTTGTTGGAGTTATACTTTTTATCACTCTAAGTTATTGAACTTTCCAACGGTTGTTGCACGATGTTGGAAGAAAAGGGGTGTAAACTATTCATAAACGCAGTGAGGCCATTGTATATATGCTGAAAATATGAATGTCTCCCTTTATAAATATATATATGTATCGCTGTTTTTGCGTTACAAGCTCTAAGTTATAAACTGTACACATAGCATTCTTGCTAATTAGCCAAAATATAAACGGAATAAGTAGCAATCATCGTAACAGAGTAAAATAAATAGGAACAACAGCTTGTCAACTAACCATTCAGAAACGTCCTGCTGCAACCGAGATCTTTGCACCTCCACTGCTTCAGGGTCAGTCTCTGGATCAAATTGATAATACGCTTAAACACATGCATTGCTTTGAGATGACATGTTTATTCCACACTCGTAATCACAGAAAGCATGGTAACGTGACTCTCGCCGGCGCATGCCCCGCTCTTCTGCAGGGGGGCGTGGTCAGCTGCTGCTCAGAATTTTCAAAGACAGGCTTGGAAAAGAGCGAAAATGAGCGAAACGAGGCATGGCTAAAAAATGATGTTTGGTATTTTGAAAAATAAAATGTATAAATATACCTTATATAGGTATGGTCATACACTATATCATTTAAATATAGCATGATAGGTCTCCTTTAAACCAGAAGAATCAAGACTATGAGCTACCACTAAACAACTCACAGTCTGAAAATTACCATTAATAAAAACCCTGAACGTTTACTTTTCGTTTTAAACATCGTTTTAAGGTGTAAACCTATGGTGTTAACGTGTCATTTAGAGGTGAAACGTGTCATTTAGAAATGCGCGTTCCCATGACAAGGGGGGCATTTCATGACGGGGAGGCATAATGTGACACAACACCGGCTCTACCCCACAGTTTGCCGCTTGGTTCAAACATGCTGTCAGCACGTAGAGCAGTGGCAACAATGCCACCATTTCAGCTGACTTTTTATCAGAAATACTGTCACATAACATCAGTGGCGGCGTCAGGGTATGGCTGGGGTAGGCTACAGCCATACCCAGGGGCGGACTGGGACTAAAATTCAGCCCTGGAAACTGACCCAGTCCGGCCACATGAAATGTCAAATGTTAGAAATCCGCTGTTTATTATTTAAAGTTTTATGTCCGATTCGCTCCTTTTTTCCTCTCTGTACACAGCTCCAGTTTGATCATTGGCCTGTCATCAGATTTCATTTTTAGTTGCTGCTGTAGCGAAAGTTTAGTACAATTATTTTTGATGAAATACTCAATCTCTACCCTCCATAATTGCACTTGCTTCAGTTGCTTGCTACTTTTTAAGGGCGGTGATGACAGTTACAGTATGAACTGAAGTTGATGCGATTTGATTGGATTGTGAGGCATGACGTGAGCCTCATCTGATTGGTCAATCCCTCCATTTTTTTTCACCAAGGGAAGCCAATTTCGGCTAGCCTCCTCTCACAACAGAGAGTGCAATCTACTGTTTCACCATAACATCTAGAGGGGCGCTGTTTCACTCTTTGTAAAATACTCAAAGAGAATGGGGGAGAGACGGGCCGGCAGAATAATTACCGAAACTAAACAAAGTGTTTTTATTTATTTATTAAAATTATAACTACAATCCTAAATTCAGGGGAAGCCTGGCATCCCTTGGCCTCCAGGAGAAAACGCCACTGAGTTCAAGGGATAATTCTCACCCACCTCTTGCTCTTACCCTGTACTTGTATGAGTTGAGCTGGTTCTTCCACCAGCTCAACTCTGTCCCTCATCATGAACGCAGGAGGCTGGCTGTATATCTGAACTCGTGCCCTCATCATTCTCTTCATCATCTTGCACTTGTTCTAAGCTGCTGCTGATAGTGCTTGTAGCAGCGCTGCTGCCAAAAAGGTCTGTCAATTTGCGACATTTATATGCTTCACCTGCGAGTGACTTCACCTTTTTTTCTCTGGCCTTCTCGGCCCCACCTTTTTCTTTTAGTTTTCTTTGATTTGTATCCATGTGTTTTCATTCTCCCTGTCTGCCGCGGCGTCTAATCCCTTCTCTTCGTGTGGCCGGTCTTTTTTCTTCTTCGTGTGTTATTATTTGACAGATAAGAACCACACAACTGCATTAGCGGCCGCTGTCGCCCTCTGTCGGCCGTCAGCGCAACTTAAATTATGACGTTAAACTATTTTTTCTTTAAAGGGCCGGCCGGCCGTCAAGGGCCCTTGACGACCGGCCGTTCTGTGGTTCTCCAGATTCTACAGATGGCCAGTCCGCCCCTGGATACCAAGAAATGGCTTAGCCCTACCTTAGCCCGACCATGACAAATTATGTTAAAGTAAGCATGTTGAAAACACGGATTGCGAAAATCTACTGGTCGTGTCCACAACACACAAACTGATCCTGCTGTAACAACAAGTGCACGTTACTGACGCAATATGGTTGAGACCATTCGGGCTTATGCTAGAGGGGTGCAAGGAATAGTCTAAGTAGTGGGGGAGTTTTATACACTAAAGGTGTGAAAATTCTCTCGCGTTATAATATCAGCGTGGCCGCGGTCAGATCAAAATGCCTCCGAATGCAATTTGAACAGAACTACAGCCAATCAGAGCAACGAAACGTTGGGTCTGCTGCGTCCCCAAACTCGCGCCGAGTAAATTGCAGACAGACAGCAGAACTTCTAGGATTAATTGTATATTTCGGATGGATAGATTTGTTCTTAAACGTCCTCGCATTGAGGTACAAGTCGAACAGGTGCCAGAGTCACACGACCCACCTGAAGAGTGAATAGTGAGTTTTGAATATATTTTGTAATAATGGGTCATTTGAAAAAGTGTTTTGTATGACAATAGAGATACAGGCTATGGAAGCAAACAAGAGACAGAAGTATTCGAATTGTATTAGACACCGAATTTATAGCATTGAAAATAATTACTTTGAAAATCATGTATCTGAATGTTTTTGCTCCGAATTTACCTATGTGAAATAAAAATGTAAAAATTCAAGTGAAAAAAATTCGAATGTTCAAATTCAGATCCCAAAAATTCGACGTCAAAAAATTCGATGTCAAAAAATTCGGTGTATAAAATTCGATGTCAAAAATTGCGATGCAGCATCATCCGGGCTACTCAGACAGGACTATGTATTATTAAAATAATATTTAACTGTTATCAAAACTTAGTGCAACTGTGGAAGCTTGCTCTGTCCGGTTGTCTCACTGAAAGACAAAGGGTCGCAGCTCTCACTATGTGATGTTGCTTGGTAAAATGTAAATGTAACCTTTTGCTAATAAAGTCCACTCAACATCACTGATGTGTAGGGGATCTAGTATTCAGCCATGTTTAATGGCATGTCTATCAGTGTATTGGAGTCATTACTTTATGCATTCTTTGTAAAGCATGAAAAAGGTGTACCTTGGAATCCGTGCTGAAGTTCTCTGCTGCTAGGACTCCAGATCTGTCTCTCCTCCTCTGGTCCAGGTCTGTCTCTCCTCCTCTGGTCCAGGTCTGTCTCTCCTCCTCTGGTCCAGATCTGTCTCTCCTCCTCTGGTCCAGATCTGTCTCTCCTCCTCTGGTCCAGGTCTGTCTCTCCTCCTCTGGTCCAGATCTGTCTCTCCTCCTCTGGTCCAGGTCTGTCTCTCCTCCTCTGGTCCAGGTCTGTATCTCCTCCTCTGGTCCAGCCTGTCTGGATCACCTTGAGGAGACTTTGAACAAACAGATGTAAAGTTACATGCATGGGTTACAGACTTCTTTCCATGCAAACAACTTTTTATCTTCTTTTAAAAAACAGGTCATAATCTTATTGTTATACTTAAGAAATGGCTGGATATCACAGTCCTTATACTGTATCAGTTTGAGTATTATTGTGTAGGTCCTTTTTATTTTACTGTTACTTTGGATGAGGTTTTCATGAGTCAGTCAAATTAATTTGTTTTCAAATGCCATATTCATATGCATCACACACGTAAGGGTAAGACACAAACCTATTGAACAAATGCAATGCAATGGATAAGCTTAATTTTCACTGAAGTCACAGATAACGTCATATATCATATTTAAACAAATCATTTCCTTGTCACTAAAGCATTGACTACGCTATTCATCGTCCTTAAATGCAAGAATTAAGTTACATGTTCTGTTCTACAGCCACGATGAGGCTGTTTCTCAAGTGTGATGATAATACAATTAAAAGAGGCATTGGTAATAATATTAAAAACAACAATGTTTGGGTCGTTCGTCGGATAGGCGGTTAGCTGCAATAAATAACTCCAGTTCATCAAACCATATTACAATATCTAAGGGAGCGTTATTATCTTGAAATGTGACGTTCATATTTTAAAGATACACATATTTCATTGTGAGGTTGATTTAATATACACTAAGCCTCTCTTCAACAATACGTTGACGTTAGCTAGTCTATTTTATGCTATAGTAGAGCATAGCGAATTTAAATGAACCTTAACAATGCATACAGTAACCTAACTAGCAAACTAACTATCTAACGTACAAGGATGACCTTATTTTAGCAACCTCGCACAGAAGCCTTTTGGTATACAGTAGCATCCCACTTAATGTTTTACACTCTTGGATGCTACGCATAGCATCGTTAGCACAGATGGAGCTACGATTGCTCAAATGCTAACCCAACTCTAAACATTCATTAACGTTAGCTTAATAAAAACACCAGTAACATAACATAAAGTACGCAGGGTTGACTTACCGAAGAAACTGCATTCATGGACGGTCTGTTTCAACGGCAGATAAATCCTATATTTGCAGGACGAATAGTCCACCAGGAACCAACACAACAAACATGGCCGAGTTCAAGTAGTGTTCTCCTCATGCGCTGAGCCGCTGTAGCATCACGGAGCTAACGGAGCTAGCAGAGAGGAGCTAGGAGCAGCAGCCCCGTTGTCATGACGGGGGAATCTAACTATATACAGAATATGTTTTTGTAGATCCAGGCTAGAAACATGTTCATTTTCTGATGTTAAGTTGGACATTTTAACAAAGGGTCTACGGGAATTGCTCCCATCTGCATCCATCGCCTACAGTTTGCAGCATTGGGCTTCACCGCACTGTCCCGGGGTTTGCCGCTTGGCTCTGATAGGCCAGAAGTCGGTTTGATTGCATTAGGGCTCGATTGCTTATCCTGTCTGAGTAGCCCGGATGAGGCTGCATCGCAATTTTTGACGTCGAATTTTACACACCGAATTTTTTTACATCGAATTTTAAACACCGAAATATTTGACGTCGAATTTTTTTCACTTGAATTTTTGGGATCTGAATTTGAACATTCGAATTTTTTTAACTTGAATTTTTACATTTTTATTTCACATAGATAAATTCGGAGCAAAAAAATTCAGATTCATGATTTTCAAAGTAATTATTTTCAATGCTATAAATTCGGTGTCTAATAAAATTCAAATACTTCTGTCTCTTGTTTGCTTCCATAACAGGCAACCTGTTGTGTGCTGTGTCTGTCTCTCTCTGTTTACCTGTGTCTCTGTCTCTCTCCCTCTCTCTCTCTCCTTGTCAATTCTATATGCCAATTTTTCTTGTTTCTGCCGCTGCGTAGCATGTTGTAACAACGTGGAATTAGCAGAATAGGCTATTGTATTGTTTAACTCACACCTGTTGCTCTCGATGTAATTTAGCTGATAAAAGGAGACTAATAAAAGCCTCACGCGTGCGTTTCACTGTCAAGGGGTGCGATATAGCGTGTTTATAATTACATTACAAATACTGACTTGAGCCCCACCACTGTATGGGTTAGCCCTACCATAGATTACCCAACAAAAATACTCTGGCGCCGCCACTGCATAACATCCATATATATTTCAGTGCTAGCTTGATGCTTAGCTAAGCTAACTATGAAACACTTTAACTGACAGGACTCCGGATCAACTGTGTACTGTAAGGTAGCTTCTAGCTTCATGTGGAACAGTAATTCAACATTTCCCAGAGAGCTTTCTTTGAAATAACCAGGTAACGCTAAAAAACATAACATTTAGATTGTATGACAAAGTGTTTATTTAATATATCTGGCTAGCTATAGCTACTTGCTAACGGTTTAGCTTACCCCCGCTTTTCAAAGTAACGTCAACGTAGCTGTAATTTATGCTTTTCTTACATGTTCGCATAACTTGGAAGTTTACTTACATTTACATACCTTGTTTACCTGGCTCAAGTGGTGGCACTGGGGTTGTTGTGTAAGTCCCCCCTTTAGAATTTCCGTCTTTTTTAAGTCCATCTTCAAAAACTCTGAGTCCGACTGACTGTTTATTTTAAACATTGTCACAGCTCACAGGATAGGTACCTGTCAGCCAATAAAACAGATGTTTATTTCTATTCAACTCTCTGGTTGGTCCGGTGTCTTGTCTCTGTTGCATTCACTGAACACGGGAAATCACAATCCTGCCGTCCTCTCTATCAATCAATCAATCAATCAATGTTTATTTATATAGCCCAATATCACAAATATTACATTTGTCTCAGTGGACTTCACAGTTTGTACAGAATATCAGTATGACAATACGACACCCTCTGTCCTTAGACCCTCACATCGTACAAGGAAAAACTTCCAGAGAAAACCCACAGTTTAAAGGGAACATGGGAGAAACCTCAGGGAGAGCAACAGAGGAGGGATCTCTCTCCCAGGACGGACAGACGTGCAATAGATGCCGTGTGTAAATCGAAAAGATAATATATTTACAACATAGGTAGACCAAAAGTCTCTAGTGTCATAATGAGGTTCAGGTAAAGCACGGTTAATGTACTATATTATTGACTCAATAATATAATACATGACTTTGAGAGTAGGTAATCTAGGCATATTAACACAATTAATTAAACATACTTATCACGGCGACGGTGCTGAGATAAAAAAAAAATTATATTTAAAAAACAAAATTAATTTTTTTTTGTTGCTAAGAGGCCCCTTAATGGCTGTGGGGCCCTAAGCGGCCGCTTATGTCGCTTAATGGGTCGGGCCGGCTCTGTGTCTGTGTCTTGCTTGCCACCTGCTGATTAAAATGAAAGTGGTTAGCTTCCAAAGCTAGCAACAACAACTCAGGCTCACACATTTATATATATATTTTATATTTTTAAACGTATCCACTAATTGATCTATTTAATGTGGTTGGTTGACAGATAACATATACAACAACATCCTTCATTTATATTGACAATATAATGTTGTAGATTAATAGAAACAGTGGTTTTAATAAGTTTAAAAAGCAACACCTTTTTTTAGCTTAACATTAATTACAATTTGACAGCAACAGGCAATAACTAGTTACAGCAACTGTTGTTTTGACATCTATGCTCTTCGGTACAATATATCTTTTCCCTCTGTGAAAAGCTTGGTGTGTGTGTGTCTCTGTGTACTTAAAAACTTAAAATCAGATAGCTATGACAGGTCTTTATCTCAGTATCTCTATATCTTTTACCCATCATATTTTTTAAATATGTATCTGTTGCCAGAACTATAGCTACATACACAACTATTGTTTTGAAATCTATGTTCTCTATACTTCTCATGCTTCACCGGCACAACCTGTCCTGTAATGAAAGCAGTGAGTGACTTAAAGAACTAGAATCACTACGTTCACGTTTCAAAAAGTGGTTCAGAGCAATTTGAACTGCTAGTTTAGCTTAATTGAATGTAGCTTTAGTTGAAGCAATGGATAGGGACAGTATTAGGGGTATGAATGACTGCAAGGTATACATTTGCACGTGACATAATAGATGTATTGGTCTGAAGAGTGAGTTAGTAAATAACACTCATTGGATTTGTTTTTTTTTCACTCGTTAATGAATAATGTGTGAAATAAGAACTCCAAACCGGGGAACATCAGAGGAATATTTCATTGACTGTGTTGTTGATTAGTGTTTTGAAAAACCAACACACTCAGAGACTAATGGAATAGCTGGGCTCTTTATTGTGTTTCACTCTGAGCTAAAAAGAACACGCATATAGCCACAGAGCCAATTTATTATGACATTATTTCCCACAATCCTTTGCTATTGTCAGTTTGTTGCAACTTCAAAAAAAACCTGATACTGACAGTACATCTTCAAATGCTCACTTTCAAAAGAGAAATTCTAATTGAAGTAAAGTTGTTCGTCTGGTGAAAACCTCCGGCTGTATTAAGTGATTATGTGGTATAATGTGTTATGATTGATTTATCATATATCTATTCTAATTATATATTTACTGTCCTGAAGTCCTATGAAGTCTGACATGATTAGGTAGAGGGCATTTTAGATTACATGTCAAGTTTATGTTGTATTGACAGTTTTATGCTTCGCTTTGGCACCTTGTTTTTATCTTGACTTAAAGGTCCCATGGGTCATTTCCCTACAATAAAATAAAATGACTCCTGACTTTACATAACAGGATATTGGCTGCTTTTGAAGGTCACCCATCTTTTTTTAAATATGTGATGATCCAAAATGTGCTTCTGACTGGCCCAATGGGGAAATCTATCCTTTTTTTGGTTAAAGTTCCCATGTCATGGCCATTTCTACTGATCATAATTCCATTGTTGAGGTCTACTAGAATAGATTTATATTGTTCAATGTTCCAAACTCACATTGGTTTCTCATACAGCATCTCAGTATAGTATGTGTATTCACTCTCTGTCCTACACGGCTTGTTGGAGCTCCTGCCCCCCCCCCCCCCTCCCTATGAGCCCACTGTGCTCTGATTGGTCAGTTCGCCCACTCTGTTCTGATGAGTCCACCACCGTTACAGTGGAACATCAGTGATTATGTGTTACAATGGTGTTGGCAACCAGAAAATGACACCAGTAAGGACAAACAGATGAGAATACTGCTTGGGGTCTGGGTGCCATGTTGGCGGGACGCTGCTGCGAGGAGCGGACAGTGTGAGCTGGGTTCATTTCCTGTTTGCTGCGTGGGATCTGCGAGACATCGCGAATGGACGCGGGAAGGGGGTGGTGCTGAGGGGGCTGCAGCACCCCCATCTGCGAGGCTCCAATAGCACCCGCACCCCCCCCAGCGTGTCACAGTTTCGCCGCTGAGAGAGTGTGTGTGTGTGTGTGTGAGGAGCTGCACGGATTGGTTCATTTGGGTATGGGCACGTCACTGAACCCAGGAAGAAAACAATGTAAAAAGAAAAATCTCCAACGAGGCGTTCTGGGGCAGCATAGACAGGTCTTTCTGTGTTAGAGTTTAACTCGCTACGGGGTGTACTTTGAGGGTTTGTGACTCTGCAGACCGTTTACATGCAGAAAAACCTACATAACACACAAGGGGACGGGTAATAACCAGAAAAGCATGACATGGGACCTTTAAGAGCCGCCTTTTTTCTTTGTTTTGTCTAACGCAACACACAGTAGCACTTTAAAATGCAAAGTAAAAGCATTAATCAATTCACTGCAGCTGTAATGATAACTTTTTTACCCGAGTCAGCAAAGTGCACTGCTAGTTTCACCTCTATTCACTGCACTTGGATATTTATTTTGTATTTTATGTCCCAAACATTGTCACTTACACACTTGATGAGGAGTCTACATTGAGACAACGGGTGTTTCTCAATGTCGAGTAAAGCTGCTCCAGAGCCACTATTTCAAGCATACGTCATCGAGTGCCGCCGAAGTACTGTTCCAATGTCCAGCATACTTGGAATTCTACCGAGCCCGGCGTACTTCGTAGCGAGACATTTCGAGGCTGCACATGTGTAGACTACGCGGTCTTAAAATCCCCAAAATACTTTGCGCACGGACCAAATTCCCCAAATCTGTGGCGGAAAATGTAAGGCGGGGCCTCTCATATGACGCACACCTGCACACTTGCTCGCCTGTTCCACTGACATATTCTTGCCTCGCTTCTGAAGCAAGGGACTCGGAAGACATGTGCTACCAAGCAAGCGTACTCGACATTGAGAAACACCCACGATCTAGCCTGAGGCTGAGCAACACTGACAAAAAATGCATCACAAGAGATGAGAGAGCAGATGGCAGTCACAGCTGATCTGTAAATGCAGATGTTTTTCTGTCTGATGGTGTAAAGCTAGAAGCACACTGTTTTTTTTATCTCATTCCTGAAAAATTCAACATAATCACAGCGTGCATCTATTTGCTACTACTGTTAAACAATGCTACTACTATCACTTTCGTTTGCATTCAGACTTTAATTGTCGGCCTTTTGAAAAATATGTTCATACTGTATGTCTGCACTTGGTTGGGCCTCTTTTTGCATGAATTACTGCATCAATGCGGCGTGGCATTGAGGCTCTCAGCCTGTGGCTCTGCTGAGGTGTTGGCACCTGCCCACACTGCCAAAAGTACCAATACCTGGTTTAATGACCATGGAAATACTGTGCTTGATTGGCCAGCAGCTCGACTGACCTGAACCCCGTAGAGCAGGGGTAGGCAAGTAAGTTTGGCCGTGGGCCAATTTTTTTCTGAGCCACAAGATGGCGGGCCAGAACATAATCAAAGCCTAATTCAAGGGATTGATTTTGGTAAGAGGGCGCAGCGCCACTGTTCCCCCCGGTTCAGAAACAACTCTGATATCACAAAGAAAGTTTGGGAGGTTGGACAGGAGTCTCTCTCTCAAACATACACACAGGTATTTCCAGTTACTTTACATTCAGTATAAAATCACAGACACACAGGCTCTATCTTCACTGCTGCTAGCGAAAAAAAATCTCTAGCGAAGTCGGCAACTGTAAAGTTTTTTTTAGCCATTTCTCTCTCTCTCTCTCTCTCTCTCTCTCTCTCTCTCTCTCTCTCTCTTCTCACAGATGTAAACTGATGGGAGACACGTGGTTTATGTTTTTTTTACTTGGTGGGTAGGTCCTTAGTGATTTCTCGATGTCCATTGGTCATTTCAGACCATGATGGCTGCCCGCCGAGATTTCCTTGAAGGACACACGAATCGACCAATCCCACACAGTGTAAAGTCAAGCTGCTTTGAGCGGCCATATTGGCTGTGTGCCCTGGTTACAGTCTCACAGGAGATACCGCTGGAAAGCTACTCTTCCAGCGATTCCGCGGATATCTGAATCATATTTCTACTCCTTATAATCGAAAATATATGATTAATTACGTAAATTATGCGCACCTGATAAATACATGTTTGAAGATTGTAAAGGGAAGATGTCAGCTCTCCCTCGCGCTCTGCTCTTCCGCAGCGCCGCCCCCCCTCCCTCCGCTGACATTATGAATGTAGGCATATAGTAATCATAGATAACACGGCAGGCTCCGTGACAGTTTGTTTTCATCTGATTTCAATTAAACAAAGTCTTGGCTTTCAGAATATAAAACTTGTTTCGGCAAATTCAGATGATAAATACAACTTTGAAGCTTTTAACGGCATAATTACAATCGGAGAATGGAGTAACTTGACCTCACAGCAGGCATAACAACAGCCGGTGTTTCTCGTGAGGGTTTTCCCCGGGAAACAAACACAATACACACAAACGCAAAAATACACACACACACTCGCGAGCTTCCCCCAGACCAGTAATCCAAAGCAGTAATGTCACTCTCCAAAGGTCTAAAGAGGAAAGTTGACGGTGAAAATAGGGCATTTAAAGAGGAATGGACAGCGAACTATGCGTTCATCCTACCTGGTTTCATCAATGCAAAGCCATTGTGTCTTATCTGCAATGAAGTTGTGGCTGCTTGCAAAGAATACAATATTAAGCGGCACCACGAGACGAAGCATGACACCTTCAAAGTGGCCTTTCCACCCAAGACAGAGGCACGAAAGCGCAAGATTGAAGCACTGACAGCAGGTTATGCGCACAGCAGCAGGATCCTGGTGCGAGGCCTCACAGCCCAACAGAAAGTGACAACTGCGTCCCTAAAGGCGTTGTGGGTGCTCGCAAAGCACAACCGGCCATTCACTGACGCAGAGGTTTTCAAGGAGGTGATGGTGACCGTTTTGGAGGAACTGGCCACCGACAAGTCTATAGATGGTGTCATTGCGTCAGTGAAACAGGTGTCCTTCTCTGCGAGGTCCGCTATACGCCGCATAGAAGCACTGTCGGATGCTGTGCAGGGGGTAATTATCAAGGGTCTCAGTCAAGCCAATTACTTTTCCTTAGCCATTGACGAGAGCACTGACAGTACAGATGTAGCCCAGTTGTGCGTCTATGTTAGATATTTTTGATGGAAAGGAGTTCAGGGAAGAGCTGCTATCTCTTATTCCATTAGAAGGGCACACCACTGGGGACGTTATATTTACGAAACTGGAAGAGTTGTTTAGGCTGCATTCATTGTCATTTGAGAGGGTTAACCTAATCGTGACAGACGGGGCTCCTGCTATGGTGGGAAAGCACAGAGGTCTGGTAAGCAGGTTGAAGAAGCACGCCCCCCAAATGCATGGACTGCACTGTCTCATCCACCAGAGTGTCCTTTGCGCCAAACTCAGTGGTGAGCTAAAGGAAGTTATGGACAAAGTGATGCGTGTCATTAATTTTGTCAGGGGTACATCAAGCACCCAGCATCGGCTTTTCCGACAACTTGTGGCTGAGTCAGAAGAGGCCACCCACGATGACCTGCTGCTTCACAATGACGTGCGCCGGTTGAGCAAAGGGAAAGCGCTGGACCGCTTCTGTGCGCTACTGGATGAGGTCAAGGCGTTTCTTAGATTGAGCAAGATTAGGGCAGCAGCTGACCATCTTGCCCTTCTGGGAGACGAAAAGTTCATGTCCAATGTAGCATTTTTAGCGGATATATTTGGCCACCTAAACCAGCTTAACCTGCAGCTACAGGGGAGAGGCAAAACCATAGTGGACATGGTTGAAAAGCTTGAATCCTTCACGAGGAAGCTGGAGTTGTTCGAGTCAGACATATCCACTGGCAGGCTCCTCCATTTCAGTGCACTAAAATCACAGGCACTGGGACAAGTGACAGAGCTGATGGTGGACTTCATCAAGCAGCTACGGGCCAACTTCATGTCAAGGTTTGAGGACTACTCCATCCCAAAAGACATTATTGCCTTTGTACGCGATCCTCTCACAGTCCGACCAAGTGGAGACTTCACCTCCCAGGCGAAACAAATGATCCCCTCCTTAGACGAGGCTGCATTAGAAATGGAGCTAATTGATTTTCAAACAAGCTCCCTGGTCAGCGATGCGCTCAGAAGTGCGGAGTCTGTGAGTACCTTTTGGGTGGGAAGCGCAGAGGAGTATAGCACGATCAAGAGACTCACATGTTATGTGCTCACAATGTTCCCTTCCACCTATACATGCGAGTCGTCCTTTTCTTCAATGAATGCGATAAAGACGCACGAGAGGAATCGGTTGACGCATAAAAACCTTGAGAACTGCCTGCGGATTAAAGTGACGTCCATATCACCAGATATCCAAAAAATAGTGACCGATGGGAGATGTCAGTTTTCGCATTAAGTGAGTACCAAGCCTGTCGTAATTGTATTTCATAGCTTAATTATATGTTTTATATTTTTGAATGAATGGCTCATTGTAATTATTATTAATTATTAGCGTGTTTGCTCTGTCGTTTCAGGAGCATATGCACCACCACTCCTCGCCCTCCATGATCAAGCGGCTTCTCCAATTTTGTTGTCAATGTTTTGACTGAACTTTGTTACTGTTCACATATAAGTAAACATTACGCTTGAATAATGTGTGAGCTGGTGTTATTTTTTCAAACCACACACCGCATGTTGGCTATTTCAGCACCACGCGCTGTCCACCTATTGATCCACTATCAGCGTCAGTGCACCCCGCAGCCTGATTGTGCCTGTGCTGTGTCATTCACTCTCAACATGGATAAAGTACAATAAGCATTCTTCAGGTGTAGGTAGATTCTCTATTCGGACAGTATAGCCGATATGTGCGACTGTCGGTCCGATGTTGGAAAAAAAAAAAAAAAGAAATCTCAAAATATTTTTTTATTTTTTATTCTCAAAATTACGGGCCAAATAATATTTGGCCCGTAATTTTGAGAATCAAAAATAAAATCTTATTTAGATTTTTTTTTTTTTACAACATAGGACCGACAGTCGCACATCAGGGTTAGCCTCCGATCGATCGGCCGCCGGTCATTATCGGCCGGTGGTCATTATCGGCCGATATTCACTCTTAATAGTTTGATCGGTGCTCTCTATAAAGGCCGATCAGGAGAGCTGGATCTGATCGATATGGACATAAACGCGAGTGAAGTGTAACCGGACCCGAGAGAGAGATCAGATCAGCTGCTGAGTCTGATGGAGACACGCAGCTCTGCATGATCACCTGAAGCCCCGCCCACTGTTTAGCGAGCTGCATGAGAAACTGACGGGCTGTCAGGAGAGAGAGGGAGGGAGAGGGGAAAAGAGAGCATCCGTTTCTCCCGTGTTATTATTCAAAGTTAATGTAAACTTTTGAATAATGTACTTCATCTACTACAAGTAGTTTGTTTGAATGTAATAATTATGTTGTTTGTTGAATCATTTATTGAAAAATGAATCTGAATTTTTTGATCTGTAACGATTATAAACTGAAGCAATATAAAAATGAGCCCCATTAACTGAGTTTTAAACATCAGCATATCCGGTCCTAGTCCGGTGATTACCTGCTAACGGAAACTCTGTTACACAATTCTTATTATTATTATTGAAACATGACCGGTAAGTTTCAAATTTGTCCGGTAAAATAAATTCTGTCCCGACATATCCGCTTACATTCATAATGTCAGCGGAGGGAGGGGAAGCGGCGCTGTGGAAGAGCAGAGTGGCGAGGGAGAGCTGTCATCTTCCCTTTACAAGCTTCAAACATGTATTTATCTTGTGATTTTGGAAATAAAAATGTCATATTCTGAAAACCAAGACTTTGTTTATTTAAAATCAAACAAAACACCCGATCCCCGAAAAACTATTTTTTTACGCAAATCCACGTTTATTTTTAAATGAGCCGTTGCGACTTTCGACTGATTTCGATAGAGCGGGTCACATATGGCAAATGTGTGGTTGGGGGGAACCAGGTCAATTAAAGTACATATTTAACTATTAAATACATTGAGTTTGAGTAAAATACTTGGTTACTGATTAATTTAGGCTATAATATATGAAATTGCAAAGCAAAACTGCTGTAATTGATTTATTTTGTCCTTTGGTATTTTTTAAAGGTTTTCAACCTGAAAGAATCCTAATGTGTCCTTGAAAAGTTGAAATAAAGAAAAGGAAAAAGGATTCCAGTTGTCCCTCAAGCCTCTCAAATGTGGGAAACACTCAAATAAATGCCAAAAACCCAGAGAACTTGACAATACTTATCAGAATAAAAGTATGTTAAATAACACTGCTAGTTACTTTACTCAGTGGAGGCTCGTCCATTGAGGAAAGGGAGGACCATCCTCTCTACAGTTTCAGAGAAAAATAAACTTTGAAGAGAACAATAAATACACCTCAATTTAAAAGATAAGTCTGTTAAAATACAGATAATAGCCCTGGCTTTGGGACTGAAATGGGGCTAGAGAGGACGAGCCTCCCTTTGGGCGGGTCTAGCCAGAGGCTCTGGATTGGGCGCCTATATCATCAGTGAACCAATCAGCGGATCTGACTGCGCATCAGAGTGTTGATGGGGAGGCTTATCAGCGATATCAGAGTTTTTTCTGAACCGGGGAACAGGGGCGCTGCGCCCTCTTACCAAAATAAATTCCTTGAATTAGGCTTTGATTATGTTCTGGCCCGCCATCTTGCGGCTCAGCAAAACATTGGCCTACGGCCAAACTTACTTGCCTACCCCTGCCGTAGAGAATCTATGGGTAATTGCCAAGATGAAGATGAGAGACAGGAGACGATGCAGACGAGCTGAAGGCCGCTATTGAAGCAGCCTGAGCTTCCATCACACCTCAGCAGTGCCACAGGCTGATCACTTCCTTGCCACGCCACATTGATGCTGTAATTCATGCAAAAGAAGGCAAAACCAAGTACTGAGTGCATGCACATGAACATACTTTTCAGAAGGCCGACATTTCTGTATTAAAAATCCGTTTTTATATTGGTCTTATGTACTATTCACATTTTCTGAGATACTATATTTTGGGTTTTCATTAGCTGTAAGCCGTAATCATCAAGATTAAAACAAATAAAAGCTTAAAATAATTCACTTTGTGTGTAATGAATCTTTTACGTGAGTTTCACCTTTTTAAATTGAATTAATGAAATTAATACATTTTTCCACGATATTCTAATGTATTGAGGTGCACCATATAACTCACAACAGGAAAGGGAAAACCCCCAAAAGCACAATAGAGCCCCTTTAAGGCTTGTACAGACACAGAATCGTGACGAGGGAATGTTCGAATCTTCAATACTCCATGCAGGTTTCTCCTCATGGCATCCCGATACTCTCCAAGCTGCTAGGTTTTCAATTATTTCCCTCCAGCAATATCTGTGTTTCTCATGGTCAGTTTTGCCATGCTGGCACCTATTCCTCCAGATGAGTCAAGCATACATTAGGCATTACTCTTCTTTAAAGTTTGCCTGCTCAAATGTCTCAACAATATAAATGGTTTCCATGCAACAACAGATTTGTATGTAATCAAATCCCATTGCCCATACAGACACCAATATACTGTAATTCCATGCACTGCTGTATGGATGTGCAGTTAGCTCTATTTGAGCAAAGTACACTACTTGTCACATGCACAGGGTCATAGGCTATTACTGTAGGCTACATTTCAAATTAATAACTTATTTATTGAACATAAAACATTTTAAATTTTTCACAAAGAAGTCCCATCTAACAGTTTATTTGGAATTCACACCATAATATGAAAGTTCATTTATTCTTTATTTTACTGGTTCATTTAACATGGACCAAGCACATGAATAAACATTATTTTAAATGTGTCAAAAATACCCACCCTAAAAATCACAGGAAAATAAAAATAATTAGTTTTCTAGGGAAAAGAAAAAAATACATCTCACTTCCTCCCATAGTCAGAATGAAACCCACCCATGGGTGCAGGTTACCAGCTCGACACAGAGCTCCAGAAGCAGAGCGCTGATGGACAGGTGCAGGTGTTTCTTACTGGCTGCGAGCACAGAGGTGAGAGGGGGAGAAGAACGGGGGGGATAGTGAAGCAAGTGACGGGGTCCTATACGTTTTTGTCTTTCCCCTTTCTAATTTCACATCCCTTAGACTGAATGTGGAATGTAGATGTATTTACTTTAAATCAGTGATTTATTTCCACTCTTCCATGAAGGAACTCTGCCCTCCGAGCTGCCTCCCTGTCCCGCTCTGCCTGTAATCCCATCATGCTTCTCACAAGCACATTGCTGCTAGCGCTAGAAAATAAATGGTAGGCGGATATAAATAATATAAAATCTCCACAAAATACATCTAGCAAGACCACATTTCAAACTACAAGTGCAGAGTATTTCCATTGCATTTATCCGACCTTTTACTCTTATTTATATGTTCCAATTCAGAAAGCAAACGCATTAATATGTAGACCTGCAGGCAGGATCAATTCAGTTTCCTGTGAATATTGTTCAGCACTTATCCATTCCTATGCATTTTATTTGTCATTTCATGAGCTAAAGCTGAACATGTTTAGCTTTTTCTCTGTTCTAGTTCTTTATAATTCATATTAAAGCAATTATTTTTGGCTCATGGACGTTTTGAATCGGCCATAAAAAGGCATGATTCATGTCTTAAGTTAAAATGCAACAAAAGCACTTTATAGCTCCTATTACATTTTGACTTCTATTCAATTTAGCTTGATTGATAATTATACCACTTCACAGTCGTGGGAGGCATGAAAGAAAATGAACACCCCACTGTTGTAAAATATAATTTGGAAACGCACCTTTGAAACCTTCTTTTTTGTAATACTCGATTAACTTTATTCCTAATGCAATTTACATTTGACATCATTGTCCCCTTCTACTGTATGATATAATGTATATACATCACGGACTTGAGTAAAACACTTGAGTATTGATTGCTCTTGTGTGTCACTGCTTCCTCTGAGAGGGAGAAAGTAGGAAAGAGACTGTGTTGAGTTGATGAGCACGGATTCGCCTCTGGGTAGATCAGCCTTCTCTTATTGAACTCTACTGTGAAAAGAGGAGATCATTTATCTCAGAGGAAAGACAGAGTGCTATTACTTGTAGATGGACTGATTGTGATCGTGTTACAAGTACTGCAGCTCTCTCCGTACCAGCCTCACTGACGGTGTGTCCACACAGCAGCTTTGACCAAATCTTGAAAATCCTGGAGCTGGGCGTGTCTGACAGCTTGGGGATTTCGCGACCAACAACCAATCACATGAATATCCCGCCCCCGACATACAAAGCAAAAAAACCCGGTTCTTCTACACTATTGTCAAATAGGAAGGGCTATGATGAACATTTATTTTTTTAACATTTTGAACATTTATGAGATTAATGTTTATGGTGCTATTGTATGCTACATTCCATGCTGGCTAATGATACTGTCTATGCTTGCTAGCAACGAAGTAAACTAGCAACGAAGTAAACTGGATATAAAATCCCCAAACAAGCGAAAACCTACCAGTTTCACCCACTGTCTCTGCCTCCTCCCTCCATGCCTGGTTCCTCCGGTTTGTATCCCGGTAAGTAATTAGGGACTGGTCATAAAGAACCGGGTGATTTGCTACCGCAATAACTAACTTCTCCTCCATTTTTGTGGAATATAGAAATGAACTGCGGGTCTGGTTCTCCCAGCTTGCACGCGGTTTGATTGGCTAGCGCTTGAACTGTCAGATTTGCATAAACGGATCTGATTGGCTGTCGCTTCCAGCTCAGCCTCAAAAGTTGAACATTGTTCAACTTTGGAATCCTGAACATCCTGGAAATCTTCGCCTCGCCCCCCCCACAATGCCAGTTCGGCGACAAGCGAGGGAAAGTGACGTCATCCCCATTCAAAGTCAATGGGCGGAGACGCGCTGGAAGCGGTGGACAAATCGCCAAAAGCTGCTGTGTGGACGGGCCGTGATGCAGGGTGTTTGTGCACATACACAAGTGTGCCTTGCATAAAATGCAGTTGGTACATTTGGAAATGAGATGGAATATAAAGTATGTGTTTTCCTGTTCACAGAATTTATTTTGAAATGTAGATTAGAGAAGCACATGCTGAGGCCCTGAATGCATTTGTGGACATTTGCTCTTTAACAATGTTTGTGTACACACCATACATTACATCCAAAGAGCGGATTATTTTCATCTAGCATTAATGATCTTTACTTATTTTTTTAGAAGACCATCGCTCTATCTCCTGCTGTAAGGCCAACAAAACATTCCTCTAGTATACAGGGGTCTGCAACCCGCGGCCCTCGAGCCGCATGCAGCCCTTTAAGCCCTCTGCTCTGGCTCACTTGAGCTTAGACAAAAATAAGAAGGAAATAAAATAAAAGTATTTGTAGGACTATTTATATTTTCTTGCATGGTTGAAAATGTTTCGTATCTTGTATTTTGAGGTGATACTGTGACACATACAGTAAATACAAAACAAAACGGTTTGAATTAGGTCAACTAAAATATGCGTCACATCCTGCTACGGTCCCGCGCTAGCGCCTTTTCTTGGAGGCGAATAACCTGACCCCCGGCTCGATGAACGAACTATGGATAAATCAAAGAAAATAAAAGTATCGGAGGAACACAGGATTTAATTCTGCGTGGACAGAGTTATATGCTTTCACAGCAAACGATGCTGGTTTACCGGTATGTCTGATATGTAGAGAGAAGTTGTCAACGGTGGTGCAGCCTTTAGGTATCGAGGAACAACACGGGAGAGGAAGACAGCTGACGATCTTCAGTCATAATTCAATGGGGTATGTCATTTATTTCAGAAAACACATTTTGTTATATTCCATGGAATGCTCTTAACATCCCGATAGCAATGCATATATTAAGTGCTTTGACAATAAATACATAAAAAAATGTATCTGTGGAAGCCGTAGTACTGTAAAAATCATGACCAATCATCTGAGCCGGCCCGGCTAAAGTAACTGGATGGCCTACCTGCCTGTCAGCCTTCCATCTGTGCACAAACTTATCTCGTGCCCTCATTGGTCATGTGCTCGTTCGTGTGTGTTGGAGGAGGGGCTCTGTAAGGAAGAGGCAGATTTTCTCCGGCTGTGTATTTTCAAATTCTAGCACACTCGAGCTGGTTTCTCCATTCTTACCTACCCTACCTTTAACTCTTTTTAGGGTGCAGCTATATGTTTTATTTATTTCAAACTGGGCCCATTTTAATTATATATTGTTTCCTTCAAATGTGCAGAGGACTCCCTGTGTTTAATTTATTTTAAAGTAGGCTTGTGTATTATTTTTAATTCTCCTTATAGGAGTTATTTGTTTCTTATTAGAGGTAAACAGTTTTATATAATGTAATAAATATCCTAATAAATGCAAACAAACTGTAGTTTTTGTCTGATATAACAATAAATACAACTTTATAAGCTATGAAATATGTTTTGCGGCTCCAGACAAAAAATGTTTTGGGAAAAAGGAGCAAAATGGCTCTTTTGGTCAAAAAGGTTGCATACCCCTGCTCTAGTACATACAGTCGCAGTATGCCCACATTATGTGAGCAGGCTTGGCTTGATTGACACATCTGTCCTGGCTCCAGGATGGTGGAATGAGCTCCCCATTGACATCAGGACGGCAGATAGCTTGCACATCTTCCGGCGCAAACTGAAAACTCATCTCTTTCGACTCCACTTCGAGCGATAGAACTATTAACGAAGCACTTTTATACTAATAAAGGGCTGGCTTACCTAAAGCCAGTTGAGTAGCACTTGAAATGTTTTGGCTCTATGAAACCTGATGTACTTTTATGATTCTGTTTTCTTCAAGTTGTATTTTGTTGGACGAACGCACTTATTGTAAGTCGCTTTGGATAAAAGCGTCAGCTAAATGCAATGTAATGTAATCATGGAATTATCTGGGTTATATTTTTGATTTATACATTTTATCTATTCACAGTGGAGCGGTTCATTAGAATAACATCAGAGTTTACCAGCAATTTTGTTTGTTAATCCCACACATTTGGGGTACTTTGGATGCTTAAAAACCAAACACTTAGAGAGAAATTATGCAGCTGTAAAGGCGCTACTTATTATGTATTGTATAAGTAGTGAGCATTTGTAGCTTTCTGTCGGTCTGGTTTGACATAACATGAAGGAGCAGTTAGAATTATGTGAGGAAACAGTCTTTTACATACAACCAATTTAAAAGTGTAGGTAAACCAGAATCAGCAGGTTAAAATGGACTCACTATACATACTTTTTCTTATGTATATGCTAATTGACTGAATCATAGAGAGGATCATATGCATAACGTTTCGACGCTGGAGGAAGATGTTGTAGATCTCTCTTGTAGATCGAAAGACGTGAATTATCTTGTGTAGTTTGAAATTACTGAACGCTTCTATTGAAAACAAACTGGTTTTAGAAATGCCGCCAAACACTTGGCTCTTGCCCTTTTGCTCGTACATGACCACCGCAACAACATGAATGATCTTATTATTTTAATGGCCATAGGTTCATGCACAGCCGGTTACTAATGCAGTTTGCTGTACGGCTGAGCTAATGATGGTTAATCATTTGACCGTGCCGGAACTTCATCCAAAATCATCGTACATGTAATATCGCTGTAAATTTCCTCTGATGTTTTGTTATTCTCAAATCACTTACACTGAATTACATGATTCCCAGCAGCAGAGGAGTGAGGCTCTCACAGGAGGCTGCTGACCACGCGGGCCTCTGGCCAAGATGTATCATTCTGTGGCATCATGGATAATTGAACACCAAATTTGTAATTTCAGGGACCAGTGCTCAATGTCCACCATGTTCTCTTTCCAAAGAGAGCAGCTGATTATACACATCTGCCGAGGCTCATTGTGTGAGTTTAAAAGTGTGCTCAAAAGAGGACAGAACATGAAAACAGATCCTTGGACAACAAAATAATAATACAAATAGAAAAAAAAGGCACTTGAGGTTTGTTTTTCTGGTAAATCCTCTTGAGCTGTGCCTTGCACCAAGTACATACTCAGATAGAAAAAGACAAAATTATGAACATTTTGTCTAATAGTTTTGTTGTTTTGTGAGATCTCTGACTTCATTTTCTAAACAGTTTCTAAGTGCACATGTATTTCATCCTCTTAGTGTTAGCCTAAATCTCTTAGGCCTATATTAGAAGAAAATAAAACATGCTAGCATGATCATACAAAAGTAATATCCTGCCATCAAATGTTGCAACAATATTGGACTTTTAAATATTTAATGGATTTTCTTGTTGTTCAATGTAATATTGTATATATCTTTCTGCTTTGAAATTGTTTTAAAAATGTCCTTGAGCTGCATCAACAACTCAATTTTTGCAGACAAGAATTTATTGATGGACCATATTTGTGGAAAAAGCCATTACATACTCTGGTAGGATTCTGGTAGGTAAACTAACACTATGTTATGGATTTGGTCACGGTCAACCGAAAAAACATACATCAGGGGTTTATCCAAGGTTATCAGCAATGTAAATATGTAAATGTATCCGAGTATAACAGTGTGTTGCCCTGCCACAGAGGAAGGGTGCAGCGCAGCCTGGTCCAGCAGCTAACTGAGGGTTACATAATGTAGCTTGTGTTCTATTCAACACCTTAAAAGACCTGTGAGAAACAGAGCGGCTCTTCTTACCGCTGCAGCAGCAACAATCTAGGATAAGCCCGTTTAATACCAGCCTCTTCAAACACAGTGCAAGTGCGAGTCAAAGGTTAATGAAAGGGCACCTGGTTGGGAGGATGAAGACATGGCAGCAGCCAGAACTACAGGGATTAGCCCTGTTCTCATATCAAAGGGATCCCCAGCCAGCGAGGCTCAATCTGGATTTTGTTTGGAAATCTGTCTCTGAGCAGAGGTATTGGGTCCAAGAACAGGCTCGCTGGGCTCTTAATTTTCTCTCACAGCCTCCACTCTCTTTTTATAATCTAACATCCACTCTGTTAACACTGAAACTCATAAGGCTGTGGATGAAAGTTGGTCAAATAACGTGGACATTGTTTTGTTATTGTACAATTGATTGGTATAAAGAGTTTTAGGTTAGAGACATTTAACTACCTTAATTGGTATTTAATGTTAATTCTTCATAATAATGCTGCCCTTGTCACCTGTGTAGCAACATGCTTTCAAACTATATTACCACCAAAAATAGCTGTTGCAAAATCTGCCTTGACTAGAAATGCTAAATTGTCTTCAGAGTTGGCCCACACATTATGAGTAAATCGTGTGCAACTAAAGATTATTACATTACATGTTACTTGTTAGACGCTTTTGTCCGAAATCCAGTCAGTATCTGGTGTGACCACCATTTGCCTCACGCAGTGCAACACATCTCCTTCGCATAGAGTTGATCAGGTTGTTGATTGTGGCCTGTGGAATGTTGGTCCACTCCTCTTCAATGGCTGTGCCAAGTTGCTGGATATTGGCAGGAACTGGAACATGCTGTCGTATACGCCGATCCAGAGCATCCCAAACATGCTCAATGGGTGACATGTCCGGTGAGTATGCTGGCCATGCAAGAACTGGGATGTTTTCAGCCTCCAGGAATTGTGTACAGATCCTTGCAACATGGGGCCATGCATTATCATGCTGCAACATTAGGTGATGGTCGTGGATGAATGGCACAACAATGGGCCTCAGGATCTCGTCATGGTATCTCTGTGCATTCACAATGCCATCAATAAAATGCACCTGTGTAGGGGAGTCTCAAAAAACCCACACACGAATGCACAGCGATCCATGCACAGAAAGCGGTTTGTGTTTGCAGGTTCAGGGGATTTAAACGGAAAACTAATATGTGAGGATCAAAAATACATAATGTAAAACTTTTTTCTGTATTTGGATTTTATTTATACCATAAAGTGGCCTAAATCTGATCAGCTCATTTTCAGACAGGTTTGTGGATCAGGACAAAAAGTGTGCGAATCTTTTTTCCTGAAACTTTCAGAATCTCTTTACACAGAGGGGACACATGTTTATGTATAAAATACATGAAAAAGTCGATTTTGCATAATAGGTGACCTTTAACATCCGAGAGACTGGAAGTAACACCATTTGACATTTAGATTGAAGACGTATGAAGGTAGATATGGTGCAAAATGCGAGAGCGTGTAAAACCTGATGTGAGCACTTGCAGAAAAAAAATCTGAGCTTGTGTGCATACATTTACACTTGTATAAAATATCCACGTAACTGTGAACCAAATTTACACTTGTATAAAATATCGACGTAACTGTGAACCAAATGTACACTTGTATAAAATATCCACGTAACTGTGAACCAAATTTGAAGTCACAGAAGAAAAAAAATGTTTTGTAGCTTGTAGAAAAAAAATAAACTTAGTGATGAAATGTTCACTTGCAGACAAATCAAGCGGCAAACTCTGGGGAAGAGCCGGGACGCCAATACGGAAGTGCCACACACTGCAGTTCATCTAGTGGCCAGTAGGAGCAGGCTGCAGAAGGGAGCAATTTCCATAGACCCCCATGTTAAAATGCCCAACTTTCCAGCAGAAATAAACATGTTTACATCGTGGTTCAAAAAACCATATTCTCTGTATAGTTAGATTCCCCCTTCATGACTACTGTGTGGGGGGTGAATTTTTTCTCAACTCATCTGTTTAATTAATATTAAGCCTTAAAGCTTTTGCATAAATTAGGGCGTGGTCACTTTGATGGACATGTACATGCCTCACTGTCAGCTAACAGCAACTTGTCCACTCTGCTAGGCTACAACCATAGAGGCTACAACGTTAGTTAGTTGTAGTTACTGTACTTGACCCTTTAGCCGTGTTCGTGGTGATTGTGCCTTTTCGGGAATATTGTTACAAATACCAGACAATTAAAATGTTGTGCTGTGCGCTTGAATGTACTAACAGAACTTCCAAGAAGTCTAAAATTATAATATTATACATGTTAACCCCGTTCGCAGGTGTTTGTGTGCTTGGTAGCTTAGCTTGCTACTTATTAGCCAGCTAAGGACGTAACCCTTTATACATACATATACATTTTAGTTTATGATTCAGCCTTGGGTAAGACTTTTATAGTCTATGGCTATGACGCCCATAATGCTAAACGGGAGCAAATGTTAATAGGGGACCCAATTATCCCAGTGGTGGCCGCCGGAGCTAACGGAGCCGCAGGGGGCTAGCTCCAGCCGGCGTCCCGGAGCTAGCCCACTGCGACTCCGTTAGGTCCGGGCGGTGGAGTCTGTCCGAAAATAGCATGGATAATTTACAAAGGCTTTAAAAACACAGCAGGAGCCCAAGACAATTATAAAACTTGTCATTATTTCAGTACAGTTCAATTAGTTTTATTTTCATAAACGTTTATCAACCGTTAGTGCCAAAGCAGTAGGCTATAATATATTAATTACTGCTGTAGACTACAACCTCTACTTGTTTAGCTAGCATAAACTCAACAAAGCTAGCGTTAGCTGGCTAACTGACGTTATTTTGCCGCTAAACTGCACGATATAAAACGGTGGTCTTCAAAGCGGATTTAATCCTCAATCACAATAATAATATTCAAAGTAATGCTGGGCAAGTAATGGGCAAAACTTACCGTTGATTGACGCGCCATGTCAGCGGACTGGTAGCGACACGAACCACGGAGCGTCCACACAGCAGCGTGCGTTGACGCTTGGAGGTGGGCGTATCTGAAGCTTGGGGATTTTTTGCGACCAACAACCAATCACATGAATCTCTCGCCCCCGACATACAAAGCAATAGCAATGTTAAAACGAAGTAAACTGGATATAAAATCCCCAAACAGGCGAAACCCTACCAGTTTCATCCACTGTCTCTGCCACCTCCCTCCATGCCTGGTTCCTCCGGTTTGTATCCCGGTAGATGAACAGAGACTGATCATACAGCACCGGGTGATTCACTACCGCTATAATGAATTTTCCCTCCATTTTTTGGAATATGAGGAAATGACCTGCGTAGTCTCTCCCAGCATACACGCGGTTTGATTGGCTAGCGCTTGTACTGGCAGATTTGATAAACGGGATTTCATTGGCTGACGCCTCCGTCGAGGCGTCAAAAGTTGAACATTGCTCAACTTTTGAAGCCAGCAACGCTCCACGTCGCTTCCCAAAATGCAGTTTGGCTAAAAGTGACGTCACCTCATTCAAAGTGAATGGGCAGAAGCGTTGGAAGCATCAACGCACGCCGCTGTGTGGACGGGCCGCAGCCCCGCAGTCTCCAGTCACCTGAGCCTCGTCCTTCTGATAGCTCCGCCCCTTTGCTCCAACCCCCCTCCCTCCCCCACATCTACAGGTGAAAATTACTTTTGCAAGAAGTGTAGCAAAAGTCAATACCGCAGATTCGTCGATTTATACTGCCACAGAGCAGATTCATCAAGTTGTAATGACTGATTTGAGAGGTTGTAATAACCAAGTTGCAGTTGTAATGGAAAATATATTTAAAAAATATGTATTTTTCTGCAAGTGAACATTTCATCACTAAGTTTATTTTTTTTCTACAAGCTACAAAACTTTTTTTTTTCTTCTGTGACTTCAAATTTGGTTCACAGTTACGTGGATATTTTATACAAGTGTAAATTTGGTTCACAGTTACGTGGATATTTTATACAAGTGTAAATGTATGCACACAAGCTCAGATTTTTTTTCTGCAAGTGCTCACATCAGGTTTTACACGCTCTCGCAATTTGGACCATATCTACCTTCATAAGAAGTTTCCTTAAACGATTAATCAATTGATAAAATAATCAGTTGGCTTAATAATTGGTAGATATGTTACACTGTATTGTAAGCTTTGCTTTACAAAGCTGGTGCTACATAATTATAAAGTGCTATGTGTCTGCTTTAAGTTGATTATGTTTTTTACATACAGTAGATGTCTTTGTTGTCCTTTGTTATTAACAACTTTATCTACAACCTATACTGTAGAAACGTTTTAATCTCACATGGAGTTGCACTTGAACTCTCGACTTCCTGCTTGTTTCATGGAGATTTTGGCTTCAATTGTCTGCTCTTTTACAGGAGAACATTTCCTCTATTTGGCACCTTACAAAACATTTTCTCTTGCCTGTTAAGCTGTGTATTTATTGTCCTCCTGTAGGATGAAGCGTCCAATAAGACGTGATGCATTGGCTTGAGTCTGGGTTAAACATATTGCTGTATAGATCCTCCTGCATTCATTCAGCTGCTGCCAACAGAACTAATCAATGATCATTGACCCCAAGTGAACCGGATCCATTGGCAGTCTACATCATCAAACCATAACTTCACAGCCAATGTGTTTGACAGATAACCTAATATGGCTCAAATCGAAAGCCAGGTCGTTCTCTTTCACTGTTCTCAGTTTCTGTTATGAAAGGTTATGAACTTTAATTTTCGTATAACCCAAATTATCATGGACCAGGACATCCAAGGCAGGGAATGAGTTTTTAGTAAATGTACACCCTGTACGTAGGAGTTCAAAGAATACGAAATACACCTTAGAAAACAAGTTAGCAGGAATAGTTATTTTATGTAAATTCAAACAGTATAAATGTAGATTAAGATCTAAAAGTCAGCATTTCCACCTCACATCTTGATATTTGACATTGTGCCTGAGGATCTTTGTATGTGTCAGTGTAAAGAAAGTCAATGTGTATTTCTGTGTGTAGGGACTGAAGGGAATTGTCTGTGCAGAGATGGATAAGCTCTTCTGTAACCATCTTTATAAATTGGATACAGAAGCATAATGCAGAGCTGCTTAAACAGTTTGCAGCCGCTCCCTGTGGTCCCACTGTGTGACGGCGTTTCTTCAATCTGCTCTTCAGAGATAGGCCTACTTCATGTTCATAAAAGGGCCCAGTCGTTATGAAGACATTGTAATGGATTCTTTAACATTAAGCCTTAGTGGTTTTTTACAGTGCCAAAAAAACGAAGTTGAAACTCTCTTCTATGTGTCTCTTATGAGCAGTTTCTGATGAATTTTCTTATTTTTCAGACGTACATGTATTGGTACTTTTTGAATATATTAAAATACATTCTGTGCTTAAGTCCTCCAATACGAAATAATTAAATGACAACAGCATACACTAAAGACATTTGTTCAGAAGCAGGGTTACAGGGCAACTTCACTAAAATAAAATTGGTTGCACAATAGCTCAATAGGTACAGATTTATTTTTGGGTAAACTGACTTCTAAAAGGTAAGAATGCAAGAACAGGCGTTCAGGCCACAAAGAGGGAATGACAGAGGCAACATTCTTCCTTTTAAAAGCAAGTAAAGCATCACAAATAATTTTGAAACTTTGATTGAAAGGTCAAATGTATGCATATTTGAATCACTTTAGCATGCCCATGTTAGCATTCATCACAGGTCTGGCTGTAGAGTCTCTGATTGTTTGATTATTGACATCATGCTACTATAAAAAGTGTAACACAACATTTCAGAATTTTTCACGGTAAGAACAAATCTGGACATATTTGCATGGTTGTCAAAAGTGATTTGATGGTAGAAAGCTTCTTGATGTGATTAAATAATCAAAGCTTGGCTGTTAAGAGTTGACGGTTTCATTTCAAAGTAACATTCACATAATTTCCTCATGTGTTAACATTGTTGTGAAGACATGGACATATATTTCATTTGAAGGGGAGGTTGAGCTGAACAAGATCTTTTCACTGTAGATAAAGATAGAAGTGTGTTTACTCATATTAGCCAGCCCACACATCACAGAAAGGTTATGTGGCAGCCCACAGCAACAGAGGAAGTTGTTATCAAGTAAAACTATTTTTCAAATTATTCTGCCAAGTTTTCTTTTGATGTTTAACTTGAGCAATTTGTGTGTTGATCATTACAGCTGATCTTTTAGACGTGGGTGTCGGTAATGTCTCTGAAGCCTTGACAGAAAAGGTTGAGATCGTGTGTGTTTTCTTTCTAATATAATTTAACTATACTTTTCTCTATTTCATTGCATTACTGCGCTATGCTAGTGTTTAATATAGAGGTCTGACGTGAACCACACATACATGTTTCATGAGTGGGAATGTTAATCACCTCACAGTGTAATATGCCTTAGAAGTCTTGCAGGAGAGAAAATCCTCTCAGCGCTTCAAAGTGCTTCTGCCTCCCACTCTGTGACAAATTACTGGCTGAATCTTATCAAGTTAACGTGTCTTTAAATGCCTCTGTTGTCTACCATTACACCAAAACTGCTATTCTGGTTCTGCACCTAATGCTGAAAGACCTGCTTCTCTGTTGTGTACATTCACTGCACTTATTGATCTTCTGTAGCGACTGCCAGTTCATTTCACACGTAGTAAAAGATGTAAGTGTGGATCTAAAAGTTCATTATGGTTCTAACCAAGGTTGTCTCGATCATATTCTTTTCCCCCATATCGGAGTAATTTAATTGTTAGTATCTGCGGATCCCAAGTCCTGATGCGATACTTCTATTATCTCAGATGAAACAGCTGCACTGTGCATATTTCTACTACATAAAAATTCTGTAAACAAACAAAATGTATATGCTTGACATTGAAGGCAAGGCAAGGCAATTTTATTTATATAGCACTTTTCAGCACGTGGCGATTCAAAGTGCTTTACAGATTAAAAGTAAAAGACATTTAAGAACAAATACAGCACAAATACATTATTAAAAAGGCATTTAAAAACAGTCATAAATAAGCAAAGGTAATGAAATAAATAAATTAAATAAATAAACACAGCAGGTACAGAATACATAACTAAAAAGGCATACTGTAGTGTGAATATGGGCAGCTCAATTAAAAGCAGCGGCAAATAGGTGCGTTTTTAGTCGGGATTTAAAAATAGGAATTGTTTCGGCGGACGTGCATGATTTGGGCAGTTTGTTCCAAATTGTTGGGGCATAATAACTAAAAGCTGCTTTTCCATGTTTAGTGGTTATTCTCGGAACAGAGAGCAGACCCGACCCAGAAGACCTGAGACACCTGGATGCTTCATAGTGATGGAGTATAGGTCGTCTATATACCTCGGTCCTAAGCCATTTAGAGATTTAAAAACTAGCAGTAGTATTTTAAAATCAATTCTTTGGCAGACTGGAAGCCAGTGTAATGATCTCAGAACCGGAGTGATGTGTTCCACTTTTCTAGTGTCAGTGAGGACTCGAGCAGCAGCGTTCTGAATCAGCTGCAGATTTCTGATAGATTTTTTAGTGAGCCCTGTGAATACACTATTGCAGTAGTCGAGTCTACTGAAAATAAAAGCATGGACAAGTTTTTCTAAATCCTGTTGCGACATTAGTTTTTTAATCCTTGATATATTCTTCAGATGGTAGTATGCAGACCTAATAACTGTTGTAATGTGACCGTTAGAATTCAGGTCTGAGTCCATCACTACACCCAGATTTCTTGCTTTGTGAGTTACTTTGTAGTCTGCCGACTGAAGCTCTGTGATTACTTTTAATCGGTCCTTCTTTTCTCCAAAAACAATGATCTCAGTTTTTTGTTTGTTCAATTGGAGAAAGTTCTGAGTCATCCAGTCAGTGATGTGCTCAATGCACTTGCTCAGTGTTCTAATCGGAGAGTAGTCTCCCGGTGTAATTTTAAAATAAATCTGGGTGTCGTCTGCATCGACGTGATAGCTTAGATCGCTCTTTTTAATAATTTCAGCCAGAGGTAGCATAGATATTAAAAAGCAAAGGTCCTTAGATGGAGACTTGAAGAACCCTGCATGACATATTTATCAGGGTTGATTTGTAATTGCCTATTGAGACAAAGTTTGTTCTGTCCTTCAAGTAGGAGCTAAACCAGTTTAGAGCTGTTGCTGAAACTCAATCTAGCAATAGCAATATGTTGTGGTCAACAGTATCAAAGGCAGCACTGAGATCTAATAATACTAACACTGATATTCTGCCACTGTCTGTGTTCAAATGGATGTCATTTAAGACCTTAACAAGTGAAGTCTCAGTGCTGTGGTTAGTTCGAAAGCCCGACTGAAACACATCAAAACCGTCAGTTAAAAACATGAAATTACTCAACTGTTGAAAAACTGCTTTTTCAATCAATTTGCTTAAAAGGGAAGGTTTGATATTGGCCTGTAATTATTCATTATGGTTTTGTATAGGTTATGCTTTTTTAGGAGCGGTTTAATTATTGCAGTTTTCAGGGCCTGTGGAAATACACCTGCTTGAAGAGACTTGTTTACTATGTGTAGTATATCTGAGGCCAAGCAATGAAAAGTTTTGAAAAATCCTGTCGGGATGATGTCGAGGCTACAGGAGGAGGATTTCAGATGTTGGATAATCAAATCAAATCAATGTCTTCTTGGTCTTTAGCATTTATCAGACGGAATTGTGACATGGTGTCTGAATTGGCTTTAGGTGAACACAGGGACAGTACATTTGCTGTACCTGATGCAGAGGCACTGACTGCCTGTCTAATTTGCATGATTTTGTCAGTGAAGAAGGAGGCAAAATCATTGCAGGCCCTGGTGGATAGAAATTCTGAGGCTATCGACACTGGGGGGTTTGTTAGTCTGTTGACGGTAGCAAATAAAGCACGTGAGTTGTTTTTATTTTTGGTAAGGATGTCAGAAAAGAAAGACTGTCGTCCATCCATCCATCCATCTTCTCCCGCTTATCCGTGGTCGGGTCGCGGGGGTAGCAGTTCCAGCAGAGAGCCCCAAACTTTCTTTTCCCTGGCGACATCAACCAGCTCTGACTGGGGGATCCCAAGGCGCTCCCAGGCCAGCGAAGAGATATAATCCCTCCACCTGGTCCTAGGTCTACCCCTTGGTCTCTTCCCAGCTGGACGTGCCTGGAACACCTCCCTAGGGAGGCGCCCAGGTGGCATCCTAACTAGGTGCCCGAACCACCTCAACTGGCTCCTTTCGACGCGAAGGAGGAGCGGCTCAACTCCGAGTCCCTCCCTGATGACCGAACTTCTCACCTTATCCCTAAGGGAGACACCAGCCACCCTGCGGAGAAAACCCATCTCGGCCGCTTGTATCCGCGATCTCGTTCGTTCGGTCATGACCCATCCTTCATGACCATAGGTGAGGGTAGGAACGAAAATGGCCCGGTAGACAGAGAGCTTTGCCTTCTGGCTCAGCTCCCTTTTCGTCACAACGGTGCAGTAAAGCGACTGCAGTACCGCTCCCGCTGCTCCGATTCTCCGGCCCATCTCACGCTCCATTGTTCCCTCACTCGAGAACAAGACCCCGAGATACTTGAACTCCTTCACTTGGGGTAAGGACTCATTCCCTACTTGAAGTGGACAGTCCATCGGTTTCCTGCTGAGAACCATGGCCTCAGATTTGGAGGTGCTGATCCTCATCCCAGCCGCTTCACACTCGGTTGCGAACCGATCCAGTGAGTGCTGAAGGTCGCAGACCGATGAAGCCATAAGAACCACATCATCTGCAAAAAGCAGTGGTGCAATCCTTAGTCCACCAAACTGCAGACCCCCTCCCCCATGACTACGCCTCGAAATCCGATCCATGTATATTACAAACAGGATTGGTGACAAAGCGCAGCCCTGGCGGAGGCCAACCCTCACCGGAAATGGGTCCGACTTACTGCCGAGGACCCGGACACAGCTCTCGCTTTGGGAGTACAGAGAGAGATTTCATATCATATAAACACCAAATCCCAGCATGCATTGCAGCTAAAACATCCAATAAGCGAGCTTAAAACCATAGCTGAGGATCTTGGGTAATCGCTCGAAATGCCTACGTCTGTTTCCGGTTATTTTTGGCGAACACTTCATTGAGCCGGCTTAGCATTTCGGAACCGTCCCGCCCCAGGACAATGATGTCATCGAGATACACCAAGCAGGTCTCCCACTGCAATCCCGCTAATACTCTGTCCATTAGCCTCTGAAACGTGGCCGGTGCATTGCACAGTCCAAAGGGCATGACGTTCCATTCAAATAGCCCCTTGCGAGTGCAGAAAGCTGCGGCTTTGCGGGCCCTTGGTGTCAATTCCACCTGCCAGTAGCCTGAAGTCAAGTCTAGTGTACTGAAGTACCTGGCAGTGGACAGTGTGTCCAGAGTGTCCTGAATACGTGGCAGGGGATAGGCATCTTTAATAGTCCTTTCGTTAAGGGGTCTGTAATCCACACATAATCGCGGGCTTTGGTCTTTCTTCCTCACCATGACGATAGGTGCAGCCCAGCTGCTGTTGCTGGGACGAGCTACACCAGACTCCAGGCTCTGCTGTACCTGCAGATCTGCAGCAATCTGTTTGTCTCTGGCCATTCTGCGTGGCGGCTGCTTCACAGGCTGCCCAGGAGTAGTCTGTATGTCGTGCTGCACTAAGCTGGTGCGGCCAAGGTCAGTGGGCCCGGTGGAGAAGACATCACCGAACCTCCGTAGCACGTGAGCTAGCCCGGCTCTGTCCTCCTCAGACAGGTGAGCACAGCTCTCTGCATACATGTCATGTAGATGACTGGGCACAGATATAACAGGAAAGTCATTGGGGTCTGATGTTACTGGGGACTTGGTCGGATGGAGATCCACTTCTCCCAACACCTCAGCTGGCTGAAGAACTCCGACCACCACCCCTCTCTTCAGAGTAACAGATGCAGGACCAGGATTGTAAATCCGCATGGGAATGTTGGAGGAATGCCGGGTGTGTACAACAACGCGGGCTGCCAGGACGTGCTGTCTCTCAATGAAGCCTTTAGTGGGGGTCAGCATCATATCTTTATTAACAGCAGAGCGAAGGCGGGCAGTACCAGGCACCACATACTCACACCCCAACTCCAATACTGTTGTGCGGGATACCCTGACGAGGTGCACTTCAGGCTGTCTGCTGGGTTTTGAGCGAGGCACTCTCTCACCGAAGAGGGTGATTTCCCTGCGACCATAGTCCAAGTGAGCATGTGACTGCAGCAGAAAAGGGTGCCCCAGGATAACCTCTGTATTTTCACGTTCTTCAAGCTATATTGACACTGTATTGCATACATACAGACTAGATACTATTCATTTTCTGACCACTTTCTCTATACTTTCGTCTCTCTCTCCATAACTCCGCACTTCGCCTTGGCCATCATATTTCACACACACAGAGACTCCAAAACCCACAACCCCTTGCGGCTGCTACTCTTAAAGTGACAGGCCAAGCCTGTAACAAAATCATCAAAAAAGCTTGCACAGTATTTGGGTGGTCTGTAGATGTTTAGGAAAAGAGCTCGAGAGGAGCATTTTAGCTGAAGGGCCACATATTCAAAAGAAGCAAAGTTTCCATACATAGTCTGCTTGCATTGAAATAAGTAATTAAACAAAATAGCTACTCCACCCCCTTTCTTATGTAGTCTTGCCTGACTCATATAATTCAAGTTGGGAGGAGTTGATTATATAAGAACAGCTGTGCTGTTGTTTTGGTCTAACCAAGTTTCAGTTAAAAACATAAAATCCAGGTTGTGCTTGGTGATAAAATCATTGATTAAAAATGATTTACCTGCTAAAGACTTGACATTTAATAAAGCCAGTTTGAGTGTGTTTGACATACCACTACTCTGACTGTTAACGACAGAAAGTGGAGCACGTGGAATCACTGCAAAATGTGATACATTACATTCAGATGGATGCCCTTGGATCCTCTGTTCTCAGTCCGAGTCGCCAGCCTGTGTAAGCAGGCCACAACACAAATGGGACGCTGCACTGAAGGGCTCTGCATTGCATTTGAAAACAATGTTTGTATGTTTGCTTTAGTTTACAAAAGTAATTATAACAAAACAAACCTTTAGTATTATAATAAATAAAAGTTGTTTGGAGAACAAGCGTTACATAAGGTACTCTCCTTCCATTCTTACAACAAAGACGTTAAACAGACCCCCCTGCCTGAAACGCCTGCAATGGACTGTGTTTACTTCCTGGAAAATAATGACATCACTATGTAACGGTTAGGCTTCTATTGGATATTGCTCCAACACCTTGTACTTGATAGGCTAAGGGGTGGGACATCTCAGAGCGGTTGACCAATCAGAACAGAGCCGGCCAGCTAACCAATCAGAGCAGACTGGGCTCTGGTTTCAGACAGAGGGTGAAAAGAGGTGCTGCAGCACAGGCAGTATGAGAAAAATAAAGAGCTTTTTGAACATTAAATGCATGTAAGCATGTCACAGACAGTAGAGAGACAAAATACAAATATGAACCTCAAAATAACCATAACAGGGTCCTTTTTTTAAACTCAATATTTATTTTGTTTAATAATGTTAAGGTTAGTTTGGCTTGGTCACTAAAACTACTTGATGAGGTTTAGGGAAACATTTCAGTTTGGATTCAAATAACTTCGATAGGATGGAACAGCCCTCTCTTATGTCTTAAGTCAAATGTTGTTTTGACCACCATCCGCCCTGAGTTCCTCCCAACATGGAGTTTGAAGCTATACTGTAAAATGACATCACCTTCCTAACTCCTTTGCTTCTGCCCTAATTGCCATGGCGGCTCGAGAGCTTTGTTATTTCAACCTAAATGTGTAAAAAAGGCACTCGTTTTATCGGAAGGACAATCTATTTACTTCATTACTTACACAAGCTCACATTGCAGTCAGTGTATACATTTTGTAAATATATTGGATTATTATCATCTGTAATAATGTGTGAAAATTAATACAACAGATTAATAACAAATCCAGGCTTGCTAACAAGACCAATGGAGATGAGATATTGCATTGTCTTCATGTCATGTCCTTATTTTCCGACAAGGGCAGTCTGAGAGCAGCACTAACCAGGAGACTTTCAGTCGTGGATTTTGGTCCAGGAACCACAATCATTTATTTGAAAATAGGACAACCCTGTCGACTCATTACAGCGAATTCAATCCTAATATGTGGATCTCGAAGGAGACAGCTCTTAAATTGGGACACACCATTGTCTCTCTTTCTCGAACACTGGATTTCTATTGCACCATAAACATGGCTTTAGAAAGGTATTGAGACAGTTTGAAGAATCTACAGATAGGAGACGCCTTGAAACTGTGATGGAGGAACACCTGTTATATCCTCCTGCAAAGTCATTATTGGAGGGCATCTGTAACATGGACTAAAATTCTCTCTCTAGGTCTTCGAGGCGAGTGCCAAAACAGCCTCTAATAATTGCTTGATGGTTTGAAATATAGGCAGTTTCTCAATGCCCCCCTACAGAAGGTAGAGGGGTGGATGGAGAACAGGTATTAGCCCCATAGATCATGTAAAATTAGCAGCAGGAACTCCTGTCAGCTCAGACATTGGCACTTAATCTTGGACTTTTGGCAGACTGTTGCCTTAACAGGTCAAATGATATCTATAAATCAAGGATCCCCTGGCGGAGAGCGAGAGGGAGCCGGGGCGAGAGGGGAATGCATAGAGCTGGCACTGAAACTCCAAGGGAATTAAATGGCATCATAAAGCCTAACCCAAGGAAATAATCCAGTCTATTTCATAAAGGATTAAAACCTTTAAAGAAGATTGATTGCCTCTTTTTCCTTTTCTACCCGATGTAATCCTAGATTATGGAGAGCACTTGGGGTTAGATTTTAAAGAAATTCGCACAGGATTAATGGTGAATGGGGCATCCGTTCTTAAGATTGCTTTGCTGGTTTGTCGCAGAAAAATATGCTTTTAGGGACTCATCCTCCGTTCTGTCACGAGTGAATTATGTTTTTAAAGTAGAGCAACAGAAGAGGAAGAAATGTCTTCCATTTTAACATCTCTTTATTTTGTACTTCTTTGTGCTCCACTCACATTGTATATTCGACAACAATTGTTACTCTGTTTAATCAGCTATTCTCATCAACATCTATTTTTCAAGGGAGACCTGAAAAACAAATATAACAAAGGTTAAAGGTGGGGTAGGTAATTTTGGAGAAACCAACTCGAGTGCGCTAGAATTTGAAAATACACAACCGGAAAAAATCTGCCACTTCCTTACAGAGCCCCTCCTCCAACGAACGCGCACATGACCAATGAGGGCACGAGATACATTTGTGCACAGATGGAAGGCTGACAGGCAGGTAGGCCATCCAGTTATTTTAGCCGGGCCGGCTAAAATGATTGGTCGTGCTTTTTTTATGGGTTTTTTGTCAATCGGGATGTTAAGAGCATTCCATGGAATATAACAAAAAGTGTATCTCGAGCCGATTTCTCAAATTTACCTACCCCACCTTTAAAGTGATTGTATTTTTGGGGAAATTATTTTTGAATGCACTGCATGTGCATCTCAAAAGGCCAGATCACACATCCTCCAGTCCAGAAGGCGGTGCCATGTAATCAGTGGCGCCTCCAGAAATGTTTCATAGGGATGGCCAAATGGGGCCACTGAAAATCTTGGGGTGGCCCACCAAAACCAAGAATTGAATTGTTGTAAAAGTATAGACTAGATGAAAACAATGGCAAAGAGAATCACCTACTGATATACTTTGGTTTCTTATTTTACATTTTCTGATACTATTCATCTGAAGTGAATATAATACGGATAGTTAACATTTTACTTCAAACAACATTTAAAAGAACCTTGTTTTGTGTTATGTGTTGGTGATATATTGTTTTGTTTTTTATATATGCTAGTTGTTCTTTCCTTTTAAAAAGACAAATACAGCTTAATTAAAATAAGTTCCTTTATTGTAAGGCACAACATGTTCAGCATTCTCAACACATACAATACACAACAGCATCACAACATGTTCTTCAGTTATATGTCTCTAGGTTATAAATTGTTTTAGACTGAAAGCTGTTTGTGTCACACTGGGATCAAAGATGATTGACATGACTTTATTAAATCAAGTTTTAAACGATGACTATTTTATTTCAACAGGACCCAAAAACACATGGGGTATAAAATGGTAAATACATACTGTGATTGAACACAAAAAGACCATCTATTATTGACCTTTATAGCAAATTCAAAACATAATAAATGATACAAAATACCACCTTTTAGTATTAGACAGAAAATAGGTGACGAGACATATTTCTATTTTTTTAGATTAGGCCACTGTGGTGAGAGTAATACATATAGCTTGTATTCCATTTGTTTTGAAAATGTATATTTATACTTTATAAACAAACTGGTTACCCTTTTTTTTAATTAGCATGCAGAACATTATGAAAACAAACTTGAGTAATGGTCGGCTCATAACCTCAGAACACAGAAGAGGAAAAACTGCATAGATTCTCGTTTCATTTTGAAGGATCTGCAGACCTAAAGTGTGTAGAAGACTTAAATGATTAAAAAGGTCACAATCACATTAATAAAACTGTACTTAGGTTTTAGTTTCACTTTTACAAAACAGAGTTCCACATGTACTTTCTAGCATGTATGGTCATCTCCTCACTAGCCCTATGCTGCCGCTCCCCTGCCAGCTCTGTCTCTCCTTTACTCATCTTCTTCTTAAAATAAGAAGAGATGTCTGTTGACTTTCTCTTCATTTTCTGCAAATTGACATTACACACAGCAGTGATTAATAGTAGCCTACGCACCAGCCCAGCATACTGACATCAGCTAACGTTAGATTAGCAAGCTAAATTAACGCTAACTAGGATAGCCGCCAAAGTGTGTTTACAGACGAATTATACCTGAAGCCAAGCCAGCCTTTACTGAGCCCCGAGCCTGTTTTCCAGGTCTTCCAGCGTTTTTCTCGTTGTAATGCCATTGAACACAATTTTTGATCAGAATAACAGCTAAAGGTAAGCATATCTCCGTTTTTTGCTACCTAAAGCTAACACACTAAAGCCTAAAGTGTTGTGGGGCTTAACAGGCAACGAACGAATATGACTTACCTTCTAGAAGTCTGGTGGATTTTTGTCAACTCCAGTCCAGTCAGTAGAACGAAACGTTTTGCTGCAACCTGCTGCTGTCTGTGCGAATCTCAGAGTGGTGCGCGCGAGTATCAGAGTGGTGCACCGAGTATCAGAGTGTTACCATGGTAGCAGAGGGAGAGGGAGGGGCGGTAGTATGAGCGTTGGAAGCTCAAATCAAGCGACTCGCTGGTTGTGTATTTGTTGTTAAATATCAGATAAACTACTGCGCATACATGACTGGCGAGGCGTTGTGTGTGGTGGGGGGGCCAGTGGAGGGGCCAACAAATATATCAGGGTGGCCATGGCCCCCCCCTGCTGGCGCCACTGCATGTAATGTGGAATACACCTGAAGCTTTTTGGTATCTGACAACAAACACCAGAAGAAGATGTCTACACTTTGGCAATTTAGTAGCTTTAGATAGCACTGGCTAATAACTATCTGTTACAAAGGCATAAATAAATCCTCTTTAGTGTTATGGTCTCTACAGATTCTAAATCGTGCTGCTCAGATCAGAAACATGCTTCAGCAGCTTGGACGACATGTATTTTCTGAAAATGTAGAGATATAATCTCTAAAAAAACTTGGCATAATTCAGTACAATGTTAGTTTAACTTCAGCTAACATAACCACAAGGACAGAAGAAACAGACGAAGCATGTATTAAGAAAATCCTACAGTGAGAGTGTTTGCACAGATGGCTTATTGACATGGTTACACGCAGGCCAATCACGCAGGCTGCATGGGGCCCCGCCTTGCGCAGGGGGCCCCGCCCAGAAGGCCTCAGCTGCTGTGCTCAGTTCTCCGCGCACCCCCCGCGAGAGTGAGAGGTGACAAGGGGAGCACGTCTGTAACCCGACACTGTTGCAATGAATCGACATCTGACCAATAACGGCTTTGATACGGCCACTAGTGCAGGTGAAGAGATGTCGGTGAAAAGACAGTTTCATTCCGGCTCAAGCAAGAGGGAAAACAAAAAAACATGAAGAAACTAGAGCATCACTCGAAGGTGGGTTATTGTATGAGTCAAATGTACAACTTGCGAATGTTGTATAAGTCAAATGGCCAATTGTCATATTAAAACATCTGCTGCAATTCACGACATGAAGAAGGCAGTCTCTGCATAGCATGTAGGCTAATGGAGATGCAGTTATTTCTAGCATTCTTTATTTACCATTAATTCAAGTCTTATGCCTTTTATCTGCTAACGTACTGGAGGAAGAGTGATAAACTGTCTGTCTAGTTGGCTTAAATAACAGTTAAAGTTTACAGCCTAAAAAACATGGAGCATTTTTCCCCCTTTTATTCATTTTTATGTCAATTTGCACATTTCATGGTGATGCTCAGCCTCTCCCCTTAACTCCTAACAGTCATCATCATGTCAACCACAACACAGAGAAATACTGATAGAAATGTGTGTGTAGTTGTTGATACATTGCTGACAGAGGGAACTACATTTGAATACAGATTTAAGAAATATCAGTTTTTGAACATGTCATAAGCATGTTTTGTCTTGACTATATTACAACTATATTATAATAAAATAATATAGTATTTATATTATTGAATTTATTATGATTATTATTATTAGTAGAAGTAGTTTATTTGCATTAATTATATTTTAAACTTTTTGAGGCTAGTATTTGGCAGGAAATGCAGATGTATTCACCTGTAAACGCATACTGAACGACATACATGCACATTTACCTCACTGTATAAAAAAGTAACTGTGTTGATAATAATAATAAACAGGAATTATATTTGCAAAGTACTTTGTTTCCAAAACATTTTTTTTCACTCCTGTCGGTTGGGGGAGGGCCTCATCTCACAATGTCGTTTGGGGCCCCAAGTTGGCCAGGGGCGGCCCTGGTTACACGTTTCATGTTGTGCGTCTTAAAAAGACTGCAACATTTACACCCATCTGGCCTGTTTGAATGCTTCTTGGATGCCTTTACGCTTAGTTTTCTTTGAAATGCACGCAGTGACTAAATGTAAATCAAGTCTGAAAGCAATTTCTGTTGCAAATGACTAGTATGGTAATTAGTAGGTAGTGGAGAGGAGCAACGACAGATCCCTCATACCAAATCACTGTGTTTTTCCGACTAAATTCAGTTTTTTTTAAAATATTTAACGTAGTAATGGATCTCCTGTGAGCAGAGTGTCTAGTGTCCTCAGCGGAACACGCAAAGCACTGTGATGGACAGAGCTGAATATCAGGTGAAGAGAGCCATTAATGATATGTAATCACAGAGCTGGTTGGCAGAGGAACGGGAGGTGGTAATGGAAATGGAGGTTTGTGAAGTGTGTATGTGTGTAGAGACAGCGTACCTCAAGCGAAATGCTCCACCACCCATGGAACTAATTTAAAGTCCTCGTTTAGAGGCTGTCACACGAAGGGCTCTGACGACCACTGATCTCTGCACATTTAACGGCACAGGCAGCTGTCAGGGGCTGACAAACAGGCCCCTCCACTGACTGATTACATACAGGGCCAGAGTGAACTGTGATCTGGTGAACTTTATTTTCCCTGGCAGGCCCAACGTGCGGTGCATGCCTCAGCTCGGTGTCCATTCACAGGCTCGGATAGACTCTCCGTCTCCTCCATTAACACCATATAGCTGTGAGAATAGTCCCTGAGTGGTTATGATTTATTAATTCTGATGATGGAGATCCTGTAACACCTTTTGAAGATGAAAAAATAAACATTTTTGGACTGTTTTAGTTGCGTCCTAGATAAAAGCAGAATAGCTCTATGCTCTTCTTCAGGGTACTGTGCGAAGGTATTAGCGTATTAGGTATTTGAATCCTCACTTATTCTTAAGCCTGTATTTTTTTTCCATGATACAGACCTCTGAGTTTTACATAGGATTCCATTGTCAAATAAATCATGTGTCAGGAAATGAAGGAATTGTGACAATCCCTATACCTGCTGCGGAGAGTGAAGCTGTGGAAAGAGTATTTCAGAGATATACAGGCATCGGCATCCGCTGGGGAAGGAATCATCTCAACTAATTTCAAAATTAATCAGTAATTACCTCAAAACTGCACATTTCCCTAGTGGAAACACATTAATGGATTCTCTAAAATCGTTGAACTGATTTCAAAGAGGCAACCCTCAGAGACTGACATAAAAACACCAGATGGAAATTTAAGGAATAATTACAGCAGAGCCTTTTTTTTAACAGTTTTTATGTGTTTTACAATTGCATTTTTCAGGTTTCAGACTTGATCTTGAAACATTCCTATTTAACATTGAGTCACTGCAAACCTGCGACTTGTACACAGGTTGACCTTTAAACTAAAATCTTGCTTGTACATTTAAAAAAATAGATTTAAAATATGATAAACACCCCAAAACAACATATATATATATATATATATATATATATATATATATATATATATATATATATATATATATATATATATATATATATATATATTTCTTTAAGAGACATATACTGTACATGTCAAAAAGCATTGAAAGATAGCACATAGGCACTAATCATGGCAGCACAAGAACAGGCGCTGAGCACAAGATCCAAAGATGCCGGGGGTCCACCCCGAACAGGACCCCAGGCACAGGCTGTGTCAAGAGACCCCTGAGACAGTCCAGCAGGGTGTAAGATGCAGGCATACATGGAGATCCATAACCAAGTAGGTGGGACCAGTGGCGTTTTTATATGTACAAAAGTGGTGGGGCACAAACAACGTAGATGTTGTTAGAGATTTGGAGGGATAACTGGTCCGCTTTTCAAATCTCCGCGCGTTCCTATGAAGCTGGTTATAATACAGGAAGGAATCCATATCTACAAAGTAACCGTTAACAATAATCTACTTTAATGGCAATATGACAATGCAATACAATCATTACAATACAACATGATATATTACAGTTATATTGTAATGCTTAAGGAGTAATGCCGGCTTACTCCTGCCCTAGTCCGCATACTGCAGAGCTACTTTCACCCGAGGGCAGCATGTGAAGAAGAGGCCGAACGCCAGGGATCCACCGGATATATACCAGAGTAAGAAGGAGGGGTTTGGTGTTAGGTCAGCTGGTCATCTTTTCAGGTCATCTCATTGGGAGACGCAACGCAGCAGGAAACGCAGCAGGAAACCAAACAGGCTCACTTTCCAACAAAAGGTCTCAAGGCCTGCATACCTACACCTCCCCCACAGAGCAATAAAACCCTGTTTACTCCAACCAGCCCAGAATGTTTATAGCCATTTGTAGTCCTTACATTTATGAAAGGATAAAACAGAGAAATCAATATAAAACACAAACACAGGTATTGTTTGAACAGTATTCACTTAACTGCTACTATTGATAAGCACCAGAGAAACCCAAGGGACCTCTCTTAACATCACAACCACTGTAGCTCGTTCTAAGTTGAATGCAAATCAGGACATGCTCTCACCTTCCCCCATCTTCCTTTGTCCTCAAAAACACATGTCAACAGGCCCCAAATGCAGCTCACAGTTTTACCCAAATTATTCTCATTTTAAGCTTATCCATAGTTTGCTAACATGAATAAATACAAATATAACTCTACAAATCCCCCTTTTTATCTCCTTCTCCAGAGATAAACTTAGACAAGGCATTTTGAAATATACCCACTGTCGTTCTTTTCTACTGTGTCCGTAAATCCATCCGAAGCTGGTATTTAGAGTACTTGAAACCTTCATGGAGACAGAACACCACTTTCCATGGCAGTGAAGGAACCATGAGGGGGTAGCTGAGTGCTAGAATCATCAGCCCCCCCCCCCCCCCCCGGAGGAATAGCCCACAAGGACAGCTAATAGGGAGGGGGAGATGCAGCTTTCCCTTCACGGGTAGAGCTGATCAGAGCGAAGTAGACTCCTCTGCTGCCTCGAAAAGTCCCCTGTGCCGTCCTGGCTTGCCGTGTCTTTGTCTCCCAATCCGCTGACGGCAGCTTCTGGGCTGCCTGCTAGAGAGATGTCTTCCTCCTCCTCGTCCTCCGGCCCGCTGATGACGGCTTCCGGGTCGATGCTGTAGAGATGTCTCCAGGGTCCTGCTCCTCCAGTCTGCTGCTTCCGAGTAGTCCACGTCTGCCAGGGCCACGTCCGTCCTGATGTCGTCCCCTGGTCCTAGTAGGTGGTTTCCCCGCCGCACACTGGCTCCCGTGGTACGAGCTGTCCCCCTTTTCTCCCAGGCAGACGGCATAAGAGGTCCGCTGGGTCACTCGGTCGGGGTCGGAGAGCCTGGGGTTGAGCCACTTTGTCCTCGTGCTTCTCGGGTCCCCCTTTTGGCGCCAGTGACCTGTGTGGAGAAATCTGATACAACTCCCTCAAGCCTACGCTCAGCTGTTTTGACCCACTTGGAGCCTGTTGGTGGGGTGTCTTGAAACAACAGCCGTCTGTGAACAGGTTTTCCAAATTAATTGTAGACCTCCTATCTGCCAGTGCAGCTTCAGAATCTTAATACTTGGATTGTGCCAACTAAATAAGAACCCCAACATCTTTAGGTAAACTAAATAACATATTTCAATAGCTCTGAATTTCTGACAAGCATCCGTGTTTATTTTTAAATGAAATCCTATTTAAAATCAAAATATAATATGAACTGCTAATGTTTCTGGTAAAGAAACACACTAATGTTATGGATTAAAGTATATGGCTTTTACTTCTTTACCAGGCTAGTTACATGATGTTGTCTAAATTAAATTCTGTCTCAATACACTACTATGTTTTAGCTTTAACTGTAATATGTTCTTTCTACATTTCAAACCTCAGTTACTCTAATGTCTGTTAAAATATTACAAAATTGTTTAACTATCACAGGTCAACTTCTTCGGTTTCACAGTAGCCCCTTGGCCACTGCTTCTTTGTTACCTGTTATAATTCAAATCAATATTTAGAAACATCTCAACATTCATCAAACAGTATCTTATCCCCAGATATGGAGCAGGTTAATTACATTCAATGCTCAGTTTGAACATCTGGGTTGGGGCGGAAGGTTTCTGTCAATCCTTAAAAGAAAAATTTAAATTGTGAATTTTACAGCCATGTTGACATTTATACATTATACTCACTCCCCCTTTTTACACATGAAATCATGTGTAACAAAACCCTGTAATGGGAGGGGAACAAAAACTGTCAGGTAATTGGTTAGGGACATAACGAACATTATTATCATTATTTCCACAGTGAACACTTCAGTGAAAAGAAGTGTTCCTCTCCGTCCTTCAGGCCTAAAAGAAACAGAATCTTCAGATTGTAGTTTTACATTTGCAAACCGCCAACTCATGTGAGAGTAAAATATCACATGTGCGGTTTCCCCTTTTTGTGGAATTTTTAGGAAACCTCTCGTTTCCCTTGGAGCTCCAAAATAATATGTTAGTCCAAAAACATGCTTGGTTAGTTATTGTTTTAGAATCATGCAGTTACACTGATCACATGCCGGCATTCATTCACACTCACACTGTCTGGTTGTCATGTCAAGTTTGGTCAGGTTCACCCCAGAGTCAGTCATCCACAGTGCCTTGTCAAGTTACACTGTCGGTCAGGGTCAAAGGTCAGTTGGTCTCCGTCTTTTTTGGCCATGTGTCGTGCTCTGCAGAGACTTTGACATTTCAGCATAGGCCAGTATCCTTTGTCTACAAAAATATGTCACGATTTCAACTATAATTTTCAAGATGATTCTCACTTGTCATTGGGACTTCCGCCTCCCACTTTTCCTGAAACTTGGTACAAAACTCACTTCCTTCGAGTACCACTACTAATTAAAATGTCTAATGATCTATTTCAGAAACTTTTGTACAATAACTATTATCTTGAGTCAAAACATTACTAGGATCTGTGTCGCTCTGCATTTCATAGCTCATTATAATTCTGGTCTACTTAAAAAACGATGTTAAACTCTTTAGCAGTGTGTGGAACCTTGGGTGTCCGAACATGCAACAATTACTCCCTCCTTTATCAAGGATTTAAAACCGAAGTCTGGTAATAACTATGCTACAATGGTGAAATCAACACTTTAGATTGGAATTTAATATGTGGCTTGGCACTAGCCATTAATACAAACAAAGATTTGTCCTATAGAGTGGTTCCTAAAACTATCCTTTTAATGGTGATCAATATTGTAACCAATGAGACCGCTACTTTATTCACACGTGAATAAAAATGTCTTAAAGAATGAATTGTTAACATGATGAAAATATTGAAGAATATGGTTCTACTCTGTCAGTGTGTTTTAGGATGATTATCATTTTACTTTAATAGTTTCCTCTTTACTGCTATTTTTAATTTACCAAATGATTAATAAATCTTTCTGTCTTTATGAAGTTAATTCAAGTTATTTAAATGTGCGTTTCGTGAATAAGTGTGTTTATGTGTAACTCACTCATTCCCGTTCTCCTTTCCTCCTCCCCTGGTTTTCTCAAGCCGTGACCCCGGCCTCCTCACTTCTAATCGACCATGCCAACTCCTCTGATTCTGTCTTCTCTTCAGTCCATCAGCTGTTGAATCCATCCGCTGTAACTTTTGTAGGCAGCCATTGGCCCAGTCACATCTGCAGCCCCATCATGCCACTGTTGTTGCACTCCTCCTTTACAGTCTCTCTGCTGTTTTTATGGAGGGCGGATTCTGCTCTCATGTCTATTGTGCCAAATCTCGCGGCGCAGTTTGGAACTTCATGTCCTGTTTGAGGGACCGATGAGAGTTTGCCTCTTTGTCAGCATACTGGTTTGGTTCTGGATGCCTCAGGTCGTTGTTGGTTCAGCTCTGGTTCTCTGTCTGTACGATGGAGAAGGAGGAGTCTCCTGTTGGGTTAGGTCTCGTTGTCTGCTTGGAGGGTCGGGATCAAAGCCTTTCTAACTCAGAGGGGGAGTCCAGGTCCCGGTACACATTACCTATAAGAAGTCTAGCACACTGATGTTAAATAAATCCAACCCTTTCCACTCTGTCTCTTTCTAATCATACTATCTGTCTTAGTTGTTAAATGCCATGTAAACAACATAATTAATGTCTACTTATGATATTACAAAAACTCACTCCAAAAATTGTTTCATCCATTGTTACATATTTACCCAACACAACTCTGAAATACTTACATGTTTCCAGCATCACATATTCCACACACTATGAAAGAACATCTCCATATCTTCTCTCATTTTAAATCCCACTGTTACTTCGAACAATAGTAAACCTGCAGAGCACACCAATCGGATCACAGTAATGAAATTTGAATCAAGTGTAGGCCTATGTCTTCTTTCTGAACATTTATTTATATTGTCTACATTTGCAAACAGTTCGAGTGTAAAATGTGTTTTGCACAATGTATTTACACTCTACAGATTCTTGAGTTTACTCATCTCCTGGTGCTGTCGTTGTAAAAAATGTTCAATCCCTTATTGTTTTGTACCAGTTTACCAAAATCAGTTATAATTAATATACTGGGAACGTGCTTCCCGTCTTCAATACCGGCCAGCAATGTAATGATTAAATTCTAAGCTCGCATAAGTTTCAAGGGTGTGATACCCCCTTTCAGCCACTAGATGGCAGCAGCAGAAGTTTCAAGGGTGTGATACCCCCTTTCAGCCACTAGATGGCAGCAGCAGAAGTTTCCAGACAAAGGGAAACGCTCTACCTTGGTTTAATATATAACAGACCTCTGGCTTTAAGCTTTTAGCATTGGTCTGTTATTTAAACCCCAGTTTTAAACGGCGACTCGATCTGATTTATCGAGTTTCCAGGTTTTGCCGTGCAGGATTCAAACCTCGCATTCACACAAACTGCACCATCTCTACGCCACTCAGGAATAAACTACCTGCAGATCCGCGCCAAACTGCTCTATTTTACGTCACGCAGGACTTTCGTCTACCTGTCGATCAACGTTTACGTTTTGTATATAACTTTCCTAACATAGTAAAATATGCATTGTATATTCCATTTAAACTATAAAAACACTGTGAAACGCCTACAGACAATCCTAAAGTTTTAGCGTATCCAATTACAGACAGGCGACTTTCATCGTCTGCTTACCTTATTTGCAAAGTTGCAGAGTCCTGCTGATTGTCTGAGATGTTTGAAAGCGTCTGAATTCTTCCTCAGCTTCGTTATCTCTAGACGTCGGGTCACCATTTTGTTAGAGATTTGGAGGGATATCTGATCCGCTTTTCAAATCTCCGCGCGTTCCTATGAAGCTGGTTATAATACAGGAAGGAATCCATATCTACAAAGTAACAGTTAATCTACTTTAATGGCAATATGACAATGCAATACAATCATTACAATACAACATGATATATTACAGTTATATTGTAATGCTTAAGGAGTAATGCCGGCTTACTCCTGCCCTGGTCCGCATACTGCAGAGCTACTTTCACCCGAGGGCAGCATGTGAAGAAGAGGCCGAACGCCAGGGATCCACCGGATATATACCAGAGTAAGAAGGAGGGGTTTGGTGTTAGGTCAGCTGGTCATCTTTTCAGGTCATCTCATTGGGAGACGCAACGCAGCAGGAAACGCAGCAGGAAACCAAACAGGCTCACTTTCCAACAAAAGGTCTCAAGGCCTGCATACCTACACCTCCCCCACAGAGCAATAAAACCCTGTTTACTCCAACCAGCCCAGAATGTTTATAGCCATTTGTAGTCCTTACATTTATGAAAGGATAAAACAGAGAAATCAATATAAAACACAAACACAGGTATTGTTTGAACAGTATTCACTTAACTGCTACTATTAATAAGCACCAGAGAAACCCAAGGGACCTCTCTTAACATCACAACCACTGTAGCTCGTTCTAAGTTGAATGCAAATCAGGACATGCTCTCACCTTCCCCCATCTTCCTTTGTCCTCAAAAACACATGTCAACAGGCCCCAAATGCAGCTCACAGTTTTACCCAAATTATTCTCATTTTAAGCTTATCCATAGTTTGCTAACATGAATAAATACAAATATAACTCTACAATGTCTATATATAAGCTTCTGCAGTGAGGTTCATGGCTGGTGAGGCACTGGCACTGACTCTCCAGGTTTACAAATATTATATTTTGACCTAAATCAAAATATAATATTATTTTCAAAAGCTTTTTTTGTCTGATGCTTCAATTAATTTTAAACAGACAGTTCAACAAAAGTGTAGAGGAAACTTCTGTGTAGCTATGCAGTGGGAGTCACCGACTCAGGAAGGAGACACGGGAAGAGCAGTAGCTTTGATGTCAAACACATGATGGTTTATTTGGAGTTAACGGCCGGAGGATTCACATCACAAGTCCAAGAGTCAGAGGTTCTGACTTCACGGTAGAGTTGCCACGTCAATTCTGAAGAACTCTACCCCAGACCCATGTATTTAGCTAGTTCAGAGAGTATCATCAACATGCTGCATAACAAGATAGAATGATAACACCTCTATCAGCTGACGCCAACAGGCAGGAACAGGGAGACAAAACACTGAGAGCACAGCAGCCAAGGTTACAGGTGCCTGTGCTCAGTCAGGACAGTTTGAACTGATACACTGGGTCAAAGTTATGGGCCTTGGAAAATATTCCACAACAAAAAGGATACCCAAAAAATTTAATTTTATCATTTAAATATTGAATTGTTCTCTCTTAGTAAGATCCCATTTTCAATAAAATTGCGGTCTTACCTTGACTTGAAGATAAAGTTCATTTTCCTATCCCTCTGGAAAAAAATCTCTATTACTTTTTTGTAAAAGTCCTCCTTATCTTCTTGTAGTTTCAAAAGTCTATCATAAATCTAATCAATAGATTTATGATTCGAAAATTATAAAAGTAGGGTAGACATGTGGATATTATCCGGCTGAACAAAACGTGCATTTATCTAACAGGTTTGTTTCCCACAGATCTTATTTGGAGCTAGTTTCTAAAATCCTATGGAGAAATCTCATTGCTTTTTTGTCGAGGGAAGCCATGCGCAGCTTACTTCCTGGTTTTAGGACGCGTCTCTCTCCTCCTCTTCACCTGCTCTTCACACACCACACTTTTCGCGGCACGTACTTACAGCCAATCAGCTCTGAATTATGTGAGATGACGTATGGTGTGGATGGCAGCTCAATGCCCCTATGGTCATTATGTTTTTGCCACACACATTAAATAGGAAAATATTCTGAGCAGTGTAGTTTTTACAGTCACCATTGACATAGACAGTGAGAGGGATGGGCATGATCGGGTTTTGTCCCACATGGCTCTGAACAGCTCAATAGGCACACACTGTAGACACTAATTAGAAGAACACAGACTAAAACAGCAATGTACAGACGAATCAGATGATTAAACATGATCTTAAAATATATTTTTTGCATTTTTTTGTAATCATTATTTTTAATACTTTCTGCTGACACTAGGTGGGGCTGTGCCCCTAATGACCAGTCGCCACTGGGTGGGACAGTGTACAAAAACATCTGTGCACAGTGTAGGCTGGATGTCCCATGGTCAAAATGGGGGGCACCACTAACGGTGGCTGAGAACAATAAAGCTAAAGTCTTGGTCTTCAGATCCAGAATTGTGACGGCTAACCAACCAGACATTGTGGTGGTCGACAAACAGCAGAAGAAGGCATAGCATTCTCAAAGGAGAGCAGCATCAGGAAGAAGGAACACGAGAAACTTGGGAAATACAAAGGGCTCAGAGGGGAGCTAGAGAAGATGAAGAAGGTGAAGGCAACAGTGGTTCCAGTGGTGATTGGAGCACTTGGAGCAGTAACCCACAAACTAGGAAAGTGGCTACAGAACCTACGCAGAAGTGTTCCCAAGGCTCTGGTAGAGGACCCGAGCCTGAAGAAAGGAAGAACAACAGGCCACCCAGGATGGGCAAGCTGGGACATTTATTAAATGATATACATACAGCAATTCCGTGACCGTGGAGAGCGGAGGTTCGTTTCTCAGTGGATTTGTCATCTATGAAGGGTTTTTAAAAAAATGAGCCCCCATGCCCCTCGCAAAAATGCGGGCAACATTTTTTAGAGCCCTAAATCTAAAATGGCTGCCATCACCCTAGGTTGAAAATTAGCTTTTCAATTATTTGGTCTACAATGTTGTTCAATACATGGTTTCTGGTACTTTTTAGGTCAAGGAATAAATATTTGATGTTGTTTTGATGATTTGACCTATTGTTGACCTTCAAATCCAAGATGGCCGCCAATTTTCCCCCAAATGTCGATTTTTCAACGTTGTCGTAGAGCCTTCATGTTAGGCTCTAATGAAAGCTATGCTCATGCTGAGTTGAGTTATAAACAGTAACACTAGAGTTATTTATTCTATTTATAAAAATGTTTGCATTTTTAAGCGGTGCAGCCGCTTCTATAAGTGACACGTGTGTGTGTCCGTGTGTCCGTCCGTCTGTTCGTAGCATGAGATTTAAATCAATCAGGACTTGCCTATGCATCACATGACCGGTAAGGCAATACTGGCTTGAGAGAAGCATGCCCAGCTATATCTGTGTACACGGTTGTGTTGTAACGGAATACATGTAACGGCGTTACGTAATCAGAATACAAAAATCAAGTAACTGTATTCAGCTCGCGTTACATTTGAAAAATTAGTAATCTGATTACAGTTACTTTCGTAAACCTGAAGTGAATACATTTTGGATTACTTATTGGAATTATTGGTGAAAAGATTTCTTCTCAACATTTAATATTCATTACTAGTAGGTACAGCCGAATCATCACAGCCCACAAAACCTATTACCGCCGCAGATGGACCAAAAAAGTGTTTGAAAAAAAATCGCGGGTCCGCTCGCTCAGTGAAACAATAACAACGAAACATGGAGGAACAAAAGTCTGCGTTTAAATCGCGCGTGTGTGGTTAAAACACATCAGCCTGCGGTCGCTCTTTAGCCTTAATGATTATTTCTGAAGGTAAACACAGTGAAGGCGGTGCGTGAAAGGCGGTGCGTGAAAGGCGGTGCGTGAAAGGCACTGCGCGGCGCGCTCGTCCTCTCAGAGGCTGAGTTAACCCTCCCGCTGCCTCCTGGTGCTGCAGAGATTTCATGAAGTGAAGGAGGTTTTCCTTCTATAAAACAGCTGTGGGCAGCAGATACTGTGAGTGTCACGGACATGAATTCATAGATCAAGGCAGACTGGTGCACAGAGTCTCCTGTTTTGCCAATCCGGTGCTTAAAGAAATATAGCTCTACACCCCTGGCCGAAATGTCCTTAAAATGAAGTCCGAGCTCGACATTTTAATTCATGTCCTGCCAACACTGGCAGGACATAAGGCGACACGCACGTTCTAAGCCGTGTCCCTCACTCCTCACATCCCAAGCTGCATCCCCAAAGAGTTTATTATGTTGTTACATCGTTTCAGATGTGATGTTTCAGTTATGCTCTTGATAAGCCATTAAAACAGTAAAAACACGCTCAGTTTCCTTTTGCTTTTTGTGTCTCCTGTTCACCAAAACATACCCATCTGTGATGGAAAAAGAAAGTAATCCAAAAGTAATCTAAAAGTAATCTGATTACTTTTTTAAGACACGTAACTGTAACTGTATTCGGATTACTTTCAGAGCCATGTAATCAGTAATCAGTAACTGATTACATTTACAAAGTAACCCTCCCAACCCTGTCTGTGTACCTTATAAACTGTTTTCACATCACAAGTTAGAAAATCGGTTTGAAATTCGAATTACCAACTGCCGCTTAGAGCGAACATTCCGCAACAACTCTATAAATGTCACAGCTTACCGTTACACCGTACAATTGAAAATGTTAATGTGTAGAAGGTTAGCTAGCTAAATCTGGATCACTCGCAGAGCTAAGGCTAACTTAGCTCAACAGTTTCTCACCTTCCAAGAACAAGACTACAATTCCATTGAAAGGATTCAAAAGGAGTAAAGTTGGGTGAGCATAAACTTTCACTCATGTATTTTTTCTAGGGCTGTCAAGTTAACGCGTTAATAACGCTCCTCCTCACCTAAACTGAGGTCACTACAGTCTGGCCTGGTTGCCTCACCGGAGTTAGTGCATGACCTCAAGTCCGCACTTCCACATGGCCAAGCTCAAGCTGGAACCCTCATGCAAGAGCGAGTGTTCACCACTGCCTCTCACTGCAATTATCCACAGGAACAAGAAGCTGAATTTTGCTAGTGAAAGGATCTGTGCACTGATGAAGGTGGCCCAGATGGAGAGATCAGGGCTGGCAGCCCTGGTGGACCTTGCAGAGGGATCAGGTCTGATCCAACTTGAGTCAGCCCTTGAGGGGAGAGTGACTGAGGAGTGCCTTTCACTCTACAACGTAGATGGTTCAATGCGCAAGACTGTTAAGAGCAAGTTGATAGAGCTCTTCAACCTAGACCCAGTTATTGAGGATCCACAAGACCACTGCAGCCTTGTGGACATGGGGCTGATCTAGCAGCTAGCCACCCCCACACCTGAAGACCGTGAGGCCAGGAAGCATGACGGCTCAGAGTACCTCTGGAGTGACTACCTTGAAAAAATCTGTGCAATCATCTTCTCACGCCACGCTAATGCAAGCCGCATCATCCTTGTCAACGATAAGTATGACCTTCCCTTCAGCATCAAGGATGATGAGCACGATCGTCGGGCAGCAAAACATCCACACATCCAAAATGCTTTCCCCAAGCCTGAAGACAAGTTCCCATGAGCTGCTGAGTTCAATGAGCTCATGGTCAACTCAGGAAACAAAGTCAGACTGCAGAAGCTCCTGAAGGAACAATTGAAAACACAAGTTTGTCGGGTGCAGGGTGAAATAATATACTGTGAGGGAGATAGGTCAACCAACCTGGGCACTGGCGTGGCAAGCGGGGACTGTGTCTTCAAGCATCCAGAATCAGATACAATCCTGCTCTCTGCCTATGCTAAGATGAGGTCCAGGAACTACACTGAAACAGTTGTACTACACTGGAACAGTTGTTCTAGACTGTGAGGACACGGACGTGTTTGTCCAAGTGGCTTATGTCTCGCAACAACTCCCAGGTGATTTATTTATTAGACGCAAGCATGCGTTTATCAACTGCCAAGCAATTCTCTCAGAAGAGGATGCAAAGATCATCATACCTCTCCATGTCTTCACTGGCAGTGACCACACCTCAGGGTTTTATGGGCATGGAAAAACGAAGGTGATGGAGAAGGTGATGACTAATCCTGAGACAAGACAGCTACTGGGACGAGTGGGTGAGAATCTGGTGTTGGAAGACAGTCAGAGCTGAGATGAAGGCATTTGTCCTCTCCATTGTCTATGCCGAGAGTGCAGATGTTACCTGTGGGCAGGCCAGAGCTTCCAAGTGGCACAAACTGAAAAAAAAGAGCACAGTCTGTCTGCCACCTGATGATGACTCATTGGACCATCATGTAGAAAGGACAAATTATATTGCATACTGCCAGCTGCATTACAATCTGCTTGAGCATCCCTCTCCCATTGGTTATGGCTGGGAACTTGTGAATGGGAAGTGCCGACCAGTGCGTCACACCCTTCCCCCTTTGCCCCAGCAGCTCATACGTACTGACTTTTCTGATGAGAGTAGCGATGATGAGATGAGTGAGTGTGGAGAATCAACAGATTCAGATGAAGAGTAGCGGTCTATTGTAATGTTGGAAATTCAATTTAAATGCCTTGTTAAATTACTTGTGTAATGCCTTGTATTCTATTAAACACATTTGTCATCCAATTCAACTGAATTCATTCATAAATTAGTGACCATAATGAGACATTTGTGACCCGCTCTATCGAAATCAGTCGGAAGTCGCAACGGCTCATTTCAAAATAAACGTGGATTTGCGTAAAAAAATAGTTTTTCGGGGTTCGGGTGTTTTGTTTGATTTTAAATAAACAAAGTCTTGGCTTTCAGAATATGAAACTTTTATTTCCAAAATCACACGATAAATACATGTTTGAAGAGTGTAAAGGGAAGATGACAGCTCTCACTCGCAACTCTGCTCTTCCTTAGCGCCACCCCCCTCCCTCCGGCTGAAATTATGAATGTAAGCATATAGTGATCATAGATAACACGGCAGGGTCCGTTACAGTTTGTTTTCATCTGATTTCAATTAAACAAAGTCTTGGCTTTCAGAATATTAAACTTGTTATATTTCACACAGGCTCCGCCCTCTACTGGACTCTATGGGTACTACTCTCTATCATGCTGTGCGTGCTTTCACCTATGTACGTAAACGTAGCCGGCCAATCGGGGCGAGCCTACCTGAATGCGTGCGCAGGCCCACAGTATACAAAGGCGGCTACACCCGCCGCCCACTATCCTTTTTCTCTTCAGATGAGCTGACAACCGAAGAGTTAAACGAACGAAGATTAGAAGATTAGAAGAAACGAAAAATGGACTCACCATTACTGGAAGCTCGGCCATGCACCTGCCCTGGTTTGATCGCGGGCGCCGGTCTCCACCATCTCTGCTTAGAGTGCTTGGGGGACCAGGATATGGCCGAGGCGGTGCCATTCACGTTCGCCATTCCAGCGGGGCGGATGGCTCCGTTTGCCGTTGTCAGGCACTTCCGGGTCCGGTCCATGGAGGTCCACCGCCCTAGGTGATGACCATGGCGGCGGAGCGCAGCTGCTCCCAGCGGGCAGCAGGCTGGGAAGGGAGCTTAAAACAGCTCTGCCACGCTACCGCGTGACAGGGCGACTGCAAATAAACACGGGTGTGTTGGGCATCTCGCTCATTGCTGGAGATGCCCCCACCTCACCAGATCAGAGCGTTATTTGTAGCTTGATCGTGGCCGCCGCCGTTGTCTGCCGTGTGATATCCCGGTGAGGGATCACGCCGCATGGCACTTTCCAAAAGGACTGTGTTGTTGATCTCCCGGGCCGGGAGCCCCCGTGTTTACGGAAGGGCTCTTTGGATCGATCTCTTTGGTGACGTCGGTGAGGAGTAGTCGCAGCGTGGCTGCTTCTTGCTCATCCCCAGAGGAAATAACACTGTCCCACACTCCCCGCCCCATCTGCAAACTCCAGTATAGGAGCCAGCAGGTGGGCGCGTGCACGTGAGTGGAATAAACCGAAGTGCTGTCAAAACACTGTGCGGGTTCAAGAGAGAGTGATGTGTGTGTGAGAAACGCATTCAGTGAAAACGATTGCATTTATCCCAGAGTAAGAGTCATCTCTCTCCACATTTCCACTTTTCACCATAATGTCCGTTTCAAAGAGACGGCATGAGGACAGAGCCGCGGCCCCACGGGAGCGTGCCGCGGTGCGTTCAAGGACCTCAGTAGAAAATCGGCCCCCATGCCAAAACTCCCTTCTTATGGAAAGGTTTGGCAGCGGAGTAGGCCACCAGAGAATACTACAGCTTCTTAGCTTTGGCTCCACAGCTGCTGGCATGTCCCCTGAACACAGTTTTGTGGGGAATGGAAGCCCCACAAAAGCTGTGTACTGACAGAGTAGAGGGGCAGGACACTGAGACTGGGTTACTCACTCCAGTTTTGCAGCATCCCTCCTCCGTTCAGAGTCATGAGAGAGGCAAATCTGTCATCCCAGGAGGAGATAGGTTTCCTCTCGGCATGTGCACTCTCAAGTCAGAGAGAAGGGGCACTATTCCCTGTACTTCCTGGTTCCCAAGAAGACAGGAGAATTCAGGCCCATTCTGGATCTTCAAATGCCTGCACCAGCGCATTGCATGCAAGAAGTTCCATATGTTAACTATGAAACAGTTACTGGGACTGGTACAGCCAGGTGATTGGTTCACAACCATCGACCTGGAGAACGCTTACTTTCATGGCGAAATTGCTCCAAAACACAGAAAGTATTTGCGTTTTGCCTTCCAGGGGGTAGCCTACGAGTACAACAGACTGACGTTCGGCTACTCCCTATCCCCACGCACGCTACGGCGCTGCAACCGCTGCGGGACCATGACATGAGGGTGTTCTTTTATCTGGGCGACCTCATAGTCATGGCCAGGTCCAGGGAATGGGCAATGTTTCACACAGCCCAATTGATCCTACACCTAACCAAGTTGGGTTGAAAAAGAGTTGCGGTCAATTGGAAGAAGAGCTCCCCCATACCTCACCAGCAGGTAGAATATCTGGGGATGATGCTCGATGCAGGCAGACTACGTGCCACCCTGACAGAAAGCAGACAGGCATCCCTGCTGCGGGCAGTCTGCAGGCTGTGTCAGGGGGCGACGGTGACAGCTTTGATCATCATGCAGACTTTGGGTCTCATGACGGCTGCTCACTCCGTAGTGCCTCTCGGACTCCTGCATGCACGTCGCATACAGAGGTGGCTTACCGGCCTTCGTTTAGATCTCAAGACACAAACGACGTCTGGTGATCATCCCCCCCTCAGTAGAGAGCAACCTCCGATTCTGGGGATCCCCAGAGAATCTGCGGAGGGGAGCTCCACTGGGGCAAGTGACCTCCTATATTACAGTCTTTACAGACGCTTCAGTGACAGGATGGGGGGGGACGTGCCTAGAGAGAGCTGTAGGTGGTTGCTGGCCTCTGACAGAGGCTCGGCACAGCAACCTCCTGGAGTTGCAAGCAGTGATGCTGGTCCTACAGCACTGCAAACCCTTAATACAGGGCAAACATGTGCTAGTGAGGAGCGACAACCGCACCACAGTGGCGTACATCAACAGGCAAGGCGGAGTCCGCTCAATAGCCTTGTTGACCGCGGCAGAGAACCTGTGGTTGTGGGTTTCACATATTGTGTTGTCTCTAAGGGCCCTGCACATCCCGGACGGGAGAACGGGGGGGCCGACCTCATGTCAAGAGGCGGACCCCTGCCAGTCGAGTGGAGGCTTCACCCGGAGGTGGTGAAGCAGTTCTGGACTCAGTTCGGGAGAGCAGAGGTGGACCTGTTCGCCAATCGGCGCAACAGCCACTATGCCCTGTGGTTCTCCCTGGCCCGGTGGGACAATCCGCCCTTGGGGGTGGACGCATTTGCACACGAGCCATGGCCAAGGAAGCTGCTTTACGCCTTTACACCGCTGCACCTTATCCCCCCCCTTCTGGATAGCGTGAGGCGGGAGCAGCTGTCAGTCATCCTAGTGGCCCCAGATCGCCGCCTGGCGCCGTGGTAAGCGGGGTAACACAGATGATGGTGGGCCAGCCCTGGGCTATTCCTCAGGTCTGGGGAGCGCTGTCTCAGGAAGCAGGGGCAGTAGGGGCGTTACCCACTCTGGGCCAACTTCTCCAGGCTTGGCTCCTGAGAGGGACAGGCTGAGACAGGTGGGGCTGTCTGACAACGTTATTCAGACTATCCAAGCAGCAGGAGCAGAATCCACCACAGCCTGTTACAGGCCAACGTGGGCGGGATTCCGGCGATGGTGTGAAGGAAGGAGTCTAGAGCCTCTGTCATGCACGCTGGGCTCTATTCTTACCTACTTACAGATACTGGTGGACAGGGGGCTGGCTCATTCCACAATTAAGGTGTATGCAGCAGCCATTTCGTCCTGCCATGAGGGATTTGGAGGCAGATCAGCCTTCAGTCAGCCGCTTATGTCTCTGTTTTTGCAGGGGGTCAGGAGGCAGCGCCCAGTAGTGCACGCCTCCGTCCCACAGTGGGACCTGCCGTTGGTGCTCGAGGCTCTGGTCACAGAACCATTTGAGCCCCTGGAGCTCTCCTCCCTGAAAGCACTGTCATGGAAGACAGCATTGCTACTTGCCTTGACTTCGGCCAAAAGAGTGTCCGAGCTGACCGCTCTGTCGGTGCACCCAAGCTGCCTTTTGATCCGGGGTGACCGTAGCGGGGGCGACACTCAGACCGAACCCCTCCTTTACTCCTAAGAGCCTAAGGAGTTCGTTCAGGTCAAGGGCTATTCAGTTAGGTGGCTTTAATCTTCCACCCCATATTGAGGCCAGGGAGGCTAAATTGCACCTCCTCTGCCCAGTGCGTGCGCTAGCATGTTATGTAGAGCGCATGGCTGCCATTAGACGCACTGAACAGCTGTTTGTGTACTTTGGGGATGGTGTGGCTAGAAAAGCTCTCTCCAAGAAGAGCCTAACAGGATGGCTATGCGGGTGCATTACACATGCCTATGGACGGGCGGGGAGAGCCCTCCCCACTGGGGTCCGTGCGCATTCTACACGGGCTGTGTCAAACAGCCTTATTCAGCAGCGTGATTGTAGAAGATTATGCACGTCGGCGTCTTGGTCTACGCCAGGCTCCTTCATAAAATGTTATCTCCTGGACATGTCTGGCTCCTTCTCGTCGTCTGTGCTTGCCGAGGCAACGCATGACTGGTGAGAGGGGGGGTGGCTGTGGGTCAGCAGGTGTCTGACCCCCCCCCTGGACATAAAGCACTTGTGTTTTCCCATGCTCCTGAGGGACTCGGGAGACATGGTGCGCAATCAGCCCCATACAGGGCTGGAGGCAGGCTGGGAGAGCCTTCCTCACTATTGTCCATGCCCACTCTACACGAAGCGTGTGTGAGTGTGGGGGACGTGGTGCACTTATGTTTTCCCATGCTCCTGAGGGACCTGGGGAACATGGTGCGCGGTAGGCTTTAGACGGAGTCTCCGCACAGATCTTTTCCATGCACACTCTACACGAGGTAAGCGTGTGTGAGTATGCCTTATCCAAATTGCGGCCCCAACTGCTCTACGGTTACAACCGGATAGGAAGAGGGGATGCAATGGATGTTAGCCAAAAGCCGGTCAGGGACGGTGTGGTGGGTCGATGTTGTTGGATGACAGGGCGTGTATACATCGGGGCTCCGCCCACTGTACCCATAGAGTCCAGTAGAGGGCGGAGCCTGTGTGAAATATAACAGGGGGTTACGTATTGTAACCCTAGTTATATAAGCACAGGCGGAGCCCTCTACCTGGGGGCCCTGTCTTTCCTAGTCCGCTCGCTGAAGAGTGTATAGGATAGTGGGCGGCGGGTGTAGCTGCCTTTATATACTGTGGGCCTGTGCGCGCATTCAGGTAGGCTCGCCCCGATTGGCCGGCTACGTTTACGTAAACTCAGTAGGTGAAAGCACGCACAGCATGATAGAGAGTAGTACCCATAGAGTCCAGTAGAGGGCTCCGCCTGTGCTTATATAACTAGAGTTACAATACGTAACCCCCTGTTTCGGCAAATTCAGATGATAAATACAGCTTTGAAGCTTGAAACGGCATAATTACAAGCGGAGAACGGAGTAACTTAACGTCACAGCAGGCATAACAACAGCCAGTGTTTTCCCCGGGAAACAAACACAATACACACAAACAAACACAAACACACACACACATACATACACACACACACACACACACACACACACACTCGCGAGCTTCCCCCAGACCAGTAATCCAAACGAAAATATTTTCCCTCCGTACTACTTTGATCATTTGCTCCACTAATAATCAATCAGATCGATGGATTCCAGAGAAGAGGAAACTTTGAAGGCCTTTTTCTCAAAATGATGACTCTGTGATAGTCATATAATTTGACATATTTCGCTTAATATTTGGAGTACAACAACAATCCTGATATCATTCGAAAGCTAGGAATCTCCTCTTTCAAACAGTGTATACAACTCAAAATGTGTCTTCGGGTCAATGCGACTGATTTCGATGGAGCAGGTCACATTTGTGAGCATAGAGAGCTACGGTTTATTTCTCATCAGCCACAAATGTTGACCTTTTTGACCTCTGAGATTACCTCTGTGTACTTACTTGTTGTTTTACTGTTTATAACTCAACTCAGCATGAGCATAGCTTTCATTAGAGCCTAATATGAAGGTTCTACGACAACGTTGAAAAATCGACATTTGGGGAAAAATTGGCGGGCATCTTGGATTTGAAGGTCAAAAATAGGTCAAATCATCAAAACAACATCAAATATGAATTCCTTGACCCAAAAAGTACCAGAAACCATGTATTGAACAACATTGTAGGCCAAATAATTGAAAAGCTCATTTTCAACCTACGGTGATGGCAGCCATTTTGGATTTAGGGCTCTAAAAAATGTTGCCCACATTTTTGCGAGGGGCATGGGGGCTCATTTTTTTTAAACCCTTCATAGATGACAAATCCACTGAGAAACTAACCTCCGCTCTCCACGGTCACGGAATTGCTGTATGTATATCATTTAATAAATGTCCCAGCTTGCCCATCCTGGGTGGCCTGTTGTTTTTCCTTTCTTCAGGCTCGGGTCCTCTACCAGAGCCTTGGGAACACTTCTGCGTAGGTTCTGTAGCCACTTTCCTAGTTTGTGGGTTACTGCTCCAAGTGCTCCAATCACATAATATAGACTTCTGTCAAACCAGGACTAATGTTACTGCGTGCTCTGCCCACTAAAAAACGAGGAGAGAGAATAGCAGACAGATATGTAATCCATAATTTGAAATAAACAAAACTGTTGAAATGTATCAGTTCATTTTTTTTTTTTTTTTTTTCAAGTTAAAATGTCAAATATTTGGCGATTCCGCTTTATTAAATGTAAGAATGTTCTGCTTTTATTCATCTTAATTGATAGTTAACTATAATTCACCTTGGATTCTGGGAAATAGGACATTTTTTAAGGAAAATTCAACAATTAAGAAAATAACTGGCAGATGAATCAATAACAAAGATTCTTAGTTGCAGCCCCAGAATTCAAATACATCGAAGAAGACATTTGGAGCTTTTTCAAAAGACTTACAATATGTCTACAGAGACTTTGTGAAATCTTTGAACACGTTGACATATAAAACAGATCCCTTATATATTTTCCACTAACACTTGAGGTCAAAAACAAATACAAAAGCAAGTTTCTTCCTCTGTCACTGTGCAAACACTGACATCTCTCTCTGCCGGAAAAAGAAAGCCATCAAATAAGAATTCCAGCCTGTCTACCTGCAAATCTCCCTCCATCTGTGGATTAGATTTAAGTCCTCCAAAATCTTGGGCTGGTGCTACATCAGAGGATGTGCGGTGCGGGGTGAAGTTACGTAACTCATTAAGACCTCACTGCTCTCTCCTGGGCTGGAACTCATCCCTCTAAACTTGCAGCCTTTGAGCAAGTAAAGCCATATAAGAGGGTTGAAATATAAGACACCCGAAAACTCTGTAAAACTTTCTGATCCAACACAGCTTGAATTCAACTTGAGGCCTGGCAGCCCTTTTGAACTGCGTCATTAAGCATCATTATTCTCATTGTTCTGCTTTCTAATCAGCAGTGTTATTCCCAGCCGGCGTAGTACAGAGTAACACATGCGAGAAATAATAGCAGACTGTTGGTAATGTTTTTAATTATGGTGTTTATTAAAACGCTCAGTTCTTGGATACATTTACAGAAATAACTCTACATGTAAGTACTTTAAGTAAACTAGTTGTATAACCCTCCAGTTTTTGATAGAGAAGTTTGAATGGTTAATTTATCCTTTTGTGTGCATATTTTCTTCTGCCACAAATCCCCCTCTGTCAGCTTTTCTTTCCTAATAACTGCTTTGTCCTTCAGGAGGATCGTGCTCTCAGCCTCCTATTACCTGTCTTTCATGCTGCACATTAGGACAACATTGCTATGATTGGCATTCTGCATTAGCAATCCCCTCCCTAGCCCTTTTCCTATTGTCATTCTGCAGCAGTGCTGGGCTGCAATGTTCTCCCTCAGTCTCTCTGAACTGCCATGACAACGTGCTGGAAAAGCCCGACGAAGCCCGAAGGCCTCCTCAGTCAGGAGGGCTCTGCTCGCTCTGCAGATGAATGCACTGTTTCATTTATTTTCATAAAGGAAAACAAAAGGCAAGATTGAACAGGGGATAAGGCGGCCCAGCTAAACACGCCTGAGAGACTGACCCCACATACTGTAGTTGGCAGCACACAATTTACCAGGAGATTCTGTGCTGTGCATCCAGAAAGGATGGAAATATGTCAGCGTGGGTTTAATTACAGCCTCTGCTTTGGGTACTGTAATAATGTTGGAGCTTAGAGCGCCATGTTTATGTGCTAAACTTGCAACACTTATTGGTGCAGAAGACAGCTAATTGATCTCAAAATTGATTTGTTTGTCTTACTGTTACTTTATTGTATCACATGAAGTTGATTAATGGCTTTCATTTTTGTTCAAATGAGGAGGTATAGTTTGGGGGAATACACCTATTTGCTTTCTCCTGAGAGTTCATTGAGAAGATTGATACCATTGTCGGTAAATGTGTTTGCTTAGTTTGAGAGAACAGAAAGAGAAAGATAGCCTGCCTCTGTCCCAAAGTAACAAAATATGCATGTCAACACCTTCCATCCTTTGTAAGTAATGTTAACTTGCACAATCTTTTATATTTGTGTTTACTTTTTTTGGTTAGTGTTATCCATCTACTTGTAGTCTTAATGCTCGAGAGCATAGGATGGATGTCAAACATCCCTTCTCAAGCTGTCTTCACATGGAGAGAGCTGTGACCTTGATTGCCTCTGATCTTTTGATGCCCAACCAATCAGATCATAGCTATGTGAATCCGCAAGCTAGCAGGGGAGATAACCATATAAACGTAATCGGCTGTTTTCATTGCAAGACTGCGCCTGACCTCATGGTGGGCAAAGAGCAAATTGTGTGCCATTTGAATGCAGCTTAACTCTGCAAGTAAGCGAATATCAACAAAAAATTGGGAGTGTTTAAATGTTTCCACAGTCTATAGCAGAAGAACAAAAGAAAATATAACTTTTTACAATTTGGGACCTACCTCTAAATATTGCATGGTTTCATTTTTTACATTCAGTGAATAGTCATTTGATGTTAGCAGCCAGCTCTCCTTTGGATGCCTTCAACCATCATTCATCAGCGGCCGCTTCTTTCTGCTTTGAAAGTGCGGCATCAGACCATCATAGGAAGCGTGGCGAGAACCGCTCTTCTCTGAGATCTCGTTGCTTTGAAGCCTCATTACACCTGCAGCCAATAACACACAAAGAGAGGTGGAGAGATTACTGATGCAACATATCTGAGTTCATAGCTGGATGAGGCGCTTGGGGGCACCGGAACAAAGTCAGACACTTTCACATACACCAAAAGCCGTATCTTACAATAACTCTTTGAATCTTCTGTAATGGTGGTGGTGGCGAGATTTTCTTTTTTCTATGAGAAATCTGTGACCTTTCAGTTCGTTTTCATTAGCTGAATCCCAGCTCCCATGACATATAATAACAAACTTGGCCAATGGAGGGGCATGCAGGTTTGCACTGGTAAAATATAGTAAAACTACCAAGTAAAATATAAAATCTCCCTCAAAGCACCTAATTAGCATGCACATTACAAGATTTTGTAAAAGGCTAATTGGTGCTCTTATTCATCTTGTTGGAACAAAGTTATGAGTATAATTATTTAGAATGTAGTTATGAGTGCAATTTTCAGATCTTCACTCCATTTTCATTTATTATGCACCTTTAATCATCTGCTCTGCTCAGATATCTCATATTTTAAGTTCAACCGTGCCAAAAAAAAGGTCACTGGAATATGAAACCAGAGTGAGATAAAATAGTGAAGGAAGAGGTGCTGTGTGAGTGTTACTGTAGATAATCTGGGGGATATGATTGTGGATGTGCTTTTAGCCAATGTACCCTCTGCCTCAACCTTGCCCGCAGCGAGTGTAGAGTTAGGGCAGCATGCCTGAGGCCTGGCCATGTCTGAGTGATTAGATAAAGCAGGAGAGGCCAAGCGGTGGGAGCCACAGCCAAGTTTATGCTGCACTGACCACTCTGAGCCCAACTTCACATCGACGAGGATGGCAGGAGGCTGCGTCTGCTTCTTTATTCATTCACAAGCCCTCTGAAGGAAGTAAACACTGCGAGCGAGCGTGTTGATTTGTGTAAACATTTTCACTACTGATTAATTCTCCGAAACAAAAACATTTCTGCACATTGGTGGCACTTGCCATGCCTCGACCATGAGCCATGACAGCACAGCTGGCTGGGGGACACTGTTATATATTTCATGCTGCGTAAGTGCTGCTTTTTCTCTCCCTTGCTTTATGGTAATGAGATTCACTGAGGTGTCAAATACTGCTCTGGGCGTATTCCCCTCTCCCAGTTCAGGTCAGAAGAGACCGATGCTTAGACAGTTGCAGATGTTGCCGAATCATGTCAGACATGACAGCAAGGTTTGAAAAACGCTGGAGCCCTAACCCAGTGCGGCATTTTCCAACACAAACAGGATGTCCTTTAAAGCTCTGCCTGCAACATAATCAGAAAATTGACTCTAATTTGAGCGACACATGTTTTCATATTCACATAAATCCATTACGACGTTGTTATCAATCCTTCCATTAAATCAAACACCCAGGTGTTAGAATGGATTTTGAAAAAATTGTGCAAAACAAAAATATTTTAGTCTGTTGGAAGCCCTGGTATACGTATATCCCTGAGAGCTGACTATCATCAGAGACGAAAGGTTTTAATGGGATTCACACTGCACCAATCCGGCAGTTGTGGACCCCGGAGTCGTCCACAGAGGAAACTCGGGGGATTCGTGATATCAGGGTTGAGATAGCACTCGTAGGATTCCTCTCTTCCCTATCAGATAGTTTTATTTCTAATCTTTGAATTCTGCAACATGACACATTTCACTGGATGAATCCATAGCTACAGGAAATCTCCTAGGCTATGTGCATGTGCTGTGTCAAAACCCAGATGTATGCAAAATCCTGTATCTTGAGCAGATCTTCGTCAAGATTTTGAGAGTAAAGAAGCTTATAGGAAAAGTAGGAATTAAGAATGTGCCGTTGTATCCTTGATGCAAAGCTTCTTCTTTTTGCTTTTTTTCCTACAAAGATTAATACAAAACCACTTGACAAACTGAATAATCTCTCAGGGCGAAGGTTTTCAGATATGAATCACGTCACGTGTAAATATGCAATATGACGACAATTTTGAAGAAACATTTGTTAGGCAGATGCACAGCCATTTTCGAGCTAATTGACAAGTTATAATGATAGAAAGTTATTTCCCTGAATCCCAGCCAAAGTGCTTCCACGCTCTGATGCCCTCAGGAAAAGCACCATCTGTACAGCCTTCCATAAACGTTTTGCCATTTTCATTTTTAGACAAATGCGTTCTTGATGAGCAGGTTTTGTTTCATTATCTGCCTTAATGAGTCAAAGGTTTTGTCCCACAGCTTTATTGGCATGTTTCTAGTGGGGCTGTTGGTTCTGCTCTGAAGAAGAAGAAAAAATACAAATATAATAACGCTGCGAGGCCTTCTGTGAGTGTGATTGATGGCTTTGTGAGTGTTTTACATCGGCTGGGGTTCGGAGTGAAAGAAATGTGCCTTATAGACACCAAAGCCTTTTCAAATCCCTGGTCTTTTATTTTGCAAATGCTTCTCTTCGGATTATGTTTCTCTAAGGTAGCTATTCTTTTTAATCCCCTTACCTGGCAGATGTTTGCTTAATTTTAGCCTGCATGTTAGCGATTTATTTCTTGTGAAAGCCATGATGGTACAGAGCAGGTAAACAACAAATGCCTCATAGTGAAAGGGTAAACATGAGCTTATATAAGGTCTTCAGGTGGATTTGTAGTCAGACCCAGTACAGTGTGTGTGGCCACTGGCTATGTATGTTTGTCACTGATGGCATTGTGCCCTCTCAGCCCCCATGGGAACTATAGCGTGGACAGTGTTCCCTCTACTTCACAGATGGAGTTTGCAATTGGAGACCTCCAGTGAATAATCTTCTCATTACTTATAATGATGAACTGTGGCATGCAAATATCAATAAGGGACTGTGGTGAAGCAATCCAATTAAGGCCCAAAACCGGGAGTCTCATTAGTGCTGAGTCTCTGATAATGCAAATTACACCCTACTTGTAATCAACCTTGAATATAAATGGCCCTGGCAAATTCCCCACTACAGGTGATTCTGAGGATTAAAGACTTGAGTCAACACTGCTCTGTTTGAGGTTTTGTGATAAAAAATGAGCATTTTCCGCCCTTTGTGTAGATAATGTGGTCAAAATATGGTGCCTTCAGATTTGTTGCTGCTCTGTTGTTGCTGCTTTAGGTGTTGACAGTAAAAAGCTTGTCATAAATTATCTCCCGGCTGCAGCTATTGACAAATATAGTTGAATCCAATACTTAATAAATCTCAAAAGTATAATTGGGAAGAGGAAGTTGACTGCGGTTACTGTAACAAGCTAGCTCAAATTGCTTGATACTAAAGTGAAAATGTAGCGGGATTTAGGAACAGTGTCATACTCGGGTACATACTGGCAAAGAAAAAAAGCTCCAACAGTGGTCAATTCTGCAAAACGCAGACAATCTTTAACAGTTTAACTGTTTTAGATTGTCTTAACAATTTATGCACGGGAATAAGACTGTGGTTAAGGTTGGGTATATCTTTGTTTCGCAAATGTATAAACAAAGTTTAAGGTTTTGCTGCCCTTTTTAAAGTTTCTGTACCCTAATTTACAGCTGGCCTGAACCCAAAGTAATTCCACAGTTGATGCCTTTGAGGACAGTGTGGCATTTTGTGACCGAAAACAAGATCCCATCCCTGATATTAAGGGCTTCTGCAGTAAAATGTAAGACTTTTCAAGACCAAATGTATACCATACAGAAGGTAATTTGATACATTGTCAACTGACATACTGGTCAGAAAATGAGAAAACTAGTAAGGAATATGAGGCTTACATTTTCTAATAGTAACATGCATGTATTGCTTACCAGCAGTATCTAACATTCATTCATATCAACATTTCAGATAAGTGACATAATGATTGATACATATATTGACCAATTATTAAATAAGTTTCATTTAAGTTTTTGCTGAAATTAACACTTGCCCAGTTTTAGTTGTAGCTGCTGTAGCTTTCAGTTGTGACACAAGATGTTACAAGGAACAAGGAAAGATGGAGCTCACTGTGGACATAAATCTTAAAGTGCTGAGTCGTCCCTTATACAGTAGAGGTAATCCCTGGTGGGCTGCATCCTGCGTTTAGACCCCATCGCCTTCCTTAAACTGCAGCAGGGTTAATAACTGCTGGCTTAAAGGGTCAGTGAACATATGAACCGCTTTGTGATAACCTTCACAGCAAACACCTCAGCACTTTAAAGCAGCATTCCACTGAGGAAACACAGGGGTTTCACATCACTTTTGGCTTTGAAAAGGTTAATAAGGTATTTGTATTGAGGTGTAATGAAGTAGAAAGGAAGGGTCAGCACAAGCAGCCTTTCAGTAAAGAAGGAAGAGAGACATGATGCAACACAAATGCAACCTGACAGAAAACCTCCCCTGGAGGTTTTTGAAGTCTGCCTGGTGCTCCCTGTGGCCATTTTCCATCGACTATGGGGGGGGGGGGGGGGGGGGGGTCTGCTGCTTCAGGCGCATGGAAAGATAATGGTTTGTGTCCATGGTTAAATAAAAACATAAACAAGATAAAACTAGTTTAGCTTTATACTTTCTCGTAGGTGGAGAGGACATTTCTGGAATCTCTTTGGCTTTCCTTGTCATCTCTTCACTCTCGGATCATGACTGATTCATTCTCCCCCAACCGCTGGCATGTAACTTTCCACCAGTGTGAGCAGAAGTACAACTTTTCAAACATCTTCGATTTCGTCAAGTCCAGTCTGGCAATGCATTCTTGCGTAAGTTGAAGTTTTTTCCAGTTTTGGCAAGAGATGAATACAAAAACTGCTGCTCAAGTTGGAGGAAAGTCACTTTAAAAACACTTTCTCCTCCAGCCACTCCATTCTTGATTTTAACATTTTATTCAGAAGGAGATAACATATTCACCAAAAGTGTTTGATATGTCTTTGGCCTGTTATCTTCTACATTTTAATCCCCGCTGCTCTCCCTGAGTTATATTCAGAGGCCCGCTGTATAATTGTAATAAAATAAAGGTTTGAGAGACCACAACTGTTTGAGAAATGACACCGCTGTAATAGAGCTCCATGTGCTGCACCATTACGGCAATTTCCGAAGCACTTCAGATTGGTAGCACTTCACATTATAGCTACCTTCTTCCATAACAGCAGATCCACCATCTGCTTACACATCAGCAGGTTTAGTAATGCTGCAGCTTCTCAAACCAGCTTGTTACATGCACATTCATATCCATCAGACTTTTTAAGTCTTAATGATGAAATTACTTGTTGAGAAATGTTATAATTTGCAATAAAATGTCGATGAATATGCTGAGTTAGATTTTTGAAAAAGACACTGTTGTGTAATGTGCCAAAGTCAGCATTACATCAATACTAAGATGAATTCATTATTCTACGTTATTATTATTACAAACAAAAAAACAGTATATCAAATATTGTGCATTTTACTTCAAATACAAGTACATCCCTGTAAAAGTCGGAAACTTTACTGTGCAAACTGTACAAAAAGCTCCACAATTAATTATACATCATACGTGTCGGTTACGTTTTTACTGTTTGATTATGCTGTAAAAGAAAACACAAATAAGGAGAATAGCATGTACATCAAGCAACCCATTTATCCTAATAACAATATACCTGTCATCTTTGACTAGTACATGTTAATATCATGAGCTGTTTTGTTTAAACTTCTGTCAGTTTCAGCATATAACCACATAACTACGTCATTCTTTGTACTTAAACTGGATGCTCTGTGAAGTGCTCCAGCTGTGAACCTTTCAACGCATTTTAGAAGCAAAGTGAGGCTCATTAGCAGGACGTATCCTGAAGAAGAGGGATTTTAAGTGTCAGCCTCTTTATTCTATAGGATTTATCTTCTCAGGGTCTGTGATGCTCCCGCATTCCTGTCAGATCTGAGATATCAGTGTTTTGGTTTTTCTTTCAATTAAAGCCTTTCAATGACAGATTTCCTGGAATCTTTAAGTATTTCTTTTAAAAATATTGTGTTTTTGGCATAGACAAAAGCAGACATCTAATTTCTAACCGGCGACTGACAATTTTGCAGACTGATGTGAGACCCCAACCCAGTCTTTTCGTGTTGCACAGCACGATTTTAAAAGCAATGTATTTCTACTGCCTGCAGCACGTCTTTTTCTCCGGTCGGGTCGAGGAAGACCGGAAGCTGTGTGGTTCATAAAAACATGTTCTTACTCAATATCAAGCCACAGTTATTGCTTTTATTTGAAATCGTATAATTTCGGACTTTTGTTGCTGTCTGTGAGGAAAATAAATGGGGCTCAGAGCCTCAGGATACTGAAATCTGTATTTTTTCAATCTTTTTTTCCTTCTAATTTGTTATTCTTTTCAAAATAACACACTGTTATTTACTCACCAATAACACACAATTATCCTTGCTTTTATTTATTGGTTTAATTCCATAATCTCGGTCTTTTTTGGCCGTCTTTTTTGGCCGTCAGGAACTGAATTTCCAAATAAAAATAACCGGAAACAGACGTAGGCATATCGAGCGATTACCCAAGATCCTCAGCTATGGTTTTAAGCTCGCTTATTGGATGTTTTAGCCGCAATGCATGCTGGGATTTGGTGTTTATATGATATGAAATCTCTCTCTGTACTCCCAAAGCGAGAGCTGTGTCCGGGTCCTCTGCAGTAAGTCGGACCCATTTCCGGTGAGGGTTGGCCTCCGCCAGGGCTGCGCTTTGTCACCAATCCTGTTTGTAATATACATGGATCGGATTTCGAGGCGTAGTCATGGGGGAGGGGGTCTGCAGTTTGGTGGACTAAGGATTGCACCACTGCTTTTTGCAGATGATGTGGTTCTAATGGCTTCATCGGTCTGCGACCTTCAGCACTCACTGGATCGGTTCGCAACCGAGTGTGAAGCGGCTGGGATGAGGATCAGCACCTCCAAATCTGAGGCCATGGTTCTCAGCAGGAAACCGATGGACTGTCCACTTCAAGTAGGGAATGAGTCCTTACCCCAAGTGAAGGAGTTCAAGTATCTCAGGGTCTTGTTCTCGAGTGAGGGAACAATGGAGCGTGAGATGGGCCGGAGAATCGGAGCAGCGGGAGCGGTACTGCAGTCGCTTTACCGCACCGTTGTGACGAAAAGGGAGCTGAGCCAGAAGGCAAAGCTCTCTGTCTACCGGGCCATTTTCGTTCCTACCCTCACCTATGGTCATGAAGGATGGGTCATGACCGAAAGAACGAGATCGCGGATACAAGCGGCCGAGATGGGTTTTCTCCGCAGGGTGGCTGGTGTCTCCCTTAGGGATAAGGTGAGAAGTTCGGTCATCAGGGAGGGACTCGGAGTTGAGCCGCTCCTCCTTCGCGTCGAAAGGAGCCAGTTGAGGTGGTTCGGGCACCTAGTTAGTGTGGGAATCTGACGTCATTGTCACCTGATGCGGTCACATGACCGGTGACCGAGTAAACAGGAAGCCATAAAAAGTTTGCCGTCAGTTCAAGAAAGTCTCTCTTGGCTGCCTGTCACTGGTCTTCTCCCTCTCACAAAGGTAGGAATAACAGTTTTAAGGTGGTTTTATGTTCTTTTAAATTAACTTATGCAAGTGGCTCATTTAGTTTGGTTTTATTAGGGCGAGTGCAAGACGAGAGTTTACCATTGACGGAGGAAAACTCTCCCGACAGGCACAAGACCGGGTCTGTTATGAGTAATTTGCTTTTAAATGGCGTTTTTAAACCGACGTTTTTAATTGTGTTTTTAAGCAACTTATTTATGTGTTTTTACAGAGCTTAATGTACACAACCGGCCCAGCTACCCGGGATATTAAGTGACCATTTCCCCGGCAGGATTAAGCCGAGTTGGAAATCTACTCTGTGGAAGTATGCCTTGTTTTTAACTCTTTCATTTTATATTGAGTTGGTGAATGAGGCTGGCAACTAACATGTTATGTTGTTTCCTTTTCAAAAGGACCAGGCCAGCCACTGTCCTATAGTGTTTCTTGTGTATTTTCTTACCCATTTTCTTCATGTGCAGTGTATGGCAGTATAATCATTTTAATATTTGTGTCGTAGGTTGCGCTCCTCTGCGGCGTAGGCCTGGGCCCGGGTGGAACGCTGCCTGCCTTCAGTGTAGGGACTGCACGGTGTGACACTTTATTTTCTGTATGCTAAATAACTCACTGTTATTATTTTATAGAGATTGTGGTTTAAATATTGCATGCTTATGTTGTTTTGGTGTGTGGCTTTTCTTGTTTTTGTCCCTCACGATTAGCAGGCACTGCAACCCAGCGGACCGGGCCTGCCTGACTGAGGAGGGTAACTTATATATGTATTGAATTGTATTTGCCATTTTTATACTGGACATGAATCGACATTTTAAACTGTTTCCAAACACTTATTAAATAAATCTGTGTTATGTTTTTGGAATTCATGCCTCTGTCATAATTGGACCGATTAAGGGAAGCTTTAAACAAAGCGATCCACAACTTACATTTAGGGTCCACGGGTTCCTCCTGCCCCTTAGCAGGAGGTGGCGTTGTCAAGTACTAGCTTTACATGTGGCAACCTCAGTCACGGTTACCACATTTTGGCGTTGTTGGCAGGATTGACTTAAAAGAGGCATGAATTCCTGTATTTTTGGTTTCTTTGGTTTGTTTTGTTTATTGAAATAGACAGTGGCTGGCGCTGGACAACGGGACGAAGGCCCTTGGACTTGGATGAACCTGTAATGGAAACCAAAGGCCATTGACAACAAATGTGACCCCATTGCTGTTTAACTGTATTGCATATATCTCGAACACTTGTTTCTCATTTTTTTGCAAAGTTATTAACCAACCTACAAAAATGAGTGTTGATCAAGAGGTGGGGGAACTGTTTGCTCTGCGTGAAGAGGTACAGAGACTGCGTGTGGCGAATGAGCATCTACTCCAAGAAAGAGGTGCCAGTTCAGATGCAGCTACTACCAGTGCAAATACAGGTGGCTTACCTCCGAGCGGTAATGTAGCCAACTTGTCTACACCCCAAGTTGCGCGTTTTGTGTACATACAAAGAGAGAGAAAATGTCCCTACTTTTCAGGCTCCAGCTCTAAGCTTGACATGTCCATATATGATTGGATAGAACAGTTGCAGTCACGTTTGAGAGACAGGCACATGACTGCCAGAGAGAAGGCCCTCTTTCTTTATGATCATTTGGAGGGGGAAGCAAAAACTGAAATCAGATTTCGTTCTTTGGTGGAAAGGGAAAATCCTGATACAATTTTAGTCATTCTGAAAGAGCTGTATGGTTCTTCCTCCTCCTTTGTAAGCCTGCAAAAACAGTTTTTTGATCGAAAACAAAGAGAGGGAGAGTCTTTAAAGGAATTCTCCCATTCTTTGTGGGAAATGATTGAGACTATCAAACGTGCATATCCAAATAGGTTGATGGAGCCAGATATTCTGGCTAGGGACCAGTTTGTGGAGTATGTGCGGGATATGGCCTTGCGCCGCGAGTTAAAGAGTCTCATAAGGCAACGTCCGGAAATTTCTTTTTTATCACTGCGTCAGGAGGGAATCAGGTGGGCTGAAGAGGGTGAGAGGCCTGCAGGACATGCTCAAGCTGGCCTACATCAATGTGGGGCAGATGTAAATTTAGGTGGAGCTTGCCATGCTGTTGGGGCTGGACCCGATCTGGTTTCTTTGCAAGAACTATTTAAGAAACAGCAGTTGCAAATTGAAAGCATTATAAAAGGTCTGTCTAAGATGGAAACTGTACTTGACCAATCTGTTTCTCGTGTCAATAAGCCCAACTACCAGTTTACTGCAGATGGCCAACCCATTTGCCTCCGCTGTCGGAAGCCTGGGCATGTCCTCCGCCAGTGTCGCCAGGGTCAGAGGCCACAAGCATCCAGCGTACCCAGTGACCGGCCAGAATGCAGCCCGGCTCCAGCTGCTGTAATATCGTCAGGTATGGGTTTTGCAGAAGAATCAATCGCTAATGATCACATTGTTTATGATGGTCACCCTAAGCAGGCCCCTCCCCTTGCAAACAACCTGCGACCCCTCATAGGCAAATGTCCTGTGGTAGAGGTACAGATGGGTGGTGTAAAGGTAAAGTGTTTGCTGGACACAGGTTCTATGGTCACAACCATAACAGAGTCACTCTTTAAAAAGGTGTTTCAACACTGGGATGCCCCTAAACTTAAAACATGCGGGTGGTTAGCTTTGAAGGCTGCCAACGGCCTAGAGATTCCCTATGTTGGATATCTTGAGTTGGATATCCAGGTGTTGGGTAAAAAGATTCCAAGTCGTGGGGTCTTGGTGTTGAAAGACACTGCTTCTGCCTTACAGCAACACAATGTGCCAGGGCTTTTGGGGATGAATGTAATCACAGAATGCTACAGAGAGCTATTTGCCCAACAAGGGGACGCATTGTTTTCCTCTTTGTCTGCCTCTTTGTCTGCCATCCAGGCAGAGACAGGCTGGGGGCCAGCTCTCCGCTACTGTCACAGACTCGAGGCCTGCCCACTAGTTCCGGGGGGTAGTGTTCGTGTCCTCAGCAGGACTGGGGAGTTTATACCCGCTGGATCAGTAAAGTTTGTGCAAGTGACCTGCCCAAAAATTCCATACGCTCCGCCCACCACCATGCTTTTAGAGCCTGGGGGCTCAGATCTTGCTCCAGGCCTGCTTTTGTCCCCTTCCCTAGTGACAGTCGAAAACGGTGTTGCTTTTGTGCCGGTGGTTAATGTGGGAGCCACCGGAGCTGCAGTCCACTTTAAACAGGTGTTGGGTACATTGCATTTTGTTGAGGGGATTGAGGGGTCAGAACTGAGTTTTGAGGAGGAACATGTGGAGGGTGAAGTGGAGGAAGTCGTGACGGTAGTCAGCGCACAGGTTGTTGCAGAGGCCCCAGTTACCATTTCTGAAACTATTTCAGCCTTACGTTGGCCAGGGCTTTCACCTGCAGAAGAAATGCAGGCAAGGGAGCTGATAGGGAAGTATAGTCAAGTCTTCGCTAAACATGAGGGAGACCTAGGGTGTACTGATGAGATTGTACATGAGATTCCACTTCTTGATGAGGTCCCTGTCCGCCAAAGATATAGACAAATTCCCCCTACGCAGTGGCAGGCAGTTAAGGATCACATTAAGCAGCTGCTTGATAGTAAAGTCATCCGGGAGAGCAGCAGTCCTTATGCTTCCCCCATTGTGTTGGTGCGCAAGAAGACTGGAGAGATTAGGATGTGTGTGGATTACCGGCAACTCAATGCTAAAACTCGGAAAGATGCCTACCCACTACCCCGCATTGAGGAAACTCTGGATGCTCTTGCTGGCGCTCAATGGTTCTCCACATTAGATCTGGCAAGTGGCTACAATCAGGTCCCTGTCGCTGAGAAGGATAGAGCCAAGACAGCCTTTTATACGCCTTTTGGACTGTTTGAGTTTGAGAGAATGCCTTTTGGCTTGTGTAATGCTCCTGGGACTTTTCAGAGACTTATGGAAAGAATATTTGGTGACCAGAGCCTTCAGTCAGTCCTTCTCTATCTGGATTATGTCATTGTTTTCTCTACCTCCATAGAACAGCATCTGCAGCGGTTGGAGATGGTCCTCAGCAGATTCCAAATGAAAGGCCTGAAGGCCAAAATGAGCAAATGCCACTTCTTTCAGAAAGAGGTGCAGTACCTTGGACACCGGGTGTCCAGTGAAGGAGTGGCAACTGATCCAGACAAGATTTCTGCCGTGGAAAACTGGAGGGTACCCCGAGATGTGACTGAAGTAAGATCTTTCCTTGGGTTCTGCAGCTATTACCGTCGCTTTGTAAAGGGGTTTGCACAATTGGCTGCGCCCCTACATCAACTGGTGGCAAATGTCATCAGAGTAGCCAAAGAAAGCAGAAAAAGGCCAGCAGTTATACTGCCTACCATGTGGACGGAGGAATGCAATCACAGTTTCAGTGAATTGAAGAGGATGTTTACTAGTACACCCATCTTAGCCTTTGCCGACTTCACAAAACCTTTTGTCCTTGAGGTGGATGCTAGTCATCAGGGATTAGGAGCTGTACTGTCACAAGACCACCAGGGCAAATTAAGACCGGTGGCCTATGCAAGTCGTTCACTGAGGGGTTCAGAGCGCAACATGGAGAACTATAGCTCTATGAAACTAGAGTTCCTGGCACTGAAGTGGGCAATATCAGAGAAATTCAGGGAATATTTGTTGGGCAGTAAGTGCACAGTGTACACTGATAACAATCCCCTAAGTCATTTTCAGAACATTAAGCTGGGGGCCACTGAGCAAAGATGGGCAGCTCAATTAGCAGCTTTTGACTTCACTGTGCATTACAAACCTGGAAGAAACAATGGAAATGCTGACTCTCTCTCTCGCCAGTACAGTGACCAGGATGTGCCTCAAGAGCAGCCGAACCAACATGCCAACACCTCCTCAAATATTTCGCCTGACGTCGAGAAACCTGTGGTAGTGGCACAGCAGCAAATCGGAGTCTTCCCAAGCAGATCACCAGACGATCTGGCTACACTGCAAGGTGCTGACCTCACCATTGAAGTCTTTCTTTCATTCTGGAAAAGAGGAAAGCCACCAAATATGGAAGAGAGGTTACTACTCTCAAAGGATGTCAAGCGTCTTGTCCAGCAATGGGATCGCATTCTGGAAAAAGAGGGTGTACTGTATAGGCAGGTCACAGCCCCTCATGGGGAAGTCTATGCACAACTGCTTCTGCCCATGTGCCTGCACGAAGAACTTTTAAATAACCTCCACGACAAACATGGACACCAGGGGGTGCGACGGACCACTGACCTGGCCAGGCAGAGATGTTACTGGCCTGGTATGGGGGCTGATATAGAGAACCACTGTCGGAGTTGCCAACGCTGTGTATTGTCGAAAGCTGTCCAGCCTGGGGTGAAGACCTACCAGGGTACTCTGTTGGCCACCCAACCAATGGAGATACTGGCCATAGATTTCACCTTGCTGGAGCCTGCAACTGACGGTAAAGAGAATGTGCTGGTCATGACCGACGTGTTCTCGAAATACACGCAGGCGGTGCCAACTAAGGACCAGACTGCTCTCACGGTAGCGAAAGTCCTAGTCGACAGCTGGTTCAACCGGTTCGGCGTACCAAAGAGAATACACTCTGATCAGGGGAGAAACTTTGAGAGTGCCCTCATCCGGCAGGTTTGCCAGTTATATGGGATTGAGAAGTCCAGGACTACGCCATACCATCCACAGGGAAACGGCCAATGTGAGAGATTCAACCGGACACTTCACGACCTGCTCCGATCTCTTCCCCCGGAGAAGAAGCGTGTATGGCCAAAGTACATCTCCCAGCTAGTGTGGGCATACAACACCTCAGCACATCGCTCGACTGGGAATACCCCTTATAGCTTAATGTTTGGTGTGCCACCACGGGTCCCTGCAGATTTTCTCTTGGGAGAAGGTACCCCAGAAGACACAACCAGCTCCTGGGATGAGTGGGTCCAGCAGCATCGGGAACGGCTACAAGTAGCAAGAGACTTGGCACGAAATAACCTACAACAGGCAGCAGACTACCGACAGCAACATCACAACCAGCAGGCACGCGATGCAGGTTTTACAGAAGGACAGCTGGTCTACTTGAAGGATCATCAATGTAAAGGTCGTCGCAAGATCCAGGATGTCTGGTCACCAGTTATTTATCTGGTGGTTAGAGTGCCCACTGAGTCTGGTGGGCCGTACACCATTACCAGAGCTGATGGCACTGCTGATGTTCGGCGGGTGCATAGGGCCGAGATGAGGGCAGCGCATCTTGAAATTCTACCATCTGCACCAATGACACTTAACCCATGTCTGTCGTCCAGCAACCAAGACATCCCTGCCAGTGACTCCGGCAGTAGTGAAGATGAAGAGATCCTGGGTTGGAGAAGTAAAAGAAGACTCCCTCAAAACCCTGATTCAACTCCACAGGATGTCCCACAGCCCTTCCCCAACCGAACATCCAGCACCCAAGGTGCAGTCAATGGCGATTCAATCATACTCCCTGGTAGGCAGGAGGCACTACCATCCCAAAGAGAGGCGTCAGCTCCCAGAAGAACAACCCGGGCTACTGCTGGAAGAAACCTAAACCCACATAACCTTCCAAGGTCCACAGTGACTAGCAACAACGCAATGGGTGTGGTGAGGGCGGCTGCTCCCTGGGTGCCTGAAATGGTTAATGCCCACTTGTTTAGACCCTGGTTGTGAGTAACTTGTCGTCGGGGCGACGACACTTTTTGATGGGGTGAATGTGGGAATCTGACCTCATTGTCACCTGATGCGGTCACATGACCAGTGAGCGAGTAAACAGGAAGCCATAAAAAGTTTGCCGTCAGTTCAAGAAAGTCTCTCTTGGCTGCTTGTCACTGGTCTTCTCCCTCTCACAAAGGTAGGAATAACAGTTTTAAGGTGGTTTTATGTTCTTTTAAATTAACTTATGCAAGTGGCTCATTTAGTTTGGTTTTATTAGGGCGAGTGCAAGACGAGAGTTTACCATTGACGGAGGAAAACTCTCCCGACAGGCACAAGACCGGGTCTGTTATGAGTCATTTGCTTTTAAATGGCGTTTTTAAACCGACGTTTTTAATTGTGTTTTTAAGCAACTTATTTATGTGTTTTTACAGAGCTTAATGTACACAACCGGCCCAGCTACCCGGGATATTAAGTGACCATTTCCCCGGCAGGATTAAGCCGAGTTGGAAACCTACTCTGTGGAAGTATGCCTTGTTTTTAACTCTTTCATTTTATATTGAGTTGGTGAATGAGGCTGGCAACTAACATGTTATGTTGTTTCCTTTTCAAAAGGACCAGGCCAGCCACTGTCCTATAGTGTTTCTTGTGTATTTTCTTACCCATTTTCTTCATGTGCAGTGTATGGCAGTATAATCATTTTAATATTTGTGTCGTAGGTTGCGCTCCTCTGCGGCGTAGGCCTGGGCCCGGGTGGAACGCTGCCTGCCTTCAGTGTAGGGACTGCACGGTGTGACACTTTATTTTCTGTATGCTAAATAACTCACTGTTATTATTTTATAGAGATTGTGGTTTAAATATTGCATTCTTATGTTGTTTTGGTGTGTGGCTTTTCTTGTTTTTGTCCCTTACGATTAGCAGGCACTGCAACCCAGCGGACCGGGCCTGCCCGACTGAGGAGGGTAACTTATATATGTATTGAATTGTATTTGCCATTTTTATACTGGACATGAATCGACATTTTAAACTGTTTCCAAACACTTATTAAATAAAGCTGTGTTATGTTTTTGGAATTCATGCCTCATAATTGGACCGATTAAGGGAAGCTTTAAACAAAGCGATCCACGACTTACATTTAGGGTCCACGGGTTCCTCCTGCCCCTTAGCAGGAGGTGGCGTTGTCAAGTACTAGCTTTACATGTGGCAACCTCAGTCACGGTTACCACATTAGGATGCCACCTGGGCGCCTCCCTAGGGAGGTGTTCCAGGCACGTCCAGCTGGGAAGAGACCAAGGGGTAGACCTAGGACCAGGTGGAGGGATTATATCTCTTCGCTGGCCTGGGAGCGCCTTGGGATCCCCCAGTCAGAGCTGGTTGATGTCGCCAGGGAAAAGAAAGTTTGGGGCTCTCTGCTGGAACTGCTACCCCCGCGACCCGACCACGGATAAGCGGGAGAAGATGGATGGATGGATGGATGATATGAAATCCGGAAAACATTTTAAAATAATACTTAATTCCGAGCGCTCTTGCTTTTCTCTTTGAAAGTCATCACATAACGGCATTGTAATACACGGTTCGGCTGCATTGTATATTACAGATCTGCCGTAGTTCTTTATTTATAGAGCCCTGATGAGAAGACCTTTGGAAAAACTGAGAAAATGCCGCCGAAACTGAATACTTGACGTGGATCATAAATATATTCAACAATTAAACAACATCTTCAATTTCTCTTCACACAATACGTCTCCTTGCAGTATCAACACTAATTCGGCTGACTTTTACATTTGATCTAATTCACAGATAGGTTATATTTACACCAGAACGGTGCACAGCTGATATAAAAGGACTGTAGTTTTTAAAGATATTACTGATTTTCTTTGAATGTAAGAATGTAAATACTGAGTCTGAAATAGTATAGCAATATGCTGAAAAATTATGTGAAAGCATGCATAAAACTACACATTTTCAGATGTTGTACGAAAACAAAAGTGTCCTACACTAATAATACAAAGTTATTATGGCTGTGTGTACCTTGTGTGCACTGCCTAGTGGTTAAAGCACGTTATTGAATTATTGTGTTTTATTTGATTAAAAAAATATTAAGAGTACATACTTTCATAGGGGGAAAGTATAAATATAGAATATAAAAAATCAAGAAGATACTATAAGTGATCTCTACAATAAAACAGTTTAGTGCAGAATGTACAAAGATATTAATAGGAGGAGGTGCAAAACAGAAAAACGAATTAACCTTTATTTAAACATTAAATAACAGATTAAGGTCTTCTTTTAAATGAGAAAAAAACTTTGGGGGTATCTATCTACAGATAAATATTAAGCCTGACAAAGTACTTAACGTCTAATATATTGCTTTCCTGCAATGTTAACTATGTTGAAGCACTTATTTTAACTGATATTATACATATGAATTATACTCGTATGTATGTAGATAGAATAAGAAATGTGCAGAATATGACAGTTTAATGGTGGAGGTACACACATATTGATAGATGTCTTGTAATGCACTGTTGAGGAACCTGTGACCCAAGTGTTTCATTCATTGCATAACTACACCGTAGTTGTGTATATGATATGTCAATACACCTTTGAAAATCTTGAAAGGGATGTGCAAAATAGCCATAATATACAGTCTTTAATTAACTATTAGTAGAGAATAACGAGTAATGAATATACTTTATTACTCATTTCCATTCATGTCAATTGCAGATACATGTTTAGTCTTCTCAAGCACCAACTATCAAATATCTCTCCTGATTGTTGGCACTTGACAATCACCTTACCTGAATTTTACTCAGGTGTAACTAAAGTCTGATTTAAGGGTTGTTTATATTTCACATAATTAATCAGAATCTGCAAAGTAACTCAAATAAATGCAGTGGAGTAAAAATACCAGGTTAACCTCTGAATTGTAGTGGAGTAGAATTACAAAGTAACAATGAGCTGTCATGTGGGTATTAATGCTGCGCATTATGGACACAAGCGATTTTCACCCATTTATTAATTATATGTTTTACATTTGATAACACCAATGTGTTTAATACTGGCAACTTCTAATTGTGGTAAAAACGAAAACGTTCAGTAGAGACGTCCCATAGAACATTTTGCGAAACACAATAGCCAGCATGTGTAGTTCTGGGGGGGCGTTCGATTCCAGTTTTGGATAGTCTGGCGTGGTTTCGTTCCATTTCACACAGCTGTTTGACGCTCTGAGTAACCTTACGGGGACTGTAGTCCTAAACGATAGCTGGGGATTATGGGTAGTGTAGTGTCTTCGGCCATCCTAAACTCAGAAATGTTGACAATCGCAATGATGCTCGAAATGTCCCTTATAGGCCTACGTCTGTTTCCGGTTATTTTTATTTTGAAATTCAGTTCCTGACGGACGCCAAAAAAGCCCGAGATTATGGAATTAAACCAATAAATAAAAGCAAGGATAATTGTGTGTTATTGGTGAGTAAATAACAGTGTGTTATTTTGAAAAGAATATCGAATTAGAAGGAAACAAATATTTAAAAATACAGATTTCCGTATTCTGAGGCACTGAGCCCCATTTATTTTCCTCACAGACGGCAACAAAAGTCCGGAATTATACGATTTCAAATAAAAGCAATAACTGTGGCTTGATATTGAGTAAGAACATGTTTTTATGAACCACACAGCTTCCGGTCTTCCTCGACCCGACCGGAGAAAAAGACGTGCTGCAGGCAGTAGAAATACATTGCTTTTAAAATCGTGCTGTGCAACACGAAAAAAAGGGGCAAATCGTGTTGGTGAACACGAATCAATAGATTAAAAATCGTGTTGGTGAACACGAAATGCTGTGAGACTGGGTTGGAGACCCGTAGCTAGCAAATTGTATCTGCTTGAGCTTGTTGAAAACTGTTAAAGAAGTCTAAATAAAGCTTTTTATCAAACAGTAAATTATTTGGATTAGAGTTGGTATGAAAAAAACGTTATATCAGACTGTTGGATTGATTAGCTTAAATCGCATGTTTTCATTTCGATCATTACAAGTGTTAAAAGGCTTTCAAGATAAGAACTAGCTAATGTGTTGAGCAGACGCAACAATATTTAACGTTAGCTAGGGTTTAATGACTACATGTTTCCCAAATATAGATAAAAAAGACGTGACTAATGAGGTACTACACAGTGGTAGCCAAGGAAGTAACACCCAGTTTCTGCTTTGAGCTACTTAGCATGCTAATGATATCCGATAACGTCTACTGCTTCTATTTTCTTGATTCCTTAAATTTGTACGCTTGTGTTTTTGGTTTTCTAAGGTCTTGAATAAATACACCGTCAAATTCTTAAAGCACTACTGTAAGAATTACTCTTTATACACTGCTATGGAAAATGGCAATCTTTATAGCTCTGCAGTTACAGTTGCTATGCTTTGATTTGACAATTGTGTCATTTTTTTAATGTGGTGCCTTTGGTGTCCCCAGTACAAAATATGTTGTTTTTTGTCTAAATCTGGACAAATACTAATTACATTTTGTTTTTAATGTGTGTTAAATTGTTAATTTATTATTAATACAATGATATGCACATCTAAGTTGTTTTTTTTCATTTTAAAAGCATTGGTTAAAGGGATATCGAGGAGTTTTTCCATGTCCCCACTGCTGGTCATTCAACTTAGATCTAAAATATAGCTATTAAAAACAAAATTAATTTATAAATATGTTATTATTATTTGATTTAACTTGTCAAAATCTATCTAATCAAATAATGTTTTTATTCAAAATGTAAAAAAAATATATAAAAAAATAAGGTTTAATGTTTGTCCCCGAGGGTCGCTGTCCACCCTGTTGAGCTGTGTATCTGTCCCTTTAAGAAAAATACATATTTCTCAGTGACATCACACCTATGAAATTAAATGACACCAGAGGCGGGAAATTCAACTGAGGTAAGCTGTGTGGGTTTCTACTGCTCTTACAACTGATTTGGATGTTTCTGTCAATTTTGTTTGATGTGTTTGAATGTCCAACATGTCCAACCTGTTAGGCCTAAGTATGAAGGATATTAATCGAATTCTATTATTTTAAAAAGTTCCTTTAAAAAGTGATTGATTCCTCATAAAGTATCCAAGGTCATGCTAGCAAATATGCTAACACAGGCAGGGTAAAGGCTAACTTTTGCTCAAAATGTCCACCCTGTTAGTGTCCACCCTGTTAGGCTTATTCAACTAACAGGGTGGACAACATCCTAACAGGGTGGACATGTAAGTATTGTTTACTTATTACAACATTTGTTAATATTATATTAATATTATATTATTTATTGTTATATTATTATATTACTATTATAACATTATAATAATGTTTTTATAATATAATAAATGATCACCACCATTAGATCTATAGGCACAAAACACAAACTGCTGCAAAAAATCCTAGGGAAACACTGATGGGTATATTATCTAGTATATTATGTACACAAGGATTATAGGTATAGTACTTAAAGTAATGGCATGCATTTGTATAGGAATGGCAGTCATTTGCATTCAGGGCTCTTGGATTCTCCAAGAAGAGGGGGATGTTGGACAGGGATGCAGACCTTAATACTTTTCAGAGGAAGAAGAGTTCAAGCAGTCTAGAAAGTAAAGCCAGTATCCATACCTTCTTTCTTCGTGATGACGTGAGTCGTATGACAACTGGGCGCAAGCAGACCATCACAGTGAGGAAGAAGAAGATGCAGAAGCGACTGCTTTCTGACACACTCAAGAACCTTCACAGGAAATTTGGATCCGAAAACTCAGACAACGTGTCATACTGTCTTTTTTGTGCATGTCGGCTATTTTGGGTCGTGGCCCCTATACTGATGCTGATCGGGCCACGTGCCAGTGTAAAACCCATGAAAACCTCCAGTTCATGGCTGACACCCTCTACAGCCATGGGATTGTCGTCTCCAATAATATTGAGGAGATGGTTGACCGCACTGTCTGTGCCACAGAAATGAAAGCTTGCGCCTATGGTGATTGTTTAGAGTGCCGCCTCACCACTCACCCAACCCTGAAATCAGCCACAGAGGAAATTGTACAAGTTGTACAATGGTCTACTGAAAGGACAGGTGAGGAAGAGAGGAAGACCATTACGCTTAAAAACGAGGTCCAGAGCACTGAATCAGACCTGGTCAGCAAATTTCAAGAGAATCTATTCAAATTCCGTAAGCACCTTTTTAACATCAGGTGGCAATACAGTGCTTACAGACAGCTGAAAGCCTCCAAGCCAACGAGTGCTTAATCCACATCGATTTCAGCTAAAATTACTCTTGCAAATATCACAACGAGATCCAGTCTGTGCATTTTGGAGGGTCCCATCAACAGGCAACGCTGCACACTGGTGTACTGTACACCACTGAACAGACACCACTGTCATTCTGTTCAATCTCATCCTCACGATGACATGACCCACCAGCGATCTGGGCCCACCTGGAGCCTGTCCTGGAGATGGTGAAGACCAAGTGTCCAAAGGTGGAAAGGCTTCACTTCTACAGTGATGGCCCGGAAACCCAATACAAGCAAAAGGGAAACTTTTACTTTCTCTCCACTGAGCCATTCAGGCTTGGTTTCAAAGAACTGATCTGGAATTTCTTTGAGGCCAGCCATGGCAAAGGAGCTCCAGATGGCATCGGAGGGACATTGAAGCGGTCAGCGGACCGAATTGTGCGCTTGGGGGAAGATGTTCCAGATGCCATCACTCTTTTAAAAAAACTCAAGAGACTGGAATCAACAGTGGAGCTCTTCTTTGTCAGTGAAGAGGAAGTTGAAGCAAAAACAGAGGTAAAGATGCCCCGCACCCCTGCAAAAACATTCACAGTAGTCAAGTATTTTGAGGCCCTCTATACGTTGATAGTTATTGTTATTGGCCAAATATTTTGAATATTATATCTCATACTACTGTATATCCTCTCTTTTCACCTCAGGTCCCTGCTCTGACACCTATTAAGGGCACAATGAGGATGCAGGTGATCAGCGTCTTACCTGGGCATATCAAGTACAGGGACATCAGTTGTTTCTGTCAGAGGCAGGATGGTCCACTGGATTGTGCCTGCTTCGACCTGAAAGTAGCTACTGTGAATGGAGTTCCTGTGACCCCCCCAAATCAGAATGAAGAGACCCCATGGCGACCAGCGGCAGTTGACAGCACACACATTGGAGGGTGGTGCGTCATTAAGTATGACGATGATGTGTACCCTGGCATAATCATGGACGTGGAGGGCGATAGCATTCAAGTGAAGTGCATGCATAGAAATGGAGTAAACAAATACTTCTGGCCAAGACCACGTGAAGATGTCAGCTGGTATGCAGAGGAACAACTTATCTGTCTTATACCAGAGCCAAAGGCACTCAACAAGCGCTCAGAGCGTCCAACTTGAGAAGCTTACATGGAAGTACCTAGAAAATAACTTTATGTAAACTAAAAATGTACTCAAAGTTATGCACGATGATCAGAGCTCTTGGTTAAGGTGTTCAGGCTACCAAACCCAGTGGTGTTCCACAAGCCACTGGTGGTGGCAAAAAACGAGCATGATTATAGTTGGCCTCAGAAAAGTGCCTCATAAAGCCTTTGCCTACCTGTTTGAGCCCTCCAAGTTTTGGTGTTGGCCTTTCTTTTTCCGTGATTTTTTTTATTAGAAATTCTGCTGAATAAATGAATTATGAAGCAAATTACTGTCTTCTTCATTAGCTGCCATTTTCCTCAGTCTCCAACGTAGGGCAATAGCCTACTGTACGTGCCCCACAGCAGGAAAATATTATGACATCACACAGACTTGCTCACAGGTCCTAGGGGCGTACCAAAGACCCCAAATCAAATTCTGATATATTTTTTTAATTCTGTTAATATTTGTTGCTACTCTAAAGTACACATTCTATAAGAAAACCCTGCAACCACAGACACAGCAGACCTTTGGGACGGAGATAGCCTTATGAAGAAGCAAAGGCAGATACACAAAGTTGCAGCTCCAGCTCCAAATAGTGGGTATATCAAACCAAAACGATTTGATATATTCAAACAATTTTAATAATTTAATATAAAAGATTGTTTTAACAATAGAATTAATACTGTAATATTTTAACCAAAAATTACACTTTAAAATGATAGGGCCTGGAGAGAAGGTCCTGAAGGCCCTGACGGACTTCCACTGGTGTCCACCCTGTTAGACGTATGTCCACCCTGTTATGTTGGTATTTTTCTAGCATAGTTTAATGAAAATATCAAGTGTATATTTGTACTTTTATAAAGAAATGAGAGAGGTTGATTATATATTCTAGAAACTTTTAGTAATACTTATTGTATTTAAGTTTTCTCATGGAAAACAGTGGAAAAATATGCCACGTTGTCATAATCTACACTTGTTTTTCTTAATATATACTACTTAAAACTAATTAGGTATGAAATATATATCTAATTAGAGTTAGGGACATACAACTCTTGTTAAAAAGTCACTTTAATTGTAAGAATGCACTGAAAACTCATTTAAGTAGTTATGTGTATGTCCTTAACAGGGTGGACATATCCCGGGTGTCACGTGTTGTTAATATATCTATATATATAAAGATTTAGGTGCCTGAGCTTGACCAAAATGTTTTTTAGCAAATTAGATATGTTCTTTATAGAATAGAACATTAAAAAGTAGGTAAATCAACTATGTATTTCACCCAACTTGTGAAGTCCAAATGGCACCCTATAAAAAAAAATGACCCAATTGCTGTTCATGGGAAGGGTTTAGATTGAGAAGAATAAGCCCATTTAGTTATACATGTTGCCTTTTGTGGTTAAAAAATAGTGTCTCCACCACTCCAGCGTTCTTCTTTTTCTCTTTCAACTCATACTCAACATACATAATGTGAATCCATTTAAATGGTTACAGCTCTTGGAAGTGTTTTCTATGAAAACACAGTGCTGGAAATGGGTAATAAGTTAAAGGCGGGCATTTGTCGAGGAGGCCATTTTCCGCAAAGCTTACGCTAAAGATCAGTTGGCTTACAATCATTAATATGATAGTTGGCTGACACTCTGAAAAGCTTTGAGCTGCCTAGAAGAAAATCCAATTATGATCTTTGATTCCTCTCCAGAAACAGATTACTTATCTTACTAATGACATTTTCCTTCCCATTCATGCCCTCTGTAAATGAGACGATTGAGAGACCGTGTGGGTGTTCCAAATGTGTGCGGATGGTGATGACTGTCTATTCCTTACAGGTCTATCAGATGGACACCTCACATTATGTTTAAACGCTTTTCTTGCGATTCCCAGCTTCATGAGATGAACTTTATAAGGATTATTTAAACTCCTCCTTAAGGGGGCAAAAGAGGGAGAGAGGGTTTTTTCTGACTCTCACTATCTTTCCAAGGATTTGAATTCAAATGAGATCCAGACAGATGTTTATTATAAACTATCAGCCCATTTCATATTCTTTTGCAGAAGTCTGTCAGTTCCATGTAGGTCTCTTTAATTTTTACTAGGTACATTTAAAAAAGAGGAAATGTGGCTTGCAGCATTAAGAACCCATCCCAAAATATATTTTAAGCTCATGAAACTATGGCAACAAACTTTTTCATATTGTCAGCTTTTTTAATTATTGCCATTGTGAATTTACTTTTTTCTTTGAATAAAATAGTGCACTGTCCTTTTAAGTGATCCATAATTCATGACGATAAATATTTCTGTAGTTATAACACATTTTTAGAACCCTGAGGGCATCACATTGATAATTAGATCCTGGAAAGCTGTCTTTACAGTCATCATATGGGAATCACAAGCGGCAGTTCGCACATTTAGATTTAAGTACTTTCTGTAGGGGAATTAAATATTGTGGGGATATTTTTTAAAAGAAAGAAATGCAAATTCTGAACCATTAGCAATTTTTTTAAGTTTCCTTCTGTGTACTGGGATTATACGTCTTGTCACAGGATGTTGCTGGAGGATAGCACCAAAGTTCCTACAGTATGTAATACACCGAAGTGTAAGTACAGCACCTGCACAAATATTTCTGCCTGTGTGCCTCTGATACTCCCTGCGAAGCTCTGGCAACATTGCGTACACATTGGCACTAAGGTGGAGTCCTCGCTGCCAACCGTATGAGCTCCACACCTGAGGCAAAATGAGCAGCAGTCACACAGGCACCGAAAGAACCTGCTCAGCCCTGCTCTGGTGTGGTTTCAGACAACACAGAATAAGGCTTTCTTTCTTTGTGTGTCCTTTTCAGTGTCCTAACTGTAAATTACAATTGTGTTACAACCAGGAGTGTTAAGTAACTGAGTACATTTAGTGTACTTAAGTATCATTTTGAGATACTTGTACTTTTACATGAGTATTTCCATTTGATGTTACTTTGTACTTCTACTCCAGTACAATTCAGGAGTAAATATTGTACTAATACTCCACTACATTTATGTAGTACCTTTAGTTACTTTGCAGGTATAGGTTAATGAGTCTTGAGTTACATCTGAATTCAATTCACAAGCTACCCTGCAGTGAATGAAGTAATTAAAATGACTTCCCCCTTTACCGGCTTGATAAACACATCAATATATCAAAAATCATAATCAAAACATTTAATTTACAGTATATGATTGTAAAATGGGCAAATCTGCATAATGAGTATTTTGAGTTAACGTATATCTAGATGCCAATACTTTTGTACATTTACTTGAGTAACATTTTGAATGCCGGTTCCTGTTACTAAGTATTCCTAGTTCTACTTTTACTTAGTACAAGATCTTGGTACTTCTTCCACTTCTGGTTACAACTGAAGCGTTTTTGGTTTAAGAGCTGCACATGATTCAGCAGGTTTTCTTGGTAAGCAAAAAGGATGGTACGTTTGGGATTCGAGGAAAGAAACAGGGCGAAGGTAAGATGGACGGATCGACAGGCGGAGGTCACGGTTGACTCCTCTTTCCCTTCTTGTCTCGAATGATCAGTCTCTTCATTGGAATTCGGCAACATACGCGGCCGGGTAGTTAGCATCTCTCCAAGGTTAACATTTTTTGATGCAAGACTGAGGGATTCAGAGAAGTGCTGCTTTGAAGTTTCTTGTTGGAGTCAGAAGGGAGGCTGCGAGGCTGTTGAAGACTGTCTGCGATATTGACATTAAAACTGAACACATAGAATGATGCCAATTGAAATTTCATAGTGTTCCCTTCGGGTAGCTTGGGAGTTGGGCATGCCAGTGTGAGATGAATAATGAAACTTTCTTCGCTTTGCTCATTTTTTATTTAATGTGGAACTCTCCTTTGTTGCTCCCCGAAGCTCCGCGGGAGCCGGTGTGCACGTACTACAGGTGTAGAGTCAAAAGAAAGGAGTCAAGTTCTTATTTTATATATGCATGAAATTGGGCATGAAGGTTAAATGGTGATGAATAATCCTTTGTTGTCGATTTATGGATCTCGGCTGGCATTCACTATTGTTTGTCATCACGTGGTGAATGTGTAAAGCAGGATTGTGTAATGAGTTTTGGCTGCGTTTTGAATTAATATCCCCCCCCCCCTCTAGGATTAACAAAGATACCTTGGGGTATAATTGAGTCATACTATTGAATACATAAACTGTAGCATGAGGTTTCCCTCCATCTTTAATGGCGTGTTATTTGATGTTACCTGCATTAAGCAAGTACATTACCTACCACCTTGCATTCACTTTAAAAGGCTGTGTCTTGTTATGGAAATCTGAGACCCAATACTGTGGAGAGTACAAGTCAGAGTGATCAAAACAAATAAATGGTGAATCAGACAGAGTTGTCTTTCTGGTTATTTATTTGAAGCTTCAAATACATAAGATACAATACATATAGACACAGGTCTCACAGAGTATAGAATAGTCTGCGCGATTGTGCGCAGTACAATATGGTAGCAAGGCTTATATACAGGAAAGAGTGAGAAGGTTAGAAATCTGTCTTCACATGGTCACATTGTTATTAGACACCTGTCCTTGAGCTGTAGATAGTATAACGGTTCTCAGGAAAGGTTCTTGTGTGACTTTGTGTGAGTCTCAACCAAATAGCAGCTGTGGCCTTGAAGTGCTTGGGAATAAACCGCACATCTCAGGAAATGAGAAGCATTTTGTTACTTTAAACATATAAGGATATAATACAAATTTCCACTACAGTCTTCACTTACTTGGTACCGGGCTTTGCTGGAGGCAATGCTGCCAAAAGGGATGTCACGAGAACCTGTTTTTATTTTGTACCGTGGCATAAAATTAGAATAGAACATTTGGAATTTCCCTGGTAATGGTATTGACTACTTTATGGTATACAAACCAGCAGTAGGCAATGCAAATATTTAGAAAAAAATATTTTTGATTCGTTTTTTCAAAGTTACATTCAGTATAACCACTATCAACCACATTTCATTGGCTACATCTTAATGAAGCCTGCTTCACAATAAAACAGTCAATAAAGTGCTGTTAAAGTTCTTATAGATCCTCAAAAACCTTCCCTTTTTAACCGAATATAGTCCTTTTTTAAAGGATGGTAATAATGAATTTTGTCTTGTCTGATGTTTTGTCACCAAATTCCATTATAAGGCCAAAACCAAGTTTCATTTATTAAACTACATGTGTAGCAAAAGGATGATGTGTCCTATTCCTGTATGCTATAGACAAGCATTGTCGTCTATCAAATAAATAAAAAACGTGAGTGGCCGACTGAAAGACTGTTGCATTCCTTCATTGTTGCTGTATATAATGCATTGTGCATCAAATGTAGTCCAGCTCCTGAACACATATTACATTTACTCCCGTTTGAATAAGGTTGATTCAAAACTATAGTTCCCAGCAGATTTAGCAAATAACTTAGATTTTAGAAAATGTAACTCTGTTTTCTTCAAAGGATGTGTGTATTTAGTATAAGAATAATATGCTTTGGAAGTTGTAGATAAAGGTGGAAAGGAAAGTGTTGTTCTTTAACTGAGGCATCAAAAAACCTTTTAAACTTACACTGTAGATTTGAAGTCAAATACCTTACACTGAGAGCACATAGAGAAACAACCTGGGATGCTGAGTTAACAAAGAGCAACTTCATAGCCGCATAAGAAGCAAGGCTCCAGCTCCCATACAAGACTTATATCAAACTGGTGATATACGATTATAATACAGATAGTCAAAATAGCGCCTTCGTTGTTGAATCCGACTGTGGGCAATAGTTATATGCTTTATGCATTCAGGCAGGGACACTGGGAAAAAACGCAACAAGACTTTTTAAACATCTGTTGTTTCCCATTTGTCAGCTAACCTGCCTGCTCTCCTCTCATCCACTCTCCTCTGTTCTCTCTGAGTCATCTGGTAATGTGGCAGCAAAGCCCCCAGGGACTCCATGCCCACCTCTGAATCATAGCTCATCTCCCAAAAGGTTAATAACTTAATGAAAAGTCAAGGGCATCGCTTTGAGCCGTGCCACAGCAGTGGCTAGGGTAGCAAAAAAAAGAGAGGGAACCTGCCAGGGCGGTGTGTTGGATTTTGATTTAAGTAAACAAAGGGACTCACCTACTTCAGCTCATGGAAGGAGTGATGGTCTTTTTTATAAAATCAGGAGGTCAAGGGGCAAGAGGGTTGTTTGTTTCTCCCATTATGATTTTGTCTCCAAGGTATTTGGTGGTCGGGGAGATGAGAAATAAGGTGGCAAGGCACGGTGTCAAAAAGAAAAATGATTCCCTTAACCTTTTGTGATAGGAATTGAATCTTTTGCTCTGTCTGGTGGAGACCTACTATACTTCTGTGCACGGTGTTACGGTATGAGTCACTTTTCATTTCATCCAAAAGATCTCCAAAACGGGGAACAGTGGATTGTACATTTAAGAAAAGGTGGTATTAATATAATTGCCTTGTTCATGAGGTTTTCACGCTTTTAAAACCCTCTGGGAGTTAAAGTGGTCCAACTGTGAGACTGTAGGATCAGCGAGTCATGATAATTAGCAATTACATCCACAATCACCCATGTTAATTCACTTAGCAGGAGGTCGGTGTAATTCATTCTTATTTTTAGAAACTAGGACTGACAAGAAATGAATGCACCTAAAATAAGTGGCATTTATGAAACAGTTTTCCATTCTCAGGGGCAGCCACAGTTATCTCTCGTTGAATTGTGTCCTGTGTACTGTACTGTAAAGCACTGAACATCCGTGTTGAGAAGGGTGCTATATAAATAAAGTTTTACTTACTTACTTACTTACTCTGTATCCTGTTCCACAAACACTTTTAAACACACACAGTGGCGGGACCAGGGGGGAGCTAGGGGGTGCTGAAGGACCACCCAGGATAGCCATAGCACCCCCTAAGCACCCCCAATAAATGTATGTGTCTTTATTTTTTTTTATGTGTGAAATTCATAATTTGAAAAAGGATTGATTTCGAAGATAATATACAGTAAAGTACAAGTAGCCTACTTCTGGGTCTCTGTTACCTCATTCACACCAACGCAACTCCGGTTCAAGCTCCGTGCAAGAGCTTTTCAGGTTCAGAACCGCTTCTTCGGTTTAGCTCCGGCTCTTTTCACACCGCCCAGAGTCCGACTGGCGCTGCGTCATCATTTGCGTCATGGCGTAACCGTTTGCGTGCCTGCTTCATAAAGCCAAACCGCACGGAAACCCCTCACAGCTCACACCGACAACAACAACAACAACAACAACAACAACAACAACAACAATGGCCGATTGTGCTACAGCTTCCTCTTTACCTCTTCGGAAGCCCAGATTCCCAGTAGGTAGCTGGTCTCTTCAGTGGACCACTGCTGCTTTTAAGTTTCTCCATTGTTGTGTAAAACTGTATAAAAACGCGGGCTTTTTGTTGTTGTTCAGGAGTTGATCCCGCCCCTGCCCCGACGTAAGCGTGACATATGCGGTGCTTTTTCTTCAGCCGGACAAGAGGCTGCTCCGCTGCGGTGTGAACAGGAAAACCCGGTGCTTTTCAAGCTCCAGCTCCGAACCGGCCCTGAAACACCGTTGGTATGAATGAGGTAAGACAGAGAGAGCGTGCACCGGCACCGGAGATCGTTGTGGTTAGCATCTGGTGCTAGCTACGCTAACGGATATAAGGAGCTTTTTCAACAACAAGGTGGAGGGAGAACTCTCTCCTGTCTCAGATAACCTCAGCTCAGGTGAAGTAAAGCACTCTCTCAGTGTTTAGATAGTGAACTTTAGTCTAAGTTATCTCAGTGAGTCTCAACCGGTTTGGTCACGATTAATGTCAATATGTATTTCCGAGGCACACGTTTATATGATCATTAGGGGAGAGTGGGGTAAGTAGTGCCAATTTTTACTTAAAGTGCCTTTAAAGCAAGGGGATTACAGTAATGCCTCCAACTAAAATATGTACATATAGTTTAGGATGTTGTGCATCCCTGGGAACAATCACTTCGGATCTTAAATAAACTGTTTGAGAAATATAGCTTTAGAAAAAAAAGTGGTTTTGTGGCACAACTTGCCCCCGGTGCGGGGTAAGTTGTGCCATTAGAGACAATACACTGGGGTAAATTGTGCCATTGATAATTGAAGTAAAACAGATCATTTTAATCTCACAAACAATAATGCTATATAAAAGCAAGACAAATTCAATACAAAATTATTTATTTAATGTTTATTTAAAGTTTTAACAACATCAAAGGCCACTTTTCTATAACAAGGCCTATGAACACTTAACATCCTACTTGTCCAATGCTGCGGGGAAATATGAACTTCTGTTCCCTTCTGGCTGTACCACCGAGTTTTGTGGTGTGGCCAATTTGCTTAAACAAGGCCTAGCGCCACATGAACACATACTGAGAACAAAATAAAAATTCCAAAATGAGCACCAAATCATCTGCAAATCATCTGCATCTGAATCTCTTCACAGATTCGGCCTACTATTGAACATCCCACTTGTCAATGCTGCAGGGGAATGTGAACTTATACTCCCTTCTGGCTGTACCACCAAGTTTTTGTGGTGTGGGTAGTTTCTTGAGCACATCACCTCTAGGGATGACTCCTTCATCATTCTCTCTAAATGTGAAGATGGGCTTTCCATCAACAGACCTCTTACAACTTTGCTTCAGAAACTTTGCACTGATCTCGTCACCTTCAACATTCTCCACCAATCCAACATAGTTATAGGATTTTGACTTTTTACCTGCAAACTTCACAATGACAAAGTCACCAGCACACAGATCCTTGTCACCATCATCATCATTACTCTGGACATCTGAACTCTCATAATGAGTGGCATCGCTAAGTGGAATCGGAAAGTCACTCTCTTCTGAGCTACTGGAGAGCACTTTCTTTTTGGGCTTGGTTGGTTTTGACCCTTTCAGAGCCCCCTTCTTATTTCCACTCCTTTTCTTCTTTTCAGCCCATTCCTTTTCTCTGCTGTGTGTCTTCTCCAGGCCATCTTCTGCCTCATCATTGGTGGTGGAGCTTTTTTCTGAGCTACTGTACACAGCTGTTTTCTTCTTGGTTTTGGTTTGATTTGCAGCTTTCAGAGCCCTTTTCTTCTCTCTTTCATTCTTTTTCTTTTCCTGTTCAGCCTTTTTATCTTCTTTTTCTTTGTGAGCCTTCTCCAACTCCATCTTCTCAGGTGTGTCGGTCACGATTCTTGTTTTCACTTTCTTTCTTACAATTTATTTTTTCTTTCTGTGGCTTTTGGCAAGGGAAGAATGACTTCTGGAGACACATAACCCAAGTGAGCAGAAGAACCAGATTTGTCACTTGATAAGTGCTCGGGATTTGTCAGAGTGGCAGGTGGCTCTCCTGGGTCTGGATCTGCTTCAAGGAAAGGAAAGGAAAGGAACTGTATTGTCATTGAACACAGGGAACAACAAGATTACGTGGTCAGGTGGAGGGTAAGCCTGAGCCATGCCACTATGCGCACCGCCACTATTGGCCTACCAGACTTTTTTAAAAATACCTGTGACATGTGTTGGCTCATGAGATGGTCCAGGCAGGTGAGCAGCTGCACTGGTGGAGGGCTCTTCTCCAGGCAGGTCAGCAGTGGCACTGGGTTCATCTTCTGGATTTGCCCTGTCTGTCACCATTGATGGTGCATAGTCTTCTTCCGGGAAGATGTCCCTGTTGAAAGGGTATATGCCTGTTGCTCTGAAACCTGAGGTTATGTTTGTTGGTGACATTGCAGAGAGGAACGCTTGCTTCACAAGTTCCGAGACCTCATAGATCGATACGGTTCGCCCAGGATGTGATCGCATCCACCCATCCATCGCTCGGTTATAGTAGGTTTTGAGTGGTCCATAGACAGTTTTGTCTAATGGTTGCAAGCGGTGTGAGGGTGAGCATAATGACCCCATTCTCTTTAGCAATTGTCACTGACTTGAGTGAGATGTGAGACTCATGGTTGTCCAGAATGAGCAGGACTGGGTGATCGGTGGAGCAGTTGGTGTGGTGGATGAAGTGCTTCAGGAAGATGAGGAAGGCAATGAATGAATGAAAAGTTGATCAGCACATTGCAGTTTACAGTCAGATAAGTTGAAGCTATCCACTCCAAATAACTATCCAATAGCCTATACTTGATCTAACCTGCTTTTTCGTCTCTGGTCCAGCTGGCAGGCATGTCAATGCTATTTCTTTGTGCGAACTCAAAAGCCAGTTCACGGCATTTCATGACACCTATGCCATGAAACATTGCTGCTAGTGTCTTAATATGGTCAGCCAGCTCTTTCTCCATGTTCTCATTGAAGACTCGTTTGGCGACTGCTGTTCTTTCATAGCCTGGCTTTGTTACTTCTCCTATTTTTTTCTTATCCATATATCTTTTCATGGTCATCCTGTAGATCTTCATCTCCTTTCCAACCTGATGTATGGTCTTCCCCTGTTGCACCTCTTTCACTGCTCTTTCCAACTCCTCAAGAGGAGTTGAAACCCTGTCTGTCTTCCTTTTGTATTTGCGTGGCATGATGGATTTTGGTCTAAAATTAAGAATGTCACATAGTTTTAGTGATTAAATGTAAGAATACAATGTACAATAACAATAAAATACAATATAGTAATATATAGTAAATAATCATAAGTTGGGTTAAGTTGTGCCACTGGCACAACTTAACCCAGGCCCTTTGGCACAAATCACCCCAAGCCCACCATTTTGAAAAAAATGCATCCCCCAGCTGTTTTGAGCTAGCATCATGATAACTGTATAGACTCATGGTGTAGCTTACTAAAGCACTAAAACATGTGTGAACTGTTTTCAAAGTTGTCTAAATTGTTCAAACACAGCAATCAAAAAACCTTGATCATAGACATTTTACTTTGGAGGGCAAAAAATAGTTTTTTTAACTTAAATGTGCTTACCTCTCAAGCCATGTGTCTCCCTTCTTTGCAGGATGATTGAAATGGATGCCTCTTCAGAAATATGTGGTCACATGACCAACTTCTTCTATGGTTTTCTAGATAACAGGGGTGGCAATACTTGCCCCTTGGCACAAATTACCCCACTCTCCCCCCTATAGGTATAACAAAACAAGAGCATAAATGAAAAACAGGTATGAAATACTATATGACAGTAAAACAAGAATACAGTTTAAAAGGGGAGTGATTTGTAAAATATCCATAAAGAAAAAGTAAATCTGCTTACAGTTCTGTTTCATATGGGTGTTGAGAGATATTCATAGATCTCTTAATGTTGCTCTCAAAGTGCACCAGATTGATGCATTTATTTTCAATATTAAAAAATCTTCCCAGGGGAGCTTGCCCCCTGACCCCCCTAGAGGATGTTAGGTCCACCCCCCACTTATAAAAACATAGCACTTTAACCCTGCTTACACCTATATGCCGTGAGCTGACTATCGAGCCTTCATTGTAACAGTCGGTAATGTCCCCACACGCACATACACAGCGGGTACACTGTGTATGTGCGTGTGGGGATTGTTGCAGTAGAAGATTCAACTTTAGCGCCCGAGACATTAATGGGAAACCCTAAACACTTATTACTGTTTGAGTCTTATCCTCTCTCAAGGCTCTATCCAATCCAATCCAATCCACTTTATTTATATAGCACAGTTTAAAAACAGAGGGTTTGCCAAAGTGCTTCACAATGAACATAACATTATAATAAAATATAATATTACACGAATAGATAAAAAGCACACATAAGAAAAGATAAAAAAGCACACATAAGAATAAATACAAGGCACATAAAGGCTATGGACAGACAGTAAAAGCATACAAATAGGTATGACATAGGTCAGACTGACTGGTAAGCGAGGGAAAAGAGGTGGGTTTTTAGGCGGGACTTAAAAGCTTCAAGAGTGAGGGGGCAGGTCGTTCCAGAGCCTGGGGGCTACCGATGAGAACGCTCGGTCTCCCCTGGTATTTTTCTTTGTTTTTGGGACTACAAGCAGCAGCTGATCAGCCGACCTCAAAGCCCTTGAGGGGGTGTACACCTGTAAGAGGTCGGAGATGTACTCTGGGGCCAGCCCATTAAGAGATTTAAAAACAAACAATAAAATCTTAAAATGGACTCTAAAATGGACAGGAAGCCAGTGGAGCGAAGCCAGAACTGGTGTGATGTGGTCAAACTTGCGGGTTCCTGTAAGCAGCCGCGCCATAGCGTTTTGTACAAGCTGCAGCGAAGTCTTATTTAGGCCGGCATAAAGTGCATTACAATAATCTAAACGAGTTGAAACAAAGGCATGAATTACACGCTCAAAGTTTAAAAAGGATAAAACCGGTTTAATTTTGGACAGGAGCCTCAAGTGATAAAAACTGGATTTAACCACAGAGTTTATCTGTTTATCTAATTTAAAAGCACTGTCGATTTTGACACCCAGATTTGTGACCATGGGTTTTGCAAACTGTTGCAGGGAACCCAGGTCAATGGAAGGGACATCACCATTTGGTCCAAACACAATTACCTCCGTTTTGCTCTCATTTATATTTAAAAAGTTTAGCGCCATCCAGGCCTTTATGTCATTAAGACAGTCAACCAGGGGCATCAGAGAGCTAGTGTTTTTTCTTAGGGGTAGATATAATTGGGAGTCGTCCGCATAAAGGTGGTAGGAGACGCCATGTTTTCTAAAAATCAGTCCAAGGGGGAGAAGGTATAAGGAAAATAAAATAGGCCCCAAAATAGAACCTTGGGGAACTCCACAGGCATAAGGGGGCAGAAGAGGATGTAAAGTCATCAAGCGTAACAGAGAAAGATCTCTTGGACAGATAGGACCTGAACCACTCTAAGGCAGCGCCCCTGATACCCACACAGTGATCTAGACGAGAGATAAGGATGGAGTGGTCAATCGTATCAAAAGCAGCTGTGAGGTCTAAGAGCATAAGGATGGCAGAGTCACCAGAGTCTGTAGTGACCAGGAGGTCATTGAATACTCTTAGAAGGGCAGACTCAGTACTGTGAAGCGCTTTAAAACCGGATTGAAAAATATCGAAAATATTGTGTGCATGTATAAAAGACTGCAGCTGTAAGAGTACGGTTTTCTCCAATATCTTTGAAATAAAAGGAAGCTTCGAGATGGGTCTGTAATTTGAGAAGACAGAAGTGTCCAGATTAGTTTTCTTTATCAGGGGTGCCACAACCGCTTGTTTGAAATAAACTGGCACAGAACCGGACTCTAGGCTGCTATTTATAATTCTATGGACATTAGGTCCAATAGTGTCCCATACGTCTTTAAAAAGTCGAGGAGGGACTGGGTCTGTGGGACAAGATGAGGGTTTTAATTTAGCAACAATGTCACTGAGAGATGACAACGACACAGGTCCAAACTGCTGGAAGACAGCAGTGCATGTGAAGTCAATGGAGGGGTCAAAAGAGGGTGGTGAGATACTGGCTCTAATAGTGGAGATCTTGTCTATAAAATAGCAGAGGAATTTTTCACACATCTCAGTTGAAGCATCAATACAAGTGGATAAAGGAGAGTTTAACATAGCATCGATTATTTTAAAGAGAACATGAGGTTTGTTTAAATGACTAGAAATAATATCAGAAAAGTAACTCATCTTTTCAGCTTTTACAGTGCTCTGATACTTTTTCCAACTCTCTTTCAAAATGTCACGAGTTACATGAAGCTTGTCCTTCTTCCACCTGCGTTCAGCCTGCCGGCACTCACGCCTGGCAGCACGAGTGACGTCATTGAGCCAGGGTTCAGATTTTACTTTGGGGCGCATGAGTTTCAGGGGAGCAACAATGTCAAGAGCTCCAGTGCAGGAAGAGAGAAAGGCTGAGGTTAATAGCTATTGTCATTCAATTCTAATTTCTCTCCAGAACAAAGATCCAATCTCTGTCTAACATGGACAGGGTCTGCTTCATTTCCCGCGTGTTTCTCTTCCCGACTAGACAGTTACAACCTTTGGCATTTCCATAAAATACAATCTGCACCAAAGGACAGATTCAATGTTGGGAAATAGTCCCACAGTGTCCTGTATCTGGATAACATTCAGATGATATTTAAAGCACCCTATTATGCTTTTCGGGTTATCCCTTTCCTGCAGTGTATTCTATAGGTAATGGTCTGCAAAGGCTAAATTATTTATATATTTATTTTAATGTTACCTTTATTTAATCAGGATAGGTCTCATTGAGATTTAAAATCTCTTTCAAGAGAGTCCTGGCCCAAGAATGGTAACAGCACAGTTACAGATAATTTAATGTAAACACACAATCACAACACAGTCAAACAACAGTTAGCCAAAGCATTTACAGACACAGCAGCCTGCTTCAAGGTCATTTAGCGTCGCTTTGAGTTTCCTTAAAGAGACCAGCTCTCTGAGTTTCAGCTCAATTTGCAGCTGGTTCCGAGCCACTGGAGCAGCGTAACTGAATGCCCTCTTAGACTTGTGGTACAGTTAGAAGAAACAAATCCTCGGAGCGAAGCCGATAAGATCCTGTGCATTTTCGGTTTATGTAGATCCTTTGATAGGGAGGAAGAGCACCAAGAATAGCCTTATATATAAAGATGTGCCAGTGTTTCAGTCTACGCGTGGTCAGGGAAGACCATCCAACACGAGCGTATAGGTTGCAGTGGTGCGTCAAGGTTTTGAGGGTTGTGATGATGAATCTCAGTGCACCGTGGTAGACGGTATCCAGCGAGTGAAGGCACTGAGAAGATGCATTCATATAAACCACATCTCCATAATCCAGCACAGACAGAAAAATTGCAGACACTAGTCTCTTTTTGGCCTCGAAGGAGACTAAAATCTCTAAGTACTCTCCAGAGGGAGTTCTCCCCCTGCCTGAAACGCTATGGTACCATAGTGACATGACTACAGTATGTAACTCACGCTTCTATTGGCTAACGCTCTAACACATGATAGGCTAAGGGGCGGGACTTCTCTAAGCAGTTGACCAATCACAACAGAGCCGGCCAGCTAACCAGTCAGAGCAGAGTGGGCTCTGGTTTCAGACAGAGGGTGACATGAGGTGCTGCAGCACAGGCAATAACTGAACATTTGCATAATAGAACCCCTGTAACACTGCATATTGTATTTACAATTATTCTTTGGCCTGAATACAAATATGTTTGCATTGCATCTTGGTTTTCCCAGGCTGCTTGTCAATCAGAATCAGTCCTACTCCTCCTCCAGGCTGTATTGGTATTACACCTGAATCTGAAGTGCCACAAATGCCAGAAGAAGAATAACTCATTCACTGAAGCAGTTTAGCTACAGCAATAAAAGTTTACTAGCCTACTAACAAGACAAATACATGGATTAATCATATTAACTATGGGTTAGACTAAAGTATTATTGTCTTCACAGACTCTAATTTGATGCTGCTCCTTCTTCCACAGAGATCGTTCAGCGGTCAAACTGGTCAGGAATTAGATAAACGCTTCAATAGCTCATGGGCTTTTGGATTCATGCCTTTTTCCTGTCACTTTAATGAGACAAAGAATGACGGCTGATTTTAGTTTAATCTATGCTGCTGTTATCACAGTGTCCGCAGAGGATACTTCTGTACTGTAGATACCTGGCTCGAACAAAGGGGATTTCAACCATCAGATGTAATGTAGAAACCTTATCTTACTTGATATCCATCTACTTTTAAAAAACGACATCCAACATAGCTTTGATATATTGTCCTGACCAATGTATTAGTCTAGATCTAATGATACCAAGGCACAAATATGGTCTGGGAATTGTTAAAAAATACATATCATATTCTGCCTAAGGAATACACTGCTGGGAACCTTGAAACAAATTTGAATAACAAACACCTTTAGGGAAACAGAACACCTTTACTGTGGCCTTACGTAATTGTAATGAGCAATTAAGAATACAATTCGTAAAAAAAGAGAGCACACAATCCATCACACTGTTCAGATGGCCTATCAAGAGATTACTTGATAAGTTGCCCTGCCTAATCCAGTTAACATGGTCATTTTTCAGGTTTTAACGATTCATTTCCTACACAAAGTCCTGTCTGTGGCCACTTCTCTTTCTAAATGGGGGACCAAGGACAGCCATATTGATTTGACCAAAATACTTCTATTGTTGTTCCTGTGAGTTTATCTGGAAAAAAGACTAATTAGCAGCAGTTCTGAACACCATTTCTCTTTGAATACACAGCAGGTGTCACCATGTTGATTTTAAATGTAAATGAGTGTACAAAACCCAGAATCTCTCAGTACAAGTTTTTTCGACACCTACATTTATTTGCGCTTGTCCAAAAGAAAACAATCACAGCACAGCGCATCTTCCTGGAGCTTGCAGATCAAATACAATACTCATCTATCTAATTTGTTTGCGCTAAAATACACCATTCCATTGCTAGCGTTGACGATGCCACAAAAGAACTGGAAAATCCTTCTGACTTCCTAAAGTCAATATATGGCTACATTAAGCCTCCTCCCTGAGTTATCTAAATGGGTCTTAGACAGAAAACTATAGTTTGTGATTTGATGATGTTTGCATGTTATCAATCTGCAATCTAGTCAGTGGGTCTCTTTGTTTTTGTGTAGCCTAGTTTCATAGTGAAATCAGGTATGATTATATTTTGAATAAGTCATATCCCAAAAATTATATGGTGGCTTTATGGACTTGATAGCATGATGCCTTTGTTCTCAATGTAACAGTTTTCAGGGCATAAAAACAATAATCTGATGGCCTTCACACATTTAGATTTAGAAAAAGAGTTTCAATTTAATTGTCGCCTTTAAAATCGAAAGTCAAATCAAATTGCAGATTTGGAATCGTGACACCCACACTTGAATTGTTTGATATGAACATTCGTTTTACATACTGTGTATGTCTGGTCAGATTTGTACAACCAGTGAACATCATTAATTGAAGATCCCTCAACCCTGCACAATTATCATTTACCCAACAAATCTCATGAAATGTCCCATCTGCATGTGCAGCAGGACAAAAGAAAGAAATCCAATCTAGAGGCTGTGCTGCTTAATCTTGGTGTTCAATTCCAGCTGACAGATTCGGAGGAGATTTTCTTTTGCAAACTGAAATTTCACCATTAACCGAAGAATGTGAACCAGCAACCCTCGACACGGAGTAAATTGCATCAGATGCTATCATCAATCTCTGTTGGCAACATGTCTTATACATTTACCAGAGTGGAGGAGCAGTGGAGAGCTGGATGGTGCTTTATCTCCGCCATACAGGTCTCTTCAGAAAGTCTTGTGACAGGCAATGAAAGACCCTGTTCTATCAAGTCCTATTGTCTCTTCACACATTTGTACTGCAGCTCTTATTATTGGCTTTCTTTTTTCAAGTTTTGAATTTCTATATAAGATGGTAAGACTTAAACCAAAGCTTGTATGATCTCCTGTGCATCATTTAAGCCCATTGGACCCTTGTTCCCAGCTATACTCAACCATTTTAGAAAAGGAGACCACCCAAAGAAACTGCTTTGAAGAATAACCTCAGTATTTTTTGTATCAATCAAACTGGCTTTAAAGATCTTCACAGCACCAGCCATAAACTCATGAACACTAATGATCTACTGGCTCTTGATCTCATCAGTGCCTTTGATACGGATGATTGCTTTATTTACGTGTCAAAAAAAGAGTTGAAACTTCTGTCTGGGTTTTTTCTAGGGTTTTCATCTTTTGTTACTCCTGTGTCACCATAAGGTCAGTGGAAAACGTAGCTGTTAGATAAATGCACGTTTTGTTCAGCCGGATAATATCCACATGTCTACCCTACTTTTATAATTTTCGAATCATAAATCTAATCGATAGAAGATAGATAGCGTCACTGCACCACTCTCACTGCCGTTAGAAAGTAGCAAGCAACTGAAGCAAGTGCAATTATGGAGGGTGGAGATTTGGAGTATTTCATCAAAAATAATTGTACTAAACTTCCGCTACAGCAGCAACAACAAATACAATCTGATGACAGGCCAATGCCCAAACTGGAGCTGTGTACAGCGAGGAACAAAGGAGCGAATCGGACGTAAAACGTTAAAGGTCTCCTGATTTAGTTTGTGAATGAATGCTTATTAGAGTTTAGGCTGGAGAGTGCGTGCGGATCTGTCGGTTAGATAACAGGCGTGTGTAAGTCCTGCATCTGTATGATACAAATGTGTGTAAAATGATACCAGGTAACTCATCTGGTTACGTTATTACATTGACCACCACACCCCCGACCCAAAAGAAAGGAGGTATTATTGGCTTCCCCTAATTTTTTCCCCACGCCACGCTACTGGTCACCAAGGTTTGATTCTAGGTCCTTTATTCAATCAACACACATTTAAAAAGGCCAATAGTCTTCTTTGTAATCCCCTAGAAGTAGCAGTAGCAAATGCCCTGAATCTGGAATGATGGGCCGTCCAGGAAAGTGTTTCAGAATTATTAAACTTGATACGTCTCAATTTATCAGCCAGTGTGAATCAAAAATATGACATTACCATTTATTTTTAATCGTCGCAGATCTTTAATGATTCTTAATAGTGAACAGAAAAAATGTGGTAAAATCAGTGAGAGGAGAGCTGATTAAAGTTATATTTCAGCTGCCTGTGGTTCACCTGAAAAATGAGTAGCAGGCAAATGATATTGTTATCATGATGTGCTCAAACGTAATCTTATACAATTTACTTTTTGCAAGACATTTGAATAAATACAGTGTATTGAAGGGATGTTTTCAAAATACAATAGATACTGTATTAACTTATAATTAATGCACCTAAAGGCAAAGCATCAGCCCCCAAATCACTAATCCATTGTTAACAACATCTTTAGTCCTAAATGCACAACTCGTTTCGAAAAATAGGGATAGTTCGAAGAAAAAGAAAACCAACTTGACAAATACTCAGTTCAAGAACTGATCAATTATGTTAAGCTAACCCTCAACATTGAATTTGGCTGTTTGAAAGGGGATTGGCTTTAAAAAGCAGCTGGTGTCAACTGTAAGAACTGTGGCAGACATAAAGAAAAAAATACTTGAATTAACGGAAAAATTGTAATTGTTGCACAAAAAAATATCTCTGCTACTCTGCTAACATCCACACTTATTTATTTTATAACGACTTAAACATCAGAGTTTATTCTCACAGTTGGAAGCGAATTGTTGCAGCCAATCGATATCATGTTGGTCCTTTAATGAATAAAATATTTACAGTAATGTTAGTTTCTCTGCCTTAAAATCCAATATGCATGTGTGTATAATGGAAAACATCTCATGATCTACTGGCTTCTATAATGAACAATACATTAACTTTCAATATGCGGACCCATTAATCTTTGCACTCCATAAAATGCATAATATATGCTCACCATCGTCATCCTTATTAAACAAAGCCATAATTGTTCCACGCTTGTCAACTTTTGTGATTTGTGGAGGGAGAACTTTCTTCTATTAAGGGGCGAGCGCGTGCCATTTGTATCGTTTGCAATGGACTTATGGGAGCTGCGATTGCAAGATAATATGCAAGTTTTGCATCAGCTCTGACATCTCTAGCCAGCAGCGCATGACCTTTTTATTTAAGCGTCTTTGCTTCTAAATCAAAGAAAGGAAGGAACAGAAGATCACATTTACTTGATGTCAAACCCATAACAAGGGATCTCTAGTGGTAGGTTGTTTTTTCCACTACAATGCTCTATTTCTTTGCAAATAGGAAAACAGTTGTATAGTACATTGTTAGAAAGGATTTAAAGACTAAAGTCATATTCAGTTTCCTCTGAAAAACCTTCAAAAAAGAATCTTAAAAATCAAAAGTAGGCATAGTAGTAGAGGCAGAAATAAAATAAGACTCAACGTTTATTTTGTAATCAAAATCTAGTCTCAAACAGACAAACATAAGCAAAACAGTTCACCTCAAGTTTAATTTCAATACATTTATTTCTGAGGATGAGTTGTTTGTATTCATGTGACCCTTAAACATTTGCAGGACATTATAATTGGTTTTGGTAGGAGAGAAAGTGTTGACATCATTTGATAAAGTAAGTAAAATAGTTGAATTTAAATACCGAGGGCCTTTTTATTGTTCGAAGGAACCAATTACGACCAATTATATACCAATTATAAATCAGAATCAGAAATCCTTTATTTGTCCCGCTACAGGGAAATGTACACTATTGCAACAGCAGATACAGTTGTTGTTTTGAATGCCTACGTGTATACACGGGTAGAAGCAGCACATCTCCAAATCTTATGTAATGTATCTGCTGAAAAGTATTGGCAGAGGTCTGAGAAACCAAACACCTGCACTCACAGATATAAGATAGCTGGAATGTGTTTGTTTTGTGCCTGTGAAAAAGCAGACCTATGAGTGCCAGTGTTGTGTTTCTATGGACGGAAACAATCCCCTATATGGTGTATACTGTATAACCTTCTTTGTAACAGATGTATAACATCTGAATTTTTCTTTTTACACTGACCTTTTGTGTTCTAAGTTCAATCAAATCCAAGTCCCTGCTCCGCTGTGTCCTCCTGATCTTTGCTAGCTGAGAAGCCGGAGTCATCATCCAACACCAGCAGCAGAAAGCCAGACCCTGACATTTAAATAAATTATGATGCAATTCAAAAGAAATGCCGGGCTCCATAGAAAATCTGATAACACAGAATAGCTTTTACCCCTATTTCATAAAGAGGTGCGCACTTGAAGGAAGCATTATTTTTATCTTCTGTGCTACATTGCCAGAAAATTAAATATTCATGGGCTGCTTTCCCCATATTTATATACAATGTGTTTTTCCTCTGTAGGTTTTCTTGTAGGTTGTTGTCAAGGGCCCTGTTTTTTGAACCTGCTGATTCACTAAACCTCTCATTTAATTGTGCTTTTGAACTCTGAGTATTTAATTTGCTTTGGCACGAGAGCGCTGAATGAAACAAGCATAAATGATGTAAGGGAAGTTCCCTTTTGGATTTGTGCACCTCAGATATTTGACCATTGTCATGTAGCTTCATTGTCAAAAGACAGCAGCGGATGAATATTTCATCCTAACTGCCTACCGAACCTTTCCAGTCTGCATACAGATGTTCGCTGCATTAAAACCCTGTTCTTCCCGTGGTGCTTCCTGCAGGACCCAGTGTGAGTCAGTCATAAACTGCTTTTAACCTTTGTCCCCCAAAATAAAACAATGATTTTAAATGTATTGAACAAAATAAGAGATCTACTTAAGATTTAATTTATCACTAATACAGTATGAAAAAAAAGAAAAGTAGGGGAACTCTATTGACCTCACACTGTAACATTAAAGCTGGATTTGATGGCAGGAAAAAACCCAAGAGTTAGCGATTCTGTATTAAACTCAAATGTAAAAACAGTGGTCTGCACATTAAATCGTACCAGTTCCAGAATTATGTATTTATTAAGAATGTCCAACAAGGGTTAACATCGCAACTTCTGTTCATTAGAAACAACATCATCCAAATAAACACACCCACTATATACATGTTCATTTCACCTTTAAATAGTCGTAAATGATATATTTGTCTATCATAATCTTAATTTACAGATCATTGCAGAAACATTGTTCTGATAATTATAGTGTAGATATGATGTGACATTATTACTAAAGGAACTAAAGTATTATTTATTCGATATTTTCATTTTATACTTAACTAGATTACTAAGGAGATAATGGAGTACTTCATTATTATTATAGATCAGGGGTCTCAAACTCAAGGTCTGGGGGCCAAATCTGGCCCGCGACTTCATTTCATGTGGCCCTGCAAGAGCTTGCAAAGAATATAATACGTTTATTATACGGTTACATGCCACTTTACAGAAGGAGGTTGCCCATAAACTCCATGTCCCACAATGCATCTCGTTTTGTGACATGCACACTGAAGAGACTTGCAATTATTTGCCCTGGACTTCTGCTTTAAGACGTAGTTAATTACTAAGTTATTATCCTATCCGATAATAATCGGCAATAATATAATACATTATTTTATATATATTATATATTTATATAGTTACAACCGGCCCTCTGAGTGCAACCTTTATGCGAATGTGGCCTGCGATTAAATTGAGTTTGACACCGCTGTTATAGATGTTGTCCATCCATCCATCTTCTCCCGCTTATCCGTGGTCGGGTCGCGGGGGTAGCAGTTCCAGCAGAGAGCCCCAAACTTTCTTTATAGATGTTGTGTATAAAACAATTAATACAATATGATTCATTGTTAAACTACTGTCCAGTACATGAGGTGGTTCAAATGAGCTTCACCTTAAACAACTTTAACAATAGAGTCCTGCCTCATAATTATCATAATATAACACTGACCATTCTAGTAAACCAACCATACTGCGAAATAAGAACGTTTTTCCGTGTATTCTGTACTTTGAGGAACATTTTGAGTAAAGACAACTCAGCAGCACATGGAGTAGCAGTGGAGGCCTCCTGAATGTTTAAAAAACCTTTAGGCTCATATAGTATGTACTGCACATAGAGGACATTACGGTGGTGCGTCCACAGCGCCCGGCCCTGCCCCCCCACCACTCTGCAGCCTTGTTCCCTGGAGGCCAGCGCAGCATTATGAGCTATGAGAACAGCTCCTCTCCAGCCATTTGGCTTCCTGCAGAAAGGTTACCACAAATCCTCCACGCACACAGACTGGAGGAGCTGTGAAGCATGCCTGGCTTTTACAAGAGGTTGGGATTTGTTGATGTTATTGTTGTTTTTTTCTAAATAAATCCTCAGGCTATAATAAATCCTCAGGCTATAATTAACTACGTCTGAAAGCAGAAGTCCAGGGCAAAAAATTGCAAGTCTCTTCAGTGTGCATGTCACAAAACGAGATGCATTGTGGGACATGGAGTTTATGGGCAACCTCCTTCTGTAAAGTGGCATGTAACCGTATAATAAACGTATTATATTCTTTGCAAGCTCTTGCAGGGCCACATGAAATGAAGTCGCGGGCCAGATTTGGCCCCCCAGGCCATGCATCTTTCCTCTGATGAATATTGCATGGATTCCAACCTGACTGGCCAGCCAGCCGCAGCACTTAATAAAATCACCGCGCAATGGTGAGGTAAATTATGCCCTAACTGCATTAGCAACAATTAATTATTCATCAGGAGCTTTTCAGATAGCAGAGGCCTTTCCTGACAAAGCTTCTGATGTCAGCTCACAATTAGCATTCAGAGACAGTTCTTTAAGGCAGAAGTAAAGGATTGTATGTACCTGTCAGGAACAGATGTACGAAATGCAAATGGTAATATATTACAGGCTTCTTCACCTCCTCAGAACTTTGCTTTCACCCTGTTTGTCTCCAAATTACCATTTTTATTATCTGAAATGTGGTAAATTAGGATGATGGATGTGGTTGCTTTGCATGCTACTGCTCTTTAGCTAAAGAGGACAGGAACACACATTGCACAAGGAACTGCTGTGTTGATATATTCATGCTTTAAATGAAATGACTGCTGACCGCTGCAGTGTAGATAGGAAAGAGTGGGCTGTTCAAATCAAATGCATCATAGGAATGTGTTGTATATATCAGGAATGTGTTTTGTGACAAAAGAAGTACACCTCCGTAGAAGCCAAGCATAACCTGTGTTGTCCTTTCGGGTATGCAACAAATTGCGTTTCAGAAAGAGACTGAGGTAGCGCTTCGGCTGCATAATCCATTATTTTACTTAAGCATACCCAGCATTTTTATGTGTCTCCGCGGACGAGATGCTGCATCCTAAATTCCTGAACACACCTCAGTACATTAATTCAAGCGAGGAGTGCTGATGGCTTTTATTTGCAGCCCTTGGTGTCCTGCGTCGCTGAAATCCATGCATACCTGCGCCACACTCCGATGCCCTTTGTCTAACCATGTGTGAGTGGAAGGTGCAGCTACTTTACATGGAGCAATTCTAAGTCAATTTTGCCAACTTCCTCAAGCGTAAAATGAGAAGAGCACGGATAAGATGCGAAGGTGCATTGTCGACTGTGTAGTATATCTGCTTTACGATGGCATACAGTGAACACCCTGTTTAAGCAGGGACCGACTGTAAATCGAATCACATTGCATAAATATTCTTCCATGATCTCCACGGTAATGTGCCCGGCTCATCCGACCATTTCTGGCTCTGATTCTATTTGTTGTGCTTTCATTAGGTATTAGCCAGTATATATATACTTCAGTCTTCAAGCTGACAAAGCTATATAGTCATTAATTCATGGATAAATGGATTTACTTAGCTCAGATAAATTATTGCGATGCAGCCGTGGCATTGCAGAGACACTAATGGATGCAGCTACAACCAACACCTAACTAGAATGAATGAGTCATTGACCCAAGCAGTCACACAGTGATGAGATTTAAATTATAATAATAAGATATAAAGGGGTTTTAAACCGTACATCTACTCTTACAAACTAAAATAGCTACTGAATTAAGTAAAATGTGTTCTTGTGTTTTAAGAATTGTCAGGGTTTTCTCCTTTTTTGCCACGCTACAGGATGAAAAGAATTGCCATGAGATTTGCACATTCATCCTCTGGGAACATTCATGGTCCCAGAAGATCAATTCTATCGAGTTGTGTCCCCTGAGCTTTCATCTACTGTACCGCCACAGGCACGGTTGATATATCAATTTTTAGAAACATGTCTTGATAACTATTGGATAGATTGTCTTGAAATGTAGTTCACACATTCTTTTCCCCCTCAGCCTAATAATATAGTGTCCACTTCTAAGGTTTCTACACCAAAAGGACAAGGGATTAACAGGAACACAAATCAAAACATGCAGACACATGGTGTAAGTATAGCAACTGCAAGCTAAAGACCATAAAGAATGATTACAAAACATAATAATAATAATAATGATAATAACAATAATAATAATGATAATAATAAATAATAATAATATATTTAAAATTTAAAATAACAAAAATGTGTTCAACAATTATTAAACAAAACGAAATACTTCTATTGCTATCTTAAGATAGTAAAAATGAATACAAAACCTAACAATACGATATAATAATAAAATATATTTGTATATAAATATCAAATCATATACACAATAAATACATAAATAACAGACTAAACAATTATTTAATAAAACGTAATACTTATAGTTTAAAAATAAATGCTGTTTGACAACGTGCTAACTCCCAGTTGCTATCTGTTATAAAGGGGGAAAAGTGGCATCTGGAGGTTAAATATTGGCAGTGACAAGAAAGACATTTTGAGTCACCTGCCAATGACAAACCAAGTGAAGGATTAAGGTAACATGATATACTCCATATTGGAACTGTCTGGTAACACTGACTCAGTGTTAAATATTCTAAATCGTTCTCCATACATTTTGGAAGTATAATTAATACATTGAGTGGCTGCTAGAAATGTAAAGTGATCTGCCATATCGAGGAAAGAAATGTGGACCCTGGTGATAAGTCTTGCATTATTTCTATTACCTTTATAGGAATTCCTTTTTTAATATTTGAAACTACTTCATTTTCTTTTTACTTTAGGATTGAATTAAGATAACATAAGGCCAAGCTACACCCTCCCATGAGTCTGTAAGCAGGTAGTGCTGAGTGTAATTGTATCTATCGATGTATTGAAGCTTCCAATTTTCTTTTTTGGAACATCAACATGGTGCAAAATAAACTTTGTCCACAAGATGTCCCCACATAATCATTTAGTTGATGAGCCTCCTTATTGGAATTTACACGAGAAACACCTAATTTCCTACAAAAACAGTCGATTCAGTTTGGAACAAATTGCTTAAGGATGTCCTACATAAGTCCCCATTTGCATTAAATGGACTGGCCACTCTAAAAACTGCAGAGCATATGAGCCGGGCTCAGTCTGTTGGCCGCGCAGGAGGAGAGGATAATGAAGGAGAATTAAAATGTTATGCTGGAGTTATGTTCTCATTCCAGCCTTCACTGAAGCTGGGGCTCGAGCCAAAGAGTCCCGTGGTGTAACAGTGCTCTTGTCTCTCAAATGTTATCACTCAATAGACCTGCCATCTGGCCAGTCTCAGAGGTGCAGAGTGGCTGATCCAAAATAGAAGCAATAGAAAAGGTCAGACACAGAGTCAAGGCATCTGTAAAATTACTCTCTCTTGGCGTAACACTGACAGATTTAGCACCGATCTTTGATGTCTTTTCTATAAAGAGGAGGAAAATGCTTAGGTCGCAAATGGGGGGTGTTCCGTTTTATAGCCGGTAATAATAATAACATTAATGCCTGTATCATCTAGATAATAACCTGTTTCATGTCCTTGATATGTACAATAATTGAAAGGAACATGGGGAAATTGCCTCTTACAAAAGATTTGATTTGGAACAGAGCCAGAGCAGTAAGGCCACAAATAGCAGGAGATAAATCGGCTGAAGCACGTTTTCCTGCATCACAAATCCTCATGATTACCGCAGTCTTCTGTGTTTTGTGTGAATGATTTGCTTGGGCTTGATCAGCAGCTCAGTAATTCAAAAATGGATCCATCCTAACCTCTCCCCGTGAAGGCACGCTCGAGCTCCGAAACTCTGATCTATGGTACTGCAGCAGGAATTGACCCTCATCGGATAAACCGCTCCAAATTGCCTCCCTGATATATAGCTGGCCCTTGTTACCGCGCTCCCCCCTGTCAATTTTCCACATTCCCCTCAAGGTCAGCTCTCTGTGCTGTTGGACAAAGTAGCAGAACAGCTCTCCTCTTACTGCCTCCCTCACATCCAGCTCTGCAGCCCGCACACCTCCACCCCTCTGCACCTGGGCACCAATCACATATCAGATACATTAATGACAACCCCGCCTTCCTGCATCAACACTGGGGTTAGAGGAACGTGTTGACATCACTTCAAATCAGTGTGACACAGGGTGTAGAAATACTATTAAAGCCTAAAGGCATTTAACCATCTCTGGAATGCATGTGATGCCCCAGATGAGTTTTACAGTATAATGGCAAGTCACAAAAGAAATCACATTAACTTAATAATTTCTTATGTGCTAGTGATTGAAGCAACATTATGACACTTTAGTGTATCCCTGAACGTATTGAACTAAACAAGGGTGTGTTTTATTGCTTATGAGTTTGTTTGTAATAGGGAGAATGTGTCATTTTTGTATTCTCTTGTTTGAAAATGATTTACTATAAAATTTTAAAAAAGCAGATAACTTCACTGTGGTGTACAAAGGAGCAGGAAACAGAACTCAGAAGGGGATTTGTTGCCCACCCACTTGTTCAATCTATTGCAGCAGTCCTCGGCTCATTTCCCTCACATGCTCCTTCATCAGACAATAGGACCCCTGTGATGACAGAACATGCCCCGCCATGGTTATTTCATCTGTGTACACAGGAGCTGCAACAGTGTTTGATGTGTGACACATCTCCACTGGGCTGTACACCCCCCACAATAGATAAATGTTAGATACACTTATTCTAATTCAACTTAACTTTATATCTCTTCCCTGGACACATATTTGTGTGTGTTGAGATTAGATTAGATTTCAAAATGTTTTCAATGAGATGAATCTGTTATGATCCCTGTAGGTAAATTGGGTTGTTGGAGCTGCTCTCTTAACAGAGAATATTGATATTATAATACAGATAAAAGTGGCAATTAAAAACAAGATATATATTGCGCAGATTAAGGAAGGAAAGAGGGAATCTTTTCTTATAATATGAGTTACACTTATTAGTTTTGTACCCCTAGATGCAAAGAGGAACGTTTTTTTTGTCTGAATCGTGCATGAGTGCATATTCCTGTCCGTGGTTTGATTTCACTGGTTTTAACAGTCTTTGTGAAGAAGTGCAGAACTGCATTTGATAAAGGGGGTAATGGGGCATACTCAAAGCAAGCATGGATGTAATAACTTTTTTTTAATATGAAAAATCTTTTATATTAATGATATCAACTTTTCAAATGTTTTTAGGTTTGTTTTATTTAGTAAAAATGTGTGATAAGGGCATCATATTGCATTTTAAGACAAGTTTCCTAATATACCTTAACTTTGTATGGAATATGAGCCCCTATGAAGAAAACTGCTCTAGAAAAACTTTGATAACATGGCAGATGTACAGAGCAAGAGAATAAGGAGAAGTAAGTCAGCCCAGCTGGAAACTAGTGCACATGCCCTCGGTTCTGCACAACTTTCAGTGGTTTGAGGTTAAAGGTCCCATGTCATGCTTTTCCAGTTATTACCCGTCCCCTTGTGTGTTATGAAGGTTTTTCTGCATGTAAACGGTCTGCAGAGTCAAAAACCCTCAAAGTACACCCTGTAGCGAGTACAACTCTAACACAGTCTATGCTGCCCCAAAACGCCTCGTTGGAGATTTCTCATTTTCCATTGTTTACTTCCTGGGTACTCTGACGTGTGAATACTCAGAGGCCACACCCTCAGCCAGCATTTCACGAAACAAAGCTTCCCAAACCTTTCAGCGATTCATGCCGGATATGTACAGCGTAGGGCACTGAAGAACGATGCTGTTCCTACTTTGTTTGGACCAGCGGGAGATTCGGGTACACAACCTGTAAGTATTCATTGTTGTTTGTGTATTTATGATGTTTAAAACAAACAAGGTATCTACCACGACTGTTTAAATGGGTAAACGTTTTTCGGACTACTAAGTTGGGATCGCGGAGAAATGCTCTCCGCAGACCCATTCTCACAGCGTTATAAATCTTTTGCTTACTCAATATCAAGTCACACTTATTGTTTTTACTTCGGCTGTGAGTGTTTGTGTGTGCTCAGGATGAGTTTCACTTGTTCTCGCCGACACTGAAGCCCGTCCGCTCCTTGTAGCAACGAGCCTCGCAACGTCCCGACCAATCAGAGCACACTGGGCTCAAAGGGAGGGGGGGGGCAGGAGCTTTAGGACAGAGAGTGAATACCGGTGAATACACGTATACTTTACAGAGATGCTGTATGAGAAACCAATGTGAGTTTGGAAAATTGCACAATATAAATCTATTTTAGTAGACCTCAACAATGGAATTATGATCAGTAGAAATGGCCATGACATGGGCCCTTTAACACAGGAAGTATTGTGGAGCCTGATACCTGACAGCACAAAGCAGTGCTTGAAGTGCTCCATAAGAGAAGAAGTGTCCTGTTCGTGTTTGATGCAAGGGAAGAGGCTTGTAAACAAACTAAAGATTAAAATAAAGTTCGTGTGACCAGTGTTTTTACCAGAAACCCCTCGAGATTTGAAGCTTCCAAACTTTTCAATGGTCACCTATTGGCGCCTATCATCACTAGGTCTAAAAAGCTTGCGTGATAACTTTTAAATATGATCTGACACGCAACACAGCTTTCAAAGACTCCCTGGAAAAATGCTTTGTTATTTGATAAAATACCTCCATGCATTTGCTATAGAGGCCAGGCACGGGCCGGTCACATCAGGATGCACAGTGATCCTGAGCCAAACAACATGGAGCAAATTAGAAAATGTAATCGTGTATTAGCGTTAATGCACTCAGGTGTAACCAGAAGAGAACCGAGTGCTGTAGCTGTGGTAATCATTATCCAGGATGCCCCTCTCACTAACCGTTGACACATTTGGCTGTGGCATGATTATACGGTGGCCCACAGGTGCAAACGTGTTTTAACGGCCCAAAACATTTCCATTAGGAGAAATGTGCTGCTTCAAAAACTAAGCATATAAAAAAACACAAATGTGCCAAAACACCAACTTGACGATACATACGCAGCGTTTACTAAAAACGCTGCAAATACTAAACGCTGCAAATAAAAGAAAGCTGTCACACAATGAAAACAGCGACACTAAGTGTTACGGTGTGTGAAGCAGGCAGGACCCAAATGTTGATTAAAGTGAAAATTCCTTTATTTCAAGGCTAGGTGATAAACAAAGACCAAACAGAACACTCACCGACGAACTAGTCATGACACAAGACGAACCGACACTGAACACAGGAAGAGACAAGACTAAATACAGGGAGGGGTAATCACAAGACGAGACACAGCCGGGCAGGGGAGGAGAAACACAAGGGCCACAGGTGAACACAATCAGACAACTAGACACACCAGGGAAACTAACGACGGGAGGAAAAACACAGGGAGAAGGACCAGACAATATAACAAGAGGAACACATGACAGGGAGAACAGCAAAACACCCAAAACACGACATAGAAAACGTGACATAACACAATAATCGTAACACTAAGAACTGAAGTGATGCACACAGCTGACCACTGGGATTATACATTTGGCACAGTTAGCCTGTTTTATAAAAGTGTTTTGTCAGTATATTTGAAATGACTAGGATAGCTATGTTAGCTAGCTATCTTACAACATCTGCAATATTATCTGGAAGAAATAATGCGATCAAATTGTTAAAATACCAACAGTGACAGTTGGTCAATTTGATATTCCCCATGTCCCGGTCCCAGCTGTGCGCATACATTTTTAGTGTCCCTGTTTCCATTGTGTTTTGAGCTTCTTGCAGCATTTTGTATTTTCAACGTTTCATATCTGCAGCGCTTTTAGTAAATGCATGTTTCGTGAAGTTGGTGAATGTTTCCTGAATGCTGAGCCTTGTCATGTTGGTGACGACGCTACATTATGTGCACGTGTTTTGGCTCATGCGTGTTTCTCCTGATGGAAGTGTGTTAGGCCTTTGTAGAGTGCTTGCCCCTGCTGGCCACCGTACTGTATGATCAGGTTAATTCTAAGAAGTATCAGGGGAAGTATTTCGAAATTGTCGTGTAATCTCTAGAAACTTTGAAAAAAAACAAGTTGGAGTGAGAGTAACAAAGTAAGAAAATAAAGAAGAGGCGTTTGATTATTTACTCAACATGTGTCTTGTTAAACATTATTTAATTATTCAAATATTACTGATATCCCAAATGAATACTCAACATTATGGACAAAGTTAATAACAGTATAATTATTAAGTCAGCAGCCAGCATATGCATAATATTTCCTTAAACCATTAACATCTAAATATGTAGGGACTCTCACGGATCTATTAAGTGCATTACATCCTGAAGTAGACCATTCAAAAGACTAAAGTCTGCTTTCCTGAGAAAATGATACATTTCTGTCGAGGCCGGAGCTGGATAAACCTTCAGCCTCAGTGTCTCGGTGACTCTGCTGCCTGGCATTGTTCCACAGCAGTAAATGTCTGCCAAAAACTCTCCTCTGTCCTGAGAAAAACGGGGAGAAACACACATACAGATATGTGAGTGTGCGTTTGAGCTGGAGGTGCAGTAGGTTTTGTTATACACTCCACCTGGTAAAGGCTACAGCCTCTATCTGGAATAGATATTTCCCCCTCCTTGTATGTTTGAGCTAATTGGCTTCTGCAACAGTGTGCCCTCACCCTGACCCTTAATGAAGATCCCGCTCTCTCTCGGTTCAGCACGCCTGGATTTATGCCACTTTCATCTGCACCACCATGCCTGGCAAAAAGGTAATTGCAACTGACTTTTGACCTGCTAGTGTCAGTTTGTAGGACACGGTGCAATTACCTTTAGACCAGTCAAAGCTGGAGGTGGTGCAATGTTTATTTGGTACCTTGTTACTCTGCTGGTGTTGTTTTTGTAAAAATAACTAACCTTTATAAGACACCCGCTCTTATAGGGCAGATTTATTTAGTAATAATCTGAGAAAGAGTAGGGGTACATGCTGTGCACTTGATGAGGTGGGTATACAGTACAGCAAAGCATTGTGTCTGAGATCAAGGCAGCTCCGTAAGGAACAAAGAGCACGTGGAGTGTGTGCTGAATGTCCTAGTTTGATAGAGACAGTATAGTAGTTTTATAGAAGCTGTGTTGCACATTGCTGAGCTAATCAATTTGAATCCCTCTTGCACTGCTATAAGGTCATTTGTTCCTAACCACAGCGCTGCAGGCTAAAAAAGACCTCGGAACTTTTCCCCTGAGGCAGAGAGAAAAAAATATTAAGATATTTTAGTCTGAATGATCTTTGCTTCTGTCTTCACCTTTTGACATGCCCACAACAGTGCTCACATACTTCATCATTACATTTGGTTGTCAACTTATTCCACTCAACTTTCTTATTCTTGCAACCGGGAAGCTAACATTGTGACCATATATAAAGATGGATGTGCAACTTCTCAAAATATTGACATCATTTTGAACCAGAATTCATGCATTAGGGATCTGGGGGCTGGTAATGTAATATCTAGGTCCCAAACATACATCAGCCTGCACTTATCATGAGCGAAGCAAGGCACAGCCTGTTAGCATGAGCCAGCTAGCTGCTACTTTAGAACCACGATAGCTTTTTGAAAATAGAGTAACCACTAACCATAATATCTCTATAATTATATTTAGCTGCAGTTTGTGGTATAAACTGAATGCTATCATTCTCACAAATATGCTAATAAATACAAAGTGCAGCAAAGGCTGATGGGAATTTTTTCAGGTGGTCATAAACTGCGTTTGTGCACAAAATTAAATGTTTATGTCCCAAAATCAATTCCCAATTCACACTAAATACCAGCCCAGGAGAAAAGCCTGAATTATAGGTGGTGCTCCACTGCATCCTCTGTTTGAAAAGCAGTAAAAGTTCTTATTGGAATGGGAAACATGAGGGCAACAACATAAAACAACGTAACAAAGAGACATAATGTTTAGAGGGTGTCGAGAATTTCAAGGCACTTTGCAAGCACACACTGTTTCAATAACGTCCTGTACTCATGCCTTTCCTTTCCCAAGCTCTGATACAGACTCTCAGACTGAGACTATAATAGCACCTCTGGGAGGTTTTGGAGAAAGGCTCAACAATTTCTGTCCCTAAAGTGTTTAGAAATCTTTCTTGTAGGTGGATGAGGTTAACAAATGATGTGCTGTTTTAAGTAAACCAGATTTCTTAAAGTGCTTATAAAACAGCTAATGTGGATAATCAACGTAAGAAGCATCTTATCTGTGAGGGTGCAGACATTATTCGATATCCTCTCAGGTCACACGTACTATAGGGCCGTGCAGTGAACTACCCTGACCTTGTGTGGGAGCTCAGCACATGACAGAGGGGTGGAGAAAAAAGAATTGTAGGGGCACGGCACAAAGCCTCCCACAGCCAATAAGAACTTCACTGACCTCAACATTTAGCCCCATAGTGTCCACACAGTTCATCTGTGTGGTCTGGACACTGAATAAACTCAACCTTTCAGCTTCACTTTAGTCACTTTAGATGAAGAGTGAAGCTGAGATGCCACTGGCTACTTTTGGACTGTCACAGTGGATTTAGACCCACAGATAACATCAGGAGTATCTTAGAAACATATAGTGTTTTTTTATATTTCGTAAATATTCGAAGACATTCAGTCCCATTCAATGATGTCTGCAGTTTGTTAACGTGCCGTAGAGACGGGTGTTTATCTTCAGAGCTCATCTGGCCTGTTCGAGAGCTCCTGCCAAGGTAAGACACTTGACACACACACACACTATGCACGATTACCATTTAACAGTGATCTCTTTAAAAGTAATTACTTGCATAAGTAGGCTATTTTCAGCTTGATACTCATAAAAGATGTATTGCTTTGTCAGTTATAACAATACATTTTGTGTGAGGGTAAGATTTCCCTCTGCAAATATTTAACAAGCTATTCTCATCCATAATGAATCAGCCAAATTCACTTGATCTAATAAGTAGTATGAGAAGACCTGGGGTCATAAAAGGCTCAGAGCATTGCTGCAGGGAGAATGAATCAAACATATTTAGCTGGAAGCACAACATTTTTGCCAAAGTTGTAAAATGTTATGTTCATTCAACAACGTTTAAACGACTTTTTCTATAATACTTTACAACATTAACATCTATTTAATTCAGTAGTGTTCTATTGATCCAAACCAAAAATAACTCTGAATTCAACAAAATAAGAGGTTATTTTTAGACCCTAGAATGTACCACATGGAACATATTTGTATTTGTATGCATGTTTATAACATGTTTAATGTTATTCAAGTCCAACAATAAATCTAACCGAGTGACCAATGTTAGTTGAATTATTTCCAGAGAAGAACGTATCCTTTTAACAATGACACCTTTTCATTCTGCGTCTCTATTGTCCTCAGACACACCCACCATGCTCTGTGAGGGATGTCTGTATTGTCAAGTGGCACTTTGACTGCTTTTTTTAGACCTTTACAATGTGATTTGGCTTAGCATCAATGCCTCTGCCCATTCGTTGCATTACATTACATGTTACTTGTTAGACGCTTTTATCCAAAGCGACTTACATACATTCAGTACTGTGGGCATTCCCCACAGGACCAATTTGGGGTGAAGTGTCTTGCCCAGGGACACAACGACATGCTGACTGCAGTGGGACTCGAACTTGCTATCCCCTGATTCAAAGTTCAGCGCATTAAGTTCAGCGCACTATCACTGAGCCACAGACTCCATTCGTCCCACTTGTTTCATTTTCCACTACCAGGTATAAATGAATAGACTCTGCAGTTTTCACTGAATCATTTGATGCTATTCTCTCCAAATTAGAGCGTAGCAATCGATCAATCAGTATGAAATCATCCGGTTTATTTATTATTCCTGCGATTACGCCGCTTTATCTGGTGTCCTGTCTCTATTAGCTACTTCCTGGATTCATCATCTAAAGCCATACAATACATGTTTCATTCTTCTAAAACCCAATGCTGTCTCTGCTGTCAGTTCAGAGCACTTCCCCAGCATACTGTCCTATTTCAGAGGCCGCCGGTGAATTTGTGGTGACTTTTCTCAGACAGTGATAATCTTTCAACCAACCGTTCTTGTAAACGTGTTAACCCTAACATTAACAGTGATGAATAAATGTTTTTGCTCATCTCTAATACCAGGAGTAGGTATTAACTATTAGATTGTTACATATGTTAAGATTAAAACAATAGAAAAACATGGTAATTATTTGATGTGTTTCCCCCACCATTAGCCTTCATGCTAAGCTAGGCTACACAGGTCCATACTTAACACGTTTTGATTTATATCAAGATTCTCTTCATGCACTTGAACATTTTTATGAAAACACCATCAATCCAAAAAAGATTTGACTATTTCTTTAACGCTGTCATTAGTAGATATAAACTGTTGCTGAACACTGACCTGAAAGCTTCCAAGATATTGAAGTTTGCTTGTTGATTTATGTTGACAAATCACCAATGTGTATATTATTACATTATTAAACAATAAGCAGGGGACACATGTCAGATTACACTTCCACCTCCTCTTGATGATGATGGCTATGTTAACAGCAACATATCCATGAACTCGAGGAGCTGTTACGTGATTGCAGCTTTAACAATTGTTGCGCTTTCTTTCTATATATTCTATATTGCAAATTAGATTCATTACACCTCAGTGCTTATTATCTTATTATTTAAAGTCACCCTTAAGGTCTATTTGAATAAATGAAAGACATAAGTTCTCAAATCTCGCCTTCATTGACTATTGAATATGTAGAATAATGCAGGAGGAACATTTACAGCTCCACCGCTGCAGCTAAAATCCCAGCTCAATAATAAAAGTTCTTTAACTCATTAAATATTCACTACTCGCTGCACTCAACTGGCTTCTCCAATACGTTTCAGAGCACTACAACAATTCATCAACCAAATCAAGTCCTCCTTTGCTGAAAAACACTATACCATCACCCACTCCTGAGCGTAGCCCTGAGCTATTGAACAGTGTGAATTCAACCAGTGTTCATGGTCTGATCAATGTTTTCTCTCTGTAGTCTCCCCAGTGTAAACAATACAGTAAATTGTTTGACTCTGCAGATGGACTCTTATTCATCATCTCTAAAGTGAGACTGTGGGAGATCAGTGGGTGGGCGCTCAGTGAATACATGCAGAGAACAATTCAAAGCCAAAAGAAGGCCAAAAACGGCATCCCTCTTTTATCAAGTTGGGGAAATATTTTAAGACATATTTTATCTCTTTCCAAATACGTACAAATTATCAGGTACTCAGAGGTTTGTATAGGTCAGTGTACAGAGCATGTACTATATTTGGCAGTATATGAAGGTGAAACAAGCAGAAATGAATCACATCTGATCTTTTCATGGAGATCTGCATGTTGACAATAAAAGCTCCTGATATAATCCCAGCCAGACTGTAGCAACAGTATTAGCAAACCTTGCTAATGAAAATACCAAAGTGCATTTCTAATGTTACCAAATAGGACAATGATAAACCAACTGGTTAAAAACAATTTTTAACAATAAATACAATCTTTTAAAAATATAACACGTTCCATGTTACAAAAAAGTTCCGAGCTGTTAATGATAAATGTTTCAAAGCAGAGGACAAATCATCAGGTTTGAAAGGACAGTTCATCCCAGAATAAATATTTTTCAGCCTACCTGTATGGTGTAATCTAGAAACTATCTCAGTCCATAAAGATGTCTGCCTTCTCTCGAATATAGTGGAAGTAGATGGCCCTCAGTTTGAGGCGCAAATAAGCCCCAAAAATTACATTTGAGAAACTTAACAACAATGTCTCCAAAGATCTTGACCTATTTACTCAAAAATAATTCACAGTTTTGTTGTGGGCAGTTTCATGTAGGAACTATTTTCTTCCAAAAAAACTTGCCAACAGTGCTAACCGTATCACCGCGCAGAAGAAAGCATAAACTCTTCAATAAAAGCTCTCCTGCTAACTCTACAGCTCATCTGAGGAAGACCCTTTTAATATTTACATTCCAATGTCATGAGCACGAGACTCTCGTTCATGAGCGACAGGCAAAGTCCTATCTCTTTTCCATAATATTTGAGTGGGCTGATACTCGGCTGATAAAAAGTACATATTTGGAGTCCCTTTAAGTAACATTTGTTTTCATTCTCTCCTGAACAGGTCCTTGTATCAGTAAAACGTGATATATTGAAGAGGACTTTTGAGAGTGCAAATGGCACCCGCCGTTGGTGGTCCTGAAGGCTACACACCCCCTGAGGGTGGCTGGGGATGGATGGTGGTGCTTGGGGCCTTCATCTCTATTGGCTTCTCCTATGCATTCCCCAAGTCCATCACTGTCTTCTTTAAAGAGATTGAGGTGATCTTCGACGTGACCAGCAGCCAGGTGTCCTGGATATCTTCCATCATGTTGGCCGTCATGTACGGCGGAGGTGAGTATACAACCCAAAAATACGACCTGCCAAAAATGAGTTTGTTAACACTTGACATTTAGCACAACAAGAGGATGTATACATTAAATCAATCTCTGGCTCTTAGCACAACGGTAAAAGATTTATTCCTGGAGTGTTAAAAGCCGATTCATTGCTCCAGAACAGACTTGCATTGTAGCCTTTCAGCGTGTATGTCCACAAAGAGGCCACAAAGAGTCTCAGAATTATAGTGCGGCTGAAATCAAACACATTTCATACTGAGATAAAACAAAACTGTAAATCCTTTATTGAAGTGTTGTTTATAAAAGTGCAACATTATCTGTCCCTTGAGCACGTTAATGGGCCGTGTATACCGGCCTATTGTTGTCCCATTGTGCTGTGAGAGCGGGGGACCAGGGGGGGGTAGCGTGTGTTCCTGCGCTGATGAGATGAATGAGGCGCTGGGTGATGTCGCACAGGTCAGGTGATGATAAGGCTCTTTTCATGTCCGTGATATTCAACACGGAGCGAGCGGAGTTCAAAGGAGCTCTCCTCGCCCCTCAAGACCGTCTGCTCTGAAATCTAAACACTGCAGTTCTCTTTTCTCTTGCATCTGATAAACTGGGGAAATGATGACTGTGGCATATTTTTCTATTCTTTAGGAACTTTGAGAAAGTTGCTGTTGTGTGCCTAACTAATCTGAAGTGGAAAATATTACACCATAATATTCTATTCTGGCCTCAGTGTAAAATGTATTTGCAAGATCTAAAAGAAATATAATAAAATTAGATATGGTGTTTTATTGCTAGCCTAGTATTTCCTCCCATGCAAAGTGTTGAACATATTACATTTAAACTTATCTTAACATCATATATTTGCGGCACAACCTCTGTAAAACCAATCGGCCGGATGAAGAAAGCAATATAAAGAGTTTGTATAGTTTGTATCCACGATTTGTTCTCAATTGTATTTCTTTGATTCATGTTATTTATTTTGTATTTCTTTCTTATTTTCTAAGGTAAGAGAAACGTTTACAAGCAGCCGAGAAAACTCTTTACAAAATAAGAAAAACGGTTTTAGTTTATTCAACATAAACTTGATTTCAATACTGGTGAAGACTTTCTTAGAGCATTTTTTTTGGTGGCATCTCTTCGATTCTCGTGCATGTGCCAGAGTAGTTGCACATGACCTGCCCTTATATTGTGAATACTGGGTGTTTCCGATGCTAATTATATAAAATCGGCCACACGTCTCCAATCTATTATCAAGTGAGATTACAGTAAATGTTTAGAAGGTTTGGTGCGTCGGACTTCTCTTATATTTTTCTCTTTGGAGAACATTAAGAGATCTTGGAAGAGAAAACCATTGGCTGCTTCTAACTTCCATTACATGTTAAATACGTGCAAAACCTCACGTCCAAGTTAAACCCTCAATGCAGTACAGCAGAAGTATGTGTAAGGAATCAAAGCTGCTTATTGTTCAGCAACACATTCCCTGCAGTGGTTAAGGGTCACAGGGTAACAATCTAATCATTCTTAATTTTCTTTCACTTTACAATGGGTTCACTCACTGTAGACTCAATATGAACATCCATGTGTAACAATGTTAATTAATGCAAATGTTGAGAAGCAAATAAACTCAGATGAAAGCAAGCTATGCATGGTAATTGAAAGAAAGCGAGGAAATGTTTGTCATCACCGCTATAGATGACAGCTGAGTCTGTTGTTGTGTTACACATTCTGAGCACATCGGCAGGAGAAGTTCATTAACAACCTACTGTTGCGTACCTCTGTACTCCTTCAATTTTTCATTCATTACATTCATAATATTCTACATTGGTTTGTCTCCAACCTTTTATCCTAAGCAACTCTCGCTGCACGGCGGACGGAAAGAACTCATTGTTAGTGTGGAGACCGCCTGCATTACAATTTAAAAACCCTTTGTCTTGCACAGGGCTGGCAAATGATTCTGGACAACCTCTAAACAAAAACTGTCACTTTCCATTTGGGCTCATTGGATAGTGCAGGGATTTGGCAGGAAGGGAGAAGTGTCTTCCATGTGGGTCCTCATACTCATTTAGGCTGGTGGTTATAAGCCGTAGATGGAGATGGAAACCTGAACCCTGCATGTCATTTAGTCATTTGTTTACAAGTCACACCAATTTTGCATGAATTGATGTAGAATTCAAGGTGAATGCATATAAATATTACCTGATTCTGTCACTTATACCAATACTGTATGTCAGAAAAGTGTACGTAAGAAAGTACCAGTTTATATTTTAACCCCAAACACACAAGTCCCCTTACCTGCCCCCACTCCTCTCATTTAAAAACAACAGACATCCACTTATACTTAGATTATCTGATAATCATTTAAATGTATTTAGAGCCCATTTCTGAAGAATCCACTAACAAATGATCCCTCCCTCTGTCTATGAATATCTGAACCAAATAGATGCTTAATGCACAACAGCCTTCATGGTTTTTCTGACACATCACATTATTAATGGCATGAGAACACATCTACTGCAGTGCAGCACTGACAAAAATGATTGCAGAAGTTGTTTGATTTTGCTGAGCCACAGCCGTGACACTGGAGCCCTCTTGTGGTTAAATATAAAAAAATAAACACCATTGCTTTGATGATTGGAGAGAAATCCCCATCATTCTGCTTCTAATACGTGCATATTGTTATTTTCTCCTCAGGTCCCATCAGCAGCATCCTTGTGAATAAATATGGGAGTCGTATTGTCATGATGTCGGGAGGACTCCTGTCCGGATTGGGCCTCATTGCTGCGTCTTTCTGCAATTCTGTTCAAGAACTGTACTTTTTTATTGGTGTGGTGGGAGGTACCTATATCAACTTTCTATATTCTGAAGTTTAACAATGAGTCACCCTTTCTTTTCTCTGTCATACAGCACACTGTTGCCCCCTAGTGGTAAATAATAAAAACAACCAGGGAACTTATTGCCGAGACATTTTAAAGCACCAACATTTATTCCCAGCCTTTTATTCTTTCATACCAGCAACTACAGAACTTGATCTACTAATGGGATTCTTTCAAATGCCCTACGGTGCGCTCTGAGGTTTCTAAAACTGCTTCTCTTTCTGTGAAACTTGGGCATGGAATGAGATGCAATATATCATCGCCTGAAGTAGTCCTTTATTTTGATACCTTTAAAGGTCTCTAACAAACTGCCTTTAAGGAAATGTGTTGCTGTTTAAAAAAAACACTTGACTTCTGGAATAATGCTTGTATGGACTGTGATGGTCTCTCTTTTTTTCACTATTTCTCTTGTGTTGCTTTTATATATTGTATGTGTTCTAACTTGTGACAATCAGTTTATATCAAACTGATTACGCTGCAATCCTTACCAGGAGTATCCCTAGAAGAAGAAATGTATCTCAATGCGCTAAACATGGTTCAATCGAGGACAAAAATGCTTAGTTTCTTTTAACTGAATCTCTAAACACTGTTGAATGCTCAAATCCTTCTTTTTCAACTCATATTCATAGAGGTCTAATACATTAACGTATTTATTTCTATTGATTCTTTCAGGTTTGGGATTGTCCTTCAACCTCAACCCCTCCCTCACAATGATTGGAAAGTACTTCTACAATAAGCGACCTATTGCTAATGGAATAGCCATGGCAGGCAGCCCTGTCGTTCTCTGCACCATGGCTCCTATAAACACCTGGCTTTTTGAGAAGTTTGGCTGGAGAGGAAGTTTTTTGATCCTGGGTGGAGTGCTCTTTAATTGCTGTGTCGCTGGTTCCCTCATGCGGCCAATTGGACCAAAACCAAAACCTCCAGAGAAGACCACAGAGAAGAGGACTGTAGTCCAGACCATTAACAGCTTCATCGACCTGTCATTGTTCAAGCACCGCGGCTTCATGCTCTATATTGGAGGAAATGTCATCATGTTTTTCGGTCTCTTTACACCACTTGTGTACCTCAGTAATTATGCAAAGAGTAAAGACATCCCTAAAGACAAGGCGGCTTTCTTACTGTCTGTGCTGGCTATTGTGGACATGGTGGCCCGGCCATCAATGGGGGCCTTGGCTAACACTAAGTGGGTTCGACCCAGAATACAGTACTTCTTTGCTGTATCTGTTCTATTTAACGGCGTTTGCCACATTTTATCACCATTATCAGTTGACTTCACAGGCTTTGTGATTTATTCCATCTTCTTTGGGTTTGCTTTTGGCTGGCTGAGTGCAATTCTGTTTGAGACGTTGATGGACCTGGTGGGAACTAAGCGCTTCTCCAGTGCTGTTGGGCTGGTCACCATTGTGGAGTGTGGTCCTGTGTTGTTGGGACCCCCTTTGCTCGGTGAGTAAATTGACTTTTATACGAACTTCCAAGTGCATCGGCCCTATTTTTTATTTGTTCCACTTCTCTGCTTGTGATTTTATTCGAGTTTATAAACATTAAGTACAGTATAAAAAAAAGTTTCATACAAAAAACAGCATGAAACAATGCAAAGCATTTCCGAACCTTAATAATATCCATATCCATTACCCAAAAAAATATAAAGAAAATTTGAGTTGTATAAAAATACATATGGGGTGTAGTACTCTCTTTTGTGTTGGTGAAATGTTGAGCAGGTCAGTTTCTGTAAAGTCATTAGAGAGAATCTTAGTTTCTCAAGTTCAATATTAATAGGATCATTAAAAACACACACAACAAGCGTGAAGTAGATCGGTCCAAGGGTTGGCTAGATAGTCAAAAGCTGAGATATCCAAAGACATACTGTATGACCACAGAGATGTTGACATTATAGTATGATAATGATGTAGAACTTGCCTAATCTGTCAATAATGTCAGGGAAATAAGCTTGCTCCCTTTGAAGTAGAGTACAAATGTGGACTGGTAAAGTTGTGAAGGCCAGGACTTGTTGTGTAACAACAGAAAGGCGCCAATGATGATAGATAAAGACTTATGGGCAATGACCACATTATAAACCCGGTTTATTTGTTCAGATATTTACAACCTGAAGGTAATTCATAGGGGAAAATACCAACGAATGTACCTGTTACTACCTGGTACTGGTACCAATTTCAATATATTTCTGTGTTGTTAACTGCATCTTAATGTTGACAGTGACTAACAACTATGCAATGCCCTTCTTATTCTCTTCACAGGGAAGTTTAAAGACATCTATCATGATTACAAGTACACATACCAGGGCTGCGGGATCCTCCTCATCGTCTCCAGTGTTATTCTGTTTGCAGGGATGGGACTCAACTATCGACTGCTGGACAAAGAGAACAAAGAGGAAGAGAGACTGGCCAGGGTGGAAAGTGAAGAACAAAAGTCCATCATGGAAAATACTGCCAAGGGTGTGTCAGTGGCTAGTAACAAGGAAGACACTGTCTAATATTGTGTAATATGTTATGTTACATTTAAGTTCAGTTTTAACAGTGCCTGTGAGGCAAATATGCAGTCTAAGACCACCATAGAAAGCCTTACCTGCAATGAAAGTTAAGCTATTTACACACCAATTAAAGGCCTTTTAACTCAAATAAACAATACACATAAAAGGCCTCTTATATTCATATAGGGACTGTTACATGAATTTGGTAGACAATTCAAGTGTGCGCTTATAGGAAATATCTGTGTAAAATCTGAGATGGTATCACTGACTTTTCTGTTACTGTTATTGCAGTTCACCATTTTGGGTACTTTAACCTTCTTAAATGTGCCATCAGATTATTAAAGTTATTTTTCAAGAGGGAACATTTGAAGGGTTGTGCTCAATTTAGGACAATACAAAAAAAAGATTGCAAACATTCTCTGTCAAAGTGCATCATATAGTCTTACATCACTATTTTTGACACCATCTCTCAAACACATTGTAAAGGCCTTTTTGCTGTCTACAATTATATTGTGGCTCTCCGCAGTTTTTGAATGTTTGAAAACATCTACTTGTATGGTAAACTATAACTTTACATATATATTACAAAAACATATTCATAGCCTACTCTCTATTTCTCCTTTTATGTTTTGCTTGGTTCATTTTTGACAATGGATGATGGGAAATATCTATTATACTGAGGGCATTAAACCTTTGAAACTGTGTGTTTGCATATGAAAGAAAACAAACTACATGTTCCTATATTGAACAAATCCAATAAACTTGTATTCTTTGATTAGAATAAAAAAATGTATTTGTATTCAATGTTTTTCATAAATTGGAGTCGAGATAAGACTGAGTATTCATAGATGCACTCAATCTACTTTTCTTAGAAACGACACCAAATCTAATTAACCTTTATTAAGCAGCCTTGGGGGAAAAGTGTAATAGATTTACTGTAGGCCTATAGTCAATTGTTACAAATGTTTCCACATTCTATTTTATTCATGTTCTTGCCATTTAATAACAACCACATTAAAACAAAATCAAACTATAAAAAAGTGGCCTATATAGGCTTAATAGAATATTGCCAGACAATAGACAAAATTAACCTCTGACATTTTCGCTGGTTGAACAATGTAAGTGAATTTAGGGGCAACTAGTTATTTGCACGTCAAATTGGCCTGGCCATACCTATTCTTCGATGTTATATTTTTCCTACACAAAATGTGTGAGGTTTTTCACAGTGACAGTAATATAATAAACTGTCAGTCTAGTATATTACATTAAACATTAAAACAGAGATGTTTTTGTATGTATGATTGATATTGTAATAAGTATAAACCCAGACCAAAACAAGCGCCTCCTCTGAGTGTCAGTTCAGGAATATTATGCTCCTTGTTGTCCGATAATGGAAGTAATGCTCCTCGTGACGGTTGCACAAAGTTTGAAATAAACTGTTGAGGTCACGCCACAGGATTATTGCACGCGCTCGAATACGGTGGTCAGATAAAAACCGTTAACGGACGTTTTGACGTTAAATACTTCATACTCATTACAACCAGGGACCGGAGGACAGGTAGGTAACTGCCCGTTTGCCAAATAACTGCTTGTTAAATCAATTGTTTTCCTGTTAGTTATTGTATTATTGTTTTGTTATTAATGTTCCTGAAGGTAAATTAGGTTCGACACTTAGTTAGACACAAGAGCTAGCGCAAAGTGCCGTTAAGTTCATAGCTTAACTGAAGTAACAAGCTAACTAGCTTACTTAACTTAGCCAACGGGTTAAACTAACGGCTGGGTGAAATAAATAACGTTTATGTGAAGTTGTATAATATTATCTTTCTCAAACGTTATGTCCCCTGTTGATAAACAATGAATTTCCTTTAAATGTTTAAGCTTAATTAACTGTACTTTACGTTTAAATATGGACCTACGTGGTGTTATTTCAGGATGGACAGAAACCGGGGATTTAGCTTCAAACTGTTGGTGCCTTCCAGGGTGAGTAACGGTCAAGTGTCTGCTGTTCGACCGCAGGAAGTCGAGGAGACCTGTGGGGACTTCATGGTGCAGCAGGTAACTGTTCATTCAACTAGCAAAGTGTTAACTCATTCAAGGCTTAACATATGCCAGCTCAGCACTGACACGGCCTGTCAGCACAACAATAAGACAAACTTTTTTCAACCAGCAATGAAAGTCTTCAACATACACTATCTACTCTTGAATGTACAGAGCCCCCTAGGGGACATGGAGAAGAAAATAAAAATAATTTGAAAAAAATAAATAAAATGTTTTGCAAGATATCGCAAAAGCCCTTCGCGAGATCTCGCAAAACCCCGTTGCAGTTTGTAGACGGTTCCTAAGCACTCCTCTCCCTCCTCCAGCTGCAGATTGTGACCGTTTAGCTCTGATGACCGCGTGTATTCTTTCACACACACATACGGGTATTGGGCCGAGGGCGACACTGTACTTCCCAGCGACGTGCAGACAGGGGAGGCAGAGCCTCACCTGTCATACTCCAATGTAACGGAAAAACAACTAAAGAAAAACTAAATAGTAATAATAATAAAATGTCTCCACTGATCTGTGTTGTAAATGTGATTTATGTATGATTCCAATCGCTTTTTATAGTCAAAATCAGCAAATTTGCCGAGCTCCGCTACAACTACGGGTAGCGATAAGAAGTGAGGCAGGGACGAGCTCTGCCTCCCGTAAGCCCACAGTAACTGGCTGGAGCGCAGGCACTAATTTCACAAGGGCACTTATTTTGTGAGCGCGCTCAAGCCAGTTACTGTGTGGTGAGGTGAGGCACAGATGAGCTCTGCCTCACCTCAGATGCGTCACCCCACATAAACTGGCTGGAAAGCGGTCCCTAAGCGCATGCCTGCACCATCTCACTGTATGTCACCAATGTAATGTTTGTAGATCCCTTTATTACATTTATCCTCGCCATCCATAGTCTCTAAATAACTTATTTCACGTATATATGGTATTTAGGCTCGCTGGTCTCATCATACAACGGCAATGAAAAAAGCACCAGGGGAGGCAGCCATAACCTCTGCCGCACTGAAGGGGGCGCAAGTGAGCCCACAGGTTCTTGTTGCTACTGTTATTCTACGCAGAGACGGTAGACCAGACGCAAACAACAAGCTAGACTTTTGAAACTAGAGCAGGGGTGGCCAACCAGTCAGAGGTTAAGAGCCACATGTTTTCTATGTTACTGCAAGGAGCCACATCAAACACACAGTCACTGATACCGCTTGTTTCAGTTTTTTGTTTTCTGGAGACAAGATTTCAACCACGTCACTGATTCATTTTTGTGGCATTGGGATATATTTTTAAAATCCTCTGGAGCAGAGAGAGGAGCTGTGTATTATTGTTATTGATTAATGCATCAGTGTTTCTTAGGGTCAAAAACACTAAACCCACAAATTAAAATGAAAGCGTTTAGTTTATTTAATAAAAGAGCACATATTCAATGTGAAAAGTGACAGTAGTTATAGATTATTTGCAATTTGATGCTATATATTTTTTTTTAAAGTATATATATAACACCTTGAATTTCAGGGGGGGCGCGGGGCTCCGTTGGCGGCTCGCAGTGCTCCTCCAAGACAATGGTAGGGGAAACACTGAATAGTGTTTAATCAACGATAGGTTTCCCCCCCTCAAAGGTGATTGGTTCACTGCATTGCAGGTATTATTGTGATTGGCTGTTGGGCCACATCAAAATTAGACGCGCTGTCATCCTCTCATACTGACACCTGACACCACACATACACACGTAGGGAGAGCCGGGACGAAAGTAACACGGGACGAAAGTAACGGAGCGATTTTATCCGAGCCCAAACAACTTTGACCGGCCAAATTACGTCAGAATGATCAGCATTCAATACTTAACAGACCTACTAAATATCAGGTTTAACTGTCGATACCAAGTCAAGAATTGCGATTCCGATTATTTTTCTTAAAAAACGGGAAACAGTCTTAAATGTAATTATTGTGCTTTATGTCACACCAGAATCATAACCATAACACAAACTTTTAAACAATGAGAACAATAAATAAAATAAATGACAAGAATTCGTATTAAATACAATTAATACATGTAATACAGACAGGCCTCGTGGTGTCCGTAGGCTTGCCCTCACTGTCAGAGATATAGCTAAAATATTTCCAAATTTTGCTTCTGGCGTATTTTTTGTCAACAAGCCGAGGCGCAGCGGCAGTTGCACTCCCACTTGCAGCCATGCTTCTCGTTTTCTTACATGCTCTGGCAGCTAGCGCGTGCACGAGAGAGGGGAGGGATTTAGAGCGTGCTTGAGAGGGAGGGACTGCAGGCACGGCTGCAGTAGTGATGGGAATTCCGATTCCCTTCGGGGACACAAATCTTTTGATTCAGTTCACTTGAAAGATTCGTTCACTGATTCGTTCACCGGTTCGCGAACGACTTCTGGTGATTTGCACGTTCGCGAACGATTCGTCTTTGTACTTAATTCGTTCAGTGAGTCTTCACTACTGCCGAAGTCCGTACAAGAAGTTTGCTGGCGTAACATGTATGATATTAAAACACATTTTACACCTCAACTTGTTGCCCCATGAATTATGCTCTGGGAATAGGCTACATATTATTTAAGAAATATCATTGGCCATTGTTAAATCTCTCATAAATTTGTGCCTGACTATACGATGTATTACAGCAGGCTAGCACGTTATACTTTCAAACCCATGCACGTACTATGTGGCCTAACTTAAATCCCAAAGCATTAAACTCCATTTGGCGGAATTCAAAGTGAATACAAAAATATATATTCTACATCGGTGACGATTTATTCATATTCTATGTACCCATCTATGTTTACCTTTAGCTAGCGGCTAAGCTAGTGGGACGCTACGGAGCCCAGCTATCCGCCCTCTGAAGCTTTTAGGGCCGACAGGGAGAGGAGAATGTCCCGCTAACGCTGTGTGTTTTTCACATTAGCGGGACGCTATGGAGCTCAGGTATCCGCCATCTGAAGCTTTTAGGGCCGACAGGGGGAGGAGAATACAACGCTGTGTGTATTTATCGCTAAGCTAGCTGGACTCTACGGAGCCCAGCTATCCGCCCTCTGAAGCTTTTAGGGCCGACAGGGAGAGGAGAATGTCCCGCTAACGCTGTGTGTGTGTGTATTTCACATTAGCGGGACGCTATGGAGCTCAGGTATCCACCATCTGAAGCTTTTAGGGCCGACAGGGGGAGGAGAATACAACGCTGTGTGTATTTATCGCTAAGCTAGCTGGACGCTACGGAGCCCAGCTATCCGCCCTCTGAAGCTTTTAGTGCCGACAGGTGGAGGAGAATGTCCCGCTAACGCTGTGTGTGTGTGTATTTCACATTAGCGGGACGCTATGGAGCTCAGGTATCCACCATCTGAAGCTTTTAGGGCCGACAGGGGGAGGAGAATACAACGCTGTGTGTATTTATCGCTAAGCTAGCTGGACGCTACGGAGCCCAGCTATCCGCCCTCTGAAGCTTTTAGTGCCGACAGGTGGAGGAGAATGTCCCGCTAACGCTGTGTGTGTGTGTTTCACATTAGCGGGACGCTATGGAGCTCAGCTTTTAGGGCCGACAGGGGGAGGCGAATACAACGATGTGTGTATTTATCGCTAAGCTAGCTGGACGCTACGGTTCAGGTATCCGTCCTCTTTATGGCGGACAGGTTGAGGTGTGTGTGTGGTGTGTGTGTGTGTGTGTGTGTGTGTGTGGTGTGTGTGTGTGTGTGTGTGTGTGTGTGTGTGTGTGTGTGTGTGTGTGTGTGTGTGTGTGTGTGTGTGTGTGTGTGTGTGTGTGTGTGTGTAACGGAGCTCAGGTGAGAGGGCTCTGATTACAGTACACTGTAGGAAACAGTTCTGAACTGTTTCCGCCAGTTCTTTAAGACTCAAACAAACGAATCGTTTTGTGGGAGGAATCAGTTCATCTCGTTCACTTCAAAGATTTGTTCCAAAAGAACGAATCGTTCGCGAACGACCCATCACTAGGCTGCAGTGCAGGGAGTGGAAGCAGAGCACTGAACACACACGGCTCTTATTAAAACAGCGCTTTCTCACCGGAGTACTTTCCCCCGTCATTCTTAAAGTACCGATACTAATGAAACGGAGGAATCGTAACGTTTTTAACGACAGGGTATCGCGGTATACCTTTCAAGTATCGGTACACCGTGCAACACTAGTCAGGAGTCAGTGTCTCTCCCCCAAACTCACACATATACAATTCGATATGAACTGAAGAGCCGCATGAAACTAGGCAAAGAGCCGCATGCGGCTCGAGAGCCGCGGGTTGGCCACCCCTGAACTAGAGGAAGATAAGGAGGACTTTTACAAAAAAGTAATAGAGATTGTTGTCCAGAAGGATAGCATGGACTTCATATTCAAGTCAAGGTAAGACCACAATTGTAATGAAAATGGGATCTTACTAAGAAAGAACGATCCAATATTTAGATTTCGGGTATACTTTTGTTGAACGGTCTGTTTAAAATGAATCGAAGCATCAGACTAAAAAAGCTTTTGAAAATAACAGAATATTTCGATTAAGGTCAAAATATAACATTTGTAAATCTGACTCTGAAAGAGTCAGTGCCTCACCAGCCATGAACCTCACCGCACGTCACTGGTACTTCCGGTATCCGCCATTTTACGCGAGGTGCAAGCAGGCCGAGGGTTTAGCCGTACACCGTCTAGGTGTTGCTAAGCTTCCTGTACTGAATATCATAGTCTATTGCCTATCAATATCTAGTCAACTCTAAAATACCACATATATGCAATGGCATGATAATATTATTGTGACAAGTGGGGTATTCACCTGGTGTTTCCAGAAATTAGACGTAGATGCAGCCAAAATCGACGAAGGCCACTTTCGAGGGTCGTTTTTCCATACATCTGCAGGCAGTCTGTAAGGGCAATCCGACAACCCACACAGCTCTAGTTTACGCTGGTAACGACCTAAAGCACACCCCTCAAGTCCAGAGATGTAATCCGAAGACATGCAGAGATTTCTTCGGTCGTTAATTCAGAAAAAAAAACTAGTGCGCTCTGCCTGGCTACGTTAGCTAGCTGTTTATATTTTCACCTCCAGGATATTTGCATCTCCAGGAAAATGGCGTATTTATATGGCGCGCGTTGCATTGTGGGTAGCTCGTGACGTCACTGTGTGTGAAAGAATCGAACTGTTCTGATAAAAAACTACTCTGTAGCTCGTTGTCTACCTTTCTATGATTGTAAAGTCATGTTGTTTGTATTTTTACAACGTTATGTTCATGAGTTATTGATCCGCTAAATTCGAATCTGTCAATAACTCAGCTCAGAGTATGCTTTGCGATTGCGACGTGCATGTCCCCTCGCTCTGAGTGTTCTCTTGAGGTGTATTTCACTTACCCGTGCCTATTGCCAAGCACTGATGTTATATCTTTATATTTAAGGCCAAGCTCAAAGTAAAATCGATGAAGCGCTCCATTGTTGTGGTTTCTGTGTTGCCGAAGTGACCAGGAAGTACATTGAGCTAAATGACAAGTGTTGCGAGATCTCGCAAAGGGGTTTTGCGAGATTTCGCAAAACATAATATATTTTTTTTCCAAATACATTTTTTTTTTTTCTCCATGTCCCCTAGGGCAGGGGTTCCCAACCTTTTTTCCCAAGAGCACCCCCAAATGACTCCTGTTGGAAGTTGTGCCCCCCCCCCACACACACACACACACAAGGGGGGGGGGGGCGCAACAGCGGTAATTCAAGTTTAAAAGTCTCAAAATGCTACAACTACTGTCACAAACTGAATGAATGTGAAGTATTTTGTTAAAGGAGGATGAAAGCGGAATTAAGGAGCACTATTGGAGTGACTTGGATGGTTATTGGACTCAGGATTAATTCATTTGGATTCCCGCTGTATGAAGAAATTAAAGGACGGCGCAAGTGGAAACAATTCACAAAGGGATTAAACTGTTTAAAACACATGCTCAAAGTAAACCAGATTTTGCCGATGTGTTTATGTGGATTTAAAAGTCGTAAATAATCTACAAAATGGAGGAGACCGATCTGATCGGAGCAACTGACAAATAATCCAACTGAAACCGGCATGGACAATGACTATGTTTTAAAAATGTGCTTATCCAGAAAAGCCTGGTTTGGACACTTTACGGGCAGAAGAAACATTTCTATTAAAGAAAGAATTATACATTTCTGTCTTTTTATGCCTTTAATAGCTACTAAATTGAATTTTTATTAAAACTAATTAATCAATTATTTTGTATATTTTATTGTAATGTAGAGACAAGGCTTTTAGTGACAATCATGTATTCCGTTACAATTATATGTAAAAAAATAAAAAAGTCTAAATATGATATTTTGCCTCAAATCATCTGAGGCCTGGCGCCCCCCCCCCCCCCCTGCGATCTTTGGCGCCCCCCAGGTTGGGAACCACTGCCCTAGGGGGCTCCGTATTAATGCAATTGTTGTTGTAGCCTGACAATATTTAGTTATTTCTATGAAAAAGCAACATCACTATATCACAATAAATTAGTTCCACTTATTTTTCTTTAAAATGTGTCAAATATGTGTAGCCTAACATATTTCTTAAATTACAGATGAAGGTTTTACAGAATAGTTCACTTAAAATACTTTTTTAAAAACGTTATTGTATATGTGCTTGATCGTTACTTATGAGGTAAAAAAATGTTGCCGCATAACGGAAATGGCACATTATTACATACATGGAGATCTTTTCATAATAAATACACAAAATAACCAAAGACTGCTGTTTTCCCAGGTTATTAGTAAAGGTTTCGAAAAGGAGCAGACCATGCCATTTCCCAATACAAGCATGGTTGCACCAACTAAACCCACCGGAACAGGTATTTTCTACTAAACAACACTAGCTAGATAAGTTCAGCACACAAATATTTATGTTAAACCTTATACATTGAACATTATCTCTTCTCTACAGAGTTGCCAAAGATAAAAGCTGTGTCGCCAATGGAAAAAGGCGAGGTAATACTTTCATTGTATAGTGAAGCATAAATAGGATAGATCTGGCGTATGCAACAAGTATTAATTCAACATAATGTCTACCTTACCATCTTTGTGTATATCCCACAGAATAATTCCAATCCTGGACAGCTTTATTCAAAGTTGTTTGATGAAGTTGAGAAAGTTAAGTCTTGGAAGGTCAAAGTTGACTCTGACACTTTGCAAAAGGAAAGGAGACTCCAAGAAAACAAAAGAACAATTGAAACTCAGCGCAAAGCCATCCAAGAATTGCAGGTTTGTGCCTCAGTTCTTGCCTCAGTTCTTGCCTCAGTTCTTGCCTCAGTTCTTGCCTCAGTTCTTGCCTCAGTTCTTGCCTCTCTCTAACACTATTTTCATTTGTATCAGAGGATTATTTTGATGATATTGTTTGTATTGTGTGTTCTGTCTTCACAGTTTGGAAGTGAAAGTCTCAGTGTAAAGCTGGAGGAACAGATCAGCGAAAATGAGGATTTGAGGAACAAGTATGAGTTTTGTTGTAAAAACACAATTCTTAAATGAAATGTTTTGTCTCTATCAAATGTTCTGTTAATAACAGATTTTAATTATAAAAAAACAGAAACAACGCAACGAGGAATCTGTGTAATATACTCAAAGACACTTTTCAGCGGTCAGCTGAAAAGATGCATTTATGTAAGTTAAAAGTGCTTTTTCTTCTGTATTCTGTGTCTTCACCAGTCATATCAAGTGTTGAACAATGGACACATGGCTGCTTACTTGCTGATGTCTTTTTAAATGTTTTAGTTGAATCCGAAAGAGAAGAAACACATCACCTGCTTATGGAAAATAGTTCAAGTATTCAGGTAAACACCTTTAAATCAGCATGTTATTAACTAATAATGTGATGGACAGGAGTAGATTAAACAGCGCGATTAAATGTGTGATTGTCAGTTTATATGGAACTTCTTTTTCTTGCAGAACATGGTTGCAGCATTTGAAAGCCTTCGTGTTCAAGCAGAAGATGATCAACAAGAGATGCAAAAAGGTTTGCTTTGATCTTTTTGTTTGCCGTAGCCTTTTCAGTACAGTAGAACCAAATCTTAACTTTGAAGGACCTAGGATTAAGAGATAATGTCCAACAGCAAGAAAACATTGCCTTCATGTTTTCAGTCAAAGAGGCCTTGCTGCAGTTTGAAGATCTGAAAGAGAAGTACAATCAAGAATATGACGTGAAAGAAAAAGAGGTTAGTAGAAGGAAATGTAGGTCCGTTTATTTAGGAGTTTATGAAACTCAAGGCTTACGGTTTGGCATTCGCAGGTCGCAGAGCTTCAAACTCAAATACGGGATAAGGAACATGAACTACAAAACCTCCTGCTGGACCTCCATGAAAACCAGAAGCACTGTAAACAACTCCAAGAAGCAACAAGTACGATCATTTATTTTCTGATCATGTGCGCTTGGCTTGTTTCTTTTTAGATTCAGAATTTTGCAGAAGTTATTTTTGATTAACTTTGTTTTATAAACATTATTTTTTTTACCAAAGCATTTTGTGTTTACATAATCAATGTTTTGTTACGTTCTTGTGAAACAACATTCAATGTCATTTCAACAATGCTGAGATGAAACATCTCAGCATTGTAATAAAGTAGAAATGTTTAAAGATAAATAGGTTTGGATCAAATGTAATAATTACAGTGATAATGAAATGATCATCTAGGGAAGAATACCTCATTAAATAAGTGTTTACTTTACAGATGAACAATGTGGACTTCTCAGTAGCTCAAAAACTGAACAAGAGTCCCTGCTTCAGAAACGTCTCACTGCAGAGCAGCTTTGCACAGAAGCCGAGGTGAGTGACATGAAACTGGGCTCTGTTGTGCCTTGTTTGCTTTGATTAAATATAGTTTTCTATCCTTTAGATCAAATGTGAAGCTCTTGCTGCAATTCTGGAACAAACTAAAGAAGAATTTACAGAGATGATTCAAAGCAAAGACTCAAGCTTGCAGGAACTCAGCAAAGTAAAAAATGACCAAGCAGAGACGTTGGAGCAGATTCAGACGAACATTCAGGAGCTCCAGGATTCCCTAGCCTTAGAGACAAAGAGGTATACATGTCATTACATCAAAACATATCGGGGCATGTTCCTTCCTTCCTTCATGTTTCCTATGCCATTATTTTCCTGTTAGGACTAAATATATATAATATCAAATTACCATTTTGGGAACTAATATTGGAATATCTTATTTTCAAGGACTAAGGAACTTGAGGATAAGCTCATGGCCAACAGTGAGGAACTGGAAAGAAGAAACACACTTTTAGGTAAGCCTGACTTACATATGACATATGTAGATCCTTTCACTCCGGTTCTGAGATCATTACACTGGCTTCCAGTCTGCCAAAGAATTGATTTTAAAATACTACTGCTAGTTTTTAAATCTCTAAATGGCTTAGGACCGAGGTATATAGACGACCTCCTCCATCACTATGAAGCAACCAGGAGTCTCAGGTCTTCTGGGTCGGGTCTGCTCTCTGTTCCGAGAATAACCACTAAACATGGAAAAGCAGCTTTTAGTTATTATGCCCCAACAATTTGGAACAAACTGCCCAAATCATGCACGTCCGCCGAAACACTTCCTATTTGTAAATCCCGCACCTATTTGCCGCTGCTTTTAATTGAGCTGCTCATACTCACACTACAGTATGCCTTTTTCGTCATGTATTCTGTACCTGCTGTGTTTTATTTATTTCATTACCTTTGCTTATTATGCCTGTTTTTAAATGCCTTTTTAATAATGTATTTATGCTGTATTTGTTCTTAAATGTCTTTTACTTTTAATCTGTAAAGCACTTTGAATCGCCACGTGCTGAAAAGTGCTATATAAATCAAATGGCCTTGCCTTTCATTTGAAGCCTTTTGATGCTGTTTTCATCTACAGGAGAGAACATGGAGCAGATTGCAAAGAAAGAACGGCAGATCAAAATACTTGAAGATGAACTGGTAGGGTATATTTATATTTTCTAGAAGAGTATATAACTCGTTTCTCAATCATTCATTGTAGCCCGCACACTACAGAAGCCCATTTGAAGACACTTACAGTACGTTTGTGTGGTTCTCAGGACAAAACATCTAAATGTGTCGAGTCCATGAAGGAAAAGATCGAGGTCACTGAAGTCAAAGTGGAGAAACTCACCGCTGAGCTTTCAAGGGAAACCGAAGAAGCCCAGCGGTATAAGGTGAGCCAATAGATCATTCTTCTCCCAATGAATAGGGAGTCGATTGTGTGTACCTTCAAATGTAAGCCCTATTATATTTGTGTTGATACAGAATGATGCAGAGATTGAGAAAGCAGAACATGATCTACTAAAGGAAGCTTGTGAAGCTGCTGAAAAAGCACACGAAGATTTGAAGGAGAAATCCAGAGTGACTGAGGTGTAGATATCTTTCATTATCTTGCTGCACTCATCATCTCTTACCCACTGAGGGGAATTTGTCTGGGAAGTTGTTTTTATTATGAAAAACAAATGCATTGATATGGTGTACTTTACTCAACACATAGCTTCACCACATGATGTGTTATATACCCTCAGATCAAAGTGCAGCAGCTGGAGGGGCAACTGTTCACAGAAGTAAAGACAAATAAAGAACATACCTTCCAGATGGTGCAACTGAGACAAGACATCCATCAGCATGAGTGAGCTCTTAGTAGCGCATTATACAGTATAAATACATGTTTGTAATGTTGATGTTTAATTAATGTTATTTCTTAAGAGATAAGTACACGGAGCTATTGGCCAACTTTAATGAGCTGCATTGTGAGAAGACAGTCATTCAGCAGCAGTTTGCGAGCGGATCTTCGAGTGTGAAAGCTGTTGAGGAAAACTTGAAGGTATGAATTACCCAATGTAGATGATTGTCTTGTCTATATCAACTTGTTTGCATTATGACTGGCTGTTTCATGAAGGACACATTCTGAAAGTGGGTCTGACTAAACAGGTTAGTGAAAAGAAGGCTGTGAAACTCACAAAACAAATCCAGAGATTGGAAGAAGAAAACCAAGGTCTACGGTGAGTTAGCACGTTGAAGACCTAAGAGGTTAGACGTTGTGTCGTTTTTCAGATAAAATGGTATTTATCTTTGTTAAATAGAGAGGAAGTGACGTCCATTGAGAACAAGAGCCAAGAGAAATGTCAAGAAACTGAGACTCTGCAGAAGAAGTTTGAAGCAAATGTGAGTATGCCAACAAACCAATGAACAATAGGGTTGTTGTGAAGGTGTTACAGGAGGATGTGTTTGTGATTCCTGTTTATAGTATGGACGTATGGAGGAGGGAATTGCAGAAAAAGAAAAACAGATCAAATCTGTGGAAACCAAGGTGATTGAATTTTGAAAATACTGAACATGAAAAACACTATTATTATTCATTCATTTTTAAAATAACAAGAAATTGTTTTGTTTTTTTAGCTGCGCAGTTTCAGGAAAAAGTTTGAAATGAAACTGAAAGCCCAGGAGGAATACCAGAAAGAGGTTAGTGAGTGCCCTGAACCTGAAGTCAGTCATTCAGCGAACGGCTCCATCGTGTACTTTCACATGTAAGAAACAAATGTCATAGGAGAAGGCACAATCCAGTCAACTTGAGTGCTTTCCCCTACTAGTTCTACACATTGATATAAATGGTATAACCCTGCATTATGTAAATGATTGTTTTTGTCTTAAGATCAACAATCTCCATGAGGAGGCCGAGAGCCTTAGAGCGCTGAACGAAGAAAACTGTCAGAAATTGCTAAAGGAATTTGAGGCCAAATCAACCTTGGCAGCAGAGCTTGAGATTGAGGTTGCTTATTTATTGTTATGTGATTAACCACATATTCAACTCCTCATAATTCAAAATAAAGAATAAAAACACTTTGTCTAACAGGTACAAAAGCTCAAATCAACAGCAGCAGAGGCCACCAAGAACAAAGAAGACACAGAACTGAAGTGTCAACACCAAATAGCAGATATGGTCGCTCTGATGGAGAAACATAAGGTAACCTCATCAAAAAGCACATGTTGTGCTTTCTAAAAATAGTTTTTTTACAACATGATTGTCATTCCAAACACATGTTGAATTGGAAATGTGTTTGTTATCATTAGAGCCAGTATGACCGGATGGTTGAAGAAAAGGATGCAGAGCTTGATGAGACAAAGAAGAAAGAGATGCAGGCTGTTGCACATCGGAAATCACTGGTATGGTATTTAATACATAATTGAACATATATCTATATATATATATATATATAGATATATATATATATATATATATATATATACAATGAGATCAACAATTATTTGTTAACAAATGAATTATGTCAAATCTACATTTAAAAAATGAGGACTTGGAACTTGCAAAGCACAAGACGGATAACGATCACCTGAAGCAACAGCTGGTGGCAGGAACAACAGAAAAGGTATGTCCTAGTTACTGCAGTAGTTGGAATCAGGTACATTATATCGTTCCCCTTTCTTTCACTGAAATAGCTTTTGAGAGAGTTCTTTATGAAACACTTTTAATCCTATTAGGAAAAACTGCAGAAGGAGCTGGCTGACTTCAAGAAAGAAATGTCATCTATGAAAATGACTCTGCTGTCAGAGGCAAGGAACAAGCAGGTACAAATATCCGTTCATCTGTGAATATGCTAGCACTGATGAGGTGGTTTGTTCTCACATGTACTTGGCCTTTAACATTCCAGGCACCTGCCTTAAACTGTACCCAAGGGGAACGTTCTGAGACTCCAAGAGAGAGCTCTTCAACGAGACACGTGTTTGACTTCACCAAAACCAGGAGAACTCCCTCCTCCAGCAACAAAGAGGGAAGTTCTGCATTAATGAAGAAAGCTGTGAGTCACCTACCAGATTCCTTTAGACAGATAGACTAAATGCTCTTATTTCAGACACATCCATAATTGTTTAGGTGAGTTAGGAATCAAATCATGAAGTTGTATTAACTCAAAGACACTGCAGATCTTTTCTTCAACTCACCTGTTAGTCCAATTCAGACCATCTTCCTACCATGGACGTCAAGTTGTATCCATTCAACAAAACAACGCATACTGAAATGATAACTCTAGCACATGAGTACACATCCAATGCAGTTTCAGGGCTGTGTATTGTGTTCATGTGCCATAATCACTATGGACTGCATGTCCATAGTGATTATGGTCAGTAAGGCTGTTATGGAACGATATTGCAATACATGTTTGGTTGTCAAGGAATCAATTTAACTGCATTAATATTATACATATGTTGTTAAGGAATCCTACACGGAATCCATCAGAAAATCCTCTCGAACAACACCAAAGACCAAGGTAGATGATGATGATGATGATGATGATGATGATGATGATGATGATGATGATGATGATGATGATGATGATGATGATGATGATGATGATGATGATGATGATGATGATGATGATGATGATGATGATGATGATGATGATGATGATGATGATGATGATGATGATGATGATGATGATGATGATGATGATGATGATGATGATGATGATGATGATGATGATGATGATGATGATGATGATGATGGAGAGTCTGTAGTTGCTGTCATTATAACTCAGTCTGACCTTGATTTCCCTTTGAAGGAATTTCGTAATGAAGACCTAAAAACCCCAAGAAGCACTACAAACAGACTGGGCGGAACGTCAAAGATCAAAGTAATATAATGGATTATTATATATATATTATATTATTAATGGATATCATTTTCCAGAAAGAAAACAAATATTTGAATGACGTGCGGACATTAACGCTCTGATCTGTTTTATTCAGTCCTACAGAATAAGGACTCCTCCTTCTTCTGAAAAGGCATCAGGCTGGGGAAAGAGCACCTTAGTGCTGTCGGACAAGTCTGACAGCTCTGATCAGCATGATCTTTTGGTGAGTTGTATTGATTGTTGGTTTATTGAATTACACAGTCAGTACATCGTATCATTGTTTTTGTGAGTTGTATCTGTTCAGTGCATGATTACCAAAAGAGCTGGTTTAGTCTGTTTCTCTTCTTGGCAGACCTTTGCTAGTACACCTATACCAGATGTTTCCGCTCCACATCGCAAGTTCAACATCTTCAAAAAGGTGACATGCTATTTAAAAAAGTTGATGGATTGTATACATAGACATAAAAACAAACATGTCATTTTTATTTATACAAAAATGGATCATTGTTTTTTCAGATCCAAAGCCCCATCTCTCAGAAATCACCAGGGAACTCCTTGAAGTTAGCAGCAATGAAAAGGATGCGAGATGCTGGTTGGACGGCTGTTACGGGCTGTGACAAAAAGAAGAAGACAACCAATGACAAGATCTTTGCATAAATAGTGCGCTCACGGGACAGATAACCCTTACAAGGTTTTAGTTCAGATGTTCATGTTTCAACTTTGTTATCGTTCACAAATAGCATCGGTAAGACTTTAACACGCTGTATCATTAATAACAAAAGGCCAATTTATTTCTTTACATGCACAAAAGATTAGATAGGTTGATCAGTTAAACAGTCTTGTTATCAAAAGTGTTCATTGTCCAGCTGTTCAAGCAAGTTTGGCTATAAGGTCATTTCAATGACTGCAGAGTCCCCTTCAATGACTGCAGAGTCCCCTTCAATGACTGCAGAGTCCCCTTCAATGACTGCAGAGTCCCCTTCAATGCATTCAGGTGCTTTAGAAAGAATCAGTTTGTTGTAGTTCTGCTGGATGTTAAGACTAATCTTTACTGGTGTTCACATGAAATGGATTTGATCTGCACAAGTTGATATTGTTGTTGTGAGAAATAGTGTAGTTACGTGTTGCTATCTTAATATATTTAATGTATTTCTGTATTCTAGTATTGACAGCTTAGTGAGTAAAGTTGATGTTCAAATCAATCAGCATTGTCCTTGTTTCAATGTTCTGCCCATCATTGTTGTGGCTGTCCTCTCTGCTGTCAGACTCTTATGAATCATTTTGACATTTCTCATGAGTGAAATGTCAGTCCTGAAGTTCTCTACTCATTTGGGGAAGAGGAAAACACTTCCAATCACCAAAGCTGCAGGAACTCGGTCCTTAATGAAGGAACTGGAGACGGAATTGAGATCGGTCTGCTGCTGGGGCTTCTGGAACGTTGTCGTATATCGGGTGGCCATCATAAAGTCCTCCAGAAATCACGAGTGTGTCATCGTCTGCCACAAATGCATCTGCTGAAAACCAGGTATGTTAAACTGGTAATGATAAAGAACAGAATATACTTATTGTGTGAGGAAGGGAAAGTCCTTACCCGTGTCATCAGTGTTATTGAGAGGTTGATGCAAGTATTGGATGTTATGTTTGCATCTGCGAAACATGAACCCAACCAATGCCAGAGCAAATACTCCGAGTACAACGCTGAAAACAATAGTCATATTCTTTTCTGAAATGTTCAGTCGCAAACCTAGCAACGGGAAAAGGAACACATTAAAAACCTACAATGAGCAATTCAATCAAAAACTGAAAAACTCAAGCCGGCTTACCTTGTGTGGTTCTGTTCATTGAATCTGACGTTGTGTTGACGGTGTGTGATGAAGTTGCAGTTGTAATTACTGTAGCAGTCGGTGTACTCATGTTACCTGCTGTGGTCTGTGTTGCCGTGAGTGTCGGTGTGCGATTGCCAGGTGTCGTGGTTATTTGTGATGTGGTGTTTGTTAGAGCAGTCGCCTGAGATGGGTGACTTGTGCTCTCATTTGTTGTGGCTGTACTTCCTGTGAACGTCTCATTGTCTCGGGTTGTGCTGGTGAAAGGAGTCGTGTTTCCAGTCAAATTTGAGATAACAGTAGAGTTAGGTGAAGGTACCATTGTTGTTCCGTTTGTCATGTTTGACCTGGAGGTTGGTATTATAGGTCTGATAGTAGTGATATTCTCCGCTTGTACCACAGCAATAGAAAGAGCCAGAAGGCAACAAGCCAGACCAGCAGAGTTGGTATCCATGACTATTAAGTCCTGTAATGGTAAACAAAACATGAGCACTTCCAGAAACAGTGTCAAATATGTTTCCCGTATCTTGGTAATCTGTTTAAACCGTAAGCCTGTGAAAACAACATCTTAAACATGGTGGTTGACCTTTTAATAACTAGGTCATATCTACTACATTAATAAACATAATCCAGCAAAGATCAGACACATTCAAACACATAATGGCATACCAACTCTGATTTTATTTAAATAGAATCATTTCTCATCTCCCTCTTACTCTATGTAAAACAACTAAGTTCAAATCTTGATCAAGGAAGTAAATGTAAGATCAGACTCACCTTGTTTTGTCGGTGTCAGTGAAAACAAACTGGGCTCACTTCACTGGCCGCGAGTCTGCCTCCATGCTACGGCTGACTCCACTTCCTGTAAACCTTGTGCAGCTCGTGTGGATTTGCTGGCGCAGTGGCAGGTGAAAGTGGGCAGGTCAGTGCTTTGTAACCTTCCTCCATTGTATGTTGCCAAGGAGACAAATGACACGTTTATTATCCAGACCAAAGCTCACTCTCGGTCTTTTCCTTATTGCTCAGTTCAAACACTTTACAGCCCTGAGTAGAACAGAAACTGCAGAGTACATGTAGTCTTCTTAGTTTCACTGTCATATATACTCACTCTACATACAGAGGTCACACACTCACTGGGGTTTTCTGTATGCTTGTGTACAAGGCTTTATCAAATCTTTAATAATGAGTGGAATTTGTGACAAATTCATATAGGTAGTTACTAAACAAGTTCACAATTCCCCCCTCCCAAAATAACCAGCCACTTAACAAATACAAACACATGGCCATGTCATCATACATTTTGTAATATCAAACAGTGTTTCATTGTGCCTTTGTCAGCAGGACATGAAGGAGGACAATGTTCAGGTAGAGAACATAGAGCTAGCAGACGCCGTGAAAGAGAACAATTGAACAAAGGGCAATGCAACTGCTTAACAGGAAATGAGAGCTGCTCTGTCGTAGTGAGAGCAAATATGAGGTGTGTGATCTCAAAGCCTATTGTTCTGATGAATGCTACAACGGCAGAAATGTCCTGGTTTAACTCAGGGGTTCTTTTTCTTTCTATTATTAAAATCACCTCAGTAGTAATATCCAAAGACAGATTTGGATTTTCTTTATATTCTTAAAGCTCAATTTAAGACAAGTTGTCAAGCTCTTTCTCAATGTAAAATATACATAATGTTTTATTGAAATTCAAGAAACATGTTTATGGACGATTTGTAAAAACAATTGTTTCCACAAATGTAATGCACAGGGGATCAAGCAGCAAAACAATTGAGTCTTGTCATTGTCATGTTTATAAAAATAATTCTATTAAAATCTCTCCTTTCAGTAAATATGTATGAATAGAGCAGTGTCACAGTTTGGTGGCTCTTTCGGGATCTTTGCTTTTCATTTCAAAGTCTGTGAATGTTGGGTTGTCAGCCACCGTGTTAAAGTCTGTTGCAGACTTTTCTGTGACTTCTGATACCTGTAATGGAGGGAGAACAAACTATTATTAACACGTGACAAAATATACACATCTGCATTTCATATATCCTTACTTTGTTACTTGTTATATAACAAAGGGGTTATTCTCCTACCTTTGATTTACCACAGCAGCTGAAGCTAAACAGGTCACTCGCCTTCACAAACAGTTCAGGGTTCTTTTCATCTTGCTTACATCCACCTAAACACAAATGGAAACATATTCCCATAACAGTTCTAATTGTAGATTTACATTATACTGTTCAATATTTCACCAACATAAGAATGTATGTGTATTTGGAGGTAATGGTAAAGGAGATGTCTCACCTGTGGCCATGCTCACCAGCAGACCAACCACCATCGTGGTGAGCGTACCCAGGAGACAGAAGTAGAGGTAGGACAGAGAGTACCAGGAGTCTGCCAGAGGCGGCCTCACACTGAAACACAGAGGACATCATTGCATTATGTCCTCATCCTATTCTGCACTCCTTACACCAACATGACACTTTTCTTCTGATGGCATACTGCATGAACCTCGGTTGCAACTATCGTTTATCCTTATTATTGATTATTCGTCTTTTAATAGATTTGTCCAACGTGCAGTCCAAATTCCTAACATATTTTAATAAACAATAATATAAAACAGAAACATCCGCAAATTATCCCTTTAAGAAACTGGAACATGTGAAAAGTTGCCATTTTTCAAATGCCCTGAGGAATTAATAGCTTGTTGAAATAGTTGATTTTCTTTCAATTGACGTATTAATAAAGCAAGTAACTGCTGCTCAAGTATATATATAAATCTAGACTGAGGTTCTTTGGATATAGTCTCTATCAATGTGCATTTTGTATTTCAGAAATTATTTTGAAAAGCATCAAAACCCTGTATAAAAATCCATTTCTGAAATGTAGTCCAGAAAAGTGGTGGGTTCAGCATATATTAAGTTTAAAGACATGTATTAATATAGTGATACAGCATTCAAGCATTCCCTCTCGTAGCATTCATCCTTGACAACAGCTAAATCATTTTATTTTTTATTTATATGTGTTTAGAGTTTTTACTTTTGGTAATAAACCGGCAAATTAAAGTCTTTGCGGGTCAGATATGAAGCTTGGAAACATTTCTATAATTTGTATACATTTGCAAAATGAAAATGCTAATGTTGCTTTGGCTCTGCTCATGTCATGTGAGTGGCAGCAGACGCCCCCTGAGTGTCATGAATAACTCACTGGGGCTGTGAGGTCAGAGTCACGGGACTGGTCCATGGAGCTGGGGTTGTGACGTTTTGACTCATTGTGCTGTTGCAGTCCACAGTGGAGACTGGGAGAGGGTTTGTCTTTTCAGCTGTGGAGGGGTAGATCTGGCTTCCAATCCCCACCCACAGAGTCAACACCAGGCCAATGATCATTCCCACGAGCGCGCCCTGCAAAGTAAACATGGTGCAGTCAAATACCTCCTGGATGCGTCACATTCAAAAAGAATGCTAGGGTAAAAGGAAATACTCACTATTGAATTTGATGTGCGGAATAGCATGCCTAATAGGTAAAGACCTAGAAGAGGCCCGCTGATCATGCCAAATATGGACAGAGCTGCCTGTGAAAAGAAAACGATCAGTAGGGTTGTAGTTCATGTTGTTCAGCTCTTGGTGGGGCAGTAGAGCAATACATGAGTGCATGGTGTGAGTGCATGGTGTTCACCTGCAAAATGCTTCCCATGACTGATGCAACTCCAGCCATCCCAATGCACACGGCACCAAAGAAAACACCTGGGAGGTTTTCAAATCAGCATTGTTAAGATCAAAGAAAGGATCTAAACACAGCTTTCAGAGACAAATGTTTTTTTATAATTTAGCGGTTTTTGGTCTCAATGTATTTTTGAATGTTGTCTTGTATTGTATCCGTTCTTGAAAAGTCATGAAAAGTATTGCATTTAGTTAATTATGTCAGTTTATAGGCGTTGATGTTATTTAAAAAATAATTCCACATATGATTGTGGGTGTCAGGAGACGTTACACATATAAATTACATTAGGAAGGAAACACATTGTCATATAAAGGACACGTGTCAGTTTGAGCTAAATTAATGTGTGGTTAATCCATTCATCACTAGTTTTTTTGTTTTTAATCATTAACACTTGGTTATGTAACCTGTATTAAATATATCCTATGGGTAACTAATAAAGGGTTTATCTTCCAAGTAATTAACTAATAAAGGGTTTATCTTCCAAGTAATTAACTAATAAAGGGTTTAACTTCAAAGTAATAATGGAAACCACAACTTTGATCCGAGTTCACCTACGTGTTTCAACCATTGCAGGTTTTTTTCAGCCAATTGAGGTATTAACCACTGTTTGTACATGGAGCTTTGCGAAATCTGCTTCTAGAAGCTTTTCTCCAATAATGGTTTCATTTATTTTATTACCACATTCCTGGTCATGTCGTAACTTGATCAGTGCAACTGGAACCAATTATATTTCTTTGGAAGAATAACATAAGATAATGGTTATCTCTGTAACTACTAGTATCTTATGAGCTTCAAGGAGTCACTGTAAGATCATTACTGTGGTATTTATGGTCAGAACTGACTGTATCTCTGTAGATAATGAGATATGTAAGGTTGTATAGCAAAACTGTCTTCATAAAGCATTTTCTTGGGAGTATAGTTTAGTCTTTATCACACTTTTTCTGATACTTGCTCATTTTTGTGCTGACGTGAAAGTATATTGAACTTACTGAGGCCCATGTTCATCCAGGAAACTTGCTTCTCTGTGAGGTTTTTGAACACTGGAAGAATAAAGTCCTCCACAGTGACAGCAACAAGAGCATTAATGCTTGAAGACACTGTGCTGAAAAATATACAACAGTTAGCTTTTAGCCTTTTAGAATAGAACAGGATGACTTATGCATTTAGATTGCCATTTAGATTACAGGTAGGATTAGTCTCAGATAGGATGCAGACGGTCGTTTCGTGCGTCATGCGTGCATAAAATGGCTAGAACCCAACAATGACTTTCTCATTCGTCAGAAAAACAATGACATGGAGTTAGGAAGAAACATAACCCAGGTACTGCCAGCTCATTTTGACTCATCATTGTATCTTATCTACAAGATCCTTTCCTTATTCCTTTTAAACTATAACAAATGTTCCATGTTTGTCTCAGGCCTCACCTAAGGGTACCACTGTATGCAGCAGCCACAAACAAGCCAGGGATTCCAGGGTACGCTGCCAGGATATCCATCACAAGGTACGGCAGCATCTGGTTTCCAAAGAAGAGCCATTTTACAGTTAACAATAATGCTCATGGTCATCATGCTGTGTGTCACACACAGCATGATGACCATGAGATGATGAGACTATAACAGCTGTGGTTACCTGGTCAGGTGTGCCTATGTCACCGTTTTCAAGTGGGTCACAGTTCTTGTAAATGGAGAACATGGTGAGGCCGGAAAACACAGCCAGACTCACAGTTAGCCACAGGCCCACCAGGTTCACATACAAAGACCTGGGATGTTAAAGAAGACACGTCAGTGCACAAACCTTTGCTCACATCTAACAACATACTTTTGGCATTGCAGGAACGCTCACATCTTGGCATGTCGCAAGGTTTTGCAGGAGATGTAGCGTTGCACCTGGGACTGGTTGATGGAGTAGACGGACACCCACATGACGCTGCCACCGACTACAATAGTCCAGAAAGTGTGTCGCTTCAGAGGGTCCGGGTCAAAGCTAAAAGTCAACAACATGTGTAAGGTTTGATTGTTTGGGGACATCAACAGCACAAACATCTGGTAAAGAAAGGTCTTTTAAATCAACACTGAGAACAAAGTTGAATTGAATGAAATGTATTATGTCAACAAATGACTGATAATTGTATTAGGTAAGTTAAAAGCAATAATATTAAGTTTGAATAAAAACAGTATATTGTTGCTTTCAGCTAACCCAATAGGCATAATACAGTCAACGTTTCTGTTTTTCCAGTGAATAAACATAAATGATTGATATTTAATCAACAGTTTCCAGAGAACCTTCCTTTCGTGTATACACAAGCAGTTAGTCACAGGAAACAATTACCGGAGTTAATCAAATAGTTTTTTCTGTCACTGCAGTCTAATTGATCTGATTATGGAAGCCCCGCCCATCTGACATCATAATCTGTTTAAAACAAACCAACAACAAATACTATCCTCCACAACTCTGCTGGTGTACTTACTCAAACGCATCTAGTCGGCCTCCTTTGCCAGCATCTTCCCAAATATTGGTCAGGCCTCCCTGCAGAACGGCTCCTCGAGCTATAACCGCCACAAACCCTGCCAGCATGATCACCATCTGCATTACGTCCGTCCAGATCACTGCTTTCAGACCGCCCTGAAACAAATCCAAGTTCCTGTCAGCTTATCATTTCCAAGTAATGTTGAAGATCTTTCCAATGTAGTGCTAGTTGATGCTTCATGCTGTGAATTTCAAATGTGTACAATTATAAATCAACTTTGACAACTTTAGTTTCACAAGCAGATCTGACAGTGTAATTAACCGCACACCTAAATAGGGGTGTACAATCTGTAAAAATAAGTTTAGTTTGAAACATTTTATTTATTTTTTGCACTTTTATTGTCGTTACATAGTACAGGTACTATGTAACGACATGGTTCCTCTGCATTTGACCCATCCTAGTGTTAGGAGCAGTGCGGGCTGCCATTATGAACGGCGCCCGGGTTGGTATGCAGATCATTTATTTATATACTATATGAAGTGCAGAATACTGACCAAAGTGCAGTAGACAATGCACACTGCTCCTGTGGCCACCAGCACTCCCCATAGATCCAGCCCTGTGACTGAGTAACCACAGAAAAACTCCTTTATGATTTCAGAACAAATGCATTGAGACATAACACCATGAGACATTTCAGTTAATCCGAGCCGCTCTCATAACCTCCTAAAAATGTTGTATTTAAAAGGAAAACACATACTCAGCTTTTTTAGTTTTAGGTTAAATCTGTGTTGAAGTTAAACATGAGACAGAGAAACCATCTGTCCTATCTATCAGTATTGAACAGTATAAACTCTGTTTTCAGGCCAAATCAAATCTAACACAGGTTACCTCTGGACGACTGAAGAACTCTTTATTCATAACTGCTGCAGCAGACTTACTTTGATTTAGTGCAAGAGCTGGGGCGTAGATGACCATGCCGGTGTACAGGATCTGAAAAAAAGTACTCCCATTAGCTGATTAGTTGGAAACACATCAAACGTGATTCATATTCATCTTGAAATTGGTATCAAGAATCCATTTTACATGAAGCAAAACAGGTGCTTTTCACCATGTTATATTTATCATGTTATTTTTGAATTATCTAAATACATAGCAACCATGAATATGTTTGAAAAGCATGTTTTACTTTACCGTCTGAGCAATGTACATTGTTGTCCCAATTAGACGAACGGGCCGGCTGAAGCGCAGCTCCAGGTACTAGAAATGGAAGGAAAACAGACAGTCACACTTCAGTAAACTGTTCATTTGATTTATATATCCATATTTACACAATATGCAAAGTGTTTTTTATTCACTCCAATGTCTGCCCAATTATGGGAGGAAATGCTTTTATGGCAGATTTTGTACAGCAATGGATAACAGTAAAACCCTTTAAACAAGCTACAGCCATGTTAACTTGTCAAAGTGCCCATCAATAAAGCATCAAATGCATGCTCCAATTATATAAGGTATTTGGTGCCAGCTTTTGTAATATTTTAATAATTTCCGTACCTCATAGGCACTGGTGATTGCCAGTCTGTAGAATAGTGGGACAAAGACCTCAGCGGTGATAACAGACATGATGGCATAGGAGAAGCCGAAGAGCCAGAAGGCAGCTCCAAAGCGGTAGGCCTCAGCCGGTGTGCCGATGACCGTGATGCCAGACATGAAGCTGGCAGTGAGCGACATGGCAACAGGCACAGCTGTCATTTGTCGTCCACCAAGCAAGAACTCAGAACTGCTGGTCTCCTTGCGGCTTCGGATGGCCTGGAAAAGGCCAATGCCGGCTGCAGCCAAAATAGTTCCCGCAAACACCACATAATCCCAAACGGAGAAAGTGGCCACTGGACCACCTGTACCAGTCATGGTTAGTTTAGCAGCTTTCACCAACACTTCTCTCTGAACTCTTGTTATGAATGCTTCTGAATTATTTGTTGTTTCTAACGTTGAAGGATCTTCCCTTTAATTTAGCCTGAAACTGTCTTAAACTCCAGTTGTACTCAAACCAAAACATAAGTAAGTCAGAGAAAGCAAGCTGTGTCAAATGTGAGACGGGTGTAAATAAACTGCACTCATCCTTAAAATGTCCTTTCAACAAAGAATAAAAAAATCCAGAGTTTGAGGCGTTAGTCCAACGCTGTTTTCCACTTTGTAATCCAACTATCAGAGTTGCTCGAGCTGATAGTAGAGGTATAAGACACTTTAACCACTCTTCATCCCCCGCAGGTGTTTTAGCCACTCTGACGTTTTCTGCAGACTATAAAGATTAGCTTACTTAGTTAATAATCCATCAAGGACACGATGGTACTCAAGTCAGCCTTCCAGTGATTGTAAAAGGTGGTGCTCGGTGGTTCTGGGGTTTGTGCTGAAGGCAGACAAGATATTCTCTATTGGAATGACAAAAAGAATGTACCAGAGAGACTTTAACTACCCTTGACAATCATTAAACAAAAATAAGTAAATCCATGCAGTTTTGGCTCAAGTGAACATACCGACTTATAGGACAAAAGATTAGATAACCCTACTCTGAATGTTTTACTCATGTTTATAACAAATTTGGACTGTGCCGTTTGTGAAAGTCTTGCATAAACTTTGCTGACTGGTGTGGATTTTTGGAACCACCAATGCATGAAGCATACATGCACATTGACAGAAGTGCTCAGACATTATCTAGTTCAAAAAGTGTGTTTTTATCTAGTTAATTTGTATCCAAATGAGGGACAGATTAGGTTTGTTTTGGAAAAACAAGTACAACTCTGGTTAAAATGTAAAAGTGCTTTAGAAAATATGCATCCTTCCAAGAATGTATGCTTTTAGGCACACTGTAAAACCCGATTAGTTCGGAGTACTCAAAACTTTTGTGGAAACTGATTACCACCAAAGTTTTAAGTAAACTAACTTAAGACTATAGAGTAAATCATTGATCAAAAATGATAAGTTACTTAAACTTAAAACTTTAATTATTATTTGTGTATTATTTAAATATACTGTACTTATAAACATTGTTTGACACATTTTTTTTTTTAAATGTCTCCATAATTAATTAGTTTGATGCAAAAGTACTTAATTGCATGAATATTGAAATCAACAAATATATTTCTAGATAACTCATTGACCAATATTTTTTTATTTATTTAAATACAAAATACTCAAAGAACTTCAACAACTTCTGTAGACTTTAGTTTTTTTTCTGCCTACACTAGTTGGCTCTTTGATTTCACTTGTTAGATCTATGGTCACACTAGTTTGGCACTCTGCTTTACTAGTTGAATACACAATTATACTAGTCACTCTTTTTCAGCAACTAGTGGCACTTTTGTCCGACTAGTTACCACATAAGCCTTACTAGTGACGCCACGAGCAGCACTAGTAGCACTAAAGTCCCAACTTGAGTTTTTGCAGTGCTGTTAACTTTTAGTGTTACTAGTACGGTCAGAGGGTCATTTGTTCATCAAAAAAGATTACAAGTTGGGACTTTGGTGCTACTCCTGGCATCACTAGTAAGGCTTATGTAGTAACTAGTCAGACAAAAGTGCCACTAGTGGCTGAAAAAGAGTGACTAGTATAATGTGTTATTCAACTAGTAAAGCAGAATGTCAAACTAGTGTGACCATATATCTAACAAGTGCAATCAAAGAGCCAGCTAGTGTAGGTAATTGCTGTCTGATATCAAGGATATGAAATAAATACTCAAACAGCGTGCCATAGGAGTTAAAGTGCAAACTTGAACAACTGTAGGCACAGGGTTTCAGTGGTTTACCACCATCAAGGACCATCAGCACTTTCAGTGCAAACATGAACAACTGAGGTAGATTTAGACATTCTACCCAATGTAAACATCATTCAACTGCTTTAAGCAACAAATTAAAGGTGGGGAAGGTAATTTTGGAGAAACCAGCTCGAGCGCGCTAGAATTTGAAAATACACAGCCGGAAACAATCTGCTACTTCCTTACAGAGCCCCTCCTCCAACACACACGAACGCGCACATGACCAATGAGGGCACGAGGTAAGTTTGTGCACAGATGGAAGGCTGACAGGCAGGTAGGCCATCCAGTTACTTTAGCCGGCCTCAGATGATTGGTCGTGCTTTTTACAGCACTACGGCTTCCACAGATGAGACTTCTTTATGGATTTTTTGTCAAAGCACTTCAGATATTCATTGCTATCGGGATGTTAAGAGCATTCCATGGAATATAACAACAAGTGTATCTCGAGCCGGTTTCTCAAACTTACCTTTAACTGTGTAAAACAAACATTGGCATGTGCAAAGTTTCAATCTGTAACACGGCCTACTTTTTCAGTAACAGGTCATTTTTTTAGATTGAGTATGCAGGGCTTCAGTGGTTTACCATCATCAAGGCCCATCAGCACTTTCTGTATGAAAGTGAAAGTGTTGATGAGTTTCTTGGGGTAGTCCAAATGTAACACGTACATCAAGCCAAACAACAATGCAAAGGAATCCGCCATCCTGGGGATATTGCTGATGACGAAATCACCTTCCACCAGAATAGCAGTACTTGCCGGACTGAGATCAACTTGAATTGGAGTGCTTGTGTGTCCTATCTTTCTTACAGTGCAGACGCTTTTCTGCTTGCTCTTGCCTCTGCTTACTTTTTATGCTGATTTCCTATTCTTATTTTCTGAAAACTTCGAGCAGCGGCTCCTGGACATTAACTTATCACTGGGACAGTTCATCTTCGTAAATAGACGGAGGGTTTCAGCCATATTTCAACATTTTTACGACGACGTCAGTCTTACAATAGCGTGGCCTAGCAACAGCTAAAGCCTGGTAGGCTACTGCTATTTAGCTAGTTGGTAGCAAAATGCCTCCGTTCTCTACAGATGACTTCCAGAAACTTATACAGAAGATGGCTGTGTTGGAAATGAAAATGCAACGGTTGGAAGTTAACGTGGAACTGAATGGACTATGTCGTGGGAATGACACGACTTTACCAGTGTTGCAAAATAATGGAGAAGGGTATGCTAACTCACAGCTAGTTAGCAGCTACAAGGATTCCAAGGAACAGGAGGGCTGTGTACCGGGTAATAAATCTACAAGTGGTAGTCCTCCCTGGAACTCTCTGGGTGCAAAGCCTAAGAGTAAATCATTTCCATAGGATTTGGGAGGACGGATAACAGGCAGAGCCCAGAGCTCCGAAATCTGTGATGCGACCGGCTGGCCTGCATTGTTATCACCCAGGAAGAGCGCCTCTTCAACCCCTATTCATACTAGGAAACAGCAGTGGACAGCTGCTAAAGGGAGAACTACAAACAATTCTCCTAAACCACCAAGTGTGCCAATCCAGAACAGATACGCTCCGCTGACCGAGAACCGGAGATCTGATGACCTGGATAACCTGTCCTCTTCACGCAGCAGGGTAAGGACCAATAGCTACTCCAAAAGTAAAAGGCTAGAGGGAAAGCTAACGACTGGGCCTGAAACTCTGATTGTGGGTGACTCTGTTGTAAGAGATGTAAAAGGTCTGTGTAATAAGAGCAACACCAAAGTACTCTGTTTTCCCAAGGATGTGGTCTCTGACTTGGCTGAGAAGATCCTGCATATTGGGGCTGAACATCCGACTGTGAAGAATGTGGTACTGCACATTGGAACAAATGATGTTGTGAAACAACAGTCAGAAGTGCTGAAAGAAGACTTTAAATGTTTGTTGGAAATTGCCAGCTCTCTAAATGAAGAGGTATTCATCAGTGGCCCACTACCGCCAGTCAAAAGAGGAGTGGAGAGATTCAGCAGATTGTTTGCACTGAACACCTGGCTTTCAACGGCCTGTACTGACCATTCTGTTCATTTTATTGACAATTTTAACTTTTTCTGGGATCGCAGACATCTTTTCAAGGCAAATGGAGTTTGCCTGAACAAGTCAGGAGTGAAATTGTTTATCTCTAACATATTCAACTGCCTGCGTTATCAATCTGTTCCCTCTGCCAAGGACAAGCGGCAAGAGGAATCAAAACAGGAGAAAGACACAACACATCACGCAGAAAACCCTGAAGAATTATCACTGCACCCGCCTGAGGAATGTTCTGATTATGGGAGACCTATGAGACAAATGGAGGAGTCTCCACTGCCCGTCACCCCCTCCCCCCCTGTCAACGCCTTTGAGGATACTCCGTTCACCCTTTCACCCTCGCCCACCCTCCTGGAGATCGATGAACACACAAAGGAGATACAGAGGGTTGGCACCGATTCCTTCCTGGAGTTCAAAGACCAAACAAAGGCGATACGCAGGGCTGGCACCATGTCCTTTACCCCCGCTCCTCAACGACGCCCACCAAAATCACCGCGGAGACGCGCACCATCTCCCCCGTCCTCATCACCGCGCCTACGTCAACCACCTCCCCCCCCTGGCAGCATGTCCTCTACCCCCGCACCATCTCGCCCGTCTCCATCACCGTGCCTACGTCGACCACCTCCCCTCCCTTCGAGGGGGCATCTGCAGTCTCCGAAGCCTGATAAGGATGTGTGTGTACAAAACACAACAAACTCTTACTGATATGTGATGGGTCCAGGCTCAAGGGCGTATGGCACTCTCAACTCTTTCCAGGACATGTCGGGGCCCTGCCTGCCAGTAGCTTTGACGATATCTGTGTTGATAGGTAATAGATTAAGAGCGGTGAATCATAGAAACAGGAAGCGCTCAAACGTTTGTGTGAGTGTATCTAATTTAGCAGTGATTCCATGTCAGCCACAGCTTGTTACAAAAAACATGACTGATAGTGTGTTTAACAAACTTAAACTAGCTTTATTAAATGTCAGGTCTTTGGCAGGAAAAACATTTTTAATCAATGATTTTATCACTGAGCACAATCTCGATTTATGTTTTTAACAGAAACTTGGATTGAACAAAATAACAGTGCAGCTGTTCTTATCGAATCAACCCCTCCCAACTTTAGTTTTATGAGTCAGGAAAGAATGCATAAGAAAGGGGGTGGAGTTGCTATTCTGTTCAATGATTCCCTTCAATGCAGGAAGACATCGTATGGAAACTTTGATTCTTTTGAATATGTGGCCCTTCAGCTGAAATGCTCCTCTCGAGCTCTGTTCCTAAATATTTATAGACCACCCAAATACTGTGCAAACTTTTTTGATGAATTTACTGAACTGCTGTCTATAGTGTGTATTGACTTTGACCGTCTAGTCATTGTTGGTGATTTTAACATCCATGTTGACAACCCCCAGGACAGAGGGGCTAAAGAACTATTTTGTGTTCTTGATAGCTATGGACTGACTCAGCATGTGACGGAGCCCACGCACAATAAGGGGCACACTCTGGACTTAATTATCTCAAAGGGTGTGAATATCTCTAAGGTTGTGGTGACTGATGTTGCACTCTCTGACCATTCCTGTGTTTTCTCTGAGAGCTCTATTTCTGTTCACAAACATGTTCAAAAAGAGGTAACCACAAAGCGATATTTAACTGAAAACACTAGGGAAATGTTTACTCAGAGTTTTTCTTCCACACTTGCCCCTGCCAACATCTCAGTAAATGAGCTAGTAGATCATTTTAATTAAAAAATTAAAAAATGTTATAGATGCCATTGCTCCAACTAAGGTAAAGGAAGTGTCTGGCAAGAAAATATCTCCATGGAGAAAGTATGGAAGCAAACAAGAGACAGAAGTATTTGAATTTTATTAGACACCGAATTTATAGCATTGAAAATAATTACTTTGAAAATCATGAATCTGAATTTGTTTTGCTCCGAATTTATCTATGTGAAATAAAAATGTAAAAATTCAAGTTAAAAAAATTCGAATGTTCAAATTCAGATCCTAAAAATTCAAGTGAAAAAAATTCGACGTCAAATATTTCGGTGTTTAAAATTCGATGTAAAAAAATTCGGTGTGTAAAATTCGACGTCAAAAATTGCGATGCAGCCTCATCCGGGCTACTCAGACAGGATAAGCAATCGAGCCCTAATGCAATCAAACCGACTTCTGGCCTATCAGAGCCAAGCGGCAAACCCCGGGACAGTGCGGTGAAGCCCAATGCTGCAAACTGTAGGCGATGGATGCAGATGGGAGCAATTCCCGTAGACCCTTTGTTAAAATGTCCAACTTAACATAAGAAAATGAACATGTTTCTAGCCTGGATCTACAAAAACATATTCTGTATATAGTTAGATTCCCCCTTCATGACAACGGGACTGCTGCTCCTAGCTCCGTTAGCTCCGTGATGCTACAGCGGCTCAGCTCATGAGGAGAACACTACTTGAACTCGGCCGTGTTTGTTGTGTTTGTTCCTGGTGGACTATTCGTCATGCAAATATAGGATCTATCTGCGGTTGAAACAGACCGTCCATGGATGCAGTTTCTTCGGTAAGTCAACCCTGCGTACTTTATGTTATGTTACTGGGGTTTTTATTAAGCTAACGTTAATGAATGTTTAGAGTTGGGTTAGCATTTGAGCAATCGTAGCTCCATCTGTGCTAACGATGCTATGCGTAGCATCCAAGAGTGTAAAACATTAAGTGGGATGCTACTGTATACCAAAAGGCTTCTGTGCGAGGTTGCTAAAATAAGGTCATCCTTGTACGTTAGATAGTTAGTTTGCTAGTTGGGTTACTGTATGCATTGTTATGGTTCGTTTAAATTCGCTATGCTCTACTATAGCATAAAATAGACTAGCTAACGTCAACGTATTGTTGAAGAGAGGCTTAGTGTATATTAAATCAACCTCACAATGAAATATGTGTACCTTTTTAAAATATGAACGTCACATTTCAAGATGGTCCAGAAATAACGCTCCCTTAGATATTGTAATATGGTTTGTTGAACTGGAGTTATTTATTGCAGCTAACCGCCTATCCGACGAACGACCCAAACATTGTTGTTTTTAATATTATTACCAATGCCTCTTTTAATTGTATTATCATCACACTTGAGAAACAGCCTCATCGTGGCTGTAGAACAGAACATGTAACTTAATTCCTGCATTTAAGGACGATGAATAGCGTAGTCAATGCTTTAGTGACAAGGAAATGATTTGTTTAAATATTATATATGACGTTATCTGTGACTTCAGTGGAAATGAAGCTTATCCATTGCATTGCATTTGTTCAATAGGTTTGTGTCTTACCCTTACGTGTGTGATACATATGAATATGGCATATGAAAACAAATTAATTTGACTGACTCATGAAAACCTCGTCCAAAGTAACAGTAAAATAAAAAGGACCTACACAATAATACTCAAATCAAACTGATACAGTATAAGGACTGTGATATCCAGCCATTTCTTAAGTATAACAATAAGATTATGACCTGTTTTTAAAAGAAGATAAAAAGTTGTTTGCATGGAAAGAAGTCTGTAACCCATGCATGTAACTTTACATCTGTTTGTTCAAAGTGTCCTCAAGGTGATCCAGACAGGCTGGACCAGAGGAGGAGAGACAGATCTGGAGTCCTAACAGCAGAGACCTTCAGCACGGATTCCAAGGTACACCTTTTTCATGCTTTACAAAGAATGCATAAAGTAATGACTCCAATACACTGATAGACATGCCATTAAACATGGCTGAATACTAGATCCCCTACACATCAGTGATGTTGAGTGGACTTTATTAGCAAAAGGTTACATTTACATTTTACCAAGCAACATCACGTGAGAGCTGCGACCCTTTGTCTTTCAGTGAGACAACCGGACAGAGCAAGCTTCTACAGTTGCACTAAGTTTTGATAACAGTTAAATATTATTTTAATAATACATTTATTTCAATGTTGATGAATTTAGAACGGTTGATTCATAATCTGATTATCTTTGCAGTACACTGTTGGATTTAAAAAACACATTCAAATAAAAAAATCATTATATTTATGAACAAACAAACACACCTCTTTCTTAAATAACACACTTGCTCTGCAATAATATGTTTTTTGATATTTCTGTTAGGAAAGGACACGCCTGAGAGACAGGACTGCTTCACCATGTTCTCTTTCTCTGAGGGTCCAGAAGAACATCCAAGAGGGAAAGGAGAAGCTGATGTGATGAGATTTAAGAGCAGTACAGGACATTCACTAAGAGACACTTGTATTGTAACACAAAGACCTGCACACTGACTAGTTTTCTAGTCTAACAGGAACTTCATTTGTGTTGTTTTGTGTTTTACGTTGCACCTCAGAGACAGTGTGATTATTGTCAGGCCTATAAAGTTTGGCAAAAAAAAAGTCAGCTGATCAAATGCATTTGCCTCACTTTATGAGCTTCACATCACTTTGTGCCGCCGAGTTTGGAACGTCATAAATAAATGGTGCCAATCTTCAGTCAGATGTGAATGTGTAATCTAACATTTTCAGTAAGAATAACGGACAAAAGGAGTGCAAATACAATTTATTGAAATGTGAACTAAAAGTTATCAAGCATGAACCATCACCATTTTTTTTTTTTAAATAAAAACGAAATAATATACATAAGTTACACTCAATGTTAATCTGTTAATTGACAGACTAGGCCTGTGCAGGTGGTAACAGCTATGCCCAGCATGGGCTAAGTTCTGTAGGTGGTGCAGGTCCTCCTCCATCAGGTCTGGTCCTCCTCCATCAGGTCTGCAGGGTCTTTCCCTGCGAGGAGGACTCCTCGCAGGGAAAGACCCTCAGCCCTCTCCGGCCAAAGCAACAGACAGGAAGTTCATAAAGCTGAGGTCTCCCCCAAAGTCTCTAATCATCCATCCTGTGAATATGAGAGGGGAACAAATAGTGTAATAGATGCTTTGGACAATAAGAAATATAAAGTTAACTGTTGAGTTGCTCAGTTTTTTAGATTGACAGGGTTTAATAACACAAACAAAAGGAGAGAAATAAAGATTGGTCTTTCAATAAATTGTGTTGATTTTGTCTTTTGAATTGTTTGTCTGAAGTCAAGTAGCTAGAACTGTTACTTGTAGTTTGAATGATACAGTCTGGTTATAATGTGTGGAGGAGGCATCACAGGTAAGAGTACCATTTGTTGTGTTCCATCCACAACAAATTGATGTGTGTGTATTTATTTATCTACTATTTCTTGAATCATTGCTGTCAGTCCAAAACAAGAGATTTTGTTTTGGTAACATTTAAAAAAAAAAAAAAAACATTATCTCTTTTCCACTACACTATCTTGAATACTTTAGTTTTTACGTCACTACATTTAACTAACAGCTTTAACATTGTAAAGGTGTTACTTTGGACTCTGGGTAATTATGACCGCATGTCCTACTCAGAGCCCTAGAGTCTCTCGGGCTCTGGTCCTACTATTTTGAGAGTTTGAACAAACCAGACCTTCATCTATTAATGTAGAAAATAGTTGGCACATTACACCATTATGAAAGTAATAATTAGTTAGCTCATTGTTCAAATGAGCTCCAACTACAACAGTTAAGTCAACTCGTGCATCGGTAATAACAATAAATCAAATGATATAATATAATAGTATAACTTGTGTCTACTTTAAATACTCTAACAACACTTTCCTAATTATACTAGCATACTTTTACTAAAGTAACATTAACATGTTTAAATGCAGGGCTTTTGTAAGAGAGTATTTCGTATAGTGTAGCATGGTCTACTTGACTTATCTAACCGAAGTGATCGTTACGTTACTTTGCAAACCGTCCCCCCCCCGTCCCGTCCCCCCACACACACACACACACACAAAAGGACACGGTAACGTTGTGATTCACTTCAATTAATGATAACTACGGAGCTTGCTAACAGCAAGGCACAAGGCTACTTCACTCATTTAGCTAATGTAAGATACAAATGCTGTCGAGCCCTCACTGCTTGTAAGATAAAGAGCACAAACTGACTACTTACCCGAGCGGCGAGCCCCGCTGTTCTCCGTCATTTTTCTCCCGGGTTGTTGTGATCACATGACTGACAAAGCCGTGCTCTGATAGGCCAAGTCAGTTTGATTGCATTAGGGCTCGATTGCTTATCCTGTCTGAGTAGCCCGGATGATGCTGCATCGCAATTTTGGACATCCAATTTTATACACCGAATTTTTTGACATCGAATTTTTTGACGTCGAATTTTTGGGATCTGAATTTGAACATTCGAATTTTTTTCACTTGAATTTTTACATTTTTATTTCACATAGATAAATTCGGAGCAAAAACATTCAGATACATGATTTTCAAAGTAATTATTTTCAATGCTATAAATTCGGTGTCTAATAAAATTCAAATACTTCTGTCTCTTGTTTGCTTCCATAAGAAAGGCCATGACCGTGAAAACAGAAAAAAGAGAATGTCGAAAAGCTGAACGCAGGTGGCGAAAAACAAATCTCCAGGTTCACTTTGAAATCTATAAAGAGAGACTTGGCCTTTATAATTTGGAATTGAAAAACGCACGACAATCGTTCTTCTCTGACATCATTACCAAAAACAAAAACAACGCACGTGCCTTGTTTGCTACCGTCGACAGACTAACTAACCCCCCAGTGTCAGTAGCCTCTGAATTTCTATCCACCAGGGCGTGCAATGATTTTGCCTTTTTCACTGACAAAATTCAGAAAATCAGACAAGCAGTCAGTGCCTCTGCATCAGGAACAGCAAATGTGTTGTCTCTGTGTCCACTTAACATCAATTCAAACACCATGACACAATTCCATCAGATTAATGATAACAACCTAGAGGACATTATTCAACTTCTGAAATCCTCCTCCTGCTGCCTTGATATTATTCCAACAGGATTTTTCAAAGATGTTTTTCCTTGCATGGCCTCAGATCTACTTCATATAGTAAACAAATCTCTTCACTCAGGTATTTTTCCACAGGCCCTGAAAACTGCAGTCATTAAACCGCTCTTAAAAAAGAATAATCTAGATGCTTCAGTAATGAACAATTACAGGCCCATATCAAACCTCCCATTTCTAGGTAAAATCATTGAAAAAGTTGTTTTTCAACAGTTGAGTAATTTCTTGCATTTAAATAGCTGTTTGGATGTGTTCCAGTCAGGCTTTCGTCCAAACCACAGCACTGAGACTGCTCTTGTAAAGGTCTTCAATGACATCCACTTAAACACAGACAGTGGCAGAACTTCAGTGTTAGTATTATTAGATCTCAGTGCTGCGTTTGACACTGTTGACCACAGCATATTACTAGACCGACTGGAAAACTGGGTGGGACTTTCGGAAACAGTTCTGAATTGGTTTGAATCCTACTTAAATGACAGAAACAACTTTGTTTCTATAGGTAAATACACATCTGAGTTGACAAATATGACATGTGGGGTTCCTCAAGGCTCCATCTTGGGGCCTCTTCTCTTTATCTACATGCTACCACTGGCTCAGATAATGAAGAACAACAAAATAAGTTACCATAGCTATGCAGATGACACACACATTTACGTAACAATTTCACCAGGAGACTATGCTCCAATTCAAACACTGAGTAAGTGCATTGAACAAATCAATGACTGGATGTGTCAGAACTTTCTCCAATTAAACAAAGATAAAACTGAGGTAATGGTTTTTGGAGCCAAGTCAGAACGTATAAAAGTTAGCGCTGAGCTTCAGTGTGCAATGTTCAAAACAACAGATAAAGCCAGAAATCTAGGTGTAGTCATGGACTCTGACCTGAGTTTCAACAGTCACATTAAAACAGTTACTAAATCAGCCTACTATCACCTAAAGAATATATCTAGGATTAAAAGACTAATGTCACAGCAGGATTTGGAAAAACTTGTCCATGCTTTTATCTTCAGTAGACTGGACTACTGTAATGGTGTCTTCACAGGTCTCACTAACAAATCTATTAGAAAGCTGCAGCTGATTCAGAACGCCGCTGCTCGAGTCCTCACTAACACTAAGAAAGTGGATCACATCACTCCTGTTCTGAAGTCTTTACACTGGCTTCCTGTGTGTCAAAGAATAGATTTCAAAATACTGCTGCTGGTTTATAAAGCACTGAATGGTTTAGGCCCAAAATACATTTCTGACCTCCTGCTAAATTATGAACCATCCAGATCTCTCAGGTCTTCAGGGACTGGTCAGCTTTCTGTCCCCAGAGTCAGAACTAAACATGGAGAAGCAGCGTTCAGTTATTATGCTCCAAATATCTGGAACAAACTCCCAGAAACCTGCAGGTCCGCTGCAACTCTGACTACTTTTAAATCCAGGCTGAAGACTTTTCTTTTTGTCGCTGCTTTTAATTGAACTATTCATATCTTAGACTGCACTGTAACTTTTATCCATGTACTTTTTTTTTTTTCTTTTAATGTTTAATTGCACTGTAACTTTTATCCATGTATTTTTTCTTTTAATGTTTATTTTATTAGCTTTTCTTTTTAATGACTGATTTTAAATGCCATTTTCTTAATCTCTTTCATTTTTTGTAAAGCACTTTGAATTGCCTTGTGTTGAAAAGTGCTATATAAATAAACCTGCCTTGCCTTGCCTGCCTTGCCTCTCGGCGACCATGCTGACAATAGCAACCGGTGTGTTGGTGATGTCTGGCCGGTCCACCTCCTCTGCCTGGAAATGCATAGAGTCCAACTGTAAGGTTGACTTGAAGTAACTAAACAATCTCATTCACATATTCCTCAACAGGTAAGTATATAGGAAGGTATTTAAAAAATGTGTTTAGGTGAACCTTTCTTTTATATATCTGAACATATTTTTGATTGCTCCCGTCTGTTTGTTTTTTTAACTGAAAGGGTAAAATAGCGAAACAGTTTCTTACAAGCACACATTCTGACCTCACTAGCAGTACTTTGAGTGCACTAAATACTTACGCTCCAAGACTTGAAGAACTGTGGGTCCTCCTCACGCAGGTATAATGGGAGGGCTCGAAGGGCTGCATTGCGTTTCATGTGGACATCCTGTACTTCCTGGAAAGACAAGCAAAAACTAGCATAATTAAAAAGCAATGGCTTTTTAAATTAATATATACATTTTTATTTTTGATTGTTGTCAAATTCAATTAATAATTTTAAATATTTCCCCCCCCCCCTATTTGTTATTGTTATATTTGTGACACTCTTCTGAAAAATACAATCCAGTATCTTTTACAATATCTGTTTATTATTTGTGCATTTTAATGAATGTGGTTATGTGTAAAAGTAAATAAGCATTGATACTATGGTGTGTTCCAATCAAGTAATTTAGCCTCGGCTGTCATTGGAAAAACTTGATTTGGACCAAACTTCTATTCGGTGAAGCTCGGCACAAACCTACAGGAACACACAAATGTATAAAGATCATTAATGTATATGCAACTGTAAAATTATTAGTGATGCAACCTGTTTAGTTGTTTCCGTAAAAATATATTGCAACATGATCATATTCAAAGTATTCATTTAATTTGTATTATTATTTATATTATAAAAATAAATATTGTTTTATAATTAACGTTGAACAACAACACTGTTCCATTGTGTGCAAAGTAGGCAGTTTTTGCAAGCAAAATTGGAAAACGGTGTGCAGACTATGAGAAAGATGTGAGAAGGGGCAGAAAAGAGACAGATTAAAACGTCTGAGAGCGTCTGTGTTTTACCTGTGATTCCATCCGGAGGGCCATTTCTCTAAAAAGTCCCCGACCGAGGGATTTTCCTGAACGATCTCCTGGCGACGAAGGGCAAAAGTCGTCTGCATGAGCTTTTCTATCAAGATGAGGTTCTTCTCACTTTTCTCAACTTCCTGCAATGATAAATGATTGAAAAGTAAAAAATGAAAGAGTCATAGACAAATGGCAAAGGGTTAACTATTGAGTACTGGCTATGCTTCAAACGATAGTGCCTAAATAACTGAGCCCGGGTGTCTGACGAGACAGAACACACTTTGCACTTCCATGCCATTGAACCATTTCAACCATGCAACTTCAACAAAGCATGATGATCGGATCTGTAGAAAGGCCAGTTCTGTTCAAGTTACCTTCATGCCCGGCGCCGTGGGAGGGCCAGGGAGGGCCAGGCCCTCCCATTTTACATTCCTGCCCTCCCCCAATAAACACGTTTTTTTATTATTTATAAAAATTAAAAAATATATATATTTCATTTTTTTAATTATAAATAAACTGTGAACTTTTATGCTACGATGTATGTGATGTCAGAACAACAACAACAAATCGCAGGCTAAGTCAAATAAATGCATGTGTCTGTTGTGATTTGTGATTCGTCCCCATTTAGACCAATCACAGCGTCACACTCTGCCTCCTATTCTGGATTTGTTTATTGTGCATTCTGTAGACTCCCATTTCTGTTTGAATTACAAAATGGACATAAAAAATTGGCTTAAAAGGTCTAAGGATTTATTAAAACGAAATAGCGATGAAAGAACTGCAGCCGATGGTGCTGCTGGCGACCCTGCACCTGCCGTTGCAGCAGCACGCCTTAATATCACAAGCTTGACCTCGGCAAACCCCGGGACTGAGTTAGTGATGATCTTGGGGTTAATAAACCCAAGCAGGTGAAGCTGGATCGTTATCCAGGGAGATTGTTTTCAGGAAAGAAGCGCACTTTTGCCGCTGCATGGTACTACAACAGACCATGGCTTGAATATTCGTTAAAAGCAGACGCAGCCTTTTGTTTCCGCTGTAGACAGTTTAAAGTCAATACGTCTTCATCTGATGCGGCTTTTACTGTCAAAGGTTTTTGCGACTGGAAACACGCATTACAGACTGATAAAGGACTGCTAAGACATGCCGCATCAAAAGAACACATTTCATGTGAGTGAGAGAGAGAGAGAGAGAGAGAGAGAGAGAGAGAGAGAGAGAGAGAGAGAGAGAGAGAGAGAGAGAGAGAGAGAGAGAGAGAGAGAGAGAGAGAGAGAGAGAGAGAGAGAGAGAGAGACGCGAGGAAACAAATAAGGACATTAGAACTTTGGTGCAGATCAGCTGGCACGTAACCGTTATTACGTGTCAGCTGTCGTTGATATTATAGCTTTTTTAGCTGTCAACCAACTCCCTCTCAGAGGTGACTCGATTCACTCCACAGCATGTCCGAGTGCAATGCATAGGAACATAAACAGGGGTGCACATAACTTTTTTGCCCTGGTTCTCAAAGGAGCACCTGGAGATGTTGCTTGGTGCTCATCCTTAAAATGAAATAAACCGTAACTTTGAGGGGGTCTTGACTTTATTTGCCAGACACACGGCACTGAACACACAGAGGTGAACACAGAACACACATGCAGAGGTGAACACAAGACAACATTAGCATGACCAGTAATCCTACAAGCTGTCATCACTACCCTCCTGACTGTTCTCCTCACTGTCTTCCTCTCTGTCAGACATGGTAGCTGATGATGTAGGCCTACTACTTTCTCTCTGGTTGAGTCTGTGATTAGCTGCTTGCAAGGTATGCCATTGAGCGCTTGAATGGAGTACTGAAGAGGCGTTTTGCATGCCTCAACTATCTGAGTGGAACCCCAAGGAGCATGCCAAATAACACTGGCTTGTATTGTGCTACACAATATCGCCGTCCATCGCAGAGTCCCCCTCTCTGACATCGATGATCCCCCAGAGCCCCTCGCACCTGCTGATGATCTAGGCCCACCTATGGATTTCTCTCTAAATGAGAGACTGAGTGGTGGTGCAAGGCGAGATGCTATTGTCTGCAATTACTTTTGAAAGGTGATGACAGATGATGGACTTTTTTTTGTTGAAGATATTTTTTATTTAATCTAAATTACATTTGTGATTGACAATCTTTGTTGTGATACTTTCATGAGCATAAACATTTATGTCATCAACATTTGGTTGAAAACAAAATAGGCCCTCACAAACGTGAGCAAAAAATGGAAAAATAAAATGTATTTCCCATGAAGGCTAAAAATGGTGTATTATTTCAGTTAACAAACTTTGCCATCTAATTTAAATTGAAACATATTTTAAAATAAATTGTACAGTACATTTTGCTCTGGTAATCCACTGGAAATCCACCCCTCTGGTGGGATCAGGATAATCCAGTTGTTTGGGATCAAATTGATCCCAATCCTGTGTTGTCGGTTTGAACTACCCGTTTTGAAGATTTGATCCAGATTAAAGATTGGATTGGATTTCCTGATCTGATCGGATATCAAAGTGATCCTAATCCTGTTTTTTGGTTTTGAACTCCCCAAAAGATAAATCTGATCTGATCAGATAGGGATTCAAAGTTTTGAACTCTTGGGCCCAGGTGGTATATCCTTACAATATTATAACAAGAAAAACAATTTTAACGACTTATTTTGGTACTTACAAGTTAAACCATGTGTGGAATCCCTTCGCTTGCAAGAGCCGCCATGTTGGATGGATTTTTCTCGATTCGTCGCAACGTCATGACGTAATGACGTCAGACGCTGCGTGACTGTTCACTCAGAAGTTTTAATTCAAATTTGAATATTCACTCATAAACTATGATTCACATAAAATTAAACAGTACTTTTCGTTAAAAGAACGTATAAGTTTATTGTTCGGTTGACTTGATATTTGGTTTTGATTGCAGTACCCATAATACTTATGAGTTAGTAGTACTATTGGGGTTTACAGTGCATTTTGTGACATCTAGTGGACACTGAACAAGCCCAGGATCTTCAGTTCATTTAGAATCAATTGCGTCACTTTGCTTTGACGCATAAACTTTGATCATTCAAATAATTATTAATTCATGTCACTCAACTAATGGACTAAACACTAAGTCCATTAGTTCGTCACAGATAGAAGATAACTGCTACCTTGGATACGAAAAAGTTTGCATAAATACTGTTCATGAGGGATTCACCGCATCATCAGGTCCTGCATCTCTGGAGCAGGTGACTCTCACATGCAAAAAGGAGCAAATCATAATGAAGATACTACGCTCTATGTCCTTGCTGATCTCTGGTTGACAATGTGTGTCTTTATATTTCCTTTCCATGCAGATCCCAAGTTTATTTGGGAATTAAATCCCTTTGCTTGACATGGAGAGTGCAGTGTTCACCAGCTGGCTCCTTTTCCTGATGTTCAGCCCAGCTGTTCCCATGTGCTTACCCACAGACTTCACCCTGTATGTGGAACGGCCAGAGTGTGGCTACTGTGTGGCGATCAACACAACCATCTGCATGGGATTCTGCTACTCAAAGGTATGTCTGACATAGATTCTCATTCATTTCTTCAGCTGGAAAAATAAAGATTGTCATATTGGAAAGTGATTGATGTAAAGGTGTCAAGGAACAGTCAAATAAAAAACAAACAGATTTAAATAGGTGATCTTTTAGAAAGACTGTAACATTTAACCAACAAACTTGTTGCATTATTTATTTACCTAGAAAAGTGTACATTAATCAACAATTCAGTTTCAACCTCAATGTAAATATGTCTGTTGGCTATTGTTCAAGGGGCCTAAGGGGGCCTTGACCTCAACCCTGACAAAGAGACAGAGCCACGGCTGGATTTATCCAATTTTAAGATAAAAATCTACAAAAAGTTGTTTGTTTTCAAGGATTTGAAATGTATAATGAGTTGATGATGTGTTTGTGTACTGTATGTTGAGCAGGACAGTAACCTGAAGCACCCACTCCGCACACGCTTCCTGATCCAGCGAGGCTGTACCTATGACAAGGTGGAATACCGTGCGGCCGTACTGCCCGGCTGCCCCGTGGACTCCAACCCTGTCTTCACCTACCCTGTGGCCCTCAGCTGCCACTGTGGGGCCTGCAGAACGGACAGCAATGAGTGCATACAGAGGTCCGGCCCTGACAGAGCTCGCTGTACCAAACCAGTGAGAAGTCTCTACCCGTACCCTGGCCAGAGAAACTACATGATCCCTTTCTGATTCTCCTGGTATCAGCTTATCTCTTTTTACTGTTAAAACGACCCAGCAGCTGCATAAGTCATGAATGTTTTTAGATGAAACAAACACCATCCTTTAGTTGGTGATGGATATAGAGTTATCTATACTGTCTGTTCTGGTACCTATTGTTCCTATTGTTGTTTTGACTGTTTATTGTGTCTTTGTTGCCAAGCGTGCCTGTGCTGCAGCCCTGCTACTCACTTTACAATGCGGGGTTGATCCTGGCACGCATTTTAGTCAGTGTCATTATTTATCCTCCTGTACCCTTGTGTGTGTGTGTGTGTGTGTGTGTGTGTGTGTGTGTGTGTGTGTGTGTGTGTGTGTGTGTGTGTGTGTGTGTGTGTGTGTGTGTGTGTGTGTGTGTGTGTGTGTGACTCCCAGACATATTATGTTTACTCTGAGAGGGATACTCTGAATTCAACTCAATTAAAGCTGACGTCTCAAAATAGCTCTCTGACTAAGCTGTGTTTGACTTAATCACATCCTGTACATAGCCCTACAGTAGCTTCCACATCACAATCACAAGGCCATGACGCTCCACAATGTCACCTCAGGATATATTTGCCACATCCGTCATTCTGAAGGCGCATGATCGTTAACTCACCTCTTCTTACCAAATGGATTATCAGTGAGCATGTTGGTCCACAAAGATAAGGCAGAATAATTACCCATCTCCAAAATGACGGTATGACAATTGTCTTTACCAATTTGTTGAGTAGATATGTCTATAACAGTACAGCATCAATGTGTTGTTTCCCGTTGTCACCGTGAATTCTGGAGGGAGACAGCTGGAGCTTATTAATAGCACAGCAGTTCAAAGTTGAAACTGACTATGAAGTCCATCGTGTGGAACTCTGTTACATTGCTCTTTCCTCACCTTAGGTTATATTCATCTCACTTCTATATTTACAACATTCCTCCGTCAGTGTACATTTAATTTGCTTATTTAAGTGTCTCTTTGTTTGTCTTTGTTATCTTGTAAGGCTCAGATTCTAACTGTACGTATCAGAGCATTATAAGTGTTATTCATGGTGTTGCAGCTCAATAGCAGCTTTTCAGATATTGAGATATTTAATAAAATATCAAATTTAACAGGAAGCTGGTGAACTGAAGGACAAAACAAAAGATGTTAAATGAATGGCAGAAAGTTAATTTCTGTTTCACTTTCATCAGTGAACAATAGTTAAGCTTTGACTCTGTGCCACTTATCCCTGACACATATCATAAAGTTAGAAACCTTGTATTTTTTGGGCACGAGCTAAGTGTGGGAAATTATTAATGTAAACCGGTTTTTAATGCTGAACCCTATAGCCCATAACCTTGAGGAAGCTTCTTCAACTTCTCACAGACCGGCACTGTTTACACTCTGCTGTCAAATTGAACATTCCTGGATTTATGGTCCATTGTTTATGTCTTTGTTTTTCAGTTTCAATATTGCTACTTATCCTGTAACCAACATAACAACAACAAATGGTTTCCTGAGTTCAATGAATCTATATGATCTAGCCTGACTTTACTCATAAACCCACCTCACTAGAGGGTTAATTATGCTGTATACCTTATACAAAAAGTTGACCAGACATAACTCTACAATCATCAGACTGGAAAAAGCAGTGGATGAATTGGAATTTGCTTCCATCAGCAATCCAGGAAAACAGCCATGTGACGCACATACCAACCACTCTTTCATTGAGACAAACCACACAGTTTTGTTTGTGTTGTGTTTATTCAACTAAAACAAATGTGACCTTTTTTTCAGTCTAGACTGAAATATCTCAATGGCTATTGAATGGATTAAGATGTTTTTAGTACTCACATTCATGTTCCCTTCAAGATGAACTGTAACAAATATTATAACACCTTATCGTTTCTACTATAGCGCCTATATCTAGTCAGAATTTCCACTTCTGCAATACTTTAATTGATGACATAATCACTGCTAATAGGTAAATGATTGCATGCTAACATGCTAAACTGTGAGCATTTAGCTCCTTAAATCACTGTGCGTAAGTACACCTTAACAAAGCTATAGCATAGCATACAATTATAGATGTTTACTGTGCCTTCGTACTGTGACACATTTACATAACTGATGGCTTTTATCATAAGACACACACACATGCACACACACACACACACACACACACACACACACACACACACACACACACACACACACACACACACACACACACACACACACACACACACACACACATAGGGGCGCCGCAAGGGGGTGAAAAGTTAGGACGATTCCTAGGGCCCGTGACTGACAGGGGCCCAAACAATTTTAGAATATTAAGAAAAATATGTTTAAGTAACCAATTGTGATATCTTTTCATGGGGCCCAAAATCCCTAGCGGCGCCCCTGCACACACGAATATGGAGGGATACTCTTGAGGACAAAAGTAATGGTAATGCAACTTTTATTGTCACATTTAATAGTTTAAGCATTGTTTTTGATAAAAATAAAAGACAAAAAAACAGTGCGCGTTCATGTTCTTCAGTAGCAATCTTGTTAGATATTTGTTATTGAACTTAATATAATGTTGTCCCATGCAGCTTATATTAGGACCCTGAACTTCCTAAAAAAAAGGTCCAAAACTATTAAAAGAAACACTATGTAAATGACACGTGTAAGAAAGCTGTCAATGAAAAAAACCCGACCTTCGGGGGTAGCACACACTGATGCAACACTTCTATCAGTCATGCCTTGGTCTTCTTTGCCTTGCACACTAACCTCTTCGAGAAACCAGTTTACATTTCAACAAGAGCCCTCTTGCCTTCAGCATATTTACCTTGTAATTTTTCTATGACACATACCAGTTTGTGGGTGCGGTGCATTTGGGTAATCTGCCATTTAAACCTATAGAATTTACTAGATGCTCATGCAACAAAACCCCTTTGAGTAATTCAATAGACATTAGTTTCTGGTTTAACCTTAGCAACAGATGGACATTGTTTCATTTAATATTCATCAATATTAAAAAATTTAAAACTTTTAAGGTGAAGCCATTGGCTGTGCTTCTCTTTTTTTGCAAAACCTTCTTGTTATGATGAACAGATCGGATCAAATATGTAAATTAAGTAGTACCTGCCAGAGCATACAACATGACCTAGCAGATTCTTTGGTTTCCCTGACAATGTATTATACACATAAACACACCTGTGAGTTTAGTTTTTTTTATTAATGCTCAGTCTCAATTGTTCCCCACAACATGTTTGTCCTGCTTAAGTTACGTGGCCTATATTGTTTTTATTTTATGCATTATATTATTATGATTGTTACTAATGCAATTACATGAAGGCAGGTACAAACTGCATGGAGCCAGTTGTAACTGTTGCATCCTGTAGGGTAGTTCCTGGTAACAATGCACTGTATTTTTTAAACTTGTGATATGGTTTGTATGGAGAAATATTTATATGTAGTTGGTTATAGCAACTGTGTCTGTCAGATGTATGTAGTTGGAGAAAAAAAAGTTATGTTAAAATGTTACATTCATGCGTTTAGTTACTTTAACTCCAAAATAGCATCAATTAGAATAAGGTAATTAGGATAATTCTAGTTAACCAGGTAGTTACAACAAGCCCAAACAAGTTCACCAGAATGTTCCAGGATGATCTTAAGGCCAGGGTGATCTTAACAGAGACAATGGGAACTCGAGCAGGAACACGATCATCTAGTAAAGGTCTTTTAGTAAACCGCGTCTTAACCCTTCACCGACTTTCGGGATTACCACTCCAAAAGATGTATCATGATTAAATAGCTGCTAAGTGTTTGTTTACTTCTATTTTTAACAATACTAATTCAGAAAAATGTTCGCCGAACAATGGTTTATTTTATCTTCTCTTCACCCCTTACTCATTTGTAGAAGCATGATTGGTGCATTGGTCGATTGATTGGTAGAACTTCCAATTAAAATAGAGAAGGTTCAATAGTAGCCAATCAGCTCCGGATTTACATTCTTGGTGGATCCGCCCCCGTCTAGAGCTCAATGGAAATTTCCACTCTCTTCCCTCGTAGCTATATATCAGCAGACCGGGGACTCATACGGAAACAGAAGTTAACGGCTCGAAACAATCTTACTTAAAGCATACAAGACAATCGTTTGGTGAGTACTAACTTTTAAATTTCGTTATTGATAATAAGATTATGCATTTAAAAGTCATTTAGTCGTTTGCAATGTTAGCTAACGTTTAGTAACAGCTAACGAATTAAAGAATTGGCTCTTTAAATGTTTTGAGACAAACCTGTATGATGATAATTGCTTTTATGATTTATTTCTAACTGTTGACTCTACATCTTACCTTCCTGCTATACATAAACACTTACTTGACAATGAATGCAGATTTTTTTTCTGAAAAAAAAAGTCGTGAATCGCAAGAAAATAGTAATAACTCTTTAAGGTATTGGCCTATTGGGAGCTCTTTTGCGTTTATTTGCACGGACAGTATCCCGATAAAACTCAGTTTACAACGAATACATTCACATTCACACTGCTGCCTGCATGTTACTTGAAAATACGCTAGTCTGTAGTCATGTTGAATAATGACTGAAATGGTCATGCCCATGTATGGTGTTCCGGTATGCGAGTTAACCCACGGGTTGCACTACTCATATTACAAGTAGCGCTTCACGGTCCCGTGACTTTGAGGTAGATAAGCTAAAGCCGGCTGCTGTGGATGGGATAAGCTCTATGCACACAAGAGTCTGCGACTTCTGAGGAACCTGTTCATATCTAAAGTAACTCCTCCCGATTTCTCTCTCCAGGACTCTATTTATTGATTTGACTGAAGAACATTTGGATCTGCATCACTACCTTTTGACACTACTATCTTTGCCTTTTTTGGAAATCATCATGGCTCAGCAACAAAACAGGTGAGTCTCATATATGTATTTACTATTGTGACCAATTACCATTTGAGTAATTTTCACAACAAACATTTAAGCATATTTGAGTTAGTTTGACAAGACATGAAAGGACTATGGCTTAAGAAAATGTGAAGGACATCACTGATTTTAATAATAATAATAATCAAATGTAACTGTACAATGCAACCTGAGAGAACAGTATCACATCTAAAAACTATTCCAGCCATCATTTTACGTCTACTTTCATTTTATTTGTCACTGTTTTTATAGTAAATGCCATTTCCAATATAATAACTTTGTTCTCTTTTTTTCAGTCTTCCAGCCAAGCTCATCAATGGAGGTATTGCTGGCATTGTTGGGGTGACTTGTGTCTTTCCCATTGACTTGGCAAAGACCAGACTGCAGAATCAGAGACCAGGACAGCAGGTCTACAAGAGCATGTAAGTATTTTCGTCTCACACGACAACGCTCTGTTTGCCAAATCTCTTGGCACTATACCTATAGGTCCCTGTATCATCAGTACTATTTTTGCTAATCCTTCAATGACGTCATGATTACTTTTTAGATTTAGGGGAATACCTGACTCAATGGACCGTGATAAATATAAATCTCTCTCATTCCTCTAATGAGGCGTTCAAATGCCTTTGGTTGGAAATGTACTGCCCATTTTACGCGCCCAACTAGCATGTATGCTAACGTACATGTCACTGTTACATGTTGTAAATATATAATGGTAATAAATAAGTAAGCATCTGTAAAATTCTTTTTTACAATCTGCTACTTTATATGATTCAGACCAATAATATTTTCTCTGCTCTCCGTTTCTTCAGGATGGACTGCCTTGTCAAGACAGTTCGATCAGAGGGCTTTGTTGGCATGTACAGAGGTAAGAGTTATGCACCTACGAAATGTTATGAAGCAGTAGGCTGAAACATGTAGCAGAGGATTAGATGTAGGACAGAGTCAAATGTGTTGCGTGATTACAGCTATTGAAGGTTCATATACAGTGTATTTTAAGTGCATGGGTTGCTTTATTTACTTAAAATGACAGTTATTAGGAAAGGTTATGAAAGTGAGGCGGCCAAAGCTGCTCTCATTTAGAGTGGTTTTGCCACTTTAAGATATTTTGAATAGCATTCATGCAATGAGTAAGAGAACACTGTTTAATCATAAGTGAATCCATTTTATTGTCAAAAGAAGTAAAAAGTTGTGGACATAGTTAAATGTGAGGAGAATTGAGAGCTTTTTAGTCTGGTTCTCTGCTTTTGTGAGGAATGCCGTTTGTTTGCATCTGTGTTTTTCATATTGCAGACCTGGGTCCCCCTGGGATATTGAAGGCTAGCCGATAAGGCGCAGCCACGCTGGAGGCAAATCATATAATGGTTCTTACATTATTGCTCTATCTAAAAATATAGGCACATGTTTTTGTTTTGCCATCTGTTTGTTCTATATTTGGACTTCTTGTCAATAACTACTTGGTTTTCCTCTTCACTGTCAACTTGTTGTAGATCCTCATTTTGTCTATGAAGTGTGTCCTTGTTGACTTTGAAAACTACTCTGTGGTAGACTAAAGTTCTAGATGGTCCACAGTCTCACAGATCAGCTTTTCATGTCTGCACACAGTGCATTGCCATATGAGGATTTAGTCTGTCAACATCTCGTCTCTTGTCTGTTGCCGTCATTAACCTACTTACTCGCTTGTTGTCTTTTCAATAGAAACACACATTATCATCTTTAAAGTTTTCTCTTTGTAAGAGGGTCATCTTTATCATAAACTGACTTGTGTACTTCATAGTGTTTGCATCTTCCTCTGGATATTCATCACCCTCTTCATTTCTTCTCTCGTCCTGTGTTTTGCTCGTTTCTCCTTTTCCTTTTGAAACTCATGTAATGTTATTTCTTTCGACATAACCCCTCGTGATTTATAGCTGAAGCTACTTTCAAATTGAACATTTTTCCTATCTGTGTGTAGATTTTCTGTACGTTGGACTAATTAAATTCCTATGGTGTTAAAGATAGTGGAAGGGAAATGTTTTTGAAACTGAGTGAATTGTTGATTGTGACTTCAATGCTAACAGTGTGTGTTTTTATTTCAGGTGCCGCCGTAAACTTGACCCTGGTCACCCCTGAGAAGGCCATCAAGCTGGCTGCTAATGACTTTTTCAGGCAACACCTCTCCAAAAATGGGTAAGCAAAATCATCAACCTCAGTCATCAGGGCCCAGGAGTTCAAAACTTTGAATCCCTATCTGATCAAATCAGATTTGGATTTTGGGGAGTTCAAAACCAAAAAACAGGATTAGGATCACTTTGATATCCGATCAGATCAGGAAATCTAATCCAAGCTTTAATCTGGATCAAATCTTCAAAACGGGTAGTTCAAACCGACAACACAGGATTGGGATCAGTTTGATCCCAAACAACTGGATTATCCTGATCCCACCAGAGGGGTGGATTTCCAGTGGATTACCAGAGCAACATGTACTGTACAATTGATTTAAAAATATGTTTCAATATAAATAAGATGGCAAAGTTTGTTAACTGAAATAATACACTATTTTTAGCCTTCATGGCAAATCAATTTTATTTTTCATTTTTTGCTCACGTTTGTGAGGGCCTATTTTGTTTTCAACCAAATGTTAACATAAATGTTTATGCTCATGAAAGTATCACAACAAAGATTGTCAATCACAAATGTAATTTAGATTAAAGAAAAAATATCTTCAACAAAAAAAAAGTCCATCATCTGTCATCACCTTTCAAAAGTAATTGCGGACAATAGATGTCTCTGCAATGTGGTCTCTTGTCTTCCTTGTATTATTTTTCATGTCCACTAGATGGAGCTCAGTAGGATTAAAGCGCTGATATTCAGGATCTAGTCATCTTGAAAAATCGTAATCTGGTTCAGGGTGATCCTGTCCTGAATTGCTTTGAACTCCAGGGACAAAATCTGGCCGACTTGTCTGATCCTGGATCACAAAAAATGGGATTTCAAAATCTGATCGGATCTGATTGAGATTAAAAGCTTTGAACTCTTGGGCCCTGAACATCATTTAAACACATAATAATCAATACACTGGATTTAAATGATTTGTGTTCCTCTGTGTTAACAGAAAGGGTCTGACGATGTTCAAAGAGATGCTGGCTGGGTGTGGAGCAGGCATGTGTCAGGTTGTTGTCACCACCCCCATGGAGATGCTCAAGATACAGCTACAGGACGCAGGCAGACTTGGTGAGAAGAGCACACCGTTGATACTGAATTATAATCTAGGATACGATATTACTTTATTTGTCAGATCAAGTCTGAAATTTGACTTGCGTCACAGCAGCTCCATGTCCAACATCAACAGACAAATATCCAGACAAAAATACATGAAACTCTGAATATGCATTTTACTCAAATACTGCCTGTGTGTGTATTAACATATTTTGTCTTCTGTCCAAAGCGGCCCAGCAACAGAAGCCCGTCATGATGTCTACCACCAAGCTGGTGGCCACCAACACGGTGCTCAGCCGCTCCTTCAACTCGTGCACCGTGTCCTCATCACCGCGAGCCGTTTCTGCCACTCAGATCGCTAAGGAGCTGTTCCACACACACGGCATCCAGGGGCTCTACAAAGGCCTGGGGGCCACCCTGATCAGGTGAAAGTCCTATTCATGCTAACTAGGCAGACCAGTTACTAGGTATCAGGGTTTCAGTCTGAAACAACTATTTATTTTGTTCCTTTCAGGGATGTTCCCTTTTCTATTGTTTACTTCCCGTTGTTTGCCAAGCTGAACCGCCTGGGCAAACCGAGTCCTGATGCTGCGTCTCCGTTCTACTGGGCCTTCATGTCCGGGTGTGTGGCCGGATCCACCGCCGCTGTGGTTGTTAACCCGTGTGACGGTGAGTGTTCAGAGCCATGTCAGCCATGATGCCAGAAATCTATCAGGTGTTACCACACCAGTGAAATTCCTCTATTTTTGTTAGGAAGTTAAACGGGTCATAGTTCCAACTCTAACCTTTTTTATACTACTGTGAAAACATCTCTTTTGAACAACTATAATTATTCAAGTCTTAACTTGCTATGCTTTTCTTTGTTATCCCCATTCTGATATTTCTTAAAGCTAACGTTAGCTAGCTCTCCTCCATATCATCAACACATGGTTGTTAGCAATGGAGAATGATCAGTATTTAAGTGTGTGATATGTTCTGCATGATGTGCCCTGTTTATTAGTAACAGACATGTTTCTTAATGTCATTTCATATTTTTTCTTTCATTCTTTTTGTAGTGGTGAAGACTAGACTGCAGTCACTGAACAAAGGGTCCGCTGAGGAGGCCTATAGTGGAGTGGCTGATTGTATAAGGTAAGACCGATAGATTGTTACAAAATCACTTTGATTGTTTTGAATGCCTGTTTACATAAAGCCCTGCCTCTGGTTCTCCACAGTAAAATAGTGCGGAAGGAGGGAGCCTCAGCCTTACTGAAAGGTGCTGGCTGTCGAGCTCTGGTGATCGCGCCTCTCTTCGGCATCGCACAGGTTATGTACTTTGCTGGAGTTGGCGAATACATCCTAGACAACACTCCTCTAAACCTCCTGTCGGCATGAGAGCATATCAACTTGACTGAGGACCTTCTGATCGTAGATGGTGGAACAACTGGCAGCTACATACCATCAGTTTACAGCAGAGTCTTGTCTGGAGACAGAAAGACTTATGAAGACCTATGATTCATCTTCTGCTGTGTTGCACTTAAACACTTTGGTGACTTTTTCAGGAGGCTATAGCCAATGTTTGCACTTGAAGCTGTTGGCCTTACCGGGCTGGGGGATGCAGAGTTGCAGTGTTATTCTTTCTCTGTCCCTGAGACAGTCCTGTTTCCCTCTGTGAGGGAAGAAAGCTATTTCCTTCAAATACACATCCTATTTTTGTGTTTTCTTCCATGCTATCACTTTGGTTTTTTTTGGTGTACTTTATGTGTATGCTAGTTTTTACTTTTGAATTCCTGAATGCAGTAGCTTGCAGTACTTTGTGTTTTCCTTTTCCACTGCTGTCTCATGTTACAAAGTCTCGTTGAGCCCATTTGAATGCCAAGGGATATTTTAATTATTTTGTCACACACATTTCCAGCAAGAACTGGTATTGTACATGTTTAAATCTCACTGATCATGAACCTTCCTACTGACATGGGACCATATGGCTTTCCAATCCATAACATGTCCTGTTAAATACTTGATGTTACCCTGGAGTTGTTTTAGTAGTATTACCTGCAATAACTTGAGATGCATTCATGCATATTATATATGTATCTGTCCACATCAATTCAGTTAAGACATTTTCATATGGATACTTTGACTTAAAATGTTTTTATTGGTTTATGCCTTAAACAAAGCAGAAAGACCTTTCTGTCTGAATAGAAAACATGCCAAATAAAAACAATATTACTGTGACTCAGCATGTATTTGTGTTGTTTGTACATACCATATATTAACATTAAAAATGTAAATACACTCATTCTGTGTTCATTGATTTATTACACCACACGGACATAAATGATTCCTGCTTTGTTACAAAAACTTTGAAAGGTCCAAAAGACAGCTGGTTTAAACTGAGATAATGCCAGCGCAGCCCCTCGAACAAAGGCAAGAACAAAAACATTGAATCCGTAGTGACAAATGGCTTCAATCGTCATAATACCTAACGATGCTAAAGGAGAAACACTAGACTAGAGGCTATTGAAAGAGCTGCTAATCTGGGTATGTCCTTCATGTAAAATAGGATTGTACATACGCACACCTTGATAAAGCGGAAATTGATCAGGAGAGGACTCAATGTCAATTTAGTTTAAAAAGATGACATTTTAAGGGTGGATTATACATTGTTATGCTAAAATGTGTGTGAATAGATAAACTCAGCTGATTGCTAACAAGTATCATGCATGCTTATTGTGAAATGGCTAGACGGACAGGAGGGATAAGGTGGCGTGGGAAAGGGACTCCGTTATCTTTTAAAGAAATATCATAAATATAGGTGGCAGCCTAACAAATGCATTTTAGTAAGTATAAAGGCCTCTTGAATATTATATTCTGTCTCACTAATGTAATGTGTCTCAAGAGGCCCTATTGTTGAGTGTGGTCTGTTTGTTCCCAGCATTATTGAACTGGTTTAGCATCGTGCTGCCATGAGACAAAACTTGCATTAGAGACTTCAAAGGCAGGAAAACAACCAAACACTTTTTTAAAAGCACCCAATATTTATTTCTATTTATTACGGTTAACAATATGGCATAAACTATATTATTCTATAATTCACATCTTATTGGCACACCAACAAAATGTACATCCAAAATAATTCACACAAAATGCAAACTATCTCACTGTTACAGTTCACACGTGCTCGAGAGGAGCTCACGACTCTGTGTTACTCGGGACCTTTTGGATACGTTTGGGGATTCACAGAAAGGCAGTTCATCATCAGACCTTCCCTAACCCTTTTAATATCACATTTTCACTTCCTCTTTTGTGCTTTAAAGTAGAAATACTTGAGAGTGGTGGCAGGGAACTCATGTAGATATTCAAATCACAATAAATAGGCAAATGTAGTGACAAGATAGGCACGTGGTGGAACTTTACTCAGCAAAGGTAGGCTAGTCCTCAAAACATATAAGCACACGGAGTAGTATTGGCTACATAAAAAGGGCACAATAAATAATGTTAACAACAATTGCATAAAATAGCTGTCCATATTTACAGCAGTCACAACATTCCTGTGTCTAAAAAGGCTTTGTGTAGTGCGTCGTGTAACAAAAAGATGTTAAAACTGAGTTATGTCTCAGAGTCGTGCCAAAAGCAGAGCTTGGTTTACAGTACAGGGGAAAAAATCATTTTCACTCAGTGCTGGTGGAGTTGAGGTGTGCAGATTAGGATCCAGCGTATCGTGTTGCATTTTGGCCCGTGGACAACTGGGATGTATTGAATTCTCTCTTTGTGATATTCCCTGAACTCCCCCACCAGATTCTTATGGACTAGAGAAATGACATAAAATGTAACTTTGGGGTTTTCCATCTTTATTCAGTTGTCTTAATGATAAAGGGGTCATTGAGGGTGTAGTGGGCTCGCTGGTTGGGTGGGACTCCACTTCTAAATAACCTCCCTGTTGTTCCTGATGGCACAACACAGGACCATGCTGAAGATCATCCCTATGACCTGGAATCAGACACATTGTTGGACATGTTAAAACAATGAGACAATGAGCTTTGTGTAAAGTTGGACAATACAGTATAGCCATCAAATCGTCGTTGAGGGAACATTTATAGAAGTGATTGTAAACTGGGATCATGATTGATGAAGTTTGAATTCAATGATTTGTAAGTCTCACCATTACTCCTGCTATCCCAATCCCTATGTAGCCAATAGTGTGCAGCTTTTCATCGAAGAAGTCTGATATTGCAGTGAGACAATCCTAAAAAATAGAAAAACCATATATGTTGTTAATAACAGTTACTGCACACAACCCCGCTGTGGATAAATGTACATCTGTGATCCCGCTGATGGTCCGATTATGGTTTGATCTTAAATCAGTGCTACTGTGCCCCCCTGTGGGTCTAAAGTGTCATAGCAGGCAGCGGGGTCACCTGGGTGTTCTCCTCGGCCTCTGCACACAGTGTGGTGGACGTGTCTGATGTGGAGCCTCCACAACAGTTCAGCTGTGAATGAAAAGATGAAAGATCAAATGGTGATGCTGGTTCACTGTGACTCAGCCATATGAAGAGGAGAGGTCTTACTCACAGTTTGGTGGTAAATGACTGCGATTGCTGTGTCATTCGGATTGGAGACGTCAGCAATGGAGCTGCTGTAAAACTTTTGGACTTCCTCAACAATCTAAAGAAAATATCAGTTATTACATGTGAAAAATACATTACAATCTGATTTATAATGTTTCATTTCAATGTTGTACCTGTTTCTTGTTTATGAATCCAAACACACCAGCGGCAATCTCTGCTGCGAAGATTATCAGAAGGCAAGCGAAGAACTGTAGAGCAGGAGAAAGGCTCATTAATGTCCTGTACTAGAGGTATCTTTATACAAGGAGAGTCTGTATCCCTTCATTTGATCATTTTATAGATCAATCGTTTCCCTGTGATTTCCTAGATGCTTTTAAGAAAATAAAAATATTAATAGCAGACACATTTTCTATTGTTTGCACCTAATGTGCATTAATTTAAAAACTCTTGCTTACCCTCGCAAAAATAATTAGGATTAATTAACACCAATTATCGTGCCAATTAAAGCCTATTTCATCTATAATTGGAATCAAATTACACATAGATCTTTCCAGGGAACTGCATATAAATAACCAGGACATTTAGTTATTAAACCTGTAGAAGTAAAACATTTGAGGGATTGATTCACATTGATTACATGTTTAAAGTACAAGAATAGGAACACTTTAAAGCACCCAAACTCACCGATGCAAGAAGACACTGCGACTCGCGTACAGCCCCAAAACAACCGAAGAACCCGACGATCATCATCAGGCCTCCTGCACCAAGAAGGATGTACACGGCTGAGGAGAGAAAAAGTAGTACTTTAAATCGTTTTTATCTGTAGAAATAAATTAGGAGTAACAATCCACTAGAATCACAATCAGAATCAGGTTTATTACCAGGTAGGTTGACACGTACGAGGAATTTGACTTGGTGTCGTGGTGCATACATAAAAGTAAAACAAAAATAAAAAACAAAGAGAACTATTTAAAGAAAACTTTAATAACATAAACAATAATAAAAAATATAGTAAAAATAAAGTAAATATATATATATAATACAAATAACAATTAAAGAAATTATTTTAAAAAACAATTTTTTAATCCAGTAATGTTCAGGATAGAGGAATATATGTTCTCAATGAATACAATCTTATCCCAGTGTCTGTAGCATGACTGCAATTCACAGTTTAAACTGCAGTTGGCAGCATTAAGCAAGTCTTTGCTGTAACTTGAGTTATAAAAGGACTGTTTGACTTGCAGCAGAAAAGTGTAGGTGGAAATTCTTTGAGAAGCCCGAAAGCGCTGAACCACCTCCCACAGTTCAGTGTGATTACGAGCCCACTCCTTCAGTCCAGCTTGTGAATATTAAAGCTTTGAATCGAGATGCAAAAGGAATCTCTGACACGACCAGAACTAAAATAGTATTTCTTTGTAATGTTTCCTCCTCTGGGGGAATCGTAAGTGAGAGATGAGTGCATTTAATCTGTCAGATTAGAGTTGGTGTCATTGTTTCTAAAAATGAACTAAAAAATAAAAATAATTTTGGTTTGAAGATAAGAGCTGGTTGAGACAGTCCAATAACTGAAAGCTCAGTTTGAAAATAAATACCATCTGCCATCCCTTTGAGTGTGTTGAGCAAGACACTGGACTCTGTGCTGCTTCAGGCGAGCTGCAAATAGCTGAAATCCTCCATCTCTGTCTCAGAGGTGCAGCTACACTCTCTGCATTATCACCATTAGAGTTAGCATTCAAGCTGATAGAGTCTACTGAGAAACAAGGCTTCTGGTTTTAGACCTTTGATGCTGTTATTTCCAATGATTCAGACATTGTGGGGTACAGCAGCACACAGATGCCATCTGTCTGGTCGAAAATCTAATTTTTAAACTACATCCCCCAGGCGTCCCTGCTCCCCTCGAGCCTGGATGTCATCACCCCCCCAGTCTGCTCCTCAGCTCCCAGCCCTCACTACGTAGCCCTCACACTGTAACTATACACCGACTCTGTCCCCGGGGTCCACGCTAAGGGTCTTCTCCGTGACATAGACGGCAACCATTGCAGCAATTTAATTAATCCACATGGGGGGGGGATTGCAAGCTGTTGTTTTCCTGTGGTTGAACAAAAGGGGAGGTGAAGATGAGGTAGATAGCTGAAGGGGGCAGGAAACGAGGGATAGGCTGCTTCAAAGTGGAGGGTTATAATGGGCCAAGCTTCTACTGTATATACAGAGTGTACACAGAGCTGCTGCCTTAAACACTTGTAGAGAAACCAGCAGAAAGTGGCCCTCCTTGTTAAGGCTGGTAGCATGTTGCGATACATATTAGTGTAAACATCTCAGTCTCTTTCTGATAAATGCACATAATGGCTGTTTACATGCAGGCGCAGGGAGCAACAAGGTGACAGCATGGAAAATGATTCAGCCACAGGGAATGCTTCCACTTTCCCTCGTTAGGTCCCTCTGTTCAGTCTCAGTGCTGGAGGTGCATGAAGGCAGCATTCTGCTCATGGTCATATTTATGTTGTTGCTAAGGCTCCTCTGTTAGACGCCCTATGCAGGATTAATTGGAAATGTAGATAAATAGATATCTCTGCTGTCTAACATTAGAACAAGGGCAGTTCAACACAGAAAGGAAGGTATTCCTTTATTTAATATATTATATAAATGCAGTTTGCCCCACTTTTAGTGTTTATTATACTGTACTGGATTAATATTATTGATGTAGTGATGAGCGAGCAGATGCCTGTAACTTTAGTTGAGTGAAAATGTAAGTATTTCCTGTTGAAATGTGAAGCACCGATTATGGGCAACGCACCGATTAAAAAAGTGTGCACGCTCTGTGATATTTGCATGTCAAATTAAACCAAACTGAACGAAAATGATCTCGCCGCAGTAGTTTGCATAAACTGATGAACAACTGTGAGAACTCAAGTGAGTATCTCTCAAATAATATCTTGCATGACTGCATCTTTGTCCAGTTTATATTGGGTGTTACATATTTACAGTCATATTTTTAAGGCTGTATTGGACTTCACTTTTTCCCTTTTACATTCAACAAGAAACTTTGTTTGTGTTTTATTCCTCACAAAGTTGCCCTGAATGGTGCAGTATCATGATCCTGCCCCACCCAACCTGCTCCTCCTCTCCTGAGGGAGGCAGCCCCATGAGAGCAGAGCGCTGAGGAAGTGAAGTCACCATTTTAGGGCATGATCCAAACGGGAGTTACAAGAATAGGCTACATTCTAATCGTCCGCTCCTACGCAGAGCGACAGAGAAAGAGAGAAGCCCATTGTGTGCACTACCACACACTGAAGGGTGTTTGTCCACCCTTTATGTTTGAATGTTTTAGTGTTTATTTTTTAGCTCAATCAAAAGTAACCTGAGTGCAAAGTGCTGTTCATGAATCAGTTTGAGGCTCAGGTCCATTTGTCGCTGCCTGAGCATCTCTGATTGATCATTTTGTATTCCCCCAGTGGGAGGAAAAATCGAATTATTATTTGTAAAACATGAGCAATTCTCTCCATAACCTATAAAACAGAGCACTACTGCTAATGGTGCATGTCAATAACGGTTTGACATGTGCTCACTTCCTCTCAGCACTGTAATATGTTAGTGAGTACACACTTTGCAGAGCGGTGTGGCACATCCGATGATCTGGGCCTAAACCACTCAGAACAGTGAGTTGGGTCGTGGGGAGGAAGTGTTGAAACATCACCATGCATTAAAGGTCTGTTAAGCGCTCATTACCGCTCAACAACACCTGCGGCCCCTGAAAGGCTCTCCAGTTAAAATGGTGGAGGAGAATCCCAGAGGGATGTTTGTGAAAGGATTTTTACAGCGCACCATAAAACCTTATGTCTTCAAGCGTGAAATCTGGCTCTGCCCTTTGTTCTCTGAAGCTTGTTCTTGTTCACCTGAATAGTGTTTATTTTATGCCTGAAAATGTGTCTTAATATCTAAGAAATGCTATCTTTGAGCATCTTTGAGCATCTTACATTTGATACTTTTTATATTGAGAAGTCAAACTATGTTCAATAGCTTGAAAAGGAAATGAATCAGCAACATAGCGTTGACATTTTTCAAAATAAATCTCTAAATTCGAGCTACATTGTGGATTTTATTAACCACAATGTAGCTCGAATTTGAAGATTTATTTTGAAGAATAGATTTCCAATTCCTCATAACATTACTTAGCTTCAGTAGCTGCAGGCCAAACTTGCATTGTTGCATTGTTGACATAAGAACTTGAACTATGAAATTACTTCACTTAAAATCAAGAAAAAATAAAAACAGTTTAATACACTAAAATAAATAAACAACTTAAACATGTTATTCTGTTATCTTGCCCCATGTTGCAGTAGATGTAGGGTGTGTTTGGAGGACGTACCTATGAAGAAGGTGTCAGGGGCTCCGTCCCCCGTCAGCAGCTCCACTGTGTTGGGGTCAAACCTGAGCCAGAGTCCCACCGCCAGCACCAGCAGGCCCGACAGCTGAGGAGCCACAGTCAGGTCACAATTACTCACTGTGGCAGGGTGTTAAAGAACACTGTTTGAAATGTGGTCTCTGGAGGATTTAAATGATGTCTCTGGTTTGATGTTTCCGAGAAATCCCTTCACAGTTAAATGTTGAGGCCCCTCTAGTTTTTATCTTTGGCTCTTCTGTTGATTAATATTCTGAATGTGCTGCTCTCATCTTTGTCTCCTCAGTTAAGTGGCTACTGGTGCCCACTGTCCCTTTTTTCTCCTGTTTATCCCGAACAAACTGCTGCCAAAAATGTTAATGCATCAGCTCTTAGAGACTACAAGTGTAAGACCTGTTTGGACTCTCAAACAGATCATAGGCTGTAACACCAGGGAAAACGTTTCCTCTGCTTAATGGCATGTAGTACAAATGAAGATAGGACATCAGGTGTGATGTTTTTCTCGACACTGAGACGTCATCACTGCTCCCTGGGTGAGTTTGACCAGAAATAAACCATCGATTGAAGCAGGTCTCACCCTCAGAAAGTGAATCCTTCTGACCTTAGACACAAAGAACATTTAGGTGTAAACTGCCCATGTTTAACATTGATGAAGGGTTTTAATACTAAATATACTTTTGTGAATACATTTCTTGAATCATATGAATAACATGAGAGCAATATAGCAGCAGATGGGGTGTATTAGTGATTATTTCCTATTATAAGTTTTTATTTAGAGCAAACCAGTTGAGTTTTACAACATTTTACACAACTCCTGAACACATACTTTTAATAAATAACAACCCTTAATGTTTCTTGATCTTCATTTTACAGATCAGATATCTGATAATACATGTAAATGTGATCATCGCAACCATTTTACTTGTAACCCTGATTCCTAAAAATAACATTCTAGGAGGAAAACACATGAACTAGGCAAGAGTCAAAATGATCGGAGAAGGAAGACAGCAGAGGGACAATCATAATATCAGATCTTAACATCATAGTATCAATGGTCCACCTCCCATGGTGCATTGCAGCCGCCGGCTGTGCCAGCCTCACAGGGCCTGGTGATGTAACTCACACTAGCATTGGCTGCTTGTTTGGTTTTGCACCCCAAAATGACAGCGTAGTACTGTACGCCTCTTTTGGCCCGGACCACAACGGCCCTGCTCTCAGTCCCCAAACGGCGAGACAAAGAGGCCGCTGTGTGTCCGTGACACAAGAGATTGTCTTACAGAGATTTGCCAATGCAACCGCCAATATCCTATACACTGTATCGTTTAGCAGTCAAACTCAAGCATCTATCTACAACCACTGAGTCTGTCACGCATATTAACTAAGTCATTTTCTAGAACAAATTCCAAACATTGCATCACAGTGCTGCTTTTATTTGTTTTATGTGATAGTACATTTCATCTTTGAGTTTTGGACACATTGTTCATGCAAAACTAACAATTTAAACTAAATCACCTTTAGCATTCAAACTGTGATGTCATTTGCTTCAGACATTTTCTTGACCAAAAGAATAACAAAACAATTGTTAGTTGCAGCCGATTCATTTATCGGTTATCTCTATTCTAATCGACATATTTCAACCCATTGCCAACTAATCTCGTGCTGAATTGACACAAAGGATTCTTTGAACATAACACATGTAGGCAGATCATGCAATCTGAGGTGGGATCATACAAATAATGCGGCATTGATGTTGAGACTGCAAATAACAAATATTTTCTAGATGAATCGTGTGGTCTAGAAAACATGTCCATCGCATTTTCTTGAAATCCAAGGTGATTTGTACAAATGTAATCGTTTTTATATCAGTCCAAAGCTAAAATGATTCAGTTAAATGTAATATAAAACAGAGAAAATGAATACATTTCAATATTTGACCGGCTAAAAACTGCATTTTCTGTCATACTAATTTAATTCACTTCAATGTGTGCACTAATGATTGCAGCTCCACTCTATTGGTTTGCAACCTGGGTTTGACGGGATGGACAATTCAGTGGCTGTCTACTTATTAAGAAATACAACAGACAACAAAGTAATAATCTTTTCTTTCAGTGTTTCACTATTTAGTGGAACAGGTTTCATAGCTACACAACGAACAGTAGCTTTAACTGTGTGAGGGTTTCAAGCTAAAGTTTACCAAGCCTATATTCCCATCAGCTACACAGTTCAAAAGAAGAACCGACACAATGTCAGAAGAGAATTCAAAAGTGACTCCACAGCAGCCGGAGCCACAGGTAACCTTATCTGATCATAATGTTTCATAACAGACATAAACCTCCATGATGTTCCCAAAACAGATTAACCCTGTCTGTTAGAAACTCCCAGCACCAAGCCACTGTGTGTGTGTGTGTGTGTGTGTGTGTGTGTGTGTGTGTGTGTGTGTGTGTGTGTGTGTGTGTGTGGTGTGTGTGGTGTGTGTGTGTGTGTGTGTGTGTGTGTGTGTGTATGTGTGTGTGTGTGTGTGTGTATGTGTGTGTGTGTGTGTGTGTGTGTGTGTGTGTGTGTGTGTGTGTGTGTGTGTGTGTGTGTGTGTGTGTGTGTGTGTGTGTGTGTGTGTGTGTGTGTGTGTGTGTGTGTGTGTGTTACAGTACAATACATACAACATAAAGCATGGGTATTAAAAGGGTTTGTACAGATTTAACCATGAATTATTTTACATTGTAATAGATAGAGAGCACTTTAAGAGGTGTGATGGATTATGTATGATGGATTTAGATAAGAAGATGATGGATGGCAATAAAGCAATGATTTGAGTATTTAGGGAGCCAGTCAGAGAGGAGTTTGCACAGAGCAGGTAGATGAACTCCCCCAGGGTAAAACGAAACCAAGTTAATTAAAAAAATATATCTAACAAAAGCAATACACAGACATATCCTGCAGCGTTGAACATGTAAACACGACTCTGAGCCACAGCACTAACCGGTTTTCCACATGCAAACAAAGCTTAATAATTGTTTGTAATAAATCAAATATAAATCGAAGAGAAATAGAATAAAAATGGCCACAATGTGCAAAACATTCGGGTGATTTTAAAATAGCGATAACGTTGTTTTCACGCGAAGTGAGTCGGACTTACCCAGAAGATGAAGTTGAAGATGAACAGCAGATATTTCACGCATTTCATCCCTCCCTGTACTTTGCTCATGATGTCTCCTGATTTGTCGATATTCCCGATTTCTGATGGCTGTTATTGTACAGAGCCTCTTCCAGCTGGACATGAACCATGCAATGATGAGGAGCTGCACAGCGACACCATCCTAACAGCAGAACATGCGCACAAAGCTGCACACCACGCTCGCGCAGCCCCTCCCTGCGCATGTGTGTGTGTGTGTGTGTGTGTGTGTGTGTGTGTGTGTGTGTGTGTGTGTGTGTGTGTGTGTGTGTGTGTGTGTGTGTGTGTGTGTGTGTGTGTGTGTGTGTGTGTGTGTGTGTGTGTGTGTGTGTGTGTGTGTGTGTGTGTGTGTGTGTGTGTGTGTGTGTGTGTGTGGTAGCCAAGGTGGGGTTCAGGGACGGGATGGGACCCCCGGGGGAATCTCCGGGTCCGGGAGGTCCCCCAACACATGAGGAACAGCCTCGTTTCAGAGTGTGATATCACTGCTTCACGTTTGGCAACATTAGAAATAAAGGGCATTGTCTTTTCAAATGAGAGTTACAGATAAATAACAAATGCAACATTCTCTTGCACTATTTTATTTGTTTTATTTGTTTTATGTCCTATATATATATATATTCAGTGGCGAACCGTGTCTATCACAACTGGACCTTCTGTAGACACACACATCCCCCACCACCGCCGCCGGCTCCCCCCTCCGCGGCATTATAATGTCCGTCTTTTCACTGAATTGTCGTCTTGAAAAGGGTACTCACAACAATTCCTCAACAACTTCATCTTCACCTGTTGCACTTGTCATTTCAACGTCAAAACCAATAAAACGGCATGAATTGCTTCGTCGCATTCATCTAGATCCTCTGTCTCGAGCCAGTTAACTAGCGGGCCTTCTATAATACCCTGGAACCGAGGGAAACTCTGAAAGAATACGCCCATTGGCTACAAATCAATATATGATTGGTTGATCAAACTGTCAGTCCAAACGTACGCTCTCATTCAGTGCAACGGCCAGGGCATTCTATCCAGCGCCATATAGATAGAGCCTATATGGCGCTGATTCTATCAAGGATGTAGAATACATTGGTTGAAGGATATTCTACTCAGAGAACAAGATATGATTGGTTCAGCCTGTCCTCCTACAAAAAACGACCATAAAGGTCGATTGTTCAGCAGCTAAATACGACCCAGAGTCACGTTTTAAAGTGTAGCACCTCTAGGGTCGTGTAAGAAACAACATGCTCCTGTCGATTGCAAACGCTCCGGAGGGTCGTTTATTAACAAATAACCCTCTCTGGAAAATCCTAAATTGTGGAATAGTTTGGCCATTAAAATGCTTTTTTATTAGATTTCTAGCGAGAAGTGTATATTGTACTTTTATAATCTACGTCCAGTGGATGTGTAGGATCTACAGTTTGATAGATATACGAAGATGATTTGAGGTCTCGCCAGGAGAACGTGTACTGTATGCTTCCATGTAAAGTTAGCGTGGGTGAAAACAGTATTTCCGGTCTCGAAGTTTTCATAATAAAACCGGAAGTATTCCCCACACTGTCAAATTATTACACAGTGATATCTCCATTACTCATCCACTAAAAAACATCAGTTTATCCTTGTTAATTACACAATATTGATTGGTTTAAATTGTGTACAATGCTTTTGTGTTTTTAACCTTCGATTCGGAGAAACAAATTTTGTTTTGGAGTTTAGACACTACAGAGTTTCCGAAGACACTACACTACCCAGAATCCCCAGCTATCGTTTGGGACTACAACATCCGCCTTGCTTTACAAACCCCGTGATTAGCCCTCAAGCTCTGTGATTGGATGTTGGAGTGACAGTGCGACAAGGTTACACCGAGTGTCAAACAGCTCTTTGAAATGGAATGGAACCACGCCAGACTATCCAAAACTGGACTTGGACAGCCCCCAGAATTACACATGCTGGCTATTGTGTGTTTCGCAACATGTTCTATGGCACGTCTCTACTGGGAATTGTAGTTTTAAAAGACGTTTTCGTATTTCCCACAATTAGAAGTTGCCAGTATTAAACTGTATACATCCCTGGAGGTTTAGGGGATACAAAACACATTGGTGTTATCAAATTTAAAACGTATAATTAATACATGGGGGGAAATTGCTTGTGTCCATAATGGGCAGCATTAATATACCCACATGACAGCTAAGGTCAGAAGAGCTTTATTTAACAGCTGGTCTTATGTCTGTAACCCCTCCTGTTGTAATTGATAAGCCTGAAACATGCACTTGTCAAGGTTCAGATGCACATTTAGCAAATATGGCAGTAGCCATCGATCATCTTAAGATAAGATACTTTATTGATCCCAAGTTGGGAAATGTTTTTGTTACAGCAGCATGTACTACTTTGTTCTACTCCACTACAATTCAGAGGTTAACCTGGTATTTTTACTCTACTACATTTATTTTTGTTACTTTTCAGATTCTGATTAATGATGTGAAATATAAACAACCCTTAAATCAGACTTTAGTTACACCTGAGTAAAATTCAGCCTTATCAGTTTGTCTGTTTTGCACATCCTCCTGTTAATATCTTTGGACGTCCTGCACTAAACTGTTTTATTGTAGAGATCACTACAGTATCTTCTTGATATTTTCTATTCTATATTTCTATCATTGACCCCTATTTTGTATGTAGGCTACTCTTAATATTTAAATGTTTTCATCAAATATAACTTATTCAACAACTAAATTCAATAACGTGCTTTAACCACTAGGAGGTGCGGTTCAGACCAGTGGTCAAACATAATATAACTATTCACTTTATTGTGAAATTAAAACAGAACGTTAAAGGAAAATACAGTTTCAGTCTCTCGATGTGAAGCTTATGCATTGTACCATGAACTATAGACCTGTAACAGTCAACTGCATGAGGAGTTGGAAAGGTAGTTCAGAAAATCAGTAATATCTTTAAAAACTACAAAAAAGTCCCTTTCTATCAGCTGTGCACCGTTATGGTGTAAATACAGACTATCTACTAATTGGATCAAATATAAAAGTCAGCCGAATTAGTGTTGATACTGCAAGGAGACGTATTGTGTGAAAATAAATGGAATATGTTGTTTAATTGTTGATATATTTATGGTCCACGTCACGCGTATTCAGTTTTGGCGGCATCTCTTCCAGTTTGTCAAAAGGTCTTCTGATCAGGGCTCTATAAATTCATATCTAGGGCAGATATGTAATATTTAATGCAGCCGAACCGTGTATTACAATGCCGTTATGCGATGACTTTCAAAGAGAAAAGCAAGAACACTCGGAATAAAGAAAAAAAAATGTTTTCCGATTTCATATCACATAAACACCATATCCCGACGTGCATTGCGGCGTGATTTTAGCCTATCAAAACCCCTGAAAAAATAAATGTGTCTCTCAGAATCGAAAGAGAAAAACCAATGGGAAAAACACAAAAGCATTGTACACAATTTAAACCAATTAATGTCGTATAATTAACTAGGATAAACTGATGTTTTTTAGTGGATGGGTACTGCAGATATCACTGTTAAATCATTTGATCATTGGTTTTATTATGAAAACGTCGATACCGGAAATACTGTTTTCAACCCGTAACTTTACATGGAAGCTTGCCGCATATACACGTTCTCCTGACGAAACCTCAAATCATCTTCGTAATATCTATCAAACTATAGATCCTACATATCGACTGGACGTGGATTCTAAAAGTACAATATATACTTCTCGCTAGAAATCTAATCATAAAGCGTTTTAATGGCCAAACTATCCTACAATTTAGGATTTTACAGAGAGGGTTATTTGTGAATAAACAAGCCTCTGTAACGTTTGCATTCAACGGGAGCACTAGAGGCCGACAATTTTAAAACGTAATTATAGGTCGTATTAAGCGCTTGAACAAACGACTATTTGGTCGTAATAAGGGCTTAAACAATCGACCCATTTGGTCGTATGAGTTGGAGGACTTGTTGGATTGGTTGCTTTCTTTTATAACACAAAACCACTGAAATGCGTAGTGCATGGTCCGAGAAGGACAAACAAATCAACGTAACACTGTAATATTACAGATCAACATCACAGATACGATTGTCATTTATTCATTTTATATACATTTTATTTATATAATTAAATCGATTTTTTTGTTTGTTTTATCTGAGTGTTCCAGGGTATTCTCTGAATACCTTGAAGGCCCTGAGGGTTCACCACTGATATATATATATATATATATATATATATATATATATATATATATATATATATATATATATATATATTCATGTTGCACTGTTGGAGGAGCCTGTGACTTAAGTTTTTCATTGCCATATCTACACTGTAGCTAATGTGCACATGCAAATAAAGCCTTGAATCTTGCCCTTCCCATCACATATTTGTGTTTGTGTATAAATGAGTAAACATCACATTATATAACAATCTATGTGGGCAGGAGATAGAAAACTGGTAAAGAAAACTGCCATCTGTTTGTAGATTTTATTTCTTTTGGCACTTTTTAGTCACATGTGAGCATCATGGGTTTCTCAGAACTACTGCAAGTCTGACTTAGTTTAACTAAAAGCAACAGTCTCACTTTGACTATCTCTGTGACCTTTACATTAGATGTTGGATTAGAGTTTATCAGTGCTTTTAAACCTGCAGATCTTAGGCCTACTGTATTTTTCAAATGACATCACTGTTTATTATGGAAATATTGGAACATGTGTATATGCACCTTAGGGCCAGTGACCAGAGATAAGTCACTGACTGGCACATTTAACAAAAAATATATACCAGTTTAACAGCTGTATAAATAATTTCATTCTTATTGTTTAAAAAAACAACCAAAAACAGGATACTCTTTAATTATACTGTCGAGTGTCGAGTTTCAAAGTCTTGTAAGCACGGTCAGGAAAAATCTTTATCCTATATAAGCGCAAGTCCTGGTGGCATGGCTCTACGGATATAATTAATTATTTTAATTTATATAGCACTGTTTGTGCACAGAAAGCAGCATACAATGCTTCACAATTCAGAAACAAAAACAAAACATTTCCAAAACCTCTGCTGTAGGCCTAATGAACACTAAAGCTGGGTAAGAATAAATATGTATGAATATATTTGAGCAGAATACAGGCAAGGAATTGCACAATATGTTTCATGTTGTAATTGTGATGGTGAGAGTGTCGTATACCTGTTTCTGTGTTAATATGCAAATTGTTGTTGTAATGAAGACGACATATGAAGCTGTTCTGTGTTTTCTCTTCCGGCCGGAGGGGGTCAGCTCGGGTTCCCTCGCTCTGACAGAACAGCTTCTCATGCTTGCCTTTGTTTGTTGCACTGATGTGGGAGGGAAACAGCGACCCCCTGTTCTCCTGCCAGAGAATCAGAGAGGATCATGAGACACAACACTGCCTACATCCTCTTTATTTATCAGGAGACAGCCACAATAATATCAAAAGACTGATTTAGTTAGATAGATAGATTAGATTAGATTACTTTATTGTCATTACAAAATGCAAGCACAGTGTAACAAAATTAAAGAGGGTCTAACCAGAGTGCAAAACAGTCAGTTATATAAACAATTATCAGAAGTATGTACAAAATAAATGATACAAAAATAAAGGTAAATAGATGGGAAATGTATCAATAAGAATAAATACACAGATAATAATAAATACAGTGAATACTGTATCTACAACAGTAATGTACAACGATAATTGCGCTTCAGCACAGCACACGACAACAACTAGGCAGTATGGGACAGTGTGGTGTTCATTGTCAGCAGTCTGACTGCTGAAGGGAAGAAGCTGTGCGTAGTCCTGTTGGTTCTACCCAGGAGGCTGCGGTAGCGTGTCCCAGAGAGGGTGCCGTAGGGGGATAAACAGTGTATGGTTGGGGTTGGAAGAGTCTCTGATGATGTTTCGTGCCCTTCGCAGGCACCGCTTTTCATAGACTGAGGCTATGGAGGAGATAGATAGATAGATAGGTGTAACGGTCATTCGGATGAACCACAAGACATCAGAGGTGACGAAGCAGAAATTGTACACTTTTAAAAGGACAGGTCATGCGACTCAGTTAATACAAGTAACAGGTTCAAAATCATGGTGATAGACTAGTATGAAACACAGGGCCTGTAAGTAAAGAATGAATTAAAAATGATTGGCAGTGTGTACCCACAACTGAAAACTAGGAACATAATATTTGCATCAGTAGGCCTACCACTCAAAATAGATCACTTAAAAATGACTAGAAAGACATGCTGAATTATCATGGGTTTACATTTTCAGTAACACCAAGGTCTCCATCTAGTGGTCAGACTGAGAAGCACACAATGTTTACTTTTTTTTTTTACGTCATTTATTTCATTTTCTGTTGTTGTGGTTGGAGTGATATATTTATTTACCTTGCAGTACAAAAAGTATTTAAAACGTGCCTTACTTTTACTAGCTGCAACAATAAAGTGATGAACACATAGGCACCTATAAGAAGAATCCAATCACATACAAGTACTATGACTTTAGGTACTTTTGGGTATTACAATGTTGGACGTTTTTAAAGTCTCTTACTTACATTTTGGTGTCTGATCAGAAGTATTACATTTATGATTGTAATAGCTGATCCATTGTTGTGAGGTTCATTAGACATATTAGACAAGTTCCACCCTTTGACCTCCAGTGGACAGTGTTGTATTCTTTTTGGAGCAGTTCTTTGAAGTAAACAATTCAGTAGACAAATTGTCTTTGAAAAATTGTATTAACAGTTGGAAGGTAAACATTATAAATTGTGAGACTTCTCTTAAAAGTGTAGTTTTCCAAATAAAACTCAGCAGACTCTTTTAGTTTCTGTTTCCACTTTACACCGAAGCTCTGCAGTGTCACCACATACATCTTAAATGTCAGCTGTGATACAACATTTAGCTTTGAGCCTGAATATATACTAATAGGCCTACTGACTGTATTTTTTAAAGAACAATGTGAAGTACGCTGACAGCACTTAAATGTCAAAGCCAAAACAGAAAATGGCGAGCCATGATATTATCACTGATTCACACCTAATAGTCCGCTCTCTGGTGCGCACCAGACCAGTTTGTTACATGGTTTCATTTTTCAGAAGGTTCGGTTTGCGTTCACACGGGCAAAACTCAAACGGACTATACACTTTAAACACAAGTCATGTGCACGGAAATGCAGTTCAACCATTGGTCAGACATTAAGGGGGTAAAAACGCAAATCCCGACAATTTCTACCGGAGCCTCCGCCATGGAGCATCGGCACTTTCGGCAGGTTATTCTCATGCTGCTGTTGATCTGGAGATCAACAGACACTGGCGGCCCGCGCATATGATTATATAATCAGACAACGTCCGTTAAAAAACATTATAACACATATAATGAGAGACGTTCTGCAGTAAGGATGGGCGTTTCAACGACGACAGTTGTTCTTACTTTTATGTAGCTGACGGAGAATTTTTACTTTACACGACACTGTTCAACACTTCATTCTGCTTCACTCTTTAACTAAACAACCGCGGATGTCTTGAAAGACTCTTTCGCTAAAGATTTTGAAGACATCCGCGTTCTTGTGTGACACGTAAATACTACGCTTCCTATGTTTTGGTGCGGACTGCGTTCACACCAGCAATGAACCGCTCCAGAGTTCGCAAGCAAGCGCTCCGAGACATGGCCGGCCCTTGGCATAGGCAGTATAGGCGAATGCTAAGGGCGCATAAAGCCAGGGGGGCGCCGAAAATTGGGGGAAATATATATTTTATAAAAAAATAAAATAATGTAATTGTGATTTTTTTTTTTTAAATAAAACAATTTCCCGATTTTGGATCAACAAAGTACATCTTATTATCTTATCTTAACAGAACTACGTCTATATTGCGTACAGAGCCCATACACTATGGCGCCCCCCCCCCCCCCCTAATTCAGGTAAATTGAACTGCCCCAGCCCCGCAGGCTGTTTATGTCCTCAAGGAGCGAGGGGGGCGGGTCAAGTGTCACTGACTGACACTTGACCCGCCGCCTTTGACCTGCTGTGACTCGGGAGAAGAAAACAAAGACGGTAATTAGCATGTCGAAAAGAACAAAGTTATCTGGTGCACAGGGAAGAAAGAAAAGAAAAGAGGAGGAGGACAGACCGGAGAAAAACAAAGGTACAGTAACGTTAATGTGATGATGATTAAACAAAGTCAAAAAATTGATTGTAGTTACCGTTGATGGAACAGTTTTAACTTGCTAGCTTACTTTTAGACGATAGCAAGGTCATTTGTTTGCTAATCAATAGTTACATTTAGAGTTAACGTCAATTATTACCGTTACTCCCACCTTAAATTCAGGGACATTTGGAAAGAGTTACATCACCTGCTCATCTACTATATCTGTTGAGGTGAGCCAATGTTTGCCCTGCTTGTAGTAATACGCTAATAATGATAGTCATTAAAATGCTATTCCTTTTACATCCCCTCAATAATTTATAGTTGTAGGCCTTTAATTGTATTGCCTTACAGTTTATGCTGTCTAAAGTATGTTCAATAATCAATAGTGTAACGTTTACATCAGTGTTAAAATGCTTGTCACTACTGTAAATACTGCATACCTTAGCCTTTATCTTTAATATGCTATATTACAATGTATGTAGCTGCTTCTTTGCCATCTGGTAAGTCGCAGAATATGCAGGTGCATCTAAAAGAATAACTATATCATAGAACTGTTTTTCTTTAATTTAATAAAACAAATTAATCATATATTCTAGATTCATTATGCATGAAGTGAAATATTTCAAACCTTTTTTGTTTTAATTGTGATTAATACAGCTTACAGATCATGAAAATCAATAATCCTGTATCTAGTATAATATTAGATAAGGATTTATAATACAGATATTTTGATCTTCTGAAAAGTTTATTCAAATATGTACTCAGTACTTGGTCGGGGCTCCTTTTGCAGAGATAAATGCATCAATTCTACATGGAGGCAATATATTCCATGATATTCTAATTATGTTGTGAGCTGCTCCTGTTTTCTGATTTCTATAATATAATTTGGTCTAGCAAATATAATACATCTCTTGATGGTCACATATACTTCTCTTCTCTCTCCAGATGCACTATTGACATTTTTTGGGCCTCATACCACCTCAGCAGAGCCCAGCCCTGCAGCATCAAGCGCTCCTGTCCCTTCCACCTCAGCAGAGCCCAGTGATACAGCATCAAGCGCTCCTGTCCCTTCCACCTCAGCAGAGCCCAGTGATACAGCATCAAGCGCTCCTGTCCCCTCCACCTCAGCAGAGCCCAGTGATACAGCATCAAGCGCTCATGTCCCCTCCACCTCAGCAGAGCCCAGTGATACAGCATCAAGCGCTCCTGTCCCCTCCACCTCAGCAGAGCCCAGTGATACAGCATCAAGCGCTCCTGTCCCCTCCACCTCAGCAGAGCCCAGTGATACAGCATCAAGCGCTCCTGTCTCCTCCACCTCAGCAGAGCCAAGTGATACAGCATCAAGCGCTCCTGTCCCCTCCACCTCAGCAGAGCCAAGTTATACAGCATCAAGCGCTCCTGTCTCCTCCACCTCAGCAGAGCCCAGTGATACAGCATCAAGCGCTCCTGTCTCCTCCACCTCAGCAGAGCCCAGTGATACAGCATCAAGCGCTCCTGTCCCCTCCACCTCAGCAGAGCCAAGTTATACAGCATCAGGGATAAAGGCTTCACCAATAGACCCTGCCGACTGGCCATCTGTTCTTACTGATAATGACAGGACAGAGTTTGTTCAGAGTGGACCATATAAAATGAAACCTAGTTTTATCTTTCCCAAACAAAAAGACGGGAGAAGGTGTCAGCAAGACTATTTTAACAGAGTCTTAATCAACGGAGAAAAAATCAAAATAAGCTGGTTGATGTATTCAAAAAAGAATGATAGCTTGCACTGCAAAATGTTTTCACAGAGAAATTACATACTCAATAGGGAAGGACTAAAGGACTGGAAAAATGCAAGTCACTTGCTCAAGGTACATGAAGAAAGCAAGGAGCACAACACAAACATGGCAACATGGAAGGAGTTAGACGTCCGTCTTGCCAGGGGACTTACAATAGATATGCAAGAGATGGCCCATGCTCAGGCTGAGAGAAAAAGGTGGCGCGACGTTCTCACCCGATTCGTGGCAATAATTCAGTCCTTAGCAGAGAGAAACCTGGCTCTGAGGGGGTCCACAGACACATTAAACCAACCAGACAATGGCAACTTTTTAAAAGAAGTGGAGCTTATGGCCAAATTCGATCCAGTCATAAAGCAGCATGTTGGTAGGGTGGCAAGTGGAGCTGGCAGTCACACACATTATATGGGCAAAATAATTCAAAATGAACTGATTGACTCAATCAGCTCTAAAATACTGGACACAATTGTGGAAGAGATAAAAACGTGTAAGTATTTCTCCATCATTTTGGATTGCACTCCTGATCTGAGTCATAAAGAACAACTCTCTGTTATTGTCAGGATAGTATCGCTAGAAGACAAACCACAGGTTAAAGAACATTTCCTGGGCTTTCTTGTGGCAGAGCAGTCAACAGGAGAAAGTTTGACATTGCTCATTCTCAAAAGGCTGGAGGACCTTAACATCCCCTTTGAGGACTGCAGAGGACAGTCGTATGACAACGGTGCCAACATGAAGGGTAAGAATAAAGGTGTTCAGGCTAGGTTGCTTCAGCAGAACCCAATAGCTTTTTTTGTCCCTTGTGGTGCTCACACCTTAAATCTGGTGGTAGCTGATGTTGCAAAGAGCTCACCAGATGCTATAGGCTACTTTGGCTATTTAACAAAGTTGTACAAACTCTTCTCTGCCTCCACGCATAGATGGGACATCCTGCTGAAACATGTCAAAACAACCCTGAAATCGTAGTCAGAGACCAGATGGGAAAGCGGGATAAAAAGCGTTGAGGCAGTAATGTACCAGGCTGGGCAAATCAGAGAGGCTCTTCTGGAGGTGAGGGAAACAACTGCAGACCCTGTGGTGAGAGTTGAAGCCCAGTCTTTGGCTGAGGAGATTGGATCTTACCGTTTTATCATTTGCACAACCATATGGTATAACATCCTCTACAAGATCCAGCATGTGAGCAAACTGATGCAGTCACCCTCCATGCAGTTAGATGTCGCTGTCAACCTGCTGAAGAAAACAGGAGATTCCCTCACCTGCTACAGAAGGACTGGATTTTCTGATGCACAGACAACTGCAAAGGAGATGTGTGAGGAGATGAACGTGGAGTCTGTTCTCAAACAAAAGCGGTTGAGATCCACAAAACGGCAGTTTGGTTATGAGTCTCCAGATGAGCCTATTGATGATGCACTTACAAAAATGGAAATCACATTTTTTAATGTGGTTGTGGATACAGCCCTCTCTTCACTTGATGAGAGATTTCAGCACCTTGAAGAGGTAAATGACAAGTTTGGAGTGCTCATCAACTTTCCCACCACATCAAACGAAGAACTGCCAAAGCACTGTCAAACCCTGAGCTCTGCTCTGACCCATGATGGACAACCAGACATTGATGGCAGGGAACTTGCTGCAGAAATGCAAAATGTTCCACATTTGCCATCAAAGAAGATGACAAACATGGAACTATTGACCTTCCTTCATGAGAAGAGGCTGACAGAAATGTACCCCAATTTGTGGGTTGCTCTGAGAATCTCTGCCACTCTTCCTGTTACAGTGGCTGCTGCTGAAAGAAGCTTCTCAAAGCTCAAACTGGTCAAAACTTACCTGAGAGCTTCTATGGGACAGTGGACTATCCATCATAAGCATCAACCATGTGGTCTCAAAACAGCTGTCTTATGATGATGTCATAGATAATTTTGCTTCAAGAAAGGCAAGGAGAGTCAGGCTAAGGTAAGGTGTTGAGGTGTGAGATTGAGGCCTATAGTATTTTAATGGTTGGATTTTGGCTAAATCTTGCTTTTAACCAAGACTGAAGTGATTGATAGCAAATATTTCGGTACCCAGAAGTAGTATGTTTAAGTGTTCAGCAAAGCAGCTTTTGTTTTAAATTAGTAAATGTTTCTGGGTTGTACTTCTTACACATCCAGCTCTTAAGGTGAGGCAATTAGTCTCTCACGGACTGTATATTAGTACAGGTGGATTGTGTGCCTGTCAGCAGAGGAGCAACTTGTTGCCCTGTCTGACCTCAGCAGGGAGCAAGTGGAGGGGCCATGTGTGAATAGGCCTTTAGAAAGCACTGGTGTGTTGGCGAGGCTGCTGACTGCAATTATAGGTTTTAATGTTGTATTTGTGTTCAAATAAAAAAATCTCCCAAAAAACATATACAGCTTCTGTGTGATTTTATTAACATTGGAATTATTTTTTTTTTGGTCAGGGCCGGCCCTGCTCCGAGACCACCTATTTTAGTGGACCAGAGTCCGGTTGTTTAGTTCACTTAAGAGGTCTCGGATTGTGTTCACACCGACCCAAATGAACCGCACCAGGGTTCGATTCAACCGGACTATACAAGGCAGGTGTGAACGCACCCGAGTTAGATGATGAATCACAGACCTTCATAAATACATGTTTATGTATGTTCCCATTGTTTCATATCCACTGTAGAATAAAGAGCAGGGGAAAAACATAAAGCTAAGCCAAAACAGCAAATTAGTGGCTGTAAAATGAAACCACATGGGTTTTCAACTCATTTTTCTGTAAGGCTAAAGACTACATTTTCTTTTTTGTTTAAAGGGATTGCTCTGTCCTCAGTCTCTGATGAACAATATATTTTATACATAAACAACAAACTTCAAGAAACACACAGTGCATGTATGTAAGTGTTTAATAAATAACAATAAACAACAACATTTTAACAAAAGTTTTCTTATATCAGACCTGGGTCAAACTGTATTTCTAAACTGTGTGGGTTGCTTCAGTCCACTTATAGTGAGTGTGGTGTGCTATAGGAATATATAATGGGTGGAGAAAATAAAACACTGTAATCAGCATGATTGTGTTGATGTGCACAAACTGAGCTGCGGTATAAGACAGGTTTAAACCTGTGATGTCTTTAAAGTAGTTTTATACAGTCTATGGTAGTTTGTTAAACACCAATTATGTGTCTTCATAAGCTGCAGTTTCAAATGCACCAGGGTCTAGTTCAACCAAATACTTTATATAAATGAAATACAGTGTATGCTTACGTAAAACCCAGTTTCAATGTCTTGTAGTTGTCACCTGTATGCCACTAGAGGTCATCGTATCAGGTTAGAAATACATCTGCTGCAGAGGTGGAAAGTAGGTTAAAGGTCATGTGGAAGTAGAACATGATAAAGTACACGATAAGGTTACATTGCTATTTTAAATGTAGTTTTTCTGCAGTAGGTCATTATGGACATATCGACGGCTGCAACTCATTAAAAATATATATTCCCAATCTTAAATCATCTGTGGCTTCTTATATTATTAGTTTGGAGAAGTTGAGCTGTCATTCAGCTTAACCCGTGTTTATCAAATTGCTAAAAATGAAAGGTAAAGTAAAAATCTATGCAGTGTGAGAAGGACTGTAGCTGGATGTGGTTGTTCTGGAAATAGACAACAAGTTTAAAATAATCATACTATTTAAAAATGCTCTGAATTTAGGACAGGGCACACATTCTGATACTGTTTAATAACTGTACTAAATGTCAAATACAAAAGGAATACAAAATCGATGCAGCAGAACCAGAAATATTGTCTTTTTAATTCCATGCATCAAAACATGGTGTCTACATTACCCACAATGCAACATACATGCAGCCTCTAAGCTAATAGGCTACATTCACAGCAGCCATTTTGCCATGTGGTTGCAGGGTGTACACAGGTGTAATTGATTAAGGTAATTAAGGTCCAGTTAATTCCAGCGAGCCACAATACCAGAGCCATAATGAGTGGTATTGATAATACCTGTGTTTATCTGCAGTGATGTGTCAAAATGTCTGCTGTGAAGAGGAACTGGCAGATATGAGGAGTGCGCTGTAGAAGTTTGGTAAGCTCACTTCTTTTAAACACACTGTAAAGTGTTTAGACCCAAAAAAGTGTTGTGACAATTAATGTCACAAAGGATTTATACACATTTTAACACATGTGGTGGTGTCTCCTGCAGCAAGGACAGTATGATGCTAAGTGTCACAGCATCTTTGGTAATGTACCCGCTACTAGCAGATACTATTTGACCCAGGGCTGTTGTATATACATGCAGTCCTGATACTTTGACATATACTAATAACTTACTTTGTTTAGAGGATGAGAAGTCTCTGGTGATGAGCATGTCTGTGTTTGTAATTGAGTGTGTTTGTGATGTGAATGGAAAGTCTTTACTGACGCCATGACTTACGGCTCAGCACACACACACAGGCCACGTTGATGCGTATGAGCCTCCAGGCCACCAGGTTCTTAAACGAGGTCAACGCTCGGACAAAAGTGTGTGAGTTGGTGCAGTAGGAGTTCCAGTGTTTGGCATCGATCCCCAAACAACCGGAGTTGCCGGAGCGCTCGCTGTGGCACGTCGTTTCAAAGAAGTACTGCTTCTTGTTCACATTGTTGATGTTCACGTCCGGCAGAACCGTCACCTCATTGCCTGAGATGTCTGTGGCTTTGGTCTTGTTGCCCACCCAGTTGCTGATGCTATCGCACACTGAGTAGACTCCTCTGTGCTGAGGCTGCCCCGCTCTCCTGGGGGTCCTCCTGCCGCCCCCCTGGGACCCCGCCGGATCTGCATCAGGCGGCTGGTCGCTGAAGAGCACCCTGGGTGAGAGGTAGCGGCGCTTGGTGAAGAGCTTGGGGTCCACTGTGGGGATGGTGTTGGAGTTGTTGCCTGGACCCTGCTGCTGTGCTGCTCCTAAGATGGCGGCCACAGCCTGGGCGCTGAAGAGGAGGAACAGGACCAGCATAGACGACCTCATGAGAACACCACCTGTCAACAAGCACAGAGAACACTGTTACTGCAGATGTATAGGTACTGGTGTGTTGTGTTTCTTAAACATTCATCAAAGTCAAAGTCAATCTTTCAGTTTGTGTGTACAGACTGAGAATACAATATATATATATATACACAATCAACAAACACATTTACACACATGCACACATTAAGACATAAATAAAAGCACACAAATCAATATAAAATAACAGTCACTTCAATATCTTTGAGAAATGTACATTAGTGCAAAACTGTCCATAGCAGCATAAAAAGTGTCTGGTGCCAGATTTGTGTGTGTGGGGTGTTAAAGTCCATGGATTAATAATTGAACAGGCAGGGCCGTTTTTAGCTTTTTGGGGGCCCTATGCAAGATGCTGTTTGGGGGCCCTAGTTTTGACAGTTTTTTAACTACAATGGGGGGGATTCCGAAGCCTTTAAGATGATCTGTGGAGATGCATCAATCTGTTACACTTGAATAGGAAAACAGGCTAATTTCACGAAAACCAAGCAATTGAAAATTACAAAAAATCATATTAAAAAGGTAAACAATAAGGCTCCTCTATGTCAATAAATGCAAGAGATGCAGCATTTTCTCAGCTGTCAGCCCAACAATGATTTGGACTTTATTACCCCAAAAACCCAAGCCACAGCTTTGCTATCATTGCAGTTTAGTCGTGTTTATATCCTACATTGGATTTGTAAGCATATAATGCTTCACCGAACACTCACAGGAGGGTCTTGGCTGTCTACAAATAAAGACGGCTCATTTTAATTCTCCCCAAATATATTGAGGCTGAACCTGAACTTTGAATTCTCTGCTCCCATCATAATCTTGGCGATCTTGTTCAAATTGTGAATGCAGAATTAAAAATACTATGTAACTGGTTTGCAGTTAATAAATGATCCCTTAATGTGGCCAAAACAAATTACATGTTATTCAATACAAAGTCTGAGAGTAGAAATAACTGCATTATACGGATTTGCAATACAGAGATAGAAAAAGTTGGTGCATGTACATTTTTAGGACTGCTTGTTGATTGGAAGCACTATATAAATTATGTACAGACTAAACTGTCAAAAACAATAGGTATTTGGTATCATACTAAGAACATTCTTGAAGAAAATATACTCTTTATAACAGTCTATTTCTCCCTTACCTTTTAATACTGCTCCGAAATATGGGGAAACACGTACTCAACAAATCTACAAAAAATAATAACATCCCAAAAAAAAGTATTACGAATAGTCTGTGGTGTTGGTAAATATGAACACACAACTCCCATATTTAAAAAAACTCAATCTATTAAAATGTGTTGAGATAGTACAGCTTAAAACAGTACTGATTATGCACAACATTTTCCATAACAAAATGTCTAATAACATTCAAAAGCAGTTCCAAACCACAGCGTGAACATATGAATGTAAAAAAAGTAACTTGAAAATAAGTGTTCACAATGTTTATATGCAATTACGCATATATTATTATTGTTATTATTATTATTATTATTCATTTTCCCAGTGCATGTGTACCTATTTATATATAGTATTTTAATTTCCAAAAAAAGATAGTTGAAACTGTTATTGACATGTGCAGAAAATGACCCTATATCTAGTTTTCGTATATATATATATATATATATATATATATATATATATTAGGGCTGTCAAGTTAACGCGTTAATAACGCGTTAAAAAAAAATGAACGCCACTAATTATTTTAACGCGATTAACGCATGTGTATTTTTTTTCCTCGGCCGCCCCGTAGTTTCAGAGCGCATCGAGTTTAAAATACCATCTACAAGCTGATGCTGACAGCCCCGCTCCTGCTGCCCGCTTGTGGCAGACCACACTTCCATGCTCACCGGCAGGCACCGACTGGCTATTGGGAGGACCGGGAGGGTGTGTGTATGTGTGGCCTGAGCGAGCGAGAGAGAGACCTTACGTGCATTGTTGTTGTTAGCATCTGGTGCTAGCTAGCTGCGCTAACGGATATAAGGAGCTGTTTAAATGAAAACAGAGGAGCGACATTTCGCCACAACTGCGCTGAGCACTTGACCTTATGCAGGAAGCCAGACAGTGGGACATTGTACGAAAAGTCAGCACACTCAGCACGGATAGTGCGCAACATGATTGCAGCGTCCAGGCAGCTCCCGTTCGAGCATATGCCTTGAGTTGCACATAGCTCCAACGATCCATCTCTCTCACACACACGCACACGCACACGCACACGCACACGCACACGCACACTCTGTATTGTATGAGAGAGGTTCCAGGTTGAATTGAGGCGAATATTTGTAATCCAATCCATTTTATTTATATAGCACATTTAAAAACAACAGAGTTGAACAAAGTGCTGTACATCAACAACTGTATAAAAATATGTAATGTTCAGAGGTTGTTGTGTTTAATATTCATGAGAATATTTGTCATTGTTCAAATGATAATAAACATTAGCATAAAGCATATTTGTCCACTCATATGTTAATAAGAGTATTACAAACTTGAAAAATATTCCTCTAAGTTACATTTAGAACAGATCAAAAATGTGCAATTAATCGCGATTAACTATGGACAATCATGCGATTAAATATTTTAATCGACTGACAGCCCTAATATATATATATATATATATATGCATTTATTGTTTTCCTGCCCTAACTCTTATTTAATTTGTTATCCTGTTTTCTTTATTTCTTTGTACTCCTTCATTTCTATATACGTTTTTGACGGAATAATGCCGCTGTATTAGGATGATGCACGGGAGGGCTACTTTCCACAAGCTATGCTTCAGTCCTCCCGCTTCTACTAATTTTGTTCATCTTTGTGTGTATGAATTAAACTTTTTTCGTTTTTTTGATGAATAAAAAAAATAAAAAATACTTTCAGCTTGGGGGCCCCCTAGTGGCCGCGGGGGCCCTATGCCCCCGCATAGTCCGCATATAGGAAGAAACGGCCCTGTGAACAGGTACAGAAAACTCAATGGCCTTCACCGTTAAAATGTCCCTCAAAGAGGCGCACACCAACAATGACCACATAGAGACCACGGAGAGTCACAAAACAACTACTAAGAGTCAAAAACAAGTTAAAAGAAACACACATGTACTGATGATAGTGTCAACAGGAGTACAAAATGACTCAAAAGCAACTACCAAAAGAATCTCATCAACTATATTGTGTGCCTTGCTTATATGACAGGTGGTGGGGCATCTTGCATGTCTGTGCCTAGGGTCCCAATGTCTGAAAGTCCGCCCATGCAAAAGTAATCTGACAAAATACTCTCTTTCAGAGAAAATCATTTTCTTCTTACTAAGACTAACTTCTTGTTACTGGTTTATGTTTTTGACAAGTAGCTGTCTTGTATGTAGGCCAGGTGCAGAGCAGAGGATTTGAACGCTGGATTAAAGCTCCAAAGACTTGTGAGGCAGAGATGTCTGATGTGTGGATACTCCCCATTTTTCCTTCACAGTGTCAAGGCACAACATGTTGAGCAGTGAGATTGACCTAATAGGAGCAGCTCCACTTTAAAGTGGAAAACACACCTTGCCTAATACTGGGTTTGACACTTATCGTCTCATAGCAACAGTTTTAACATAGTTTTTGCATGAGATTCACAATCATTTCTCTTCCTCAGGGGATAATCTCATGTTACAGTGGCAGTACACCAAGGTTGAATGTTCTATTTCTAGTTTAATGCTCAATAGTGAAAAATCCACCTAATAACATCCACAGAGATCACATTGAACTCTGGTTATGTAGAAATATGGAGGGTGAAGGACATCTGCAACACTTTACAGTATGGTGTTTTTGTGCAGCAGCAGGCTAATGCATCACGTCACACACACTAAAGGGTTTTCTCTTTTTCACAGGAGATATGAAAAATGCTATTTCTTTTAAATCTATGGTTTTATTGTATGGATATTTGTTTCTTGTGTTCTGTATTCAGCATAATATCCATGATTTTATGGATGAGTTTGACGCTTTCATATACCTTTTTTCACAATTTGCTCTCATAGACATCTACGATCTGAACAGAGAGTTTAATGTAATCTTTCAGACTTAACGATTATCTCTGGGCAAGCAGGGAGAATATAGTGCAATTCTCCAGAAACGGTACTGAATTTCCTTTTTAAGAACATGAAATGGATCTTGTCTATGTAAGTTACCCATGGAAATAGGTGTCACATTACCCACAGGAATCTGAGACAATGTTGTGACATCCCATCAGTTTCTGTTTCCATCACTGCGGCTCCTCAACACAACATCTGTCTGCTCTGGCCCGTCTAAATCCACAGGCTGCGTGCTGCGTCGAACACAATGCAGCAGGCGTGTTAACACCTGCGATGCCGCAGCAGCAGGCTCGGTCGGGAAGCTTTATTATACGCTCCGTTTGCCTCAGGTGTCAGAGTGAGTGCTTGTGGATTAAAATGTTGGCACAACACATCAAAAGAAGAATCATAGTGCACCATGTGAGAGATGATTACACCAATAAATTGGGCAACATTTGGACGGACAAAAAATCCTTCGACTGCATTGATGTTAGGATGATTAGTATAAAGATGTAAACAGACAACTCGTGCAGGGGAAACTGTTTACTTTTTCTTTTGACACTATGTACCAATTTTTTAAAGCAGGGAACATTCATCTATTGGAAAAAGAGCTAAAGGCTGATGACAAGTGAGCACAGCATCTCGCAAGTCTCTTTTGTTTTTTTGTTCATAGACTATTTCTTATATTTAACTACACAGAGTTACATAGTTTGATTATTATAAACAATACTCAATACAAATGTGTCTGTTTTATCATGGAGGCCAACAGGAGATTTGAGTAAGCAAACATGACTCTTTTTGTCAATGGAGCCCATTTTAAAAGCACATGGATTGCACATGATTGTGGTCATGGCTTCAGCCTCAGATAACCCACTCTTATTTGTTTTGCTCTTTGTTTACCTGCCATACCACTAATTATTAGTATTAGTTACACCTGTGCCATCAACTACTGTATACCATCTTCCCCTGGTGTTCCTCTTTGTGTATACCACTATCTTTAACAGAGGAATACCCAGTGAAGATGATATAGTTGAACGCCCATATACTGTATATTAACCTGCTTAAAGTTGAGATGTTATACTTAAGATAGAGATATAAGTCAAATAAAACCATACATGTTCACATCAGTCACTTTGAGAGAGCTACGGAGGTCTCTAAACTTGTTTTTCTTATTTTGACTCCGTTTCCTGCTTGTTTCAATTGCTGCCAACTTCCTATTATTTCATCCCTACCTTAATGTATTGTTTTTAATTGCTTCCCTGGAGATAAAAAAGAAATCACACAACCAGTTTGAAAAAAGGGTTAAACGTTCACAAGGATGTGTAAAATGATGATCCTTTTAAAGAATGAAATGTGAGATGAATATCTACTGCATTTACTAAAGACCAGTCTCAGAGTAGGAAATGTTTTTTTTTTTGACACACTTGATGAGACTACGCAGTTTGCTGTATGTTGTGTTTGTGACACAAGCTGTTGCATCAACTGATATGGGGTTTCTTTTACGTTTTGTGTGCTTTGTGTTGCAGAGTACTATCCTGTACCTTCTCAGTGTCTCCACGTGAACTGTAGCACCTCGGCGGTCTCTAGAGGACGTGATCAGGGATCGCTGTGTTCTGGGCTCCTGCATCAGGCCCGGCTGTGGCCCCCATCCAGCTCCACACCGCTCCGCACCCTGCTGAGAGACAAGCAGGGAAAGTGTCTCGCCCGGCTCATAAACCCACTGTAAACACATACTTTGTGAGGACCATACTGGAAACAAAGTTAATATGTTGTTCCCGCTCACCAGATCCTCACATACTGAACATACAGAAATAAAAAAGACCTGCATAATGTAAAAAGTGGTAACATGCAGCGGTGGAATGTACATTTACTCAAGTACTATTTTGACATACTTGTACTTTACTTAAGTTTTTCCATTTTATGCTACTATTTTGTTTTACTCCACTAAATTATTTGATGTACATACAATACATTTGTGTGTTATACATTTTTTTTGTACAGTACTTTAACACTAATTTACCCAATGTTTAAAAATTATTTGGATAATGTGAAAAGAGCCATTCTGCATATTGACTTTTGATACATTTAGATACATTTTGCTAATAATACTCTTTACTTTGACTTCTGTAACATTTACAATTCAGGACGTTTACTTGTAATGTAATATTACTTTTACTGAAGCAAGGGATCTGAGTACTTTATTTAGGGTATTTTATATTACTGCTGTAATTTCTATCAGCAATCTCTAACCCATCCGTTTTTGAAAGGTTTGTTTAAACACGAGATGTATTGAGACATATTTAATGAGGAAATATTTCTTAGGAAAAAAGAAGAATCCAGAGCATTGAGGAATTTTGTGTATAAAGCCTCATATACAAACCAGATGAGCTGTCAACACGGCATAACATCTTTTAAATATTGATATTGCTGTTTGTAGTCTGTTTTCCATCAAGCATGATTTCCTACATCCAGTGCTTTGATGAAGATGTTTGCAGTGATGAAACACAGACACCGTTCATTAAAGATAATCCATCACTGAAAACCAGAAGCCTTAATTATGTTTTGTCATTTTGTTTTTATCTTTGTGTCACCGAGCCTAAGTGTGCTTGAGTTAAGTGTTATGTTCAAACGTACTTAGTGTCAATCACCTGACACAAACAGAAACAAAAGACAGGAAAACATACTTGTATATTCTTTAAATTGAGGATACTGTAGCTTTGCAAGTAGCTACCTTTAAGCATGGCTGAAGAAGTTAGAAAAACAGTTCGCTTGCAAAATGACAGGAATGTAAGCTATTCCTAAACAGCAGTAAAAGGCCTGTAAATATTGAAGTTTACTCCTCTAACTAAAGAATGTATGCCAGCACAGGAAGTGTTCTCGTTTTACAGCACCACGACAACGGTGCTCTCTGGCTGTCATGGCGTTTTAATCTGTGACTTTTCAGTCCACGACGGGCTGTTTAACAATGGAGACACATTGTTCCTATGACTCTGAGTCTGTCTACTCTCTCAAATTGTGTAACTATTTGTCCCTCATAGTGCAAATCAATTAACTGCTGGACTACCCAACTGCTGTAGGTGTTAAATCTGACCTTCACAAGAAGCTTCCTCCCAGGTTCATTATCCACCACTAACCCTAATAAAGTATGTTTAAATGCACAAGGCAGACATGGTGGTTAAAACTGAAAAAATCAGAATACAACAGTTTCATGTAAAAAAAGAAGTATGTTTCTCCAGAGGTTTTCAGTAGTCATGGAGTTGCACTGACATGTGTGGTCAGAAGCACTGTAAGGTTGTCTATAACTGAGGTCTTAACAGTGATCTGGGCTGGATCAGTCTCCTGGCTGAGGCTGCAGCGCCAGAGTCCACAATGAAGGGAGAAGGTTAAAGATGTTTACTACATGGAAAAACATAACCACAAGATTAAAATTAACAACAGATGTATTCCTGACTAAATGGTACCCAAGTATTACATGTTTTTTCAATTGAAATGATCCAAACACATGTCTGTAGACTTCTTCTCTCTCATTTGAATAGGATATTGTTCTTTGTTTGTTTGTCTCATGTTTGTGGACGACCGTTGCCCTTCACAAATGTTCCTCTCCCATTTTATTTTATTTTTTAATTAGATTACTAGCCTCACTTCAAAACACTCTTTTTGGAGTTGTCTCTTTGGCATGAGCTGAAAAAAAATCTCTAAACTCTAAGACATCAGTGTCAGTAAGTGTTGCTTAGAATTTAATAAAAATAAAAAGTTTGATTGCTTCCCATGTGAATTTATTGAAGAACTAAGGTTTGTAGAGTGCAAGAGAATTGTTTTTGGGGCAATCTCACCTTATCTGAAATGCCAGAGAATTCCTCTTAAATTAACTGTATTACAGCAGCAGAGAAAAACTATCTCTTGTCATGTATAATGTGTCATTTGTGCAAAGAATATAATGAGTTTTCTGAAAATTACAAGATGTGAATAAATGCCTCATGTTGTTATTTAAAATCTGCAACACTATTATTTTATGTATCATGCAAAAGAGCAATCACGTTAACAGAAAACAAATGTCCCAGTCATTTGAGGCTCAGATTTTGGCCGTCGACACACAGCGGTTGCTCTGTGGTTAAGGAACATGTAGTCAGCAGTCTGGTCTTGCCGTGAAGGAGAATAGCAACATTCATTCAAGCTACTAGGTGGGCTACAAATATGCACATAACGCTGCCGTACAACATTAGTGTGCACTGGGGCATCTCACATCGCATTGAGCCTTGAAGCAGATGGGCTGCAGCAGAACCACCTGATGACTGCACACAGGAAAAATGTTGCTCTCTCAGATAACGGTGATGCTACAGTGAAGGATGTTGCACACCTTACAGTACAACAGGATAATACTATATTGTTAGATCAAGTCTGGAATTGTTATTGCATCACACAAGATCCATTTGCAACAGCCACAAGGACAAATATTAAGGAAAGGAAACAGACATTTACATAAATTACATTGACTGAAGACAATATTTTTAAGATCCTTTAACGTACATCTGACCTGGGATTAACTCGGTATTTAAAATTAGGATTGACTGGTTCACAAAAAAAGAGTGTGGCGAGACACGGCAGGCAAAAACATCGTTTTTCAAGTAGCCTACTGGTCAATTTTGAGATTTTGTGCTATTTTGATTCCATAACATGTTTTCTTTCAGGCTTTTGGAAGGAAAACGTACAAAATACACATTTAAGTGTTTATTTTATTATAGTTTGTCTATTTGCGTCTGTAGATTTCTCCTAAATTCACCAAAAGTTAGCATTATAACGTAACATAAAGTACCGCGACCGCTGTGTGCACCATGTCAACAGAGGTATCGCTGGAAAGCTGTGTCTCTCCTGCACAATCTCATCGGATCCAAATATGGTCATTTCCTTTGTCATTTCCAACCAATCGTGAAAGCACAAAGGGGTCTTAAACCAAGAAACGAAATCTCATTGGCTGGTGTCAATTTCTGACAACGTGATTCGTTCAGATGCGTCACGTGGTGTGCTTCCTGGTTAGCTTTCAGCTAGAAATTGAAATCTCAAAATGCCAAAAGAACGGCGAAAAAAACGTTCACAGAGAAGACGACAACAATTGTCACTTGCACGAAGCAAGGTTATAAAAGAAAAATGACCCTGAACATGAAATACCTTCACGGAGTGCGTCGATGCGCAAGCTATCATCCAAAGAACAGGAGGGTTTAGCTAGCGCCTCACTGCAATCTTTAAAGGTCGTTTTCTCAAATTGAGTTTTTTCTCCTACTCTGAGTTCGAAATGTCAACTTCAGTAGCACGTAAATACACCAAACCTTCCAGTTATATTCCTATCAATATTATGAAGGCTTTTACAGAAGAGTTTGTTCATATATAATTCATAGCCTGAATTATACAACATTGTATACCTAAAAACATGGCGAAAATGGATATTTTAGGGCTGTTGACAGTATTTTCTGATTTATGGAGTGATAAAAAGAGATATCCAATATCCCTTCTGTAAAAGCCTTAGATACTAATATGACTACAAAATGAAACAAGAATTTTGAATCTGGCTGTATCCAAAGTTCAGATTTCGATTCCTGAAATGTGTTAAAATATGTGCATATTTAATGAGATAATGGATAATTTGCATGTTTAAACATGCTATTTCAGAAAAACTTGTAATACAAAAGACAATTGCCTTATTGTAAGTAATTAACTGGAGAAATTTCTAGCTGATAGCTTTAAGTTAAAAAAATTACCCTATTCACCTGGGGTGTCTCGCCTTAAATCTAACTTTATACATTTGTTGTTACCTATCTCAGATTAGATGGTTACAATTTATATCACTGTTCAGGACACGGTCAGGGTCAGAGACGATGTTATTGGCCAGCCTCAATATGTTATTATGGTAAGCTGAGTGATTCAAAGAGTTCCTCAAAAGTTTGACCTTCCATATTTGAGCTGATTTTCAATCGGTGGAGCCTGATTGGCCGCTCTGTGTAAAGTTTGTTTAGGTTTGACTTTCGCTTCCTGAAAACGCCTGTCATTCATTCCTAACCCGATAAAAGAGCTTTTGGATGATTTTGGACAGGGTTTTTGCAGCACAATGTGCCAATGATAATATTGTGGGAAATGTGCTAAAACAACAATGAAAGGTTTCCTTATGGAATATTAATAAAACCTCATTAAAACCCGCAGGACTGTTCTGCAGTTGTGCTCTCAACTTTTAATTGGGAAAAAAGTTGAGTAATACTGCAAAAAACTGTGTTTTCTATTGGCTGCTACAAGTGCTTCACACTGCTGCAAAACACATTACACCCAAGACCTAATTCCAATCTTCAAGTGTAGTTTATCTGTTTTATTAGTCATGCTCATATCCTCCCTCTATTTTTGACTGTGTCATAATACACTGCGGTAATTGTTTATTTATTGTGTAGGCTATAATGGACCTTTTTATTTATTTAACATTGTAAAGAATGCACGTAATATAAATTATATTTATGGTTTTTAGGTCAACATGTATGATGTGTGGCATCAATTTAGTTTTATTTATTTATCAAATATGATAAATTATATGTTTTGTACCATGAATGTGCATGGTGCATTTTACTGCTGTGGATATTCAAGGTTGTGCAGGATGAGGAGTTACATTTCCAGAGTAATGCATCATCAAATCTCTCTTGTTAGAACCATGTTTCTCTAAAAAGTCAACTATGTTTTGTTTTTTTTAAGAAAATGTCTGTCTAGTTCAATTATAAGAAGATTTTTTTCAAGTTATAAAGGAAAACTTCATCCTTTAATTAGTCAAAGACATTCACATTCAAAATGAACGGGCTGGAAATATGTGACGTTCACTGCACAGAAAGGTTATGCAAATTGTATATTGGAAAGTAACTAAAGCTTAACAAATATAGGCCTAGTGGAGTCGAAATAAATATATTGCCACTGAGATGTAGTATTTAAGAAATACAGGGTTGCATGAAGTATTTCCACTTCAGTTAAGTACAAGTCCCATATATTTGTACTTAGGCACAATACTTAAGTAAATGTAAGCCTTTTAGTTTCAGCCACAGACTGTATACAGTATATCAAAGGTTGACTTTGCTGTGTTACATTAACATCAAATTATTTCTAGAGCCTACTACAGTCTCATGTGTTTTATCCTTAAACTAAACTATCTGCTAAAGCTACTAAACTGACAAAAGTAAATCAGAAATAAACAAACAAACTGGTAGCCACATACAATGCAGCATTGTGAAGTTATATAGAGTCCTTTGGTCATAGCTAGCTATGGTTTACACACTTTACAACTTTACTTTGAACGCACCACTATCAAGCAAGGGCGGGTTATTTTAACTGTTACTCTCCCAGCTGCTCAATATTTAATCATTTAACATTAAAAACGACAAATTACATCTTATGAGCATTTCATAACATAAGCTAGTCCATGCCGTTTCACTTTGAGAGGATATACTCGTTTGTGTTGCATTCAGGGACTCAACTCTCATCAACTGTCGTCCTTAAACGCAGTGGCGGTTCTGGACCAATTTGATGGGGGGGCCAGGCTGGGGCCAGTTATTTTCTGAGGGGGGCACAATAAATGCAGGACGAAAAAGACAAAGACAGTATGAAGTAATTGCGCATAAGAAAACAATGCAATACAGTTATTGGTATTTGTTTCAGGTCACATATTTATTTCAGATACTTATAGTTACAGTTGTTACGCTCTAATGGGTCCGACTAGAATGACAAATAGCGTTAGTTCCACCTATTCTGTCAGCCAAGAAATCGTTTAATCATAAACTTTTTTTTTCTTTTCTTTTTTTCTTTTTCATTTTCAGGGCCACAGGGGGGTCCAAAGTCAGTGTTACGGGGGCACTGCCCCCCCCCCCCCCCCCCCCTATAACCACCCCTGCTTAAATGTGTCTTCAGGTATGGGAAACAAACATTTTGGACCTCATCTCCACTGCCGAGGATCATCGCTTCTTCTTCAAGCTAAGTAACCTGCTGTGACATCTTCCATAATATTCTTCACATAATTTCTCATATTTTGCAGCGTAGTTTAGTGCCTTAACTCTGCTGTTATGCATCTGGTCAATGTACCCTTTTAAACAGCACACATTTGAACCATTCAAAAAAAAAAACACAGGTGCAAATAATTACATTAATGATGCTCTGTTGCATTTAAGTGGCCCAGTAAGCCATGCCACTCAGTAGCATGCACAATACCTGCAGCCATGGGTGCTATTAGGCTGTCTTTGCTACGGCATATTATACTGTCTGGATTGCAAATGGTCTGGTTTTAAATCCACCTATATTTCTGGGTTAGTTGGAGGTGTTGCTGTTTTTATGGGCAATGGCTGAGGACTGGCCCTAATGTGGAAGGAGCTCACTAAAAGGCCCAATCCCCTCTTAGTTTGAGTTCCCCGAATCGTCCCATAGAGTTCATATAACTTTCTCATACAAGCTGCAGTCTGCTTCTGTATCCAACAGGTTCTGGGATAGAGCTGACCATTAGTTCTGCTCTGTGTTTGCTATGCTGGGTTTGGCATATGTTTGTTGCAAGTGATTACATCAGAACTTAGACACTAAATATCTCCTCCTAACTCTGTCTTCACATACTAAATCCAGTTTTCAATTGCACATGAAAACACTGCAACACACTGACCGATCATAAACACTTTACAGAAAATGAAATTCTGATTATTAATGTATTAATTCTTAACCTCAAAGTCCACATTTTCCCTGGTCCCGGAATCTTAAATATGAATTTGCTGATTTTTTTGTTTTCTACTTGTAAACTGATTGTATTTGTGTTTAGCACAGTTTAAAAAAAAAGAATAGCTTCTAATCTTGGGAATATTTATCAGCAATTTTTAAATGAACCATTAGGACCACACATACATATAGAACTATAGTATATTTGTAACTGTACATTGTTTAATTTTACACTCTGTTTGCCTTATTTGATGTGAGATATATGTATTTTATCTTATTCCTGTAACTTATTTCCACCATTATAATTATTGCACCAATGTATGCCTTTTCTTCCGTGTTTGGAATATTACATGTTGCTTTAGACTTGAGATTTTCATTGCAGAAACTATGCTGTTGCTTTTGTGCATACAGTATGGTCTGATATTTGAATCTTAAATAGAATAAATAATTGGGAGATTATCAATGCAATAAAAACACAAGTTGTAGCCCAACTTTGCAATATTGCAGCCTGTCCTCCAACAAAAAACTACCATATAGGTCGATTGTTCATGCCCTTATTACGACCCAGAGAAACGTTTTAAAGTGTATGTTGTTTCTTACACGACCACTAGAGGTTCTCTAGTGGTCATGTAAGAAACAACATGCTCGCGGCCGTTCATTGCAAACGCTCCGGAGAGATGTTTATTCACAAATAACCCTCTCTGGAAAATCCTAAATTGTGGAATAGTTTGGCCATTAAAATGCTTTTTGATTCGATTTCTGTCGAGAAGTGTATATTGTACTCTTAGAATACACGTCCAGTCGATGTGTAGGATCTATAGTTTGATAGATATTACGAAGATGATTTGAGGTCTCGCCAGAATAACGTGTATGCAGCTTCCATGTAAAGTTAGCGTGGGTGAAAACAGTTTTTCCGGTCTCGAAGTTTTCATAATAAAACCGGATATATTCTCCTCACTGTCAAATGATTACACAGTGATATCTGCATTACTCATCCACTAAAAAACATCAGTTTATCCTTGTTAATTACACAATATCGATTGGTTTAAATTGTGTACAATGCTTTTGTGTTTTTAACCTTCGATTCAGAGAAACAAATAGTTTTTTTGGAGTTTAGATACTACAGTTTCCGAAGACACTACATTACCCAGAATCCCCAGCTATCGTTTGGGACTACAACATCCGCCTTGCTTTACAAACTCCGTGATTAGTCATCAAGCCCTGTGATTGGATGTTGGAGTGGCAGTGCGACAAGGTTACGCTGAGCGTCAAACAGCTCTATGAAATGGAATGGAACCACGGCAGACTTTCCAAAACTGGAATTGGACGGCTCCAGCCCCCGGCTCCAGCCCCCGGCTCCAGCCCCCCCCCCCCAGAACTACACATGCTGGCTATTGTGTGTTTCGCAACATGTTCTATGGCACGTCTCTTTATAAGACGTTATCGTATTTCCCACAATTAGAAGTTGCCAGTATTAAACTGTGTACACCCTGGAGGTTTAGGGGATATGAAACACAGTGGTGTTATCAAATTTAAAACATATAATTAATAAATGGGTGAATTAATATACCCACATGACACCTAAGGTCAGAAGAGCTTTATTTAACAGCTGGTCTTATGTCTGTGACCCCTCCTGTTGTTCATTGATAAGCCTGAAACATGCACTTGTCAAGGTTCAGAGGCACATTTTGCAAATATGGCAGTAGCCATCGATCATCTTAAGATAAGATATACTTTATTGATCCCAAGTTGGGAAATGTTTTTGTTACAGCAGCATACTACTTTGTTCTACTCCACTACAATTCAGAGGTTAACCTGGTATTTTTACTCCACTACATTTATTTTAGTTACTTTGCAGATTCTGATTAATGATGTGAAATATAAACAACCCTTAAATCAGACTTTAGTTACACCTCAGTCAAATTCAGGTGATTGTCAAGTGCCAAAGTAAACTATGCAATATATTGGACGTTAAGTACTTTGTCAGACTTCATATTTATCTGTGGATAACCCCAACGGTTTTTTTTTTTATTCAAAAGAAGACCTTAACTTAAAGTATTCTTTAATGTTTAAATAAAGCCTTATTAGTTTGTCTGTTTTGCACATCCTCCTGTTAATATCTTTGGACGTCCTGCACTAAACTGTTTTATTGTAGAGATCACTACAGTATCTTCTTGATATTTTCTATTCTATATTTCTATCATGCCTTCTACTTTCCCCCTATTGTGTATGTAGGCTACTCTTAATATTTAAATGTTTTCATCAAATAAAACGTATTCAACAACAAAATTCAATAACGTGCTTTAACCACTAGGCGGTGCAGGTTAAAAAAACAGTGGTGTCGTTAATACAACATAATAATATCAAACATAATATGACTATTAACTTTATTGTGAAATTAAAACAGAACGGTAAAGGAAAATACAGTTTCAGTCTCTCGATTTGAAGCTTATGCATTGTACCATGAACCTGTATAGACCTGTAACAGTCAACTGCATGAGGAGTTGGAAAGGTAGCTCAGTAAATAATATCTTTAAAAACTACAAAAAATCCCTTTCTATCAGCTGTGCACCGTTATGGTGTAAATACAGCCTATCTACCAATTGGATAAAATATAAAAGTCAGCCGAATTAGTGTTGATACTGCAAGGAGACGTATTGTGTGAAAAGAAATGGAAGATGTTGTTTAATTGCTAATATATTTATGATCCACGTCACATATTCAGTTTTGGCGGCATTTCTTACAGTTTGTCAAAAGGTCTTCTGATCAGGGCTCTATAAATAAATATCTACGGCAGATATGTAATATTTAATGCAGACGAACCGTGTATTACAATGCCGTTATGTGATGACTTCCAAAGAGAAAAGCAAGAACACTCGGAATAAAGTATTATTATTATTTTTTTTTTTTAAATTCCGATTTCATATCGCATAAACACCATATCCCGGTATTGCGGCTAAAACAATCGATGTTTTAGCCTATCAAAACCTCTGAAAAAATAAATGTGTCTCTCAGAATCGAAAGAGAAAAACCAATGGGAAAAACACAAAAGCATTGTACACAATTTAAACCAATTAATGTCGTATAGTTAACAAGGATAAACTTATGTTTTTTAGTTGATGAGTACTGCAGATATCACTGTTAAATCATTTGATCATTGGTTTTATTATGAAAACGTTGAGACCGGAAATACTGTTTTCAACCCATAACTTTACATGGAGGCTGCCGCATACCTCAAATCATCTTCGTAATATCTATCAAACTATAGATCCTACATATCGACTGGACGTGGATTCTAAAAGTACAATATACCCTTCTCGCTAGAAATCTAATCAAAAAGCGTTTTAATGGCCAAACTAACATACAATTTAGGATTTTACAGAGATGGTTATTTGTGAATAAACGACCATCTGTAACGTTTGCATTCAACGGGAGCACTAGAGGGCGAAACATTTAAAACGTAATTATAGGACATATTAAGCGCTTGAACAAACGACATATTTGGTTGTAATAAGGGCCTGACCAATCGGCCCATTTGGTCGTATGAGTTGGAGGACTTGTTGCAATATTGTGGTCTTTATATGCAATCCCTTCCTGCTCTTCTACTCTCTTTTTCTGTGATGGCAGCTTTAGTGTGCTGCTGCTCATGTGCAAACTCTGCTGTGACTCTTTTGCTGTTGCTTCAGTTGCTGTTGTTCACCCCAGCATCCACCTGTACAATCCTGCAGGAGGCAGTTTGTTGTTTTCACCTCCCTGCCGATCCAGCTGAGCCTGTTGTTCTAAAGTCGTGTTTTCTCATGGAGTGTGATTATTATGTTAACATCTCTTGTTTTAGAATAGTTCCAGGCTTCTTAAGGTTTGTTGTGAATTAACCAAATCAGTTATGTGGTCTGTTAGCCCTGAATAAAGAGGCCACCCACAGCCGCTGCCCTACATCTCATTAACTCTAATGGAGTCGTTTTAATGAGCCCGTCTGGGATGACTGACAAGCAGCCACACAATCCAGTCTGCAGACTAGAACAATCCACCTCCCTCTGAAAAAAAACATGGCATTGGCTTCATTCTCATGGTAAAAGTCACACAGCCCTGCAGGTAACCCGACCCCTCCGGTGCTGGCTCCCGTTCAGAGAGGAAAGGAGGTGCAGGTGACTTTATCTGAAAGCCAGCAATGGGCTTTGAGTGACAGGCTGCTCATTACACTGCTGCGGTCATTCATGCAAAACTGCAAAGCTTTGTGCTGAATTCAAGCCCTCAAACTCAGGGGTTCCTGGAATGACATCTACAGTAAAATATACAAATACTAACGTTTTTACAAAAATAATGAATAATAGAAAATAAGTGTTTTTTTCTTTGCTTCCAAAACAGTCTTGCATGTTAGCCTGCAGCGACGTGCAGTCAGGGGAGGCAGGGGAGGCAGAGCCTCACCTGTCATACTCATAGACTGGCCATACTACAATGTAACGGAAAAACAACTAAAGAAAAACTAAATAATAATAATAATAAAATGTCTCCACTGATCTGTGTTGTAAATGTGATTTATGTATGATTCCAATCGCTTTTATAGTCAAAATCAGCAAATTTGCCGAGCTCCGCTACAACTACGGGTAGCGATGAGAAGTGAGGCAGGGACGAGCTCTGCCTCACGTAAGGCCACAGTAATTTGCTGGAGCGCGGGCACTAATTTAGCGCGGGCACTTATTTTGTGAGCGCGCTCAAGCCAGTTACTGTGTGGTAAGGTGAGGCACAGATGAGCTCTGCCTCACCTCAAAATGCGTCACCTCACAGAAACTGTCTGGATAGCGGGCCCTAAGCGCATGCCTGTTACCATCTCACTGTAGGTCACCAGTGTAATGTTTGTAGATAGATCCCTTTATTACATTTATCCTCGCCATCCATAGTCTCTAAATAACTTATTTCACGTATATGATATTTAGGCTCGCCGTACAACGGCAATGAAAAAAGCACCAGGGGAGGCAGCCATAACCTCTGCCGCACTGAAGGGGGCGCAAGTGAGCCCACAGGTTCTTGTTGCTACTGTTATTCTACGCAGAGACGGTAGACCAGACGTAAACAACAAACTAGACTTTTGAAACTAGAGGAAGATAAGGAGGACTTTTACAAAAAAGTAATAGAGATTGTTGTCCTTGTCCAGAAGGATAGCATGGACTTCATCTTCAAGTCAAGGTAAGACCACATTGGTAATGAAAATGGGATCTTACTAAGAAAGAACAATCCAATATTTAGATTGTGGGTATCCTTTTGTTGAACGGTCTGTTTAAAATGAATCGAAACATCAGACCAAAAAAGCTTTTGAAAATAACAGAATATTTCGATTAAGGTCAGAATATAATATTTGTAAATCTGACTCTGAAAGAGTCAGTGCCTCACCAGCCATGAACCTCACCGCACGTCACTGTTAGCCTGATAACAAATGTGGTGAAGTTTTCAGGCTTTAACCAAAAATGTACGTCCAAATGAGTATCATTTTAAAAACTGCAACTTAGTGGAAATAAAAAATCCATAACTTTGATTGCAAACAATAATCCAACTTTTGACAATTATTGAATATGTTCAAATGAAACCAAAACTGCGCACAACATTGTGATTATGAATTCATCATTTTTGATTTCAAGAAATATAATGTACGAGTCCGTCATGCAAACATGTTTAACCGTAATTGCTACTGTAAACATTTCCATTATTTAAGATCTAATCTATGTGAAATACATTTAGTCAATTGCTATTGAGAAATGCAGTTTAAATTAGCTTGGAAAAAAGGTAATTGGGTGCCAATTTCTTTGATGAAGATATTTAGGAAACATTTTTTATACATAACAGAACTGCTATTTTCAATAATGTCAAAAATATCGAATATCATGTGACTTTTTCCCCTGCAATCCTAAATTAAACCTGGCATCATTTTATGTGTGTGTGCCTTTTTTAGTCTTCATCTGAATTTCAACAACGTTTTGGAAATCCTCTTGACATGAGGATAAGTCATTTCAAATGTTTGCACTCCCTGCCAATCATATGTGAAAAGAAGCTTGAAACTTTTAAATATTTTTCCTCTTTATGACTTAATTGCTATCTGTCACCGTTTTGCTGGGTGCGTGCCACTGTAATTATACTTTAGTTGCTTTAACTTTCAACTTCTGCTATGTCTAGTGTGTACTTCTTCAAATCTTAATTGACGCATTTGAATCCATCAATTAACCATGCACGCAGCTCTGTGGTGATTTCATAGGCAGCAAGTGTTGTTACTTGAATTGCTTTTTTAAGGTAAATAGACCATAATGTTGCTGCAATGGCAACCGTGGAGTATATTTCTTCCTGAGGCTAATTTCTGCATGAGTCGAAAACGGGCAACGTAAAGAGGCATGGAAAGAGAAGAGGGCAGTGTTATTAGAAAGATAGACAAAGCTACGTTCTGCTTTCAGTAGAGGAAGGAGTGAATACAATCCACATTTGCTGAAAGACTGGTCATCCGTGGTTTAGCACAAAAAGGTGAATGAGTTTCCGTCCTTGTTCTCTTAAATAATATTCCCCTTGGCTGTATGGTGAACCGTTTTTCTTTCTGAATGCAGATCTTGCATCAGTCGGCCCTCAGTGGATTCAAAGTCTCTTTGAGAAAGACTCAAGCACGTCAACACAGCGGCAGGAAGTGATAGCTGTCAGTGTGTTCAACACAGTAACATTCATTTGAGTTAAAGATAATGGCAATGGGTCAATGAAACATAACTGTTGGTTAAGTTTTATCTGTAAAAAGGGATATTTTACCCAGAAAATACTGGGAAACGTATAGGCGAAAGAAGATCAAATGAATCATTGAGGGGATTTCTAAAGAGACTGCAGTTTTAGTTTCAGGGTGAGGTCGATAAATGTCAGTCAACATCCATTTTGGTGGTCCCCAGTGAACATTAGATCCTCCTTTATATTAAGATGAGTTATTTGCTGTTTTCAAATAAGATCTTCAGACTTATTTGACGAGTGTTTATTTCCTTTGGATGAAATGAATAAAAACACACTTTTAAAGCCCAATGTTTTATCTATAGACTATTTCATTGCGTTGCATCACAACAACTTTCTTACCTCACACTATACGTGTGCTTAAACACATTTACGTTTTTAAAGCCGACCTGCCTCAGCTTGTCCTTTAGTTTTAGGGAAGTAAAATGTCTTATTTTGTCCTTTGGCAACTAGTCAAAGGAAACATGTTAAGCGGTATAATAGCATGCAATTGAAGCCCATAATTTCCTTTTTTCCCCCAGAATGCAGTCCTGTTGCATCTCGTTGAGGCAATGTTCTGTTTCACTGTTATCAGACAAGTATGTGGGAAACTGTTTCAAACGAAGTATGACCCTCGGTTGAGAAATGGGGCCTCTGCTGGCAGTCGGTTGTGATTTAAGGCAGATGTGTGAAAGTTTGGCTGGCGCTGACACCTGAAGATCACATCAGGTCCGGACTGAGACCGATCGGAGTGAAGCCAAAGAGCCGGATCAGGAAGTGCCAGCAAACACTTTTCATCTAAAGCTTTAAGTGATGCACCAGAGAGAACAACATCTGGATGACAATACTGGCCTACTGTTTATATTTCTGCTATAGGATACACAATCTGCAGGAATAATAATTTTGCTTTCATTTAGTATTTCTAAGCTTTTCCCACAAGAGGACCTGCTTCTTGTTAACTATTCAGTTTATACATCACTTTGCATGCACAAAATCTATTCATCTTAATGACGTCAAATATAAGTGAAAACAGAATGCGTCGTGAAGTGGTTTTCTTTACGGTGCCCAAACCCAACAACGTGAGTAACAATCGCTGCCGATGACTGAAAAACCCACATGAAAACGGCAGATTTAATGAGAACAGTTTTGTTACTCGGTGATGGCTGCGTTTGGTCTCGCTGTGCTGACGAAACACAGCTGACCCCAGTCTCTATACACAGCGTCAGTAAACAGGCTCAGCTCCACACACTCCACATGAGTTCAATAAAATCAACGACAAAAACAATGCGAGGGGTCATCGTGAGTGTTGTTGAACAATGCAGCGGAAGTTTATGATCAAACTTTGGCAGAGCTCCGTCTCTTGAGATGATCTTGATAATATGATCTACTTGTGAATTTGGCTCGGTTACGGGTTGAACAGTCTCAGTGACCTGGTGCTCAAGTTCTCCTAGCATTGATTTTAGTTTTTGTTACAGGATTATGGCCAAGGAGGACATAATGACGCCAGATCAGATATGGCAATCAACGCTTGGACACGATAGCTGCTTTGATTAGGAAATGATTTGGCTAGACCTTTAAATCCTCCTGTCAACACTTGGCTAATGTTAAATCTCATTGCTGTCATATTTTTAAAAAATCATGCAGTTCCTTTAAAAATGTGGTGCCAGACACATCTTTTGACACTTTGGGGTTTTTGCTGAAAAACATTTATTTTTCACACAGTTCTATTTTGCTGTGGAACTGCAGAATAGGACTCATGTTGACACCTTCTTGTTTGTTGCCGTTTGTGTCTGTCAGCAGTTCTTCTGAAGAGCAACAGTTCAAACTATCAAAGCATGTTGGTTTGAAAACATATCCAGCTGTCTTTTGTAAAATATTAAGATGTGATCTTCTCTTTTTGTCATTATAAAACAAAATACTATTGTTTTTGTTGTGGAATATTTTCCAAGGCCCATAACTTTGACCCAGTGTATCAGTTCAAACTGTCCTGACTGAGCACAGGCACCTGTAACCTTGGCTGCTGTGCTCTCAGTGTTTTGTCTCCCTGTTCCTGCCTGTTGGCGTCAGCTGATAGAGGTGTTATCATTCTATCTTGTTATGCAGCATGTTGATGATGCTCTCTGAACTAGCTAAATACATGGGTCTGGGGTAGAGTTCTTCAGAATTGAGGTGGCAACTCTACCGTGAAGTCAGAACCTCTGACTCTTGGACTTGTGATGTGAATCCTCCGGCCGTTAACTCCAAATAAACCATCATGTGTTTGACATCAAAGCTACTGCTCTTCCCGTGTCTCCTTCCTGAGTCGGTGACTCCCACTACATAGCTACACAGAAGTTTCCTCTACAGTTTTCATTTTTAACAAGAGGCATATGTTATGTTTTTTATGAAAAGTACACAGTACTATAAGTTAAAAGTACCACATTTTGGCTTTGGACCTTCTCCTTCGAGTAGAAATTCTGAAGCTGCTCAAAAGATCTTTCCCATTTCCCTCTCTGGCATTTGTTTCCATCCTTGCTTTGACATTTTGTGGAAAACTCTTTCCAAATTGATTGTTTAAAGTCTGGGTTCACTGAGCGTGTGATCCATCTGCACCTTTTATGACCAATTAAACGGCTTCTCACATAAACGCTGACACCTATGTGGCTCCTTTTTACTGAATCTTTTGTTTCCCTTACTGTAATTTTCCGTAACCCCATATTATGGTTACACCTTCTTCAAATAAATTCCCCTCTGCTGTTATGGAAGGTAAATAAGAGGAAGCCACAGAAGCAGCTGTAGAAATGCATATGTGGTGCTGTGATTGACGTTTTCTCTTTCAAGTATATTTGACTGTTTGTATCCTGTCACTCTCATTGGTCTGTGCTTTAACCTTATTTGTTCTTAGAGGCTCAAATCAAAAAGAAGTTTCCTTTTACAAAATTGTTATTATAATCTAGTTTTATGAGGAAATTACATCCTTGAAAAAGTGGAGTTAAAATAAATATGTGGATATTGGAAAACCCATTGATGTGTCATAGTAGTCTGAAGATGGTGAAATAGGATTGGGCACCGGGATTTTGGGAACCGGGATTTTGGGAACACTTATTTAACAATCAAATAAACATTAGCTATTTTTACTGTAAGTTTCCCATCTCATAATAACAGGGGGTTACAGGGTCAAGTTGTAGTTGGCGTGCTGGATGACGGTTGTGATTCACGGCGTGTGTGTGTGTGGCCTAATTGTAACACACACTCTCACATGATGAGCGACTCCCGCTCTTCATGGGAGAGTAAATGCAACTCAACCATAGGCACAGGCTTGTTGTATGTCATTTTTATCCCCACAGATACTCACATTTACACAGTTTATGTTATTTTTAATCAGCTCTCTTGAGTTACGCAAGGAAACATTTTAAACGTGGACGGATATTCTAACTGTCATCTGTGGTATCAGAGAGATGATCCTCCCGAGTTATTAAGAGTTGTTTTTCAGCTGTAGAGTAGCTTTCTTTTCATGCGTTGTAAATGGGTACCATAGTCCTTGAACCTTGCCCGAGGCCGCAGGAGATGATGGGACATGTCTGCACAGAAGGATAGATGCTGATGGAATTATATATGACGGCTGGCTAATCGGGTTTGATGCTGGTGAAGGGAGGAATAACACAAGCCCTCTGTAATTATGGCAATTACAGCCCTGCTCTATTGGGAGACAGGAGAGGAGAACAATTATCACATGATTCATCGTTTGTATTAAACATTGATTGATTTGAATGGGGTTCAAAGTTGAATTCTCATTATTGGTTGCACAATGAAATGCAGTTGAGTTTAACCTGAAATGGTTTATTTTTTCACTCATTCTTCACATACGCCGCTGTACTCTGCTCACCAACAACTCTGTCAGGAAAAGGAGTGTTTGCCTTCATCAATATTTATTAGCTGCCGTGTAACTTCAGGAGTGACAGGGAGTGGGATATTTTTACGCTAACAAAGTTGTACATTCCTGATAGGAGCCTTACGGCCATACTGGCCAGCAGCTGAATTTCAGCCATGGTTTTGCTGCCAACATTGAAATATGAACTTAATTGAACTTTGACACCCTATATTCCCTCCTCCACACGTCCAATATAATTCTCGCGTTGACTGGAAGAGGAAAAGTTAACTCCATTACAAAACACATCAGAGTAAAATTGAGGTTGTCATAACTTCCCAATTTGCACTAACTCTTCATCTTGTGTGTTTAGTTTGAAGCCGGTGATATAAAAGCTTTTATTGTATACAATTGTATACAACATTTGCTCAGCACCACTATAGTGGTGCTGAGCAAATGTTGAGTATGGTCACCAGGTTAGGAATGGAAAAGAAATACAACTAACAGGTGCAAGATGTAGATAAAAACGATTTTCTTAGAAAACAAGATACTGTACTGGTAAAAACCCATTTGTATTGAGGTCTGTATTAAAAAAAAGAAAGAAAGTGAAACAGTAAATATATCGCTTTAAAAAAGTAGTTATATCTCTAATAAAAGAGAAACCTCGCAAGAAAGGGCTAATTACATTACATCTTTAAGAAAGCAAATTCCCAGATCAATGGAAAGAAAAGCAGTCGGATGTGTCTCTGCAGGAACAGGTTTGTGTTTAGGCAGAAAGCTGTAACACCATGGTTCTGCTCAGATGGCCCGTACAGCATCTGTAACCAGAGTCCAGCCTGCCCTGTGCATCCACCTGTGGAACAGATTGTTCAGCGATGAGGAATGCTTGTCTGCAGAAAATCTCCACTGTAGTAAATTGTTGCTTTGCATACCAGAGGGTAAACATGTGGCGTTCTGTTCTTTTTCTATTTTACATGATAACACCCTTCAGAGTGAGTCCACTACTGAATACATAAAATGCATCACATTGTCTTCATGAAAATGGGAAAACACTTTTAAATAAGAACAGATCTAAATAATGGTGCAATATGTGGTCTGTAATTTAATTATATTGCAGCCAAAAAGAGAAGTTCATTTTGTGTTGGACCAGAACTAGCAGTCATATTCCCATTGGAAAACTTCCTGTATCTCTATATAAACATTTCTCTTGTATCCAAAATATTGGAAGGACACGAAGAAGGATAAGTTGAATATTTTTTAACTAGGAAATGGGCTTAAACTTAGGAAAGAACTTTTGAAAAAAGGTTTTATTTGTTATATTAATTATTTCTTAGACATTCTCTAGTTTCAGCTTGTTACATTTGACATTACTCTTTTATTTTTTCATTGTAAATTAATAATCTTTGGATAAAGACCCGTTGGTTAGACAAAGAAGCATTTTGACCACTTTCACTCTAAAGATAAATACGCCGGCTCTACTTAAATAAATTGAGGTAACAATTTGCGTTGATCTTTTTAAGTATTTCCAATTTAATCGATTATCAAGTTAATCCGAGTACCCATTTATAATCTGATTAACTCAATTAGTTCAGTACTACAAACATAATTGATTTCACCTTTAAAAACTTAAATTAAGTTGAACCAACTTAATTTTAATCGTAAAGATGGAGTGATATTAAGTTGCATTTTGTTTAATTTAAGCTATTGTCATGTATTTATTTAAGTCCATACTACTCAAAAATGTCCATGCAAATTGTTACCTTAATTTATTTGAGTATTAGAAACTAATTTCTTTGAGTCAAAAATAACATACACATTGAAGTTCCACTTGTTAACAGTTTATTTTAAAATGTTTGTTACACAATGACCTTTTTATAACAAATGTTCTCAAATATGAAATAAAAGTAAACACAACAATGTAAATAAAGGCATGAACCTGCTTCCAACGTTTTTAACATCTCTTTTGGGTCGTTAAGGTTAAGTGTGTATATTAGCCCCATTAGCATCGCACAGGCTCTTGTCACATCCGAGATCTGAAGGACTTCTGTTCCTTCAATCACTGTTCTTGCATCCGCAGCCCTGGTCAAGACAGTCTTCAGCATCTCATTGCTAACTTCCACTTCACCATCCTGGAATAAGTAGATTAGAAAATACATTTCAGTGTTTTTGGTGCAATCAGATTTGAAAACATTGCATTGTGTTTCAGGTTAACACAAGTTACAGTATGATTTAAGCATTGTCTTTACTTACTTAAGTTTTACTTGAAGAGATCCTCCTTTTCATGAAGACACACCACCAAGCACCGGATAGCAACCTCTTTTATTCTTTCCACCGAATCATCCTTAAAAGGAGAACATTTTAATGTTGAGAAAGAAAAACAAAGGCTTGTTTGCAAAAACTGAACATGCCGGGCATTGTCAGTTGCTGTTCATATTTATTTTTAAATGAGTTTTTATCAAATGTAACGTTAATTCTGACAAGAAAAAAAATATATATATACATACTGTATTACAAATAATGAACTTTGACTGCAACTGTGAAACAAAGGACAGGAGGATACAAACAGCTATAGCTAATCAGTATGCTATGCATGCTACATTAGCTTAAAACAAGTAGCTGATGATACCTTACAGTTTGTGTTAGACTGTATATGCAGTAAACAGCTGTTGTAAATTAAACTGAACAAAAATGGCTACTTACCAGGTAATTTGATAGATTATTAGGTGAAAATCCTTTTGTTCCACTGCTACCAAGTGTTCCGCTTCCAAGATGAATGCAGATTGCTCCAACTCAACATGCGGTAGAAAAGTCCGCGCGTGTGTTCGGTTTTGAAACTATACTGTCGAAACTCAATAGATATGAGTTACTCTAACTTAATATATCCCTACAGTTGAGTGAGCGCAGAAATATTTTTTTCAAAATCACTAAAAACATTAAAACATTCTTTTTTTCTTTTTCAGTTTGACCGATTTATTAAAATGAGTTGTAAGCTCATTTTACAAGTTGAGGTAAAAAACAAAATGTTCTATGTTGAAAAAGTATTTTTTTTAAAAAGCGGAATCTATAACCCCAATCGTTTTTTGGAGTGTTGGCTCGCGAAAATTGTGTTTGATAGTCTCCCTTTTTTATATTTTAAGGACTAAACAATTTATCATGTCATTTAAAAGACAAAGGAGATTTGTACCTATAATACGAAGAATCAATGACATTTCTCAACAGAGAATATTTGTCTTTAAGATTTAGTAGACATGTCAGATAAGGATGCATGACGGGAACACCTTCCAAAGTCCTATCAACTTAATAACCACCTTAGTTTCAGAGTTATTTTATTACTCAATGATCAGTAATTATCATAAATCATAGTCATGACACTCAGAAGCATGCATGTTCATGTACATGTGCTCCAGGGGAGTCATGATCCATGAATCAAACATGTAGTGAAATATACAACAGATAAAAAATATATATTTTCAAATTCACATACTTGGCATAGTGTTGTGGATATCATCTGGCATCACCTGGCATCTCGTACACACTGGATAAATGCATTTATGATTTATTTATTTAAATAAAGTGGAGCAAGGGAGCAACATTCGAAGTAAGCTTTTGTGTATACTTTTCCCTTTTATTAGAAAGCAGAAAAAACAGCAAGTTCACTTTGAAGGCATGAGCACCAACCACAGAAAAAGTAACCGCAAGTTCAAAGATTCCTCAAAAGTCTAGATGACAATTGGTCTTGAAATGAATCCAATGAGGACGGATTTAAAAATGAACTCAAAATAACCCATTCAGAGATACATAATATTTTTCTTATGACCTTTTATTAATTAAGCTCTGAGCCCATCATCCTACCTTCAGCTCCCCCCTCTGATTTCATCACTCTGACTTCATCACTCTCTTTGTCGCTGTAAACTGACCACTGCCTCTTTTGTTGGAGCTAGAGAAGCCTCCCTATTGATCGTCCAGTTTGTTATTCCTGCCTGTTGATAACAGCCATATGGTTTAGTTTATAAATGAGTTGCTCTGTTCCCATATTTACTATGCAGCGCAAATGCTTCCTTTGTACTTGGAAACTGTTAAACACTGCAAACATCTAGTGATTTTCCTCCAGAGTGCAAATGAGTTAATGAAAACATAATCTTACCTATCCAAAATACATATATTTAAGGTGTGTTAAAATTCTCCATAATGACAAATGTACAGTATAAAAAAAGTACTCGTCAAAATAGCATAGCAAGTCTTCTCGAGTATAATCACCAGCTATTATGTCAAGAATGCAATAATTTGTTTTAAGTCTGCTGCACACAAAACTACCCTGCAGCTATAGTTCCTTGTTTCCAACCCAACATGCCATACAAATACAACAACTGTGCAGGAATGCTTTGAGAATATCACGTAGCCCAAGGAGACGAGTGCAGGTTTGATCGCTGCCATTGTAACCTGATGAGCCAGAGGCCAAGCTTCAACAGTTTCTGAGGGGATGGAGGAGATGATCAGCTCCCTGTTGGGTCTGATCTCCAACCTTAAACCCTCTTTAGATGTAAAAGAACACAGTATTTCAGATAGTTCCTCAGCAGGTTTACTATCCTAAAACATAACAGAACAAGTGTCCAAGTGGTGCATGTAGAGTTTACTACCTTCACAAGGGTTTTACTTTAACATGAACGCTTCACATCCAAAACTATTGTATAAATACAATTCCTTTCAATTGTCTGTATAATAGTCTATTTTGTAATCTAATGCAAATCATGCTAAAATATTTTTGTTGCTTTGTAGTATACAATAGTACGTTTCTGTAGATGCATGCATTGAAGGTAAATGAGTCCTCTACCTCTGCAGAAGCTCTCTCTTCTCTCCACTGATGTTAGACTCCTGAGGATCACTGAAATATATCCCAGTTTGTGTCCAATTTCACAAGATGCCAGGGAGCGGAAGGACAGATTCTTCGTCAATTATCTCCAACAGTCCTTTCTGAGTCTTGCACTTGTTTGAAAATTGTTCTAAAAGTAAGTGAGAAGCGTCCCAGAGACAGCAGGCTCCGACTGCCTGCTGAGAGCCCCAGGTCCTAGAGCCCGCTCACTATGGTCCACCAACAAGGGACTTAAATCACTCCCGAGTCAAATAACTCAAACAATATTCACATGAAATCTGGAATTCAGTGGTGCCCAGAAAATAAATCCAAATGCTTATTTATTCCCAGAATTCTCTAACGCTAGCTCTTCCTCTACAAGTTGTATTGGGACACTTTTTGTACACACATTTATTGTTCCCAGAAGATGAAACCTACGTTGGTGATCTTAGACTTTCCTTCAGACTTTTGTTTTAAATGCAATACCTTGATTGTTCCTATACTAGCAGTAGCCCTTTCCAAACAGTTTGCTCATATATTAAATTGTAAAAAAAGCTTTATCCACAGTTCTATTTCATTAATGGTAACATAACTAGAATACACATTACGTGCATTTTTGGTACAATGAATATGGTTCTATCTAATCATTGTGAAAAAATGTTACACTATCAATCCTCTTTGGCAGAGAATTTCTTTAAATTAGGCATACATGTCTACTTTGACTTGAGGATAAAATAATTAGATTTTAATCTAAAAAGGTCACTGTGACCTCAGAAAAAATGACTTCAATGAGTTAAGAATAAAATGTGCTTATTATGAAACTTTCACTCAAATATTTAGTAGAATAAATCATATGTAAGTAATGGACAGACGTGGATGTAAACTTGACTGGTTGGCAGAGGTGTGCAACTGTGACATGTCAATTATATTTATTTCCAATTTATTACTTATTGCTTTTACTTTATTATCCGGTTCTTGAAGCTCCACAAGGGATCTATAGAGGACCCATTATCTGATTATGTAACACAAAGTAGAAATCCCAGAAAAGCTTACATTTTTCCTGAAAGTATTGTTATCTCCTGTGTTTAGCCATTTTGATTTGGATATCCTCTTCTCAAAAGCACCAGCAGATGTTTCACAGAGACAGATGTTTATGAGATCAGCTTACACAGATCAGAAACTCTCCAAGGTTTTCCATGAGTGTACTCATTTGGCTGATATTGTAGTCAGTGATGCTGAACTGGAATATAATGTTTTTCCTATCACCGTAAATAATTTTAAAGTATTTCATTCATTGACAATTCTCCTCAGAGTTATTGCAGGTGCTTGTCTTCCCCCCAGATGGTAAATTGGTGAAAGTGTTCAACTTTTTCGAAGCTGACGTAATTGACGACACCGACTCCAACACAGGATATAGTTACTGAGTGTTGGTATATGAAACACTGAGAGGTTGTGTGAGTGTATGGTGCTAATGTTTCAAAAGGAGATTTGATCTTAGAGGCGAGACAGCATAAACTAATCCAGGTGTGGAAAAAGTATTTGGCTGTGAGAGGGTCCGATGGATCCTTGTCCCTCTCATCCTGTTGAGTCCCTCCTTTCCTCATAAATGAAATAATGGTTGAGTTTTATTTCAAATAAGGGCTTCAGTGTGTTCGTATTTATGTCACTAGCAGCCTCACACATCTGGAACCTTAGAAGACCATGTGGAAGCAAAATCATCTTACCATATTACACAAGGTTACACTCTGGCGTTGATTATTGCTCTGACCCTTAATGGCATGTATAGGTAATTTTAAGGGTAGCCATGTTTAAAAAGGTGCTCTCTGATTTTGCTGATCATTTTCCAGCTAGTTGTAGTTCAATGCTACATGCTAAATGCTACAAAGGATTAGACTAAATTATTTTTCTAACATTACAGTTAGACCCCTCTTTAGTGAATCTGAAAGACCAGACATGACAGACAAGTAACATTAGTGGCTTCTTCCTGCTTTGGCACTGAAGGGCTTTGGGGATTTGAAGCGCCTGGCCCTCCTGCTGATCTCCTGTAAAACTCATTTGCAGGAGCCCATTTAGTCACTCAGGCCAGACCAGACCTCATCTGCTGTTTATCACAGATTTCGGACATCTTTAGACATGTCCTGGAAAAAACGTAATGAAGGAGGATGGATTGCCGGGAAAAAGCTCAATTGAGGAGAAAACAAAAGTCTCAAATGGGTTTTTTCGGTGACATTTGATCAATGTTTCCAGTGTTCAGATGTGAACAGACTTTATGTGATATATCAGTACCACACAGGTTGCCTAAAGGAAACAGGGAAATACTTGTATTGTTTGGTTTTGGTGTTGTAGCAGCTTGAACTTTTAATTTGGCAGCAGCCTGCTCTTGACCATGGGAAACTATGCGTTCGTGTTTTATTGGGGTTTAGGAGACTTACTTATTCCAGTACATTTGCTGTTGGCTCAATGCCAGAAGGCAAGGCAAGTTTATTTATATAGCACTTTTCAACACAAGGCAATTCAAAGTGCTTTACAAAAAATGAAAGACATTAAGAAAATGGCATTTAAAATCAGTCATTAAAAAGAAAAGCTAATAAAATAAACATTAAAAGAAAAAATACATGAATAAAAGTTACAGTGCAGTCTAAGATATGAATAGTTCAATTAAAAGCAGCGACAAAAAGAAAAGTCTTCAGCCTGGAGAAGGGGATATTCTGTACATTATGGCTTTATCTACTTATCAATGTAATTTGATCATCCAGATATGTTCTTATATAATGGCATACAGGCTTGAAACGCTGTCATAATGAGGGGGTAAGCTTTTCAATGTGTGCAAGTAGATGACAGGAAGAGCGTTATGGTTCATGTTTACGGTAGCTCCATTGGGGAGAGGATGGACGATGTCTGGCAAAAAGGAAGTGATCCTTCTCTTATTTCAACCTCGGTTCGGAAAGTAAATTGGAAATTGAGTGAAATACAACATGCACATAGTGAGAAAACCAAGATTTACTTTGGGCAACATTTAAACCCTGTGCACTTATTGTTCTAGTACAAATATGTCGGATTTGAGTGGAAAAGCTTCAACAAATGTGCTCCCTTTATTCCTTTACAACAAGCCTTTGTGATGGACAAATTCTATAAAAAAGAAATATTTTTGGTATGAAACACATCTCTTTCAACAAATGTGTTGCCTAATACATTGTGACCTACCAGTGACATGCTGGTTTTTCATGGAGGACCACAGATGGCTCTGTCTGTTTGTAAAGCAACAGTGTAGCTCTAAATTACTCTAAAGAAAGAAAATGTGCGCGCTGTGGCGATCCACATCTGGCCTTCATCAGCCACATCAACTCAGACCCAGCATTTGAAAAGACAGCTGACTTCATGGAACTGAGCAGGAAGTAAGGGCTTAATCTTCGTTCTATGAAACATTCAGATTTGATTACCAGGAAGACGGGCAGAGCGAGATGCAGCGCAGGTCGTCTTCCGTCTCCCTGGTCAACAAGGGTTGTGTTACACAGTAGTTATGATGATCATTTGCAAACACCCAGAATGAGGTCATATTAAGTGAAACTGAATGTATGAATCTTTTCTTTTTTTTTACTTTTTGAAATGAGGGATCAAGTTTTACATTTTAAATCAATCTTCCAGTCTTTTATTTTTCTCCCTCCTTGTGCATCCAAAGAAAATAAAAAGACTCACAGCAACATAGCGCAGCTTACCTGAGACGACACATCACACTACTTTTAGATGTGCTGCATTCATGTGTGTGACTGAAGCCCTATTCCAATCTTATTGTGCTTGTAAGGCGACTGTTTGCCTTAGGTTGTTTGATCCTAAACTCACAGTGCTCTTCTCAATCAAAATGACTGAAAAAAAGAAAGGTATGTACGCTCTGTTGTGAGCTTATCTTGAGCAAATTGAGCACCTGACCTAAACAGTGATCTAAAGGATCTGTGCTAAGCCCACCAGCCAAAACCAGGCTAAGCATGTGCCCTGTGACCTCCAGTCCACACAGCCCAGATTAGCCCGAGGCCACCAGGCAGATAGCCTTTCAGGAAAAGGCTCCCCAACTCTGGAGGACAATGGCTGTGTTGTCTTGACAGAAAGGACCATTTCTGCATTGTATTAAATGTCTTCTAGAACAGAAGAATTCTAAAAATCTCACCACCATTCTGTGATTTCACGTCAGCGAGTTTGAGTCTTCATCATCCTGAGAGTGTATTGTTCTCAACCAACTGTGTTCATCCAAATCCAAATCTGCACTGAGTACATAAGTTCTCCTCAGTTTTTTAGAACATGCTTGTTGGTATAGACTTCTACAGTTTATGAAGTGTTCAGACCCGACTGTACATCCTGTTCAGCCTCATCTGTGTCTGTTGCATGACAGGATTCTATACACATCTGTGTTTACAGCTGTGTGATGATGATCGGGGCATCCATTCTCTCTAGTTAGTGTTTGTTTACAAAGGCTTCAGTGTGTTTGGTGGGTGGATGTGTCACTCTGTGAGGACTGATGAGTTGATTTGCCAATGGTTCCAACTATTGCAGGATTCCACTTCCTTCCCACCGGTTTCTCCAATGAAGGTGGATTGACCAACCTTTGATGAATGAAACTCCTGATGATTGTAGTGGCCGTTCACCAACTGTATCATTAACACAATTAGTACTTTATTATATTATATGTGTGGGCACTAATACACATAAATTACCAATTTGGTTTTATTTGGATACAAAAAAAAGCTAAAACAATGCCGGTGGAGTTGGCAAAAAATATAATCTATGAATGCCCGTCCACCATGCAACAATGACTACAGCAGCAAGCCAAATTATTGTTGTAATTTGATGACATTACTTGGTACTGACTTATTCTTTCCGTTTTTGGTTTAAATCAATTTTCTACACATTTTTATTGAGTCCTTGATAAGCGGAAGAGTCCAATTACGATTTAGGAATCTCTTTCGAGGTTAACCTGGCTAAATAAGACATGCAACATAAATACAAAAATCAAAGTTACCAATAGGGAAAAATGCATAACGGTAGCTCTAATCCAAAAGGTGAAACATTTTTAAAGGAGGCTAAATTGAAGCATACAGTATAGGCAATGTCAGTTTGGGACCAAATGGTCAACTAGTGTTATTTATATGTTGATGAAAATAAATAAATAAAAGCCAACACAATTTGTAGTTATGAACTTTCCCAGTTCATAAAGAAAATGAGTTTGAAGAAAATGCTCTGGAAAAATCGTTAATGTTACACAATTTTGTTCAATTTGTAGATAAGACAAAAAACCCTCAATCAGGGTCCTTTAAACTTCTGCCAGCTGTATTTTGTGTGCATGTGTTTCCACTGTTTTCAGTATTGTTTTCTTTGATTATGATTGAGATCTCAATGCGAGAGGATGTACGTCAGTAAAAGTGGCATTCTGGCCACAGTAATGGTTTATGTTATAGTCTACCATTGTCTATGAGGCACTATATCTCCGGGTTGGCTCGCTGCCCACCGCTGATGCCCCGCGGCATTGATTCAGCGGCACTGCTGAGCACTATATACTGACTGAGAGGAAAACACAGTTTGACAGAGAAGTCTGCTGTCACTTCCATGAATGTTTGTCTGTCATGCGGTTGGAATTTTTCCCGTTATCAAACTTACTTGTTGTAAATTGCATGTTTCATTCAGTGACATTTCCTCTCATGGGTACAGACATCTTTGTTTGTCAGAACTCAAGCACACATTCTCCGTAGAGAAATTGGTTGAGAAAAAGGCTTTCCATAGTTCCTTGGACACACAATTATTTTCTATTTAGGTCTGACAGGACCTTTCAAGTGGTGAACAAATGCATGAGACAGAAAGGAGCTTTGCAAGGACGTCTCATGTGGCTTTTGTTTTAACTTTTACAAATTCCTTTCTTAAAATTGATTCCCTCCACATTAACTTGTGAGAACTTGCATTAGTCTGACAGTAAGAAGGTGAGCAAAAGAAATCAAAAGAGCACAATCCTCTCCCTCTGTGTCCTTCGTTACCTGTCCAGAACCCATCAAACCACAAATTGGCCCTTGAAATCAAATATGTCTGAAGGCGGGACACTTTGTCCAAGGGCTGGAGAGCTTTGGCCCCACGGTTGGGTGGGTGACTATTATACCATTCCCCCAAGGCATTTAGGACCCCACACACACACACACACACACACACACACACACACACACACACACACACACACACACACACACACACACACACACACACACACACACACACACACACACACACACACACACACACACACACACACACAAACACACACACAACACACACGGGATCAGGTGACCCTCCAACCTTTGAAACTATGTATGTGATCAAACCTTCCGACTCTGCTAAGGACACATTGAGGGAAACACAGGCCTGTGTCTCCTTACAGGGAATGTTTCTCTCCAGTTGTGTTGTGGTTACAGATACTTGGATGGGTTGAACACAGTGAAAGTTTAGTGCCAACACAGTGTCCTTGGGGTTTCATTCTTTGTTTAAATACGCAGGAAACAAAAATTAAGCCAAATGATGGACAGAACTACAACTGTAAACATGTTTTGAAGAATTCACTTCCATCTTTTCCTGTGTTCCTCCACTACCTTTCTCTTGGTGGTCATTGTTCTGTTCGATTGGGCAATTCTGTGTCATTGTCTTTCTCTCTCAGTTCTAGGGACACGTCTTGGATTAGTTGTCTGTTTGTGAACGATTTATCGAGGATTACTTGTTTGTTTTCGGCAGTTCTTATTGGTTCACTTCCTTCCTTACACAGCGTTGTATCATCAGGAATTCACATGGGATGTCACAACTTGAGAACAATGACAACATGCAGTGCCAATGCAGGTAGCCGTGTGCCCGTATGTAGCAAGGCTGAAAGTTAAGGAATGGAGTGGTGAGATCTATTCTTTGCCTTAACCAATTGTTTTGGTAGCCTTAACCTTACACTCTAACTTGAGTTAATGTTGAACACAATTGTTTGGTGCATGTGCAGTTATTGAAAAAAAGCGAGAATGTGAGAATCATTGGACAAAAAAAGGACAGAACCTAACCCTAATCCCAATATTTAAATTCTATCCCATAGTCTCTGGAACTTCTTGGGACCATTTGAATGTAAGGTAACCAAAAATAAGGGATTGTTTTATATCATAAGGTGCTCCCAGGGCATGATACAAATAGGAAAAATAACACAAGTTGTCACCGACTTGGTCTTCAAAATCAGGATACATGTATTTATTATCCTTGCAAGAATGGAAGTAGCCATCACACACAGAGCTGCATGGGACAAAATAGTTCCCAGAACAGTGTCCTTCACATGCCTTAAATACGAGAGTGTTACAGTCACACGATGCAGAATACCGGTTCAAAGCAGTATTCAATGTTTAGTTCAGATTAGCTAAGGCCTCTGTGAGCAATAAACATGACAGTCATATGTCTATCTCAGTGGCGAGCCGTGACTTTTATACCTATTTATAGCTGTACCACCAATCAGCTCCTATCTTCACAGTAACTCACAGAGACGGCCAAAGGAGCTTCTTTCATTTAACCCTTCACATTCCAACAGAAACTGAACAGGCAGATTCGAAGGACTTATTTCTTTGGAACTGTTATTTTTAAATACAATTAAATCAAGTTATTTTGGTAAAACTAATGAAAAATATAATTTAAAAAATATTTAAAAAAAATATATTTAATGTTTTGAAATATTATTTTTTAGAATATCTTAGGCCTTAGAGGGCTCGCCACTGGTCTATCTCCATAGAGGCTTAATCATCATGTTAATCGTTGTCGCATAGATATATGCCTAAAACAGTGTGTCCTGACATCCGGTTACGTACACAGCTACGTAGGGCCTTTGTTATCATGTGCTACTCTGATATTAGAAGAGTACATTCAGTATTTTCCCAACACAATGGATCTTTTTAAAGAAAGTATGTATTTTCATAATCAACTAAAGGCAAGGCAAGTTTATATAGCACATTTCAACACAAGGCAATTCAAAGTGCTTTACAAAAATGAAAGACATTAAGAGCATTAAGAAACATATTATGAAATGACATTTAAAAACACTCATTTAAAAGCAACGATATAAAATTACATTTAAAAACACTCATTTAAAAGCAAAGATACATGAATACAAGTTACAGTGCAGTGTGAGATATACACACCTGAAATGTTTAGGTCTAAAGACTAAAGAAAACAAATCTATCAATAAGAAGTAAGGTATTGTAAGCCAATATTTTTAAGATAATGCCAACAAGTTGCGAGTAAAAAATACTTGTCTTCAGGAGTTAGACAGGGGCCGTTTACTTAATATTAGTAGGTCGCCCCTCACAACCCTAACTGATAGAGGAAATATGATAGGCATTATGAGAATTAATCATATCAACAAACCAGATCTGCTTAAAAAGCTATAGCTACTGTAGGTAGCCTATCTGCAGTGGCGTCGCCTGGCCTAAAGCCCCGAATGTTTTTTCTGTAGCCCCGGACAATTCTCCCTCAATAATACAATACATTAACCGTGCTTTACCTGAACCTCATCATGACACTAGAGAGGACGGCAGGATTGTAATTTCCCGTGTTCAGTGAATGCAACAGAGGCAAGACACCAGAGAGGGCGCGGGTGCCAGCAGGGATCGTGTTGTTAGCATCTGGTTAGCTATAGCTGCACTAACTCCTCCAGTTGTTTCCACAACAAGCTGGAGGAGAGTCCTCTCCTCCTCCTGGTGAGCTAAAGGACTCTCTGAGTGTTTAGATAGTTAACTTTGGTCCAAGTTATCTCAGTGGGTCTAAAACGGTTTGGTCACGAATTATGTAAAAGATTATTTCCGAGGCACACCTTCACACGACGATTATAGTTAATCGTTTTTTTTTCTTTTTTCGAGCGTGTAAAACTAAAGAAAATACAAATGGAACAAAAGGTGATACAGACATGATACAGTACTATACAAATGAATGCAATAACAAAACGAAAAATGTAATTAATAATTGAATAATCTGTAGTATCATTGTTTGATATCAATAAACAACAAAGCTTTAGCTAATTACACGTCCGAAAAGGGGTCGGAAGAAGTTTACACTTATTTAATCCGACCCCTTCTCCCAAAATCTAAATTATTAACTATTGAGACATATATTATTTTTTTTACATCTTAATATATGTTAACATACAATATAAATGTATACTACAATCTTGAATAATTTATATAATCGTTCATATAATATATATATCTATACAAGCAAGTTAGGAGAATTGATTCTCCTGGATTCTTTCCCCCCATTCTGTCTCTCATATTTGAAGTGTACCTAGGATGAAAATTACAGGCCTCTCATATTTTTAAGTGGGAGAACTTGCACAATTGGTGGCTGACTAAATATACAAATACATACATACACAAATTCATAAATAGAATACAAAACAAGAATATAAACAGTTATGGTTTAGCAATTTCATCCCTGTACCTTGTAAGAATTGTGTATTTATACCAATTTTTGAATAGTTTTATGTTTGGACATCCCTTTAGCTCCTCACTCAAATTGTTCCAGATCTTCACCCCACAAACAGAAACACAAAAACGTATCTTTGTTGTGCGCACCCTAACATTAGTGAATATAAATTAACCACGTAAATAATAATTCCCTTGTCTTTCATTGAACATTATCTGCATATTCCCAGGTAATTGAACGTTTTTTGCCTTAAACATGATTTGTGCGATTTGGAATTCAACAAGATCTGACTAATAATGGGTTTGTATGATCCCTAAGCCGACATTTTTAATAAGTCTTATTGCTCTTTTTTGTAGAATAAATAGGGATTGTGTTGTAGCTTTATAATTACTGCCCCAAACCTCTGCACAGTAACTTACATAAGGTAAAACCAATGAACAGTAAAGAATGTAGAGGGAATTATGATCAATAATCTGTTTTGCCTTGTTTAATATTGCAATACTTCTTGAAACTTTGGAATGAATATGTTTTATGTGAGGTTTCCAGCTCAGTTTCTCATCAATTGTGATTCCAAGGCATTTATTTTCTTTCTCTCAATCTGTAATACACGTTTCTAAATGATACCGACGTAACAACATACTGATACCGGTTAGTAAAAACCATGAATTAATGCTTTGACAAGTCTGCAGACTGACGGCAGGCGAAAAACCTTTTAGAATGCTTGTTTTCTGAATGGAGCTTGGCTAAGCTAACGTTATATATGCTCCGACCGTCCACACTCACAACAACGGCCTATACAGACATAAATAAACCAGCGACTGTATTCTCCATGACACAGACAGTCTGTGGTTTGTACTTGTTTAACTTTTGTCTAGTTTCTGAACAGATTGTATCTGTTTGAAAAGCAAGCATGGGAAACAAAAGATAGCATTTACCTGTTTGCATCGTTTGCATCCAGCTAGCCTCGTTGATACGTTTTGTCTTTTTCACGAGCTTGCTGTGATATATACAAATCGGGTTGGTCCGGTCCAAGGTCTTTAAGTATCAATTTATCTCCCAAACTTCTCCTTTGGAAAGGATTGGAGAGTAGCTCTTGCACGGAATTGGGTGCGGACCGAGGTCCGGCGACTCCACCTGCACACCATTCTAAATACTGCGTCACCTTGGTCACTCACGAGTCTAAAAAACAACTCACGTCACGTAAGCAACGTGGGCGCCAACGTGAGCGCCCTCGTGACCAAAATATTTGATGGCGCTGATTGGCTGAAATTATGTTTCGGCGGCACAGTTTACTATTGAGACTTTTGTAACGTGCTGGTTGCTGCTGTTTGTCTCGGGGGCAAGGCCAGGCAGGAAACATGTGACTTATCCAACCCGGTATCACGGCAAGACGTGAACATGTGACGATTTACCATGCTGGGAGACGTGAACATGTCACGGTTTCGTCCCCTTCAAACGTGACAGCTACACGGTATTGTTAACCCATGTTAACCAGTGGAGAAATAACCGGAAATACCAAGCAAATGCTACCCCGACGTAATGATTTATTTTTTAATAGTCACACTCGATTACAGCGATTTTCTTGTTGCCCCAGCTGGTCGACACCTCTTTTAGCATAAACAAAGGCTACATTAATGTATTAAATCGATGTTAATCCATGCGAGTGGATGTGGAATTAACGGACGTGACGTTGTGCGATTGAGTTGCCAAGCAACAGCTTCGGTTGATGTTAATTTACAAACTATTCAACTACAACCGTAGTTATATTTAAAAACATGTTAGAAGGCCTCACGAAATACTTTAATGCACATTAAAATGTAAATGTGAAGGAATGTGTGTATAACAAAATACATCGGTCATTAAACGAAACCGGAAACAGACGTAGGCAAGATCCTCAGCTCGATGATTGGATGGTTATCCGCAATGCATGCTGGGATTTGGTGTTTATGTGATGTGAAATCTGAAAACGTTTTTTAAAAATACAATAATACTTTATTCCGAGTGTGCTTGCTTTTCTCTTTGAAAGTCATCACATAACGGCATTGTAATACACGGTTCGGCTGCATTAAATATTACATATCTGCCGTAGTTCTCTATTTATTGAGCCCTGATGAGAAGACTTCTAGACAAACAGGAGAACTGCCGCCAAAACTGAACGTGACGTGGATCATAAATATATAAGCAATTAAACAACATCTTACATTTATTTTCACACAATACGTCTCCTTGCAGTATCAACACTAATTCGGCTGACTTTTATATTTGATCCAATTGGTAGATAGGCTGTATTTACACCATAACCGTGCAGAGCTGATAGAAAGGGACACCTGGTGGTCAAAGCACGTTATTGAATTGTATTATTTTATTATTAGATATTAATAGGAGGATGTGCAAAACAGACAAACTAATAAGGCTTAATTTAAACATTAAAGAGTACTTTAGGTTAAGGTCTTATTTTGAATAAGAAAAAAGCTTTAAGAAGAATATGGAGGGATGAAACCCTCTTGAAACCGCAGCCGAACCGTGTATTACAATGCCGTTATGTGATGACTTTCAAAGAGTAAAGCAAGCACACTCGGAATAAAGTATTATTGTATTTTTTAAAAACGTTTTCAGATTTCACATCACATAAACACCAAATCCCAGCATGCATTGCGGATAACCATCCAATCATCGAGCTGAGGATCTTGCCTACGTCTGTTTCCGGTTTCGTTTAATGACCGATGTATTTTGTTATACACACATTCCTTCACATTTACATTTTAATGTGCATTAAAGTATTTCGTTAGGCCTTCTAACATGTTTTTAAATATAACTACGGTTGTAGTTGAATAGTTTGTAAATTAACATGAACCGAAGCTGTTGCTTGGCAACTCAATCGCACAACGTCACGTCCGTTAATTCCACATCCACACGCATGGATTAACATCGATTTAATACATTAATGTAGCCTTTGTTTATGCTAAAAGAGGTGTCGACCAGCTGGGGCAACAAGAAAATCGCTGTAATCGAGTGTGACTATTAAAAAATAAATCATTACGTCGGGGTAGCATTTGCTTGGTATTTCCGGTTATTTCTCCACTGGTTAACATGGGTTAACAATACCGTGTAGCTGTCACGTTTGAAGGGGACGAAACCGTGACATGTTCACGTCTCCCAGCCAGAGGCGGCGCCAGGGGGGAGCTAGGGGGTGCTGAAGCACCCCCCAGGATTGCCAAAGCACCCCCTAAGCACCCCCAAGAAATATGTGTTTTTTTATTTTTTTCGAAAATTATTATTATTATTTTTATTAAATTAGAAAAATTATTGATTACATCAATGCAAATGTGAAACAAACAAATGTTGGACCAAAAACATAAAGCCAACACAGGTGATATGATTAGGCCAGTGGCCAGCACCCATTCGATTTTTGACCTACCCATAGGCTAAATTACTTTGTGACACTTGAGTGACTTCCTGTTAGCTAGAGCGCTAAATGATATGCTAACAGCAACGTTTTTTAGTCCTTAAACGTCCACGTGTGGACACTCAATCAAAACCACATGAAAGTGAGAGGGATTCTGCACATAATAGGCCTTGTGAGTACAAGTAGCTTACTTCTGGGTCTCTGTGTTTCATTCAAGCTCTGCTCTGTGTGTGTGTGGCACGAGCCATTTTGTGTGCGTGGGCGAGCGAGAGAGAGATCTACCGGAGATCGTTGTGGTTAGCATCTGGTGCTAGCTAGCCAAGCTAACGGATATAAGGAGCTTTTTCAACAACAAGGTGGAGAGAGAACTCTCTCCTGTCAGACTGAGAGTTTCAGATAACCTCAGCTCAGGTGAAGTAAAGGACTCTCAGTGTTTAGATAGTTAACTTGAGTCTAGTTATCTCAGTGGGTCTCAAACGGTTTGTTTTAAAAGGGGAGTGATTTGTAAAATATCCATAAAAAAAAAGTAAATCTGTTTGCAGTTCTGTTTCGTATGGGTGTTGAGAGATGTATCCATACTGTAGATCTCTTAATGTTGCTCTCAAAGTGCACCAGATTGATGCTTTTAACTTCAATATTTAAAAAAAAATCTTCCCGGGGGAGCATGCCCCCGGACCCCACTAGAGGAGGTGAGGACCCTCCTAGAGGAGGTGAGGTCCTCTCCCCACTTGTAAAAATAGCACTTTACCCCTGATTACACCTATATGCCGTGAGCTGATTATCGAGCCTTCATTGTAACTGTACACTGTGTGCGTGTGGGGAGTGTTGCAGTAGAAAATTCAACTGTAGCGCTGGTGCATTAATGGGAAACCCTTAATGTTTGAGCACCCTCTATGAAACGTCAAGCTACCCCACAGCACCCCCTAGAGAAAATCTCTGGCGCCGCCACTGCTCCCAACATGGTAAATCGTCACATGTTCACGTCTTGCCGTGATACCGGGTTGGATTTATCAGTAACTTTAGACATCGTAACACAATTTTAAACGAGATTTTATTGTAGATTATACATTTTACTGATACCAATTGTATGATATTTACCTTGTTCATTAAAAATAAAAATATAAAATATATATATTTTTTAAATATGTTTTTTTTTTATATATATTTTTTAATTTAAATTTTTTTTTAATATATTTTTTTTAATGTGGGAAGAGGTGGGGCGGCGCCCCTAGCGCCCCTATGGGCCGGCCGCCACTGATGGGCTGTATGATTAAATCTTGTACCGTACATGTTGTATTAAATAAAGTTAATATTACCGACGTTAGATTAACGTCCCTGTAGCTTCTTATTGCACTAGGAAGCTTACTGCACTGTATATATATATATATATATATACATATACATATATATATATTTATATATATATATATATATACATACAGTGCAATAATTATTTCATGCTAAATGAAGCTCTGTTGCTTGGATATCACTAGATCCTGTTACAGCGTAATATAAGTACATAACAATTGATGTGTACATTAGCATAATTACTAGCTAGCTGCTTGTCACTACCCGATCTGCATCTCTGCCCGATCTGCAGTGCGCATGTGCGAGATGGTCCGCTATATTGGACAACTCTGTACGGCAACCCAAGTAGGACAACATTGACACAGTGGCTTTTGGCAAAGCTCAAAAATAAAACGAGAGAGAGATGAGTTATTGTTATTACAACGTGACTTCACTATTATTTAACAACTCTTTTTATTGGGTTCTTTTATTAGGGGTTAAGTACATTGTCAGAATAAGTGAGAAATGGATTTAACTTCTGTTAGACAGCTATCATACTGAATACATATTTACTGTGAATGTGTGCAAAAATGTATGGCATATAGCTGTCTAACAGAAGTTAAATTCATTTTGAGGGTTTTGGGGGGTTTGACCCCCAAAAACATTTTCGAACCCTAGGGACTGGCTCTCCCAAAAGAATTAAATAACATAACCCTAACCCTAAAACCGAAATAAAGTAACAAAAAAAAGTAACTAAATCCGCCAGAAACCCGAAAATCTTCGCGCGCACACGCGCGGGGAACACATGCATGTGTCCCGTTTTTCCATTTCTGGAAGTTGGCAACCCTAACTGTGTATGTGCGTGTGGGGAGTGTTCAGACCCGGCGTCATGGGCGGGCCCCATGGGGCCGGGCCCACCCATCCAGGATTTGGGCCCGCTGTTTTAAGGGCTGAATACAATATTTTAATTGTTTTATTATTATGTTTATTGTTGTTATTTCTAGGGCTTTGTCCTAATATTTATTTTTGTTTTAAACTATGTTGAAAGATTAGTTTAATATCATTTTTTTATTTTGCTATGAAATTCTGAATGAAATTCTGAATGAAAGACTGCGCGCGAGACTGGTTTTTCGCTGGGTTGAGTCTTGTGGTTGAGTCGTGTGGGTTTTTGAGTGAGATGCGGCACAGCAGCCTGACAGTTTACTCTTGCTAGGTTAGTTTGGCTATTATCATTTATATTTATCTGCAACAATAGATATCAGGAAGTGGTTCATGAAAGGAATATGGCAACTCAGCATCAGATGCAGGCACAAAAGAAATCAGTTACGTTACCAACGAGCTAGCAAGCCAGCCAGGGACAAGGGAGGCTGGCAATCAATTATATTTTTAAGATAAATTGACTCTCAAGCCGGCTCTCTCACAAACTCCGGCTCTGTGCGCAAGCACACGCTCTCTGCCTCGCTCAATATCGCTCTCTCTCCCTTTCTCTCCCTCACTCCACCTCTCCACCCTGTGTGCGCTCCTCAAGTTTGCCTGCGTGCTTGCCCAAGTTGGCACAGCGTTACAAATGTGCCACAAAACCAACCAATGGATGTAGCCTATAATAAGACCATCAACAGCCTTATGGCAACCTAAAACCCCTCTGTTTCCGTAACAACAATTCACGAGCGCCCACCCCGTTGACAATTCAGATTTCAGAAATGGAAGTTTCGGGGTGGGCCCGCCCTGGTAAATCAAATGCCCGCCCAGAGACGTATGTCTGCCTCCGGGTCTGGGAGTGTTGCAGTAGAAAATTCCACTGTAGCGCCCGGTACCTTAATGGGAAACCCTACATGTTTGAGCACCCTCTATGAAACGTCAAGCTACCCCACAGCACCCCCAAAAGAAAATCTCTGGCACCGCCACTGTGGGCTTAGCCCCGAATGTTTCCAGGTCCAGGAAACGCCCCTGGGTATCTGCACTGCTACCAAGTCGGGGTATCAATTCCACTGTCCGTCATCCCGTCTGTCCACTTTTTTGCGTGGCAATAGGGTTATAGGGTTTGTTCTCCACAGTGCTCCAGGTGTGATATGAGCCATGCGACGCTCGCAAATCTATTATGCCTCAATTATGCAGAGCAGTCCTTTCCAGCTAATGTTTATGAACTCTGGCCAGACATATATTTTTTTTTACAGAGCTCTGGAAGATATACAAAAAGTTATTAAGAAAGAAAACTCTCCACTATTACAGAAATGTCAAAAAATAGTCTTGAGTCATGTTTCAGCAGATAAATCATAGGCTATTAAATTGAAACTGATTCTTAGTTATTTAGCAAAATAGCAATGTTTTCTACTTTCAAGCGTAATTATTCTATCTTGTAGGGACCTTCTTTTTTTTTTTTAAGATATTGATGAATTGATGAATTCTCCCAGAATCACCTGACCTGATCTCACACAGCTACACTTAATTAGGCCCACTTGGAACATGAAATCTAAAACGCAAGAAGGCTTCCAAATATTTGGCAGCCTGGACGCCAGATGTGCCCACTCTATATCAACGTAATTCCCGACATGGCTGCCCTCAAACACATTCTGAATTATTATATGTTCTCCGAAAGTCGATGTACTGTAGATGATGTATGGGTAATAATGTTCTGCTCTACGTTGTGTAGGAATTTATAGTGTCCCTGCGGTAATAAATGTATGTATGTTTTTCAACAGTATAATCTGCTAGAACATAAATAAGGTGCAAACAGGTGCTACCAATCACTGAATATTGATTGCATATATTCAACGGCAATATGTTCACTATGCAGCGTGTGACCTTCAGGGTTGATTCAACCTGGGGAGTAAACGCAGACCTTTAGAGCAACATGGTTAACTGCACATTTGTGTCCTTGACTGAGGTTTCACTGAGCTGTGATTTTCAGTTCAAACATCGATAATCCAGACTGTTGTTTGAGGGTCAGTCTGCCCCATGAGAGGGTTCAGGGGGAAAAAAGAATTACTAAACTTCTGCTGTCATTTTCAATGAATCTGACTGCCGTCACGTTCTGTCTCGCAGTGCTGCTGACGAATGTTCACAGGATTGAAACAAGATGGATAAACAAACACCTCTCAGTCTGCCAGCAGTGTGAGCGGGGGTTAGCAATCTGCTGCCCTCCTGTGGATGCACTGTGACACTGTTCAAAAATTAAACATTAAAAAAACATTACCAACGAAGCTGTAATCATTGATTAATCATTACAGCTTCGTTTTAATAACTCCTTCTCTCACATGGTTCATTATTGTATTCATCAAACTTTTAATTTTGTAACACTGGTGCAACATATTAATACTTTCATAATTTAATAATAGTGGCTGCTAAATCAATTTGTATATGTTCACTAACTCTTTTAATGCTGATACTTGTGTTTTATACCTTGCATCGGTACTTATTTAATGTTTATTATATTTACGTGTGCTTCTTATTTAATGTTAGTCTTATTTTTTCCTTTTCCTCTGCCCTTTGCTGTTGAACTGTAAATGTCCCTGCTGTGGGACAAATAAAGGATTTCTGAATCAGATCCATAATTGTTCTCTAGCTAATGGGTACTTTTTCAAATGTTATCATGCCAGAGCTGATTCATAAATAGTTCCCATTTAAAAAATATATACTTTATTAAATGTGTAATTTAGATGTTCAAAGCATCTTCTTTCCTGTGTACTGTGGCAGTGGATGCATAGAATAACACGTCCTGTTGTGATGCCTATATTATCAGGGGAGCAGTGACAGGGCAGGTATGCTCGTCCAACTGCTCATTAGAAGAAAGAGCAAATTAATCCTCTCGGGGATCTTTTCACTATGCAAGGCCAACAACAACAGATGAACAGACAGGCTGCTGGAAAACGCTAAATTATTGTTTAATTCAGCTTTCTTTGTGGAGGAAGGTATGCCCAGATCCTATCGTAAGGAAGTACTGTAGACTGAATGTCAGCAGCAGCATGGCATACCGAATACACCTCTCAAGGCATGAGTGACTTCATCTCTGTCGTAGTCCGACACTGGAATGCATTATGGTCTGACAGCATGTAGACATGGCGGTATGGGATTGTACCCAAAGATAAAAAGTGACTGATTGTTCAGGAATAGATGAAAGCAATACAGAAAACTACTAAAGAGGAAATGCTTTATGTATGCTCATCCATAAGGAATTCCTGCATAATAATGATGGCTATATATAGAACGCAACATACATTTCATTCTGCACAGAGCCTCAAAGGAGAGTAGTGGATGAAGGAAGCAGAGTTGTTGTGAACGTAAACACTGATATAGTATTCTTTCAGTTTTCTGTGTTTTTGTGTCACATGTTTTCAGCTATTTGTGGCTATAGAATAACTGATGCATACATTAAAGTTTCTCAAAGTTCCATTTTATACAGAATTTGTTTTTATCACCTTGTTACAGAAGACTTTGATATATTGTGGTGAAACGTTATTGGACATAATTCACCTCTCGTATTGTGTTGCCCCACGGACCCTTTAGTGGGAACACCTGTAGCGTTAGCTTCCATTCCTGCTAGCTCGTCAAGCAGAGCAGTTGATGTGATAACCTCTCTGTTATTAATGGCTAATAAAGATCGGAACTCTGTTCTTAATACACCGCCTCCGACTCCCTTTTCCTGGTGACCTTGACCTTGACTTTTCCGATAAAGTTTCCGGGAAATTAACGAGCATGGCTGAACGCGATGTGTTCGTAAAGCTGCCGCAATTCTGGGAGCACGCCGCGGAGGCATGGTTCGCACATGTGGAGGCGCACTTCGCCTGCCGACAGGTCCGTGACGGGGACCTGAAATACTACCATGTGGTAGCAGCGCTGGACAGCTCTGCATCGTCCAGGTTGGTGGGATTCATCGCAGCCCCCCCCACATCATGGCAAATATGAGGCGATTAAGGCCCTTCTCCTTAAGACATTTAGCTTATCTGCTAAGGAGAGGGCCCGCCAGATACTTGACATTCAAGGCCTAGGAGACAGCAAGCCATCCCAGCTAATGGAGAAAATGCTAAATCTGCTAGGGGGGGAAGATCCCCGGATTTTATTCACGGAGATTTTCCTGCGTCACTTGCCTCCCTGGGTCCAGACACCGCTGGCCAACACGCTTGTCACGGAGCCCCGTGCCTTGGCTGAGGAAGCGGATCGTTTTTTCCTGGCTACATAACAGCCCGGTGCAGAGACGTTAGCCGCGACGCTCAGCGGCCCACCTGTAGTCAAGAAAGCGTGGCGGAGGCCGGACACGGCTGTGGCGAGCCGGCGTGGAGACGCCGGAGAGTGCGTTTGCCACGCACGTTTCGGGAAAGGGCGAAGAGATGCATCGCTCCGTGCAGCTACAAACCCCCGGGAAACGGAGGGGCCGGCGCTCGGTAGTGGCTCTGAGCGTCGGCGGCACGTGCAGGCTCCTCTTCGTCAGCGACAGCGTTTCGGGGAGCCTGTTTCTGTGTGACACGGGCGCTCAACGGAGCGTAGTTCCAGCGTCGAGTGAAGACGTCGCCCGTGGGGGGCACGGACCGCGATTGACGACGGCTAACGTCGGTCCCATTCGCACGTACGGCGTGAGGCCTATGTGTCTGTGCATCGGAGGACAGCGTTTCAGCTGGGATTTCGTGACAGCGGACATTTCTTTTCCCCTTCTCGGAGCGGATGTTTTGTGTGCTCATGGACTCTTAGTGGACGTTAAGAATAGGCGTTTGGTTGATGCCTTAACGTTTTCTTCCCTTGTGTGCACACTTGGCAGCGCAGCTGTCAGGCTCGCTGTCAGGGGCAGACACGTTTCTCAGACTGTTGGCCGAGTTTCCAGACCTGTCGCTGCCCACCTTCTCTGCGCTTACCACTAAGCATGGCGTGGAACACCACGTCACTACCGGGGGGCCTCCTGTCTACGCCAGGACCCGGCAGTTGAACCCTTCTAAGCTGGCTATAGCGAGGGCGGAGTTCGCAACCATGGAGCGCCTGGGCATTGTCCGCCGCTCTGACAGTCCTTGGGCTTCCCCCCTGCACGTCGTTCCCAAACCAAACGGCGGGTTCCGCCCGTGCGGGGATTACCGCCGACTCAACGACGCCAGCACTACACCTGACCGCTATCCGGTGCCGCACATTCAGGACTTTTCGGCGCATCTGGCCGGTACGGGGGTGTTTTCGATGGTGGACCTGGTGCGTGGATACCACCAGGTGCCCATGCACCCCCTGGACATTCCCAAGACAGCAGTGATAACGCCTTTTGGACTTTTTGAGTTCCTGCGGATACCTTTTGGACTCAAGAATGCCGCTCAGACGTTCCAGCGCCTGATGGATTCGGTGCTGCGGGACCTGCCGTTTGTGTTTGTCTACCTCAACGACATACTCGTCGCCAGCGCTTCAGTGCAGGAGCACCTGTTCCACCTCCGAGCCCTTTTCACACGGCTCAACGAACACTGATTAATCATCAATCCTGCAAAGTGCCAGTTTGGGGTGTCGGACATCGATTTCCTGGGGCACCGCATCACCAAGGGCGGTGTGAAACTTCTGTCAGCGAAGGTGGAGGCTGTTGCAGCTTTTCCTCGCCTGCTCACAGCCAGGTCGCTCCGTGAGTTTCTGGGGATGGTGACTTTCTACTAGGGCTGTGCGATTATGGCAAAAATCATAATCACGATTATTTGGGTCAATAATTGATATCACGATTATTTTGACGATTATTCATTGACCATTTATTGAACTTTAAAACAAATAATATTTTACCAATAAACAAGATCAATAAATGTGTTGGAGCGCACTTCCAAAACCATACTAAACATATATTAATATGATAAATAAAAATAAATTAGACCAAAATAAATGAAATCAAATATGTTGCAGTGCACTGTCACAACCTACTGAAAACTCCTTAACATATAGCCAACATTTTGGTAAAACATATTCCACTCAGTTAAACGTTGAAGGCTGGCCAACCGTCATGGTCCAGAAGTAACAGGAAATAAATGTTGAACTACAATTTAAGACCAAATGTTTTGGCCACCATGACAAATGCTGGTAGGGCTGCTCATGTCATCTCTTAAAGATTTTTTGCAAGAAACACCAGCCTGTTTACATGGTCTGGTTTCAGAGATGAGCGCAGGCAGGTGACAATATTGCCACCTGTACTGAAGACCCTCTCTGAAGAGGAACTTGTGGCAGTGCTGCCACATATGACACAGGAAAAAAAGAAAAGACTCTGAACCCTTTCTTTGCCATTATATAAAAATAGTGTTGCTACAAAAGTATAAATTAGGCTTACTAATAAGACAACTCAGATCTGAAGCTACACAGTAATCTGCTGCAGCAACAGTGCAATAAAAAAGACAACATTAATAGAATCAAACCCATTTTTTGTTGCATTTTATTAGAGTATAAAAAGAAATGCCTTTAAAATAGGATGCAAGCAACACTAGTTTCTGAACTGATAATAGACTATAATCAATTTAAACAGAACAGATCTTAATGTTTGCATTCTTATACCATTTTGTACAATAATTATCATGAATAAATTCAAACAAACTAAAACTTACAGCAGATTAATAACGGTATCTAAATTGAGTTTTTATTATATCAAAAACCTGTTGAAATGCTGCTGTTATTTTTACTGTCCCACAAAAGCGCGTCGCAGCCTCCAGGAAAGCTTCTTTCATAACTTCGCCGTCTTCGAAAGACTTCATGTGTTTCGCAAGAACGTGACTGACACGATAAGATGCTCTGGTAGCAGCCTAGCTCTGGTTGTTGGGCCCCTTTTGGAGCGTAGGGCAGAATTAGGAGGGAATTCCGTCTCGTAGCGTTTGTGCACTGTTTTTAAATGCCGCTCCTAAATTACCCTTCTTCGATAGAGCCACGCTCGCATTGCAGATGAGACAGATGGACTTTGAATTGGAATAGATACAAAAATAATGATCCTCCCACTTGGAGTGAAAATTATATATTTTGGGCTTTTTTTGCTTCTGCCATAATTGCGGTCTTGTGTGTGTGCGGACTGTCACTCCTGTTGACCATCCATGCTGTTGACACGGACAACGTCAGCGAACCAGTGCACTGCTCACCAGCCACGCCCCGACACATAGGGTGAGGCCGGCCAATCACAAAGCTTTGATGCGTTCAAGTGCATTATTCTGGCACGGGAACATTATGTTACAGGACATTAACGATAAAACAGAATATTGTTGTTCTATTTTTAGACACATCTCGCGATCGACTGGGAATCTCCCCGCGACCCTTCTTTTTAACTAGTTGCTGCTCTTGTTCTGACATCTTCGCTTGCGCTGAACACTCACAACACATGTCACTCCCACGTGGCCGAGTGGGCTTTTAGGGAGGGGCGAAAGCGCACCCAGCAAAATAATCGTATTTTGTCAATTATGCTGTTTTCCTAATCGTCGCAAGCCATAATCGTAATCGCGATTAAAATACGATTAATTGCACAGCCCTACTTTCTACCACCGTTTCATCGCCCGGGCCGCACACATCATGCGGCCGCTGTATGAAGCGTTGAAAGGCAAGACCCCCGTCCAGGAGATCGACTGGACAGCAGAGGCGGACGGCGCTTTTGCTGAGGTCAAGACCGCGTTGGCTCAGGCGGCTTTGCTGGCACACCCATCATCTACGGCTCCCATCTCCATCACCACGGACGCGTCGGACTACGCGGTCGGTGCAGTGCATGAGCAGTGGTTGGAGGGCGCTTGGCAGCCGCTCGCCTTTTTCAGCCGCCAGTTGACGCCTAGAGAACGCAAATACAGCGCCTTTGACCGGGAACTCCTCGGACTTTATTTGGCCGTGCGGCACTTCCATTTCATGTTGGAAGGCCGTGAATTTATGGCGTTTGTCGACCACAAGCCGCTCACCTTCGCCATGTCAAAAGTGGCGGAACCTTGGTCGGCACGTCAGCAGCGGCAGCTGTCCTACATATGGGAGTTCACTACGGACATTAAGCACGTGGCTGGCAAGTCGAACCTGGTTGCTGATTGCCTCTCCAGGGTTGTCATTGGTGCCGTCTAGGGATGCTCCGATCGCCAATTTCGGGGCCGATCGCCGATCACCGGAATCAGTATCGGCCGATACCGATCGCCGATCCGATCGAGTGGGCGGGGCCTAAATGGAAGATTTAAACATCACTTTAAATCTTCCATTTAAAGTGATGTTTAAACTCAGTTAATGGGGCTCATTCACTGGAGCTTCCACAAACAACAATCAACTTAATTATTACATTCAAATGATGTACATTATTCAAGTTTACATTCACTTTGGTTAATAACACGGGAAAAATGAGCGGAAGCGCTCTCTTTTCCTCTCTCCCTCCCCCTCTCTCTCTCTCCTGACAGCCTGTCAGTATCTCATGCAGCTCACTGATCCAGTAATGAGTGACCCGACAGTGAAGAATAAATATATTTATAACTAGTTTAGCTTGTTCCAGAGGTAGATAAAATAGCTAAGTGTGTTAGGTCTAACTCTTGTGTGTTTCGTTCCGCTTACCGGTCCGGCGGGCGGAGCTGCAGGATTTCTGTTTCACACACGTTGCATACCGCTATTTTACTGTCTTTTTCGGACACCTTAAAATAATGCCAGACCGGTGAAGCCATTTTGGCGAGCTTGTTTTGCCGCACACAGAGAAAAGTGTCATGTATTTTACGTCATGCGATCGGCTCTTGCGATCGGCATGTTTAGAGAGCACCGATCGATCGGTAGAGAGTGAGTATCGGCCGATCGGGGTGACCGATCGATCGGAGCATTCCTAGTGCCGTCCAGTTGGGCCTGGACTATACTCGCATGGCAGCGGACCAGGTCACAGATCCCGGCGTCCAGGCTCTGAAGGTGGAGAGCGCGGGGCTGCGCTTGGAGGACGTGGTGTTCGGCGACGCGGGCATTACTCTCCTGTGTGACGTCTCTACGGGCCTGGCGCGGCCTGTCGTCCCTGCCAGCTGGAGGCGTCCTGTGTTCGAGGCTGTGCACGGCCTGTCACACCCCGGCGTTAAACCTTCGGTACGTTTGGTAGCGGCGAAGTTCGTTTGGCAAGGACTGAAAAGGGACGTGAGGACTTGTGCCAGGGAATGCGTGGCTTGTCAACGCGCTAAGGTGCACCACCACACGAAGGCCCCGTTGGAGCGTTTCCTGGTGCCTGAGAGGAGCTTTGATCACGTCAACATTGACCTGGTTGGTCCGTTGCCTTCCTCTCAGGGGTTTTCCTACCTCCTCACCATGGTGGACAGAACGACCTGTTGGCCGGAGGCGGTTCCGCTCGTTTCGACATCAGCCGCAGACGTTGCCTGGGCCTTCATTGCAACGTGGGTGTGTCGTTTTGGCACCCCGTCAGACATTTCCTCAGACAGGGGCTCTCAGTTCACGTCCGAGCTTTGGAACGCTGTGGCAGGCGGTTTGGGGGTTAAGCTGCACAGGACTACCGCTTACCACCCTCAGGCTAACGGCCTCTGCGAGCGCTTTCATTGCTCCATGAAGGCGGCCCTCAAGGCCAGCCTTACGGACGGTAACTGGGTCGACAAGCTGCCCTGGGTGATGCTGGGCCTGAGGACCGCACCTAAGGAAGATCTGCAGTGTTCTACAGCGGAGATGGTCTATGGTCAGCCGCTGAGAGTTCCGGGGGATTTCCTCCCAAATGCATCAGCTCCCTGGTCTGCCACGGCCCAGCGAGTTTTTCTGCGTGACGCGGCGGAGGCTTTCGCTCCAGTCCCGACTACTCAGCACAGTGCGCCAGGGTCTCAAGTTCCCGCGGAGCTACGCTCGGCTGGGCATGTCTTCATTCCATTCGTCACGACACACACAGAGGCCCCCTGCAGCCCCCTTACGATGGACCTTTCCGGGTTTTGGAACACGATGAAAAACACCTGGTGGTCGACATGGGCGGTAAGACTGAGCACGTCTCGGTTGACCGGGTGAAGGCTGCTCACTTGGACGTGGACCGGCCAGTGGTGCTGGCTCGGCCGCCGAGACGGGGCCGACCCCCGGCTTTGATTCCTGTCAGGGAGTGTGGACCTGTTGTTCCGGTCCCTCCTCTGTCAGGAGCCGCACGGGCGGAGGTCGCTGTACCGACTCCGGTGCGCAGGTCTCGTGGGGGCAGGCGGATTGTTCCTCCCTGCCATACGGATTTTGTTTACACATGAATTCTGGGGGGGCTTGTGTGGTGAAACGTTATTGGACATAATTCACCTCTCGTATTGTGTTGCCACACGGACCCTTTAGTGGGAACACCTGTAGCGTTAGCTTCCATTCCTGCTAGCTCGTCAAGCAGAGCAGTTCATGTGATAACCTCTCTGTTATTAATGGCTAATAAAGATTGGAACTCTGTTCTTAATACACCGCCTCCGACTCCCTTTTCCTGGCACTACAATATGCAGTTTAATCAGTAAAATAAATTCAATGTTAAAGCTCAGTTTGAATGTGTGAATTTATTCAGTGTCTTTAAGACACCTCACAACAGATACACAGGGTTGGTCATTGGTGTGAATTCCTTACACCTCTTGTGTGGTATTGACTTCTGTTTGTAATGAGCAAAGGTGGAAGCAGGATGTTGTTAACTCTGCAAAACCTGGTATGGATCAGGTTGGGGAGGTCAATTGATCAACATCAATAGGCGCTTTCACACCAAGGCCCTTTCTAATTTCTCTAATTCCCACCCTCGACTCCCCTCCTCGACTCCTATCCTCGTGTCTTAGTCCCGCCCACAGGAGATGCGAGTGGAGGAGTCGAGGAGGGGAACCGAGGAGAGAGGAGGGGAAGCAGCAGGCGGTTAGAGAAATGAGAAATCCTCTCCTCTGAGCGGTCATTTTAAAGAGACGTCCATTAATGATGACAGGAAGCACAGCAGCCCTCTGTCTGATGGACAGAACTGTGTTCATGATGACTTATTTACTTTTAATTAATTGACAGTGCGGTATAATGAGACAATAACAGGCTACAGATGCGGACATACACACACACACACACATATATATTAATTTATATAAATATATACCATTTCAAATTCAAACAAGTATGAGAGCACTCTCATAATAACGTAACACTATCAGAGACTGGATATACCTCCCCCCCTCTCTGGTAGCTACAATAGCCACGTTCACACCGCAGTACTTTTCCCACTTTAGTTCCGATATAGTTCCGAAATGTTGCGTTCACACCAAAAAGAGACGGAACTAAAATTATATCATCAGAACCTTTTTTACCCCCTTTTCCGTCCCTGCTAGAGAGCAGGGACTTTCGTTGGAGAAAAAGGTTCCTATGTCTGATTGGCTGGGCGGAATGCAAACCACGCCCCGTAAAACTCCCAAAAAGTTTTATGAAGCCGCCATTTTATTATCCTCGCATTAGCCCAGCGCACAAACGCAGAGAGACTAACTTATGGCAACACAAAATTAAATTAAAATGGAGATGAGGAGGTGTCTGCGTTCAGTAGAAGCTGCTGGGAGTCCTAGCAGCTTCTACCGAAGCCAGTCCCCAACTCCGGGGACTTCGGGTGGCAGTATACGCCGTGAAGTTGTTTGCGTTCTGCCAGTAAACCCAAAGCAGAAGAAGTGACGTCAGCGGCTTCATTTGCCTAATCCTTCCCCAGGAATTTATTCCGTTGTGAACGCGAACTAAAGAGTTGTCATGAACTAAGTTCTCATGAACGTTTAGCCGTGTTCACACCAAGTACTTTGCCGTACTTAGTTCCCAGCACTTAGTTCCCCTATGGAACTAAGTGCTGATCGCGTTCACACCGGAATAAGTTCCCTGAGGGAGGATTAGGCAAATGAAGCCGCTGACGTCACTTCTTCTTCTTCTGCTTTGGGTTTACTGGCAGGCCGCAAACCACTTCACGGCGTATACTGCCACCCGAAGTCCCCGTCCGGAAGTCCCCGGAGTTGGGGAGTCCCAGCAGCTTCTACTGAAGCCTTCTGAGTAAATCGCCAGAATGCCGACACCTCCTCATCTCCACCGCCCCCATGTTTTCTTTTGTGTTGCCATAAGTTAGTCTCTCTCCGTTGGTGCGCTGGGCTAATGCTAATGCTAATAATGCTAATGTGAGGATAATAAAATGGCAGCTCTACAAAACATTTCAGAGTTTTACGGGGCGTGGTTTGCAATCGCCCAGCCAATCAGAACTGTGGTACTTTTTTTCCCCAGGAAAGTACCTGCTCTCAGCAGGCGCTAAAAATGGGGTGAAAAGTTCCCGGCACTTAGTTATTTGTTTTGTCCCCCGTCAGGGGTACTAACGGAACTAAACGCAAAAAGTACGGGTGAAAAGTACTCGGTGTGAACACGGCTTTTGTGGGAAAAGTACTGCGGTGTGAATGCGCCTAATGAGGAAATGAAATGAGACTGAGACCTGTCTGTCCGCCACATCTACGCACACACATACACACACTGTACCACACACACCTACACACTGTACCACACACACACCTCCACACTGTACAACACACACATACACACACACACACACACACACACACACACACACACACACACACACACACACACACTGTACAACATGCACCTACAGCTTAAGCCCCATTCCCCGGGAAAATCGAGCAAATAAAATGGCGGCTTCACAAAACCTTTCTGAGTTTTACGGGGCGTGGTTTGCAATTCGCCCAGCCAATCCGAAATTGGAACCTTTTCTTCCCCAGGAAAGTACCACCTCTCTAGCAGGGACTGAAAAGGGGGTGAAAAGGTTTCCGAAAAAAAGTTCCAGTTCCAGATCTTTTTGGTGTGAACGCAAAATCCCAGGAACTATCGGAACTATTCCTGGGAAAAGTACTACGGTGTGAAAGCGCCTAATGTTCTCATCATTAAAATTCAGCGTTGGCTTTTTATACCATTACCATAATTGTTCCATCTTTAAGTTAGCTTTTGTGCTTAAGTCTTACTGAAGTTTAGCTATTTTGCCAGTCAGTTTTTGAAAGAGCAGCAGATATTATTTGTATTTGCGTTAAGGGAATGGAATCAACAATGATGCTATACAAGCAGCACCATCCAATGAGGGAAATTGCTTGCAAATGCTAAAGAAAGGCTGCATTCATTGTCATTTTGGAAGGCAGAGACCTCACATGGGCTTTAGCGGATCAGTTGATAGGATATGTTGGCCTTTTTTATTTCAGAATAAACCTGTTTTTGACTAAGCTGCCTGTTACGTGCCAGGCAGGCTGTACTGGTGATATTGATATTTTGTACAAACTGTAAAGTCCACTGAGACAAATGTAACATTTGTGATATTGGGCTATATAAATAAACATTGATTGATTGATTGATTGGTGTGGTTTTCCTTCCCTCGTGTGTTTCTCTCTTCTCCCTGTCTTCTGCACAGCTAATCAGCAGCTGATCGGTATCTGCCTGTGCACCTGAGTCTGATGGCTGATTGGATCCTCTCCCCCTCAGCTGGCCTATCAGCAGCCAGGGCCGACCATAAAGGAGGCACCCAGGAAGTCTTCTCGCTCTCTCACTCTGGGCCTGTTGCTGATTGAGGAGCCTGCAAAAGACTGCAGTGTTTAGCAACTCATGCTCCTTGTATTGTCTGACCTTTTTGAAAGTGTGTGTGTTGAGAGGTGGTGGAGTTAGGTAAGTCTGGGGTACACTGTACATTTCTCACCACGTAGCTAACTAATGTTTAGACACACTAGGTTAGCGGATTGTTTCCACCCCTGTATATTGTTTTGTCAAAGTCTTTGTAGTTTAGTTAGTGAGGGTTTGAGTTTTGGTTTCAAAGGATAGATGTAGAGATAGGCCTGGTTTTGTTATGCTTGTTTCTTTTGTTTGGCACAATCCTTTGACTCCTCCACCTCCACACCAACCGAATGTTTCAGTTATATGTCTGTTCGGTTCTGGGTTTACAAAATAAACCTTTTGTAAACTGTTACGCTGACTCCCTCATTTTTTTTATTGGTTGTATGTTATTGTCTCAGGTCCCCTAGACCTTAGTGGGGACGTAACAAATGGGGGCTCGTCCGGGAAATCTATTTTCCTGAGCTAAAAACAACCAATAATTGAGAAGTCATTGTAGGTGTTGTACATAGGCTGAAAAATGAGTTTTGACTTACAGGACTTTATTGAAAGTCCAAGTGTTGATAAGTTGTATTCCTGTCGCAAAGATGACATGTTATGTATTGCAGCTCACTTTAACATTACAGTAGACAAGTATAAAGTAAAAAAAGAGATAAAAGAGAAAATCCTGCAGAAACTAGAGGAGTTAAAGATTCTTGTAATCCCAAGCATGTCAACTCACCCTAGGGCTGAAGAGTCTATTGAAGATGATAGGGAAAGAGTATTAGCTACACCTGGAGTTGACAAGTTTAGTCCTGAAGCTCCTCCTGCAACGCTTCCTATGTTTGAGGCTTTCTCTCCGGGTAGCTTAGGTGCAAGTAGTAATGCCAAACTAAAAGTTTGTCTTGCCCGTAGGGGTGTAACGGTTCACAGAAGTCACGGTTCGGTTCGTACCTCGGTTTGGAGGTCACGGTTCCGTACGGTTCGGTACAACAAGAAAAAGCAAAAAAAGTCCCAAATGCATAATTCCAGGTTTGTTGTTATTTATGTTTGAACAGTAGTGCACGTTTCAGTTTAAAAATAAAGAACTCTGACATTTTGAATAATTAACTGTATTAAACAGTTAAAAACAAACCATACACAGTACACTCAGATGGCCATATTATCTATAATGGCTGATGTCAAATAAAAAGGTTTCATTAAGCTGTAAAACTAAAAAGAATGTCTTGAAAATATGACATCATAAATAATAAGAAAGTGTTTCAAGAGCGCAAAGTCGTTGAAAAACATATGCCAAAAGCTTCAGTTATTTATTTTGGTCTCTCGGCTCTCATGTCTATTGGCTTCTTAAAAACAGCGGGGATCAGCTGCTGAACTGCTGTTGTCTTTTGCCGGGCTCCGGTGATTGGCAAATCTGGGTGATGCCTTCTGATATGATTTAGCATGTGTTGCTATTAGCATACCGCACCGCTGTAGAACAACGGCGACACACCGTCCTCGTCCGATCCACCACTCGTCCGATCCACCACTCGCACACTTAATCGTTATTGTAGTCCACAGGGAACCCGAAATGTTCCCACACAGCTGATTTAAAAGAAGCAGGTGGGTTCTAGCTCCTGTGTGTTATCTGAAATCGCCATACTAACTTTTCTTCTTCTTGTATTTTGTTCGTTTTGTTGTTGTGTTTCTTCTGGGCGGCTGGCAAACAGCTTTTAGGCGCAATACCGCCCCCATGATTATATATAGTGTAGTGGATACTGCCCTGAATGACAGACTTTTTTCCCACTCGTAAAAAAAAAGGCGTATTCGTCGTGTGACTGCGTGTGCCGAACCGTGACGTCTGAACCGTGACGGTACGGGACGAATACGGATACCGTTACACCCCTACTTGCCCGTCTTCAGCTGGAGTTCCAGAAAAAGGAAATGGTGCGTAGAGCGGACTATGAACACAAACTGCAGATTCGCAAGTTAGAAGCTGAGAAATAAATCACGTTAAAGCGGCTTGAAGTTGATGCCCTGAGAATCTCTTCAGAGCAGACATTTGAGAGGTCAATACCTTCGCATACAGTCTCTCAAACAAAAAGTTTTGATGTTAGTAAAAATATTGCTTTGGTGCCAACTTTTAGAGAGTCAGAGGTTGACTCATATTTTTAGTGCTTTTGAGAGAATTGCTACCGCACTAGTCTGGCCTAAAGACATGTGGCCAATCCTACTTCAGTGCAAATTAGTAGGTAAGGCTCAGGAAGTGGTATCTTCACTTTCTTTGGAAGAAAGCTTGCAGTACAAAGTGCTTAAAGAGTCGATCTTGCATGCTTATGAGCTTGTGCCGGAGGCCTACAGACAAAAGTTCAGACACCATAAAAAGTCTGCTACGCAGACATTTGTTGAGTTTGCGCGAGAGAAGGGCATTCTCTTTGATAAATGGTGTGCGGCTAATGAAGTGAAAGATCATTTTGAGAGTCTTTGTCAGTTACTTCTCTTGGAAGATTTTAAGAATTCTTTGCCTGAAAGGATGGTGATATTCTTAAATGAACAAAAGGTCACTTCACTAGCTAAAGCAGCTGTTTTAGCGGATGAATTTATGCTCACTCACAAGACTGTGTTTTCTTCACCCTTGCGCCCAGATAGAGCTTCAATATCACAAACCGGAAGAACTGATCTTGGCCCAACAACTTTTGAAAGGTCTAGAGGACCACCATCACCTCCACGGGAGCCCTGTGAGTGTAGCTACTGCCATAAAACAGGACACCTTATTTCAGGGTGTCATTTCTTAAAGCGTAAGCAACAATTTTCGCAACGCTTTCAAACGCCAAAAGGCATGGGACTCATTAAAGGAGTTTCCCTATCAGACATAGAAATGTCCCAGGAAGATGATGTACCTGATCCCTGTTTCAAACCCTTTATTTCCAAGGGCTTTGTTTCTTTAACAGGGGATCCTAAAGACCAGCTGACAGTACAGGTACTTAGGGACACAGGAGGTTCTCAGTCCATTATTAGAGAAGGCATCTTACCTTTAACCTCCAGATCATCATGTGGATCAAGTGCTGTTGTTCAAGGGGTAGGCATGACACTAGTTGCGGCTCCTTTGCACAATGTTTATTTTCACTCATCTCTTGTCAAAGGATTCTTTAAAGTAGCTGTCCTCCCTGCCTTGCCCATCAAAGGTGTTGATTTCATCCTCAGTATTGACTTGGCTGGGGGCAAAGTTAAGCCAGTACCTGAGGTCATTGATTCTCCGGATCTAAGTTTAGACGCAGAGAAATCAGCTGAAGTACCTCCCGAAATCTTTCCTACTTGTGTTGTTACAAGGGCCCAGTCAAAGAAATACGGAGAGGAGTTGTCTGATTCTTTTCTTGCTACAGGGCAGTTTCTTGAAGACATGACTGTCTCGGACCGACTGCCAGAGGAGGCCCGGTCTGCTGGTGCTGGATCACCCAGTAACAGCTCAGAGCTTGTACAACTGCCTGCCACTCGGGAAGAATTCATGGCAGCCCAGTTAAGTGATGAAACACTTTCTAAATGTCTCTCTTCTGTTATCAGTCAGGAAGAGGCCAAGTCAAAGAAGATGGCCTACATTATGGAAGATGACCTATTAATGCGTCGCTGGATTAGTGATGCCTGTAAGGAGTCAGACTCCTTTGCAATTTATCAGGTTGTCGTGCCAACAGCCTATCGTTCTCAGGTGATGTCCTTGACTCATGATCATCCGTGGTCAGGTCAAAGAGTTTTAAAACACTTCTTTTGACCAGGACTTCAGTCTGATGTAGTTCTTTATTGTCGAACATGTCATGTGTGCCAAGTTGTTGGCAAACCGAATCAGGTGATTCACCCTGCTCCTCTCATTCCTATTCTAGTAATGGGAGAGCCCTTTGAAAGGGTGATTGTGGATTGTGTGGGACCTTTGCCTAAACCTAAAAAGAAGAAGTACTGCACCAGGGATGACCAAAGTGAGTCTTCTAAAGCTCACCAGGTGGAGACAACCGTCTCTCCTATGGCTACAGTTTCAAAGGTGAGCTCAAATGAGGATGAGTTGGTGATGCGCAGTGCAACACCACAGGGGGCAAGACTAAGCAATACTGAGGTATTGCCTGATTTGCCCAATTACTTGTCTCATCTTCCTGATAACCAGGAAATTATTTGCTTTGTAAATGTTTATTGTCAGGTCCAAACATACTGTTTGGATTTATATGTGTGGGGGTGTTACGTGCCAGGCAGGCTGTACTGGTGTGGTTTTCCTTCCCTCCTGTGTTTCTCTCTTCTCCCTGTCTTCTGCACAGCTAATCAGCAGCTGATCGGTATCTGCCTGTGCACCTGAGTCTGATGGCTGATTGGATCCTCTCACCCTCAGCTGGCCTATCAGCAGCCAGGGCCGACCATAAAGGAGGCACCCAGGAAGTCTTCTCGCTCTCTCACTCTGGGCCTGTTGCTGATTGAGGAGCCTGCAATAGACTGCAGTGTTTAGCAACTCATGCTCCTTGTATTGTCTGACCTTTTTGAAAGTGTGTGTGTTGAGAGGTGGAGGAGTTAGGTAAGTCTGGGGTACCCTGTACATTTCTCACCACGTAGCTAACTAATGTTTAGACACACTAGGTTAGCAGATTGTTGCCACCCCTGTATATTGTTTTGTCAAAGTCTTTGTAGTTTAGTTAGTGAGGGTTTTTGTTTGAGTTTTGGTTTCAAAGGATAGATGTAGAGATAGGCCTGGTTTTGTTATGCTTGTTTCTTTTGTTTGGCGCAATCCTTTGACTCCTCCTCCTCACCAACAGAGTGTTTCAGTTATATGTCTGTTCGGTTCTGGGTTTACAAAATAAACCTTTTGTAAACTGTTACGCTGACTCCCTCGTTTTTTTTATTGGTTGTATGTTATTGTCTCCAGGTCCCCTAGACCTTAGTGGGGACGTAACCCTGCCCTAAAGAACAATAAATAATAAAGCTGCTACTCTAACCTGCAGTTTTACAGGGTTTTGGCATTCCGACAAACATACAGAAATTATAGACCAACCAGATGTCTCTTTGAGGAATGTCCTCATGGGACATTGTAGAAAACTCTAGAAACCAACACCTGCGTCTGAATTTATAGGGCTGTATTTATATTTTAAAGTTGCCAAATCAATATAGGAGCCAGAACTCTTATCTTTTCTCCCAAGTGATATTTTACAGTTGCAGTTTATTGTTGTACACATCAGTAGACATAGCTACTACACCTATATTTTAGGTATAATCTGATTAGCTAAAGTCAGCAGGTTATACAGTCTATGTAGGATATCCATTAGGCTCTGATAACACCATGCAAGGAAGTCTCTGTGTTCTATTCTTACATCTAGGCAGTCTTTCATTTGCCTTTCAAAATCAATGCTAGAGTGACAGGAGCATTTTGATTTAAGAAGGTTTTTCCTCACAGAAAATTGCCTTTGATTCTCCCGGGAACTTTCCTAAGAGAACACATGCACTGATGTGTTGGCTTGGCAATCTTCCAGCTGGGTCAGGTGTAGGTAGTAAACAACTGTGGCTGTCCTGAGTTACCACGCAAACAATTTCATCACACGCAGAGTACATCAATATGGTTATTTCCTATGTCATTATAAAATGGCTCACTCTTACATATTTGTTTTGTTAAAGTCCAGGGGCCTCATTTATAAAGGGATATACGCTCAAAAGATGGCGTACGCCAGTTTCTACGCAATGTTTGCGATTTATAAAATACTAACTTGACGGGAAAATGTGCGGTCCTCCACGCAAACTCTAACCCATGCGTACGCACTAAGCGCAAACACGGGAGAGACGAGAAACTGCGACACCGTTGGCAGAAGGAAGAATGGAGAGAAATATGTGGAAATAATACCATAAATAAAATGTTACCTCTCATTTATCATATATGAAGAATTCATTTTCAAACATTGATTGAAGCCAATCTTAAAATGATTTAACAAACGCCTGTTTGAGACTCCTCAGTGCACACAAAAACATAACTTGGAGAAATAAATACGGATATGTTATTGAAAACCACCTCGAATATGTTGTGTTAATGTTATGAAATGTTTTCTCATAAATGATGCGGTAAGCAGGACAGAATTACGTCTAAACTGATGCCGTTTTGCATTTCTATAGGTTGTAGATACGAGCATGGTTTTATATACTATCATGTTTAATGGTGTTTTATGCCGTTTGCCAAGACTTGATAAGTCGCTCGCAAAACACAGGAGGTATGGAAACTAAGAACACCATATGTGGTAAATTGTACAGCTAATATAACACAACACATTAGTTGTATTTCCTTGAACTGGTGGATATAGAGTTGCTGCAGTGGAGACGCTGCACACAGCTGATCGACAGCTGGAACACAAACCACCAAATACAAAAACATAATTCAGATCCAGTCGTCATGACTCCACACCGGGGGGATTCCCCATTCACTTCTTACAGTCTCTCATCAAGGGGGTGTCTCCTGTCCCCGGTACAAACACACTGCCTGAGGAAGGCTATGTGTATTGTTTTTGTCATTAACCTTTTTCGGGCCATTTATTTATTTTGGTGATGATCCGACCTCCATGTTGCTACTCTGGTTCAAACGGCATCCACCAAACAATATGATTTATCTCGACCTCCCCAAAATAACCAGAATCTGACACGGTGTGAGCTGTCTTTTTTAGCTGTTCTGTCGTCATTTCCTGCTATCTTCTTCATAAAGTCAGTCAAAATGAATGAATGAATGGGCGTTTCTTTGACTATTTATAGGCAAATATGGGCGTTACGTGAAGCCTGCAAAAGCTGCACCGCATTTCGAGTCGGTTGTGATTTATAAAGGGAAACCGGCGTAGGAAGTGCTGTACGCACTTTCCTCGCCGGTACGCAATGTTTGGTGAATCGGAAAATGTCGGAACATTTCTGTACCTATCTTTTGGATTTCTACTACGTAAGCAACCTTCCCACGTGAATCCTACGCACGGCGTTATAAATGAGGCCCCAGATCTTAACCATCAAAGATTGATGAGCGTTATAAGCTCTGCAAGAACACGAACACGACTCCACCTTATTGGTTTTGTGATATTTTTTCTCATTCTTTGTCTTTATTGGAGACGTTTTGGAACCTCATTCCAGCACAGCTCTAATCCAGCGTGTGTGATTATGGATCTCCTTGTGACAGGTCAGAATATTTATATCTATGTCCCATCTGTGCGCAGATGGTTCTCCTTTTCATAAATCATTGAGCTAAGGCAATTGCACAGGCAGGAGGAAGTGAGAGCTCCCACTGTGTCCAATAGCTCTTACTTGTTTGTTTAGTGAGATGTGCTGAGAGAACACATTTGAGCTGTATCAAACGTGACACATTTTAAGTCTGAGCGGATGTTTTTGAATAAATATGTCACTTTCTGCCTTCTTCATTGTGTGCATGAATTACTGTGTCTGTGTGAGTGCTTTGCAGCCGCCGCTCGCTCCAGTAAATGAGCCCAGCTCATTGTATCACATTTGCACAAATATGTTTGCTCAAGATAACAAACTGTTTTGAAGGCTTTGGGAAATTGTCTGTCTGTGCGTGTGTATATAGATCTGGGCTTTTGGTATATACTGCAGTTGTGGAAAAGTCTTTGAACATTTTCATGTTTTGATCAGAAGATGTTGTACACAGACATTCATTTATGTTTGTTTGTAATGTCTACCTACAGGCCTGGGACTTTTTTTTTGTCATCTTTTTTAATTTAATGATGACAGTATAGACTGAGGAGTGAGTCCCGTGAGTTTCATATATTTTCTTCACTCCGCTGGGAAACTGTTCTCATGTCAAGAAGCATCAGATCAGTGCATGCACTGCATCGTCCAATCAGTGAGCGATACACAGTAAGGGGGCGGAGCGAGTATCTGTGGATTTCATCGGAGGATGGTCTTGTGACAACCCTGTGGTTGTCCACCAGTTGGTGCTGCTGTAACCTGTGTTTCTTGTAATCAGCAGTGATGGGACCCACCTGTGGCACTTGATTCCAGTAGATAAGAGGGCTGCAGAACAGGCTCTCGCTCTCTCTCAGCTGCCCTGCTCGGTGCAGCAGGACACTGCTCCTCTGTTCTGTTTTATTGTTGGTTGTAACCACTGTGTTGGATAAAATAAATGATTGTTTTGGGCAACTCCGGTGTGGAACTGTTGTCCTTATGTTACAAGCAGAGCCAGCTTGTAACATATGGGGACTCGTCCAGGATCCAAGAACCAGGTGATAGTTGTTTACTTGATTTGTTTGCCTTGATTGTGTAGACCGTTTGTTCCTGGTGTGGGGCATTAAGGAGTAGCTTTGGAATGACCTTTCCTGATAGACATAAGCAACATCTCCTTCAGGGGAGCTTGTTGGTTTGTTATTTTTGTTTGTTATTTTTGTGCATAAACATGATTCGAAATTTTTTTGTCATGGGTACACGTCCGTGGCTGTCTTTGTGAGTAACAGCTTCGCTGGGGCTTTACCGGGTCATTGGGTAAGTGTTTAAAACACCTGTCGTAGCATGCATGAAGACTAGGGTGAGACAAGATAGCTAGTATTGGGTAGGCAGTTAGCTAGGGGAGAGGTATTCCAGAGTGTAACAAAAATATATATATATTTGTAGGTGTCTGTGCACCGGGTTCAAGGGAGTTTGCATAATGATGGCTACATTAACAGATTTTGTGAAGTGTCCCAGTGTGGAACTACTGGAAAAATGTACTAAAGACCAACTGTTAAAAATTGCAGAGCATTTTGAGGTAGACGTTCCAAAGCAGGGTCGTAAAGACATCATAGTGACTATGTTACAGGCACAGTTGATACTGCAAGAAATTCTGCCAGCAGTGGCTGTCGATGATGGCTCCGAGGAGGAGTTGGCTGAGAAGGCAGCTATAAATCCAGAGCGGCAGAGAAGTGCAGGTTTTTCTTTGGTTGACTTTGGTGAAATGACATTTGAACAGAGAAAGGAAATAATGCTGCTGCAGTACCAACAAGACAGTGAACGTGAGGAACGAGCAAGTGCTCGTTAGGACCGGGCTAGAGCTCGTGAACAGGAAACTGAGATGGAGCGTTTAAGGTTAACTACAGTGGTGCGGGAAGCTGAATTGCAACAAGAGCGTTACAAGTTGGACCTCATCCAAGAGGGTAAGCTTTCTTCTGGGGTGTCCCCAGCTACTTTTGATGTAGCTTATAACTTGAGGTTGTTACCGAAGTTCGAGGAGAAGACTGTAGATTCTTTTTTTGGACTTTTTGAGCAACTTAGCCAAAGACGACAGTGGTCTGATTCAGAGAAAACATTGTTGTTACAGTGTGTGTTAACTGGTAGGGCTCAAGAAGCATTTTCTGCATTAAAGGAATGGTATGCTCATGACACTCATTTAAAAAAAATTATCATCCGATAAAACAGACCAGTCTCTGCCAGTCTCTCTCTTTTTTTTTTTAATCCGATGACATTATCAGTGATTTTAAACTGATTAATTACCGAAATAACATCATCACTGTGGGCGGCGCCATTTTACCGGACGTGACGTAAACCATGCGTTTGGTTTCGAGGACACGTTGATGTTCATGTTATTTACTGTAGTTACTCTCTTCAAATATGCCTCATTGTATCGCGAAACATTGCCACAATTCTGATAGGAACAATCCACGGAATGCTCGGATCCATCTGTTGCCAAAAGGTAAGCGTAGGAAGTACGTTCGGAGGCAGTGGCTAGCGAAATGTGGCCGGCCCGAACCGAAAGATCCACAGGCGCATGTATGCAGCGAACATTTCAAGTTTCCGGACGACTACTCTGAGAGTATGATAAAACATAACATGGGATTTATTGAACAACCATTACTTAATGGAGATGCAGTACCATCGGTCTTTCTGGTGTCATCACCGACCAGGACACCAGTTCGGCCAGTTGAGAAATCGCCCTCTACAAGTGTGAAGCGACGGAGGACCAGAAGTAGTGCTCGGAGTAAGAATAAGGTATGTTATGGCGCATTTCCATTGCAGTGGGTAGCCCCGTTTAAACGTCCTTTATCGTCCAGGCCAGGCCAATTTTTGGTGGCCTTTCCATATAGCGTAGTACCGGCTAGTGGGTATTTCCCCCCAGTTTTTCCGGCCCCATAAAATCGTGGTTCTAGGGCCAGGGACAACGAGGCTGAGTATGCTAAACTAGAGAGGGAATCGCTAGCAAGGGTGGTACTACATGCATACATATCTAGTAATCAAAATCATTGTATCTACTAAGTAGTACTAAGTAGGCTCGAACCTGTATGGCTGAATTCCCCCTTCCGATCTCTTCATATTGCTCAAAACTTCGCCATGTTTTCGTGTGTTTACCATAGACTGTATATGGTGTTTACAAAGTGAACGCATGGATGACGTCACGACCATCACGTGACTACTGAAAATGGGCAAAATGGCAGCGGCCTGACGGAATATACAGGTTTTGATAAAAAAGAGCTATAAAATCATTATTTACCGGGGAATATCGCTGATTTCTTCAGGGTATGGTTTAAACATAATGTTTCACTAAATACTGAAGTTTTGATTAATTATCTAATGAGTGGAGCATTCCTTTAAGTATGGCTGACAGTGAAGATTATTTAAGGGTAAAGACTGCAGTGCTAAAAACGTATGAGTTGGTGCCTGAGGCCTACCGTCAGCAGTTCAGGAAGCTAAGGAAGTCAGAAGGACAGACCTATGTGGAACTTGCTCGGGAGCTGACGATGAAATTTAATCGGTGGGTCAAGGCTTCCGAAGTAGTAACTCTTAATGATTTGAGGGAACTGTTCCTTCTTGAACAATTAAAAGATATTCTTCCAGAACGCGTTGCTACGTACCTGAATGAGAATAAGGTTAAAAATGTAACAGACGCCGGGGTGTTAGCTGATGAATACACGTTAACACACAAGATTCATTCAGGGGAGATATTTGACTGGGGGAGCAGAGATAACTGGTCTGGTGACCCCAGATAAAGTAGATCCAAGTACTTGCTACTTTTGTTTGGGTAAAGGACACCAGAAAAAGGAATGCCCAGTACTTGCAAAAACCAAGGGACTCCAACATGTTCAGTTTTCCAGGCCTGTTGCCCTTGCAGCTTCTCCCCACAAGGTTGCTACCGATGACGCTATAGCTGCGGTTAAACTCTATACTACCCCGTAACCAGTTGCTGCTGCGGTTTCTAACTACGGACCAGCCCTGCAAGAGGTGAAACCTCGCCCCTCCCAGTTGGCAGATGAAATTGATCCAGGGTATGCCCCTTTCATACGAGAGGGTTATGTGTCTTTACAAGGAAGTGAAAAAAAATTCCTTTTTAAGATACTGAGAGACACAGGTGCTATCGATTCATACATAACTGAGGGTGTTCTTCCATTTTCCTCGGTTACTGACACTGGAAGTTGTGTATTGTTCAAGGGAATTTGGATGCAGTTGTTGTCTGCTCCAAAGCATCGGTTGGTGTTGTTCTGTGATTTACGGCAGGGTGAGGTTGCCATGGGAGTCCGGCCATCTTTGCCTGTTCCGGGAGTGGCAGTCATCCTCGGAAATGACTCGGCTGGCGGCAGAGTGTGGCCTGATGTGCCTCTTTCACCAGTGGTGTCCTCTAAGCCAGTGAGGGGCGAGCTTGCTGACCCTGAGAAGAAGCTGACAAAGGTAGTTCCAGCTTGTGCAGTAACACGAGCCCAGACCTATAAAGCACAAGATAAAAAAAAGTCATTTCTGAGAATATTGTTTTGGCGCTCCCTGTTGTTCCATTGTCTGTCTCTCGTAGTGAATTGGCAAAGAAGCAGCAGGAGGATCCAACTTTGCAGGAGCTTTTGTCCCAGGTTCACCCCAGTTTACCAGTACCACTGAGGAAAGTCATCACCAAAGAGTCCGGCGTGCAGGTGAATGTCAAAGTGGATAAAACTGTGCAGTGCTCGCTGGGTCCTAAAACGCTGTTCTGCTCAGAGGGAGTGCCCCTGTCAAAGTCCCCCAAGAGCCCGGGGCTGGTTAAAGCAGAGGGGAAGGCCCCGTACTGCACTACACCGGTGAGCCACATGCGCTTCCTGCGGCCTGTGTCAATCTACTCCCCCGTGTTTGACCGCAGAATCTCCAGGAAGAAACTCAGCTATGCGGATGAAAGTGAAGGAGGAGCCGACGAATCCGTGGATCACGTTGAGTCAGGGCATGAATGTGAGAAGGGTGACAGTGGCGAAGAGGACAACGGGAAGGACTTCAAGACAAATTTCCACAGGTCTACAAAGGGTTCCAGCTTTCAGTTCCTGGAGCAGAGGTATGGTTTTTTCCACTGCAAGAAATGCAACATCCGGTGGGAGAGTGCGTATGTTTGGTGCATCTCTGAAACCAGTAAGGTGTACTACAAGCAGCTCTGCCGGAAGTGTCAGGTTGGGTTTAACCCCTACAGGGTGGAGCCCATCCTCTGCAATGACTGCTCTCAGACTACCTGCAACTGTGAGAAGAAGCTGCGGCACATTAACATGAAGAGGCCTCACCGCAAGGACCGGTGTTGTCGCTGAAAGGGCTCGAGGTTATCCTGCAACGCCACCTACAGCTTCAAATACCTCGTCTGAGCTGCCCTGCATGTTCGCTCGGGTTTGGAAGCTCCCATTCCTCAGCAGACATTCAGTACATACCACAAATGGAAGTTGACTCTCGTAACGGACTTTAAGATCTTTATATATTCTCCTACCAGCGAGTAGATGGAGATCTTTTGGTGGTTTATTTGAAGCAATCTCAAAAAATCTTTGTTTCCCCTAATTATCCTGGAGCTTAACTTAAACATAAACTATTTTTGTAAGGAAAAATTAAATAAATGTATGTTTTATGTAGTAGCTGTAAGTATAAGCTCTGTTATTTGTTTGGATGTTTCAGTGTCTTGGGGACACTTCTTTTATGGGGGGGGGGGGGTGTGACAACCCTGTGGTTGTCCACCAGTTGGTGCTGCTGTAACCTGTGTGTTTGTTGTAATCAGCAGTGATGGGACCCACCTGTGGCGCTGATTCCAGGATATAAGAGGGCTGCAGAACAGGCTCTCGCTCTCTCTCAGCTGCCCTGCTCGGTGCAGCAGGACACCGCTCCTTTGTTCTGTTTTATTGTTGTTTGTAACCACTGTGTTGCATAAAATAAATGATTGTTTTGGGCAACTCCGGTGTGGAACTGTTGTCCTTATGTTACAAGCAGAGCCAGCTTGTAACATATGGCTCTGCTTGTAACATACAAGTTTGGTGATTCCTCGATTATCGCTCCTCCATTATCGCTCCTCGATCCTCCGGCAGAAATAAGCGTCATGGGACGGTGCTCAAGATGGCGCAGACAAATCAACTTCCGGTGATACAGAGGAGCGAGGAAATGAAAATAATCGACCTGAGAAGGACCCACGGAGTTAGCAGGACTCCCAACGGAACCCCCAACGGAACAGGACATTGGGTTGGCAGGACCCCCGGCAGAACAGTAGTCGGCTGGACCTCCAACGGCACAGGACATGGAGTTGGCAGGACCCCCGACGAAACAGGTGTCGGCTGGACCTCCAACGGCACAGGACATAGGGTTGGCAGGACCCCCGGCAGAACAGTAGTCGGTGGGGCCTCCAACGGCACAGGACATAGGGTTGGCAGGACCCCCGGCAGCAGAGTAGTCGGCAAGGCCTCCAACGGCAAAGGACATAGGGTTGGCAGGACCCCCGGCAGAAGAGTAGTCGGCGGGACCTCCAATGGCACAGGACATAGGTGTGGGAATCTGACGTCATTGTCACCTGACGGTGTCCCCTGATGCGGTCACATGACCGGTGACCGGGTAAACAGGAAGCCATAAAAAGTTTGCCGTCAGTTCAAGAAAGTCTCTCTTGGCTGCCTGTCACTGGTCTTCTCCCTCTCACAAAGGTAGGAATAACAGTTTTAAGGTGGTTTTATGGTCTTTTTAAATTAACTTATGCAAGTGGCTCATTTAGTTTGGTTTTATTAGGGTGAGTGCAAGACGAGATTTTACCATTGACGGAGGGAAACTCTCCCGACAGGCACAAGACCGGGTCTGTTATGAGTAATTTGCTTTTAAATGGCGTTTTTAAACCGACATTTTTAATTGTGTTTTAAGCAACTTATTTATGTGTTTTACAGAGCTTAATGTACACAACCGGCCCAGCTACCCCTGATATTAAGTGACCATTTCCCCGGCAGGATTAAGCTGAGTTGGAAATCTACTCTGTGGAAGTATGCCTTGTTTTTAACTCTTTCATTTTATATTGAGTTGGTGAATGAGGCTGGCAACTAACATGTTATGTTGTTTCCTTTTCAAAAGGACCAGGCCAGCCACTGTCCTATAGTGTTTCTTGTGTATTTTCTTGTTCATTTTCTTCATGTGCAGTGTATGGCAGTATAGTCATTTTATTGTTTGTTTCGTAGGTTGCGCTCCTCTGCGGCGTAGGCATGGGCCCGGGTGGAACGCTGCGTGCCTTCAGTGTAGGGACTGCACGGTGTGACACTTTCTTTTCTATATGCTAAATATCTCACTGTTATTATTTTATAGAGATTGTGGTTTAAATATTGCATGCTTATGTTGTTTTGGTGTGTGGCTTTTCTTGTTTTTGTCCCTCGCGATTAGCAGGCACTGCGGACCGGGCCTGCCCAGCGGAGGAGGGTAAATTATATACGTGTTGAATTGTATTTGCCATTTTTACACTTTACATGAATTAACATTTTAAACAGTTTCCAACACTTGTTAAATAAAGCTGTGTTATGTTTTTGGAATTCATGCCTCTGTCATAATTGAACCCATTAAGGGAAGCTTTAAAATCGATCCACGACTTACATTTAGGGTCCACGGGTTCCTCCTGCCCCTTAGCAGGAGGTGGCGTTGTCATCAGTGACTAGCTTTACATATGGTAACCTCAGTCACGGTTACCACATAGGGTTGGCAGGACCCCAGGCAAAAAAGTAGTCGGCGGGACCCCCAACGGGACAGGACATAGGGTTGGCAGGAACCCCGGCAGAAGAAAAGTCGGCGGAACCTCCAACGGACCAGGACATTGGGTAGGGAATTGAGAGGGGACTCGAGAGGGGACTCGAGAGGGAACTCGAGAGGGAACTCGAGAGGAGACTTGAGAGGGAACTTGAGTGATGACTTGAAAGAGGACTCCAGAGGGGACTTGAGAGGGAAGTCGAGAAGAGACTCGAGAGGGGACCTGAGAAGGAACTTGAGAGGGGACTTGAGAGGAGACTTGAGAGGGGACTTGAGAGGGGACTCGAGAAGGGACTCGAGAGGGGACTTGAGAAGTGACTCGAGAGGGGACTTGAGAGGGGACTCGAGAAGGGACTTGAGAGGGGATTTGAGAGGGCAGTTGAGAGGAGATTTGAAAAAAAACGTTGATGAAGCTCATCCATTTAGTAATGTAGAAAGAAGACAAGGACGACTATTGCGGTAAGCATGTTGTAACTTCCGATTGTTGTTGTCATCTCCGGGTATCCCGTGTGCCTGTTCCGTTGCTGATAGCTTATTATCTTAACTTAATCGATCGTTTTAAAACTCTTGATCACGGCAACTGCCTGACGTTGTAATCAGGATTGGGTTGTAACGGAATACATGTAACGGCGTTAGGTAATCAGAATACAAAAATCAAGTAACTGTATTCAGCTCGCGTTACATTTGAAAAACGAGTTATCTGATTACAGTTACTTTCGTAAACCTGAAGTGAATACATTTTGGATTACTTATTGGAATTATTGATGGAAATATTTCCTCACAACATTTAATATTCATTATTAAAGGTACAGCCGAATCATCACAGCGCACAAACACTTTTACCGCCGCAGATGGACCAAAAAAGGGAGCGGGGAAAAAAAGGGGCGGGGCCGCTCAGTGAAACAATAACAACGAAACATGGAGGAACAAAAGTCTGCGTTTAAGTCGTGTGTGTGGTTAAAACACATCAAGACACGTAACTGTATTTGGATTACTTTCAGAGCCATGTATTCAGTAATCAGTAACTGATTACATTTACAAAGTAACCCTCCCAACCCTGGTTGTAATCACACGTTACTACAGCTTAAGCACTCACAACTCTCCTTCTCTTAGCGACTGTAACTCCACAATTGCCTACACTCTTTTCGGGTTTGCTAACGGTAGCTACTTTAGCTTGATAGCTAGCCATGGCTCTTTCCCCACCCTCGGGTGCTATTTCCTGCTCTCACTGTCTCATGTTTGGTTACTTCCCTACCTCCTTTACTGGTACGATACATGTGTTAAATGTAGTATGGTTGGAGGCGGGAATCATAGCCATAGAAGCCCGGCTAAAGGTAGCTCCTATTAGCCGTCCCCCGACAACTCCCGAGCAGCAGGGAGACTGGGTGACTGTTCAGAAGGGGCATAACGCGAAACCCGCAGGTCCCCACCAACCCGTTCACGTATCTAACAGATATTCCCCACTCAGCGAGACACCCGCTGAGAAGCCAACTCTGGTTATTGGTAGCTCTATTATGAGACACGTGAATTTAGAGACCGAAGCCTCCACAGTCACATGCATTCCGGGGGCCAGAGCGGGCGACGTTGAGGCTTAAACTGCTGGCTAAAAATAAACGTAAATACAGTAGGATTGTTATTCACGTCGGTGGTAATGATGTTCGTTTACGCCAATCAGAATGCACCAAACTTAATGTGGAGTCGGTGTGTAGTTATGCTAACACTGTAATCTTCTCTGGCCCCCTCCCCAATCTGATCAATGATGACATGTATAGCCGCATGTCATAATTTCAGCGCTGGTTGTCTTGGTGGTGCCCAGCAAACAATGTGGGCTTCGTAAATAATTGGACAGCCTTCTGGGGAAAACCTGGTCTGATTAAGAGAGACGGCATTCATCCTACTTTGGAAGGTGTAAATCTAATTTCGGCAAACATTTCAGGGCTTTGTGGACTTAATCCATGACAAACTGGTGTACCGTGCACCAGGTCCTTATTCAGAATTCTTGTTTTTTTAGTCTTGTTTTTTGAGTTTATCAACTTTGGTACTTAAAACAGATAAAGTAATTATTGTAGGTGACTTTAATATTCATGTTGACGATGATAAAAATAGCCTTACTGTTGCATTTAACTCTATATTAGATTCTGTTGGTTTCTGTCAGAGTGTAAATACACCAACCCACTGCTATAATCACACTCTCGACCTTGTTCTGACATATGGTATTGAAATTGAGCAACTATTAGTTGAACCGCATAATCCTGCTTTATCCGACCATTTCTTAGTAACTTTTGAAGTACTGTTACTAGACTACAAAGCATTAGTCAAAAGCTCCTGCAGCAGAAACCTATCTGTTAGTGCTATAGCCACATTTAAGGAAGAGATTCCACCAATACTTAACTCGATAGCATGTCTGCATGTAAGGGAGGAAACTTATACAAAATGTACACCACCCCAAATTGTTCATGTTGTTGATAGTGCTACAGATGCGCTGCGAATACAATTAGACTCTGTTGCTCCTTTGAAATAGAAGAAGATAAAACAACATAGATTAGCTCCATGGCATAATGCCGAAACCCGCAAAAGTCGAGACAACTTGAAAGGATATGGCGTTCCACTAAACTTGAAGAATCTCGTTTAATTTGGCATATTACTCTCAATGAATATAAGAAAGCACTGCGTAAAGCGAGAGCAGCCTACTACTCTTCATTAATAGATGAGAATAAGAATAATGCAAGATTTATTTTCAGCACTGTAGCCAGGCTGACAGAAAGCCACAGCTCGATTGAGCCTTCTATTCTCATAGCACTCAGTAGTAATGATTTTATCTGCTTTTTTAACGATAAAATTGTTACTCTTAGAAACAAAAATAATGACCTATTGCCTTTGACCAGTTATCAACAGCTCCCGGAAACGTAAGTTCTAATATTACACTAAATAGTAAACTAGAATGCTTTTCAGCCATAAACCTTGAACAATTAAATTCAATGATTCTCTCTTCTAAACCATCAACGTGTATGTTTGACCCAATTCCAACTAAGCTGTTGAAGGAAGTTTTTCCATTAATTAGCACTTCTTTATTAAATATTATGAATATGTCTTTATTATCAGGCTATGTTCCACAATCATTCAAAGTAGCAATGATAAAACCGCTTCTTAAAAAATATAGACCTATTTCTAATCTTCCGTTCCTCTCAAATATTCTTGAGAAAGCAGTTGCAAAACAGCTGTGTGAATACTTAAAAAAACAATGATTTATTTGAAGATTTTCAGTCTGGCTTTAGAACACATCATAGCACAGAGACAGCTCTGGTTAAAGTCACAAATGACATTCTACTAGCCTCTGACAAGGGACTTGTCTCTATTCTTGTTTTGCTCGATCTCAGTGCTGCATTTGACACTATCGACCATGATATCCTATTGCAAAGACTAGAGTACTTAGTTGGCATAAAGCAGTGTTTCTCAAACTTTTTCATACCAAGGACCACTTAACCAATAAAAAAACACTCGCGGACCACCTAACTGGGCTATATCATGCAATCGAAAGTGAAACTTAAAGGAGACCTATCATGCTATATTTAAATGATATAGTGTATGACCATACCTATATAAGGTATATTTATACATTTTATTTTTCAAAATACCAAACTGATCATTTTTTAGCCATGCCTCGTTTCGCTCATTTTCGCTCTTTTCCAAGCCTGTCTTTGAAAATTCTGAGCAGCAGCTGACCACGCCCCCCTGCAGAAGAGCGAGGCATGAGCCGGCGAGAGTCACGTTACCATGCTTGCTGTGATTACGAGTGTGGAATAAACATGTCATCTCAGAGCAATGCATGTGTTAAAGCATATTATCAATTTGATCCAGAGACTGACCCTGAAGCAGTGGAGGTGCAAACATCTCGGTTGCAGCAGGACGTTTCTGAATGGTTAGTTGACAAGCTGTTGTCCCTATTTATTTTACTCTGTTACGATGCTTACTACTTATTCCGTTCATATTTTGGCTAATTAGCAAGAATGCAATGTGTACAGTTTATAACTTAGAGCTTGTAACGCAAAAACAGCAATACATATATATATTTATAGAGAGACATTCATATTTTCAGCATATATACAATGGCCTCATTGCGTTTATTAATAGTTTACAGTCCTTTTCTTCCAACATCGTGCAACAACCGTTGGAAAGTTCAATAACTTAGGGTGATAAAAAGTATAACTCCAACAACACCTCAGTTGTCAGCGATGTGTGTAGTTTCATGTGTTTTTAAAAGCTCAGTTATTGACTTCTTTCTACAGGTGTACATGTGCAAATTGCGCCACGATGCCTTCTGAACGGAGAATGTGTGCTGCATGGAGATACCACAGGTAACATTTTTGATAGCTTCACTAAGTTGTCTGTTTAGAGAATACATTTTTCACATGTCATTGAATATATGTTTATCACACTAGGTGTCAAGATGGATGCAGGAACTTGAGGACTCTGTAACCTGTGGTGGACCATCCTGGATTGGAGCCTGTGTTCCTGAATGTGTTCTCCCTGCAGAATGCATTGAATATTTACAGAGCTCAACATGGTGGACTACAGTTGAGGCAAATAGAGCAGTGAGTGGTTTGTTTGTTTTGACTGAAATTGTAAAACGAATGCCAATATTGTTCATGGAAATAAATACTGGTGTATATGGCTTTATGCAATCTTTCATTCTGTCATTGTACATGTACTATTATATACTACACAGCAATGGCATAACACACCCATGTGTACGACAAAAAAAGTCCACACACAACCTTATGCTTTTGAAATCAGAATATTCTTTACCCATCCAAACATGAATAATCACGACACATTTGATATCAACTCGGAACTTTATTGTCAAAATCAACGGTTCTTTGAACCCATTAAAAAAAAAACTAAATGTACTTGTATTTTGTATAAATGACACTAAATATTTTTTTTTAATGATTTCAGGCGTCACAGGTATCTAGCCTACAGAAGCTTTGTGAGCTGGTGCTGGGGCTTCCTTGGATGCAGGATCAGAGTGGTGATTCCGGCCTGCGTTGTCCTCAGGGAGGCAGGAGTTTCCTGATCCGCGAAATGTCTATGTTGGGTTCAGACAGTCAAATTGAACCGTGTAGCATACCCGGCGATGACCTCCTCCCTGTCAGGTCGCTCATAATGGTGCAGGGTCCACAAAGACTTGGTCGAAGATGAGGTCCATCAAGTTGGCCACGTAGCCTGTGCAATGTTAAAAAAAGCACAACAAAAAATGTGGTTTAGATTAGTATATGCATGTAAAAAACTGAAAGTTCTTTCTAATTTTTTTATTTTATATTTATAATAGTATAATAAATATTTTTAAACACTTACGGAATGTGGGGTCAGTCTTTACTGGTTTTGCTCTGCATTCTCCCTTCCTGGCCTTTGGGAACTGCAGTTTATACAGAGGGTTTCCTTTCCAGTGGATGTAGTGGCTTGTGCACGCTCAGCGTTTTCATTGTAGTGCAGGGCTGCCAGGTACAGTCTTTCATTTCCGCCATGATAAAAACAAATGTAAATAATAGCAAAGGATGTACAAATTGTCACTAATTAGTAAGTATGTGAGGTGCTGGCCTGTAAAGAAGAAAACATAGTTAGAACAAAATCATCTCAATTTAGTATTCAGGATGAGAAAATACTATTTGGATAAATATAGTCTGAAATCCCAAAAGATGGGGCTTAAAACTCTCTATTTAGCAAAGCTCTTTGCTTAGCCTTTTCCAATCTGAGTTAGTTTTGAACCGTAACGTGCATGCTGTGTTTCTGACTCAATACAGATGATGTGTTGGAGAGGGGCTGAGCTCAGTAGACTGACTGTAATGAGTGCTAGCCACTAATTAGCCTGTTGCTAGAGGTAAGGCCTTGTCAACAACAACAGACCAACAGGGCTTTAGCTCCGTTTTACTCGTGGTGTGTGTCCCCCCTCGCATACATACACACAGTGTTGTATCCTAACACACCCCCATTTATATTCATGTGCACAAACAAGTAAACACACAAAAGCTTTTACATATAACGCTGGAAAAAACGGCACTTACCTACAGAAGATTACGTTTGTTATTATAACTTACTCAATATGATTTTAGAGGATACAAAATACTAATAAATAGGAGAATAAATACTTGTGTTATCGGCTAGGGCGTGGCTTTACAGCCTTCACACAGATCGCCATTATGGCAGTATGTCTGAACATGTTAGCAAATGCCTGATAATTAAAATAAAAGACAAAGCAAAGACTGCGGAGCGTACAAAATAAAATGTTACAAAAACATATAAACACCTAACCGATTACTATTTGGGTTTGAGGCGACATTGATACGGCGAAGCTACATGCTACATACTACAAGCTAGAGATAGCTTTATCAGGAAAAACACCGCTAAATAAAAACTTACAGCTTCAAAATTGGATGTGTCCTCACTGGCCTGATCCCGGATGGTTGGTATTGATCCCGGGTTTAGCATTAGTTTGGAGGCATATCCGTGTTGGACTTGAGAGAAGTTCATAAACATGTCCGTCGTAAAATGTTTGGAACACAGTCACACTAACAGAAATCTGCCGGGGTCTTCTGGCACATGTCCCTTGAAAATGAAGTCTAGCCACAGATTATTTTCATTTTCCACTGATGGCATTGCATGCAGTCCACTTTCTCGAGTCTTGCAGCCAACAACAGCACAACGTTTAACTGGCTTAGACATCCTGGCAAGAGCAGGCAAAAACACAGATGTGACTGGGGTTGATTTAGCCTGCCGATAGCCTATATGCGAATGAGAGGTTTGGCAATGCACGTGGCCGTGGCTCATTCCCCTGATAGGTGGAGAGTTGACCAATAAGCGGAGCACGTCTTTATGACGTAGAAAATATTTGAAATCTGGATCCGTTTTTTTCAGATCCGTTGCAGCCCCTTTTTTAGAGATTTGGCTAAGGAGGAAAATAGAGAGGGTTGTGTTTTGTGACACTTGGTGAGTTCCCTGGAACACCGGGGACACATATTCATGTATAAAAGACGTACAAAGGTGCATTTTGTATGATAGGTCCCCTTTAAGCTTGTTCCATTGCAAAGCTATTGCGAAAATAAATGTATTTATTTCAAATGTGAAATTTTAACAATATACTCACGGACCACTAGGGGGCGCTCACGGACCACCAATGGTCCGCGGACCACACTTTGAGAAGCACTGGCATAAACGGAACTGCTTTAGGCTGGTTTAGGTCCTATCTATCTGAACGCTCTCAGTTTGTACGTGTCAACGATGAATCTTCCACGCAAACCAAAGTTAGCCATGGAGTGCCACCAGGGGCGGGGCTTCAGGGGGGGCTGTAGGGGCAGGGCTCCCCGGGCCCGGGACGGTCGGGACCCAATGGGGGCTCGTCGCCGAGGCAGCAGGCTCCGCCCCCGAGATATTCGCCGGCGGGCCCTGCTGCCTCGCACCACTGAGTGCACTGACGTTCGTGGTCATATTAGGTATAAAGCATTGTAGCCTATAATATGAGTTGAACTTGTGCTGCTATTTTCACACTCACATTTAACATTAAAACATGAAAAATTCTATTCTATTCTTCTATTGTCTCCAAATGTATTTTGGGTAAAATCGTCATCAACAGCCGTCCATCAACATCATACGTAAATGAACATCAACGTCATCATCAATCACTTGTCATTCAACAGAGCACTGCCTAAGCATGAGCCGTTATAAACACAAAAGTGGAGCTACAATACGCAAAGAAAAAGATAAAAAGGAGGACCAAGGAAAAGCCAAATTGTCCAAGCTAGATGGCTATTTTTTTCGCCCTACTCCTCCTCCTGCGGGAGATGAACCTGAAGTTGTTGCCACTGCCAGCCGTGTTTCATCCCCGAGCCCCAGCCCGCCAACAACGTTAGTGGGGGTTAGCCAGATTTACAGGTAGGCTACAATCACGGGGACACACTGTCAACAAGAAAATGTGAGTTTGTGGTAAATGTTGATATCATATGGTTGTTGTTACTTCGTGTAGCTTATTTCCTTTTCTGTCTCTCGGCTGTAGTGATGATGATAATAGGGACGACTCAGCAGCTGCTAGCTGCTCGTCTAGAGGAGAGCCAGGCCTGACGCTTGACCAGCCGCACCCCTCCCCCTCCGGCTCCTTACCTGCTGCGCCGCAAGGTGAAGAAGTACCGGACACTGGGAATGAAAGCAGCAACAGGTCTCCTCCTCACGCTACGCCTACGGGTGAAACTCAGACCACGGATCATGATGTGTCCTGAAATTATCCTCTGGAGCGTTTTCCGACTGATCGGGCAAACTATTTTGAAAACATTGATAACAAAAGATATATCCTTAAAATGGGCCCATGCAAACCCAAAGGTCCATTTCCCAAAGACAAGGATAACCGTTGCTTTTCAGAAAGCTATTACACCTCCACCACTAAAGTTGGGATGAAATTTCCACGCAGCTGGATGTGCTATTCCCCAAAATTGGACTGCTGCTACTGTGAGCCTTGCTGGCTTTTTGCAACAATGCATGGGTAAACGGAATAAAAGACTGGAAACATCTTTCTACTAAAATTGAGAGGCATGAATCCACTCAAATACACCTTGGTGCATGCGTAGTATATGAGCAGTGGATAACCAACGGCACAATAGACGCTGACATGGAGAGGAATGTGCGTAATGCCGCCCAATTTTGGAGACAGGTCGTGGAGCGCATTGTTAATGTAACTCTCACTCTAGCTTCAAGCAACTTGGCATTCAGGGGCCATCGAGATGTTCTAGGTCAGGGAAAAGCTGGCAACTTTTTGTCAATAATAGAATTATTGGCTCGCTACGACCCTGTTTTGAAAGAGCTAATCAACCGACCAGAAGGGTCAGTGAAATACCTCAGTCACCAGATTCAAGATGAGATTATTTACATATTATCTCAACGTGTGAAAGCTGACATCATTGATGAAATAAACAAAGCCCCATTTTATTCCGTCATCATGGACACAACGCAAGATGTGTCAAAGATAGACCAGTTGAGTCAGGTTTACCGTTACATAACTGTTGTTAAGAACAACATGGATATTGCAACAGATATACAGATCAATGAAGTCTTTTTGGGTTTTGAAGTGACTGAAGGTTCATCAGCTTCAGAGCTTGAAAACAAAATCCTTGATTCTATAGAGAAAAACGGATTAGATCTGTCTCAATGTCGCGGACAGGGCTATGATGGGGCGGCTAATATGAGTGGTGTGTATTCAGGCGTGCAAGCAAGAATAGCCGAGAAGGAGCCCCTTGCCCACTATGTTCATTGCGCTGCTCATAATCTCAACCTAGCACTCAACGACTCTGTTAAAAATGTCCCTGGAGTGAAGCAGTTCTATGACCTGTAGAGACGCTCTACAACTTTTTTAGTGACAGTATCAAATGATGGGCATTGCTCAGTGAGTTAATGACGCCAGAGAGCAGAACTATCACATTAAAACGCTTATGTCCCACTCGCTGGTCATCTCGCCATGATGCGCTTGTTGCGTTAAGGCACAGATATGGAGACATTATAAAAGCCCTCGTCAAAATATCCCTTACCAGTGACAACAAGGATGAGTGCAATGAAGCAAGTGCACTCAAGAATGCCATAAGCAAATTTCGCTTTCTATTTTTGGTCAACATGCAGACCAAGATTTTGGAAAGCATAAATTGTGCTTCACAGTTACTGCAAGCAAAAGACGCGGATATTCTCAAAGCATCTACTCTACTGCAAAATGCCATCAGTGTTTTGGTGGAGTATAGGGGACAATTTGATGAGGCGAAGTCTGCCACTCTTGCCCTGGCTACTAAATGGGGAAGTCAAACACAGTTTGAAACAACCAGGGCCAGGAAAGTTAAGAGACACTTTGATGAACTTTCTGAAGACAGCCGCCTCACTGACGCAGAGAGCAACTTTCGGGTGACCGTTTTCAATGCATGTCTCGATATAATCATCCAGCAACTGTCCCAAAGATTCACCAGCTTAAATGCAACTGTGAACATGTTTGAGGCAATTCACCCCAACACACTACTGCAAGCAAAGGATGAGGATTTACACCAAGCTGCCCAGCGGCTTAGAGAGCACTACAGTCGGGACATCGCCGCCATCTTCCCTGGCCAGCTGCTTTCTTTCAGAACCTGTTTCAGGGACCAAATACAAAAACTAAAATCTGTCGCGGATCTGGTAAAAATGCTCATTGTTTACAACCCAGCAGTAACATCTACATTCAGTGAGGTTTGCACAGCCTTCATCTTATTTCTGACTCTTCCTGTCACCGTGGCAACCGCCGAGCGCTCTTTCTCCAAATTAAAACTCATCAAAAACTATTTGAGGAGCACGATGGGACAGGAGAGACTGAGTGGACTGGCCTTGCTGTCCATCGAAAGTGACCGAGCCAAGAAATTGGACATACAGCGGATTGTGGACGAGTTCGCGGAGCGCAAGGCTCACCGAGTACCCTTCAAGTAGTGGTGAGTACACTTCAAATTTAATTTGTACAGTAGCCTACTTGTACGTGAATGTATGGGCCGCCGTGCCAATGTTATACTGCTCTGCTCTCATGGTGGCTGCTGGCTGTCCATGGTGAATGGTGTGTCAGAAATGTAGTCATTTTATTAGGCTATGTTTTCGTTGTCCTTGTGGTTTGTTGGACTTTATGTCATGTTATATCATTATTATCTCTGATATATATTTCGTTTCGTTTCGTTTCTTTGTAGAAACAAAATCTTAAATATTACACCTTTTCTTTAGTTACTTTTCTTTCAAACATTGTTTTAAATTGTAATCTTACTGACTGAGCGACTTTTTACGCACGAGCGTCAGATTACCACCCCGGACTCACGATATTTTTGTCAAGCTTTATTGGGGTGGCTCCGCCCTTCGGCCCGGGTCTGATATGTGCCGCCAGTGAGTGCCACAGGCCTCAGTGCTCGGACCTATTTTGTTCACATTATATATGCTTCCGTTAGGCAATATTATAAGGAATCATTCTGTAAACTTTCATTGTTATGCGGATGATACTCAACTATATTTATCAATCAAGCCTGATGAAATTAATCATCTAAATAAAATTGAAAACTGCCTCAAGGACTTATAAACGTGGATGACCTTAAATGTTTTGATGTTAAACACGACCAAAACTGAAGTTATTGTACTTGACCCGAATAATCTACGAAACAAATTATCTAAAGATATACTAACTGTGGATGGCATTGATTTGGCCTCCAGTGAGACTTTAAGGAATCTTGGTGTTATATTTGATCAGGATTTATCCTTTAACGCCCACATAAAATCAATTTCAAGGACCGCCTACTTCCATCTACGTAACATTGCAAAAATCAGGCATACAGTATCTTGCCTCAAAACGATGCAGAGAAACTAGTCCATGCAATTGTTACTTCAAGGCTGGATTATTGTAACTCCTTATTATCAGGGTGTACCAAGAAGTCAGTCAAGTCGCTTCAGCTGATTCAAAATGCTGCAGCTCGTGTACTAACCAGAGTTAGGAAAAGGGACCACATTACTCCTGTTCTGGCTGCCTTACACTGGCTCCCTATAGAACACAGGATATAATTTAAAATTCTTCTTCTCGCCTACAAAGCCCTTAATGGGCAGGCGCCATCTTACCTTAAATAACTCATGATACCCTACTGTCCTACTAGGGCATTGCGTTCCAAGAATGCAGGGTTGTTGGTTGTTCCTAGGCTAGAGTCTCTAAAAGTACAATGGGAGCCAGAGCTTTTCTTATCAAGCTCCACATTTGTGGAATCAGCTTCCAGTTTGTGTTCGGGCGGCAGACACCCTATCCGTTTTTAAGAGTGCGCTTAAGACCTTCCTTTTTGATAAAGCTTATAGTTAGGGCTGATTAGATTCAGCCCCTAGTTTTGCTGATATAGGCTTAGTTTGTCGGGGGACATCTTACTTCTTCCTTCTCTCTGTTTATACCTGTGTACTCTCATGTTCCGATTAACCCAGCTTCCCCAAATTTCTTTCTTTTTGGTGTCTATATACGCCGGGATCCGGAGTCATGGATGATCCTGCGGTCCTGTGTCCTGGATCGCGAGCCCTGGATCTTGAATCGTGGCTGTGGTCCTGGATCATAAGTCCTGGATGGATATCCTCGTGGATTCATCTTCCTACAGTATATACACACATGCATTTCCAAACATTTGGACTACCTATGTTGCAAATGTATTATCTTTTCAATTTACACATAGCATCTATTGCACGTCTGTCCGTCCTGGGAGAGGGATCCCTCCTCTGTTGCTCTCCCTGAGGTTTCTCCCATTTTTCCCTTTAAACTGTGGGTTTTCTCCGGAAGTTTTTCCTTGTACGATGTGAGGGTCTAAGGACAGAGGGTGTCGTATTGTCATACTGATATTTTGTACAAACTGTGAAGTCCACTGAGACAAATGTAACATGTGATATTGGGCTATATAAATAAACATTGATTGATTGAGACGGTCGGTACGCCGACAGAACACCGGGGGCTGGAGTCGGCCGGTACGTCGACAGGACACGGGGAGCTGGTGTCGGCCGGAGAGCCAACAGGAGACGAGGGGCTGGAGTCGGCCGGTACGCCGACAGGACACGGGGAGCTTGCGAACACAATCGGGTAATCAGACAGGAGGGAACACAGACAGAAGGCAACAGGCAAGACAGGGGGTGAACACTCTTCAAAATAAAACAGGAAACCAAAGACAGAAAAAGACAAGACAAGACAAAAGAAAACACAGACAGATCGTGACAAATACTGAGCTAATTTCATGGATCATGAATGTGACGTGACTAAAATGGATTATATACAACTTCCACTTCTTCAGATGGTATGAAATATATAGTTTTTGCTACTAGCTACATGTGTCCATCACAGTGGACCACGACTCATTCCTTAGCTCCAGAGTAATCCTCTGACATTGCCTTACATGAAAATACTTTACAATGTGTTCCATGCAGTGAGGTATTCAGATTTGAAACTTTGGGGAATCAAAAGTATTTCAATTGACCTGTCAGTGGTCTGTTTTGGGTGCTGGATACTGGAATTGGTATCAATACTATTTATTATTTGATGTAATGGAGCCTCCCAGCAAAAGCATTTAAAACAATTTGTAGTGTCCCGTCAATTATGTTAAGTTTTGTCATGTTTGTGTTCGTCGTGTTCATGTTAGTTTAGTTTATGTTCCACTTCCTGTTTTATTTTGTACTCACCTTGTCTCATTCCAGGTCCCTTTACTTCCTGCTCTGGTTACTTTTCCCGCCATCGTCAGTTTCCATCTGTGCCATGCACTTACCTCATGTATATATTGTCCTGTCTCCCCTTGTTAGTTGTCGGTTCGTCTTGTTAATTGTCCCAAGAAGCCAGATCTAAGCCATTGCTTAAAGAGATTCAGTGTTTTGCCTTTTTCCCTCCATGAGAGCGCTTTACTTTTGTCAGTTTGTTATTTCCTCTAAAAGAGTGATTTTGTTTTTTGCAAGTAAAGATTATTTTTCTTCAAACCTTTTTTGTCTCTGGGTTGTGCATTTGAGTCCTCCAAGCTATTGAGTCAAGGTTCCTAACACAATTGGATTTGACAGCAGTGTGACAGCTTTCATGAATCTTCAGATTATTTTGTGGCAGATCTATTTGTGCATCTCAGGAGAGAAGGCAGTGCTCTTGTTTGATAAATAATATCATAAAGGAAGTTTTATTATTTTCTGACACATTTTTTGAAATTGTGTGTTGTATTGATCCAGCAGACAAACTGTATGTAAAGGTCTTAATACTCAATTATTATCTTATATGTTCTATATGAAATTAATCATAAGGTAACATTAAAAAACCCACAAACAAGCCAATTACAAACCATTTCTCGTGGTTTGTACATTCATTGATTTTATTTCACATTTGATTACTGTAGCCAGAATTAGCTACTGCACCACCTCTTTAATAAAGCCAATAAACAAAGACTTCCACAGGATTTATGGGCGCACTTTGGCAGCACCCTGCCAGGAGAGGAATTGATCTCGCCCTTAAGTGAAGGCATAAACATGCACCAACGCCACTTAGCTTGTCACAGGCTCGAGATATACTACACATTTAAGGCTAAAAAACAATACACATCCAGTGAATGCCTTCATAATTATAGGAGCTCTAGTGGGAGAAAACCCGAGCTTTTAGAGAGATCCATCTGTGATTTGTCACTGAGGATTGCTGATGTCTCTCTTCAAAGGATAGTATGTCTAATGAGGACTCGCGCTTTGAAGTCTGTCCTCATGAAGCTTTCTGCTTTGTTTGCTTTTGTTTGGATTTTTTCAGACGAGATGAATTGCTTGGCCATTAACATTAAAAAGAAACAAAGGGGAACCTTACATCATGGCTGGATGATTGGCTTTGATTGTTATGGTTTGGTAATGTAATAACCCTTTACAGTTACATAGTGTGGTTAATGGAGGACGGCGGCCCCGTTATGCAACACAATAAGACGAAGCACCTTGAAAGCAGATACGTGGCGGCTCCTCTGTTTTGTTTTTCTTCAGGGAAAATGTTGCCGACAAATCATTTTAATATTGCATCAATTTATCATTGTTATTCAGCAAAAATGAACACTCGTTATTCTGATTGAATTTACACCGCAACACTCTCTCTTCCATTATAAATTACATTAGCAAGCTGACACAGGATATGTTTTTTTGCTGGGTCCTTTCCCACAGCTGTTCCCAGGCTCTCATCATCTCCACTGACCTGGATCATTACCTCAGTCAGCCCTCACAGTGCTATCGGTTAAATATTTCAATGCAAACTGTGGCCGGGGAGGGTAAATTGCTCTGACACACAAAGTCATGTGTAAGGCTGCTGTCACCGATATGTGGTTGTAGTTTCATGTCTGTGTGGATCTGCTGGTAATAGGCAGATGTTATGGCATTTTAGAAATTATGAATTGGAGTTGTTACCTTTACAGTTAAATGTTGTGTGCATAATTTAAATGGATATAGTTATAATATGTATTCCTTGAAAAGCTTCAATTCATATTTAACTTTGATCACTTTAATTGTTACTTCAGTTTTGACAGGAAAATAAATCCAGCCTTGCAACTTAATCTACGATCAATCCACAGTACTCATTTCAGACATGTTTGTGTATATATACTGTATCTGTTTATTAGGTTTTGTAATTTATTTTGCTACATAACCCACATTTGCCCCTGCCTCTCTTTCTCTCTCCCACAGCCGCAAGAAGCTGGCATTAGACAATCATCTACCCAAAGTGGGTATTGAAAAAGACCAGAATACAAAAACAGAAATCTAGCTGCATGTAGAAAAACACAGAATCCATGATTGGCACATGATATACACGTAGCATATAGCCTAATCAAATACAAATAAAAAGGCCAGGTTCAGATTGTGTGCAGAATTTTAAGATCATCTGGCAAAATAAGACATTCAGCCTCATGTGATGTAATCCCCCTAGTCAAGCTGTTAAACAATAACAATAGGGCTAACCGACCCCCCTGAGAAAACTAAAACTGTGTGTTTGTATGCTGAACATTATGTCTACAATTATCTGGCCTCAGTGTTCCCAGCCACAGGAGTAGCACAAATAAGGTGTCCTTTTCTCAAAATTCCAAGTTAACCGTTCAGAAAAAATCAAATCTTCTCTATTTGTATTATAATACATTCTCTATCCATCTGCCGTGCGGAAGTGGTGACACATGTTGTCAAAATTCAGAGATGCAGAGGCATGTCCAACACATGTGGATCAGGTCTGCAGAGGCTTCATGCATCAGGAAACATGTTATAGTCTAGCATGGGTAGAACGCATGTGAGGCTCAACTTTAAGAATATTTCTGGTACATATTGAGGAGGTGTGAACTGAACCCAGCACAGTCTCCCACGTCCCGTCTGTCAGCTCTCCCCCAAATCCTGCTCCCAAGCCACTTTAGGGTTGTTAAGAGTTTTGGGCTTAATGTAATCCATTTAAATGTGTAGAGTTCAGATTATAGGCTCTTTTACATTGGGGTTCAAAAGTAGAATATAATCAGTTTCAGACTGCCTGGGAAATTCTGCATATTGCTTTTGTAAAAAATGCAAATAGAAAAATAGATGAGGGCCATGCAAATTAATTCTAACTGACGGGGAAATAATGTAGAGGTCCCTTTTGGTGAAGATTATATAATTTAACCTAGACAAATATTGAAAAAGTACTTTATCATATTAATGGGGGAAAAAATCCAGTTGTAAATGCAACATTTTAATACATTCTAGTATTGTTGAGGAATATGTTTTATAATTTCCTGATGCATCTAAAAATATCGAAATATTTAATATTAATATAAAAAATGTACACACACACACAAGCTTGTTCACTCGTTTTGGTGTTACTCACCCAGTTGTCTGTGGCTCTTGACATTTTTTTTATCAGCTTTATGTCGGTTTGGGATTGAAGTTGTAACATGTACAATAGAGAGCCTGACTATACAAACCTGAATGTGTATTTTCAAAATGTGTATTTTCAAAATATATATTTGCGGTTGCAATATGTAAAATGCAGGATTGAGTGCTATAGGGCTTGCCTCGTACTGTAGTCTGGATATTATTTATTGTTCTGTTGTTTTGTTGAAAAATAACTGGGATACGGGTTTAAAGGAAAGCGACCTAGTTATATGAATTGTTTTTCAAAATCTGTCTCTTGCTACTCTGCATATATTGTTACTCGACTATTACTCTGATACACACCCTAGGAATCTAGTCTGTTACAACCTTTTGTTCTCAAACTTGCAGGATTGGCCTGATTTTTTGCAAAGTTCCCCGATTTCAGCAAGTAAACTGATGAAAACATAAGACCCAATTGGTGTTGCAACATAATTGTCATTTTAAGAGGTGTATTTTCGCCTTTTAGAAAGCTCTAATCCATTCACCCTCCCAGGTGTCAGGGGAGACTGAAGTATTCATGATGTTCCTGTCATTGTGCTGATGCTGAGACGTGGAGCATAATGAGAAGCTGTTCTACCTGGGGCTGCGAAGAGCATTTGATCAAAAGAGAACATCTCAAATACACACACACATCATTATCTGTTTTTTTTTTCCTCTGAAACTTATGCATGTGTGTATTTCCATGCTTAAGAAGTACTGTTTGTGGGTGAACTATTTACAGGAATGCACGTGAGCATACATGCGGGGCCATATACAGTATGTGTTCTCCCTATGGCAGGAAATGAAAGCCAAATAAGTGTTTATCTTCCTATGTGTGTCTATGAATGCCTGTTGGTGTGTGTGTGTGTGTGTGTGTGTGTGTGTGTGTGTGTGTGTGTGTGTGTGTGTGTGTGTGTGTGTGTGTGTGTGTGTGTGTGTGTGTGTGTGTGTGTGTATGTGTGTGTGTGTGTGTATGTGTGTGTGTGTGTGTGTGTGTCTAATTCCTGTTGGTATGTATGTGTCTTTGTGTATGTATACATGTGGGGATTCAGCTGCTGGGAGAGCAGTGTTTGGTGGGCAGCAAACTGTGAAATGTAATCTGGAAGTCGTAATTTCACAGCCTGGTATACCGAGCAGAAACATTTCTGGTTGCATCATTTAGGCGCTGGGATCCCCCCTTTCACCATGGTTACCACGGTAACCATCAGCATGCCAAAATACCATCAAAGCGATGTCCCCATCTGCAAGCACCCTGATATTGGTTTTACACACGGGATACAGATTTGCTGGTGTATCGGACCTACAGCAATTGCTTCTTTTTTTTTTCTTCTTCCTCCTGACTTTTTCTTCAATGATGGCAACAAATACTACAAAATCGGCCCAAAAATGTCCAGCTTATTGAGATATGGGAGTTCTTCAAATGGTTGCCCTATATTATCCATCTAAATGTATTTTATCTTTAGGCAAATTGTTTTCAATATAGGCTCAGTAACGTTCATAGAAAAGTAGGTGAACGCGGAGATATTCTCTCAGATATTTAATTGCCAATTTAAAAATAAAAAAACAGTGTGTGGAAATAACCGCCTCTCTTCACTTTTCCTCCAATGCACCTGTCTACAAGAAACTAAAGGTGTGCATCAGTATTGATTCTGTGTGTATATCTACCCCTTTTTCTCACGGTTTATTAATGAGGTTATTATAAGCACTGTTGCAAATTGATAGGCAGGACTGTTTGATGGCAGCATTCTGTCATGCTCGTGCTCCATCAGCTTGAGAAATTGGTACAACATTTTGGACATTAATGTTAAGTTAACACATTCTTTATCCTCATGGCACTTTGTGATCCACTGACTTTTCCTTTAGCTCCATCATTAGGTTGACATTTGAGTGAAATGTCTTCCATCAATCTGATGAATAGCATTGAATTTGGACAGAATTATAATTTTTCAAATCCACTTGCGACACTACTGACATCACCATCAGCCTCAGCTGTACTTGTTTTCAGTGGTAATTATCAGATTTTAGCATGTTAACATGCTTAACTGAGATAGTGAACATTGTAACTGAGTGCTAAACATTAGCAAGTTCGTTATGAGCCTGTTAACAAGCTGGTGTTAGCATTTAGCTTAAAGTGCCCAAGCCAAATGTTGAGCCTAACGGAGTCATGGCTATAACATGTTGTGCATTACAAATACAAATTTACATTTCGATCGATTACAATTGTATTTATTTATAGAAAACAGTTTCCCGTGGACTTTTAAGAAAATGTTTTAATGTTTTTTTGAAGACTTTATCCATTTGTTAAACATAGCTGTTGTAAAAACAAATGTTAAACTCTTTTTAGTAAAGAAAAGACTATGAATGAAGCCTGTGCATGTATGTATCATGCAATTAAAAATGGTTATTTAAATAAATTAATATTCTAATAATCTTTTCATCTCTTTCTTCAATTCTGTAAGTCACAAAATGAACGGTCGATGCCTTCTTAGTAGTAGTAGTAGAATAATTGGATACATGTTATTGGCCTTTAACACATCATGATTGCCATTAAAAAAATCAATTCCTCACTCACATTTAAAGACAGATTCAAGTGTGACTTTGAAGTATGAAGACATTTCTTTCACATCCCTCATAGAATGAATTGTATTCTTCTCATATGGATTTCCTGGAAAGGTCAGTGTGCCTCGTGGGTAATTTACCCTGGAATACATTACTCACTAAATAGAAGTTTGGCGGCTGTTTGCCAACACAAGAAGTGCATTTATTGAAACTCCTCCAACACCCTAATACAAATCTATCTTTATAATAGTTCATATGAGTATTCTTCAGAGCTGAAATACTGTTTTTGGAGCCTCCTATATCTTCATGCTCCCAGTAAATCATTAACCTCATCCGCAGCCAAGTATACCGAAATGAACTAAGCATATGCCTGGTGTTGTTTATTGTGATAACAATTTTAATTGAGTTCTTGCTCCTCTTCATCCTGGTGATTCCTGCTGCGGCCTGCTACAATCCCAATGAGACATTCTGCCATCTCTCACTGCGATTTGGCATCGAGAATCTCACAGTCAGGAGTTCCATTAGTCAGCCCATCTGCTCCTTACAAACTGTGGCTCACACTTCAAACATGTCTTTCGCGCCGACTACTGCAGGGAGGTGCAAGCCTGATAATTTGCAGAAAAAATACAGCGGGGTGCTATTTCTAACGTATTTCCAAGAACAACGTTGAAGGAATAACATGCATTTTACCTCCTGAGCTACAAACATACTGGTTTTTTTGTTGATTAAATTCTGATAACCTATGTATATTAACCGGTTGTGTACATATGATTGGGTGTTATACACTCTTTATCACCTTAAGTCTTAACTTTAAATTGAACATCTGCAATGATTAGACGTTCAATTTATGAGTATCATTTATCTCGAAAAAACATTTCAATTCAACATCTTCTTAAATATGAAAATATTTGTATGTTTTTGTCATCTTTAACCTATTGAATACCATCTTGGGTTTCAGACTTATTCTATTTATATTGTTTTATCACGTGACATTTTTTTATAATCTTTACTTGCAGCCCTTATCAATTTGACCATTAACGAGTTGGGTGTAATTCCTTCATATTATTTGCATAGGTGGTGATTATAGCTCATTGTTATTCAGGTTTAGACCCTTCATTTGTTTTTGTACAACCCAAAACCTGTATGAAAGCAACCCCATTGGAGCCTCCTCTTTTCGGCAGCCTCTTCTCCACCTGCTTGTCAACTTTTTGGTCAAAAACAATGTGCTGGCTCAGTCCACCATGGATGAGACTTTATTAGCATCCATGCTGGTGGTCTCTGTGCACCACAAACTCCTCTCAGGACATAAAGCAGTGATCTAATGCTCGGGGGGGTCCTTCTGTGCAGCCCCACTAATCTATAACTGAGACAGCATGTCATGCAGGGGCCATGGAGATCGTTCTCCCCAGTGATCTCTGATCCAGGAGGCTGGATCTTTTCCCCAACATGCTTCCTCCTCATGCCAACGACCTTCACCCTGCAGGGATGCTGTTTGGAATAGCAACGAGATATGTACCACGCCACGCACGCCATATCTGCCGCTGTAATTCTTGGTACGTGTGTCACATCCCCGAGGAGAGCTTGCGACTGTACCTCAAATGCCAATTTGAATCCACAGGACCCTGATCAAAATTCAGATGTGATGCTACCCACGTTTTTAAAGGTCAGATGATGCTAATCAGAAGTATTTATCATTCAGTTATGGGAATTGTGTTTCAGTACAAACATACAAACATTTAATTTTATGTTCTCTGCCTTCAAATGCAAGAAACTGTTCTTCTTGAAGAATCTATGTTGCCTGTGGGTGCGTGTCCGACATATATAGTACATCATTATGTATGCACATAAGTATGCACTGGTAAGTGGCGTGCCTGTGAGCTCTGGGTTTTGTGTTTGTTTTTTGAAGTGCACTCGTAGAATTGAGGCACAGAAGTTGATGAGATGCTATGTTTAATTCCCTTGCCGTCTTTCATGTGTGTCACGCTTGTTTTATGCATCATTGTGGCAGCAGCTGCTCACATTTCCTTGTTGGTGAGAGACTTAGTGAAGCATACAGCATTTTAAATACAAGATGTTAGCATGAAAAGGATAGTGTGACCTATACACATAAAACCATTTGTATTACCTTTTACAAACTGTCTTCAAGAAATAATGTTTACAGTAGTGTTCGCATTTACAAATGCAAACATGATGCTCCCTGAACTTTATTTTTAATTTCAAACAAAGCGGGATCTCAACTTATTGGCAATTAATGGTTTATTGAAAACATATCTGTCTAGTCTTTCTCTTACATTGTAGATACTGACATTCCTTTTGTGTCACAATGAGGTTGACATGTTTTGGATTTGAGTCAAATGTCTTTACAACCATTGCATGGATTTCTATTGCATAGCTCTTTACTCTTTACATCTAGCGCCATCATTATGGCAAAAGCCAATACTTCAGTTTATCACCAAATACCTGCCAAACTATTGACATTGCCATCAGCCTCAGCTGTAGTTTGTGTTCAGAGCATTTCTGTTAATCGTAAGGTATGCTAACAGGCTAAATTAGATGATGAACTGGTTAATATTGTCAGCTAAACCAACCTGATTTCACCAGAATGCGTGACTCCACCACGACTCCTTAACACCACAATGCGTGGTGGAGTCACGAACTTTGTTACATTTACGTGTCGGCACCACGCAAACAACCCCAATGTAAAGTGAATGAGGCTCCTTTGTCGTGGTGCACACACGCATTCTATAACGTCCCGCAGTGAGCTTTTATTCTATAAAACGTTTTTTAAATCTACTTTATAGCTTGTAGTAACTCACGGGAGGCTTCTTTTATTTTATTTGTATTCATAATTATTTTTATTTTTCGTCAGAATGTAAAAATTACATTAGTTACGAATTGTTGTTCTCAAAAAACAGTGCATTGTGTGTAATGCAACTGTGATTTTTATTAAATTAGTTAGTTTTTAAGGAAGGCCAGAGCTTCAGCTGTGTCAAATAGATTGTTCCCTTTAGTTAACGTTATTTAAAAGATAATGATCATGTCCCCTGTATTGTATTACGAGCGTCCATTCCCATTGGATAACGGAGAATTTTACACCCGGAAATAAGTATTCTCCTTACTGTCGATTGATTTTACAGTGATATCTGCACTACTCATAGACTAAAAAGCACCAAATTGTCCTTGTTAATTACACAACATTGATTGGTTTGAATTGTGTACAATGCTTTTGTATTTTCCCCCTTCGATTCGGAGAAACAAATATTTTTTCGGAGTTTTTGGATGGCAGAAGACACTACACTACCCAGAATCCTCAGCTATCGTTTGGGACTACACCATGTGCTTAGCTTGACAAACCCCATGATCAGTCCTCAAGCTCTGTGATTGGTTGACCTCCAACTGCATTCCATATGAAAACAAAAACGTTTCGTAAAAGAGAAAATCATACTTTAGTCAGCAGTGCTTGCTTTACTCTTTAAAAGTCATCACATGAATGCATTGTAATAAATGGTTTGGCTGCATTAAATATTACAGATCTGTCGTAGTTCTTTATTTATCTACAGAGATCGGGCATCAGAATAGACCGGAAACTATTCTTTTACCGTTCTGTTTTAATTTCACAATAAAGTTAGTAGTAATATTTTGTTTTAATATTATTGTATTTTATTAACTACTAGACGGCTGGGTCATGTTAAGACAATAACAAAATAATATTCGTCGTAAACTAAACCGGAAACAGCAGTATATTTTATTGTGTTAACACTGTAAACTTGACAGCTTTTTAACCCAAACCACCTACTGGTTAAAGCACGTTATTACACGTTTAGAGTAATTGCAATGCAGGAAGATTGTGTTGCTTTTTAATGACTGTTTAAAATGCCTTTTTCTTAATGTCTTTCATTTTTGTAAAGCACTTTTGAATGTGTTATATTTTATGAAAACATTTAAATATTAAGAGTACATACAAAATAGTGGGAAAGTAGAAGGTCAATGATATAAATATAGAATAGAAAATATCAAGAAGATACTCAAATGATATCTAGAATAAAACAGTTTAGTGCCTGATAGGAGGATGTGCTAACTAATAAGGCTTTATTTAAACATTAAAGAAAACTTTAGGTTAAGGTCTTCTTTTAAATAGGAAAAAAGCTTTGGCGGTATCTATCTACAGATAAATATTAAGCCTGACAAAGTCTAAATTGCATGGTTTGTTTTGGAACTTGACAATCAACTTTCCTGCAATGTTAACTATGTTGAAGCACTTATTTTAACTGATATTATACACATTAATTATAATCTTATGTATGTAGATAGTATAAGAAATGTGCAGAATACGACAGTGTAATGGTGGAAGTATACACACATATTGATAGATGTCTTGTAATGCACTGTTGAGGAACCTGCGACCCAAGTTTTTCATTCATTGCATAACTACACTGTTGTGTATATGATATGTCAATAAACCTTAGAAAATCTTGAAATATTGAAAGGGATGTGCAAAATAGCAATTATATACAGTCTTTAATGAACTATTAGAGAATAACGAGTAATGAATATGCTTTAAACGGATCTGCAGATACATATTTAGTCTTCTCAAGCACCAACTATCAAATATCTCTCCTGATTGTTGGCACTTGACAATCACCTTCACTGAATTTCACTCAGGTGTAACTAAAGTCTGATTTAAGGGTTGTTTATATTTCAGATCATTAATCCAAATCTGTAAAGTAACTAAAATAAATGTAGTGGAGTAAAAATACCAGGTTAACCTTAAAGAAAGCCCTCAGGAAGGATTATAAAAGACCCCCATCACCCCAGCCACAAACTGTTCTGTCTGCTGCCGTCTGGCAGGCGGTACCGCAGCATCCGGACTAAAACCACCAGACACAGAGACAGCTTCATCCCACAGGCTATAAGATTATTAAACACCTGAATTTAGAAACAACATCCATAACATTCATCTATCTGCTTAGAAATTATTTATCTAATATATCATATTCCAATCACTTGTATATAGACTCTTGTTATTGCACTATTTCACAATTTTTTCTGTGTATCTGTTTTACTGTTGGAGGAGCCTGTGACCTAAGGGGGGGGGGGGGGGGGGGGGGGGTGGGTAGGACACGTTCGATTCCTGTTTTGAATAGTGTGCCGTCGATGGGTTTCATTCCATTTCAAAGTCCTTTTTGACGCTCTGTGTAAACTTCGCGCACTGCCACTCCCACATCCAATCACAGAGGTTGAGGACTGATCACGGGATTTGTCAAGCTAAGCACATGGTGTAGTCCCAAACGATAGCTGAGGATTCTGGGTAGTGTAGTGTCTTCGGCCATCCTAAAACTCCGAAAAAATATTTGTTTCTCCGAATCGAAGGGGGAAAATACAAAAGCATTGTACACAATTCAAACCAATCAATGTTGTGTAATTAACAAGGATAATCTGGTGTTTTTTAGTCGATGAGTAGTGCAGATATCACTGTAAAATCAATCGACAGTAAGGAGAATACTTACTTCCGGGTGTACTTCTCCGTTATCCAATGGACGCTCGTAACCCAATAGAGGGGACATGATCATTATCTTTTAATAACGTTAACTAAAGGGAACAATCTATTTAACACAGCTGAAGCTCTGGCCTTCCTTAAAAACTAACTAATTTAATACAAATCACAGTTGTATTACACACAATGCAGTTTTTTGATAACAAAAATTCGTAACTAATGTAATTTTTACATTCTGACGAAAAATAAAAATAATTATGAATACAAATAAAATAAAAGAAGCCTCCCGTGAGTTACTACAAGCTATATAGTAGATTTTAAAAACGTTTTATAGAATAAAAGCTCACTACGGGACGTTGTAGAAATGTGCACCACGACAAAGGAGCCTCATTCACTTTAAATAAGGGTTGTTTGCGTGGTGCCGACACGTAAATGTAACAAAGTTCGTGACTTCACCACGCATTGTGGTGTTAAGGAGTCGTGGTGGAGTCACGCATTCTGGTGAGATCAGGTTGGCTAAACTGGCATGTTAGTGTTGTTACTGAAAGCATGATATCATGCTTGTTAGCATTAAGCACGAATCATTGCTTTACTCAGCTGCACACTTATGAGTCTGAAAAAGATCATGTTCATGGTTACATGCACAAAAAGTCAACACTGTCATGAAGTACAGGACTAAAGGAACTGTATTTACATTAAACTCAAATTAAAACCTTTTCCTAAAGTTAACCAAAACCAGGCAAGTTCACGCCAAACTGAGATTTCTCCCACACAACTCCAACACGTTTGAACATTAAAGCATGTGCACATGTCACAGTAGAGGCACACAATACAAATATGAACCTGGAAATTAGCATATTAGGGTGCCTTTAAGAACAAAAAGGAAGCACTTTAAAATAAAAAGATTTCACATTGCTACATAATGTTGAGAAATAAATTAGTATCCTATTTACCTGATGATTTCTAAGATGCATGGTTGCCTTTGTATTATCCAATGAATAATTAGCCAATGTATTTCTTCCCATGAGTTTAATACATTCAGTACAGGATACTGACTGAGACAGAAGTCTGAAACTGTTACAATGCACATAATTTAACCCCTCGTCTGGCTTCACATTGTGGCAAGGAAAGGTGTTGTTGCATTATTTATGACCTTGGCCTTCACTTTGACTCATGATAGTTGTTGCAGGGACAGTGTGAATGTGTAATGATTGTGCACTGGCAGGGATCACAGCCAATGCAGGACCGATCGATAGACTCTGGTCTCTCTCTCTGCATCTATTGATCAGCCTGTGTGTGCTGAGAGCCAGACAGAAATTGAAGCCTTGCTCCTCATTACTCAAAGCAAGCATTGTCACTTTTGATGGAAACCAGCCCTCTTTTTCCTGACAGCGTCTACAATGTTGAAGAATGAGAAATACTGTTAAGATCTTTTGGAAAGGGATTATTATGAAATGCCTTCTTTTCCCTCCGGGACACAAGCACAATGCAATTTATAATGTCTCTTTTAAATTGCAGCTCCTGCCAAAGTTAATAAGAAATGTTTTCTTTTACTTCCCAGACTGATAAAAAGTCTATCTTTAGCGGCCTTCAGCTGCAGAGGTTTGGATACACAATAGGTATTTTCTATCCTCAGCGGGCAAACATGATGGGTTAGAAAATGGGTTGCGTGACCTTGCAGAATAAAAACTCTATTACGCATTTGTGAATGCATTTGAGATTTGATATAGGCATGTGTACAGCAAGGCCCGTATCTAAGGAACATCTTTGGCTTGTGTGAAAGACAATAAATCATCGCTAGCGTTGATACTGTGAAAAAAGGACTGGATATCAAGCCTGTCACCTTCTCCCTCACTTTGATGGTATCTGCATGGGATTTACATTATAACCATGGCGTCTTTAGGATTGTTTTTCCCCCTCTCTGTTAAACCCACAGAGGCACATATATGCATAAGAATGTAATCAGGACAGCACTTTTTCTGCATGTAGAAGACTCGGTCTCAGGCTGTAGCCATCAACTATGGTAATCCCCAGCCCCTTATATCATTAGGAGTTCATCTAAACTAAAGAGAAATCAGGCAAATCGTATTTTCGAACACAGTCTATGTTGACAAGCATGAATACTGTTTGCATGATCCAGAGGAATTTACATTGAATTTACTTTCAGTTATGGTATTAAACTGGGGAGTGAAGTGGATACAAGAAACAAAGAGGGAACAAGGCTTTCATAACCAAAAGCTGTTTGATAATGAGTGTTGTTATAGAAATAAAGTGTGCCCAAAGCTTTATATCTGCCCTCTTTTCATTCATTTCCTTCTCGTTTGATGATTACAGTCGACAATCCCAAACAAAACAAAAACACCCAGCCTCGCTCATTTTTAATCCTCATATGTAACGTGTTCATTTCTCAGCGGAGATGTAAAAAAAACAAGTCTTATGGCGGTTCTCCTGCACGATTTGGATCGGAAATGATGTAACTTCATCTTATCTCCATTCCTCTTTTACAAAACACTTGATGTTGAGTTGCCATGGAGATGAGAATTGCAGACAAAAAGTTTCTGCACTTTAACTGAGAGGCAACTACTGGGAGGTTTTTAATAAGAGCATGATTCATGTTCTGCTCAATATTAACTGTCATGCAATACATTGAATTTACAAAGCTGAGTTAATAAAACACCTTAGTTTTATTATATAGCTTAAGAAAGGTGGTATGCCTCCTGGCAGCATTTTAATAACAAACTTACAACAGTGTCAATTTGTTTTGAGGAGCGAGCTTGTCGTACAATATGTGAAATATAGGACTGCATTTAACACTTTAATCCGCATATTTTATCTCAACTTCTAAATATTCATTTGGAAATCATGACTGGTCAGTTTTCAGGAATTTCACTCCACCTTTATCAGAGAAAGAGAAGGCAGCAATTGATCACTTTGGAGAAGCGTGATCAAGAGAATATTTAATATTGTTTTCAACTTTCAATTAATCCACGTCTTCACCTTTAATGTAAAACATGTCTAAGCTTAAGAGTCTGTTTGGGTTAAGTTCAAAGGTCAAGGGTCCTTTCATTAAGATGGCACCAGCCAGGATTGACATTTTATGTTTTCTTTAACCATTTAACTGTAGATCCATGTTCTGTGTTTGAAGTCTCTTGTTCACCTTTTTTAAAGATATTAAGACTTTGTGTAAAATAGCAAGATAATCTGACTAACGCAAAGGTCGCTGGACCTCTAGGTTGCAGAGAGCAGACAAATGACAGAACTAAAATAACTTTTCAAAGAAGTGTTCCTTTTTGTCATGGGTAGGTTCCCACATGCCAGTATTTTAACCCAGTGGTTTTAGGTGAAACATTGTTACTTCAAAGTTTAGCAATGTGCTTTGAACAATATCAACAAAATATGAGATTCTAAAAAAACTGCTGACCACACTGTGGTGAAAACGGCATTCAGCACATCTGAGGTTAGATTTAGTTTTAACACTTTTGTTTTCTGTGAAGTTATTTCACACTTTCCTGATGTGGCAACTCAGGGCTATTTGTATGCCTCTGTGCTTTCGACAAAAATTCGGTTTTCGGGTGTCAGTCTGCCTCCCAGTCTTGTGAGCAGGATGTCGGAACACTTTGAAGGAATTTTAAACTTCTACTTGGACTCAATACTGATTTTGTTTTTAGGGGTATTCAGATCACTGTGAGCCTCACAAAGCCTCTTTTGGCCATAGTTCAAGAATGAAGAAGCTTAATATGACAATTTCACACAACATTTTAAATGTTATACATTTATAAAGTGATGACAATTTAGACAGACTTCAGATCTCAGTTTTCCTTGATATATATATATATAATTGAATGGATGAAATATAATATATATAATACATTAGCATTTTCTCTGGTTATTCAATAAAATATTCGATTTCCATGTTGTATTTACATTTGGTACTACAATTAAATACAATATGCAATTTGAGTTCGTATCAGCTTGTAAGACAATGTATATCTCGATGTATGTTTTTATCACGCCTTAGAAAGAAGATCATTATAGATCACAATATTGAAATATAGCCCAGCCATTTCTTCAACTAACACATGTGATGAGCAGTTGAAGGACTGCCCAGCTAACATTTGCTTTTCTTTTTGTACATTGTACTCCACAGTAAGTTTGTTTACTTGGACATACATAAACTGCTTTTTCGTGGTGAAGCTCATACTCAGATATATATGGTGTCTACTTAAAAACACAAACAGGATATTCAACAAACCTGATCCAAAAGGGGTTATTGTTCGTATTCATGTCCATGTAAACACAGTCTGATGGGTTTCTCTATGCCCTAGGCAGCGCAAAAGAGGTCAATCGTTTTTTTTAGTTCACTTGCATCAGCTTTAAGAGGATTTTCTGAGTACATTTACAGAGGGTACAAGATGTTGCCATATTAGGAAAGAATAGGCTCAGCTTTTCCTTTGAGATTCACATGTGGAAATCTAAACCAAGGGTTGCACAATGGAAACGATTGCATGAATGAAAAGAGCAGATTGTACCTTAGCCTTGAATCCCATTTGAACTCATTATGCATGTGTGCGTGCTCCTGAAGCCACAGACAGTGACAGACGTCTTTGATGAAGCTTGTCAGTTTGAATTACAAACAACACAGATTTTGCATTTGGCCAGATCCAGCTGTAAAAGAGAATGACACTTGAGACGCTTCTTTGAGGCGGTTCTATCAACAGATAGCAGACAGGCTTTTCATTTCCTACTGGAAATGAGGTGACTGATCCCCAGGCTTTTGTGTGTTCAGTTAATAAAAACATCCCTAGACACACACACGTGTACACATGCATAACTTAACGCTCTTGTGCTGGAGAGTGCGCATTGATTCACAAGTTGGTGCGCGCTTGTTTTCAGCACCACGGAGAGCAACACCTACTCAACAACTAGAAAATAAGACACAAATAAATAGTTTGTACATCTGCTTTGGAAAGTGTTTTTGAACAAACTCTAATTACATCAGCTCAGTTTCTGTGGGAAAAGTGAAGCAATGTCTGATGACAACATGATCTGATGTGTCAAAAGTGTTAGACTGGGGTGAAATAGGGCATTGTGCGTTTTCTGACACAGAGAGAAATGTGTGACTTAACACAGCAGTACATCCATAGATTCATGTCTGCTACCTGTTTGAACCCACATATTCCAACTTGGACCGAACAGGTGTGGATGTGATTTCCTCAAGGGTTTTTATCCCACCACACTTGAATGGAGGTGTGTGCGCTCGACATTAAGTGTGAAGTAAATTTCCGAATGGGAGGGTTGGACGTATGTCAGACATGTGCACGCCGTGGGCGGGTGTCGACGTGTTTGTAAAGTGAGAAAAGAAAAAAAAGGAAAAGGCTGAGGGGAGCGCAGCGCCTGTGTGGATACGCGGAGATAGGTGAAGAAGAGATGTGAGTGGCGTCGGCCGCGGCTCTCTGAAGCTGTAGGCTCTGGCCGGGAGAGGCGTGCCGTACTCTGCCCCTTCACACCGAAAACCACCTGTATGGATGACCAGACCTTCGGCGCGATCCAGCCCCGGTCCAGCAACAGGCACACGGGCAGCAACGCGTCTGAGAGCCGGGGTTATGTCGAAGTGGAGAGGGGCGTCATGACGGCCGACAACATGCTGGGGGACCCCGGGGTGCTGTCGACGCCTCACCTGTCCGGGGATCGATACCAGCGCGACAGGAAGGGATGCTGCGAGAAGGTGGTCGTCAACATTTCGGGGTTACGCTTTGAGACGCAACTTAAAACTTTCAACCAGTTCCCAGACACGCTGCTGGGGGACCCCAGGAAAAGGATGCGCTACTTTGACCCACTGAGAAACGAGTACTTTTTTGACAGGAACAGACCCAGCTTTGATGCCATCCTCTATTTCTACCAGTCCGGGGGGCGCATACGGAGACCTGTTAACGTGCCCATTGATATTTTTTCCGAGGAGATACGGTTTTATCAACTCGGAGAGGAGGCAATGGAGAAATTCCGGGATGATGAAGGCTTTATAAAAGAAGAGGAACGCATACTGCCTAAAAATGATTTCCAAAAGCAGGTTTGGCTTTTGTTTGAGTACCCTGAGAGCTCTGGACCAGCCAGGGGGATAGCTATAGTTTCAGTGCTTGTTATTTTGATCTCAATTGTTATATTCTGCATGGAGACTCTGCCGCAATTTCGGGATGAAAGAGACCCAGCCACAGAGGAGCCCACAGTGAATGGCACAGCTCCCTACAAGCCAAACCCGTTTACAGACCCTTTCTTTGTGATAGAGACCCTCTGCATCATTTGGTTCTCTTTCGAGTTGCTGGTCAGGTTTTTCGCCTGCCCCAGCAAAACTACCTTCTCCAAAAACATCATGAATATCATTGACATCGTCGCCATATTCCCCTACTTCATCACTTTAGGGACCGAGCTGGCCGAAAAGGAAAAAAGCGGCGGCCAGCAAGCGATGTCACTCGCCATCCTGAGGGTGATCAGACTGGTGAGGGTCTTTCGCATTTTTAAGCTCTCACGTCACTCAAAGGGACTTCAAATTTTGGGCCAGACACTTAAGGCCAGCATGAGGGAGCTCGGTTTGCTCATATTCTTTCTTTTCATTGGAGTTATTCTCTTCTCTAGCGCGGTTTACTTTGCAGAAGCAGACGACCCCGCGTCCAGCTTCACCAGCATCCCGGATGCGTTTTGGTGGGCAGTGGTCACAATGACCACAGTCGGATATGGAGACATGCATCCGGTGACCATTGGTGGGAAAATAGTGGGGTCGCTGTGCGCAATAGCAGGCGTGCTTACCATTGCCTTACCCGTGCCAGTGATTGTGTCCAATTTCAACTACTTCTACCACAGGGAGACTGACGGAGAGGAGCACCCGCAGTACGTGCACACCAGCAGCTGCGAGCACCTCCCCTCGGAGGAGCTGAGGAGGTCGTGTAGCTCCTCGTCCCTCAGCAAGTCTGAGTACATGGTGATAGAGGAGAGCATCAACAGCGCCTTCAAACAGCCCAACTTTACCACCGAGAACAACCAGAACTGCGTGAACATCAAAAAGATCTTCACAGACGTGTAAATGAACTCCAGAAGGCATCATTTATGGAGCATGAAGACACAATATTATTTTTCTATAGCCTATAGCAATTGTAATGTGTCAGTCCATATCTGTGGATGAACGTGCGTAAATGTCCGTTTTAACAAGTCATTTATTATTATTTTTGATGTAAGCAAGTGAGCAATTTCACTTACGTGTCTCCGTGTAGATTCAAACCTTTTGAGTATTTCTCACAAATCAATAAGTGTTGTTATGACCCAAAACATTTGCACTGGAATGTTTGTTTTACTTTATGCGGCTTGTTAAAACTTATATTTGTGAGTGCCACACGATGCCTATATATCGTGATGTTAATTCAAAAGTTGTTGTGGTTCATGATGAGGTTCACGGGTAACATAGTCTAGTCTACTATTAATCCTCCAGTCTTGTGCTTCGTGGAAACAAACGTTTTCATTGTCCAATGTAATGAATAGATGGTATTTAGCCAGATGTCTGTTTAGGTTATATTTTAATATAACCTGTCGCGATGATGGACTCTGTTCACATGATTATTCAGGTAAAAACACACCATGTGGTGTAGATGGAAACGCCTATCATAGTTTTTTGTAAAATTGTATTTTTATTCAGAACTGCCTATCGCCTATATTAAATAAAACGTAAAATAACTGATCCTGACTCGAAATGTAACTATAACCTTTCGCCAATCATCACTGCACATGTCCAGGCAGAGCGAGCAGAGGGGAATATCACATACAAAGTGTAAATAATCGTGTGCTTAAGGGTCATGTGCGCGGTGACGACAGGATGACAACAGCTGGATGAATGGAGCGATTGCGCGTGCAGAACGTCCCGCCTCGTGCTCCTCTCTAATCCCGCCTTGTGATGCAGTCTCCATGACGACGGTGGTTTCCTGGGTAACCCCCTTTGATGTAACTATGGCATTGTGTTGCATTTTTTTACAAAGACTTTCCAACTGTGCTTCATTATCACCTCAGTGTCCTTGGAGATAAGAACAGATGCAATATCAATCAACACTAGCTTAAGGCAGTGAGCTGGCAAACATGTTGAAATTCAGTCAAGAAGAATAATGCAAAGCTGCATGAGCACTCTTCTATTTCCTTCTCCTCAGCTGCTGAGTTTCAGACATGCTCCTTTCTCTGAGTTGGCATGCCAACCTATAGGTCTGACGTCATCAACCTTTCACCGTCTCTGGTGCAAAGTGTCTGAGAGCCAAAGTAACCAAGAAACCAAACCTGTGAAACATCTGGAGTTTACATTAATCACAAGGCTGTATCTCCTCCTTATGGAGAGTATGAGAGTTTTTTTAAATAGCAATCCTAACTTTACTTGTATTCTAAGGGCTGCAACCTACATGCAGTACCATTATCTGTTAATCTGTCATCCAGGAATGCCATAAAATAGTGAAGTGTCTGTTATAATTTACCCCATACAAAATGACATGTGGCTATGTAATGCTTTATTCAACAGTGATGAAGTTGGAAACTATTTTGATCATCATTTATTTATTTTTGACTTAATTCATTAGAGCTCAAACTATTTATAGTTGATGTACAGTATAGTGAAAAGGCGTGCCCACTGAGCAGCACCAGGTGTTTTGACATGTATTGCTGTATAATTGGTACATCCAACATTTTAGGATTTAGAGGTGAAGACAGTTTCTATAAACTACTATTGTATCATTAAGAAGTTTAAATGATGCTGATATGCTGCTGGACTGTAAGGCTGTGTTATTGTGCAGGCATACATCAATCTGAAAATAGCTCAGTTCTGCCCTCTACTGGATATACTGAGTTACTACTGCTGGCCAGGGTTTGGGTATATTTTTGCTCTTACATTAAAATCCTGCTAGTGTCTTACACATGTTGTTGGAACTGCTTGGAGCAGCTCTGTTTTAGACTCATATTGAGTTTTAGACTCATATTGAGTCTAAAACAACTTAACAACTCACAAACTATTTTGAACTGATGACATTTCAAAAGCTAGAGAAGTGATGTGATTCTCCATATTGCCCTTTATCTATTGTTGTCGACAATATCATTTTAATTTTGGAATAGGTAATAGTGCTGCTTTGTTTATTTTAGATTTTGTTCCAAGTTATTGATACCTCTCTGGAATAACTAATACTAAACCTAAATTACATGTATTTGTAATGCATTGTACATTTCTTTCTCCATGAATATTTGGCAAAAATATGATACACTTTGACTGAGCACAAAAGAAGACTTGAAGGCAACATGAAATTCACTTTACAGTAAGTTTTTGCTTATTGAGTTTATTTGTATTCTTTGTTTGGTTTTGTTAAATGTCTTATGGTCAGATTTAGGTCTAAATGACAATGATTTAAATGTCAAACACAGATGTCCACTTTTGATTCGTGTTTACAAAGACTCCTCAAGGTAAATAACATTTAAAGAGGAGGAATATGAAGCTAAAACATATAATATGACCATCCATCATTTTTAAGTGCAATTTACCCCCTGGTTCACTTTCAGGCGGAGCATCAAAGACCTTGGTCCTGCAGGACAGACTGCACTCAGCTCCAGGTGCTCAGAACTGCTGAGTCGCTTTGTACTCTGTCCTTACTGGAATGTAAGTCCTGCTTCAATGTATTTTTAACCAGGGGAAATGAGAACCTGTCTGCAGGTTAGCCAGCGTCGTTAATCTTCCCCTGAGTGCACCTGCAGTTCGGTTCTGGTTTGTGGAGAGGTAAGAATCACATCAGAGGTTTAGTTGTTTGACTAAATACGTGAGGGAATCAATGTATATTTTAATTACAAGAGGGAAACATCAGTTATCAGACTTCCAGGAAAGTTATTTCCACACAACATTAATTACCAGGATATGATTTCAAATTAGTAGAAATGAAGGACTTTATGTTCTTTCAATAAAATGTGTGATCTGTTTTAACCTTTTTATCAAACTCTATCTTCAAGGTACCAAAAGCTGGACTTCAGGACACATATCTTAGGCATTAATCAATATTCCTGTCGAAATAATGGAAAACTTTCAGTCAGCTTTAAAGATTGTCTTTCAACTTTCAGCTTATTGTTTCTGTTTCTGGCACAAAAGCCTCTTGCTAATCTTGTTTCCAGGTGCAGCCGGCAGATGTTTTCAGTAAAAAGCTGTGTTAGACAAATAGCCTTACACGCAGAAAACTGCAGACAGACCAAATGAGTGTCTTGCTGGTAAACGTACTGGAGCATTTATTGATTAATGAGCGTGTTTTGCCTCATAATTTGGTAGAGATAAAATCGGTTGAAAGTTGAGAAACTATTGGACTTCCATTTATAAAAATGTCCAACTCTGCTGGGAGTTTAAAAGGATACTTGTATCTCTTTATAAGCAGATATTATCTCAGTGTTCTGCTGCTGCAAAGTGGCCAACATAAGATGAATGCAGCTTGAGGTGTGTCTAAACATAGTTTAAACTTGTTAACTTTCTTTGATTAGATATTGATTTAATTAAGAAAATAATTTCAGTGTTTTACATTTATTTCGATTTGTTTGTAAATTCTTGCACTGCTGCCTGTGTTTAATAGCTTATTTTAATATATTTTAATTTGAAGTTATGGAATAATTAGTTTTCATATCAGTAGTGAAACACAAGTATTGAAGTTGGAACAACGAAGTCTCTGCAATGCATGAAATATAAATTAACACCTAATTGTCTCGCTGTCCCTGTGTGAATGTTTGAGTGTGTGTGTGTGTGTGTGTGTGTGTGTGTGTGTGTGTGTGTGTGTGTGTGTGTGTGTGTGTGTGTGTGTGTGTGTGTGTGTGTGTGTGTGTGTGTGTGTGTGTGTGAGAATCAGCATGCTCAGCTGTAAGACGGTCACAGTTGGAACGCCTGAATGCACCCTGCTGCAGGATCCTGGTCATTAGAAAAACGGAGCCTACTGGAGAGAGACAGGAAACCCAGTGCCGTATAGAGCTGACATGCACACAAATACACAAACAGACGCAGGAAACGGCAAACAGTCGGCTGCAGCTGGTCCTCTGGCACTGCAGCTGAGAGGAGAGAGAGGCGTGATGCCATGCAGCAGCGGGCTACACCTGGTACGAAATGTCTGTCCGGAGATGAGCTTTTCATCGTTTCATCTACCAAAGCTTGTTCTTCACTCATTTCCCCTCCTGCTCCGATGATATTTTTACATGATACAGGATTTGCCCTAAAACTGTAACTAAATACTGCCAAAAATAGAAACCCTGACATATTGCCATTATATATCTGGGTGCCATTTATCCATCTGCTCTTCAGAGAACATGTAATGGCACTCTAGGGGCTATTCATAAAGGTTATTCTTCTGCATCAAGGCGTGTTCAGAGCTCTTAGAGAGAGGAGAGCCTAGAAAGTGTGTCAAAGACAGCATATATCCGTACCCCCCCCCCCCCGTGGAGAGATGCACTAAAGCTAACAAGGAACCCAGTTTAATATGGGCAACATACTGGAAATCAGGTCCCAGGTGTGAAACTGTAAGGATACAATAAATCACACATTTTACACTTTTTCTGCTTCCTAATTCGTCTTTTCTTAATGCAGCTGGCAGCAGGAAAATTAAATGGCTTGTCATTGTGCTGAAACTTCACCTTTAACATCCCAGCGGCACCAGAGACGCTGTGGATGGATGACAACGCCAAGGCTCCTCCCATTGCTACCCCTAGAGATGGTCTCCATAGCAACCGAATGAGGCTGAGCAAAAGATTTCCCTAGTTACAGTGACAATGCTGACTTTGGAAAATGTCTGCAGAGCTTTAAGACACTTTTCAGGAGTCTGTTGGACAAGATTCATATTTGTGGAAAGTTTTGGTTATGAGGAAAACTGTGCAGCCCTGGCTCGTCCCTCAGGTGACATGAGAGAGAAACAGTGCTGCATGACGCTGAGGCAAATATGTTGGTTCCTTGATTCAATGGAAAACAAAAACCCTTGGATTGCATCATCAAAGTGACACAGTATCTGTCACTGAAAATCCCACAAGTCGCATAAGATGCATCAGCAAACAAACACTGCAGCTACAGTATTTCTAAAATGCTGTAGAGCGACCTTAATATGCTTAGTGCTTGTGCTTTTAGTGCCAAATTATTGCGTACACTTTCTACATGAAAAGGGACCGCAACTTGCTAAAAATGTTCAAGGTTGGAGCAATATGCTGCAATAAGGCATTGCTGCAAATGATGCATAAGTCGACCGCTTTCCAGAGCCTCGCTGTGCATAAAGCTTTTTGGTACAGATCCACAATCAGTGTTCTGTTCGTCCTCTCAACCTCAGGTGTCTTATTTCTAGAATGACCTTGGTGTAATGCAACCTGAAGAGCTCCTGAAGCAGGCACTTACCTTGACTTGAATTTCACTCACTCATACAGACACGTTGTGTAAAGCAGCATAAGGGTATCCCTGCATCAGTGACACTGACTCACTCACTGACTCATACTGTAGTCCCTCTGTTCAGCATCAGCTTAGCTCACTGAATTCAATGAAGCCACGTTTGTTTTTTTTTGTATTTGTGCTGCTGTGAAGAAGTCGTAGTAAATGCTGTGTTTGTTTCAAATGTTATAACTTTCGAATTGCACATCAATGGGTCAACTATCCAAAGGTAGCGAATTGTGCTCTGCACATTTAGATAATAGGTGCGTGTGTGCTGACCTCTGTGAGTTATCTGGGAGGTGTGATGCAGCTTGGCAGCATACCACAGTGGTGAGTGTGTCCTTGTGTCTCTCCTGGTGTCTGGCTCTCTTCCAGTGTCCTCTCTCCTCCTGCTGGGTCTCAATATGATGAGCACGACTCTCTCTCCTTTCCCTCCCTGCTTTCCTCTCCTCGCCTCTACTTGCAAAGTGCTCTCTCTTCCCTGTCCTTCCCTCCTTTATCTCCATCTCCTCCTGCCTCAGATGTATTGTTAGCTCAGGGGACACATAGAAGGACACAGGGAGCTGCGTTGCTATATATTTCTGTACTTAAGCCACTCTTCAATTATTGCAACCACTTTCCAAACCCTGGTCACATACAGTATCTCCCATAGTGTAAAATACATTTAGCTATAGTGACGATGCACTGGGGCCAAATAGTGTTTAAGTCGGAAAAAAATTATTATTATATCATGTATCATAATATGAAGGTTTTGCATTAGATAATTATCTTATGAGGAGATGAACACAGGGGATGGTTGCATCATTATATTCCCATATTCATTTTGAGCCAGTATGGTCTTGCAGGGGTGGGGAACCTCCGGCCCCCGGGCCGTATACGGCCCGCGAGACCGTTTGGTGTGGCCCTCGAGGTAATTTATAAACACATGCAAAAAAGACAAAAATTAAAGATATCTAGACCGCAAAATAATTAAACAAGTGAGTGCCTGTTTTTCCTGGCCAAGGTCAGGGTCCTTGAACACAACACAAGCCTAACGTGTCATCACGTGGTATATGTATGGGCATAGATATGTCTCATAATTATTTGTGTGAACATAAAAATAATTTGTGTGTAAATATGTGATTTGTAAATGTAAAACAACATCCACAAATGCATTTAAAAGATTTGCAAACTCACAAATACATTTGCAAGTGTAAAACGGATCTGCAAATACGCTAAATATGTTCACAAATTAAAAAAAAGATCTGTGAATATCAGGGTCGGCTCCAGAACAAATCGAATGGGGGGGCAAGCATTTACCAAGGGGGGGCACACACTGCCGTCAACAACCAACACACAAACACCAACGCAACTTCAATTAAAAAAAACATGCTGTAAAGTGTCTTTCACACACATTGCAGGGGTGTAGTGCTATTTTATAGCGCACCTATGACTTGTGCATACATGCACGGTTGTGGCACGACCACCAAAACAGAAACATATAAGGACATAGGCCACCATATAAAAAGTGTGCAAATGTATTTAGTATCCTATCCATGTGAACATGTTTTAGGTGGGGGTGGACCTAACCTCCTCTAGGAGGGTCTGGGGGCATGCTCCCCCGGGAAGATTATTTAAAAAATATTGAAGTTAAAAGCATAAATCTGGTGCACTTTGAGAGCAAAATGAAGAGATCTATGGATAGCCTACATCTCTCAACATCCATATGAAACAGAACTGTACACAAATGTACTTTTTCTTTATGGATATTTTACTAATCACTCCCCTTTTCAAATGTATTCTTGTGTTACTGTCCTATAGTATTTCATACCCGTTTTTCATTTATTCTCTTATTCTTTAATAACTATAATGATCATATAAAGGTATTCCTCGCAAATAGTTGTTTACATAAATGGTGACCAAACCGTTTGAGACCCACTGAGATAACCTACACTAAAGTTAACTATCTAAACACTGAGAGAGTCCTTACCTCACTGAGCTGAGGTTATACGATCCTCTCAGTCTGACAGGAGAGGACTCTCCTCCACCTTGGTGTAGACACAGCTCTTTATATCCGTTAGCATAGTTAGCTAACCAGATGCTAACAACAACATTCCACGTTACCACTCGCGCACTCACAAAATGCGCTCGTGCCACACACACACAGAGCCGAGCTTGAATGAAACACAGAGACCCAGAAGTAGGCTACTTGTACTGTACTGTATATCATATTATTTTCGATGGCTTTACTGTATAATCAGTGTAACAGATGAACAGATCGCCACTGGGCTTTCATCTAAACACACAGCCACGTAATGATAACAAAACAAAGGTCGGGGGTCATTGGTCAAGCAACACACCAATCAGAGAGCAGCAGTGAGCACACCTCAGGCTGTGTTTTATATTTGTATTCTTTATTTCTTATGTATTTCACACAAAAAACCTTTAGTGGAAACGTTTTCACCGATATGATTTTTTTTTTAAAAACCCGGCAAAGTGGCAAGGCTTGCCCACCCTGCTTTGGGGGGGCACATTGACTCATTTGGGGGGGCATGGCCCGCGAATGACCCCACATGACGCCGACCCTGGTGAATATCTCTTTAACATTTACACCTTTCGATCAGGCATTTGTGAATCCATTTTGTATTTGTGGACCAAAAATGCGCTTGCGGATCTCAAATCTCTGTTCACGGATCTCAAATCTCTGTTCGCGGATCGTCTTTTTACACACACGGAATTTTGAGACATATTTTCCGCCGGTCTCGGCTAAAATCTACTCGTGTCACTCGGTTATTTTTCGGAAACCACGTGATGGCCTGCTGATGGCGACATTTCCGCATGATTTCAAAGTAAGCATGATGGTTTGTTTAATGCTCTGCTTTTGTATTATAATGAACAGTGGAACGTTAGATGCATTCTTCATCACCATCATCATCATCATGTTATAGTGATACAGTTAGTTTGTGTTATTGGTTCAATATAGCATATATCGAGCACTTTCGTTGATGTTGAAGTGCAGGCTATACGCCACTTTCGGGTCCCGGGGGAGCAGCTGGCAGCGAAGCAGCCCAGATAAAACTCTTTCTTCATTGTTTGTTGTGTATTCAGGCAAGCGGGTCAAAGTTACAAAGCACTTCACATCTTATTAATCGGCCTAATTTTACCTTACCAGTGCAGTAATAAAGTAATCTGTAGAAAAGCACCGTATTTAGGTCAGGGTTATGGTGATGAAGAATACATCCAACGTTCCGCTGTTCATTATAATACAAAAACAGAACATTAAACAAACCATCATGCTCTTACTTTGAAATCATGCGGAAATGTCGCCATCAGCAGGCCATCACGTGGTTTCCGAAAATAACCGAGTGACACGAGTAGATTTTAGCCGAGACCGGCGGAAAATATGTCTCAAAATTCCGTGTGTGTAAAAAGACGATCCGCGAACAGAGATTTGAGATCCGTGAACAGAAATTTGAGACCCGCAAGCGCATTTTTGGTCCACAAATACAAAATGGATTCACAAATGCCTGATCGAAAGGTGTAAATGTTAAAGAGATAATCACAGATCTTTTTTTTATTTGTGAACATATTTAGCGTATTTGCAGATCCGTTTTACACTTGCAAATGTATTTGTGAGTTTGCAAATCTTTTAAATGCATTTGTGGATGTTGTTTTAAATTTACAAATCACATATTTACACACGAATTATAGTCATACTGATCATACAGTCAATAACTTTGTTGTTATTAGCATCTGGTTAGCTATATGCTAACGAATATAAGAAGCTTTTTCTACAACCAGTGGGTAAAGGCACATCTTTATATGATCATTAGGCCTATAGTTATAAAAAATAAAAAAGAATAAAGTAAACAGGTATAAAATACTAGGCTATATGACAGTAAAAAAAGTTGTTATTAATAAACAAGAATACAGTTTGAAAGGGGAGTGATTTGTAAAATATCCATACAGTTCTGTTTCATCTGAGTGTTGAGAGATGTATCCAGAGATCTAATGTTGCTCTCAAAGTGCACCAGATTGATGCTTTTAACTTCAACATTAAAAAAAAAAAATCTTCCCGGGGGAGCATGCCCCCCGGACCCCCCTAGAGGAGGTTAGGTCCCCCCCACTTAAATCATGTTCACATTGATAGGAGTCTAAATACATTTGCACACATCTTGTGTCCATATCTTTCTGTTTGGGTGGTCATGCCACAACTCTGCACGTGCATGCGTGAGTCATGGCAAGATATCTGGATTAAGAGGTTGCTTTTTCTTTGCACATCATGAAAGAAAGGTGAAATGAGTGGGCTGTGATTTTAGTATTTTTAAGTAGAGGTCAATCATTTGTACGGCCCTCGGAGGATGTTGAAAACATTGAAATGGCCCTTGAGAGGAAAAAGGTTCCCCACCCCTGGTCTATAGTTACCGGAACAGCAGAGTCCAGTTTAAATGAGTTCACAGCCTTTTCCTTCAGTGCTGTGCTTGAAACCTGTGGCTGCTGCAATGCAGTATGAAGTAGCAGGGATTTACAGGAGACCCCCTGCATTGCACTCCAGGGTCTGGGCTGAACAGCACTAACACTTACAAATAAAAAGACATGTGGACAATTCTAGACTATTCGTAATTCAAGTTACACAGCTTCTTGTGCTTAGACGCTCGACATTGAGAAGTTATAGGCTTCTTCTTTTATTTAATGACATAAACGCATTTTTGGACTTGCTTATACAGTAGGTATTGCAGAAAAGAAACACAGGTATCATATAGATCAGGGATGGGCATATGGCGGCACGGGGGCATGCGGCCCCCACCTCCTCTATTTGCGGCCCTCAGATTAATTTATAAACAACGTAAAAACCATTCTCTTGCGTTTCGGTTCAAAAGGGACCGAGTTACTTTGTTTTTTATCTTAAATATTGTGCTTTTCATCCAATTGCCTCAAGACCTAATGTTATCCTCCACACTAGGCCTCTGAACATATACAATTGATGATCACCACTTGCATTGATTGTTTTGTGATTTATTCAACAGTGAAACATAGGAAATGAATGGGTATGAGTGTATTATGTTCATCCTGCAGATGGAAAACATCTCCACACACACACACACACACACACACACACACACACACACACACACACACACATACATACACACACACACACACACACACACACACACACACACACACACACACACACACACACTTCTTGTGCTTATGTCCCCCCACACCTTCCAGACAAAACAATTTACTCTAAGTTACGGGAACCTCTCCCTTTCTCACGCTGTATGATACAATGTATCATACCTTCTCACAGGTGCAAGCTCTGTGCCCCTCGAGAAAGAAAAACCTCTCACTTTCCCGCAGTAAATGCCCCTCCATTACTGTCTCTCATGCAGTTATATTTGTGCCTTGCTCACATTTGACTCATTGACTAAATGAGTAGCCAACCGGTTAGGCGATTTTCTGTCAGAGAGGCTCTGGACAAATGTTTTGAACCAGATAAGGAGGAGATTGAACCAGACATAGAGGACGATGTCTCAGAAATGGAAGACAACAGCGATCCAGACTATGAGCCTGACCAACAGTCAACAGACCAGGAAGAGGCCCCTGAGGGAGAGGAGCCCTGAATATTTATTTTTTCTCTAAATGTTCATTGAGGAAAACAGTATCAGTGTCTTATTTTATATTCATCACAGTGAATGCTGAACTTGATGGGCCCACCGGTGGGTCCTGACCATATACTGTAGTTGAAAGTACATACAGAAACACTGACTTGCTTGTATCAAATCAATACATCCCTTACAACTCACCAAGTGTCAGAAAACACAACCCTCTCTCTTTTCCTCCATACCCAAATCTCTAAAAACGGGGCTGCAACAGAGCTGATACAGATTTGAATTTTTCTGACGTCAGAAAAGGGGTGCTCCACCTATATGGGCAACTCTCCACCTATTAGGGGAATGTGGGGTTGGGCCACGGCCACGGCCATTGCCGCTCGAAAGCGCTGGAGACGCTGTAGTACATATGCCAGGCCTGTAAATGGCGCTGTAGTCTGCCACAAAAGCAGCGAAGAAGACTTCTCACAGAATCAGCCCTTAGGGCTGGAAAAGAACAAATAGAGCGAAATGAGGCATGGCTAAAATGCATAATCTGTTTGGTATTTTAACCGACATGTTTTATATAGGTATAGCCCTACAATATATTATTCAAATATAGCATGATAGGTCCACTTTAAAATACAATTTTTTGTTTTTGTTTACTTGTAGTACTGATACCGTCCACTAGACTCCTAGTTACGTCGCGATCTGCGTATGATGATGATGATGATGATGATGATGATGATGATGATGATGATTTTGTTCGGCAGCCAAATACGGCAAAATAATCTGTGACGCGTTTGTGTGTATTCTTGTGTTTGTTTCCCGGGGAAACACTCACAAGAAACATCGGCTGTTGTTATGCTTGCTGTGACGTTAAGTTGCCTCTTGTAATTATGCCTTTACAAGCTTAAAAGTTGTATTCATCATCTGAATTTGGCGAAACAAGTTTAATATTCTAAAAACCAAGACTTTGTTTATTTGAAATCAGATGAAAACAAACTGTCACGGACCCTGCCGTGTTATCTATGATTACTATACGCTTTTCATTCAGAATTTCAGCGGGAGGGAGGGGAGTGGTGCTGAGGAACAGCAGAGTGCGGGTTGACAGGTGCCTGTGTTGACGTTCCCCTTATTGTGTCTTAGGTTCAAGTTAGACAACTAATGTCTGGGTTAGTGTTCATGACTTCATGTGTATGTCATCGTAATGGTTAATCTTAATGCACATACATTTTCCATGCTTTCCAATAGGTTAAAATAGTTGTATTCCACTGTTAAATAACCTGTTCAATACAAACATGCCACTTGTAAAAATTAAATAACATTTCTGTGAACTGATATTTGTTTAGTGAGCTTATTAGAGGATGTTCCCTGAAAGATTGTAAAATGTCAATGAAGATGTCAGACTTAGTATATTTGTTAATAATTACATATAATACATGGAATTTGTGTGTGTGTGTGTGTGTGTGTGTGTGTGTGTGTGTGTGTGTGTGTGTGTGTGTGTGTGTTTCCAAGTGAATCTGCGGCCCCCTGGTGGCCAGTACATCAATGATGTGGCCCACCACCATCCAAGTTGCCCATCCCTGATATAGATACTTGTAACAGAAAAGAAAAAAAGTCAAGATAAGATGGGTCAAGCTACTTTTTTTTTACTTAAGTGATAAATCATAGCAGTACAGGACAGTAAAGGACAGTAAAATGCCATTTCCTTCAAATGACCCAAACAACTGCAAAGTAAAATGATGACCTGTCATTCATCTTGTGGCTCTGTGATAATGATCCATAGTTTCTAAATCCTCAAATGTATTTTTCTTGCTCTCTGTTCCTGCGACAAAACTTCTGATGCAGCTCTGAAATAAATACCTATTGGAAACAAAATCATCGTGGACACCTTCATCTGCACCTTACACCTTCACCCATTTTTTTTCATGTCATTTCATTTGTGCACACACAGCATTTAAAGTGCTGGGACCCTTCACTTTTAATTAAAGCAAGCCAGCTAATGCTAAGTGTACTGAGCCTTATAGTGTGTATTAACCGTCTTTGTAATGGGCCTCTGCCTCATAAATAATGTCTGTGCTGTCATGAGGAACCTGGGAAAGGCATTAAGAGATAGTGAAAGGTACCCGCATGTGTGGCAGCAGGCAGACAGACAGAAGGGACGATGATGGGAGCTGTGGGGGTCTCAGGTCTGCTGGGAGTAACCTTGGCAAAGCCGTGTCTCACACAAATCATCCCGCTGGCCTCCCCTCACTCCCCCCTCCCCTTTCACCTCCTTTATCCGTCACAACTGAGGGATTCCCGCTGACCTTTGGCTTCTCTTGAGGATTTTCCTGGTCACGATGCATTCGATAGCAGTGAGAGGAATCACTATTGATCAGCGTGTTCTCCATTCTGAATAAAACAGAGCACAATGATGGAGGTTTTGCTCTATTTTAGTAACCTTCTTATGTATTATTGATGAAGTGGGTTGCCAGGAAAGGGAAATATAACTGCTGAAACAAGAGTTACAGAATGTGCAGTCACGTTGTTGCCTCTGTATATTTTCATAACTTAAACAATAAAGGTATTCACACCTGAATGACGACACCTTAAAAACATACATTTAAGGAAGATTGATTGTGAGAAAATGCTATTTACTGTTGTTTTTTGTCTTTTAAAATGTATGTTTGTCCTTCAACCTTTACCTAATCATGCTATATAGAATCAGAACCATGGGTATTCTGATTCTATATTAAACCAGAATAAATGGTAACGCCTATTTGTGGCATTGCAGTTTTGAAAAAAAGAGAGCAGCTGACCAACAGCAGTGCTGCTAAACAATGCTGGAGACGTGTGCCCCTTTAAATTGCCCACACTGCAGATAAGGTAAGGAGTGGTAGGCTTCAGTGCGGATGGAGAGTGCTTTTTTTGTTGCCCTCTCCTTCTCCAGCATGTCTCTTGGTATGCAGAGCAGTGCCCTCATGTCGGATTGACCAAGCTTTACACAGTGGCCACTGTGACACTGAAATATTTCCCCCAGTAATCTTTCACCTGGAAGATAAATCGTATCACCTGCCGCTGTGCTGACACCATGCAGGACCAACAATAAAGGCCGCTGTATTATAACATGTGTGCGTAATTGCATAATTGCATGGCCCAAAATACAAGGCGATTCCTTCATGCATGTCGTTTCAACTCAGTGTCCGAAGACACATGCTCTGATCACCATGTGGAAAACTCAAATGTGTGTGTGTGTGTGTGTGTGTGTGTGTGTGTGTGTGTGTGTGTGTGTGTGTGTGTGTGTGTGTGTGTGTGTGCGTGTGCGTGTGTGTGCGTGTGTGCGTGTGTGTGCGTGTGTGTGCACATGGTCTGCAGCTCAGACACTGGATTTTGGTTTAAGATGTTGTTCATGTGGCGAGAGCAAGCCTAGCGAGCAATAAACATTGTGCACTGGCTGAGTGGCGGGTGGCAGATTTGTTCTCGCACTGACATGAAAAGAGGACTTATAATTTATGCATATGTCCCAGAACGCGTCTAATTATTAAATCTTGGTAATAAGATTATGTTTTTTTTGTAAGCCTTCTCCCTCCTCCTCGCTTGCCTCGCTTGCCTCGCTTGTTTCCTCCCTCTGCAGATGTTGCCTCTCAGCATCAGCTCCCTTTACCTTTGCGGCTGTCTGCAGCCACAGCTCGTCACAGTCACGCTGGAGGGGAACAGCGGAGGCAGATCTTTCTGCTGATCCCAGCACCTTTGGTTATTAAGGGAAGCACCAACACCTCCTCGATCGCTTCCCTCCTCCCTTTTTTGCCAATCGCCATCCCACGACAGCCGGAGGAAAGGAGTCGGGGAGGGGAAAGCGAGGACACACCCGCACATACTGTACCCGCTTTACACCGCGAGGATGACAACATGAGGTGGATATCATCGACTGCCCCAAATTGGATTTTTTTTTAACCCGCTCTGAAGACGGAAGGGCTGTTTGTCGCAGCTGGCTATTCACCTTCCTGGTACCGGAGTCCAGATGACTGCAGGTATGTATGTATGGATAAAGCAGATCTGATTGTATGTTCTAAAGTATTGGCGTTTTGTTGTTAATGCACTGATTTGCACTTCCATTGTAATCGTCATAGTATAGACAATAAACATGTATTTATGGATTTGTTTCATTAGGATTTTATTTGTAAAACTGCTGTGAGTGGAGATGATGCAGGCAAGATATGCAGGTTTTCTCTTGGAACCTATTTCCTTCTATGGATAAATTATGTATAGATCTTTTTTAATATTTCAGAGACAGGCACCATTTCAGGACTAAAATGCCCGAACAAAACAAAACAGTTAATATGAAGCATGCGTTTGTTTGGTACTGCAGTAAAGCTGATATGCATCTTGTACGTTTGTGTTTAGACTGCAGTGATTTTCTATGATATTCTAGACAGGATGCTGTCTGTATGAATTTGGTTACTGCCTGCTGCATTGCCATATTCATGGGTTGACTGCAAAAAGGTAGTCCCACTCATTACACTGGATTTTGTCCATTGCAGTAGTATCAGTGTCCTAATTTACAAGCGTCTGTATGTTTTATATGCTGGTTAGCCCCCGAGTTTACCTGCATTGAAGCAATTTATATGCAAGGCAGATATCTTATTTGCATATTAATTTGCCCGAGTCAGAAGCAGCAGTGTCAGCCTCAAGTTTCCACAAAGCTGATTCAATATTGCATTGATTGCTTCTCACGACAGTCTAACTTTAAATAACTCTTATCAGATTTACTGACATTGTTTCAGAGGGTGGATTCATTGTCATCTCTTATCAGTTGTTGAAAGCATGTTACTGACATCTCTGGAATAAATGCAGTACTAAGTGCTGAGTCATGTCTCTGGTTTACCTGACCTTGTTGTTTGTCTTTGCTCTGTCTGTCCTGCATGCAGTCGGATCCTAGGTGACATCCTGTGGCCGTCAGGTCTTTACGGTGTCGAGCCCCCTCCTTCTCCCGGCCCCTGCCTGCAGTTCTCCAGGCTGCAGGACCCAGACTCATTGAAAGGTGCAGGCCTCCCCCCCCTGCAGAATGACTGTTGCCACGGGCGACCCCTCTGACGAGGCGGCTGCTCACCCGGGGCTGGACTACGACCCGGAGGCCGACCATGAGTGCTGTGAGAGGGTGGTCATCAACATCTCAGGGCTTCGCTTTGAGACTCAACTCAAAACCCTCTCCCAGTTTCCAGAGACCCTGCTGGGGGACCCCAAAAAGAGGATGCGCTACTTTGACCCGCTGAGGAACGAGTACTTTTTCGACAGGAACAGAACCAGCTTTGACGCCATATTGTATTATTACCAATCAGGGGGCCGGCTAAGAAGGCCGGTCAACGTCACCCTTGATATTTTCTCAGAGGAGATCCGCTTCTATGAGCTTGGCGACGAGGCCATCGAGATATTCAGAGAAGACGAGGGTTTCGTCAAGGAGGAGGAGCGGCCTCTTCCTGAAAATGAATTTCAGAGACAGGTGTGGCTGCTGTTCGAGTACCCAGAGAGCTCAGGTCCTGCTAGGATTATTGCCATAATTTCTGTCATGGTCATCCTGATATCTATCGTCAGTTTCTGCTTGGAGACTCTCCCCATTCTGCGAAACGATGACGACGACAGGTCTCCAACGAAAATATATTACCCTGAGACCAACACCACAGTCATCAGCTATACATCCACCTACTTCACTGACCCCTTCTTCATCCTGGAGACTCTCTGCATTATATGGTTCTCCTTTGAGTTTCTAGTGCGCTTCTTTGCCTGCCCCAGCAAAGCAGGCTTTTTTGGTAATATGATGAACACAATTGATGTTGTTGCTATCATCCCTTACTTCATCACTCTTGGCACAGAGCTAGCAGAAAAGCCAGATGACGGTCAAGCGGGTCAACAAGCCATGTCTTTAGCCATTCTCAGGGTCATCCGCTTAGTACGAGTGTTCAGGATTTTCAAGCTGTCACGTCACTCCAAGGGGCTTCAGATTTTGGGTCAGACGCTGAAAGCCAGCATGAGAGAACTCGGCCTGCTCATTTTCTTCCTCTTCATAGGTGTCATCCTTTTCTCAAGCGCCGTCTACTTTGCCGAAGCAGATGAGCCCGAGTCACAGTTCGAAAGCATCCCAGATGCGTTTTGGTGGGCGGTGGTGTCCATGACAACAGTTGGCTACGGTGATATGGTCCCAACTACCATCGGTGGCAAGATCGTGGGCTCCCTCTGTGCCATTGCAGGTGTGCTGACCATTGCCTTGCCCGTGCCTGTCATCGTGTCCAACTTCAACTACTTCTATCACCGTGAGACTGAAGGCGAAGAGCAGGCGCAGTACTTGCAGGTCAACGTGGCCAAAACCGATTCAGCCGAAGAGCTGAAGAAGAGCCGCAGCGGCTCCACCATCAGTAAATCGGACTATATGGAGATTCAGGAGGCAGTGAACAACAGCCGGGAGGACATTCAGGAGGAGAACCTCAAGACGGCCAACTGCACGCTGGCAAACACAAACTATGTAAACATTACAAAAATGCTCACAGACGTGTAGTCGTCGGCTATCTTCCTCCCCGTCATGGCGGGAAATGTGGAGCCGGCAATTAGACAGGACTGGTGTACAGCCTCCCACCTCACGTGTGCTGGAAAAAACAAGGCAATATAATTCAGGATGCTGATGATGATAAACAGTGAAAAAAATATATAACTAAGACCATCCGCTCACTCTTCGCTCATCCTGTCTTCACCCCTCACAACTCGCCCTTAATAACTCCTGATAACTGTCAAACAGAGTGAAATTTAAAATGTTGCATATCTGCATGGAGTTGGCTTTGTTTTGTGTGTGTGGCTGTTTTGAAAAAAAATGACAATGCCTAAACTAAAATTGTTCCTGCTCACAACAGTAGCCAACAGTAGTGCACCAAAAGAAAAGAACAAGGGAGAAACACGGCAAGAAAAAAAACAAGTATTGCTTCCAAAAGAATAAAAAGCAACACAAGTCCTGCTTTAGTCCCCCATCCCTCATTTCCCAAGCCACGCTGCTCTGCCATGCGCTTTCTGAAGAGCCCTACTCGCGCTACATATGCTGCTTCTTGGAGCCAATGAAAAAACTGTCTTATGATTCACCATTTAGGAACAAGAGGATGTGTGAGCATAAAGCAAGCTCACCCCACTACTGGATGGCCTGTGGGTGACTTATGAGGAGGTTGGTGTTTAAGTACACCACGTTATTTCAAGGATGAATGACAGCCATCAGCACTTAGCTCATGGTTCGACACCTTTTTTTCCCAGCAGACATCAGTATCTGATGAATGGCTGAGAATGGCCTTGCCTTTTCACTGCTTTGGTCTTACATGTACTGTATGTATTGCAATGCAAGCTTCCCCCCCCCCTTCCATTCACCCAAAACTGGTCTTACTGCAGAGCTTTGAGGACAACTTGAATGTTTCTTCTTGTTTTGTTCATTTTTCACAGTTTCACACACAGAAACACGCACATACTTATTCAAATAAGGTAGGTTAACTGTGACTTAACTGATAGCCGGTAGGTAGGTGCTGTTACTAGTAAAACATAGTCAGTAGATAATTGCATGACATTTTTATCTGAAAGAGAATTACCACTTGTTTCTTGACTGCCACTTGCTTCATCACACCACTGTATATTTGTGTGTACACTGCCTTCTATAAAGAGTCACAATTTTAAAAGGACGCCTGCGGGTCAAGAACCTATAGCTGTACGTTAGAGGATTTCTTAAGGAATACCCATAAGGTCAAATCCTGCTCTTAATGTGGTGTCCTTGTCGATATTTACATTCCATGTAGAAGTCATCGCTTTAAACTATTGCCAGAAAAACCGCTGAGCTGTGATTTCAGGCGTGAACTCACACTCTAGTTTTGGACATGGATCCCAGTCGCAGATGTGATAGACTCGTAGTGCTGTCTTTTTCACAGTTTTGTCACAGGATCACGTTGTCATGATCGAAATAGCAACTTTTAGGATTCTTGTATAGAGTAATGCTTCCCCCCCGAACTGCCTTTTTATCTGGGTTTACGCTAATCTCCTAATGTTGCATGACCTCAAAAACATTCCTAGAAGCATGCATTTAAGATCATAGAAGAAACAAAACAAAAAATATAATAATTACAATAGATGTATTTATTTCATATATATATAGATATATGAGTAAAATATGTATACAGACAGGACACATACTATACAGGACACATATACTATTATCAGAGAATAAAAAAACTTTAAATAGCAATGTTTAAGAGAAAGCAAGAGCCTTTCCACAATGCGCAAATCATTGCCATGTTTTTAATAAAAAAAACAATTTTGAATGACAATAATGGTTGTTCTGAGCACAGTGTCAGTTTCAGATCCAAAGACACACTCTTACTAGCCATTTTAAAAGCATCATTTTCGCTTTCAGCAAACCAGACACAAAAAATGTTGCTTCACTTAATATAAAAAAGGCTTTCTGTATTAAAGACATCGCGTTGTTCAAAACTGTATCATCCCTAGGCAAGAGTCTTGTATCAGAAAGATTTACATTGGTGATCATTTGCTCAGAATTGAAATGGAGTCTGGCTGTCCTTTTTAGAAGTCTCTGGTGCCAGAAGCTCAATCTGTCTGTAAATGTTGGCATCGAATGTGGAGTTGCTTCTAGGATTGAGTCCAGCTGAGATTCATTCACTGTTCGCTCAACACTGCCAAGGTATCAGTTAAAGGCAGTAATGTCAATATGGGAAGGATAATTAGCAGCGTTGTGTAGCAGATATTGGCTAACCTGGGGGTACTCTGACTTCACTCCTGAGTCGCTTGCTTCATCTTCTCACAGATGTCTTAGGTAATTAGAAAGGTGATGGATTAGGAGAAGCTGTGTAGCAAGACATGTCTACATGCATTCTGTCATGCCAGGATGTACATCTTTATTCTTAGGGTTTCATTCTGCTCACTACAGTCTTTAACCTGCAGTAGCAAAAATGTTTTTACACCATCGCTGCCAATATGTGCTCAGGATGCCTCGTCCAACTGCCTGACATGAGGCTTCTGAAGCCCAGATCTGTGTCTGATTTCATGTCTCTTTAAAGAGACTTTCAGTAAATAAAATAGAATAGCATAAAAGGTGGATTGAAGTCTGTAACCGAAGGTAGGACCAGATTTTGTTTAGCAATATTCCCATATTCATTTGGTGGAGAGGTCTTTGTGGACATCATGTTTTAAAAAAACGTAATGGACCTTCACAGTCCCACCAAGATCCTGTTTATCAGTTGAGTATTTTTGGAGGTGTGTTGATGAACGGCTATGTAGGAGTTTTCTGTGAGTGGTGTGTGTGTGTGTGTGTGTGTGTGTGTGTGTGTGTGTGTGTGTGTGTGTGTGTGTGTGTGTGTGTGTGTGTGTGTGTGTGTGTGTGTGTGTGTGTGTGTGTGTGTGTGTGTGTGTGTGTGTGTGTGTAAGGAAGAGAGAACGACAAAGAGAACCACTGAATGTTAGTGTCTTTGCCTGGTTGTACAGCTGCATTTATGCAACAGACATTTACATCTGTATATGTGAAGAAAAAAAACACTCACATTCTGACCAAAAATATGTGTCTCTGCATGCAAATGCATTGTATCTCATTGTCGTCATTTCATTTGTTTTGAACATATGTATATGATAAATGTTACACATGCAACATTTATCTGTTATGTTTGAAATTGGGCACCTCACTGTACCTCAGCCAAATTCACTGTAGCCACACCCATACACTACACAATCTAACAACAACAGTTAGTTCTGCTTAAAGCACAAAGACATGTAGAATCATACACCTGCAGATTTAATCTGTAAATGTTTTTATTCAGTGGGAACAAAGTCAACTACAATGATGTATTGCTTTATGAGGAGCAATACACCCTAAAAAAAAGTCATCTCTCACCTGCTGAGGGTCTCACCAGCAAATCCGCTCCATGAGAAGGGTGCCCAACAGTGACTACACTGAGAAATCTATGCAGAAGATGATTATAAGCTGGTAATTGAGAAGGTTTAAGAACATCATGTTTTACTCCGGCACCAATTACATGTTGATCCTGAGAGCTGACAGTGCTTTTGAAACGAGCCCCTCAAGCAGAAGAGACACACTTTGCAATATTCTGCTGATGTACACACACTCACACGTTGGATGAATGTGAATGAGAGCTTTTGTTTGTTTTAAATGCGATGTCAGCTCTTTGAGACAAAAAAGATATTCATACATATGGGAAGCAGGACGATCAATATGCAATCTGTATGCATGTGTGTGTTTGAGGTTAAACGTTTTCTTTTCGTTTGACCCCCAGAGCCTGATAGTGTGGCATCCACTGACACAATATGTACAGTTCTCCACCCCCCCACATCATAGAGGCCTGAAAACATCCATCAACGTTGGTACAGTGGATAATGGATTTTCTTTCTATGAAATGAAATGTGAGAGAATAATGTAAATAATAACTAATGGATGAAGGAGCAAAAACCATGTACAATATACTGTATGTGAAGTCTGGATTTAAAATGTAGTATTATCTGCACTTTACAAGACAAAAAGGACAATCTAAGGACAAGAAAAACATGTGAAATAAAAAATGCATATAATCCTTCCAAATGATCATAACCCTGACGAAGTAATATCAATAATGAAGCCAATAATAATTCAACTGAAATGCTGTGGTGTCTTTTTTTTGCTTTTCAATGTGAAGAAGAATATGTAAAAGGTATTTTTCCCCAAGTTTCCAGCCTTTACATCACATTGTTGGCAGTGTATTTAATCCAAAAATGATTTAAGCTATTTTTAGCCGAAGAGCGTCTGCGCTGATGCAAAACGCCATGCATCGATCAAAGGCCTCTTTGTTGTTATTCTTAGGACATCCAGCGTCTTTGTAGCCAGGGGCTGTGTGGGAGACATTTTCAAACGCCTCCTGGTATCTTCAGCTTCATCCTCCCTTTAAGTGCACGGTATATGCTCCCTGCAGTTAAAAGAGAGCACGGGGTGTTCTATTAATAGCCTTTTTGTTGGAGAAAGAGGAGGATGGATGTGAGCAGAGGAGGAGACGGAGAGAAAGGTGAAGAGGAAGGAAAAACATCTTAAAAAATCCTTCATAGTGAACTCTTAAAGCAGCACAAACCTGGAGCCACAATAGGAAAAATGACATGTGTTTTTTGGGGCAAAATGTTTACTTCAGATTTTCTCCCACTGCAATTTGGCCATTATACACGCAGGTATAATGTATGTCTCTCAGGTGATGTTATACTCCTTTCTTCCGATGATAAATGTTTGCATCTGCTCTCCTGTCACATTGTACTATTTTGGAGGTAACTGCCATCTGGTGTTGTGCTGCTGTCTGCTATCTTTAGTCCGCTTGTGGTTAAACCACAGCTCTGCATTGCTAGCGGGAACTCTTGGGGCCTCGGTGCTTTAGCTACATCTCTGCTGTATTCATTAATCTTGCTTTGATCCAGCGTTGCACCACTCTGCAGCTCTGTGTGCTGAAACCAGGGCAGACAGGGAGAGGCAGGCGGGATGGAGAGCACAGGCCTGCTGCCAACCTGATCTCACCAGAATGCGTGACTCCACCACGACTCCTTAACACCACATTGCGTGGTGGAGTCACGCATTATGTTACATTTACCTGTCGGCACCACGCAAAAAAAAAAAAATGTAAAGTGAATGAGGCTCTTTTGTCGTGGTGCACACACGCATTTCTACGTCCCGCAGTGAGCTTTTATTCTATAAAACGTTTTTAAAATCTACTATATAGCTTGTAGTAACTCACGGGAGGCTTCTTTTATTTTATTTGTATTCATAATAATTTTTATTTTTCGTCAGAATGTAAAAATTACATTAGTTACGAATTTTTGTTCTCAAAAAACAGTGCATTGTGTGTAATACAACTGTGATTTTTATTAAATTAGTTACTTTTTTAAGGAAGGCCAGAGCTTCAGCTGTGTCAATAGATTGTTCCCTTTAGTTAACGTTATTTAAAAGATAATGATCATGTCCCCTTTATTGTATTACGAGCGTCCATTCCCATTGGATAATGGAGAATTTTACACCCGGAAGTAAGTATTCTCCTTACTGTCGATTGATTTTACAGTGATATCTGCACTACTCATCGACTAAAAAACACCAAATTATCCTTGTTAATTACACAACATTGATTGGTTTAAATTGTGTACAATGCTTTTGTATTTTTCCCCTTCGATTCGGAGAAACGAATATTTGTTCGGAGTTTTTGGATGGCAGAAGACACTACACTACCCAGAATCCTCAGCTATCGTTTGGGACTACACCATGTGCTTAGCTTGACAAACCCCGTGATCAGTCCCCAAGCTCTGTGATTGGATGTTGGAGTGGCAGTGCGCGAAGTTTACACGGAGCGTCAAAAAGCACCTTGAAATGGAATGAAACCCATCGACGGCACACTATTCAAAACAGGAATCGAACGTGTCCTATCCCCCCCCCCCCCCTTAGGTCGCAGGCTCCTCCAACAGTGCAACACAATAAAACAGATACACAGAAAAAATAGTGAAATAGTGCAATAAGAGTCTATATACAAGTGATTGGTATCTTTTTATTTTTTTATTTAACCAGATAAAAGCATTGAGATACAATCTCATTTTCAATGCTGACCTGGCCAAGAAGGCAGCAACGTTACACATAACACATAACACACATATAAAAGAGAACATAACTAAGAAAACAAAAGACAAAAAAGCAGTCACTACATTGTGAATATGATATATTAGATACATAATTTCTAAGTAGCAGCCAGATGAATGTTATGGATGTTGTTTCTAAGTTCAGGTGTTTAATAGTCTTCTGGCCTGTGGGATGAAGCTGTCCCTGAGTCTGATGGTTTTAGTCCGGATGCTGCGGTACCGCCTGCCAGACGGCAGCAGACAGAACAGTTTGTGGCTGGGGTGATGGGGGTCTTTTATCATCCTGAGGGCTTTCTTTAAGGTTAACGTGGTGTTTTTACTCCACTACATTTATTTTAGTTACTTTACAGATTTGGATTAATGATGTGAAATATAAACAACCCTTAAATCAGACTTTAGTTACACCTGAGTAAAATTCAGTGAAGGTGATTGTCAAGTGCCAACAATCAGGAGAGATATTTGATAGTTGGTGCTTGAGAAGACTAAACATTTATCTGCAGATCCGTATAAAGCATATGCATTACTCGTTATTCTCTAATCGTTCATTAAAGACTGTATATAATTGATATTTTGCACATCCCTTTCAAGATTTTCAAAGGTTTATTGACATATCATATACACAACTACGGTGTAGTTATGCAATGAATGCAAAACTTGGGTCACAGGTTCCTCAACAGTGCATTACAAGACATCTATCAATATGTGTATACCTCCACCATTAAACTGTCATATTCTGCACATTTATTATTCTATCTAACATCTTATAAGAGTATAATAAATATGTATAATATCGGTTAAAATAAGTGCTTCAACATAGTTAACATTGCAGGAAAGTTGATTGTCAATTTCCAAAACAAACCATGCAATATATATTAGACGTTAAGTACTTTGTCAGGCTTAATAAGTATCTGTAGATAGATACCCCCAAAGCTTTTTTCTTATTTAAAAGAAGACCTTAGCCTAAAGTATTCTTTAATGTTTAAATAAAGCCTTATTAGTTTGTTTGTTTTGCACATCCTCCTATCAGGCACTAAACTGTTTTTATTGTAGATATTATTTACAGTATCTTCTTGATATTTTCTATTCTATATTTATATCATTGACCTTCTACTTTCCCACTATTTTGTATGTACTCTTAATATTTAAATGTTTTCATCAAATATAACACATTCAAAAGTGCTTTACAAAAATGAAAGACATTAAGAAAAAGGCATTTTAAACAGTCATTAAAAAGCAACATAATCTACCTGCATTGCAATTACTCCAAACGTGTAATAACGTGCTTTAACCAGTAGGAGGTGCGGGTTAAAAAACTGTCAAGTTTAAAGTGTTAACAAAATAAAATATACTGCTGTTTCTGGTTTAGTTTACGACGGATATATTTTGTTATTGTTTTGATATTTGTAACACAAAAGCGATGGAAAAACCCCACAGCAACACAGAAAATATGGTCTTAACATGACCCAGCGGTCTAGTAGTTAATAAAAAACAATAATATCAAAACAGATTATTACTACTAACTTTATTGTGAAATTAAAACAGAACTTGGTGTTTTTTAGTCGATGAGTAGTGCAGATATCACTGTAAAATCACTCGACAGTAAGGAGAATACTTACTTCCGGGTGTAAAATTATCCGTTATCCAATGGGAATGGACGCTCGTAATACAATACAGGGGACATGATCATTATCTTTTAAATAACGTTAACTAAAGGGAACAATCTATTTGACACAGCTGAAGCTCTGGCCTTCCTTAAAAACTAACTAATTTAATAAAAATCACAGTCGTATTACACACAATGCACTGTTTTTTTAGAACAACAATTCGTAACTAATGTAATTTTTTACATTCTGACGAAAAATAAAGATGATTATGAATACAAATAAAATAAAAGAAGCCTCCTGTGAGTTACTACAAGATATAAAGTAGATTTTTATAACGTTTTATAGAATAAAAGCTCACTGCGGGACTTTGTAGAAATGCGTGTGTGCACCACGACAAAAGAGCCTCATTCACTTTACATTGGGTTTTTTTGCGTGGTGCCGACACGTAAATGTAGCAGAATGCGTGACTCCACCACGCAATGCGGTGTTAAGGAGTCGTGGTGGAGTCACGCATTCTGGTGAGATCAGGTTGCCTGCTGCAGGTGGCCAACACTGCCTGTTGTTGTTGTGGTTGTTGTTGTTGTGGTTGTTGTTGTTAGGGTATGTGTGTGTGGGTATTAGTCAGCGAGGGTAGCATGCCCACAGGAGCACGGTTGAGCAGTCAGGCTGACTTGCCCTGTAAATACCAGCTTGTAATTAGGAGAGCGCTGTGGGATTTGTGCTAATCCAACAGGGCTGCCCTGGCACCGGACCACACCCCGTTATTAGGAGTCGTTCAGCTTTTCACACTCATTAACTCCTGCCCTGATATCAGCCACCAGTCCTCACTTAGAAGCCTTGCTTCCTAAATATACTTTCATCATCAAGATAAACATACTGTAGCCGGGACTGGTTATAGTTGTTCAGTGAAGATTCAATTGTTGGAGATGTTCAGTTTTATTTGGGACCTTGTTTGTGCAGTGATGAGGGGAAAAAAAAGAAAAATGCATTACCGCCCCCTAGGGGTGCTGCTGCAGAAATGACACAATGTGCATCAGTTTCTCCCTGATTAAGACTAAAGAAAAGTCATTTTTGTCATGAGGATATAAGTCAGTGGTGGAAGAAATATACTGATTCTTTACTTAAAAACACAATAACCCCAAATACATTATATTTAAAAACGATCTACTAGATAGCACAAGTAAAAGTAGGCTTCTCATTAATGACCCCTAAGTATTGTATACTACCTTATTATAAATAAATAACATTTTCTAAGTACTGTAGCATATTACTAATTCAAACTGTTATTTGAAAAAACAGACATGGGTATTGGGAAATGTATATCTGAAGTGTAAATACAGGCCCAGATGGTATTTTTGTGTGTGGCTACAATAATTGTTTTTCGCAATTTCTGCCCAAATTCTTAGAAATGCCTCACATTAAAACGTAATCATACGGTGTTATGCTGAATCTGGAAATTCACAATAACTGCAGATGTCAAATAACTACAAAATGGTACTCTGAAATGTAGTACAGTTGAAGTATAAATCTATAGGTATTCAGCAGCAAGCTCAAAATACTTGTAAGTACCTCAATATTTATATTATTTAAGTATAGTACTTTGATGTATATCCCTTCCACCACCACCTGAAACAAAATCAATCAGGATATATTCTGCACATTACTCATTGGTCTAATCTGTAGTTAAGTCTCTTCTCATGATGAGATAAGTAACCCTATCGTTGGGTTTCCAGACATAATGGCACATGTCCACACTCCCTCCAGAGTCATATAGAGGATCAATACACTTATAGATTGTGATGGCCGCATTGAGTGGGATCGAGAACAAATACACACTCTCACACATAAACACACTAGCACACACACACACACACACACACACACACACACACACACACACACACACACACACACACACACACACACACACACACACACACACACACACACACACACACACACACACACACACACACACACACACACACACACACTATAAAAATGATTTTGGAGGGTAGTATATATTATCCAAGCAAATCATTTAAATTGTACTCAAGGTATATAAGTGAGCATTGTTAGTATATTTGAATGGGTAAATTCTACCTACACTACCTAATTTCTGACAGTACCAACTGAAACACAAACAATCTGGGTAAAATCTACTTGAAGACATTAGGCCCACACTGCCCCTTTGCGCATGCGTCTGCGGTGATTCTTGGCTGCAGGCCAGAGGAACGGTTCTCTTTCGCGCCTCCCTCCTCCTGGTGTGTGGAAATGTTGGAAGGTAAGATATTACTGTCTATCATGTCCTACATATAAATGTTCATGTTCACGTTTTTTGAGGTTCATCACAAGACTTGTTGTCTGCTTGCTTCACTGTTAGACAAGGAATGTAAGTTTGTTCTCATCTATTACTCACTGGAAGTCGGTCACTGATGCTAGATAGCTGTAGCTAACATAGGAGCTAAGAGTAAAGCACTATGATGTTTAGCTCCATATTGTTAATAATTGTTATTACAGCAATAATGTGCATGTTGACGACATGCCGTCTGAAATGAGTTAAGCGTCACGGCGACAGTTGTATATTAATGTAAGTTAACCAGCCAAGTTGTGTTTCACGTTAGCATCGTGCATGCTTAGCAGAGAAGGCTATTGTTTGCTAGCTAAGTACTAACAAGAACAGCGCGCGGAAGGCGGCATTCGTTTAAATCAACCTTTGAAGTTGGTCGTCCTCTATATAAGGTGTGTTTGTCCAATGTTATTTTCCACACAGTATCCAATGGTGATGCACACTGTAAAAACCAGTAGCCGTTTATTAAATAACATGTCAGTTCAAGTAATATGACGAACTCTGACCCGGTTGAGTAGTATTGAGTACAGTAACGGTTTGCGGGGGACACATTCAAATGATGCACAAGGCTAACTAAGTTGAAGCTAGCTTGTAGCATCTCTCTTAGTAGTGATGGGAATTCCGGCTCTTCTTGGTGAGCCGGATCATTTGGCTCGGCTCACCAAGAAGAGCCGGCTCTTTCGGCTCCCAAACGGCTCTTCAGTTTACCACATATTATACCTTTTAATTAAATCAAATGTAGCCCTGTTTTGACTAATGATTTATATGTGTACACATATCACTTAAATTATTCAATACATCCTTTGTACTGAAGTATTCAAAAGTAAAAATTACACGTTTAATATAAATGATTTGCTGTGGCCAATTGTTTTCATTGCATTTACAGTACAGACCCGTGTAACTCTCTGATACCACCCAATGAATGCATTGACTTGCTTGTAGAACCACGCTACACAAAACAGATAGCAACACCTATAAAAACTATTTAAAAAAAAGGGGCTACTGTATCGACCTATATAAAGTATATAAATATAGGGTTTTTTTCAAAATACCAAAAAGATCCTGCATTTTAGCCATGCCTCATTTCTCTCTATTTGCTGTTTTTGCAGGGGGCTGATTCTGTGAGCTGCAGCTGACCAAGCCCCCCTGCAGGAGAGGGGAGCCTGCTTTGAGATCAGCTGCTGGGCTGTCAGAAGACTGGGAGAAAAAGAGATCTCCGTCCTCCGTGTTTTATTCTTATAGAAGTAAGAAGAGAAGTAATGGGGCAGAAACCCTCCTTTTTACGCAGCGGTCCAGACATAGACATCAAACGGCGACACATATTCAGTTGCCAGTTACTTTGGCATTAGGGCAGGGATATCTAGATACTTTCCAAGGTTTGACATAATGAATTGTGCTACTTTTAAAGCAAGCAACGATGTTTTCAAATCTGTAATCAAAAAGCTCCTCAAAAACACTATCGAAGCAGTTCCTGCCGTTACTACGTTAGTTCAAACGGTAACAACGGACTACTTTTCTTAGCGGATGCATGTCAATTTAAATCAATACGTAAAACTATTTTTTAAATCAATAAAATCATTTTCTAAATCCATAAAAGCATTTCCATTAGGAGTCATGTCGTTACTTTGTTGAGAATGTGGCCGTGTAATAAGCGGGATAATGTGCACATTGCATAATGTGCCTTCATGCCGATCTAGATCCCTCCGCAAAAATGGCTCGTTCGCGGGCGAGAGCCGGCTCCCGTCGTTCACTTAAAAGAGCCGGCTCTTTGAGCCGGCTCGTTCGCGACCAACACATCACTATCTCTTAGTCTATCTAACGTCGGCCGTCAGTTTCCTCGTGTGTCTGTGTCAGAGATGGGGACTCGAGTCTGTGACTCGGACTCGAGTCGCACTTAAGTCGCACACACAGAGACTTCAGACTTGACTTGGACTCCTGCTCAAAAGACTTCGGACTCGACTTGGACTCGTGTTTTGGGACTCGTGAACAATCATTGTGTTTTCTATTTTTGGCGTATTAAAGGTGGGGTAGGTAAGTTTGAGAAACCGGCTCGAGATCGCTAGAATTTGAAAATACACAACCGGAGAAAATCTGCCACTTCCTCACAGAGCCCCTCCTTCAACACACACGAACGCGCACATGACCAATGAGGGCACGAGATAAGTTTGTGCCCCGATGGGAGGCTGACAGGCAGGTAGGCCATCCAGTTATTTTAGCCGGGCCGGCTATCGGGATGTTAAGAGCATTCCATGGAATATAACAAAAACTGTATCTCGAGCCGGTTTCTCAGACTTACCTACCCCACCTTTAACATTAACATTAACATCATGGTAACACCATGGCGACCGGCGGCACACCTGCAGCTGTACCGCTTTCAGGTTCAACTATAAAAACTTCAAACAAAACGCCGGCGGCACCAACAAAAGTCTGCAATATTAAAATCAAGGATGCTGGTGCAACAACGTCAAATGTCATCAGGCACTTGAAAACTCACCCGGAGAGGTCAGTCACATTAACGCATATGGACGGTTAGCAAACATGTTTAGCTCAGCATCAGCTATAATGTTAACTTAGCTTGCTACTAGCTTTGTAACTGAATATTTGAAAAGATGAGTGAATGTTTGCTTGTCACACTTGTTTGCGTTGAGTGGCGTTGACATCCAACTCTTGACATGACATAAAAAAGGTCGGTAACGTTAATCATTACGTTCCGCTGCCACCATCTACTGGCTAACGTTAAACGTAGAGAAATACATAGTTACATACATAAATACATCTGTCGGTTTATAGGCAGGTTACAGGTTTATTGTTGACCACGTAACGTTAATGTTACAGGTTTATCAGGTTACCATTACACTGGGTTTGAGTGAGAGGATAGAGGAATATGTGTATTTATAGTAGACTTAAAAGATGTCATTAGAGACCCAGTGTAATTAAACAATACGGTTGCAGAGGTCAAATTTTAACATTTTTGTCCACTGGCCAAATGGCTAGCCTAGTGAATGTTGACATTTTACCAGCCACTCAATAGATTGCCATTGTTATTTGTGGCTGGTGCGTGCAACATACAGTACCAGCCACTTGCATGATTTACCAGCATTTGGCTGGTAAATGGTGTTAATGGTAGATATCTCTTTTGGAACAGGTCATGTTTTAATATCACCAGTTCAGTATATTTCAGATAATATTGCAGCAATAGTTTTTTAGTTGCAAATGGCACAGAACAAATGTTTACTTTTAAGTACTTTTAATACAGTTTCCCTGCGGGGGATTAATAAAGTATTTGTGATACTGATTTCTGATTCTGAAGTGTTTTGCTTATAAGTTGTTTGCATTTAGCTAAAGTGTGATGTTTGTCCTCATATTGCAATGGCCTGTTTAAAGTGATCATATAACAAACAACTAATCAGTACTGATACTGTATGCTAATAGATATAGGAGTGATAATAATACAGTAAATGCTTTGAATGTCTTAGATATAGCTGTGCAGTATTCTTAACAGACTGGATAGCAGCAGACAATAGAAGGCTTATTACAACCAGAAGAGACATGAGACTTTTATTTTTTAGAGACTTGAGACTTGACTTGGACTCGTGACCAAAGACTTGAGACTTGACTTGGACTTGCAAAAAAAGACTTGTGAACATCTCTGGTCTGTGTTCATATGAGCGTGCATGAAACGATAAATACTGAGACAACTATCTTGCGACTATCTCTTATTGAAAAATAACCATCGTATATTCTGCCAAGCCACAGTAATAATGATTTATGATTAATTTGTCTTTTTTGAGGTATAGCGGCAGCAATAGCCTATAGACTTATGTTTACATTAAGCTTACTGTATATTATCGTGAGGACTGGATAGATTACCACGGAGCAGAGCCAAAGCTCATTGTTATATATTTTAGGATTTTTCTACATAAAAATGTTTAATTGTGTTATTTTGTTGGTAATGTTCAGTGTAAGAAATGTGAATATAAGTGTAACATCCTCAGAGACGGCACCTAAGTCCTATACATTTTAAATCCTGCAGACAATTCGTAGTGGAGTGGAGGTGGTGACCCTCAGCCCACGTGTCAGTGTCTTCAAGGAGAGATGGCCTGGTTTATTCAATGAGGCTCAGGTGAGAACATTACGTTTATTCTTTTCCCATTTCAACTCACTGTTCTCAGAGTTGTGAGTAATGAGTGTTGTCCCCTATGCTCTTTATTAGATCAAGGAGGAGTTCCGACACATAACAAATCTTTCACTGGAAGAGACTTTGATGCTGAAACTGGATGGGTACACTAACACCACTCGCTCCAGCTGATGCGTGCCAAAGGAGGAGATGCTGGCTCCAGGATGCGCCCTCTTCTGAGCACAATTGATGAGGTACATTTATTTAAATGTTTCATTCAAGAATATGAAAATGCAGAAATAAGTCTTGTCACTAAAATGCATTTCCTCACAGGCCCAGAGTATTGGAAAAAAGAGATGCAGTGGCCAGGTGCCTGATTGAAGACCTTGGGGAACGCCAAGAAGACCTTTTTCAAGACAGCCAGGTATGTCATTAAAGACTGATCACTTCAAGATTTTAACGGAGTTATTTCGGAGGTTGCTCTGATACCATTGTTTAATTTCTGTGATTAACCACTCTTACACCTAACAAATAAATATGCAATTTATTGCTGTAAATCTGTAAACATCTTATTGTTTTTATAAATGGTTTAGCATTCACAGGAAAATGATTTAGGGATAATGTACTGATATGCTTAGCTACTTAACATATAAAACCTTCTTTTGGTGTTAAAGTGAAATAAGATAAATAAAATCATGCACTGAAAAGTTATGTTCATGGGAAAGAATCATCAATCAATCAATTTAATGTCATTGATTAGATCGATGGGCAATTTGACTGGGCCTGACATTTTTTATATAAGTTAGAAATCTTGTTTTATTTTTAATCGCTGCCACACATTTTTACAAATCATTAAAAAAAAAAAAGTCAATCCCTGGTTTTATTGATTAGGCTTAATGCTAGACCACAAAGCCTATATTGTATAATAGCTTCTTGTTAATATGCCTAATTTAAAGTGAATATGCTTTTCTTTCTTTCTTTTCAACATGGAGGACGAGCATGACAACGTCGTGGACCAAACTATGAAGGTGCTTGTGATCCATGATGCCATGGACGGGACCAGCAGATGTGTCTATTGTCATAGAGGGAGACAGAGTTTTGTGCGGAAACCAAACAAAGGCATTCGCATTGTTGATGGGATTCATCTCTTCACCCTCAACCTGGAATACCCCAACAAGCACAAATACACATTTGAGGTATTCTAAAAACAGTTTTTGGAGCTTGATGGAGCCAAGCTGCTCAAAAAGGTCCAGATCCGCAAATAAACAATTTGTTCTCAAGTGGATGTTGACTTGTTTTAGTGCCAAGTGACACAAACACAAAATAATGTGATGTGGACTGTAATGGATGTGGAGAAACCTTGTTCTGTTAAAAGTGGACTGTTTACTGGCACTCAAAGGTTTTAATAGTTGAGTAAATTGCACTTGGAAGATTATGTTAAAAATGTTTACAATTTCCATGCACTTTACTGTTAAAACAATGTGATTGTATGACTATTTTGAAGATTCTGCTCAGTGTTAACAATTGAAATGCACTTAACTGTTTAAATAATCTCAATGTATGGCCATATTGCACAATACATTTGGTCAATAAAAAAAACATGATCAATAAAATCTTGTGTGGCAATATATTGTTTACTGGTAACCTTACTAATAAAGTAATATTAATGTGTAATATGGATAAATTATTAAGTAAATGGCTGCCTACGATTAGGAGTACATATTACTCATTTATAAGTAATACGTTTTAAGTAATTGAGTTAGATTTTACTTAATTTCTTAAAGTAAATCTTATATATTAAATATTAGTAACCTTTACCCAGCTGCCTATGATTGAGAGTAAATATTACTCATTTATATATAATATGTTTTAAGTAATTGAGTTAGATTTTACTTAATTTCTTAAAGTAAATCTTATATATTAAATATTAGTAACCTTTACCCAAAAACATTGGGTAAAATCTACTCAAAAGAAGTGTGTGCAAATTGTTACCCCCATTTTATTGAGTAGATCTTATAGGTTGGTTTTTACAGTACACACACACACACACACACACACACCCCTCCCCCTCTCTGGGGGTGAAATATGGGCTGGGTTAAGGTCAGTGAGCCGTGCAGCGCATCTCACAGGGGATGGTGAACCTGTTACAGCACACACTGGACAGATGTTCTTGAGCTCATAAGCGCAAACACCAAACCAGGAGACATGAAGTCATATGAAAGCCCAGCTGGTATGGAAACGGGAGAAAAATCCTCTTTTGCATAATGACTAAGTGGGCAGAGTAAACAAAGTGGGCAGAGGTCACAGGGGACCTAGTGATGGTCAGGCTGTTGGACTGGATAAGCGTCACTACCAGGTGTCAGTGTGGTGTTTGCACTGTATACAACGTCCCTCTGACCTGAGGTGAGGAGGGCTGGATAAACACTGACACCATCCTGGTAGAAGTGAGTTTAATCTGAGTAACGGAAGCACGTTTGCCAGTCGGTGTCACATGAGGCAACACTATATGGAGTAAAAATAAAGTGAGATTATGTTTAGGAGCCCTGAGCTGTTTGTGCTGAAAGGTTAGAGGGTTAGTTCAGGTAACTGTGAGGTTATCTGTTCACCTTCCAATCAGCAGGTTGTAGGTCCGATTCCAGCCCTTGGGCAAGACACGCCCCAAATTCTTTCCGATGGCCAACGGTATGTGAATGTTGACTTCCTTAAGCAGATGGCAACTCTTACCTCTGTATGACTGTTTGTGAAGGGGTGAATGCTTTATATCAGGAGTGTCCAAACCTTTTTCAGCGAGAAAACTATACCAAGGGCTGGGCCACTCCCTAGAGGTGAGGTATATTGCCTCATAAGTTCAGTTATAAGTTGGAAAAATCAATCCATTGTAGGTAAATTATTCTTATTTCTTAAAAATTCTGTTAGAAAAAAAAACTGCCAAAATCACAGTTCTCGATAGGGTTTTATTTATTGTGTAAGCAGCTCATTCCTTAAAACAGAAGCTTCAGATTGCTTAAAATGAGAAGAAATGTGAAGGGTATGTTTCAAGGTTGTTATGTAAATTTGTTATTGTGCTTTTTTCTTATCAACTTAAAAACATGTTCTAACAAGTTTAGAACATGTTTTCAACTTTAATTGACTGAATATATTAGAAAATTCGGCTTATTAACACATGAATACTGTGTAATATCTTTGAACATGTATATTTAAGAAGTACAATATAAGACAAGCAGAAGTTTATTATACTTAAGTCATTATACTTTTTTAATTTGCTGAGAGCCGATTCAAAATGGTCCGCGGGCCGCATTTGGCCCCCGGGCCGTAGTTTGGACACCTCTGCTGTATATGTATTAGTGCTTTGAGGAGTCGTAAAGACTGGAAGATGCGCCTTATAAAATGCAGTCCATTTACTATTTTGTATGGAAAGATTTATGAATGAAAGGACAACAAAACAAAATAAACAACAACAGTCTATAAGCTAAAAATGCTGGGTGCAGTGTGGTGCAGGGTATAAGGTTATGTAAACAAAATCCACCTGCTTATAAATTGCCGTTTATTACATTACATTACATTGCATTTAGCTGACGCTTTTATCCAAAGCGACTTACAATAAGTACATTCGACCAGGAAGACACAACCTTGAAGAAAACAGAATCATATAAGTACATCAGGTTTCATAGAGCCAAACATTTCAAGTGCTACTCAACTGGCTTTAGGTAAGCCAGTCCTTTATTAGTATAAAAGTGCTTCGTTAATAGTTCTATCGCTCGAAGTGGAGTCGAAAGAGATGAGTTTTCAGTTTGTGCCGGAAGATGTGCAAGCTATCTGCCGTCCTGATGTCAATGGGGAGCTCATTCCACCATTTGGAGCCAGGACAAGCAAACCCACGTGTTTTCGCCGATGGGAACTTGGGTCCCCCTCGCAGCGAGGGTGCAGCGAGTCGTTTGGCTGATGCAGAGCGTAGTGCACGCGCTGGGGTGTACGGTTTAACCATGTCCTGGATGTACGAAGGGCCGGATCCATTCGCAGCATGGTAAGCAAGTACCAGTGTCTTGAAGTGGATTCTAGCAGTTATCGGAAGCCAGTGAAGGGAGCGAAGGAGCGGAGTGGTGTGGGAAAATTTAGGAAGGTTGAAGACCAGATGAGCCGCTGCATTCTGGATGAGCTGCAGAGGTCGGATGGCACATGCAGGTAGACCAGCCAGGAGGGAGTTGCAGTTGTCTAGGCGTGAGATGACGAGAGCCTGGACCAGAACCTGAGTCGCTTTCTGTGTCAGCTGGGGACGTATCTTTCTGATGTTGTAAAGCGTGTATCTGCAGCAACGGGTTGTAGCAGCGATGTTTGCAGTGAAGGACAGGTTGTTATCTAGGGTCACACCCAGATTCCTTGCAGTCTGACTCGGGGAAACAACTGAGGTGCCGATGTTGATTGTTAGGTCAAGAGTGGGACAATCTTTTCCCGGAAGGAAGAGCAGCTCAGTCTTGTCAAGGTTGAGCTTGAGGTGATGAGCAGACATCCACTGAGAGATGTCAGCTAGACAAGCAGAGATGCGTGCGACGACCTGGGTCTCTGAGCGGGGAAAGGACAGAATTAATTGGGTGTCGTCAGCGTAGCAGTAGTAAGAAAAACCATGCGGGCTAATGACTGATCCGAGTGAGTTTTGGTACAGGGAGAAGAGGAGGGGACCAAGAACAGAGCCCTGAGGGACCCCTGTAGTTAATTGACAAGGGTCGGACTCAGACCCTCTCCAAGTCACCCTGTAGGTACGGTCTTTCAGGTATGAGGTGAGGAGGGAAAGTGCAGAGCCTGAAACTCCAAGTTTTTGGAGAGTGCGAAGGAGGATCTGATGATTCACCGTGTCGAATGCAGCAGACAGGTCCAACAGGATGATGACAGAGGAGAGGGATGCAGTTTTGGCAGTGTGCAGTTCCTCCGTGACAGCAATGAGAGCAGTTTCTGTGGAGTGACCTGCCTTGAAACCAGACTGGTGCGGATCCAGAAGGTTGTTCTGATTGAGATAACAGGAGAGTTGTTTAAAGACAGCGCGTTCAAATGATTTAGACAGGAACGGGAGGAGAGAGACAGGCCTGTAGTTTATAACATCAGACGGGTTGAGAGTGGGTTTCTTTAGGAGAGGGTTTACTCTTGCCTCCTTGAGACTGTTTGGAAAGTGACCAGAAGTTAGAGAAGTGTTGATGAAATGGGTGAGAAACGGTAGAATATCAGGAGCGATAGTCTGAAGGAGGTTTGAAGGGATAGGGTCCAGAGGACAGGTGGTAGGGGCGGGGCAGAGGTAATGAGGGTAAGAACCTCACTTGGAGAGAGAGGGGAAAAGGAGGTAAGTGTGTTGGTGGAAGGAGGGTCTGGTGACCCAGCGGTGAGTAAAGGTGAGTCAGAAAAAGAAGAGCGAATATCATCAACCTTTTTTTCAAAGTGGGTAACAAAGTCGCTTGACAGAAGTGAGGAGGGGGGAGGGGCTTTTGGAGGGTCCAAGAGGGTGGAGAAGATGGAAAATAGTTTTTTAGGATTGGAATAGGAAGATTGGATCTTATCTTGAAAGAAAGTGCTTTTTGCCTGAGAGATCGAAGCAGAGAAAGAGGAGAGGAGAGCCTGATAGGTTAGGAGGTCGTCACGGTGTTTGGATTTCCACCGTTTCCGCTCTGCTGCCCTAAGGACGGTTCTCTTAGCACGCAGTGCATCATTTAGCCAGGGAGCAGGAGGGGACTGACTAGCCTGCCGAGATGTGAGAGGACAGAGAGAGTCCAGAGTGGATGAGAGAGTAGAGAGGAGAGTTTCTGCAGCAGAGTTTGAAGGCAGGAATTGGAACGAGTCAGAGGAAGGGAGGGCTGAGAGCACCGATGAGGCAAAGGTAGAGGGGGAGAGGGAGCGAAGGTTACGGCGGACAAGTGCAGGATGAGAAGAGATTAGTTTGTTATGTTTGGAAAGGGGTAGAGAGAATGAAATGAAGAAGTGATCGGATGTGTGGAGCGGGTTTACAGAGAGGTTAGAAGTAGCGCAGTTCCTTGAGAATATGAGATCAAGGACATTGCCAGCTTTATGAGTCGGTGGGGATGGAGACAGTGAGAAAGCAAAGGCGGTTACCAGAGATGTTAGTTTGTCTATCTTCCCTGTCTGGAGGTTGAAGTCTCCGAGAAGTACAGCGGGAGGGCCAGTTTCAGGGATGTGTGAGAGGAGATTATCTAATTCCTCCAAGAAGTCCTCCAAGGCGCCTGGTGGACGGTAGAGAACAACAATGGTTAACTGTATAGGATGGGTTACTGTGACGGCATGGAATTCAAAGGTGGAAGGAGTGAAGTTAGGTAGTTTGAAGAGGGAAAAGCTCCATTTGGGAGAGAGCAGGAGACCAGTGCCACCTCCTCTGCCAGTTGGTCTGGGTGTATGGGAGAAGGAATATGCAGTGGAGAGAGCTGCTGGGGTGGATGTGTTGGATGGAGTAATCCAGGTCTCAGTGAGAGCAAGGAAATCCAGAGACTGCAGGGAGGCGTAGCCAGAGATGAAGTCAGCCTTAGGAACAGCTGACTGGCAATTCCACAGGCCACCTGAAACTAGATGTTGGATCTCAGTGGAGCATGTGGGATAGACGAGAGCAGGCCGGTTATATCGATTACGAGATACACGGGGCCAGTGATAATTGCGAGAAGACACATGAACAGGAATGGAGAAAATACACATGATTATAGCATGAGGGGCTAAACAACCAAATAAAAATAAAACACCAGCGATACTTAGCTCAATCAAAGTAGGATTTGCCTCCTCTTTGCCTCCCTCGTGACTCCCGCAGGACTCTAATGTCTTTGCCAGTCTTACTCCCGCAGGACTCTAATGTCTTTGCCAGTCTTACTCCCGCAGGACTCTAATGTCTTTGCCAGTCTTAGCCTGTCTGACGCTGAAGCTGACGCTCCAGGAAAGTGCTACCTAAAATGGACACCTGATTGCTGAGTTCTCACAGCTGTGGGGCAACGTCCCTTTAATTAGTTAACTCTGCAGCTGGTGGCCCTCAAAAGGAAATCTAGACTGGCTTCCTCCTGATTTGTTATTGTCTTTTAAGTCAATTACATTAAACCCTAAGTTATAAAGTTATGAGTTTAACCCTTAATACAGTTACACCTACTCAATAAAGCTCTTAGTATTCTACAAATGTTTAAATCAAAGTTAACCCTAGCAGTCAGTTAGTTCACTTTTAAGGTTTCAGTCAAATGACTTGTCCCAAGTTTCTGCCTGACAGATACTGTAGCGGTTTTGAGTTTTGAAATCACAATTCCAGTCAGATCAACTACAGAGCATTGATACAGAGAAGTCTAAAAACACAATGTTACTCACACAATTCTAGAAGTCTCCAGTAGCTTTCTTGTCAAAATCGAGTTGCACACTAAATAACAGATTAAGGTCTTCTTTTAAATAAGAAAAAAACTTTGGGGGTATCTATCTACAGATAAATATTAAGCCTGACAAAGTACTTAACGTCTAATATATTGCTTTCCTGCAATGTTAACTATGTTGAAGCACTTATTTTAACTGATATTATACATATGAATTATACTCGTATGTATGTAGATAGAATAAGAAATGTGCAGAATATGACAGTTTAATGGTGGAGGTACACACATATTGATAGATGTCTTGTAATGCACTGTTGAGGAACCTGTGACCCAGTGTTTCATTCATTGCATAACTACACCGTAGTTGTGTATATGATATGTCAATACACCTTTGAAAATCTTGAAAGGGATGTGCAAAATAGCCATAATATACCGTCTTTAATGAACTATTAGTAGAGAATAACGAGTAATGAATATACTTTATTACTCGTTTCCATTCATGTCAATTGCAGATACATGTTTAGAGTCTTCTCAAGCACCAACTATCAAATATCTCTCCTGATTGTTGGCACTTGACAATCACCTTACCTGAATTTACTCAGGTGTAACTAAAGTCTGATTTAAGGGTTGTTTATATTTCACATAATTAATCAGAATCTGCAAAGTAACTCAAATAAATGCAGTGGAGTAAAAATACCAGGTTAACCTCTGAATTGTAGTGGAGTAGAATTACAAAGTAACAATGAGCTGTCATGTGGGTATTAATGCTGCGCATTATGGATACAAGCAATTTTCACCCATTTATTAATTATATGTTTTACATTTGATAACACCAATGTGTTTAATACTGGCAACTTCTAATTGTGGGAAAAACGAAAACGTTCAGTAGAGACGTCCCATAGAACATTTTGCAAAACACAATAGCCAGCATGTGTAGTTCTGGGGGGGGGCGTTCGATTCCAGTTTGGATAGTACTGGCGTGGTTTCGTTCCATTTCACACAGCTGTTTGACGCTCTGAGTAACCTTACGGGGACTGTAGTCCTAAAACGATAGCTGGGGATTATGGGTAGTGTAGTGTCTTCGGCCATCCTAAACTCAGAAATGTTGACAATCGCAATGATGCTCGAAATGTCTCTTATAGGCCTACGTCTGTTTCCGGTTATTTTTATTTTGAAATTCAGTTCCTGACGGACGCAAAAAAGCCCGAGATTATGGAATTAAACCAATAAATAAAAGCAAGGATAATTGTGTGTTATTGGTGAGTAAATAACAGTGTGTTATTTTGAAAATAATATCGAATTAGAAGGAAAAAAATATTTAAAATACAGATTTCCGTATTCTGAGGGCTCTGAGCCCCATTTATTTTCCTCACAGACGGCAACAAAAGTCCGAAATTATACGATTTCAAATAAAAGCAATACTGTGGCTTGATATTGAGTAAGAACATGTTTTTATGAACCACACAGCTTCCGGTCTTCCTCGACCCGACCGGAGAAAAAGACGTGCTGCAGGCAGTAGAAATACATTGCTTTTAAAATCGTGCTGTGGCAACACGAAAAAAGGGGCAAATCGTGTTGGTGAACACGAATCAATAGATTAAAAATCGTGTTGGTGAACACGAAATGCCGTGAGACTGGGTTGGTTTATACTATGTAAGTAATGGCTTTGTTCATGATGGAGGGAAACATTATACGTAATGGTGGCTCATTCTACTACAACATTTGACTTTTAGGACTGCAAAGAAAAAACAGACTCAAACTACTTTTCTTAAAACGTATTTAATGAATAATTAATGTAGTTTTGGGGACATTTTCTTAGTTGCTTTCTTGCTGAGAGGTAATATTAAGTTAATTCTTGTATCTGAATGTTTTAGTATGAAGACAGTAGCCTGGAGAAGGTTAGCTTATATTAGATTGATTGATTGATTGATTGAAAAGTTTATTAACAGCTTGTATATTGGGTAGCAGTACAGTACAAGCTCAAAACATACAATTGTTAAGGGGATGCAGACCAGAGGAAAGACTTTCGTCTTGTTTACATCAGGGTCCCCCATTTCCAATTCATCATGTCATTTAAGACATATAAGACATATTTGACATACAGATGGCTTATTTACAATTTACATACAGGTGGTTTTTTACATACAGATTGCTTATTTACAATTTTCATTTTAGATTTCGTTCTAATACATCCTAACCGGACATTTAAGAGACATACCAAGTCTACAGATATACAGTTAGTAACAGAGTCTAAAATGTGAGTATATACATAGATGGGGGGGGGGGAAAGCTGTCGCATTGGAACGACAGGTTGAGATTTGTACCATTAACCGGGGCCAGTTTTGCAATGCTCTCCCCCGAAGGTGCTCTTTAAGAGAGGTTTTGAAGGTAAGTATAATTTTACTTTCCTTTACAGTTGTGGGAAGAGCGTTCCACCTTGATGTGGCATAATTGCGAAACGTGTATTCCCCCTTTTTTGTGCCAAATCTGGGTTTCACATGATTTGTGACCTTTGGGAAGAATTTTGACATGTACATGGGTACCATAGAGGTGTAGTGGATCTTGTAGACCAGGCCCATTGCAAGTAGCTGTACTCTGTCGTCTACTCTAAGCCATCCTAGGTTGTCAAAGTGGGCAGAGGTGAGGTGGGTTCTAGATGAAAGGTCAAGCAGTAGTCTGACCAGTTTATTTTGCGATGTTTGAAGTTTTATTTTTAGCGCCTTGGAGGTGCTATGGTACCATGACGTGCAAGCATAGTCATAGTACCCTTGAATGAGTGCTCCTGCCAGAGTTTTCAGGGTGTTTTTGTTTACCAGAGAGGAGATCCGGTATAGGAATCTAGTTCTTTGATTGACTTTTTTTATTACATTGGATGCCATTTTGTCACAGGAGAGGTTTGCCTCAAGAATAGATCCTAGGTAGTGTTGCACGGTGTACCGATACTTGAAAGGTACCGCGATACCCTGCCGTTACAAACGGTACGATTCCTCCGTTTCATTGGTATCGGTACTTTAAGAATGACGGGGAAAAGTACTCCGGTGAGAAAGCGCCGTTTTAATAAAGAGCCGTGTGTGTTCAGCGCTCTGCTTCCACTCCCTGCACTGCAGCCGTGCCTGCAGTCCCGCCCCTCTCAAGTACGTTCTAAGTCCCTCCCCTCTCTCGTGCACTCGGCCAAGCGCTAGCTGCCAGAGCACGTGAGAAAACGAGAAGCATGGCTGCAAGTGGGAGTGCAACTGCCGCTGTGCCTCGGCTTGTTGACAAAAAAGACACCAGAAGCGAAATTTGGAAGTATTTGAGCTATATCTCTGACAGTGAGGGCAAGCCTACGGACACCACGAGGCCTGTCTGTAAGACATGTTTTAGATCCCTGCAAACCAAGGGAGCCAACACATCAAACTTGGCTAAGCACCTCGCCAACCGGCATCCAGACAGGTTAGCGAATGTGATAGATAACATAATTACATCATGTTCAAGCCCATGCCCTCTAATCTAAGTCAAACAAGTGTAATTTATTTTGTGACAAACGAGGCAATTAATGGCAATGATAACTGTCTAATATGGCTATCTTTTTAGCTAACTTACCAATGTGGCTAACATCTGCAATATATATTTTGTTAATAATTATTTATATTACATGTTAATAAAATATTACAACAATTATATTTTATAAAATAAAAAAGTTGTTTGAGATGATGCTGAATTTTATTTAATACGAATTCTTATCATTTATTTTGTTTATTGTTTTCATTGTTTAAAAGTTTGTGTTATGGTTATGGTTCTGGTGTGAAATAAAGCACAATAATTACATTTAAGATTGTTTCCCTTTTTTTAAGAAAAGTATCGAAAAAGAATCGGAATCACAATTCTTGACTTGGTATCGGTATCGAAACCAAAATGTTGGTATCGTGACAACACTAATCCTAGGTATGTAATTTCCTTCTTACTTGTGACAATAATGTCGCCCACTGCAACTGAGAAGTCGTCGGATTTGCTGAGATTATGTTTCGAACCGAAGAGAATGGACTCTGTTTTACCCAGGTGTAATGATCATTTATTATCGGCGAGCCAGGTGCAGATTCTGCCGAGCTTGGAGCTGAGGGTTTTTTCAACCTGCAACCTGTTCCTGTCAGAGACCAGCAGGGCTGAGTCGTCCGCGAACAGGAACAAGTTGCAGTCACATGCTGATGACATGTCATTTACATAAATTAGGAACAGTAACGGACCTAATATGCTTCCTTGTGGAACACCACAGCTCACTGGGAGGGGGGGGGACAGAGTACCGTTTATGCATGTGGCAGGGGTTACAGACCATCACAGACTTCAAACCCACCCGGGCCTCCCCCCCATCCACTGACCCCTCTCTTCCAGATGAGCTTAATTATTTTTATGCTCGTTTTGACAGGGTAAATCATGAGGTAGCCACTAGGGCCACTCTCCCTGCAGACCATCTGCCCCTCACACTCTCCACCACAGATGTGCATGCTGAACTGAGCAGGACAAACACACGTAAGGCCGCTGGCCCCGATGGCATCCCCGGACGTGTACTCAGCTCTTGTGCTGAGCAGCTGACCAGAGTCCTGACTGACATCTTTAACCTGTCCTTGGCCCAAGGAAAAGTCCCCACGTGCTTCAAATACACCTCCATTGTGCCTGTTCCCAAGCACGCCTCTCCAACAAGCCTTAATGACTACCGACCTGTGGCACTTACATCGACCATCATGAAGTGTTTCGAGAGGCTGGTCCTGGCTCGGCTTAAATCATGCCTCCCACCCACACTTGACCCCTACCAGTTTGCCTATCGTCGGAACAGGAGTACGGATGACGCCATCTCCACAGCACTACACCCTGCCCTCTACCATCTGGATCAGAGCAACACATACGTACGATTCCTGTTCATTGACTTTAGCTCGGCATTCAACACCATCATTCCTTCAAAACTGATTAACAAGCTCAGTGACCTTGGCATCGACCCCTCCCTCTGCAACTGGATACTGGACTTTCTCACAAACAGACCCCAGCATGTTAGAATAGGCAAGCTCACATCCTCGAATCTCATCCTTAGCACTGGTCTCCCACAGGGCTGTGTGTTAAGTCCCCTCCTATATTCCCTCTTCACACATGACTGCAAACCTGTACATGGCTCAAACACCATCGTTAAGTTTGCAGACGACACCACAGTGGTCGGGCTTGTCAGCAACAATGACGAGACGGCATACAGGGAAGAGGTTGAGCATCTGGCAGAGTGGTGCGCTAACAACAACCTGGCTCTCAACACCAAGAAGACGAAAGAGGTCATTGTGGACTTCAGAAGGAACAAAGACGGCACGCACTCCCCAGTCCATCTTAGTGGAGAAGAGGTTGAGCGGGTCACCAGCTTCAAGTTCCTGGGAGTCCACATCTCGGAGGACCTCTCCTGGACCACCAACACCTCAGCCCTAGTCAAGAAGGCTCACAAGCGCATCTTCTTCCTGAGGAAACTGGCAAAACTCCGCCTATCCTCCCAGGTGCAAATGAACTTCTACCGTTGCACCATCGAGAGCATCCTCTCCACCTGCATATCAGTATGGTACGGTAACTGCACGGTCAAGGACAAGAAATCACTGCAGAGGGTGGTGAAGATCGCACAACGCATCATCAAGATGCCACTCCCCTCCATAGCCTCAGTCTATGAAAAGCGGTGCCTGCGAAGGGCACGAAACATCATCAGAGACTCTTCCCACCCCAACCATACACTGTTTATCCCCCTACGTGGCACCCGCTCTGGGACACGCTACCGCAGCCTCCCGGGTAGAACCAACAGGACTACGCACAGCTTCTTCCCTTCAGCAGTCAGACTGCTGACAATGAACCCCACGCTGTCCCATACTGCCTAGTTGTTGTCGTGTGCTGTGCTGAAGCGCAATTCTGTATTCACTGTATTTATTATTATCTGTGTATTTATTCCTATTTATACATTTCCCATCTATTTACATTTATGTTTGTATCATTTTTTTTTGGTACATACTTCTGATAATTGTGTATGTAACTGACTGTTTTGCACTCTGGTTAGACCATCCTTAAATTTCGTTACACTGTGCTTGCATTTTTGTAATGACAATAAAGTAATCTAATCTAATCTAATCTTTACCTCCACCATCTGTTCTCTCCCCTCCAGGTAGGATTGCATCCAGCTCACCGATCAAAACCAATTGCTTTTAGCTTGTCAATCAGAATGGGGTGATTGACAGTGTCGAAAGCCTTTTGTAGGTCCAGCATCACCATGCCGCAGTACTTGCCCTCGTCCACCTCTTGTTTGATGTGGTCGCTCAAATAAAGAAGGCATGTGTCAGTGGAGTGGGATGTTCTAAAGCCAGATTGAAATTCATAGATTAGTTTCTTTTCCGCGAGGTACTTTTCGACCTGTTCATATACTATTTTTTCCATGACTTTCGAGATGGAGGTAAGTATAGAAACAGAGCGGTAGTTGCCTGGGTCCAATTTGCTGCCCTTTTTGTGCAGGGGGGTTACTCTTGCAATTTTGAAGTCTTTGGGTACTTTTCCCTGTTTTATGGAGAGGTTAATTATGTGAGCTATGACTGGTGAGATGGCGGTTGCTGTGTCTCTGAGGAATTTGGAGGGGATATTGTCGTGGCCAGTGGCCTTGTTAGGTTGGAGGGCGCTCAGTTTAATGAGTACCTCTGCTGTTGTTACCCTTGCTAGACTGAAATCATCTTTGCGTACCCCTAGGTTTTTGTAGTAGGTCATGATGTGATCTACTCCAAAAAGCCCTGAGTGGGAGGGTAATTTATTTACAAGAGTTGTGGCTATGTTTGTGAAAAAAATGTTCAAGTACTTGGCCACATCCAGTTTGTCTGTGATGAGCCTGTTATCTGTCTTTATGTTTAAGTTAGAAAATCTCGTTTTGAGTTTTTTACTGCAGCCAAGCTGGTTATTGAGTAATTTCCAAAGTTCACGGGGTTATTTTTGTTTTCCTCCAGTTTTGACATTGATGAAATTCTTTTTGGCAGTTTTTGATCATGGAGCTTACGTCATTTCTTAGTCTGTTTCTTTCAATTTTGAGTTCAGTCACGTGGGCCTGGAGTTCACTGCTCGTGCTTTTGGAAAGCATTGACTGACTTTTATGAAACTCAGAGCATTTTTTGTCTCTGGTTTTCATGGCAGTCAGTATGCCGGAGTGCATCCACGGCTCAGCGTGATTTTGTACCCTGGTTGTTCTTAGGGGGGGCCAAATCATTGAGTATTGCAGAGAATTTGTTTTTGAAACCAAGCCATGTTTCTTCAACTTGTGTACCACTGAGCTCATCTGACCAGTCCAGGCTCTCCAGTTCTAGGTTAAAGGCCTCGCTAGAGTCGTTTTTGAGGTCTCTAGATATGACTGTTTTGTGACAGCCGGCCCTTTGTTTTAGCTTTTTGCGGGTACAGAATATCATATAATGATCACTTAAACCGCATGCTATAACCCCTTTACTGGAGATCCTGGACTTGTCAGAGGTCAGAATGAGATCAATGGTAGTTTGTGTTGTTTCACATACCCGGGTGGGTTGGGTGATTAGCTGGCTGAAGCCGTGCAGATCACAAATCCTACTGAAGGACTTGAAGACGGACATGTCTTTACGTTGCATATCCGTGTTCCAGTCTCCAATAATAATTGTCTCTACATCCCCCACATCAGCCAAACACCCATCTAATGTATCATAAAAGTCACTCTGTTCCGGTGGTCTAGATTGTCCCGACTATTACAGATTTAGCATTGTCAAAAAGAATTTCAACCCACACAGATTCAATATTTTCATGATGCAGGTCAGTACGGTTTTTGAAATTGGTGTCTTTATGTATGTACATGCAGACACCACCTCCATTCACGTTCCTGTCCCTTCTCACTACAAGATAATCTTCAATTTCAATCTCTGAATCTGTAATGGAATTGTCCAATTTGGTCTCAGAAAAGCATAATATGCTTGCCTTACCGTTCATGAATAGCTGCCTGAGTTCAGCCAGTTTGTGTCTCAGGCTGTTAGTGTTCAGATGAAAAATATGTAGTCCATTTTTGTTGCTTAAATCAATGCACAATGTCGTCAGCTTGCAGATATTTGTCTTTGTCCGTTACAGCAACCGGATTGTCGTGGTGGTGGGGTGGTGGTGGTGGTGGTGGTGGGGGGAGGGAGGCTCCGTTGTAGCTTTAGCCGTTGATATGCTAGCAGGGTGGCTAACAACATGGCGGATATTTGTTCCCTCGGATCTCGGTTCTCTTCCTCTCGTCACTGCCTCATGCGTGTCTGTCTGCCGAGGCGTCCCCGGGGGAATCTCGAAGTCTCCGTTTATTCCTCGGTCTCCGCTGTCTCCACGGTCTCTGTTGTCGTCGCGTAGTTGTTGTTGCAGCGGAAGAGATGCTAGTTCTGATGCTAATTGTGATGCTAGCTCCTCGAGCCTGCAGGACTGGCTTCTTGTCTGCACCGGGCCCGGATTCAGATGGATGTCTCCCGCTAACAATAAGACCAAGACGATCATACTTCTTCGGTCTAGTTTGCCTGACGGGGGTAAGTACTTTCGCGTCGGGTTTGCAGTTAATAATGCATGAATGCTTGCACTTCCAAAAGCGAGGTGTTTCCTTTCCCAGCCGTTGAGAAGGTAAAAGTCATTGTGGTTCATTGTATCCCCGCTTTCATTACTCTCCTTCTCTAAGTGATGTTGCCTCATTGATGAGTTGAGGTAGGAGTCCATAATCCATATTGTCAGGAGGATGAAATATGTAAAAAATCGTGAGGAATAACCGCCAAAGCGGGAGCTCTCGAAAATGCGACCACTCATAGTGAAAGTGCCATAGACACATGGACACTCAAACAAGGGGGAAAGAGTGAGCAGGATCTGGACTCCAGCATTGGTTGCTTGCAAAAACTAGTCGGGCATATACAACTGCAACTTAATACTTTTTTAGCGGGCTTAAGTGGATTTTCTGAGCCTGGTAGATGTTTACTACCAATTTGTTCTTGTCTTTATGCTACGCTAAGCTAACCAGCTAACGGTGCCTGCTTCATTTTTAATGTACAGACATGAGAGTAGTGTTATTCTTCTTATTCACTCTCAGCATGAAAGCAAATAACGAATGTCCTGAAATAGGTTACTATAAACACTGATATCTCAATAGAAAGTGAAAACCCAAAAGCATACTTAATGGATTAGCCTACCATAATTGCTAGTATTATCAATATAAAGTATAAACACCAGCAATAGGGATTTCTCACAACTGGTAACCCATTAGTGTCCCATATTGATTGTTTAAAACTGATCTACTGTATAACGCATTAGGGAATCATAGATGAATCAATCATAAATACATTAGTTACAACATATTAAAAGGTCTTACAGTTTTTCTCGATTGCTACAGTAACACACATTTTTTTTAATTGCTCAGCTTCTCAGAACACTAAACACAATTCACAAAACCACACACCCAAAGTGCAAAACTCCTAATTTCTCCTGCTAAGTGAATAACTGCACTCACAACTACATAAACACTTACCAAATGCAAACTTTAGCACCAAATATAACACACTTCATTCATAATACTAGATTGTTTGACCACCCAACACACTGCTGAGCATACTCTAAAGCACTCTCCTCTGTTATGGGCTGTGCTCTGTACAGAGAGGTTTCTGCAGAGAAAGATTGCTTGAGTTTACAGAAATACAGTAAGTGAAAAAATACAAATGAGTTGTTGAAAAAAAATCACATTTAATTCAAAGATAACATTGTGCAACATGCATCTCAGCACATAGCTACTATGCTTCAGATCTCTAAGTGTGATGGCATTGTTTGCCAAAACCCAGTTTGTAACTGCTGCTTCCTGCCTCATTGGAAACCCTTAGCCTTCCACCTCTTTGTTTCTCAGTCCTTCAGATAAACAACAAAGACATAGTGGTCGGTCAGTGTCTGTGTTGCTTAAAAGTGAGTTTACCACAGTACATTGTGCAGGATGTTTGTACAGTTATAGCATGCAACATGCCAACAATTCAATGACAGTAATGAAGTAAATACGTTTCACACATCAGATATAAGCTCTGATATATCATGAGTTATGCAGAGCTACAACTAACTAACCTGTTTCAAGTCTAAGTGTCCGGATTACAGAGGCAACAGTACATCGGCTTGGATTAGGCTGAACCCTCCGTCCAGCCTCTCTCATCGTCAAACCATGGTTGATAACATTTCATTTCATTAGAGAGTACTCTTCCTCCTCCTCTCACTCTCAGCCCAGCTCTTCCTCTTCCTCTTCCTCTTGCTCTTGCTTCCATGTTGGCTTCCATGGTTGCTGTAAGAAAGTACTCACCTGTGGTCTTTTCATAGTGCTAACATCCTGATTGATGAGCCAACGATTATGCTACCAGGTGTTTGGTCAGGTGGAACGTGTTTCTTGATCATTGGTCCATGTGTGAGGCATTTTGAATATCAGTGTTTTAAACCTGCTAACACGTGACTTTATTTCAGATTCCTGTGTCTTACGTGGAGAAACGTGTGCAGTGGTTTGCACAAAGATCCATGTTGATTTGTAAATTGTGTGAAAAGCTGAAAACGTGTTTAGAGTTTTGGAGATTTGAGCCGATGTTTTGCTCTTTGAGTGTCAGTTAAAATAATTGTGCTTTATGTATAATGTGCTTTGTGTTAGCAATCGAGAAAAACTGTAAATACCAGAATAGTCACAATTTCTCCACATTTTTGAGCCCTGGCAAAGAATGCAGCGCTTAGAGATGGCATGAAAACACTGCACACCATGAACATAAAACATTTATAAATAGAAGCAAGTCAGTGCACATTAAAGCTGAGATGTGAAAGCACCTGAAAGCAATACAAAAAAAGCTCTAAATTGTATTTAAAATGACAGGCAATAATGTGATTGCCAAAATAGATAGTTATGATGGATTACAACCTTGAACCTTGAGCTTCCCATAACCAATACAGTAAGTTGTTAAAATAAGTCATAGGGATAATTTCTCTTTCTTTTCCTCAATGTGAACATCATTCTTGCTGCTGGCTACATCTGGTGGAGGCCATTTCTAACACACAGACCAGGGAAAGAATGTCAGGAGCTTAAAATATCCTGCGTTAGTTAATATTTTATTATCATCTAAGTCCCAGGGCCTCTCCCCTTTTTACATCCCTCTTCTAACTCTGAGATTGTGCACAGAGCAGGAAGGGGAAATCTGTGATGCCTTTACTGCATTTTGTTTTACTCCCCTCCTCTTCTCTCCAACACTATGTATTCATGTTGTGCTGCAAATAATTTGGCTACTGTCTGCTTATCAGTGCAGTAATGCATGTTTCTCTCTAGAGAGAACATTATGGCGGCTGATATGAGACACTGTCTTATCAGAACAATTAGAAGAGAGAGGAATCTTGTGGAGGAAAATTAAATCTTGATAAATCGAAGACATCCAAATGTGCCTGAAAGTGCTTGATAAGAATTTCAATTTAAAGTGACAAACAGAAAATCAGCTCAACAGCAGCACGAAAGCTGCGTGTGAGCGTGGTTGTGTGTCTGTGGTTAAGATGAATTTGTCCCTCAGTGCTCAAGAAGCTTATTCATTATGTATGCAATGATTTCATGATGAAGAGAGGGCCTCACTGTGTGGATAGTGCAGCTTGTGCTCTTTTGCGCAAATACACACATTTAAGATGGAGGACCACCTGTGCCTGTTTGTGTGTTAGATTTATTGTGGATTAAGAAGAATTGGAGGATGAAATCCTCTTTATTTTTGTGACACATTCATACACACATCCAGTACAGCACACACAGCTGATTGGACCTCTGCATGTATAATTATGGAGGACGGAACATGACTTAAGTATAAATAAATAAATGTATGAAGAAATACAGGAATAAATAAATAAATACGTAAATTAATAAATAAATACAGGAATAAATAAATACAGGAATAAATAAATGACGAAATAAATACAGAAATAAATAAATGTTGAAATTAATACACAAATAAATAAATAAAAGAATAAATGCATACATAAATATGGAAATAAATACATCAATGTATAAATAAATAAATACAAGTCGAAAATAAAACAGAACACACGTTATTATATATCTTTCATTTATTTCTACATTTACGCAACATACATTTATTTATTTATGTATTTATGTGTCCGTATGCTAATGAGGTGGGCGGTCCTAACCTCAGTCTGAAGCAGGATTGGTTACAGGAGTGTGTGATCATTTCTGGCAGAGGGCTCTACTACTAACGCCTGGATAACCGCGCTGATTCGAATGCAGGAGCTTTACTGTTTAGCCCTTATCTTTATACATCCATGGTTTATCCACAGTTGTAAGGTTTATTTATGGATATTGATTTAAGAGCCATTGGAGATCATTTACGATCATTAGCGGACCATTTAGAGAACGGAGAACCAAAAGATTATGTCCAGTTTCGTGTGGAACGATGTATAGAGGACTTGGCTCAGCTCGACATGATGTGACTTGCCACAAATCTATTGCTTCTGCCTGGCTCCAACAATTGGCGAATCCTGCTTCAGACTGAGGTTAGGACCGCCCACCTCATTAGCATACGGACACATAAATACATAAATAAATAAATGTATGTCGCGTAAATGTAGAAATAAATGAAAGATATATAATAATAACGTGTGTTCTGTTTTATTTTCGACATTTATTTATTTATACATTGATGTATTTATTTCCATATTTATTTATGCATTTATTCTTTTATTTATTTATTTGTGTATTCATTTCAACATTTATTTATTTCTGTATTTATTTCGTCATTTATTTATTCCTGTATTTATTTATTTATTTACGTATTTATTTATTTATTCCTGTATTTATGTACGTAATTTATTTATTCCTGTATTTCTTCATACATTTATTTATTTATACTTAAGTCATGTTCCGTCCTCCATATATAATAGCTAGTATCTACCCATCCTAGGAGCAGTGGGCAGCTATCGTACAGTGACCGGCGAGCGGGGGTTGGGGGGTTTGGTGCCTTGCTCAAGGGCCCCTCGGCAGTGACCAGTAGGTGAAATGAGTCCCTGCAGACTGAAACACTGCTGCTCCTAAATAATTGTTAAGATTAAGAAGAAAACCTGCATAAGGTGCCTTAAAGGTTAATGGGTTCATCAAAACGTAGGTCTAATTTTGTTGTTTTGGCCATCACTTATAATAACATTTGCCTTAAGTCACTTAATGTAAATCCATATAATATTTGCTGTTGTTTTTGGTGTGATAGCTTTGAGAATTGCCTTTTAGGAGTATAGTTAACATAGGATTGACTGTCATATTGCTTCCTATCATCTCATTTTAATACAATTCTTCCCAGAGCAAAATGTTATCATAACAAATACAAATCCGTCCAAAACAGTAGGAAAAAACACATATTTCCTGTAAAAGGGGCCCTATTTTGCCTTTTGGGGTTTTCCATTTCCTGTCGTGTGTGATATCGGTTTGTGTCTACAAAGGCTTTCAATCTCAAATGTTCCTAGTAATGGAGTTTCTCTAAATAAAAAGTCAACATCTGCATCCTGAACGAGACACTGGAGCTGGTTGCTTGCTGACATAATGGGGTTCCTGGTGGATCGTTCATGTCAGTTTCAAGCAATAGGGAGGAGAGACAGTGAAGGAGGTTTAGCAGCTTGCCTTCATTTATAATTCATGTATGATCAAAGAGAGTGATGCAGTCGAAAACCTTGGAGGTGAACAGAGCCTAAACACAATGGAAGAAATGATGTTATATCGAGCATGTAATTACTTTTACAATATTTAATGTATTTTTTCCATCACATAACAAAGATACATGTGATAAATGAACACACTGCTTATCAATAAACTACTCCTTTTTTTTTTCAACCTATACTAAAGCGTATTAAACCAGTGCCATTACTTCTGCAATCTTAAAGATTTATAGCAGCTCTTTTCTTCCGAAGCAGCAACCCATGCAGTCCCAGCACGGCAACAAAGGCCAACAATGCTCCACTGGATGAGGAGATAGCCTGTGTGGCAGAGCTGAATACCTGCCTGTCTGTCCCCGGCAACACGGTGGCAACCTGGGCTTTCTCAGTACCTTTGAGACACACATGCCGTGGTATCTATTTCCTGCACATACTAATACCAATGGGAGCTACACAAGGCACAGCGCAAGTGTTTGGTGCAGAAATATTTGATAAGCCAAGAATAAATCTAGTTCCAGCAGAAAATAGCATTTGGATGATCGTTATTGTGCAGATTTTAAAGCTGCACTCTGATAACAAGGCATATTTTGAACTCAAGAGAATGAGATGATATGGGAGGTAGAGGATGAATGCATTTTCTTTCTCAGGGATACAACAGTACCATGTTTATTGCTGAATGTTGGTAAACAGCAAATAACACTTACTCATGGTTACTATAGTCCTGCATTTAAATAAAATACAATATTATATTGTTGCCCTGAGATGTTTTCACCTATGGTTGTCATTGTATGTGTTGGCAAAGCCACCAATAGCATGACAGCCTCATACTGTATCATGCTTTTAGGAGTTGGGCAGGTCAAATGTTAACCATATCCTCCATCTTAGCTTAGCGTGTGGTAATGTCATCCATCCATCCATCCATCCATCTTTTCCCGCTTATCCGTGGTCGGGTCGCGGGGGTAGCAGTTCCAGCAGAGAGCCCCAAACTTTCTTTTCCCTGGCGACATCAACCAGCTCTGACTGGGGGATCCCAAGGCGCTCCCAGGCCAGCGAAGAGATATAATCCCTCCACCTGGTCCTAGGTCTACCCCTTGGTCTCTTCCCAGCTGGACGTGCCTGGAACACCTCCCTAGGGAGGCGCCCAGGTGGCATCCTAACTAGGTGCCCCGAACCACCTCAACTGGCTCCTTTCGACGCGAAGGAGGAGCGGCTCAACTCCGAGTCCCTCCCGGATGACCGAACTTCTCACCTTATCCCTAAGGTGTCTACCAGCCACCCTGCGGAGAAAACCCATCTCGGCCACTTGTATCCGCGATCTCGTTCTTTCGGTCATGACCCATCCTTCATGACCATAGGTGAGGGTAGGAACGAAAATGGCCCGGTAGACAGAGAGCTTTGCCTTCTGGCTCAGCTCCGTTTTCGTCACAACGGTGCGGTAAAGCGACTGCAGTACCGCTCCTGCTGCTCCGATTCTCCGTCCCATCTCACACTCCATTGTTCCCTCACTCGAGAACAAGACCCCGAGATACTTGAACTCCTTCACTTGGGGTAAGGACTCATTTCCTACTTGGAGTGGACAGTCCATCGGTTTCCTGCTGAGAACCATGGCCTCAGATTTGGAGGTGCTGATCCTCATCCCAGCCGCTTCACACTCGGTTGCGAACCGATCCAGTGAGTGCTGAAGGTCGCAGACCGATGAAGCCATAAGAACCACATCATCTGCAAAAAGCAGTGGTGCAATCCTTAGTCCACCGAACTGCAGACCCCCTCCCCCACGACTACGCCTCGAAATCCGATCCATGTATATTACAAACAGGATTGGTGACAAAGCGCAGCCCTGGCGGAGGCCAACCCTTACCGGAAATGGGTCCGACTTACTGCCGAGGACCCGGACACAGCTCTCGCTTTGGGAGTACAGAGATTGGATGGCCCTGAGTAGAGACCCCCTCACCCCATACTCCCGCAGCACCTCCCACAGTAACTCCCTGGGAACTCGGTCATACGCCTTCTCCAAGTCTACAAAACACATGTAGACCGGATAAGCGTACTCCCAGGCCCCCTCCAGGATCCTTGCGAGAGTAAAAAGCTGATCCGTCGTTTCACGACCAGGACGGAATCCGCATTGTTCCTCCTCAATCTGAGGTTCGACAATCGGCCTGACCCTCCTTTCTAGTACCTTAGAGTAAACTTTCCCGGGGAGGCTGAGTAGTGTGATGCCTCTGTAATTGGCACACACCCTCTGATCTCCCTTTTTAAAAAGGGGAACCACCACCCCGGTCTGCCACTCCTTCGGTACTGTTTCCGACTTCCACACAATGTTGATGAGACGTGTCAACCATGACAGTCCCTCAACACCCAGAGCCTTCAGCATTTCTGGGCGGATCTCATCCACCCCCGGGGCTTTGCCACTGTGGAGTTGTTTGACGACCTCAATGACCTCCCCCCGGGAGATTGGTGTTGATCCCCCGTCATACTCCAGCTCTGCCTCTAACATAGAGGGCGGAGTTGTCGGGTTCAGGAGTTCCTCAAAGTGTTCCTTCCAACGCCCTAACATTCCATCAGTTGAGGTCAACAACGTCCCATCCTTACTGTACACAGCTTGGATGGTTCGCTGAACAACTTTGGTGCCGCCCGAAAGTCCTTCTCCATGTCTTCTCCGAACTTCTCCCACACCCGCTGCTTTGCCTCGGCCACGGATGAGGCTGCTGCCCTTCGGGCCTGTCGGTACCTTGCAACTGCCTCGGGAGTCCCCCAGGATAACAAATCCCTGAAGGCCTCCTTCTTCAGTCAGACGGCTTCCCTGACCACCGGTGTCCACCAGGAGGTTTGAGGGTTACCGCCCCTTGAGGCACCTAGGACCTTGAGACCACAGCTCCCCGCCGCGGCTTCGGCAATAGAGGCTTTGAACACCGACCACTCTGGTTCAATGTCCCCAACCTCTACAGGAATGCCCGAAAAGCTCCGCCGGAGGTGTGAGTTGAAGGCCTCCTGAACTTGGGCCTCCTCCAGACGTTCCCAGTTCACCCGAACTACACGTTTGGGCTTACCAGGTCTATCCAGAGGCTTCCCCCGCCACTCGACCCAACTCACCACCAGATGGTGATCAGTTGACAACTCCCCCCCCCCTCTCTTTACCCGAGTGTCCAAAACATACGGCCTTAGGTCCGATGATACGATAACGAAATCGATCATGGACCTTCTGCCTAGGGTGCTCTGGTACCACGTACACTTATGAGCATCCTTATGTTCGAACATGGTGTTTGTTATGGCCAATCCATGACTAGCACAGAAGTCCAGTAACAAACCACCACTCCGGTTCAGATCAGGGGGGCCGTTCCTCCCAATCACGCCCCTCCAAGTGTCTCCATCATTGCCCACATGTGCGTTGAAGTCTCCCAGCAAGATTAAAGAGTCCCCTTCAGGAGCCCCATACAGGACTCTTTCCAGGGTCTCCAAGAAGGCCGTATACTCTGAACTGCTGTTGGGTGCATAAGCACACACAACAGTCAGAGTTTTCCCCCCCATAACCCGCAGGCGTAGGGAGGCGACCCTCTCGTCCACTGGGGTAAACTCCAACAACGAAGCACCCAACCGGGGACTTGTGAGTATCCCCACACCCGCCCGGCGCCTCACACCTTGAGCAACTCCGGAGAAGAATAGAGTCCAACCCCTATCCAGAAGTAAGGTTCCAGAGCCAACGCTGTGCGTAGAGGTGAGCCCAACCAGATCCAACTGATAACGCTCCACCTCCCGCACAAGCTCCGGCTCCTTCCCCCCCAGAGAGGTGATGTTCCACGTCCCCAAAGCCAGCTTCTGTCGCCCGGGTCTGGTCCGTTGAGACCCTCCGCTTTCACTGCCACCCTTCTGGCAGCGCACCCGACCCCATCGCTGTTTCCCGTAGGTGGTGGGCCCGCGGGACGGAGAAGCGGAGGTGTTGCTCACGTTGCCTTTTCGGGCTGGGCCCGGCCGGGCTCCGTGGCAAGCCCGGCCACCAGACGCTCGCCGACGAGTCCTCCTTCTGGGCCTGGCTCCAGAAGGGGACCCCGGGCTTCCTCCGGGCCGGGTATCCTCACTTCCTGTGTCGTCTTTCATGAGGTCTTTTGAACCAATCTTAGTCTGGCCCCTTGCCTGAGATCAATTTGCCATGGGAGACCCTACCAGGAACACAAGGTTCCAGACAACACAGCCCCCAGGTTCATCAGGGCACACAAACCTCTCTACCACGGTAAGGTGCTGGTTCTTCAGAGAGGCAATGTCATCAGTTTTAAAAGTCTTTGGTCATAAACCACAGGGTTGGACAAATTTAAATGCTGACGTGATTGTGGCACAAGGTTTTTTTTTAGGGATGCACGATAATTATCGGCCCGATAATTATCGGTCCGATAATAGGAATTATGACGTCATCCCGATAAACCCGATAACAGTATTAATAGCCCCGATAATATACAATATATTTTTTGGGTAAAAAAAAATAAAAAAATACTGCGCTGTGGGTGGATTGGGATGAGGGGCGCTTGTTTTTCACTCGGCTCCTCCCGTTTTGCCAGTACTGTGGTATTAGTGGTTTAGGAAGAGGGGAGTTCTTCACAAATCCAGTGCTCCCTAACTCATGCCTGGCTGTGACGTAAATGGTGTGCGGCCGTGAAGCCAGGACAGTAAACAAACATGTCGTCGGTGGTATGGGCGTTGGAGCTATGTGCAACTCAAGGCATATGCTCGAACCGTAGCTGCCTGGACGCTGCAATCATGTTGCGCACTATCCGTGCTGAGTGTGCTGACTTTTCGTACAATGTCCCACTGTCTGGCTTCCTGCATAAAGTCAAGTGCTCGGCGCAGTTGTGGCGAAATGTCGCTCCTCTGTTTTCATTTAAACAGCTCCTTATATCCGTTAGCGCAGCTAGCTAGCACCATATGCTAACAACAACAATGCACGTAAGGTCTCTCTCTCGCTCGCTCGGGCCACACATACACACACCCTCCCGGTCCTCCAGATGGCCAGTCGGTGCCTGCCGGTGAGCGTGGAAGTGTGGTCTGCCACAAGCGAGCGGCAGGAGCGGGGCTGTCAGCATCAGCTTGTAGATGGTATTTTAAACTCGATGCGCTCTGAAACTACGGGGCGGCCAAGGAAAAAAAATACACATGCGTTAATCGCGTTAAAATAATTAGTGGCGTAAACATTTTTTTATTATCGGTATCGGTCTTGAGAAGCAGGAAGTTATCGGTATCGGTATCGGTTTCAAAAAACCAATATCGTGCATCCCTAGTTTTTTTAAGTCAGAGGATTACCAATTATTTCTAATGTATCCATAGGGGGAAACTAATTGATGTACCAAATGTTGTGACCATCCAGATATAGGGATATTTCACTAGATAAGTGAACACGTTCAATTGCTGCTGGCAAAGACTCAGGGAAGGCTCCAATTTGTAAAGATGCAATCTTGAACAAAATTGGTCAGTAATCCCAGTGATGGACCAAACAACAGACCAACATGGTCAACCCAAAAGCTACACCACTAGCATGACTAAAAGTCATTGTAAACAAACTTTGTATGTCAGATATGCCATGTTAAAGTAAAGCAAAGTATTTGTCTTTCTGATGCCTCAACCAAAAAGCATCACTGCCACTGTTGCTTGTTGTGCATTTAAACTGTCAACTCCCACTGACTTTCACGACAGGCTAAATGAACAAGAGAGAGGGCAGAGAGGTCACACACAAAAACTGGCGTGTGACCAATGAATCCTACAAACGAGTGTGAAATGTGATAGAGAGCCCAGGAAGAACACCTGGCAGGCAGATGCAGGGATTCAGGACTTTACTAGCGCTGAGAAAAATTAGCCCTGTGCTGTACAAACAGAAGTTCACTTTCACAGTTTCTGGGCGCCTCACACTGAAGAGAGGACAAACAGACAGACAGGTGAAGGGACCAGGGTTTCTATTCTGAGATGACAAAGAACTTAGAGGTATCGAGTGACATCTACTGTCCTCATGTGAAGGTCGTGTGGATTGTGTTACCTTTGAAGTATTATTACATTATTGCAGGATATTTAAAACAAAACAGGAGAGTGTATTCTGTACAAACTCTGCAATAACACGATGTAAACAGGAAGCTCTGTGAGGATTTGGAAGTTACCCAAATCAATTGAAGCTATGTTGCTCAAAACATCTGTCTTGTTTAAGGAGTATTTAACTCTATCTGCCCTGCCTTCTGTCAAAACCTCTCGCTTTAGAGAGATTTAGAACTGCTCCTTAAGACGCTGCCATTGACTGTTTGGATATTTAATCTGAGAGGATGTGTGGGTGAGTTAGGAAAAGCTTCTTTCACCACTGGATAACAAGGTACATATAATGTAATGCTTTCTAACAGTGCTGATAGTGAAATAAAAATGTAAATACAAATACTTTGAAAACAAAGTAGCCGTAGTTTAGGTATTAATGTATGTTTCATTTCATTTAATCGTTTATTTGGCAGCGACAACGCACAGTAATGAACACTTAAAACATTCAAATGTATCAAGCGTATAACAGTGCCAGATTTAGCTTTGAGCTAGTTTCCATCCGCAGTCCCTCACATAAAACATTTAAGAAAATTACATTTGACAAACATAGCAAAAACAAAATACATGATATGCAAAAAGTGCAAGAGAGCAAGAGCAACATACACAAGTATGCTACATTGATTATTATTTGTTTTAGTTGACCAAACGTTCCTAATTTCCTTGGTTGTGGATTGTCTTTTAAAAGTGTTTTCACCCAGATAATCATAATTGAAAAAAAGTAGTATTTGATGATCCTATTGATAATTCCTCACTGTTATCATGTTTGTAACCTACAGCAGGCCATATGGGGAAATGAGGAGGAGGCTCTGTAATTCGGGAGGCTTGCGCTGAGCATGACACGCCTGCAGCCATGGACCCTCCCCGTCCAATGGTGAGCAATGTTGATATCCAAATAGTGGGTGGTGCATGGCATTCATCCTCCCTGTGTGGGGCTGGACAGAACATGATTATTCTCACTGCTTGTGATAGGTATCCTCTATCTGTGGTCTTTGTATGCTCTAACAGAAGAAGTGCGAGAAAAATCTGATGCTGTTAAAAAAAAGAATGTTATTAAATCAGTCAATTGAAACCACGTAGGATTGCAGTGTTAATGTGGTTGCAGCACTCTGATTGGTTGTGATCAGACGCCTCCTCCCCACCGCGTAGGGTCCAAAGAGTCATGCAAGATTAGCACTTGTCTTTTGATTAGTGCAGCTGGAAACCATCCAGACATTTCAATTAAGCCTGTAGTATTTAGAACACACAGTTTATCTGTGAGGGTGATTCTCCGGGCTGATCTCCTGTGTTTTATAATCTCCTTAGTGGAGTAAAAGTCCTCAGTGTCAGCTACAGGCCAAATCTTTCTCTCAAAACAATAAAGGGAAGTGTGCGCTGATAGAGGACAGAACAAATATTGTAGTAATCCAGAATTTGTTTGGCAAACCAGCTGACCACAGTCACAACAAAACAGGTTCTGCTTGTTGTTGAGGTACTTTGATGTTTGACCCTGATGGTGGATGGTTTCCGGTTCATTTAAAGGTGAAAGGTTTCTCTGTGATAATCCTAAATCTGAATTTAAGACATGTAGACATGAGCAGGGCTTTGTGATATCAGAACTAGTTTATAAATTAATCCTGGTCAAAATATGTAATCTACCTCAGTGTGATGTGAAAACGTTAAACCTCTAGTGCTCAGGGGACTGGGAATGTTTTTTTACACACCTTAGACATAGTGTTTAGCAGTATGAATACAAAATATTTCTACATTTAATTCTATATATTTAATCAGGCTAAATCATTGGCTAGATATAACTTTCAGCATTTTGTACTTACTAGGGCATTAAAGTTTGCTAAAAAGAAAAAAAAGCACGAGACATAAACTACAAATAGAGTACTTTTGCTTTAGGTTTGTAACATTGTCAATGTTATCAGCTTTGTTGCAATGAGGCTGTATACAGGTTAATTACACCTGTGTCATTGTAGTAAAACTTTTCACACTCTATATAAGTTTAGCAAGTAGTTAAAAGTTGTGTTAAACTCAGGAGCGTTAGGGTTTTTATGACCCCATCCAGATTTCAGCTTTTCACAGGAATGTTCTCTTCCAGGCATCATGCCTTCATTTGATAGCGTAGAGAGGACAGGAAAGAAGGGGAGAGAGGAAGGATGACATGCAACAAATGTCCACACTGAACTGAGTTAAAGGGCTTTTATATCCTGTTAACCTGTTAAGCCTGGTGCCTGTTTTTCAGGTCTTAGGCTCGAAAATGACGTGCCCAGAATACATGACTATATATTCACTTCTAAAAGGGGTACATTAATAATCTTTTTTCTCAAAGCAATGATAAACCTCTGAGTTGGCTGTAGAAGTGTCAGAATCAATACAGATGTTTTTATTTTAAAGTAAATTCAGATTGAACATTAAAAAAAAACATTACTTATAGTGAAAACCACCCTTGAATAATGGGATCCATCCATCTATCTTCTCCCGCTTATCCGTGGTCGGGTCGCGGGGGTAGCAGTTCCAGCAGAGAGCCCCAAACTTTCTTTTCCCTGGCGACATCAACCAGCTCTGACTGGGGGATCCCAAGGCGCTCCCAGGCCAGCGAAGAGATATAATCCCTCCACCTGGTCCTAGGTCTACCCCTTGGTCTCTTCCCAGCTGGACGTGCCTGGAACACCTCCCTAGGGAGGCGCCCAGGTGGCATCCTAACTAGGTGCCCGAACCACCTCAACTGGCTCCTTTCGACGCGAAGGAGGAGCGGCTCAACTCCGAGTCCCCTCCCTGATGACCGAACTTCTAACCTTATCCCTAAGGGAGGACACCAGCCACCCTGCGGAGAAAACCCATCTCGGCCGCTTGATCCGCGATCTCGTTCTTTCGGTCATGACCTAATCCTTCATGCCCATAGGTGATGGTAGGAACGAAAATGGCCCGGAAGACAGAGAGCTTTGCCTTCTGGCTCAGCTCCCTTTTCGTCACAACGGTGCGGTAAGCGACCTGCAGTACCGCTCCCGCTGCTGCTCCGATTCTCCGGCCCATCTCACGCTCCATTGTTCCCTCACTCGAGAACAAGACCCCGAGATACTTGAACTCCTTCACTTGGGGTAAGGACTCATTCCCTACTTGGAGTGGGACAGTCCCATCGGTTTCCTGCATGAGAACCATGGCCTCAGATTTGGAGGTGCTGATCCTCATCCCAGCCGCTTCACACTCGGTTGCGAACCGATCCAGTGAGTGCTGAAGGTCGCAGACCGATGAAGCCATTAGAACCACATCATCTGCAAAAAGCAGTGGTGCAATCCTTAGTCCACCGAACTGCAGACCCCCTCCCCATGACTACGCCTCGAAATCCGATCCATGTATATTACAAACAGGATTGGTGACAAAGCGCAGCCTGGCGGAGGCCACCCTCACCGGAAATGGGTCCGACTTACTGCCGAGGACCGGACACAGCTCTCGCTTTGGGAGTACAGAGATTGGATGGCCCTGAGTAGAGACCCCCTCACCCCATACTCCCGCAGCACCTCCCACAGTAACTCCCTGGGAACTCGGTCATACGCCTTCTCCAAGTCTACAAAACACATGTAGACCGGATAAGCGTACTCCCCAGGCCCCCTCCAGGATCCTTGCGAGAGTAAAAAGCTGATCCGTCGTTCCACGACCAGGACGGAATCCGCATTGTTCCTCCTCAATCTGAGGTTCGACAATCGGCCTGACCCTCCTTTCGAGTACCTTAGAGTAAACTTTCCCGGGGAGGTTGAGTAGTGTGATGCCTCTGTAATTGGCACACACCCTCTGATCCCCCTTTTTAAAAAGGGGAACCACCACCCCGGTCTGCCACTCCTTCGGTACTGTTTCCGACTTCCACGCAACGTTGATGAGACGTGTCAACCATGACAGTCCCTCAACACCCAGAGCCTTCAGCATTTCTGGGCGGATCTCATCCACCCCCCGGGGCTTTGCCACTGTGGAGTTGTTTGACGACCTCAGTGACCTCCCCCCGGGAGATTGGTGTTGATCCCCCGTCATACTCCAGCTCTGCCTCTAACATAGAGGGCGGAGTTGTCGGGTTCAGGAGTTCCTCAAAGTGTTCCTTCCAACGCTCCAACACTCCATCAGTTGAGGTCAACAACGTCCCATCCTTACTGTACACAGTTTGGATGGTTCCCTGCTTCCCCCTCCTGAGGTGTCGGACAGTTTTCCAGAACAACTTTGGTGCCGCCCGAAAGTCCTTCTCCATGTCTTCTCCGAACTTCTCCCACACCGCTGCTTTTGCCTCGGCCACGGATGAGGCTGCTGCCCTTCGGGCCTGTCGGTACCTTGCAACTGCCTCGGGAGTCCCCCCGGGATAACAAATCCTGAAGGCCTCCTTCTTCAGTCGGACAGCTTCCCTGACCACCGGTGTCCACCAGGAGGTTCGAGGGTTACCGCCCCTTGAGGCACCTAGGACCTTGAGACCACAGCTCCCCGCGCGGCTTCGGCAATAGAGGCTTTGAACACCGCCCACTCTGGTTCAATGTCCCCAAACCTCCACAGGAATGCCCGAAAAGCTCCGCGGAGGTGTGAGTTGAAGGGCCTCCTGAAATTGGGCCTCCTCCAGACGTTCCCAGTTCACCCGAACTACACGTTTGGGCTTACCAGGTCTATCCAGAGGCTTCCCCCGCCACTCGACCCCAACTCACCACCAGATGGTGATCAGTTGACAACTCCGCCCCTCTCTTTACCCGAGTGTCCAAAACATACGGCCTCAGGTCCGATGATACGATAACGAAATCGATCATGGACCTTCTGCCTAGGGTGCTCTGGTACCACGTACACTTATGAGCATCCTTATGTTCGAACATGGTGTTTGTTATGAATAATGGGATAGTAGCCAAAAACCTTTAGGAATCCAAACTATAACATATAAGTACCCTGTATCAAGATTGATGCAAAACAAGTGAAATTTGACCTTTTTAGAGAGGGTTAGAAAAAGTAGGTCCAGGCGGAGTCACCTCTGGGTATATTTGCCATATCTCTGGAACCCATTGGTCGATGTGGGTGATTGACACCTCTTTGTAACCGTTAGAGCCAATAGAATTGAGAGGACGTTCCTAAATCCATCTAAAGTTTAGATGGATTTGGTAATGTTTAGATTCCATTGAGGAGTGAGAGTGATACGCACACGTAGCTTGCCCAAAACCGGAAGCTCCGTTACACTCTATATGAAAAATACGTTTATTGCCATAAATGTTATTATCAGTAATCATTTCAAAGGACACAGAGACATGGATTTAACCTTCAGCAGCGTTTATATGCGTTGTAATGCCCTGACAACAACTTTTGATCAGAAACAGCAAGGTAAGACGTATTTGCCGTTTTGGCCCCGTAAAGTGAAGTTGTGTGTTGTCTTTCCTGGCTTTCGCTGCCGTGAGTTTTGGTCGCACAGTGATGATACTTATAGCCTACCAATGGAATCTGTGGAATCTCAGCTTTCATAATGCTATCTAGGTTGAAGTATAAAATATCGCTACGTGAGTTATGTGCTAAGTGCGGTTTGTATGATTGTAATTTCAACTTTTTTTAAATTACATTTCTACAATTGCATTTCTGTTTTTTCAGACTTAAGGTATATTTTTTGTTTAGTGTCTTCTGTCATTGTTCTTTGCTGCGTATGTTGGCCGGGACAGTTTTAAGAAAGAGAATATTTAATCTCATTAAAGCTTTAAATTAAGAAGCCACAACATTTAGGGACATTAGAATTATGTGTCCACCATCTAGGTAGCAAGTGACCCAACAAGGGATCACAAACCTGTAATTGAGAAACCCTGGTCACTGTTTGACACTGAATACATTTGAACTTGTGGCACTCTGAGCTCTCTTTGAGCTGTGTGCGGTTTTCTATACTGTGTCTGTTATGCCCTTGTATGCTCCTGACCCAACCTTGTATGTTATTTTCAATGAGGAGAACCTCTGCCTGAATATATAGGATTACTAGACTGGAATAACCAGCTGCCTTTACAACTGCTATAAGATTACCAGGCTGGAATATCTAATCTGTGCTACCTGACATGCACTTTGAAATCCTGTCACCCTTAATGGACAAGCATATGGGCTTTTAAGATAGAATTACTCAGATCATGTGCACAAGATGAGAGCCCACAGATTTAGTTACTTTGACATTTACAAAGACTCATAGAGTGTAGGGAAATAAGTCTAGAGGTGCATGTCAAAAAAGAAAAAGTCAGACAAAAGACCCTAACGTTTACCCAGAGATTCCCCATCAAGCAACCAATCACTTGAACCAATAACCATAGACACAAACACTCCGGCTGTGATTTTTATGATTGAGAATATGTGTACTCTGACTGGATTCATCAGAGCAGAGCTGGATAATGTGAAAAGATATTGACTGAGGGGAAATCTATCTGATACAGCACCACACATTAAGAAAATACAGACAAATAGACAAATTCAAATACATTTGAAATTAAACTTAAAAAAAGTTATTATAAATGGACAAATCTAATCTACTTCATCAACAATTCACTCAAATGTAAGGCAGGGATCCCACAAAACATCCAACAGGAAACACTTATCATAGAAAATATGTCAAAGTACATTAAATACAAGCGGCCGAGATGGGTTTTCTCCGCAGGGTGGCTGGTGTCTCCCTTAGGGATAAGGTGAGAAGTTCGGTCATCAGGGAGGGACTCGGAGTTGAGCCGCTCCTCCTTCGCGTCGAAAGGAGGCCAGTGAGGTGGTTCGGGCACCTAGTTAGGATGCCACCTGGGCGCCTCCCTAGGGAGGTGTTCCAGGCACGTTCCAGCTGGGAAGAGACCAAGGGGGTAGACCTAGGACCAGGTGGAGGATTATATCTCTTCGCTGGCCTGGGAGCGCCTTGGGATCCCCCAGTCAGAGCTGGTTGATGTCGCCAGGGAAAATAAGTTTGGGCTCTCTGCTGGAACTGCTACCCCCCGCGACCCGACCACGGATAAGCGGAAGAAGATGGATGGATGGATGGGACATTAAAAAGCAGGACAGTAGAGAATGATAATGCATATATCTTGCCCTAAAAGGTTTTGGATTGGCAGACAACCATAGTAGGCTTTATCTGTTGAAAATACTGGAGCATTAAGGAGATAAATAACCATATTTTTCTTTAATGAAAACCGATGTACAGCGAAATATATACATTGGCAGGAAACACGTCTCCAAATGAATGCTGAGTTTTTTTTCTTAAAATGCAGGGTATCTAAATAATATTTGTTGGCCCCTTAGTGGCCCCCAAAGAAATCAGCATTGCAAGTTTTGACTAATTCACAAGTCCTTTGTATTTACATATCATGCGTCTTTATATTATTGCTCTTCTTCATTTCGTATGACTTACTTTAAAAATCAGAGTGCCTGGTGCACGCGTTCATGTTTAAGCCGGACCAGGGGCTTTTCTTGCATTACATCCCTCCTCTTCTTTCCAGAAAAAAAAACTTGAACAAGAGTTTATACTAGACGAGTGTTAGAAAATATAATGCATCTTTTTAAAATAATCTACCCAACAAAAATTATAAAACTGGCCCTAATTATAACATAAATAACACTCACAGGAGCTACTTTCCTGGATAAAGAGTTAATTGTTTTAAGTAAATCTATATTATTTATAAATGTATCTAACAGAGACAAGCATTCATCGGATATTGCTGTAAATATGCAATAACTGGTAAAACAAAAAAGTTATTATTCACAGTTACAAGTTAGCAAAAAAGAATACAAGGAAAACAATATTAAGAGTAGAGAAAACTAATATTATCAGATTTTAAAAAACAACACAAGATCCCCTAAAAATATATGACTCATAAAATATTATGAATTATGAATAACCTGTTATTAATTATTTTCACAGTCGTTCATTTTACTTTTACTGAACACACTAGAGCTTTTTAGATCACTTCGGTGTTGAAGTTTATTTCCCTTATATTCCTATCGCACAAAGACGAGCTGTGTGAAGGTGCGCAGGACGTGTTTATACCTCTGCATCATCAGTACATGCACAACCAAGCTGATCGAGAAACTGCTTCGTCAACACTGTTAACGGGTAAGGTGACAGTGTCATTGGGGGAGGGATGGACGCAGGGAGGGATGAATGAAGGACGGACGGAGGGACGATATCCCTGAGACGAGTGACACTGCAGTAGCTGCAGCCCACCTCATCCTGTGGCTCGTATCTCACCCATTAACCTCCCCTCTCCCTCTCTTTCTGACACAAATCGGTTAGCAGGGGAATGGATCGATTATTTACCCTCTCAGTCTGACTCCTGCAGTCCCATCACTGTCTGTCTTCCTGTCTCTCTGCCTGTAGCAAATTATATTATGAAGTGTTTAAGTGGCGGGTCATGCCTCAGCTGACTGCGTTCTCAATGACATGTATAGGAAACACACAATGGAATGGGAGATGGACGTCACATCTTCAAGGGGGGTCCGGGGTATGCTCCCCCCGGGAACAAATGTTTGAACATTTTAAAGTCAAATGCTTCAATCTGGTGCACTTTGAGCAGAATTAGTAGAGACTAGATCTAGGGGGTACAACTCTAAACACCCGTATGAAAAAGATTGGTTTACATTTTAATAATCAAATAAGTATGTGAACATAACCAGTAACCTACCATAGCCAATAACAAATACATGTAACTTATTTTATTTTTGTTGTTCATTTATATCTTATTTTACTTAGTTAACATTTTTTTATTTATGCATATTTTTTATCTCTCCAGTTTTAAAGGATATTTTTGGTTTACTGTCCTATAGTAGACATTGAAATGATTTCAAACCCGTTTTTATTTATCCTAATAATTATAAAGGAGTGCCTTGGAAATATGTGTTTACATAATTTGTGATCAAAACGTTTGAGACCCACTGAGATAACTTAGACTAAATGGAACTATCTAAACACTCCTCTCAGTCTGAATGGAGAAGATTCTCCCTCCACATTATTGTAGTACACATAATGAGATTTCTTGAGGTGACAGTGCATGATGATGTATAGCAAAGTCTTGAAACAGTCTTCAGTGACCTTGGATGCATCTGCTCGTGCCTGCAGTGGTGCTGCTCGCGCCGCAATGTTACAGAGGATCTGCAGGCAGCTAACTCCAGGCTGCGGCACGAGCGGAGTGAGAGGAGGGGATGATTTCTTCCTGACTTTAGGCAACTGGTTCTCTATCAGGTAACACAATATTCAACTTATGTTGCCAAATTGGCCGCCCTTCTGAAAAAGAAGATTAACTTTGATTAAAGTTTGCGCTCCTTGAGGGTATTCAAGTGGAGTAATACAAGGAAGTGCAGTCTTTCTGTGATTATAATTTGACCTTTGAATTAGGCTTGGTATATTGCATAATTCTATGACATATTTTTCACAGCCAGAGAGCTACTGTTTTAATGTGACATATGTTCAGTAGCTGGCAGGTGCTGGAGTTGGCAGGGACAAAATAAATGAGACAAACACATCTGCAGGATTTTCCAGAAAAGTCTGTTATTCTAAACACTGTAAACACTCCTATAAATCTATAATCGACACCTCTAGGGCAAACGAGTGCCCAGAATAAATGACCTCAGTGAAAACCTCAAGTATTTATCAATGGTATTGATCCTAGAGTGCTGCTTAATTCTTGTTTTTTGGCACAAATTGGCATGTGTCTATGGATTTCAGCAAAGGCATACAGAAATAAAATAAGATTTAGATTTCAGGTTGGAGTTGGAAAACATTTGTGACAGTTTCATAGAAAATGGTATCGCTAAGGATATAAACCAGACAGGGCTGAATCTACTGGGCAGATGTATGCTGCTGCAGGTATTGAGAGCTGTGACAAGTGCTGTATCAGGGGAAGAATACAGTATAATCCCCAAGGTGAGGCGGGATTGGATGATCGTGCATGTGGATGCTTACTCTGCAGGAAAGAGAGGGTCCCACTCTCCCCTCACCACATCAAACAGTGATTGGCTCCTTCAGGGTAAATCTCCTATCAGAGAGCTACCTTTATCTTCCTCACTTATCCCACTGACAGAGGAGAGAACAGGGAGAACAGAGCCAGGTGACCCCCACATTCAAAACAGTGAGTTTCCTTTGTGTGTGTGTGTGTGTTTGTCTTAGTTTGTGCATGTGTAAGTTTGTGTGTGGTTACCTCTGGGATCTCTGGTTTCGTATAGGGTGTTAAATTACCCAATGGGAGCTTTAATAGAGCTAGAGACACTCTCAATTGTGAGTCTGGATGAGAGAGATTGAAGGGAGGAAGGGGGAGCAGAGCGGAGCTGCCAGGCAGGACAGAGCGGGCACAACAACTAAGAGCAGAGCCGGGGACACGGGTGAGTGGTGCGGACCTACGCACACAGCTGGATTTAAACTTTACACTTAAAATAAAAACATATTTGTATGTTTTTGTGGATGCTTTGATAAGGGTAGTGATGTCATGTCAGTGTATCTGTTTTATTTCAATGCTGTGTGAGATGAAGTTAGTAAAGTAAGATTTTAGTCACAAAAAGTACATTAGAAAGAATAAAAAGTGTCTAAGACAAAGGTAGATTTACAACACTTTTTTCAGTTTGCTGTATCTTCACCTGTCCTTTGTCTTGGACTCAATAACACCTCTTTGCTAAAATTGCACAATCAAATCATTTATTTTTTTGCTCATATCGTATCATGATGACCTTCGATAAGAAGATACAGGCGCATACCCTGGACTGTTACGTTATCTGCTACGATGCAAATGGGAATAGAACCAGATGAGTGTCTCTGAGTGCGCAGGGCCTTTGGTGTCAAGTGGACACAGGGGTTGCAGCTAAAAAGTGTGTCAGGATTTAGTTACCTGTCTAAATGACAAATGGAATGATAAACAGCTACTTAGAGATAAAGTTAATGTGAGCAGGGATTGACTGAAACAGTTTAGACACTGACGTTCAAACAAAAGGAAATCAATGGTTTTGATGAGTGTCTGCTTCCAGTCATAAGATATGATGTATTTTTTCATTAGGAAATCAAACATGTTCAGTTTTGCCGCACATGATCAGCAATAGCAAGTGCTACCTATTTCCTATGTAAGCACTTTCATGGCTGATTTTGCAGAGCTTGTGTTTTCATTTAGTTCATGCTTGAGAATTGAAAAATAACTATACAAGCACAGTATCCGATGGCCAATTCTCTGCTGATGCAAACACGAGCTGACAGAAAATCTCTTTACCGACAAAACTGTTTCGCACTATTTGACAAAATATAAAATGGTATTTTTCCTTCCACATCTACAGATTACACCGAGGACTAAATCAAAACGTGGCATACGGCTGCCTGAATGATAACCAGGAGGAGGGAACCCCTGCCAGCCTCTTCAGCCTGGCTCCGGTCGCGGTGCCCCCTCTGTCTTCTGCATGTGAACCAGGCTGATAGCCGGCGCTGTGGATAGCCACAAGACGGACAATGGAGGTGCCCCTTGTTAATTTTGAGAACATGGATGATGTTGGCATTAACCTGGGGGACCCGAATGACTCCGGGTACCCGACTTCACCCCCCTCAGAGGCTCCCAATCAGAATCTTTTGCCCCACCGCCTGAGTTCACCTCATCAATCGCCACACAGAGGACGACGTAGACATCATTCTGGTCATGAAGGACTATCACCTTCCACTCCTCCATCTCTCACAGCTAAAGCAAACTCCAGCAGTGGCAGCCTGATCTCTAATCTGAAGCTCCTGATCCACAGTGAGTCTCCCACTGACAGTGTCTTCAGTAAGATGGCTAAGGATTGCTACGAGAGTGAAGATTTGTTTGAAAAGCACTGTATTGAAGAAAAAGACGAGAAAGTTGTCATCAATGTTTCGGGTCTGATGTTCGAGACCCAGCTTAGTACCTTGAATAACTTTCCAGAGACACTGCTGGGTGACCCAATGAAGAGGATAAGATACTTTGACCCGATGAAAAACGAGTACTTTTTTGACAGAAACCGCCCATCTTTTGATGGCGTTCTGTACTACTACCAGTCAGGGGGGCGAATCCGCAGACCGGCCAATGTTCCCTTAGATGTTTTCGCCAACGAAATGGTCTTCTATGAGTTGGGTCATGAAGCCATGGAGCAGTTCCGCGAAGACGAAGGGTTTGTCAAAGAGCCGGAGGTCCTTTTACCCACCAATGAACTCAAACGGCAATTCTGGCTCCTGTTTGAATACCCAGAAAGCTCTAGTGCAGCCAAATCTGTCGCTCTGGTTTCTGTGTTTGTCATCGTCATTTCAATCGTCATCTTCTGCCTAGAGACTCTGCCGGTGTTCAGAGAAGACTCTGACTATTATCCAGCTTTAACCCAACTCATCAACGGGACCCAAGGTTCTGGTCCTCCCATTAAAGATGTGTTTGCATATTTAACAGACCCCTTTTTCATTGTGGAGACTATCTGCATCATTTGGTTCTGCTTTGAAGTCGGTGTCCGTTTTATCGTGTGTCCCAGCAAAAGAGATTTCTTCAATAACATCATGAACACCATCGACATTGTCTCTATAATTCCCTACTTTGTGACCCTTGGTACTGAGCTGGCTACGACCCCTGACGAGGATTTGAACTCCAGTCAGAACATGTCCCTGGCAATCCTAAGAATCATCCGTCTAGTGAGAGTCTTCAGGATTTTTAAACTTTCCAGACACTCCAAAGGGCTTCAGATCCTGGGGCAGACCTTGAAAGCCAGTATGAGGGAACTTGGGCTGCTCATCTTCTTCCTTTTCATAGGAGTCATCCTGTTCTCAAGTGCCATCTACTTTGCAGAAGTGGATGAGCCGGAGACGCAGTTTGTGAGCATCCCCGACGGCTTCTGGTGGGCGGTGGTGACAATGACCACTGTGGGATACGGAGACATGTGCCCCATCACAATGGGAGGCAAAATGGTGGGCACCCTCTGTGCCATTGCCGGTGTCCTGACCATCGCCTTGCCCGTCCCTGTCATCGTCTCTAACTTTAACTATTTTTACCATCGTGAGAATGAGCAGGAGGAGAAACAGGTGATGGATGCGGCTGCAGAGGCTGCCCAGAAAATGTCAGCCGCAAACAAGTATGGAAGCACACCCTCACTAAACAAAAGTAACGGCAACTGGCAGAACGAGAAAAATGGCACAAACTGCTAATATAGTAAGAGAAACTCTTTATATTTATCAAGGGCATGAGAGACACATGGACAAATCAAACCAGCAGTGAGATGCGCTGCTGTTTATCTTTCTCAGTATTTTGTACTCGGAACATGGCAGCATTATTTTGTTCATATAATGACAGTATTAAAAGGACCTGTGTGGTGGGACAGCCTTTACACAAGTTGTCTGTCCGCTTGTGGATGTGTCAAAGTGCAATTAACACAACTACTCAGCAATTACTCGGTCAGTTAACTTCCAATAGAGGTTTATTATCATCTTTCTTTCAGTGCAATTTAAAGACATTCACCTGTATATATATATGTTATGTATATTTGACCAAAATGTCCTTGAGGGTGTGTGTAAAACTACTGTTATCCCACAAAAGAAAACACTGCTGTGATAATCGAAGCACTTATACTGTAAGCATACTTAGAGCTTGTATTACCTCATCGCATTTAGTCTACACTTTAGTATAATCAGCAAAACCTATATAGAACTTGGCATGATTTTCAAGGTCAGGCGAATGCATCCAGTGTAAGGCATGCGGACCTGAGCTCACACTTTGTGTTCTCAGCAAATCTAAAGATGTGAATGCTCAGCCAGCAGCACCTCTCCATATGACACAGCGTAACAATATCTGTGCTGTGTGATGAATGTTTTGCACATCTGCGGTTGCTCTTGTAAAAAAAGCTGCAAAAATAAATATCTGCAATGGCATTCACTGCATTATAGTACATGCCCTATTTACATGCTTTTAAAATGACTGTTTTTATTCTCATGGTTTCAATTTTTGTATTATCTGGCATTTTGCACTAGATTTTAATCTTCTACCATTATTATGATGTACACACTTTAAAATCATATTAAATGATGCACTGAGAGTTTTTTCCCATATCTTTTGAGCACTTTTGGAGCTTAACACCATCAGCTGCTGGCTGGAAAAACACATGTCTTAGTGTTTAGCAAAGGGTGATGAAATATATATGTATTTGTGATCAGATGAAGGGAATAGCAGAGAGAGCAAAGACGGTGCACTCTTTTTCCGTCTCCGTTTACCTTTGTTCTCTCACTTGTATTGCATGGCATAGTGTGCTGAAACAAGGTTTAATCCGTAAGAGTTGTCAGTTATTATCAGCAACTGATAGTTTGACATATTAATTGTACCTTAATATATTATATCAATCATATAGTAATAATCATTATATTTCATGTGATAGGAAAAGCCAATACTTAAACTGGATTTGTAAAATGATGTGGTTTGTGTCTCATCAGGAAATTGGTCCCATACTGTATATGCATGCCACATTTCAAACTTGTATGTGAGTGTATTAAATATATGAACACCGCTTGTATTGGAATGGCAGTGGATGTAATACAATCAATGCCTTTATAATAATCCTACAATATGCAATAATGACGACAAGTGGGTGTTTTTCCCCCATGGAAAGAGCAATACTTGTAATTAATTGAATTGATATGCAATAAGGTGACATCAGTTAGTCACGTTAGTACTCAGCACTTTACTATGTTATGTTATGTGCCTTTCATTAAACATGTATCCTAACTATGTGAAGCTTCCCTCTGATGATTTCCCTTCTGCATGGGATAAACTGTTCTTGTGACATCAAGCCAATTTAAGAATGTACCACAATGTGATGAATGGAGGTGAGAGTGTCTGCAGAGTTGAAATACTCATGATCACCTCATGTTAGCATTTATTAACGCCTTCTCACTTCACTGATGTCATGATGGCATCCCTCTCTCACTCCCGTTCTGCCTCTCTTTCTCTCTCTCCAACATGTCACATTATTTGAGGGATTAAGAGCCTGGTTAGTGTTTTTTTATATATATCTAGTGTCGTGATGTAGATGGCAGGCTGGAGGAGCAGACGTTTTCTCGCTGTGTGTGTTCTGTGACAACATGCTATCTAATTAAGAAATGAGTACAGAAGGGACCATAACAAGTGTTGACCAAATCATGCATACAGTATATGCAAAAGATGCAAAGCTGACATATTGAGACGTTTTTGTAGTTGTTGGGCGGTATCAGTAAAATAAACTTTTTTTTTTCTATTGTCAGAAATCTTCACTAGATGGAGAAATCGTGAGTGCTGTGAGCTTGACAATGTTCTGACGGGGATAGCTTCAAAAGCAAAAGCACCAAATTAAATATGCAGAACCAAATGAATCATTTATAAGATTATCTATCTTGGCCTACAAGACTGCAAGCTGGCTGTTTCATTTGATGCTTTTCTGTCCAAAAATGTCTAATCATTCTCAAAGTTAAAACAATATCTCATTATGATTATCTCGGGCGATTACTTCCACTGTAAGCTGTTAAAGTCACTTCCTGCTGAAACATGCTGCCTGTTTTTTTGATGGTCTTGTCACTAGTTAGTGGTCAAGTCAGCGAGCTGCCCTTTTGCCCCTCTGATCACTGATCGTACAGCGATACCCCAAAAACAACTCCAGATAGCTTTTTAGCATTTAACAGACAGGTGGCTCAAGGTCAAAGCTAATGTGATGCTGCCATTTATAATTCATCGGGTGTTCCACAAGGAGATCACATCCATCCTGCCTTAGATAAAGATTTACCCAAAGAAATCTATTCAAAGACCGGCAGAGTGTCCAATCACTGTGACACAGCAGACTGTACTGCAACCCTTAATGGATCTAAAAATATATTATTGTTGCATGACTCTGTTCTTCCCTTCACTCTTTGACAAGCTGTGCCCCTTTCCCTGAAAGGAAACAAAGGATGGATCTCACACGAAAGCTCAGACTGTGAGTCTCATATCAGTAGATTAGGTTTCTGTTTTGTCAGCAGACACTTTATAAGTCAATTTCAGGCCTGCATAGACAGCAGGCTGTACGTTCCCTCCCTCCAGAGGGCAAAGTCAAAGTTGGAGCTGGGCGGCTTGTGTTTATTTTAAATCCGTCCAAGGTCTCCTGTTTCTTCCACTGACGCTAACTCTCCTGCACGCAGGACAGAGCACATGGTGGCATCAGGCTGCAGCACTGCTGTTGTGACCTTGCCATTATATTTTTGATCAAAGTGTGAATGCAGTTCTGCTTTGTAGCGCAGCAGGTGTAATATTGAGTGACAAAGCAATCCTCATGGGTTAAATATTGATCAGAGTTCAGCACCTACTGTATTACTTGAGCCATTGATTCTCTGCTCTGACTTTGCTGACCAAGAATATTCAGACATGGGTTTTGCATTACTTGTGTAGCTTCTTTATTGACGCCAGGGCTAATATGATTGAACAGGAAATCAGACGTGGTTTTCACCAAAAGGGGAAGGCTGCATTAAGGCAAATGGGCAGCACATTTTTGGCTTGGGGTGAACTAAGCTTGTGAGGCTCCATCTGCTCTCTCAGCACTGGAGCGGATGGAGGACAGACAGGTGGACCCAACCTGCTTCATACGTGGGTGATGGGAGATCAGCCATCCTAAAACAGTGTGATAAAACACTCATGTTCTGGAAGTAATCCAGTTTTTTAATTTTTTAATTTATTTGCTTCCCCTATGCTGGAAATCCCTGATATCATTAAGGCATCCTGCACGTCCTCCCGTTTATTGCTGTCTGAGATATCACTTTGACACATGACTCAACTTGAATATGTCATATAATATTATCTCGATAATAGTTAAACAATAAATGGGCATTTCTTCCTCTGCTATTACTTTAATGCATGGGTCTTCAAAAGGAGTTCTGTGACCCCAAGGGTTACTATAGGGCCCCCCACATGATTGTTTGATAATGTTTTGAAAGGTTAGGGTTTATCTTTCTTATATATGTAAAAGATAAATGGGCCTATATGTGACGAAAACAAAGCATGTAATCAATCCTGTGACTGTAACCTATGCTAAAGCACTGTGTCACAACTATTCATCATGGCAAAGTTGTGGCTAAGAATTATAATTCTTTATAGTTTCTTATTGAGTGCGCCATCAAAAGGTATATGTTTATACTGTACATGGCACTTTAGGCCATTGTTAATGTATGACCAGTTTAAAATGCAACATAATGTCTAAACGGTGACCCCATTGACGCTTGCTTGAAAGGATACAAATTATGATATTATGAACTATCATAAAAAATACTCAGGCAGGGTTTATGTTTGCCTGCCTGCATTAACAGTAAGAAAACGATTTAATAGTGTAAAGTTGTTACTATGAGAACCAGGGTATCTACCTTATTTCTCTGTGCTCCATTGTAGAAAAATGTGGCCCAGTAGGCTTTAATGTTCTATAGTTACTCAACTACTGTAGTTTGATTTCGACACACAAACCTGATGCTGTCAAACAATATAGTCTCCAACACAATACGACGTTAACTTTAGTTCTCCAAACTTCTATTTAAAACTACAGTGCCCAGTTAGAGCTACTGTACTTCAAAGCCCTTTCATGATATCTGTTGCATTATCTCCTCATTTAAAGTTGTATATTAACTTCCATTTGTTCATTTTAGCCTTTGTGGGCGAGATACTAGTATTTCTGAAGTTGTCACAGAATATGTCGCTCACAATAATGTATTCTCTCTTACGCTCTCCTTTTACTGATATAACAAGAAACTGCTGTGATCTTATCGAGACTTCATGGTAGAAGGGCTTAAACTTAAATTATTCAAATGACATTTTGGTCTACTTTAATAATTCAGAGTGGCTTGAGGTAACGCTTCTGATGACCAGCTCTCCATATATCAAATACACCATTATAATTAATGTCATCCTAAATCAATAAAGCATTTAGGGTATATCTATACACAGGTAGTTCATAATTTCATTTTATACATTACTGGAGTACTATAATGCTTTTTTGCTCAGTTTTGCTCTGCCTGGATGAACCATCTATCACTTTAAGATTAGAGAGGGGAGTCCCAGGACAGAGAGGGCGAGTAATGATTCAAAGCGATAAAGATTTATGACAGCGCCCACTCAGCTGCAGTGCGTCAGCCCTGGAGGTCAGCGGACAGAGTTTGTGGGCCGAAATGTGAGTCCTTCATTTGCCCTGCTTAACACTCGTGAAAAATGAAGAGGGTCACCTGAGATTAGCTGGGAACAGTGTTGCCTTCAGGTGCCCGCAGGCTGCTCTTCACTTCTGGGAAAGGAACAAATGTAAATAACTATTTAGAGAGACAATAAACAAAGAACAGGAGTGATCCAGCTGTAGTGCATACCAAAGATGAACCTGGAACACAACATAGAAAAAATACCTTATTTATTCTGATAATGAGAAAAACTTCTGATTACAACCAAAGGCATAGCTTCCAGAATAAAGTCCTGTATTTAAATTTCATTGTTTAGTTAATAACATGATTGTTATTGGTATTGTGTATTGGTCGCTTCACAAACTAACCATTTTCTTAACATTTGTTTCAATATCTAAAAATTGACTGGGAGAGCGTGATGAGAAAGTAATCAGCTCACCCAAGTAAAAATACAAATACTGCAACTTAGAAATACCTCATTTCATGTTACAGTTAGAGCTAGGGTTAAGGTTAGGTCTGCTTTGAAAATGGGAAGTATTATATTTAACTGAGCGGCAGAGTTTTTTTAAGTTAATTATCAGTTTCATTTATATATGATTTTGGCCGCTACAAATATTTAAATCATATCCCCAAACATATTTAGTTTGAACAGTTTATTGATGCCAGATTTGTGACAAAAAATAAAAATAAGTCAGGCGTTAAAGTGCATGAGCATTATTGTATTATAGTATAATTTATGCATCAATATGTGAGTAATAAATGACCGTTTTACTTTGTAGCTGGTCAGCACGGAGATTATTTAACACTTTTACATTTCAACAAAGTGCTAAATGTATTGGAGTAGAACCTAAAATATTTAGTAGTAAAAATAGTAAAGTATAAGTATGGGTACATTGTATTTTTATTTGTACTGAACAGGGTTAGGCTGCATGTTAGCAGGTATCTTTTTTCGAAGTGTTTAGCTTGACACCTTGTGGTTTTTCTGTGGTACTACACTAAAGCAAGATCTTGGAAGGTATTTACTGATTTGTTTGCTTTTGTGTAAGTGTGTTGGCTTGTTTTAAATACATATTTTCCTTTATATCTACCATTCTCCTTTTTAATATATAATACAGGTCCTGGATTAATTCTCACTTCGCTGCTTAAATATTAGGATAAGTGTGGAAAGCCATATTTGTATATGTAGGAGTATTTCTAACTTTCCACAAGAGCATAAAATAGAGATATTTAGGCCAATTTGTATCACAAGGACACACTCATTTTGATAAAAGTGTTCTGTCCTCTTTGGAAAATGCAGGACAAACAAAAATAAGATGATGTGTAAACTCTATACCCAGTTACACAATAACAAGCTCGACATTAAAGCTGTGATGTAACTGAAAGCGTCTTGTGTTTCCAGTACACCAGTCAGATAAGAGATAACTCATGAAATCAGATGTACTAGTGACTAGTCATAAAAACAGTTGCTCAGTAGGGAAATAAACAAGAGGAGAAGCTGTGTTTCCTCCTATGCAAAATAGTTTAACTTTGCTCACATTCACTACAGCTTTACATTGTACAGTTGTATCAGGCCAATCTTAGTTCATGTATATTTACACATTGGAGGAAAATGTAGGCATTACAAAAAGTACAAAAAGTCCCTTTAGGTGAAGTCATAATAACTTGGTCCTTTAACTGGAAGCGTGTTGCTCGTTGTGAATGACTAACCACATTGTTTGTGAAAATGTATTTTAGATCATCGTTATAACCATAGAAATATGTTTTCAACACTGCCTTTCCTTCAAAAGTAACAAATGAATCAGCAGCTATGTGGATAGCCAAATCAAACCTTACGTTTTGGATACATTTTTTACACCAAACGATTCAACATGAAAAATTATTTATCATATTTTAAATAATTGCTAAATTATAACATAGTCTACTTGTATAATATATCCCATACATAAACCTAGTTAAGCAGGCAATGTTATCTTAAGGTATTCAAATATTAGGTATTTACAATGTTTTAAATACCTTTATTGATAGAAATATATCAAATGTATAAGAAATACAAACTAAAGACACTAAGTTGACCATAAATTGGAATTAGAAAAACAAAATGATCGTATTAAGTGTATTCAATACAATTGCCTGTCACATCTTATTCCTTGGATTGTGTGTTTTGAAGATTTACAAATAAGTCAAATATAGACAAACATATTAAAAAAATGTACAACAATAAACCAGTTGTCAATACAGCTAACACAAAATATATATAAAAAAGGTTAATTGCTCAAGTAAAATGTAATAATTCATCTTATTCTGTATACATAAGAACTATAACCTCAGACAATCCCTCTTGTTTAATTCAACTGTATATTTAATGGAAGACTATTCTACCTATAATGTCTGCTGTTTACTGTTGTTCTCTGCCATATGCAGACGTATTGCTTCTGTGTTATTATGTTGAATGATGTACCGATACTGCAAATCAGTATTCCATTAAAATTGATGAATGTTTATCGTGCGTAAAAGCCCATTTCAGAATCGTATTGAATGACTGGATTATGACTATTGATGCATTAATGTGTTCATCACAGCCGGTAAATGTGGAGTTTAATATATATTTACTTTGTATATTGCTGCTGGATATCTTATAACCTACAATTTCATCATTTATTTACTAGTTGTTGTTATTGTTTTGCCTTAGCTAATAATCTGAAGCTGTTAAAGCTGTGATATACATGTAGTGGAGTAAAGGGTAAAATATTGGATTACAAAATCTAATGGACTAAAAGTGTAAAGGAGCAGGAAATATAAATACTCAAAGTAAAATAACTCAACATTTTACTTCAGTACAGTATAGGCTATACTTGGGTAAATACATATTTATTTACATTCCCATTGAACATAATGTACGTGGGATGCAGTTTGTTAGGCTCACTCATGTTACATATTTCATTTCTAAGTGTTTTCAGGAAACAGCATAAAGACCTTTATATATACAGTCTATGATAAAGATACATGGGGGTGTTTCTTCTAAAGCCGGTCTCTTAAAGGAAATGAGCTCCGCAGCACGCTCTTCCTGTAAAACGTGGCCCAGCCAGCGGGGAGGGGGCATTTACAGTAGAAGCGGTGACACTGTAAACAACAAGAGTTGAATGAAACCTGACGTCTGTGCGCTCACCTGCACACCAGGAAGTATTTTTTCCTCGTCCCACGCCCACTGTCATTTAGTGAATGTGACGTCATGCGGCTCCAGGTAAGGTAAGGAGGCAGGGACGTGTCCAAACATGGGTGGAGAATGCGAGCAGGTAAACGCTTTGCGCACAGTCCCTTCATGAGACACAACTTCACACTGTGTACCTGCTGAGTACTTACACAGATCTCTGCAGGGAGTCACACTGTTGCTCTGTTGCTGTAGGAGATGAGGTGAGTCCACTGACACTCAAAGACTACTGCACTACTTACTTCCTATTTCTCTCATTTAAGAGCTGTGAAAAACGTTTTTACATGTCTGCAGCTATGACATCCAAAGAGTAGCACTGTAATACAATACATAGGTTAATGCAGGGCTATTTCTGGTAACATTCTAAAGAAGTATATAATGTGAAATAAGTATTTCTCTATGTAGCTTGATTAACTGTTTTATTGATAAATTGCTTACGTTGTTTTTTAAGCAAAAAGTAGTTCTCGCTTCCTGATTCCGAAACTGTCCTGTGATAATAAACTGAGTAGCTTTCGGTTTTTGCCTGTTGCTCAGACAAACAAGCTGTCAACAAGTCAACATTGGTTTCAGAGAAGTGTAGCTACATTTACTTACATTTTTTAAGACCGAATGATTACATTTTAAATGTATTGTTGATTCAAAATTAAACAGTTCTTTGTTTCAACCTCTACGGCTGCAAATAAGGACAACTTTCCTTATCAATTTATTTGATGTAAATTTTGATTAATTGTTCATCCTTCATTTTTTTTGGAAAAATGCCCAGATTGACGTCTTGAAATATCTTGTATTGTCCGATGGAAACCCAAAGATGTTCACTTTAATTATCACATAAGACAGTAATTACAGAAAATCCGAAAATCCTCACAATTGAGAGCTTGGGACATCGCATTGTTTGGCTTTTTGTCTGAATACTGACTTTTTTGGTCAATTGATTAATCGATTAATCAACCTGTCATATTAGCTCTTAGGCTTTTTTCCAAAATGCTGCTTAGATCACACGTGATTTGTGACTTGAATTGGCAGAAAGTTCATTGCAAACCCATCTTAACCTATTGTATGTTGTTTATTTCACCTGTAGTCTTTCCACCATGGAAACACAAACAGAAAAACAAAGGCCTCATAACGGCCAGTTGATCTATGTGCCTCACAAGGATACAATCCGCCTGCTGGAGACATACGTCCAGCGCAGCCTCAGCTTAAATGACGGGACACTGGGGCACAGGAGGGCTGAGAGGAAAGAAAAGTGGGTGACAATGCCAAGGAAGCTTAGACGACGCTCCAGCGACCCTTCCTCTTACCTGGTCGATGGATTAAAAGACGATGGGGAAATTGGTAAATTTTATCCAGCTGAAACCCTCGTAGTTGAGCCCGAGAAACCTCAGAGGGAAATCGAGAAACCCACCAAAAAGTCTAAGAAGAACAAGAAGCCATCATTCTGGAAAAGCTTCCTTGGTTTATTCTCTCGAAAGAATAGTGAGGATAACGATGAAGAGGACAGTCCACCAGAAATACCAGAGGCCTCTGACACTGTGACCCCCAGCCAGCCAACTACTCCAGTCAGTTCACCAAAAAGAAAGTCCATGAGGAGGAAATCGTTAAAGAGAAGGTTCTCCAAAAGGCGGATATCTCTGAATAAATCAAATAGAATTGTTCAACTCAACTCTGCTGACATCACTCGAGTTGAATGTAAGCTCTATAAAATGTAACAAAATATATGATTCAATGTTCAAAAAAATTCGACCAGAATAAGTGGAAATATCAGATGTAAATGAACAAATAATGTATTGTTTTTACAGCTTTTGTCAGCGTGGAACCAACACCACATTACTACGAGAAGGTGTCAGAGGAATTTGAAAAAATTATCCACGAGGTCCAAGAAAAAGAGGAAGTTAAACCTCTGTCTGATGGTGAGAAACTGTTTCTCTTCACTTTCCTTTAGCTGTGCCTGGCAGTATACAAATGCTTTAAAAGAGCATTTTGAATTTGACAGAAAATGTAGTGTTCAAACAAAACAAGTCAGTTCAACTCACAACACAATTTCTCTGATAAATGTAATGGGTTGAATATGAAAAGTTGCTTTGTCTTCGTGGAGTTACAAAACTTCTCCATCCTGTCATTTGTCTTGGCTTAGCATTTTAGTTCTGCATTACTATAATCACTATAATGCCATACATTATTATATTAAGTATATTGATTATACTTGCAAGCGGGAGGTATAATCAGCTTTGTTTTCTCTCAGAGGAAGTAATCAACAGGATCATTGCATTGACAAAAGAGGAGGGTGATGCCATAGATGACAAGGTTGGTATGTATTGCTGCTTTGAGTAAAAAACAAGCTAGATGAAACTTTGTTTGGCGTTTGATCATTTGGAAATATTGACATGACCGATACTCTTAATGCTTCACTCTTTGGTTCTTCATAAGATTATATAATCTGTTAATTATTAAAGAATAACGATGGTGATCGAGCAGTTTCAACAGAAAGCAAAAGCACATCAATAAACCATGATCGCTGCTATAAATAATTCTCAATGATAAGAAGTACAAACTCCACCACATAGCCTGATGTTGAATCAACAACCTGTTATACATTCGTACTTCATCATTCTATGTTATGTAGTGAGTAACATTTTCTGGTGCAATAGCTTTTCATTTTCTGATCTGATGAAATAAAGCAATTCAAAATCAAGTCTTGCCAAAACCGGTCTTGGTTTTGTCAGTGTTGGTTCACTCTCTGTACATTTTAAAGAAAATAATCAGCAGATTAAGTGGAAGTGTTAAATGTCTTATTGTTAAACCTTGCTTGAAAATTACAGCAAATGTCCTATGACTTCAGTTGAAAGTATTACTAACTTTAGCTGGGAACCTGCAGGAATATTACAACTAAAGAAAGGCTATTTTACTAGCAGTAAACTCCCTTACAGGTCAAAGTGTTCTTGAGTCACTGACAGTCTTCCTCTCCTTATCTCCAGCTGAAAGACAACCCCACCCTGAGCAGCTTCTTCCAGGGGATGTCGTACTCTTCCTTCCAGAAGTTGGCTGATGCGTATCTGGAGACGGAGGCGTTGCCGACCCACAATCCTCCCACCGTCCTCCCCACAGCACCTGAGCTTGTTAAGTTGGCCTTCACACTCGACTTTACAGCCAGGATAGTCGGGCTCTCCAAACAAAATATAGGTCACATCACCGGTCTGGGGAACCGTTACCTTCAGGACCGATTCGAATACCAACAGGTAAGAATCCCACCTGTTGAAAAGAGATCAAATAGAAAACACAGAACGGCACAGATAGACAGCTTTGGTGGTCTATTTTTGCTACCTTTAAACCTCACAGTGATTCAGTCACGAAAAAGGAATCTGACTGCCAAAAGGTGTTTAAAAACTCTTCCTTGTTGTTTTTCAGGCATGTTCGGATCATCCAGTGTCGGACTATGATGACTGAGAAACATTGCTGCAAGGGAAGCGTTCAACTTCTCTCAGTGCCACAGATGTGGTGAAAGATGATGTCGCAAGTTGAATTTCCCCTTTTAAGAACACAATGGGCTACCTAAAAGACATTTTAAGCTTTCAAACCACACATAGTTTGTGGGAATGGTCTGCTTTGTGAGAAAAAAACACATGTTCTTCTGCTGTGCCAGGATGTTATGTGAAAAACCAGTTGAATGGCTTGGGAAAGAGCAATGTGCACTTTTAAAATTGAAAGGAAAAATAACTTAAAACGTACGGACTCCTAGAACATGTAGCAATGTTTTAGAATCCCAAATGGCTCATTCTACAAAAACACTCAAATGTGATGCTCTTTTTTACAAGTCCACCATTGAGTTGTATACTTTCTGTACATTAATGTGTAATTATGAGCAATGTAATAACTGTTGTAAGCTAGACACTGTGCAATATTTTTGTAGAATTTTTAATTGAGCTTTATCTACAACTACACTGAAATGTGACATTTACATAATTTATACAATGTTTGCAAATATGAATGCTGGCATTCATATAACCTACTCAAATTAAAAACATATTTAATGAAATGCTTACATGTTTGTTTGTTTGTTATTATCAAACCATAAGTCACTGTCATGATTCACTAGTTGGAAATATAACTTGGTTATCTTGAACTGTGCAATGAATAAGGCTTTCTTAAACACGCCTTGCTCATGGCACTTTTCTTCAAAGGTCAAATCTATTGGATTTATAAAAGAAAAAAAAGATAACATACTAGTGAACAACAAGATATTTTTTAACACTGTAAGTAATGGTAGTGATTCCCTAGGGCCACTGGCACAGGGTCGCAGGATGAATTATGCCAACAAAACAATTAAAAGATAATCAATCCAACTCTTTTCAGTGAATGAAGCAAGCAGGCAATATTTGTTTTGGGTTCACAAGTTAAAAAGATCAATAAGCACTGCCCTATTATATAAGGCAGGCTATCGTGTCAAGATGTAGGAATGAACAATACTTCTGCCACACCTCTCTAGTACATACTTTACTGCCTACTTTCTGAACTGCAGAGTCCACAGCTTGCAGCAGGGAAGTTTTTGTGTGGAAGTGCATTCCTGCCCGTAAATGCTGTAACTGTAAGCACAGTTAGGGTGGAGCAGCTACACATTGATAGATTTTGTTCTTCAGTATTATAATTGTTGACAGCTACATTCCCAGCCATCGGGTAATTATGAGATGTGAAAGGCTGTCAGCTCTGTGCTTAAGGCACGCAGTGATGCCTCTCACCTTTGGAGCGGGTTTACCTGCAGGCAGGAAGCCTTAGCAACACAACTAAAGACTGCTTTATTAAGATCCTGCCACATATAATGTGCATCCTGCAAACTGGCATGCATCAGTGGAAAATAGGGTGGTAGAGCAAATGTAGAAAAAGATGGACACTTTTTTCATTGACTGCCGTGTGAAATCTAAGCTAACTCTAACCCCTAACATAAAACATTCATGTTTCTTCTTTACACTCAGGAGTTTTTCTATTTTTTAAAGATGATTCAAGTTACTTTGTTCATTAATTCAGGTGACTGTTCGGTAGTGTGAGGAAAAAAAGGTTAGAAAAGTTTACATTTACAACATATTGGAGAAACTTTAATACTAATTAGTGCATAAATTAAACTGGATATAATATAAATATTTATGTTTCTATTTTGTGCAGGGGGATTCAGAGACTTCTTGGTGCATGTTGACCCTTTGCCCAGTTAAATCTTTGACGCTGCTTATGTAACACACAAAAAAAAAAGATGCCATGAAGCAGGTTGTGGACAAATCTATGGTCTCATTTCCTCCCAGGATTGCTTAAGAGTAGTGCGAAGTTCAGTGACGAAATAAGTAGTTCAATCGAAATGTAGTTTGTATTAAATAACAAAAGATGAATTGTGATATGACTGATGACTCACATGTCAGGCTGTCAGATCAACACAAATACTGTGTCATAGATGTTTTTCCCAGCAGACTGTTGGCTCGTCACAGCAAGGAGGGGAACATTATTTCTGCCATGTTGCTTCCCTTTAGCAATACACGGCTCCTGCTTCTGGACTGCAGCCATTACTAATGTTACCAGATAAAAGGCAGTGACAGACATCTATTAAAGCAAAGAAAGTTGAACCGTCTCACCATAAAATGTGAGTTAGAGAACATAATTGTGTTACCTATTACTGTAAATGGAGCTCTTATCTTACCATTAGTTAAAGGCGTGTTTAGCTGATGTTCAACAATAACACCTATAAAGAACTTAGCAATTACATGCGTTTTTTTAATACAAAAGATAACAGCCAAAGTGTCAAATAAGTGTAAAGCGGCAGGTGTTTTGTATCGTGGTGGTCAGTTGGATCATGGTTTATCCCTTTAAGCTGCAGTCATTATGTGGCTTCAGCTTTCTGTCCAGCAGCAGGACGGAGCAGACCGACCACATGCAGACTCTGGGTTGCTTAATGATGGCAGGTTGCTCAGTCTGGACTATTTTTAGCCGACAACAAAAATAACTTCAAGCCTTTAAAGCCAGGCATTTTATTTCCAACTCCTAATGGTAATTATTTGGGAATAATAACGATTGCACAGTTGGTGAAAGTCACTTTAAAGTAATTGAAAATGACAGAAAGACAATATGTTGAGTGTAAACCTTTTACTTTTTTATTGCTTTTTAGAGAGAGAATGCAGATTAATCGAAGAGTCCGAAGCCCATGTCTTCATCTGACTCTTCCGATTCCTCTTTCTTCTCCTCCTTTTTCTCTTCCGCTGGAATCGAGAAATAAGACAACAATCACTACTACAGACAAATGTCAATTACAATATTTAACAGCACTTTTGTTCAATAATCAACTTTAGGATTTCTAGATGCCATCACAATTTGATTCATTTGCAAGGGCAGTTAATTATTTGATATGAAAATACAATTTAAAACAATTCTACAGAAACTGAAAACATCTATTTATAAATTAAAGTTAATATTGAGTAGTATACACACCAGCAGCAGGTGCAGCCCCAGCCCCAACAGCAGCAGCAGCAGCGGCGGCAGGAGCCGCCACAGCACCACCTGCTGGTACGGAGGTTAACTTAGAGAGGCCTGTGGAAAAAAGGTAGAAACAAATGTTAGCCGTCTTCCTTTAAAAACATCTTAACATCTTCAATGCATGTTTTCTAGAAGGGCTGACCTGAGTTCATGACTTCGTTGATGTCTTTTCCATTCAACTCGCTGATGACCTGCAGAGAAAAATAAGACTCAACTTTAGCCACAGAGCATATTCAGGAAAATAAAGCTCAACAGTTTTAAGATTGCATAATGTAAAGTTGTTAAATGGCATACTTTGTTTAAACGGTCGTCATCGGCCTCGATTCCTACGCTGCCCAAGATGGCCTTGATGTCCTTTGCAGAGGGGCTGGTGTTTCCACCGAGCACAGCCAGGAGGTAAGCGGCCACGTAACGCATTCTATATTGAAAGAAAAGTTATTATAAGATGATGGGTTGACAATTTATATGCACACTTTCAAGGTATACAACTTTGGTGTCTCAATCCTTATTTCCTATTTGTTCCCGTCTCAAATTATCTTTGAGTTAGACATTTGATTGGATCAAAAAAAGGATTGTAAATATGTCAACATGGACCCTAGTTATTTGTGATGTGAAATTTGAAACAAATATTTGACATTTTAAAATCATTGTGTGAAGATAATTAAAGCAATGATATACATAAACGATTTGTTATACTCTGTTGACAAATATAATCGAATATTAATAGTATCTTCTCTTATTGTGGTCTAATATACGACCAGCGGCCATAATCATGTGCTTAATAATAACTGAACTAGTATGAAAAAGGGCCCACGTGTATTTTGCAGGGATGTTATTACTGATAAAGCCCACTGTTGCAGCATTGCTTGTAATCACTACTAGGAAGCTGATATTCATGCTTTCCACGCAGCAGGGTTATTTTTAACTAACTATTGCGACGTTGTGGTGTACGTACCTTGAGTAAAACCTTAAGAACACATTACTCGGGAATATAATATGAGTTGTTCCTCCAGAATAATATACATTTTCTGAATGCGGAACGTTATTTATCTCTCTGATGAATATGTTTGGGAGGAGCCCAGTTTGACGTTAGCTTAGCTATAAGCTTTAGCTAACATTGAAACGATGCTTAGACCTCCAACACACAGTCACAGCAAATCAAGAATCACAGGCCAGTGGTAAGATAGCATTTTACACATTTGAGCTGTCCTTTCTTCTTCAGAAGTGTCACCATGTTTGGCGGTGATGTATTTAAGTTAAAGCTAATAGGGACAGCATGGCGGACCAGCGTCTCTCACTGTCCTCCATTTTTGACAACAATATTTATCTACTGCGCCACATCTTTCAGAAACAAAAAGCAATAGTCGAATACATATACCATTAGAAATAATATACAGTATCTAATCGACATTTACTGTTTAAGTTATTCACATGTTGACTTACTTTAAGTCTTAACAGACACGAAACGTCGGTCACGCTAGAGAATCCAGAAGAGGGGAAGAGGAAGGGCCGGGATTTGAGAGGAGTGAAAATGCGTTGATTTGATTGGTCCGCTGGAGTGACGGAGTCATTATTAGAATCCATGATTAGAATACACAAGTGAATGCACACTACTGTAGCCTACGGCCTACGCTATGTTAGTATTTCATCAACAAAATGTTAACACTTTATATCCCTATATTAAATAATGGCTTATTAAAGTGATGTTAAACATTATCATGATTCAGTGCTTTTATTATGTTATATAAGTAATGCTTTAAGATCATCTCCATTAAATACAGTAAGCTATATGAAAACAGAATACTACCAAGTGTCCAGTAGTTCAGAAAGTATTCAGGTGATTCACTAATAATAAGTGCAACAGTTTCCTCTTAAATATACTAAAATAGTAAAAGTAAGATGCATGAAAATAAAACAATTAAGTTGAGTAAAGTAGTTTACCTGAAATGCTTAAGTACTAGTACATGCGTAGATGCGTAGATGTACAGTCCACCACTGGAAGTATGTTGGAGTATATGTAGTTTGTATGATTTTCTGTTTCTTCTCGATTTTTCTATGTCCCAAACCTTTGTTTATTCTTTGTGGCTTAATTGTTTTTCTTGTGTATAACAATCCTGTATTATCAGTTTTGCGTAATGCCGAAGTATATTCCCGGTAAAATGTAACCTATTTTAAAATAACCCATAATGCATCAACACAGTTTATTTTTCTTCTTTCAGAGTGTTTTATTATATTTTTAGATTATTATTAGGCCTACTAATGTATTTATATGTAGCATGATAATGTTGTGGTTGGTATAAATGGATATTATTGAATAGTTGGGGAGGTAATACACAACAAGTTAAGTAAATTATCTACTCTGATACTTAATTTACAATGAAAACAAATATTTAAAGAGTACAATAAAAGATGCATTTATATTGCATGTTGCAATGGCTTTAGCCAGAACAGAATCCTAACTTGATCAACAAAAGCAGAACAGTATATGACAGAACAAGGATCTGGTTATTTGCATACATTATTTATTTCCGTAGATCCATCAAAAAACATAGTCCAGAAATCGTTACATTGCTGTATCTCTGGTTAGGACGGTTAGCTATAACTCTTTACTGGCCATTTGTTATTTAGAAAACACACATAAGATAATACATATAATTGGTTATCCTCTTTTCACAACCTACAATTCAAACAACTCCTCCTGTCTTGTCTGGGTAAAGAGCCAGTTGAACAGAAAGACCAAGCAATCTGACACAAACTCTGCAATCGCTTTCACATTTGTCACATACCACATTTTATAGACAAACTCTCCCAGAAACACAAGGAAAAAAATGACCAAGAATCCGAGGAAGATGCGGTCCATATGAAAGTTTGCCTTTTGTCTAAAGGTCTTCTGCTCCCAAGGTATGGAGTGCTGAGCTTCAGAGTATTTACCAAAGTGTAGCAAAGCTTCATGTTCGGTATCCAGCTCTTCCACCGGAGCCTCAGGGTCCTGGGCACCGTCTGCTGCATCAGCATCAGCCATTTTAATGTGGTTTTCGTGCTGGAATATTCAAGTTTTCTTTAGTTGTCTGAGAAAATTGATATGATAAAGTTTAAGGAAATACATTTAGCATACCCAAGTACTGTTTTTTTTTTGGTTTTAAGATGAATGTGAATGGTCTTACCTCAAAGATGATTAGTTTAGGAGCAAAATAAGATGCGCACACAAAATTGAACCTCTTGGCTTTTTGTCTTCACAGTAAGTTAGACCATGCTCATGCCCCTTCAGCACCTTGCAGGGCCACAGGAGTGTGTGGTGCTAAGATGGTTAATGCCAGGCTGGTGATGCAGCACCTCCCTCACTAAGAAGAGGGCTGGGGATTAGAACACACTCAGCAGTTTTAAATCCCTCATCGAGGATGAAGGTGACAGATGGTAAAAAACGTATTGATATGTTTGTGAGGGACACACTGAGACAGACAGATAGAGAGTGAGGGTTTACAAGGAAAGTGTCATTTACAAATGGACCAAGCATACCAGAGTAGTGAATTAACACAAAAATTGGTCAAAACAATAACATGCAATAGGCACATCAAATGCACATATCGAATCAAAAACTTAAACTTGCATATTCTAAACAAGTTTAGACATTTTTTTCTTATGCTTTAGGTTCTGTTCAGTGTGGCACGGAAGGGATCCAGGGGGAAGTCAAACTGATGACAAAGCAGAACTGGTGCAGCTTTAGCTGAAGCTTTAGCTTTACAGTTGGAATAAATCACCACAGCATAAAGCTCTCTTGGTAATTTGCTCAAATACTTCAGAGCCTTTTCAACACCTTGCCACGACTATTGAAAAATGGCTCAAACTAACTGAATTAGCTGAAGAGATGCATCCTGTGACAAAGAGTAATGGCTGGATTGATTACATGTTACTATTATACTATACTATTAAATTGCTCCATTTGGTTTTGTAGCTTTATGGATAATTAGCATTCTAGATGCTAGAATTGATCATTGAGTTAGTATTTACCTCAAATAACCATTTTGCTCAAATACAGCCCCAACGTTGCTGCAGACTCTTGTTTAAAATATTTAAACAATTTACATATAACATTTAAATAGTTGTACATGCGAAATAAGAACAGTAACATTAGTATTATAAATGAAAATGGCATGCTTGTTTATTCTGGTGAATTTAGAAAGAAATGTGTGTTTGCATCACTTATCCTGTTGACAATATAGTACAATTCAATATGAATCAAATAAGGAGGCCTTAAATAAAAACAAAATAATGCAACTTGATGAGGCTTACTTTTCTTAAAATCTTTTGTGTCAAAGAGATACAAATGGGCCAGATATGAACTTGTCCCACGACTCAACATTCCAAATATCAATTATCTCATGAGTGCCATCGGGGCACCATCTTACTGCCATCTACAAAGGAGGGCTGTAGTTCTTTGTAGCGATGGGTTGACCCTTTTCACATTATCGGTTCCATTAAGTTGATACATGTCAATGTATCAAATCTTTCAAGTTTGACTTTTTTTGCATAATATGGCGAAAGTTTTTCAATAACACATGCACATTTGACAGCTAGTGCTGACCGTCCCATAAGACTTCTCTTCAATGCATTGAGTTATCATCAGTTTAGACATGAGCGACTGCACCATTATCCGACAGCCCGCATGAGTGAGCAGCAGTTGGGAAAACTCTGGGACTCATGACCACTGTTACCTGGTACAGGCCGGCCAAATTACTTCAACAAGATGTGTTTGTTCATTTTGCACATCCCTTGTTCTTTGTTAAATTTTTACATCCACCTTCTCAGTCAGGGTAGGTGTGCTGGTGGGGCACGGGGTGGGCTCTGAGGGTTTACATAACATGCAGTGGCGAGTGATCTTGATCAGCGTGAGACGGAACACCTTTATCCTGAACGCATAAACCATTGGGTTGAGTGCTGAGTTCACATGGGACATGAAAATGCCCACATACATGGCAAACTTGGGTATGCTACACTCAGGGCAGAAGAAGTCAATGCAGTTCATGATGTGTATTGGCAGCCAACACACAGCGAAGAGGAACACCACCAAGGCCAGAGATTTGGCCAGTTTCAGCTCCTTCCGAAAGTACCTCTCTGCATCACACGTGGCTTCAGCGCGCCGGTTGAGCTGTCGCCGGATCACCCTAAAGATCTCCGCATACAGAGCGATCATTATGGACAGAGGAACCACAACCCAGCCAAAGAAATTGAAGTACACCATGTAGTCCATCCTCATGACAGCGGTGAATTCACAAACTATTTCGCTGGAACTGGTGAGGTTCCCTTCGAGATTATCGAGGTTATTCCATCCAAGCATTGGAACCAATCCAGTGAGGAAGGAGAGGATCCAACACAGACAGACTGCCACACATGCCCTCCTCTGCGTCACTATGGTGGTGTACCTGAGAAGGAAAACAAATGGAGTTTTTAATCACTTTAATGCACACTGTGCTACCGGTTCTTTGAACAAATGCCAGTCTATACATTATTGTTCAGAAGCATTTTTCTCAAGTGCCAGCTTCTGACATCTTGATTCGACTGATAAACAAAAAGTATGGGCAACTGCCAAAGTCCCAAACTGTGTACGTTATTTAGGCAGACAGGAACATTTTCATTTGCTTAAAAGCTTCTGGTGTCTGGCCCATCAATTTGCCCCAATGATGCAGACAACAATATATATTGTGCCATGTCAGACATTGACACTGAAGACCAACTCCTTGACTCTTTAAAGCACATACTGTACATTATCTGTTGGTTAAAGGGGAAAAACAAGGAGGATCAGAAAAATTAGGGTTTTCCTGTTTGAGAAAGTAATTATATTCACTGATGGTCACCCACATGTTGGTTTTGGTACGATATAAGACCATTTTCTATATAAATAAGGATGTACTTGATTTGATTATACTTGTATGGGAAGCTGTATAATGTGGTATCAATTAAATTTCGGTCTGAGAATAAATAGCACTTACGTCAAATACACAATCATATCCAGTCAGGGATTATGCAGACATCCGCTTCCTTTTGGTCTCAGTTATAAATATTTTATTGTGTTTACGGTAAACAGAGTGTACTTGATATTGTAATACTGCTCTAAACTGTGTCGTCACCATATCCTTCATCCATCACAACCAGGCCAAACTAATCTCTATTTTCTATTAATCTGACTATAAATCCTGAGAAAAACAAATGGATTCTTTTGTCTGATAATCTTTACTTGTGCAAAGTTCTGTAACAAGCAACATCTACATAAACCAAGTCTCTTATATGGTAAAGAAACTTTAGAAAGCATGCAGATTAGATTACATTTCACCAAGATATTGTTACATTTGGTTTAATCTGTCAATGGCTAGTTACCAGGATCCCATGGTGCTCAGTTACCTCAGTGCTTCAGGCTTAGTAACACGTGGAACAGGAATTGTGTTCTTCCTCATTTAACAAACTGATTTTTGTTTTTGTAGGATTAACATGCAAAATTCATTACTTACAGAACTCAAACTAAATCCTGACTGTAATAATTTTCAGCCCTAAATGACCAAGTGCATAGTTTTGTGCTGCTTTATTGTATTTGTTTGAGTCTTGTGTTTTCTAGTTATGTGTTTTGTGTTGAAATGTATCTGCCTATTGTTTATTTGTTGTTGAATTGTATGTATTATTATTACATGTCATTTGTTAGACGCTTTTATCCAAAGTACTGTGGGCAATCCCCACAGGAGCAATTTGGGAGAAGTGTCTTGCCCAGGGACACAACGACATGCTGACTGCAGTGGGACTCGAACTTGCTACCCCCTGATTCGAAGTCCAGCACACTATCCACTGAGCCACAGTTGCCTATTATGTATTGCAAATTACCTTGGACTATAAATGCTGTTTTGTGTGACATTGATTAATGTTACTTACCTTTCCTTAATAACCATAAAGATAAAAATACAACAGTTCCTCACCTGGTGGGAATCTTGACTCGCAGATATCGGTCGATGGCGATGGCCAGCAGGGAAAGGATAGAGCTCTGGGTGATGATCAGCAGCAGGCAGGACAGGAAGAGGCAGGTGTAAAACTGAGTGTTAAATCCCAGGCTAATGATGATAGCCAGAGGGATGACCAGAACTCCTACTGCAATATCAGCCACGGCTAGAGACACGATGAAGCAGAAGGTGGTGTTGCGGAGAGCCCGGTTCACACACACAGCCAAAACCACCAGCACATTACCCACCACAGAGGCCAGGGCAATAGCTGTCTCAATGGAGATGTACATCATGTCCACATGCTCCCGACGCTTGATACCAGGAGAAGAAGACATTTCTGCTCTTTACAAACCTTTACCTTTACTCAGATAGAGAAAAAAAAAAAGAATTGGCTAATGAAAGTTCTTGACTCCACTTTGGGTTCTTTCAGATAAAAAAACAACTCCCATTATGCTCCCTCTGAGAAAGAAGTGTACTTTTCTCTTTGCCAAAATTACACAACGAATGGCCCTTGTGCTCCTAAAGGGATGTTGGATGTTTAATCCTCAGCATGTTGTTCAAGCTTTGCTCAGGACTGGATACCAGTGCATCACTACTCTTCTACATCCTTCTCTCTCTTAGTCACTCTCTCACTGGTCTGCGAAAAACGGATCATGAAATCAAGGGGAGGGACTTTGCCTTCCGCAGCACCCTGCAGCAATAGTTTTGCTCACATTAAGTGTTTGTGCGTGTGTGTGGTTTATGAGAGGTACTGTGGGCCATTACATAATCACTGTCAGGATGCATTTTGATAAGGGTGTTAATAATGACAAGCTCTCAACTGAAGATTGATGTGCATTAGAGCTTTATCTTAATACAAATTCATCCATATCAGCGTGGAAGTAAGTGGATGAAAGTGCATTGCCAAAGAGATGCTTTAAAACAAAGTCAAAAAACAAGTTGAATTTATAAATATAACATGTCCTGCTCATCCTCGTTACCATTCTCTATTGATCACAACACCTAAGGGATCCTTATCCATAATGTTTGTGCCTTGCTTTTGTCAAGAAAGAAAATAAAGAGCAAGAATCCTTCCTAAAATGTGAATTTCCTTCTTTTTTCTTTTTCTTTCCTTCTTTTTTTTCTTTTAAAGGAAATTATCTTCTCATTTTTATTGAGGGCAATAATGCAAGCAAATTATATGATTATTGTATTGCTGTTTTTATAATGTATTATTCCTATTATTGTTAAAAATCTTTTTTAGTAGACCTGAAGATTCTTCCTTTCTTTGTGTGGACCTAAAATATGGTCATCAATCAATCAATGTTTATTTATATAGCCCAATATCACAAATGTTGCATTTGTCTCAGTGGTCTTCACAGTGTGTACAGAATATCAGTATGACAATATGACACCCTCTGTCCTTAGACCCTCACATCGTACAAGGAAAAACTTCCAGAGAAAACCCACAGTTTAAAGGGAAAAATGGGAGAAACCTCAGGGAGAGCAACAGAGGAGGGATCCCTCTCCCAGGACGGACAGACATGCAATAGATGCCGTGTGTAAATTGAAAAGATAATACATTTGCAACATAGGTAGTCCAAATGTTTGGAAATGCATGTGTGTATAATAGGAAGATGAATCCACAAGGATATCCATCCAGGACCTATGATCCAGGACCACAGCCACGATTCAAGATCTAGGGCTCGCGATCCAGGACACAGTGACCGGTCATACATGTTGCATTTGAATTCTGCAACATAAAAAAGAGAGATACATGAGGTTATTTGCAGTTATTGTGATATGCTTAATCCTCATTTAATCCATCAACTATATTTGTAAATCATATTTCATTAGTAACTCTGTGTTTTGCTTAAGAATTCTGTCCAAAAGCTGCAAAGAACTTTACATTTACAAATTATTTATGGGTATTTATGCTGTTTTAATGTCCACAGTTAAGTGGTGTTTTATTTTTTTAATTTCCAATATTTTCTATAACTTGTACTCTGCAGGGTAAACTGAATAAGATCCAAATGTTCAATCACTTTAAAAAAAAAAATACTAAATCTTATTTTCTGTTCGAGAAAAGCCTTTGGCAGAACTATCACTGAGCAAGCAATCAATGAGATGGTCTTCAGTTGCTTAAGGAAGCAAATTCAGTGTCTGCCTATAAATATATTCAGTCCGGTCACTTACTTAACTTGTTTTTTGATATAAAGGAAGAGATGAGTCAGGATGTTGTGTTATAGGACATTGCCTATATGTTCTCAGGCTCTGGTCCATGTAGTGTTCATGAGCTGACAATAAATCAGTTTTATTAAGCCTGTCGTCCTATATGCCTTCATTAGTTTAAGAGGAAAGCATTAACACTTACGAATATGCAATAACTGTAAATGTCAAAAACACTGCAGTATCTTCCAACATATTCATTTAGGTCTTCCTCAGATTGATTCAGTACTGTAAAGCTTATTTTATAGTGTGGTTATATATGAGCAATTCTAGTAACAATAATATACTATTTGAGTACCCCCAATAATTGATGTGATTTATAAGTAACATTATCATATCACTACACATTTTAATGAAAAAAAACATTAGACATATGACATCATTGGTAACAGGGCCGGACTGGGACAATAAGTCAGGCCGGGAATTATACACCCAGTCAGGCCACTACCAGTTTTTTGTGCCATTTTGCTGGATTTATTTGTCAATATTTACAGCGTTGCTGCCCGTAGTGATAGCCCTCTAAATCTACTACCCAAAAATAAACATATGGACATGGGTTACTATTTAAAAAAAAATTGCAAATCTATTTAGTGAACATATTTTAAGTGGGGGTGGACCTCAACTCCTATAATAATAATATTTCCTTACATTTATTATAGCGCTTTATCAATGACTCAAAGCGCTTTACATATACACACATTACACATATATGATACATGCAATGGTCAGATACTGTGGACAATACCCACAGGAGCAAGTTCAGGTGAAGTGTCTTGCCCAAGGACACACCGGCTTTACAGACGCAGCAGCGGCGGGTTTCACCCCTTGATCTGATGATCATTGCACAGCGCACTGCGCCACACCGTCCATCTTCACGCCTCGAAGACATCGAGGCGCTTTTACAGATACACATTAGTATTATACATGTACTGTGGACAATACCCACAGGAGCAAATCCGGGTGAAGTGTCTTGCCCAAGGACACAACGGCCTGACACAGTGGCGGCAGGAGCGGGTTTCGAACTGGAGTTCCCCAGCACTCCCCCTTGATCTGATGATCGGATGCACAGACCACTGCGCCACCCGTCCCTGTCCCTATAGCAGGGTCCGGGGGCATGCTCCCCGATAAGATTTTTTTTAATGTTGGACTTAAATGCATCAATCTGGTGCACTTTGAGGGGGAAATAAAGAGACTACACCCATATGAAACATAACTGTATACATTTAAATAATCATAAAATCATAAGAACATGGCCATAACCAATAACATCCCATATCCAATATGGAAAAACATTGAAACTTGTTTATTTATTTGTTTTTGGTTCATTTATAGTTGTGAGTGTGTCTGGGCTCCTGAACCAGCCTCACCTGTCTCCCCCCTCTCCCCCCTGCTCCTATTTGAGGCAGCAGCAAAGACTAGTTTTAGCTCTCAACAAGTTTTAATAGTTTATCTTACCTTTTTTCACCTAGTTAACGTTTTTATTTTTTATTATTCATGCATATTTTACTAATCACTCCCCCCTCAAATGGAAATATGTGTTTACATAAATGGTGACCAAACCGTTTGAGACCCACTGGGATAACTTTGACTAATGGCGCGTTTCCACTGCAGCGGGTAGCCCCGTTTAAGCGTCCTTAACCGTCCTCAAGCGGCCAGGCCGATTTTTGGTGGCGTTTCCATATAGCCTAGTACCGGCTAGCGGGTACTTTCTCCCTCTTTTTCCGGCCCCATAAAATCGTGGTTCCCTCAGACCAGGGCCAGGGCTGAACTAGTGATGTCAACACTCTCGACTGCTGATTGGTCAGAGAGAATCGTCACAAGATTGCGCGCGAGTTCATCCCTAGCGTCGCATATATATTTAGAAGCAAGCTTGCAGCATTTTTATAAACAGCATTTTGTAAACGGATGAGCTACAAAATGGCTACGTCTAATAAGAAAAGCACACCGTGGTCGACCGAGGAGGTGACGACGTTCCTACATCTCATTGGGGATGATCAAATCCAGCGGGAGCTCGACGGAACAACTCGAAATGTGAACAAAAACAAAGCCGATCGCCCCGCCTACACTGCGTTGCTACCCCAGGTCCTAAACTGTAATGGAAATGCGCCACGGCCTGGGCCGGCCAGCGAGGCAGCCCGAGGCCAGAGCGAGGACGCTTAGGGACGCTTAAACGGGGCTACCCCGCTGCAGTGGAAACGCGCCATAAGTTAACTATCTAAACACTCAGAGAGTCCTTTACCTCACCTGAGCTGTAGTTATCAGTCTCTCAGTCTGACAGCAGAGGACTCTCCTCCACCTTGTTGTTGAAAAAGCTCCTTATATCCGTTAGCGCAGCTAGCTAGCACCAGATGCTAACAACAACAACAATACACGTAACTGGTGCGCGTGCTTTATCTCACTCGCTCGCGCCACACATAACACACACCCTCCCGAGCTTGAATGACACACAGAGACCAATCGAGGGCATTAGTATGATCTGTATGAAAGTGGCCATGTCGGCAGGCCACATCATGTAGACAGCCAGTCACACTCTGTGAGGCAGAGTCAGACCCACATTTACGTAGCGTTGCGTTCACAATACATAGGCTTACATAAAAAAAAGAAGTCCTCAGGCCAGCAGGCCTCTTAGCAGGCCAGGCCATCGGGAAACCTCCCGGTCCTCCCGATGGCCAGTCCGGGCCTGATTGGTAACCATACATAATGATATATTCCACTGGTATTCCTCTACAGAAGACTCCCCTTTGTTGTACCAAACAAAAACATCAATATCTATAAAGAGAAGTAATGAATTTGATTATGGTTTTGCAGGGATCTGTTTGCACATGTGCCACAGAGATTACATGACATTAAAGCTCCTGTTACCGGTTCCAATTAACCAAATTATTCCCAAAGTCCTCACAGAGCAGCCCAGCTAAATGCTGAATTAATTTCACTTTACATCATTATTCTAGTGCTCTGCTGTCTCTGTTTGTGTCTATATTAATTGGCAGGGCCGTCCCTCCCTACAGGCCGATCATGCAGGCTGCATGGGGCCTCACATTGCGCAGGGGGCCTCGCGCAGGGGGCCTCATCTCATAATGTCGCTTGGGGCCCCAAGTTGGCCAGGGACGGCCCTGTTAATTGGTCAACCTCAGGAGTTTCAGAAATGGTATTAGTGTTTGAATCAATAAAAAAAAGAATCAGGCAGTGGTTTTTAATATTATATGTACCAATCAACTCCATATGCGCTAACGATGCTAATCGTAGAATCCAAGTTAAAACCTAATAGAGAAGTGGTATATATTAAGAGAGATAATACTGTAGAACAAAAGGGGTCTGTATGAGGTTGGTAAAATAAGGTCATCTTTGTAAGTTAGAGAAAGGTTAATTTAAATTTGTTATGATCAATTATGTGTAGACTAGCTAACATCAAAGTTGGATTGAAGAGCGGCGTACTGTACGTGAAATGAATTCATTGAACTTGTGAAACCAACTTATTATGGCTGTAGAACGTGAACATGTAACTTAATGCCTGCATTTAAGGACGATGAATAGCCTAGTCAATGCTTTAATGACAAGGAAATCATTTGTTTAAATATTAAATATGACATTTTGTGTGACTTCAGTTCAAATGAAGCTTATTAATTGCATCACATTTGTTCTTCCAAAGTAACGTACAAATAAAAATGACCCTGACTAGACACAGTACACAATCCAATATGTTGAACAGAAGAGAACTAGAGAATGCAATTCCTGAAGAAATTGCTAGTGGGAATGCTTTATGCTGAAAAGCTGACGCTAAACTGCTATGCTGAAATGTAATGTGTAAGAAGAAAGTGAAGAATTTAGATTGAAATGATACATGAACACAGGGGGCTTGAATGTGTGATGAGAGAAGAAAATAAACTAAAAAGGCTCGGAAAAGCAGCAGAATATTTGAACTGCAAACTTTTGAACTAATTTGATGGCGAATGATCTGCCGCCATGCAAACGGCATTTGATGACATCCCATAACACTCTTAGATGCGTTGATTGCTGTATCGTTACCAAACCTGTGAAGTTTTGGGCCGTTTGGAGCATTTTCACTGAAGTTATGAGAAAACCGTGTTTCATGGTGAGCATTGTGTTGCTGTCCAGTAGATGTCTTCACGGCTGGACTGTTGGCACATGTGAAGTTTGAGCACTTTTTGATAGGAGTTATAGCGACATTGTCTTTTATGGCGAGGGATGCGTTTCCATGGAAACGGCATATGATAACACCCCATAATTGACGTAGAGCTGTTGAGGGCTGGACCGTTAACCATTATCTGAAGTCTGGTGCTGTTTTGACCCTTGTCATTGGCGTTACGACAACATAGTATTGTATAGCGAGGGATGCGTTTCCATGGAAACGGCATATGGTTAGATGTCATATTTGACGTAGAGCTGTTGAGGCATGGAGAGGTGATATACAAGTGAAGTTTGGGGGACGATCGGACCGTGTCCATTGGAGCTACATTGATGTAGAGCTGTTGAGGGCAGGACCATAAACCATTATCTGAAGTCTGCTGCTCTGAGCAGTCACCCAGCTAGCGGGGAACATTCTCACAACGTTGGCTAACGTTACCTACAGGTTCTAATAATGTTTTAAAGAAACGTTTTAATCTGATGTTCAAATAACCTTTTTAGGATGTTTATTTTTTCAAATAATGTTCCAATAAGGTTTAAGGTTACCTAAGACTAAATATAAATATATATATAAATATGATATTTATATTTAGTCTCATCATACAACGACAATGAGAAAGCACCAGGGGAGGCAGCCATAACCTCTGCCGCACTGAAGGGCCCGCACGTGAGCCCACAGGTTATTGTTGCTACTGTTATTCTATACGGAGACGGGAGACGCAAACAGCAAGCTAGACTTTTGAAACTAGAGGAAGATAAGGAGGACTTTTACAAAAAAAGTTATAGAGATTGTTGTCCAGAAGGATAGGCAAATGGACTTAATCTTCAAGTCAAGGTAAGACTACAATTGTAATGAAAATGGGATCTTACTAAGAGAGAACAATCTAATATTTACATTTTGGGTATCCTTTTGTTGAACGGTCTGTTTAAAATGAATCGAAGCATCAGACTAAAAAAGCTTTTGAAAATAGCAGAATATTTCGATTACGGTCAAAATAGAATATTTGTAAATCTGACTCTGAAAGAGTCAGTGCCTCACCAGCCATGAACCTCACCGCATGTCACTGATATATTCATCTGTTTATAGCCTATTATAATTATTCTATTTATAATTATTCTTATTATGTAGACTCCTGCACTGCTATTTTGCACTTCTGGTCAGATGTCTAATTTACATTTTGTCACTAGTACATGACATGTACTATGTAATGACAATAAAGTTGAATCTTAATCTGAAATAATTTCCCTTTTTACAGTAATCTCTAATTAATCAGGCCACTGCAGGGCCCCAATTCACTGTCTGTATAATTGAATAGTCTTTGGAGAATAATTTTTTATTGAAAGTATAGTTTAAATAATTGTTAACTGGCTTTATAATTTTTTTCTGTGACAGAATAAACTTTATACATGACAAGTTAATGGCAGCAAATACCACTGTCACCTTTGCAAAATGTCAATTATAGACATATAAACAAACTTAATTTAAAATAATAATTCAAGTGTAATTTGGGCTAATTCGATAGTTGAACGTAAATATGGTAATCAAGTATTGTATGTAAGTCAGTAACATTCATTCTTTTGGTGCATATTATAAGATGACAAATACACCACCAGTGGTACAAAGACAACACAGCAGATACGTGAGAGAAAACAATTCTCAGAGTTTAAGAACAAGGATGTGGGATTCTTATTGGTATCAAAAGTATTATGTTGTTACTCAACTGAATTGACAAATGCAGCACAATACAAATCAGCTCAGTGTTGACTGTGACATTGTACCTGAAAGAAACTCATGGATTAGTGGAATAGTGGCTTGTTGACCTTGATGTTTGCATGGTGAATGTGGTTGTGGCTTACTTACCTTCCATGCTTTAGGGCAGCAGTTTAAAAACAAAGTATTTTGCATGGTCACAAATCTGTGTCAATAATCACAACACCTAAAATGTGGTATCTAAGGTAAAATTACTTTAAACGGTAAAGTTACTTGTGTAAGATATATTTGTTGTCAATTTTTTTTTTTTCTTCTTGAAACCACAATATTTTTATTTTATTCAGCATTAAAAAAAAATGAAATTCTATAATGCAATGACAAACAAGTATAATGTCATAAGCCTGCAAAAAGATGCAGATGCATATCTTGAAGGCAAATCAAACAAAACTTGTGTGACCAAGTACTTCCTCAAAGGTTTCACAATAACTAGATGAATGATATAAATGCCCAACAGCACAATTTCAGACTCACATTCAGACACGCAACCACATCAGCTATCAAACATTAGACAGAGAGTCACAGGAAGCACAATGGATGTGGAGGAAATGATCTACACGTTTTTTGAGGTGCTTATTGCTGTTAGCTGCTGTCTTGGTAATATGTTGGTGATTTTGGCGCTGTGGACCAGTAAAAGCATTCAGGAGCCCACCTTCAGTCTTATCGTCAGTCTGGCTGTGGCTGACTTTCTGGTCGGCTGCGTTGCCATACCGATGGCTGTGGTGGTGGACGGACGAGTGCCCACTTCATTTCATGGCTGTGTCTTCATCAGCTGTGTGGTCGTCCTGTTGACTCTGGTCTCAGTTTTGTCCCTCACGGCTATTTCTGTGGACCGCTTCCTCCGGGTGCATATCCCTCTCTGGTAAGACCTCTTCTCGATCGTTTATTGTGCAGAGAAAAGTTAAATATTGCTGCTCAATTTGGCTTTATATCATAAGCCTTACATCAATATCTATTTTATCTTAAACTCATCTCTTGCCCTTTTGCATGGCTTGCACTATAAAAAACATATCACTACAATGACTTGATTGTTTCATATAATTTGTAAATGCACTGTGTGTACATAATTAATGTTATCAGTAATGCATTTTTTTCTTTGTAGGTACAAAAGGACTGTGATGCAGAGACATTCTTGCCTTGTGGTCGCAGCATGTTGGCTTGTTGCAATACCACTGAGTTTTGCTCCCATGCTTGGATGGTACAACCATGACACCCTGTCTAAGTCAGTAAACTCCACCATTATCTGTGAGTTTATTGCTGTCATCCCCATGTCATACCTGGTTTACTTCAACTTTATTCTCTGCAACCTGATACCTCTGTTGGTGATGACCGCTCTTTACGGCTACATCTTTTGCACCATCCGAGGAAAACTTCGAGATAAACCAGGCAACGGGGCCCAGAAACAGTGTCAGAAGTACCTGAAGAAAGAGAAACAGCTGGCAGGATCTCTGTCCCTGGTCTTGGCTCTGTTTGCCTTGTCCTGGCTCCCTATCCACATTATAAACTGCATTACTTACTTCCGTGGGAATAACAATATACCAGTTGTATATATCCATGTTGGCATCCTGCTTTCTCATGCTAACTCGGCTGTAAACCCAGTTGTGTATGCGTTCAAAATAGAAAAGATCAAGACAGCGTACCTAAAGCTCTGGAGACAGTACATCTCATGTGGAGAAATAAATCAAGGATCTCAGACAAGCCAGACAACAGACAATACTCCCAGTAGTAACAGTGATGCCAATAATGAGTGAAGGAAAATGTCCTTGTTTGTCTTCGCTTCTTTTGTTAGTATTTGGGATAATGGCATAAGATGATAGCACAAGATGTATTGATACGGTAAACACATCTAGCCTCAGAAAGATATGTTATGTTCAGGATTGTGTGTGAGTGGGAGTGTAGCAAAAACAGTCTTGCAGAGAAGAAGGGCAACTTCCACTTGTCTAAGAGCTTTATTTTAGTTTCACATCAGTGTTATTTTTCTGTTTCCATCAAGTTTCAGTTCTTCATGTGTATTTCAACCTATTTCAACAGAAAGCGCTGTTTGATGGTAAAAACCTTCACAATCTTCGAAAGAGAATCTTTAAAAACCAGGTCTGTTTCCAGAAATCTCAAGCACAATTATCATTGTTATCTATACTTTAGAAACATTCTTGTACTGCTTGTAAACTTAATAATAAAATGATGGCACTTTTCCACTGCAGCACGTAGCACGGTTTAAGCTTTTTTTTGCTTTTCCACTAGCGGTAGGGCTCAGGGCTACTTTTTCACCTTTTTTTCTGGCCCTCCAAAATCGAGGTTCTTACCGGGCCAACAACCGGGCTGAATATGCTAAACTAGTGACGTAAACACTCTCGACTGCTGAATGGTCAGAGAGAATCGCTGGCAAGGGGGCTACAAAAAAATGGACATATTTAACCTTGATTTAATTGTAATACACGTTTCAAAATTATGCCGAAGTAACAACATACTGATACCGGTCTGCAGATAAGACGGCAGGCGAAAAACCTTTTGAAATGCGTGTTTTCTGAATGGAGATCGGATCGATCAGGCCAAGCTAACGTTGTATATGCTCCGTCCACACTCACAACAACGGCCTATACAGACATAAATAAACCAGCGACTGTATTCGCCATGACACAGACAGTCTGTGGTTTGTACTTGTTTAACTTTTGCCTAGTTTCTGAACAGATATGAGGAGCTGTGAGCTCTGAGTGCTAACAGCTAACGGCTGATGTTTTGGACTTGTGGTTCGCATCATGGTTTGCATTGAAGATGACGTCACGGCAGTTTTACGCAGCGTCACTCCGCCCGCCAAACAGCCGATTGCCCTGCCTACACTGCGTTACTATAGTTACTACCCCAGTTCCAAAACTGTAATGGAAACGCAGCATAATGTGAGCCTGGCCTACCAAGTCCTAACCATACCGTACTAAGCCATGCTAGGTCCTGCAGTGGAAAAGCGCCATTAGAAACCAATGACACATTATTCAAAAGCTCTGCAACATGTTATTTTATGTTCAGACTGTATCATATACTGTATCATTTGTATAGATTTTTTTTATTGGCGGTCCAAAAAGGAAGAAGAAAAAACACCAGACACATTTAAAAAGATTCAGTGTAACACAACAATACCACAAAAAAGCCTAGATAAATGACCAAAGAGTTGAAGGAACTAATCTCTGACACAAACCTTTCACATTTTAGGAAGGAGAAATGTATTGTAGAGCTGTTGTATTGGATTTTATTATGTAACATATATGTTCACATTTTTCTGTTCAATGGCTTCTTTATCCCTCGAACATAACAAACTATTTATTTATCTGCCATCGTTAACAAGAAGCATTAACCAAATACTATAGACATTTTATTTTTCCTACTGGTTCACAACCAAACCCACGTTCTTGGAGAAATTAATTTAGGTCTGCTAAATGTAAAAATACATCTAAATCAGTCAGTTATTTAAATGCTATTAATGAGTCACAACAAGATATAGTATTTGTGTAGCCAGGAGAGATTTTAATGAATAGACACCAAACCGTCAGCTTCTCACAAATAATGGCACTGAGACCTGATTTCATTGGTACATCAATTTAATTCAAAGATGAATAAAAGTTTTCTTCCGTGAGCAGTATTTATTTTATTAGCCTGTCATTTGTTTTGTGATTTATGTTTGTCTTACTTTGTTATTTCTGAAATTCAGTTGAAGTAGTAGGAGTGGTTATTAGATCTGAAATCAAAAGTTTTTATTTTTTAAGTTCCTTATTTCCTCATCAAGAAATCCACTGTATATAGCTACATTCTTCTTTACCTACAGCAGCTTTTGTAATTAGTCCAAAGTCAATTGAAATTGTCTGTAATGTTCATGAATAAAGTCTATTAGTGAGCATTTACTTTTCTGTCTTCGGTAAATCGGTTTTGCATATTTACGAGCCACAATTTTTAGCCAGTGTACTTTTACATTTTGAAAGTCCAGAGGTTCTCAAACTTTTCAGGGCTCACTACGAGTTGTACTCTTATGCCATTGAAAGTAGTTTTATCCTAAAACGTATTGATGTAATATTTACAATTGTGTCAGTTTCTATTGGCCCAAAATATAATAAATATAATTTATACCAAACTATTTTACAAACCCCCAGGTTCCACTGAACACTTTTTGAGAATCACTCCTTTAGTCTACATTAAACAGGGGCACTTTCAAATCAGCTTTTCAACTTGTAATACAGCATGCAGCTAAATAAAAAATAAAACTTCCTGTTGCGAAGGCATTAACCACAATGTCATTTCCTATTTTATCATGAACATTACATTACATTTAGCTGACGCTTACAATAAGTGCATTCGACCAAGAAGATACAAACTTGAATAAAACAGAATCGTATAAGTACATCAGATTTCATAGAGCCAAACCATTTTAAGTGCTACTCAACTGGCTTTAGATAAGCCAGTCCTTTGTTAGTATAAGTGCTTTGTTAGTAATTGTATTGCTCGAAGTGGAGTCGAAGTTTGAAGTATGAAGTTTGCATACTGTACAGAATCATATCCAAACACATTGAGTTTATAGTGACTCATTTTGTAACTATTTTCTCAAAGGATCTATTAAAACTTTTTTTTTTTTTTAGCAATCAGCATCAGATTCAGTAACTATCACACTAAACAACATTCTACATTTGAGGCAATCCAAATGAGTTTCGTATGGCTTTATTTAATTGATTAACAATGTATCTGATACACATCTCTTGCTGTACAATCCATTAATAATAATAAATGACTTTTTATTTTCACAAATTAAATTCAATCAGGCAAAACAATTAAAATGTCAAATAAAACACACAGAAAATGGAACAAAATACTCAACAATTAGAAATATATTCATAGATTTTATTCATAACACTATTTTAAATATTTTAGCATCTAGCATTTAACATCATTGGTGTTAAATCTAACGTTAAAAAAAACATTTGGTAAAAAAACATGGGAATGTAATATTTAAGCTAATATTTAAGCTATTTCAAGCTGACAATTTTTCATACTTTGATTCGGTAAAAATGTGACTGAATTACGCAGTGATGGCCATGAAAGTGCCTTTATATGTCAGTATTACAATGAGCCTTACGATGTTTGTGAACATGACCCTAGATACACAGAGTATAGTTACCAAACTTTCCATAATCTTCAGAGTGATGATAGTCTTTGGCCACATGATGGCGTCACCCATGTGAATGAGCTTCATCCCAAGCACTCATTGTACCTCTCAAGAAAGGTATTAGACTGTATAGTTATCGCCTGAGTAGGATTTACTCCATCCCACAAACTATACAACCTACTACCTCACCTTGCCAGGCTCAATTTCCGGAACCAAATATCATGACTTTATTCTATGTGCCAACTTCAGTACGTGTTGTCATTAGATTAGACTAGTTCCATCAGTATATGTGTCTATATACTATATAGTCTTCTACTCAAAGGTGAAGAACGCGCTATCTCCTAAATCCACTTTACTTGATGTGTCCATGAGTTCCTTTTATCCACAGAGCCTCCCATGTACAGGCTTTGGCTTGGAAGATCAACCTGTCTCCTTAGGAAAGACAGTAGATTGTATAGTTATCTCAGAGGGAGGACAAAAACCCCACAACTATTCAATCTACTACCTCAGCCTTAAGTACAGATACTCTTGCAGGCAGCAGTAGACATCTATTTGGTCCAACTGTGAGACAAAAACAAAGAGAGAATAAGTTATCTTTTGGATCCACCTGAGACAAACAATTGTTAACAAGTATTTTCAACATGTGTATTGGCCAAGATGTGAAGGTTTTCCTGCATGTTGTCCATTTAGTACTCTAAAATAAATTCCCTATGACATGTAATTGTGACTTTGGTTGCCGTAAGCTGCTGCAATATCAAAAACAACATTCACAAATACCAACTGTTAAACAACATTATTCAAATGACAACCCCATCACCATGAAATTAGGTATTCTGTTAACAGTTTTATAAGTAATTACCTTCTAGGAGCATACAGTCTCTATGCTTATCACATTTTAGCTGGAGAGTTGTAAACTCAAGGGTCAGTTCACCATACTTACAACTAGCTTGACAGTGCAACTGTGTGTAAGTGTTGTTCAGTATCTGACCGATAGCATTGCTCTCCACAAGTATTTTGCCAGTGTTTTAGAACAACAGGTGATCGGCTACACTGCCCATTCTGGTGATGTGCAAAATAAATGCTGCTTTCTTAATGATTAGTACTTTAAATACAATATAAACCACTGTAGAACCCAGAGAGCTTACTTTCATGAAAAAGGTTTATCATGTAGGGCAGCTGTGCCAAGTATCAGTGCCTATTTTACTCGAAAACTTGGCTCTCCAGCTCCTATCCCTCAGAGATTTGAAAAAGCAAAGTTTAAGCATGTTTCACCCAGTTCAGTCATTTCTGTCTCTACAACCAGAAAGCAAAGGAAAAACGATGGAAAATGGCAGTACCTCGGCCATCTTAGAAAGTAGTTTGGCACCAGTACCAAACATCTGTGGTGCAACCTGTTAACTTTTGCCTCTTCCTTCCAACCCCTATCTAGAAGAAATACTGTTTATTTTCCCTCAAAGAATAGCAGAGGGGATGTTGAGACTGGCTAAAAGAATTGCTTGTTCATAAATTACTTCACAGACTTGATTGTTGCTGATTCCCAAATGCGTGCCAAGATATCCAGCAAGTGATTTTTAGTTTTCGCTTGAGGTCGTTTAATAGGGGAGCGGAAGGTTTGACTTTAGAATATTGCCCTTTTTGCTCCGTGTGAAAGCCACTTAAAGTCCATTGAAAAGGGAGTCTGTTTACCGTGCCAACAGCTAGAGTCTGGGACACAAGCTGGGCAGAGCTGTCTGGTCCCCGACAGAGCCGTACTTTGGCTGAGCAGACTGAGCCTAGACAATGTTATGGTAGACAACGATGGTCAACCCATGCAAAAGCCAGGGTGCTTTGCATAAATTAGCATGTGAACCATGGTGGCTGAAAAGCAGCTGGGCAGGTCATTAACATTCGGAATTTCTCTTTGGCCTAATTAATGCCGACAGTGATTGAAATGTTTTGGCAAGCTTTTCAGCTATGGTGCCAGGGCATGCACATTGGGGCAGAATGAAAAGGCACAAGGGCATCAGCGAGTGGGAGGCCTTAATTGAGATGTTGAATTAATTAGACAGTAAATGGTATCAAAATCTTCTAAATGCCTCGCCAACGCAAAGAGGAAGGAGTGAAAGCAGAAGTGGACTCAACTTTCTATACAGGAAAAGTTGTGGGATATAAACATTTGTTGTGGTGACTATTATTCTGTTTGATGGTGATGCATTGAAAACTTCTAGAAACATTTATTTGTTTCTAGATGTGTGCTCATCCATCTTAAGTTATATAACATATGAAAAATAATATCAGACTAAAAACATAAAGTGTTTTTTGCATTCTTTCATTAAATGAACAGCAGCCAGTCTGATTGAAACATCAGTTCTTCTACAGCTACTACAACTTTAGACAAGTTGTAATTCCCAAGCAAATACATCACACAATCCCAGGCCAGTTAGGCATGCAGACTGGTACACTTTTTTTAGTCATTCTTACCTTGATTGTTTCCCAATATCCTGTTTGTTAATGCATTAAAACCAAAGCTGCTAGATCTAAACTCCAACTAGTACCTCCTTTACGATTAAGTGTGGGTAGGTTACAATCGTAAAACTAAAGCAATGGTTCTTATCAGGGGCGGACTGGCCATTGGGAATACCGGGAGTTTCCCCGGTGGGCCGGTGCTGTGTGTGGTGCCTGAATCCTACCGGCCCAACATTTGTAAGTGTTCCGGCCACTCCCTTTTTATTTTTTTTGCTTACCTAAATCCTACCGGCCCATATTTGTAAGTGTTCCGGCCCAGCCCAGTGCGCTGTATGGCTGTACCCGTAGGATAGAAAAGGGGGAAGTGACGTCTGACTCAGAGGTTGCGCGGCTGTGGAGAAGAACGTGTTGCCCACATTCTGTTACTGAGTTTAAGCTAGTTAGCTAGCAGGTTTATTATTTTGGGTGCAGTCACTTTTGCCTCCACTTGCTGTTCAAATAAATGTTGAAAGAAAAACTAAATCTGTTAACAGTTCTGTTTTATATGGGTGTTGAAGAAGAATAATATGGAGGGATGAAACCCTCTTTAATGGTCACACATGCAGAGCACACAGCACACACAGTGAAATGTGTTCTCTGCTTTTAACCCATCCTAGTACCAGGAGTCTAGTACTAGGAGCAGTGGGCAGCTATTGTACAGCGCCCGGGGAGCAATGGGAGTGAGGGGGGAAGGGGGATGTCCGGTGCCTTGCTCAAGGGCACCACGGCAGGGCAGGAGGTAAACTGGGACCTCTCCAAGTAGAAGTCCACACTCCAAATGTAGGTCTGGTCGGGGACTTGAACCGGCGACCCTACGGCTCACAGTCCAAGCCCCTACTGACTGCCATAGATTTAGTCCCTAATTTTGCTCTCAAAGTGCACCAGATTGATGCATTTAACTTCAACATTAAAAAAAAAAAAGGGCAAGCTCATCCTGACCTTCCTACGCCTATGTTTTATTCCATGTGTCAAGTCAGGCAAATTGGGTCAAAATGTTATTGCATCAATGATCTGTTAACATTAAAATCACTAAATATATGCTGTAACTATTTTTGCTCTAGGCAACTCAAGGGATCAGGTAATGTGATTACTATATGAATAATTGTCCAAAATAACATAAAATGCATAGGGTTTTTTGTTAAGTAACATACTTTCGTCGCCGGCCGGCCGATACATGCCGCTCATTAAGTGGGCCTGTCTGTCAATTAATCCCCGGGCCACTTTTTCCCCCCAGTCCGCCCCTGGTTCTTATCTTGTTCAAATGTTCCCATTTGGTGTGATGGTTTGCCTTTGACAGTAAGTCAGTCCCCAAGCTGCAGATGATAGGAAAATGGCTGCCCTGTTGCAGAGTATAACGAAGGAATAGTATTATAAATCCATGACCTTCATGTAAGACTCATTTGGAACAATCAATGTCCCAAAAAACATATCACTGACACGTTCCTTCACTGTTGCCTTGAATAGAGATGCCTATAGCTGCTTGTCTAAAAGTGGTAAACGTTGAACTTAATAAAGATATCCGTGATGTCAAATGCACATCTAAAATAAGAATATAGTAGATGAAGTTGCAAAAAAATACCCTTTACAGGTTGGCGTTAGTCCACGATGATCGACGGAAACGAGGGACGACTGTGAGGGACAGACTGATTGTTTCTGTTGTGCTGCTCTCTCCAATATTTGGTGCCAAGAAATGGGCATTGTCTGCGTGCCAAGCTGAATCTCAATGAGACAAAAAGGGGGAGATGTCGTGGATGCAGCATGGCAGAACCCATCACTGAGGGGGGAGGAGAGTATTGGCAGCCAAGCAATGAGACAATGCCATGTCAGAAAGAGGCTATGATACCACCACACAATAAGGTATAGTGGCATAGCTTGCTGCCAGATGCTCAGTGTCCTTGCCATGTAAGCTAGGTGTTTTATAGAAAAGTCCATTGTGCCATAAGAAGACTTTGTCTTTATGTTGGACAAGTGGTTATGTTTTGTATGCGACTCAGGAGTTTACCTCTTCTTGGCAGCTGATGTGTCTTGACATCTTTATTAGAACATCAATTCTACACTATGAGCTAATTGTAATTTCAAAGGAAAGCACCATATAACCGAGTCGTATTTTATTACAAAAACTACTTCTCAATTGAATCCAGAAGAGTAATCCTATCTGTTGTTATGTTTAACACAGATTAACGTTGAGAGCATTAACGTTTCAGTATAAACTGGACTGATTTTAATGTGCGGAGCCAATAGATACACTTACAGACACTTCTAGAGAGGACTTCTTTGGGGCTTTGACTGTGATGGTGTTTTTTCCACAAGGAAATTCAGGTCTTTAAACTATTGAATCAGTTAGTAATCTTTTGGGAAATGTACAATTAAACACAACGTTATTTATTTAATTTAAAATTCCATTCTCCTGACTTTATTCTATTTATTTTCTCTTATTTTCCCGGTACAAAATTACTTTTCTGTTCAAGTATTAGTACATTTTTATAACAAAAATGTAAGGGTTTGAGGGATATTACAAAATCTTAAAATGAGCACATTTGTTAAGCTGCTTGATTTCAATACAAAGGCCTGAAAGCTTAAACAGTATGAGGAGAATGTTTGGAGTTGAAAGTTAAAGTGGACCTATTATGCTATATTGGAAAAATATATTGTAAGGCCAAGTTTTTTGCTTAAAATACCAAACAGTTCACCCATTGTAGCCATGCCTCATACTGCTCATACCCCTCTGTTGCAGCCCTGTTAGAGAAACGCGGATTTTGGGTCCTTAGCTTGAAAAAAGAAGAAGAGAGGAGGCGGAGCTAATGCCTGATCAGAATTCTACCGGAGATAAAGTTAAATTCTGCTGTGATAAAACGCCATCCTGTTAAACTAAACCACATCAAAGATTATTTCTGAAACAGTATGGAGCTCAAATGCTTTTTCTCTTGCGGGTTTATCACAAGGTGAGTTCCTTTTTTTATTTCCTGCTATTTAAACACATGTGCTCTTCTACAGTAGGCTACAGGTTAGCTCTGAGTGTTAGCAAGGCTTGCTAATGTAAACAAAGACGAGATTAAGTCCAAAACACGTCAGGCACTGGCCGTTTCTCAATCTCGAGGATACTGGTTTGGTAGTCGCGTACTTCCAAGTCACTTCCTTCAGAAACGAAGCAAGTATACTTCCAAGCCACGGCTTCGGAAAACGAAGAAGAATGGAACAGGCTAACAAGTACCACTCTCTCTAAGGGTTTCAACATAAACTGTACCGAAAATAAATACCTCACGATGTCTATCTAATTATGAACTTGCTTTACTTTCACGGAACACATTTTTGGTGATAACAAATGTAACAAAACATATTTACCAACACATGTTCTACGCCAGGCTTGCCAACTCTCACGCATCTGGCGTGGGACACGGGCCGTTTCTCAATCTCGAGGAAACTGGCTTCCAAGCCAATATTTCAAGGATGCTACGTCATCGAGTGCTGCCGAAGGACTGTTCCAATCTCCAGCATACTTGGAATTCCACCGAGGCCGCGTCCTTGGTTTGGGGGTAATTTCGAGGCTGCACATGGGTAGACTACGCGTCCTTAAAATGCCCCACAATGCTTTGCGCACGGACCAATTTCAAAAACCCTTACGGAGAATGGCTGAACGGAGCACACATTTAAATGTAAGTATGTAGTGGCGTAGAACATATGTTGGTAAATATGTTACTTTGTTACATTTGTTTGTTATCACCAAAAATGTGTTCCGCGAAAGTAAAGCAAGTTCATTATTAGATAGACATCGTGAGGTATTTATTTTCGGTACAGTTTATGTTGAAACCGTTAGAGAGAGTGGCACACTTGTTAGTCTGTTCCATTCTTCTTCGTTTTCCGAAGCCGTGGCTTGGAAGTATACTGGGTTCATTTTCTGAAGGAAGTGACTTGGTACGCGACTACCAAGCCAGCATCCTCGCGATTGAGAAACGACAACGCTTTCACTCTGAATATCACGCTGCCTAAACTATTCTCACGCCAAAAACAAGAATACCGAAGACTAGAAACGGGTTTTGAAAACTTTTGTCACGTAGTGATCGTCTTCTCAATAGAACATCTTTGATAATGTCTTCTGGACAATCAGAATCAAGATAACGGCGTGGTGTTGTTGCAGGAAGTCCCGACGGAGAATACTTTTGCTGTAGTACATCTCTACATCGATACAACATTACGTGTTGATAGAAATCAACACGTAATGAAATAAGACCCCACGGTTTGATGATTGATAGGTGTGTGGGCTGTCTTTCATTTTGAGACACAGAACAATGGGGCTATCCACCCTTATCCACACTGTAAACTTTACAGTGTAAAGTAATTCACACAGCCTCTTCACTCTTCTCTCTGTGAGGAGCAGCAGGTTCAGCTTTCAGAACAAAGTAACAAAAAACTAAAATTGCATACATTTTTTTAAATATGTGGTGTAGCAATAGATTTATTTATTTTTTCTTCTCAAGAGAGTACCAGAATGTGTATTTTATGTTAGTATTTCAAAAAATCTCCTATGAGACAATTCCCCCAGGGGTTGGGTTTTCAGCATGTCAACTCTTTCACTTGTGGGGAAATTGCAGGATTGGCTCCAGGTCGCCCTTTTTATTTACTACAAGACAAATGTGCCTTTTTATTTCATACAGCTCAATTTGGATTGAGACAGGGAAATAATCTAAACCTCACGCGTAGCATTTCACTGTCAAGGGGAGCGTGTATGTAATTGCATTGCAAATACTGACTTGAGCCCCACCACTGTATGGGTTAGCCCTATTATGGAAAATCCAACAAAAAAACTCTGGAGCCGCAACTGCCGACCCGTATTGCGCATGCGCAGATCTAAGATCCGGTAGAAATTATAAAAAGTAAAAGTCTGCTGCTTATTGTTCTACTAGGTCAAAATAGAGTCAAAGAGTATATTAGAGTGAGAGTGTGTTAATTAATATATTTGGCAGTTTGGAGTAAGTCTGTAGATTTGTTTGTGTGTGTGTTTCATGTATAGGACTCTCACGATAATTAATTTTGTTGGATACATTTTCCCGGAAATTATTGCGATAAACGATAATATTGTCGGCACCGTTGTATGACCATTTTAGACCACTGACATAATGATAACATATAATAATAATTCAAGTACATCCTTTCAAACTGCTAGTCACATCCTCATGTAAATGGAAATGTATCGAGTTCATTTTTATTTATCGTACGATAAGTCAATTAATTGCTTATCGCAACAGGCACACAATAAAACAGTGGAAACAAACATGTGTTTGATTTTCATTACTGAATGAAACTGTGTGCCCTTTATAGTCTGTGTCCAATATTGTGTATTTGTATATATATATCCTATATATATGCTAAGGTCCCACTGCTGACACGATAGCAGTCATTTTGTGCGCATTTGTGTAATTAAACCCATGATATCAAAATCTCACTCCAGCCAGGTACCCAAAGTTGGCAACCCTGATGTTCTACGCCACTACATACTTACATTTAAATGTGTGCTGTGTCGGTTCAGCCATTCTCCGCAAGGGTTTTTGAAATTGGTCCGTGCGCAAAGCATTGTGGGGATTTTAAGGATGCGAAGACTACCCATGTGCAGCCTCGAAATTACCCCCAAACCAAGGACGCGGCCTCGGTGGAATTCCAAGTATGCTGGAGATTGGAACAGTCCTTCGGCGGCACTAGATGACGTAGCATCCTTGAAATATTGGCTTGGAAGCTAGTATCCTCGAGATTGAGAAACGGCCAGAGTTTCTGATAGCAATTTTCTGTGGGTCCGCTGCCGATTTGACGTCAGATAGGCAGCAAATCTGTATCCGCTCGTTGTACCCCTGTTTTTAAAAGATTTGGGTACGGAGGAAAAGAGAGAGGGTTTTATTTTCTGACGCTGCGTGAGTTTCCCGACGCACCAGGGACACATATTTATGTATAAAAGACATCACAAAGTGCATTTTGCATGATAGGTCCCCTTTAAGTAAACTATTGTCATATATACATGGCTGTATTTTGCCGCAGGAAACCTGCCAATTTAATATTTCACACTTTAAGACAAATGCAAGGCCTCTTATAGAACTCTGGACCTTTCAGATGTTACTCTCAAGATAGATTTCTAATAGCATTTGCTCAAAAGTAGAACAGTTTTAACTTGTAGTATTTTAAATGTGAAATGGCCATGGTCAGAATAATCAGATCAAATGCTGTTTATAGGCCATAAGTCTGTTTTGCTAACAAACAGGAAGAGCTGAATATGTGTATGCGGTATGAACTGATAAAAGCACCAACCCAAAACAAAAATAGACTTTGATCCTGTTAACCACGGAGTCAATTGAACCAAGGGGAGGAGAGAAGTGCAAATAGCAGAGGATATGGCTTTCCAAACAACATGTCATCAAGCAAGTTCATGTGAGGATAACTGGGGGAGGAGGAAATAAGTACATTTTCTCTCTTACTGCCCATCCTCACTGCGCCCTCCCCTTTTTTTTTCTTCATTCACCGTATGTACAGTATGCCACAATCTGCCCTTATCACACACTTAAACACAAACACAAATGCTGACTCGACTGTATGCAAACAAAACCACACACAGCTGCACAGCAAGTATCGTATGCCAAAATGTTTGCAATCAGTCCACAACAAGACTGGTCGGTTGATATACAGTTTGAGGGCAATCTGTAAAGTAAAGAAAGTTAGTTATTCTTGTTTATGTACCATTTTAGTAATGTTTTTATAGCTTTTGCACCTCTTGTGGTTAGAAAAAACAAACCAGTCTTGATCTAAAACCAAGACCCTGCCATCTTACAATGCAAGCCCCTTCATGTATAGAACAATGCTTGCAACAGAGAGATCTGGTTCATACTGGTTTGTGAACAGGTCTATCAAACCGCAGCGTTCAAGAACATGTCAAGAAGTGATATGATTTGCTTGTGTGATATACAAACCACAGATATTTTTAAGATGCTTATACCAGCCTGTGGGATACTTTTTCATTCTGTGGTTTGATAAATGATGAACAGTAGTCACAGTATAGTTATAGAATATAATGTATTGCCTTGCAGATTTCTCGCACCTTCGAAGCAACCCTGCAACACAGAAACCAAAATGTTTAATCAAAAGGGCTAAATGGCTTTTATCTCCCCCTAGAATGTCCTGTTTGAAACTTAGAGGCAATTATCACTCTTGATTGGGTGAAATGCGTTTGTTCAAAGTGCCGAGTTGTAGTGTCTTAAGGCCCTGACTTGCAGTAAATTATACTTAAATTTGGGTTTTTACTAGTCCTGTACTTTAAGAGGCAGTAACACAACCACAAAAACGTCTTTTACTCGGGGCATTTGTTTATATCGTTCAGTTTGTGTAAACAGGCTGATCGTTACAGTAACTATAAAAAAAGGCTTTGTATAATTATTTATGGATGCATTCGAAACAAGAAACTACCGTATTTAAAAGTAAATCCTACTGTGTATTAATCGAACTGAAACGTTTGAGATTAAGGCATTGCGTTTAGTGCAAAGCAGACACGTGTACAGTATGGAAGGTGACCATAAAGGAAGTGCAAAAGAAAGGAATAAAGGGAGACTTCAGTACAAAGAGGAATATCAATACCTAAACAGAAGCAGAATTAAAAATTAGAAATACCTGGAGGTGAGTTTTTTGTACAGGTCGGGCTTGTGTTCACCTTCAGAGAATTAGGCCAGGTTGGCGGCGAAAAGAAAAAAAAAGGCGGGTTAGGAAGCAGACAAGAATGTATTTCCACATCCCTCTCTTTCGCCTGCAAGACAAGGGAAAGGCTGAGCAGTGTACCAGCAACCCCACTTGAACAAGGGCTGGGGCTTGAGAGCAGATTCTGGGCCATGCCCTCCTCTCTCCCTGCCCACTTTTGCCCCGCTGCCAAGAGGCAGAGACAGCAAGGAGAAAGAGACGCAGGAAAATAAATCATGAAGTCACACATTTGTGCTTACAAGGCTCTAGTAAAGATATACAATCCACCCGTAATATGCATACAATTAGCTGTGCTTTAGGGAGAACTCACAGTTAATAGACTTAACTCACCACCACATAAAGGGGATCAGTCATATGAACTGTAGATTATGTGTCATCAAAAACACATCTCACTTGACAGTAGGATTAGGGGGTGGGGGGGAGAAATAGACAGAGAAGTAAGGTCGGGAAAGAAAATCAGAAGTGATACTTACACGCTGTCTTGAAGCACAGCCAGAGGGTTTGACAGATTTATCTAAAGTTGGTCAAACAATTCAGTGCCAGATATTCCTGAAGCATTTCAAAGTAAATGAGTTAAAGACTGCTCTCCGTGCAGTAAAGCCTTTTGTCAGCAGTTGGCACCATTCCCAGGTAGTACATGCCTCAGAGTTCCCATTTGCAGTAGTTACTCCGAACGTCTTTAGTTGTTCTGCACCTGCCTGTGGTTTTTTTCATATGTTCTGCTGAGTCGATAGAGAGGAAATGTAACACCTGAGATTCTGATTTAATTTGAGTGGAATATTGAATAGAAAGCAGTCATTACTGTCAACATAACAGATTAAACGGGTAATTATCCTTAAATCTGTGTCATGGAGCTCTGAAGCGAGATAAGGGCAAGGAAAGGGTAAATCTCTGCGAGCAAGAAATCCAAAAAAAGGTTTAACGTAGACCTTCTCCAACAGATTGAAGGAATACACTAAAATAATCCAATGTGCGAGTCTTGAGTAGAGCACAACGATTTAATTTCTTTAATGTGTCCACGCTACAGAGTGCCACAGAAAGTCTTTCCTCAGGCAATATCCAAGACAGCTTCCTGTGTGACGTCACTGACTCTTCATTTTTTTTTTAAAGCAACTATGTCCATACATAAACTTGAAATCCTTTATCTCCTCATGCAGTCTTCTTTCCAGGACATTTTCTCTTCATATCCTTCAAGAATTGGTAGTTTAATTAAACAAAGAAGCAAGCATGAATCACTGTGCTGACATCTCAGGCAGATTCGAGGAGAAGAGAGGAGCTGCTAACAAATCTTAACTCTGTGTCTTTCTCTTCCTGCTCACGAACACTGAGCTTGTAAAAGTTTCAGCTGCAAGGATTCGGGTCTGCCTCTATTGGCAACGTTTCAAAAAAGCACTGCCTGTTTCAGAAAAACGCAGGGGACAAGTCTGCAAGGGGAGCGCCGGCTCTTTGTACTCTCTCTCCCGCCTCTCAGGGACTCGGGGCAGTGACCGCTCCCAGGACTTTTACTCTCTGCTCTCAGGGTAATGCCACCTCGTGCCAGCTCAGGCATCTGCTCGTCTGTAAGGGATCCACAGCTCTCTGGATCACTGTGAAGAGGCTGTCCTTTATATAACAGACACCTAGAGAATAGGAAATGCAAGCTACAGCACTATTTCCTGGATACTTTGTCCTCCATTTCAGATGTGTGTCAAGCTCTCACGAGGCTCGGCGCTGCTTGTGTTACAGCACACACAAGCTTCTGCCTTCATTTCTGCTTTGAGTTGCTTAGGGTTTCTCATCTAACCTTCCATGTTGTTTATTTGTCACCACTTTTCAAGATGTATTTCTCTTGTGTGGTGTTAACCTGCAACATTTGCCCTAAAAAAATAATGCACTTGATATAAAGTGCACAAAAGTGTATGTTCCCAACACACTTTAACTGTCACTAGTGTTATTCTCATATTCCTAGGGTAAGCTCTCCCTCTGCTCACATTATTGTAAAGCCTATTAAAACTTTCTGGAATTAAGACTGTCTTTGTTTCCCTATCGTCTAAAAAGCTGTCAGCACTTCAGAAACACACTGACCCTTCACACAGCTATCTGTGCAATGGGAAGGGTGTAAAGATCACATGACCACTGTAAGCTGTAGAAGTTATCAGAAACAACTGCTCCTTCTCAGAGGTTATAAAAACACAGTTCTCTCTGCAACTTACAATAAGCAGCATACTGTACAGGATGCTAAAGAAAACACTGCACATTCTATGAAAACATGCTCTTCCAGCTGGTGAAATCATACACTTACAAACTCTCAACCTTTATGATTGTGGATTATTGAGACTGAGCACGAGTTATGTGCAAGGCGGTAAACGGATGTTTTGATATCATTTTGCCACAAACACAGGCCCCATTTACTTCCATTCATTCAACATTTCAACCATTTGCTGTTTCTTATACATTAATTCTTTGTTCACAAACAAGGCATGCAAAAAGCAAAGTGTTCTAATTCAAGGGTCCACAGGGTAGGTAACTGATATTTAAATGGGAACTATGGAGGTGAAGGATTCCTTTAATTCGTCACTAATGGTCCAAATCTTATAAAAGTATGCTTTTATCCAGCCCTACAGTCACGTGTGTTTGTGGTTGTGTTTGTGCAGTGAATAATCACACACATTGGAATGCATCTATGTTTGTGTACTTATGAGGATTGAGTTGTTCCTAATAGTTTTCATGGCGCCAGCGTCTGAGGTCTCTCCACTGGGACCATCCAGTTGAGAGCCTGCTCACAATACAGCAGTGACATCATCAGGACAGTCATTGTGTACTTCAGTTCTTATGGGTCACTCAGGGCAAATCATGCACCATGTGTTTCACTGTATGGCAATAATACGATCCCCTTTTAGGATGCTGATAAGATTCTGTTGTCAAAGAACAGAGTGAAGGGATGTTCTCAATTTGCCCTTTATTAGATTTGACACGTTCCTGCTTGAACCTTCATGGGGAACTTTTGTTTCAGTGTTGTCTCTTTATCTTCTCACGAAGCCAAACCTTTGGTCCAATACCACGTGTGTACTAACAAACAAATCATTTTGTGACACGAATAGAAACTTGATATTCTAACTGAGACAAACCAAAGGACCCCACAAGGGGATACAACTACCCAGTATTAAATATGTTATAGTCCTTATTAGAATCATTAGGTCCTTAAAGTTGTAAAATGCACTAAAAGCCGAATCTACATTTATTTTCTCTCTCCATTCATTCTAATGAGCCGAGAGTGGGAGCTTGGGGGGCGGGGCTTAAGGGGCGCATGCTATCCACCGATTTACAGACGTCTCTTTCCCCATGTTAGTCAATGGGAAAAAGTTGTTTTGGGCCGGGTGACGTCACGGACTGATACGGAAGTTGCAGTACCGCCGTTTGGACACAAAGAATGTTGGGCACAGAGTCCGGCGCACTTCCAGGGGGCTTGGTTCACACCGGAATAAGTTCCCTGAGGGAAGATTATGCAAATGAAGCCACTGACGTCACTTCTTCTTCTTCTGCTTTGGGTTTACTGGCAGGCCGCAAACCACTTCACGGCGTATACTGCCACCCGAAGTCCCTGGCCGGAAGTCCCCGGAGTTAGGGACTGGCTTCAGTAGAAGCTGCTGGGACTCTCAGCTGCTTCTACTGAAGCCTTCTGAGTAAATCGCCAGAACGCCGACACCTCCTCATCACTCCACCGCTCCAATGTTTTGTGTTGCCATAAGTTATTCTCTCTCCGTTGGTGCGCGGGGCTAATGCTAATAATGCTAATGCCAGCACATACAATGGCGGCGTCAAAATACTTTTCTGAGTTTTACGGGGCGTGGTTTGCAATTCGCCCAGCCAATCAGAAATTGGAACTTTTTTCGCCTCAGGAAAGTACCACCTCTCTAGCAGGCTACTACAAATGGGGGTAAAAGTTCTCTGAACTAAGTTCTCTTTTTGGTGTGAACGCAAAATTCCAGGCACTCTCGGAACTAAATGGGAAAAGTACGGGGAAAAGTACTCCGGTGTGAAAGCACAAAATACTTGAGCCAACGTTTAGAAAACCAATTTCTTCTCTATTTTTTCCATGTCAGGGACAGAAATGCTTATATTTAGGTCTGATTGTCCAACACTTTGGTCTAGGAAAAAACCTCTTATTGGACAGAAACACCCAGCCTAGCATAATCCTCAGAAGAGCAATACACTTCTTGGATCAAGTCCAAAGATGACAAATGGATCTTGTAACTTTACTTTAAGAATTGTTTACAGTATTAACATTATCTTAGCTATATTGGAAAAAATACCCCAGCAGCTATTTAAAGCATAGCAAAGTCTGACAATGTAGAGCTGAGCTTGACACTTTTAATTGGATATCCACATTCCCTCAATATTGCGAATCATAGGCCAACATTTGTACTTTGCCTCACATGGATTAAAAACAGTAAGAATAATAACCTATTATCTCCATTTAGGATGTGTCCTTGGTGAATCATCAGCATAAGATTGAGTTTAAATGTATATACAACCCAAGAGACTATTTTTGCACCGGACTAACATCTTTCCTTTCATGACCCATTGTCTTCTCTTGAACCCCTTTACCTTCCTCAAACAATGCCTCTGTTGGGGATAGACTCATTAAACCCAGGTTTTCCTGTTTTGTCTTCATTGTTTGTCCTTCCTGAGATACGGGCCCTTCTGAGTTGATGATTCACCGGCTCTACAGTGTCACCGAGTTCACGTCCTCAACGACTGTTTCAGCACTCAACCCATTTGTGAACTAAAATATCATCATCATACCCCCTCATAAAACACTGGTCCCTGCCACTGGAAGCTCTACCTTTATGTATTTATCATAATTCTTCCTGGCTTAGTGTTTGTACAACTGCTCTGAACGGTCCCTGTTTCACCATAACTCTGATTGATGTGTTTTCATTTCAGTCAGGCTTGTTGTTACAGTTGTTGGTATAGTAAGAGCTGCTTTTACAGCCTCTCTGCTATACTCCCGCTGCTTCTCATTGCTTCAACAATGTTTACAATATTGCTCACAGTAATAAAATAAAACTGACTTAAAAATGGATTGGGAACACAGTATATGGTGAGAAAGGCACTGAAGTCTCTGTCCCTTTAAGATCTTGATGGCTCCTCCGCTGCTCCCTTGAGGTCGCTGGCCTTCCTCAGGCTGCCTGCCAACTGCCATGTTACTGTCAAGCGTTTGCAGAAATGCCAGCAAAGCCATTAGTCTAGACCGCTTTTCACCAGTCAGCAGACTGGACAGCGTGAGGAGCACGGTGATGTGGAGAGACAAAGGACCTGGCCTTATAAAACTACAAAACACATTACTTTCCCTGCTTTATTCACATGTGTTATTGTTCACTTAAGCTGTGAATACTCTCTTACCATCTCCCTTTGTGAGCTCACAGACTGCAAACAGACAGGACTGAGGAAGGGTTTGAAGTTGTAGAAAACCACCTCACCACAGATAATGAGGTTTTCTAACTTCTTTAATACTACCATGTGCGTTTAGTCTATCATTTTTTTTAATATGAGTAACAGGAGCTCCATGTGCCCCCTGGTGCCTCACAGCTGCTTCCTGCTGTTTTTTGTCTCTTGGGGTCCAGCAACATCTGGTGGTTGACTGAAGAAAGCACACTTTTCTTGTAATCTACTGTGCTGACACTTCCTTTTAATCTCATACCATATATTTAAACATCGTCCTTCATCACTCTTACACAGTCGTACCCTTAGTGAAATAAACTGCCACTCAGCAGTTAATTTGGAGCTAATAGACATTGTTAAACTGAAAATAACTTTTTGTTAATTACATTTATTTATCTGAAATCCAAACCATAGACTTTCTTGCCATTAAGAGCCCTCTCTCATTTCCAAACTCTTGATGGATGTGAATTGTTATCTCCGGTTAAGTAAAAGGAGAATTTAAGTTGCTTTTTGTTTTGTTTTACCTGAATCAGTTTTCCTTTCCCCTTGAGTGAAATTACACTCAAGCCATATTTCTGTTTCTTGGGAACCTCCTTAGAAATGCTCACAGATGGTGAGCAGCTGATTAGAGTAATCCCACTAGAAGGGTCAGGCATGCTGGTGCTGGTGCGTTGTTGATTGGGAAACCTGTTGCTTTGTTAAAAATCCTCTTAGAAGCCGGGTCACGTGACCCCTCTGTGGGCTACAGGATGTGTATGGAGCCTTGTCGCCATTCACAAGCTGGATGGAGACAATCACACTGCAGCCTAGAAAAAACACATCATCCTTGGTGAGAGCTTGTGTTAATTCATGATATAAATGTTCCTATACATTGCATTGGATATTTTCTGTCAGTACACTCTCTTTCTAATGTTTCCTATTAAGACCAAAGGCTGGATGTGCTGTAACATCTTAACACATCAGCCATGCCTCTCCACAATCACATTGTGAAAGAGGCCTGGACACGGAACAGGTATGTCAGCATAACCAGAACCAAACTTTGCAAATGTATATCCTAGCATTTTATATGAGGCCGTCTAAATGTTGGATAAATTATCCTCCTCGTCCCTACCATTACTAACCTATTTGAGACCATGTGTTTCACTGAGTGTTAATCACTGCTTTCCCACGCCCTCTTTCCGCTGGCACTAGCCAAGAGGCGCTAAACCAGTAAGTATTATGGGAAATCTTTGTGTTGCTGTCAGGTAGACCTATGGCCTGCACTGCAGTGCTTAGCACATCAATGTGACCTGGTACTGTTAGAATTACATTGTATTTATATCACATAGTTCATTGGGCTATAATACTTTCTTTGTGGGTAAAACTTGGAGGCTATATTTAATTATTTTTGTATTATACATTCTTATATGGTTAGATGAGGTGTTTTAAAAAAAAAAGAAAAGTATGGCAAATAGAAAGCCAAAGATAAATGTTTTTAAAAAACTGTACAAATATATGTTTATACGCAGATATGTGAGAGTATGGAATATACAGCAATAGGTATTCCTAATAAAGTAATCATTCCACGAGTATTTTGTGTTCAAAGGGTTATTATAGTAAATAATATTTGGTTTCGACTGGCAGTATAATAAAATGAGCAATATGAAAATGGCAGCTTTACTGTTACATTTTATGTCCAAACGAACAATTCTTGAATGAAGACAAGAAAATGATTTTTAAAACAAAGGTTAATAGATATTTTAAAAACATTTTTACGGCCCTATTCCAGATCACACGTGCAAAGGTTCATACTGTATAGAAAACTAAAAGCCTTACTTTGGGAACATTATGTATTTAGTGGACACTAAAATGACAATATTGTAATAAATCATGCAGTTACATTATAGCAACTTACATATTGTTTCATTACTATCAATTACAATCTGTTTATAACTGTTTTTGCCCCAGGAGTCAAGAGGATGAGGATTCTGTTTCAGCCCTAGTTCAGGTAATTATTTTATTTTTATTTTATATAGATTTCAACTTTTTCATACAACACTTTTCCAATTTATAAATACTGAACATTTAAACTATATAAAACCTCTAAGACTTTATTTCTAGATACTGCTAGTGTCTGACCTACAGAACAGTAGGTGTGAAGGAAAGACAAAAGGAACATCCCCTTATGACATCTTTGCTGAGACTTGCATGAGTACCCCGGACACAACAAGTGTTTGGTCTGTGGATAGTGGACAGTGGACACACGTGATAAACAAGTCTTCTCCCTCCTCCTGAGCCTTTGTTGGTTTCTCCCGTTGACGTGTTTCTACAGAGCAGATGGCTTTACACATAAATCCTATTAACAACTTTCTGCTGATGGAGTCTGAGTACAGGGCTTTCTCACTCTTTCATTATCTCCGCTGAGAGGCCTGCTTTTTTTATTTTCTAACCCCTGACAAGAAGCAGTGGTAAAGCTGAAGGCAGAGGCCACACCATGTCTGCAGAGAAGGTAAAGGGTGGGGTTGTGGTTTGGCAGATCTTTTTTTATTTACTTTAAAATGTGATGTGGTAACTGGAGAGAGGCCTAAGGGATGGAGGTCCATTTAATAAGAGTTAAATAATGTTGTTGCTGTTGTCATGCAACAATATTTACAGTTGGACTGTGTATGCAAAGTTGTGACCCACTGCATTCATGGGATATCCTTCAATCATTTTTCCCCTTGTGTTTACTTTAGTTTATCTCTGACCCACATGTGAGGTAACTGCTCTATATACAAATGACAGTAGAGGAATAAGGCAAGGCAGAATTCAGAAGGGATTTCAAAACTGGAAAGCATCTCTAGACACTACATCATGGATTGCATTCATATCTGACATTAAGTTGCATTTTGGAATAAAAATGTACATGTTTGTGTGACACTCATTGGCCGAGCAGTGCATCTGCAAAAGCACGCACAAGGGATTGAAGGCTGTCAGTAATCCAGCTCACCGCTTACTGTGGCGACGTCCAAACCATATGCAACGGCAGTACTTTCATTATGCCATTTTCTTCTTTAATTCCTACTCTATTTACTTTGAGCATTACCATATGTGTCAACAAGTAATCTAATTATCATCAAATGCCAAAACTAGGTCAACACTAAAGGGTGATTATTGGATCATAATTTCATACTAATCTGTTCTAAATCCTCTCAGGGAATTGCAATAATCATGCAACATATGTGTTGGCTCCTTCAGAGCTACATAACGATGCCTCACATTAGTACAGTATTGTTTTAGACACATTCATTAAAAACATGTGTTTCATCAGAATAATTTCAGAGTGTTCGGATATACTTTGCCGCCTCAGTGCGATTGTGTTAAGTACATACATGAAACATCTATTTCTATTTTAAAGTTTTGTGTAAAGGACTGTAATTAAAAATAAAATGGCGACAGTTCAATAGAAACATATTATTTTCTGAAATGGGTGGAGTGTTATATGGCATTTAATCACTTTTCATAACAATGAATCACAATATTACAAATGTCAAATCTGCTATATAATTGTGAGTTGTAGATTGTCAAGGAACTAAAATAGACTTCCATCAATGCAGGATCTGCCTCTAATAGGATTACCTTTATTGTCTCGGCAATCACACTGACCTCCTTCTCTGTGACTTGGGCTGGACACGCTGCCCCTATCAATGGTTTAGTCATCACATGTGTGAAATGCTTGTTAAAAACACATCTTGGTTCCCTTTCTATTCATTGAAACAGGGATATATTTGACTATTGTATGATATACATAGTAATACATAGACAAAGGCGTGTGAATGGGACTGTTGGTCGTACTATACCTTAAGCTTGTGTCTAGAAGATGACAGCATATAATGCAGGTGATGAAGGAAGAACTGCAAAGATTGATTTCATTAAGCATTAATGACCAAATCCAGTGTATTTTATATAAAGAAAATCAGAAGAGAAAAAGGTAATTCCATGAAATGTATTTACAGGGATTCTTTAAATTAATTGACTTGCCATCTTGTGTGATGTAAAGAGTGATTGTGTAATGTATTTAGTGTTTCTCAGTACTCCGGAAGAAGCTTGAGCGAGTTGCATACACTTGTTTTATAACCTTTTTGTGTAGCAGGTCTGTATTTATAAATAATAGTAATCATTACATTCTCTTTCACTAACTTAAAATACAGCTTTACAAGAAATTAAATATAATTCATTGCACTACTATTTTTTTCATTTGAGACAGCATGACTCGCTTTTAAGACTGCGAGCATGACTTACTTAGACATTGTATGCAAACCAATGAGCATAAATAATGTTTATTATATACTAGAACAATATTAATAACAGCTGTAGAAGTAGTTACAACTTAATTGTTCTTTTTTTCTTTCTGCCCCTCGCTACCTTTCACGTCTGACTTTTAATGGTGAGTGTTTATAAATGATAAAGGTCCTTAAGTGCTATTTTTAGTTATCCTATATTTCTTTTATTTCTATTATTGTGTTCAGTCCTTGTCATGTTTTCTCTTCTCTCCTGTCCTTCCAATTTGCTCAAGCTAATCTCTACTAATCCGTTTTGTACCTTTTTAAAGAAAATCAATAGAAGCCAAAAAAGAAGAAAGAGGAAACCAACAGCACACCAGAAGCCAAGCCCATTGCAAAAGAAGCCAAGCCCAAAAAAACAAAGACAAAAAAAAATGAAGATGGATCCGAAGAGGAAATTCCTGCCATCCAAAGTAAGGAACTTTTTCAAAGACTAAGATATTTTAAGCATTTCTAGCAGACAAACCGAACACTGTGGTCATCCACATTGGTCATCCACATTGGTCACACTGCTGTTTTTTTGTATCAACATTATAGATGGAAAGAAGGTGAAGAAAAAGAAACCAGAAAAAGATCAAGAAGAACCAGAAAAGGGAAAAGAAAAGGAGAAAGAGCCAAAAAAGAAATCCAAAAGTGCTCCAAAAAAGAAAAAAGGTACGTCAATGTTAAAACCGGGAGTCTAAAAACCTTAAAGACCTAACTTAAAAAAAATACCATACAATTAAACTCATAAATCAAATGTACTTTTGGAAAATGATTATAATAATACGCTACTTTTTCCATGTCTGCAGGTTCAGGCACCGATAACGACGATGATGACGATGATGAAGACACCTCCAAAAAGAAGACTAAGAAAAAAACAACAAAAGACAGTTCTCCGTCTTCAACCACTGCCAAAGAAAAGAAATCTAAATCAAAAGGTATGGCAGGAAAACTGTTTTATTAGGGAATTAACAGTGGGACCTAAATAACTGTTATGAGACCAGACTAATGTTGTTGAGAAGATTAAATGATTTGATTGTGTAATCACAAGCACGTGCACCCTGACTCACTTGGTGGCAGAGGCTAAATCACAGCAGTCAAGTGAGGTTTCCCTCAAGAAATCAACCTTTAAAGTTCATTTTGCAACATTAAAATCCTTACAATTTCCCTTTTAGATCTAATTTAAATTAAGTTAAAAATGATGTGTGGACAGACTTCTCTGTGGCATGTTGCAACACTTTTACTTTGCACGAAGTAAAAGAGAACATGATGTTAGAAGCTTACATTTTGTCTTTACAAACCGACCAGCTCATTCACAATTAGTTTAAGTATAACAACTGATTAATGAGGAATAATTAAGACATTGGCCATCACTTTGGCCCTGACGAAAATATCAACTGGATAACATGCAATGATATTTAGTCCAGATTTCCTTGGTCCCCAGAGTATAATTATGACTTAGCCTGACCTTTCCTGTTGCACCCCCATTAGATTGATATTTATAGTTTGGAGTCAAATGTTAACTATTGGCTAAATGCCATTTAATTTGATACAGATGTCGATGTTTACATCATGGTAAATAATCTGGCAATTCTTTAACTTTCAATTTTCATGACCAAACATCTGCAAAATCCCCATCAGTCTTTTGTTTGCTTTGTGTTTGGTGCTAATTAGCTAATGTTAGCATGCTTACACCCTAAAGTACAGAGATGGTTAACAGAGCAGCTAGCATGACCAGTCTAGTCCTAAAATATCCATTCACTGCTTCAGGTTCTTTGCCTTTGTCAGCACTTACTGAATATCACTAAGTATTCGTTTGGGTTGACAGTTTGTTTCATTAACAGTGTAGGGAGGCACAACTTTAGACATGGTTAGCTCCTCATTCACTTAACTTGAGCTATGACAAGCGATTATCTGTGTAGAGATGTTTCTTGATTATCACTTCAACACTGACTCTCTGTCAGATATAGCCCAGAGTGTTGTTGCTCTTTTCGATTACTTTGCTTGGATCGCCTTCAGAGAGTTTGCCTCTGAGCTGAACTTAACCTTCCTGCACCTCAGATCAACCATCAGTCATGTCAGGGAAACCTGCTCCAACTTGTGTTTATGGCTCTGTGCTCCTCCTGTAGAGTAAAGGGCAGCCAGGTGCTCTGTTTCATTTTCATTTCAAACCTTTATTTATCCAGGTGAATCCCATTGAGATCATTGATCTCTTTTTCAAGGGAGACCTGCTCAAGTAGGTTCCACATGAAACATAAACAGAACAACAAAAAGGACATCATACAGCATCATTACAGGGATTTACAATTGACATAACTATCCACATGAACAGGTACCAACAGTTTCCGATTGAGTAGCATCCGACCGAGCTTTAAAAACATTTAGTGGCACCAGATTGCTCAGTTTCCATTTCAATTGCAGACTATTCCAAGACAGAGGAGCTGCGCATCTAAAAGCTGTCTTCCCTAAGACAGTCCTAGCAGTTGGCACTTTTAATAAAACCACAGCATTCGATCTCAGGCAGTAGCCACTTACAATTCGCCGTGAGATCAGGGAGCAGATGTAGGATGGAAGTTTCCCTAACATGGCTTTGTATATAAAAATGTACCAGTGACTGAGCCTCCGTACAGTTAGTGAAAGCAAACCAGCCCTTGCATACAGGGTACAGTGATGCGTTAATGCTTTACAGTTTGTCACAAATCTCAGTGCGCTGTGATACGCAGCATCTAACTTGACCAGGCAATTGGCAGGTGCATTCATATACATCAAATCACCATAGTCCAGCACAAGTAAAAAGGTCACAGTGACTAGCCTTTTCCTGGCCTCAAGCGAGAAACAGGACTTGTTCCTGTAGAAGAAACCTAGCCTAACCCTCAGTTTTTTAAGCAGGTTATTTACATGACGTTTAAAAGTGAGACAATCATCAAGCCAGATACCAAGGTATTTGTAACAGGTAACCACTTCAAGTATTATTCCTTGCGTAGTTAACAATATCTATCTATCTGTTTACTGGGAGAGTGATAATGGAGTGCATTATATTAATAGAATACTTTATGGTAGATATGGCAACATATTTATTTCTGTTGTCTAATTCAAAATTATGATACTTCTCAATGTATTTAAGGTGAGTAAGTTAAAATATTGTTTAAGAAGATTGTTTCCTCCACATTTACAAAACTTGATCCAAACTTGATTATAGAGTTTAAGTTCAATCAACATTTCACATGTTGTCAAACAGTTAACAACATTTTAATAACAATTACAAAATAACAATTCATTACTTTTTCCTAAGTTTTAGAAATGAGTTTTCTTGATATAATTCAAACCTTTGGTAGTATTTAATTTATTTGACAACATCAGAGCTTTTGTTTAGGCTACTACATAATGGAGCATTTACCAGGACCAGATATGATGTATGCGACCAATACAAAGCTAAAATAGGAGTCAATATTGGACTACATTAGGCATACTAAAGACTGCAGGTTGAAAATGTAAGTTGGAGTTATTTGATGCTTGCATCTTCCTAACTTATGTATTTATAACGGATAAAATATAAACAAATTGTCTCAAATCTACACAATATGTATTCACATGACAAAGGGTAAAGAAATGTCCAACCTTGACTTCCTAGGTTTCACCAACCAGACAACATTAGACCAGTGTCTAACCACAATTAGCACAATACTCAGTCGCTTACCTAAATTCGATCCCTGGAGTTAATTTCTTTATTCTGTCGACAGCTAAATATATAAGTTCATGTTGGGGTGGATTCGGTATTGTGTAACACACATTTGTATTGTGAGTATCGACAGTATGCAGAATGTATTTAAGGTTTTGAGTACAATAGATATTTGCTACTTGTTTTGTGTGAAAAATGTGGCATCCCTTGCCTCGATTTCTTGTGTTCTGCACAGTATGCTAAACATGTGAATTCCAAGCAGATATATGCAAAAGGTTCCAGTCAAAAGTCCTTGCTTGCTGGTTGAATTGCAGTTTGGATTTGTTTTCCCACTGTCTAGTACACAAAGGAATGTGATTTACATGATTTGCCTCTGGCAATAAAAGAAAAAAGATTACATTCTCAGTGTGTGCTCAGATGACTCTCCAGTTTGGTATTCCATTCAAGGACGGATAACATTTTCTAAATTGTTACATTATTGTCATGTCTCAGAGGAAAAAGATCCTGATGGAAAAGAAAAAAAATCCAAGTCAAAGGAGAAGGAGAAGGACAAGAAGAAAGAACCAGCATCAATGTTCCAGATAAACGGAGACAAAGACTCAAAAAGCAAGAAGAAAGGTAGTTTTATTGCAACTGCATTTTGCATTGTATCCATCCATCAAACTGCATCTTAGCTTCCTTCTTAATGCTGATGTTGACTCTATTTTAGAAAATAATCTGTCTGTAAGAGTTTTTACAAATTATGAAATTCATTGATAATCTTTATATCAATCCTCTGAGCAGCTGCCAAATCCGACAGTGATGAGAGTGAAGAGGAGACAAAGTCAACCAAATCTAAGAAGAAATCCAGCGCCAGCGCAACATCCCTCTTCCAAACATCATTGGACAAGGACAAAGATAAAGACAAAGATAAAGACAAAGACAAAGACAAGAAGACAAAGAAAAAAGGCAAGTTAACCAGCACCTTAATTGTACTTTGAGTGACTAAAGAATAAACTAAAGAACAAGAATGTAATATTTGTTGTTGTACATTTCAGCAAAGGCAGAACAGAGTGATGATTCTGACTCAGAAAAAGAAGAGAAATCAAAGAAGAAAAAGGGCAAAGGGAAGAAGAAAAAGGTATCTTAAATCTCAAATTACACTCATTAATAAAATAAGACAAGCCAACATAGCATCATTTTAAATTTCAGAATAACAGATTACATTTATTTGAATGCTTCTTCATCAGGACAGAGCTCCTTCACCAGAGATTGAGTTTGACAACTTGGAGAAGTTTGTGATAGAGCCAGCTCCGCAGGGCGTGACGGTGAAATGCAGAGTGACTCGGGACCAAAGAGGGATGGACAAGGGCTTCTACCCTCTGTATTACTTTCACCTTGACAACGAGAAGAAGGTCAGGGATTTCTCTTCATCACAGTCTTATCGTTCAGGTCTTTGGGATCTAACTTTGCTAGCAGAGTAACAAAATATAGGAGTAGTCCTTATGTATAATTTTATGAAGTGAATTCTCACTTTCTTAATATCTAAAAGGGTCTAAGGATAGAGGGTGTCGTTTTTTCTCATACTGATATTCTGAACAATCTGTGCTGTTGTATTTGCTGTAAAGTGTCTCTACTGTAGGCTATTTTTATTATATGTACAGCACTTTGGCTCGACCAAAAATCGTTTATAAATGTGCTATATAAATAAAACTTGATTTGATTTGATAAAAGGACTATTTGATTTGTTTTTTCTTTATAGACATTCCTGCTGGCTGGGAGGAAAAGGAAGAAATGTGCAACCTCAAATTACCTGATCTCCATCGATTCCACAGATTTATCGAGAGGTGGAGAGAATTTTGTTGGAAAGCTGAGGTACAATAATCATTCCTTCCTCAAAAGGAGCAATATATCATCCAAGTTTTTATTTTACTGTGAGTTATTAATTATGTAATATGTATTGTCCAGGTCTAACCTAATGGGGACTAAGTTCACTGTCTTTGACAACGCTCTGAATCCAGACAGAGCTCTTCCAGACATGTCTAATGCGCGGCAGGAGATGGCTGGCATCGTTTATGTAAGTCACTCTTGGACAAAAAATGATCTATCAACAGTATGCATCAATCCATAATATCTTTTCGAGAGCTTTCCATACATTGAATTTCATGTGTTAAAGTACATTTGATTTGATCTTAATTTTGTCTGTTTTTATTTCCGGCACCAGGAAACGAATGTCTTAGGGATGAAAGGACCCAGAAGAATGATGGTTATCATTCCAGGGATGGACAAAAACAACGACCGAGTGCCTCTCCGACCAAGAAGTGTAACTTTACATTTTAAACTCAATTTTTTAATTTTTAGTGGTAAATAAAAAAATACTGCAAAAAAATAAAATACCATATAGACCACCAGTATAATTTTATATTTATCAAGTTTGCGTCTTTAACCTTGTTTGTTAAACATCATGTGCGTAAAATAATCTGATGGCCTATTAGCAAAGTCAGCCCTCCCAGAATCCCCTGCTTCTATACATAATGTTTTCACACTGTATCGAAACTGCACACAGTATTCATGATAATTAAATAATGAGAGCAACACAAGGCCAACATGTAAAACTTGATTACCCTTTGTCTGCATTTTTTTCCTTATTTGTGTTTGGATAATTCCTTGCAGGAACTTGACGGCTTGTTGATAAGGCACCAGAATAGGCGCATGGACAATCTGATTGAACTTCAAAACAAGACGCCTGTGTGGAATGAAGATAGTTCGTCCCATGTGCTCAACTTCAACGGCAGGGTCACCCAGGCCTCCATCAAGAACTTCCAGATAGTCCATAGCAAAGACCGTGAGTACTCACATCTACTGCTACCTTTTCAAACTAAATACGTATGAAACAAACACTCCTGACCTTTACAATGAAGTTACTAGTCAAAGAAACACAAAGCAGTTTACTGTCAAGTCCCAACAAACATTTACATGTAAAACCTCGTAAAAAGACAAAGATGGTTAATTTGGATGTACTTTCTCCTAAGTTTTGTCTGAGAATAATGAAATGTATCTATAAGAATAACTTGAATGGCAATTCTCAAACAATTTGATATCTCATAATAGAGACAGGCGTCAAACAATTGAAATACGTTTATTAGGGACTCATTCAATGATTCACTAACATGTCTTATTTGAACAATGTTTGGATATTTCTTAGATGAAGTTTTAGATTACAAAGCAAAGTTAAACTATGTTCTATTACATCATAGGTATTTATGCCAATTTAAAAACACAAAACCTCCTGTATTAGTTTAATAGCTGATCACAAAAAACCCTAAATGTGATCTACTTATGACATAACTACTAAAATAACACAACGTATGACATCATGTCCTATACTGTATGCTAGTTATTATTATCTCATGGCTTTATGGATATCAGTCTACCACTTTGGACTGAATCACCTTAACAGTTGGAGGGTTGCCATGTTATTTATTTTCCCCAGAGGATGAAACCTACTGAGTCTACTTCAATATGAGGCTGACATTCCTGAAATCCTGAAATGATGCGATGATGTTTTAAATAAAAATAATTAACATTCATAATTAAATATTTACCAACTAACTTTGAACAATCCTCCTGCCTCTTTCAGTTGACTACATCGTGATGCAGTTTGGTCGAATAGCTGATGACATTTTCACGCTGGACTACAACTACCCGATGTGTGCCTTGCAGGCCTTTGCTATCGCACTCTCCAGCTTTGATGGCAAAATCGCCTGCGAGTAACAGTAGGATGCCCAGTTCCTACTCACGCATAAACCAGTACGCAACACACCCACATCTTCCTACGATAGGCGACAATAACGAATGACAGTTCCTCTAAGTCTAAAGTGACAATACCTGCTCCTGGTTGTTGCCTTTTAAGGGTGTGTGACTTCCTCCAGGAGTGAGAAACAAAACTTGGTTTGATATGATCCTGTAACCTGGCACTGCATGGCACAGGAAAGTCTTGTTCTTTTAATTTTTTTTCAGTGGATAAGTATTTCTGTGAATCACACAATGATGACGGCTATTGGCATCATTATAAGACGTCAATGTTGTTCGGGCTTTGTTGTGCTGTGTGTTTAAAATAATGATAGGTAAAAAATGTCTTGTGTCGGATGTGACTGTGATATGCAAACATTGTTATTCTCGCAAAAATAACGTTAAAAAGAATAAGGGAAGTACTTTTATTTGAACGAAAACGGGTACTAAATCATAACGGCAAGCCTTCTTTGAGAGAAAAAATATGTTCAGGGACTTTTACATTCCAGACGTTGTTAGAGTAACATATACAGAGGAATAGGAATGTCTTGATATATGTACAATGTGACGTTTTGACAAAATATTCATATTTCTCTGTGGATCTCAGATGATCTGAGATCCTGCAGGATCATTTTCTTTTGGTTCCATCATTTTGTAAAATGTATTTATTTCTGAACACTGCCTTTTCTTTTTAGTATTTCTAGCTGTGTTATTATCATATTTATTAATTAAAGTATGTGAACTTTTGAACTTGTATGTGTACAATTTGCATTTGTTACATTGATGGTTGTGTGTTCCTGCATGGACTGCAGATCATGGTCATCTCTTCTCCTTGTTTGAGATAAGTGTTTTTATACAAAATACATTTAATAAACTATACTAAATAACTTCCCCAAAGTAAACATCTGTTGTGAAAATACATGTTTCTGTCAACCTTATCTTGTCTCTTATTTATAGTAAGTGTGTCCAAAATTCTTAAAATATTTCAAAAAATATATGTAGGTAATTTTGGGCCTAATCCCTCATTGATGAAATGTAGGAAGTCTGTTTTAAATTGTGTTTCAGACAGTATCCTCTTCAGTGAACCGGCAGATAATCAGTAGGATGTCTTATAGTTGCCGTTCTGAGAGACACCCACGCTGCTCTCCAGTTGTTGTGTGACATGTTGAGAGGAGAGCTTCACTCTGAATGAAAAACCAGTTTGAGCCGAGGCCCTGAAGAGTACGTGAGAAGTGTGTATATTCTGCCTGAACCTGCTCAGGCAGTTGTCCAAACTCGCAAATTAAAAGAAGCCTGAAGCTGGCAGCTCTTCTGGACAGATGCTGCAAGGTGAGTTTTTCTCCTCTCATTGTCTTTTTCTGTTACGTGAATTCCAGTGCAACAACTGCCAATATTTCTGTAGTCATACTTAGACACTGATACAATTAGTGCATCAATGAGTGATTTGTTGTCACACCATCTGCATAAGCAGCAACTCTGCTTTAATATTGGAATTCTGCTTAACAGCTGCAACCACGCTGTTGACCAACAGAAGGAGCTGTTGCTGGATTCAAGGTCTATTTTGTTTATAGTGATGTACATATTCTAGATAGATAGAATATATGTTCCCTTTGAATTAGCCCTGAGATAAAACAAAAGCACATATTTCCTTTTATATCATTCAGTGTTAACAGTTATCTATTTGTATTTCAAGTGTGGTACTTAAGGAGAGCAGTTTGACAATATCTGATTAGCTGGTGAATTAAAAAAAAAGTATTTTTAAACTTCGTATTATTAATCCAACTTCAGATTTGATTTGATGTTTCAAAAAGCAAAACCATGCTTAAGTGTGTAATTATATAAAAAAGTACAATTTATTTAAAATGTAGATACCATTTAATTAACCTGCAATGCACTCAGTATTGAGTCGTATGGACACAGTGATTGAAAATATATGTATGGGAACACACAAGGGCTCTAAACAAAAAACACTATCAGTCATAGAAGTCAGGCAGTGAATAAAATACTTGTCATTACAGTGTATGTAATGTAAGTGAGTCATCTTTGTGATGAATCATCTCTTTCATTGTTATTTATTATTAAAATATTTCAGCAATCTTAAAATGGCTGCTGAGTCTGAATACTCCATCGCTACAGCAAAGCACTATATAACTCTTATTTATTACATGTCTTTTAAACTAATTTACACACTCCACGTAAACCTTTAGCATTTGTTTTGAGCATTACCATTAAGTATAGAGTGCCACAGTGACGCGTCTTAAAACCCGGAAGTAAGCTGCGCATGGGTTCCTTCCATGGTTCATTCGACAAAAAAGCAATGGGATTTCTCCATAGGATTTTGGAAACTAGCTCGAAATAAGGTCTGTGGTTGACACACGTTTAAGAGTCGGATAATCTCCACATGTCTACCCTACTTTTATAATTTTCTAATCATAAACCTATCGATTAGATTTATGATTCGAAAATGATGAAAGTAGGGTAGACATGTGGAGATTATCCGACTGAAGAAAACGTGATCCGTCTCTTAAATATGTGTCAACCACAGACCTTATTTCGAGCTATTTTCCAAAATCCTATGGAGAAATTGCATTCCTTTTTTGGAACCCATGTGCAGCTTACTTCCGGGGTTTAGGATGCGTCACTAACAGCAGTCTGTTTATGTATATATAAGCTCAATCTTGACCATTACCTTTCACATTAAAGTACACATGATGCATCATAAGTATTTATTCATATAATAAAATAACATAATAAGATAAGATATACTTCATTGATCGCAAATTGGGATTTTTTTTCGTTGCAGCATGTAAAACAAAGTATTGCACATAATTACAAATACAAAAAGAGTAGAAAACAAACAATTATAAAATATAAACATATCAAAATAAAAGATCAAATGGAACTAAAAGAGCTCAAATGTAAAGGTCGACAGTGAAGATATCTGTAAACTATCTGACAAATACAACGCTATGGAAGGGCTAATTTACAGCTAACACAATATAAAAGTCGGATAAACATAATATAATCTGGTGATAAAATATGTATTATTCAGAAACACGTCATTCTGCGTTATCGATAATTGCATGACTAATTTAATGTAATTAAAACATTTTAGTGCTTGACTTTAACTTTTAACAGTGTATATACTTCCAACACTGTAACATATCAAATTCATGATTTTTTGCAACACTGCCAATGTTAACTGATGCATTTATTTATCCCTAAACCCAGCAGTGATATACGGTATATTAGCCACCATACATGAGGCCTGCAGTTTGTTTTGAGCGGGGCGGGGCCTGCAGTGAAGTCCCCGCCCCCCTGGCCTGTTGATTGACGCGCACCGGTGGCTCCTCCTTGCAAGTCTGTCTTTCCCTCCCCCTTCGTTTTCCAGTGTAGTGCGTTGATTTCATACCAAAGTCATACTTAACATTCCACTTATACTGTCAAACCTCTGAGAAATATTACGGAAAACAACAAGGCGCCAAAATATAACAAACTATCTAAAGTGACCAGCTGCTCTCATTGAGAAGAACCAGTAGCCTGGCAGAATAAAAAAGGTAAGTTTTGTACAAATGTTCCCTCTTTCACTTTAGAGGCTTTTTTCTGGGTGAGTTTTTTCACGCCGCTTGTCTCGGTGAAGTTTTCAGATCATTGTCATTTTTTACATTTTTCCGCGGAGCTCCCTGCGTTGGGAGGGAAGAAAACATTTGCAGATTCATACTCTATTGTGTTTGACTTTCCCAGTGTGCAGGGCTATCTTTGACAGGCTCTGTGAAATCAGATTTCCACCGGTAGCCCCGCTCATTGACACACACTATTACTAAAAAGAAACACAAAGCGTCTCTTTTGACAGCAGGGAATATGTTTGTTTTCTTTCTCGCACAGTTCATACCTGGATCATCCAAAGCCTCCAGCCTTGTTCCTCCAGAGGAATCCAACAGTTTTACCTACAGGCTCAGAGAGAGACTCAAACAAGAACGATTTGGAGGAATACACAACTTCAGTGTGCTTTGGACCTCTGCATCCTAAAGGTAATGTGTTGTTCTGTCAGCTTAGTTTAGTGGAGGGAAGCTGTCTGTTTATACAACTGTCCTCACACATTTATTAGACAAACACAACATTTCAAAAATAATTTTAAACAGATTTCTTATTAATCTGTTTGAACCAAATTGAGCCACATGTACTTTTTTTTTTTTTTATCTGGCAGTGATGAGATTTCCATTTCCATTTTGACTACATGTTGATCATTTATAAAGACACTCATTACGGTTATGTCCTATATTTTGTATCATTGTTTGCATTCAGTTTTAAATTAGAAAACTTGTTTCAGGCATTTACATAAACTTTATTTTTTAACACAATATACATTGCATGAAGTTAGTACAATATAATACTACCTGGTTGACAAACACATGACACATAATGTATGATACATTATGAATAAAGTAAAAGCCATGTGTATGCAGACCTGGAGCTACACACTCCTGCATACCAACAAGGATTTGTGTAACGTCATTGCTATTATGGAATATTTAGGAAATACCAAACCTTCTTTTTTAGTTAAAAGCTGATCAGGAATAATTCTGCAACATTTTTTTCTTCCTTTATTTTTGGTCAATGTATAGGACATTCTGAAGCCATAAGAAATACGTGACTATAGTCTGTCTGTCAAAAACATCTGACAACATAGTTTTTGTATATTGAGTAACTTTTCCTCAGCATGAAATTCCTTAATATAATCTTGACTTTATTTAAAATGTAAACGCAATACTATCTATCTATCTATCTATCTATCTATCTATCTATCTATCTATCTATCTATCTATCTATCTATCTATCTATCTATCTATCTATCTATCTATCTATCTATCTATCTATCTATCTATATGTTTTACTTCTTTCTTTCGTGCCAATGAACAGGGCAATGTGATGATACTGTGCAAAGTATTACTAAGTACATAATTCATAGGTGAGGATTTGAGATGCATGGATATGTTTGCGAGCTAATTTTATAATTATAGAAGAGGCACCTCGGGCTCCACCTGCTCTCACCCGCTGATTGGAAAATGTAAAAAAACCCGACATGTTAGGATTGGTACAGTCAGGGGAGCTGCATAGTTAAATCAGTGGCAGTCAACAGGTTTGACTGAACACCAGAATGCAGTCTGTCAGGTTAGTCTCAACAAGCAGAATAACCTGTTAACGTTTCTGTTGGCTCCTTATCTGTCTCCTTGTATTACTGCAGCAGCAATAGGCCTACTTAAAGGCATTACACATTATATTTCCATTTCATTTATTTCCTTGTTTTAGTTTTTTCACCAAGGTTGTGGGGGAAACAATGTTGTGTAACCTGGGAACAATGTTCACAGATCTGTCTTAATTCCATAAGGCTGTGAGTGTAAATGCGGCAGGATTCATGTGAGGCCGTGTGTTAGAGCTACAATTGTGTACATCAACACTGATAAAGACAATATGAATATTGTAGGAAAACGTTCTTGTTGTTTATTTTAGGTAACGGTTGAGAGGCTGCAGTATTAGAACTCATTTCTATTAACATGTGGAAACGATATTCTGAAACGCAGCGGCCTACCAGTACGACCAAACAATGTGTCCTTGGTAAATGAGACACGCCAAGATGCCTATTAATAGATGTTGATGCTGATGGGTAAATCTGGAAAGGATTAGGCATTCTGCTGCTCCGACAGATTCCCCTTCATTGTTTTCATGCAGCATGAATGCATCAGGCCTCCCAATGTACAATGTGGTCTCTTTCTTCCTCTCCTTGAACGCACTTTATGTTTCTCAGCCGTTATGCATTTTGTAAGCTGTGTGAGAGTTAAATGCAGAGGGAACGTTTTACAGCTTCACCCATGTCACGGAGGTCAATTCGATTACTTGGGGTAATATCCTCTTAAAGTGGCACTTTCGTCTCTTTTTACTTGCCAGCTGTATTCCTTGAGGCCGCTTATCGGGACGGAAGAGGTAATGAGTGTTTTCTTCATGAGGGTTTAAAAAATCTCTCTTTTTTATCAAATCCAAAAGTGAAGAGATCCTGAAGGTATTTCACATGTGGTGCTGTGTATTCCAGCGTTTAGTGCATCCTCTCTTTGCCCTGCAGAGTGTTTACGCAGGTCTGTTGACCGTTTGTCAGCAACAGCTTCACCCGTTTGTGTTAAACCCACAGCAGAGCGCCTAATGAGCTTTTGCCCATTTGTGCAGACGTTGGTTTCTTTTTAGCACCATCCCCAGAAGTGCTCGTCCAAATGGTGGACACTTGCCCCTCTGTCAACCCAGATCTGAACAAATAGCACTTATGTCTGCCTGGTGAGCACACAGAGGGCCTTAGAGAGAAGCCTGCAGGCCCCAGCAGAAGGGCATTAATGACAATCTGGAGTACAATATGCAGTCTAACTGGCAGCATCGGGTTAAAGAGTGCAGTTGTGTTGATGAATTTGAGTTATTTATTACAGTGATACAACAAAAGCTGAGCAATCTTTAAACATATACTTCAGTTTCCCAAGTATCCAGCAACATCATTTATCAACATTGTATTCATGTTAATGCACTGCACATGTTTACATATCCTCCAAACCATGAGGTTTTAACAGATAAGCTTTCCGGCCTCCTATTCGGACCACTGAGGGGAGGAGCCGGGGAGTGGCCTAGAACAGTATAGCCTTTGTGTCGGTTGTGCCCAAGTTGCTAAACGTTTTAGTTGTTCTTTCTCTGGCGACAGAGAGATGTTCCAAATAAATGTTCTCTACAGGCGAAGAGCTCAGAAAATAGATGTCTGTGGGTATGTGTGCCAGTGTCTGTGGCTCCCCGGGCCTCCATTATAGATAACATGAGGCTCACTGAGCCCGTCTGGTGTTGCAGAGACGTGTGTGTGTGTGTGTGTGTGTGTGTGTGTGTGTGTGTGTGTGTGTGTGTGTGTGTGTGTGTGTGTGTGTGTGTGTGTGTGTGTGTGTGTGTGTGTGTGTGTGTGTGTGTGTGTGTGTGTGTGTGTGTGGTGTGTGTGTGTGTGTGTGTGTGTGTGTGTGTGTGTGTGTGTGTGTGTGTGTGTTGTGTGTGTGTGTGTGTGTGTGTGTGTGTGTGTGTAGTGTGTGTGTGTGTGTGTGTGTGTGTGTGTGTGTGTGTGTGTGTGTGTGTGTGTGTGTGTGTGTGTGGTGTGTGTGTGTGTGTGTGTGTGTGTGTGTGTGTGTGTGTGGGTGTGTGTGTGTGTGGGGTGTGTGTGTGGTGTGTGTGTGTGGCCTAGCATTACTATACTTGTGGGGACCTAAATCTGTTTACACTGTCACGTGTGGGGACTCGCCTCCCTTATGGGGACAAATTGGAGGTCCCCATGAGGGGAATCATTCATTTTAGGGTGAAGACTTGGTTCGGGTAAGGGTTAGGGTTAGGCATGTGTTGGTTATGGTTAAGGTTAGGATAAGTCTCCAGGAAATGCATGTAAGTCAATGTAATGTCCCCTGAAGTGATGTATACATGGTGTGTGTGGTGTGTGTGTGTGTGTGTGTGTGTGTGTGTGTGTGTGTGTGTGTGTGTGTGTGTGTGTGTGTGTGTGTGTGTGTGTGTGTGTGTGTGTGTGTGTGTGGTGTGTGTGTGTGTGTGTGTGTGTGTGTGTGTGTGTGTGTGTGTGTGTGTGTGTGTGTGTGTGTGTGTGTGTGTGTGTGTGTGTGTGTGTGTGTGTGTGTGTGTGTGTGCCGTGTGTGAGGCCTGTGTGTCGCACTGGAGCTCCTGTGACCCATGGGCACTCATGTGAAACCCCTTTAATCCCTTTGCATAGAGTGTTTTGGGAAGGGGGATGATCCCCTTCTGCAGCACAGAGTTATTGGTTCTTATTGCTCCTAATATAAAACAACACAGGTGTCTAAATGATTCTGAGGCCTTTATGAGTGTATATACTTACATCAAATGTGCAACAGTCCTATAAGTTTCCTCTCTGGTTCTGTTTTTATGTTAAATCTCAGCTTTTCCTTGTGAAAATCCTTTCTATGAGGCCCGATCAAAGCCATGACTGCTCTTAATGCCTTGTTCCACAATTGATATGGTTAGATGAGTTATTGGCTCGTTCATTCTGCTGCAAAGTTATGCATGTCTTAAAGGTTTCACAGATTATGGCTTCAAACCGCTCCCCTCACCACAAAATGACCAATTCAGGCTAGAACGGCTTGTCTGCTGCTTTTGCTGGAAAATTTCCGATTAAAATGCTGATTCAGGCTGTACAAAAAAGAGAAAACACTCTGGCTCACCCGCGCCGTTTTGTGTCAGTCTTTCCCTCTTCAGATGGATTTTAGGCTTAATTCTCTTAAAGTGTGACAATTCAAGCTATACCACTTAGCCAGCAGCTATAAAAAAGAACAACACATTAGTAAATCTACCTTATGTTCGAGCTCTGACTCCATTCACACCCATTTATCTCTCAGTGACTCATTTAGGAATCCAGTAAACTCTTCTTACCTCAGAGTCAGTTAGTCTGTTTCCACGCGGTGAGATTTGTTTACAAGAAAACAACAAATAAGAATCAGTTGTGGCGAGTTTCATGGTGTAACTGTTTGGAAAAGATTTTCCAACTCGGATCGCTTTCACACATTCCTGTTTCTAGCGTGCAAGATGTTACTCTGAGCGTTATTGTTTTTCTTGGGCATGCAGCTGGTATCAAACCACAAATGTTTGACTTGACAAGGGGAGCATTTGGTGTGTGTTCACGTGTGTGTGTGTGTGTGTGTGTGTGTGTGTGTGTGTGTGTGTGTGTGTGTGTGTGTGTGTGCGTCTCAACCTTCTCCCTCTGCCGTGTGAGCCGTTAGCCGTCCAGCCCTCCTCTCACTCTGAGCTCTGATTGTTTCCTGAGCGCTGTGCCAGATAGGAAGTAGCAGGAAGTTATTGGAGGAGCTGGGGAGAATTTATTAGGGCCAAACACAGACAGAGAAGGGAGGGTAGTGACTGACTTTTTTTTTTGGAGATGGGCCTTGTGGTTTTATGAGTCTGAAGAAGGCAGTGGCAGCAATCTTTGAACAGACATGCCAACACTTAAGCCAGCTCATCACCTTTTCATTTATAAAAGCAGCAAAACATGTGCATTTGCTGTGAATGCATTCTGCGCGTTTGTGTGTGTCAGGAGGGATAAGGCAGCGTCTCCGGTTCTAGTCAGAGAGCAGCTCTCCTGGCCTGAAAATATTTTCTTTATCTGTAATCTGACCTTAGCGAGCAGCTGCTCCTTCTGCCACCAAGTCCTGTTGTTTCGCCTGTCAAGAGAGTGTGTGTGTGTGTGTGTGTGTGTGTGTGTGTGTGTGTGTGTGTGTGTGTGTGTGTGTGTGTGTGTGTGTGTGTGTGTGTGTGTGTGTGTGTGTGTGTGTGTGTGTGTGTGTGTGTGTGTGTGTGTGTGTGTGTGTGTGTGTGTGTGTGTGTGTGTGTGTGTGTGTGTGTGTGTGTGTGTGTGTGTGTGTGTGTGTGTGTGTGTGTGTGTGTATGTGGGTTGGGGGTCTCACTGTGACATCTGTGAGTGCCCCTCAACCTTAACAAGACGTCTGGAGGAGTTTCAGGCTCTGGATTCGTTACTGTGTATAAAATGTTAAGATCGGTGTCGGTGTGTTTAAGTCTCGGCTAAGCAGGGGGGCTTTCGGCTGCCAGCAGGGGTCTGTTCTCTGCCAACAAGTGTCCTAAGTCAAGCAGCAGCTCAATAAAGGCTGCATTTTTGAAGGCAGGAACAAATCCTGTGGTGTATTGGTTAACAAACAGACAAAGGTACATACATTATGTCAGTACGAAATGGAGAGGAAGGAACAACAGAGGTAGAGATAGATGTGAAGGGAATCTGCTTGGGGATGTGAGTCAGTAGACTTGAGTCATGGTCTTCAGGGTGCAGACTTACGGACAGGAGTGGGAGGCTCATCTCACTGAGTGTGTGGGTGTGATATGACCAACAATTACCATGATTAAGAAGAATAATAGAAAATATATATACAAATCAAAAACCAGTAACAGATTTTTTCTTTAAAGCTGATTTGATATAATTGTTATTTTGTAAATACTACGAGTAACATAAAAAACAGACTTTCAGCTCATTATTATGCAGCAACTACTTTACTACTACTTTACTTTATTTATTTGTTGTAGCAACAACCCTTTGATAAACCCTCTGTAGACAACATGCTAAGCACAAAAACAACCGGTGAACATGGTGGAGAATTGAGGAGTCGGTGGAGCCCAAACCAGAGGTAAAAACAGAGACAAAGATACTTTTAAGTTACCAAGTTTTACCTATTTGCAAGTTTGTATTAGCTTTTCTTGTATTGCATTTACAATGGCATCAAAGTAAACCCTTTATGCACTTGAAGAACACCCATGTTTGATTATTATTTTTCTGATGCATAAAAAAGGGTTTCAAATGAAAAACTACCACCAAGACTCCTCCTGAGTCGACATTGTCTGATCTTGTGAAAAAACAGATGTTACAGTAAATATGCCTTAAAACGTTTGCACTCATCAGATGACATGCTGCATTGTTCTGAGTAAAGACGTACAGTAGAACAAAGATGCTCGATGACAGCTGGCGCACAGTTCTCCAAAGCACCTGAGAGAATGTACCGTTGATGCCTACATGAGCAACATGTCGTCTCAGTTTTCTGTTTAACACCAAGCACCAAATGCATCTTCAATCCAATGTACCAGGTGCATTAACATGGTGGACCTTTTCAAATGTTGTCTTCTGAGCCTCAAAAAGCATTAGAGGTTTTTTCTGCTGGAACTTTTCTGTCTGGATTTGTTGTGTTGCCTTTTGGTATTTAACAAGTAACATCAAAAAGCTCATGTTTTCCATGCAGCCAGCTCAGCCTGATTTGACATCATTACAATAAAAGTTTCTCTGACGGTTGTTTTGCTCTCTAAGACGGGAATTTGTTGAAACTCAGTTGCTTTGAGAAACCACAGTTAAAGTCAATAAACACTTAGGCAGAATGAAATAAGTAAAACGTGTGAAATAAACTTACAAGTAACCCGCTGTGCTTTTTGTACTCATACTAATGTTTTAGCTCAATGGGCTCACATGGCTCTCATGGTAGGCTGTTTAGTCTCTGCATATATTTCTATGATCTCTTCTTGGTCGTGAAAGTCGGGAGGACTGGAGAAAAGATGTTGCCATCAGGCCATAGAAATCATGAGACATGACAGAATAATCTTGACCTCAAGGTCTTACTAAAGTCTTTGATTTTCTGCAATAAGTAGAAACCCATCTGGTTGGTGCATCTGCGAGTACCAAGATGATCTCATTTTAAGTGGAAGACAAAATTTGAGCAGTAAAAAACTGGCAATGTGGAAAATAAAAGTCCTCTCTTTCTGTGAATAAGTATTATTGTGTCAGCTCCTGAATGCCGTGGAAACAGGCTGTGTTTGTTTTCCTGCCTGTAGGTGTTTGTAAGGGATTTCCTACTGTCTGTGGCACGCTTAAACAAATACCTACGATGGAATCCCTCTCCTGATTTAGGTTATCCCGGCAGCTTTGCTACATGTGACTCAGTAGCCTCACGGTGACTCAGGAGAATTACTGGAATTCATTGGGACATTTCACCACACACAATCCTGTCTAGGAAAGGAAAATAAAAGGAAACTCAGTGTGGTGCCAATAAACTCTGGTTGGGTCATGGATGGAGTCGGAGTGGAGATAAGCTGATTTCTGAAAACAGACTGCAATGTGATGGCTCTGTTCGGGGCTGGGAGAATGGGACGAGGGTCCGGGGAGCATGAATGGTGCCGTTTGAATGGACGTGCAAAACACATAGCTTTGCAGCATTATCCCTGCTGCACATTGGAATTCTGTAGCATGTTACTCTCATGGCGTGACTCCCAGAAAGCAGGAGGGGAGGTGTGTCCCTGAATGTAGTTTTTAATGTGTCTATTCAGATCCTTTTAATAAAGCTTCCCATCTGGCAGCCACATTTAAGAGTCTCACTCACAGGTTTGTGCTCGAGAAGAACTGCAGTTTGCTTTCTTTATCCATTAATCTGGAGATTATTTTCAAGTTTCATACATTATTCATTTAGTCGATACGAGAAGGAGTAAAGTACTAAAAGAAGTTGCTATCAGAATTTACGAAAGGTTCATTTATGTCATGAAATGTTATTATTTTAGTTTGATAGCCCTGCGCGAGATGACCTAATATTGGTCATTACATTATCTCAGTAGTGATGTTTGCCGATTGCCTATTATGTTTTCAGATATTTAAAATGAATATTCTATATAAATAGCCTATATTTGTATACCACTGTATAAATTAACAATGAGTATTTTCTCATTTAATTTTGAGAGTTTGAGTTAGTATGTGCAATTCTGTATCCTAATTCTGTTATCTCAATATATGGTTTCATCACAATATTATTCCACGAAACGATGATCATTTATTACATTATTGAATTATCAGCCAGCCCTATTGTTTGACCACCAGACCAAAGTCTAAACAATTTGTATTTATTATCACATGAAACAGAATAAACCTCACAATAGAGCAGCAGAAAATACTTAAGTGTTTAACTTATCAAAATAGTTTTAGGTTCATTCATTTTCTGTTGAGCGATTAATCCGCTGTTTCAGGTTATCAGTAGCTGTCTTTATGTATTACACTGTATACACTCAGCTTTGTGCATCCGCAGTTTATTTTGTTCTGTAAGTCATTGCTATGCCTGAGTTTATCACCCGAACTTTGCTCAAATACAAACAGCTGTTGTAATGTAATCAATATGTTAATTACAACAGCTTTTATTTTCAAACGACATGCTGGCAGTAAATTGTGTCGGAGAAGCGAATCCCTCCATCTTGGGTCCAACTAGCTGTTGTATTTCAGCCCATAAAACTGTCCTTTAACTTTTCACCATCGAGCCATGACTATTGTTCAGATTTAGAATCCTGTGACTCCACACGAGGATGCATTGAAAAATGGCTCCACTGACAATGGCCTGCCTCTAGTCTGAGCTCTGAGCGTGTTCACTGCTGATGTTGCATTCCAGCTGGAACAATCCCACTGTTTTCCAGACCCCAAAGTGGACGCCTAAATTGGACAACACCCCCACCCCACATACACACCCCCTTTCCCCCGTCTGCTCTCCAACCAACCAACCAAGCCAACCACCACCCACTCCTCCCATACACGCATCCCCTGGTCTCCTGTCCTTATTTGGGTAGAGACGTTCTGAGCGCTGGGTGGAGGGTGGTGGTGGTGGTGGTGGGGGGGCTGGCAGAAGAGGAGGGAGGGAGGGCGTTGGGTTGACACAAGGGAGGCAGGAGGAGAAACAGTGAGCACTCGCAGCCCTTTCTTAATAAGGACATGTCTGGAATTCAGGCCCCTCTCTCGCTGAAGAGCCTCTCTTGAACGCACTCTGAGCTCCATCGAGGCCGTCAGATCTGAGCGCTGCTTGCTGCTCAGCTCGCAGTGTGGAGGAGGTTTGCAGTGTTTTCTCTGCTATAATTGGAGATAAACAATAGAGCGGCCGCCCCTCCCTCACTGTGCCACCAGTCTCTGATTATTGCCCCGGCTCGACTGGAGCAGTTGCCCTGCAGCACCTGTGCGTTCATTAATGAAATACTGCCTGAGAGACACTCTAACAGCAGACTTGTGTGGCCTGGTGTGTGTTCAGGGTTCACAGAAGTGTTGATGTTAATGGCTCTTTGGGCCGAAAGATGTTTCTGTTTTTAAGTTGTACCAACAAACAGGCTGCTGACAACTACACAATGAAAGTAAAATTAGTTTGTCATCACAGGCTGCTGGAAAAGTTGGGGTAACTATTACATGATGTGTTAATGTGTGCTCACAATTCTCCAGAAAGGTCCAAAGTTGACATTTAAACTCTTAAATAATTTCAATGACTAGAACTACTTGATCTGAACGACTAACTGAACTATTGTTTTTAATTCTAAGGCAGAAATTGCAAGTACTTGCTGGATTGATGCTCCTACAGGATAAACAAAATATTTAGCATCGATTTCTCAGACATTTTTCTCAAATCTTTCGCATTGTATAGACAGAAATTGATTGATTGAGAAAATGATATGCAGACTAATGGAAATATTCATTACCTGCAGCAGCCCTAATTCAATTCACAAAACACAATATTCAGTTTACTATAATACAACACAACAATAGATGAAAAATTCTCACATTTTAAAAAGAAAGAAAATGAAGAGACAATAATATTTTATCAAAGGACTTGTAGACACATTTCATTTCATTTGTTGCAGCTTCAATTATATTGATTTATTCACTCGCATATCCACATGTCTTTGTTTTTAGTCATTGTATTTAAAATTACGTTTTTTCAGAGTATGATTAAACTAACCCTGACTCCAGTGAGCAGTGATTGGGAGGATCCAGTGTGATCTGCGAGGACAGACACGCATCACTTGAGCTGCTGATGAGTGCTCAGTTTCAGTGTTGAGTTTTAACACCGTGACCCTGTTGCAGAGGGCCCGCCATAACCAATACCCTCTCAGCTAAAATTAGCTGCTGGACTTGTGGATATTAGCCAAACTCCCGTCTGGCTTCAGTGACGTCCATAAAGTAAATGTTGTATGTAGCGTTTGGATGGATATCGCTGCGGGATAAAACGTATCTACCCGCCTTTGATCTTTTTTAATTCCTCTTTTATGATGATGGGAAGCGAAAGGAAGCGTCACTAATCCTTCACCTCTGCTTTTTCACCAGTATGTGGTGAAAAAGTGTGACTTTTTCTAAATAATGAGAGATAAACAGAAGGGGGAGATAGAGGGATTTCAAAACTATCATGGTCATCATGACAAAATTCCAGATAAAATAAAACCACTTTTTGGCGGCAGAGTTTTGGTGTAATTATACTCCAAATAATTATACACACTTCTGTGGCCTTGAGTATAATGGTTTCACTTGTTTACATAGACATTTTTCACATGTTAGATAATATTTTAAGTACGAAACAAAGGAAGCTTAATTTCTGGATTTATTTTTATGTGAAATAATTAAACTGTCCATATTTGACTCCCTAACTCTGCAAAACCTCTTAAAAGACTTAAAATATGGCTCATATCGGGGAAATAACAGCTGAAAACAGATAATGTAACATACTTGTTTTACATTCTATCATATAAACTCTACATTTCAGTATAATACAACTCTCTCTATTATGCTTTATTTATGTCAACATCTGCAGAAATGCTACAGCAGAAACACAAGCATCTTGGGAAGATCGTGGTTACCTCATAGACGTTCAGAAACAATACAATGCTGAAAGGCAGCTTGAAAAATACTTAAGATCTTAGCCTGCAGTCAGTCATGAGCCAACCACACTGGGACACAGTTCCCACACCACAAGAATTCTTTGAGGCCAGCTCTGATTAGTGAGGTCTTTAAACTACATTTTATGGAATATCTTGAATTCATTTGGCCATTTCAGGAAAATAAAATTGAGGAAATTACAGTAATAATTACGGTTAGCATTGTTTATTCATTCAGATTTAATGACAGCAATAAAGACATTGTCAAAGAGAGGCAAAGTAACGACCTACACATGAATGACATTCCCTTTTCAACTCTCATTATGCTTAACATGAACTCACTCAGCTCTTTAAAGCCACTTTATGTTCATTACTTGTAGAGAAGCTAAGCCGGGTTGAAGTTCACACAGCATGGCAAGCTGTTAATGAGGTAGCCGACATTACTTAAAATCAGAAATCATGTTCTCCTTTATTTTATTGATCTTATTGAAATTTGCTTCTGATTATAAGCCGAGTTGCTAGAGTCGAAACAAGGCAACAAATACAAATCCATTACACTAACCTGTTTGTTATTACAGCTCAGTTTGTCAAAATGAAGGCAAAAAACCGTGGATGTTTTCTGAGAACATTTTTCCAAGATTCATGCAACTTGTGCCAAATATAAAAACATTTTTACAGCAGTTTACTGGCTGAGTTTCTACATGTCAATCTCAAAAAGAAGAATATGTTGATAAAACAAAAGGCGGTTTGTAATAAGACAGTATGGTAGACCTAATAAAATAGTTATTGTGAGGCATGATTTTCCTCATAGCAATGCATTTAGCATCACATGACCCACATTTACGACTGTGGCCGATTGACCAAAATTGATACAATAGTTTGTACAATTTTCACTGCCTAAAATTATTGTTTTTTTTTATAGTTTTGTAGTAAGATGTACATGTTGTGGTTCAAGCAGAAGAGTTTCCTTATTACAATTATGAAAATGATGGCTTATTGCTGCACTCATTTCTGTTATTGGTAGCAAATGAACAACTCAATGTTGTTCATGTGATTTGCTTATGAATATGAATTCCCACTTAAATTATAAATCCTTAAACAATGCCTTATATATAACGTGTTTTTCTTAAATAAGAAGTAATGTCCTAAGAGCTTTATAGCAAACAGAAGTAAACATGGCACTTGTTGGGGAACTATGTGCAGCAGCGGATCAATACAGATTCGATGCACTAGTGAGTATTTACATCACCAGGACTTGTTAGATTGACTCACAGTGCCCTCACTCATACGAAACATGCCACAGATTGCAATTATGTAGCTCAATAATGTGTTTTAAATAATGTTAGATAACAAGAAGGTCACTCAGAGAGCACAGAACTTTGCCATGGCCAAATGCCCTATTTTTTTGCAATTTGACGAAAGCGAAAAAGAATACTGCTTCTATGGGATTCAGATCAGCACCAACATGTAATGGCTTCTTCTTTTGCCCATGGTACATCCTTTCACCGAATGTAATGAAAATCAGGCCACTAGTTCTTTTGTTAATAAGCCGAAGAAGCCCAACAGCAATCATAGGCTTCTTGTTGGAGTAACAATGGAGCTCTATAGTTTATAAACTATACCAGGCTTCGGCTGCACTGACATTACCTGCCTAGTGCCTAGTTATTGTTGATTTGGTGTTGTCATAGCTTTTGTTGATAATAACAAATTCTTTAACATTTTCTTTCCACTGTTTAGATTTCAAAGTTAATTATTTGTTAACATTTGCTAAATAATTTAAATCAATATGAAGATATAAAATAATCTAAGCATCCTATGCCTTTCTCTCAAAGGTCTCCTACAGATCCCTTGATTTTGGGGCTCGGGGTCGGGCCCAGGGGGAGCCGCCACCATTGCGTCCAACGAGTGGAGTGCCAACGGTAGCCCTGAAGATGGGCTGGACGGGGAGAACGATGACAAGGCCATTGACGGGGACGCCGAGGGCGTGTGGAGCCCGGACATCGAGCAGAGCTTCCAGGAGGCCCTCGCCATATACCCCCCCTGCGGCAGGAGGAAAATCATCCTGTCAGATGAGGGAAAAATGTATGGTAAGTATGTTGGATAACAGCCAGAGCAACAAAGGAACAACAATTCCATAGAAAACAGTCCCATAATGAATGCACCAAAATGAGAAAACCATCCATCCCACAGAGATTTGTGGTTAAAAGAAAACACGCACCATGAGGCCCTAAAGAAAAATGAGAAAAGTACTTTTCTCCCTCTTGTGCTCTTGTCACTGCTTTGACACAGAGGTGTTTTCTTTCCACTCGGTGCTCTCTTAAACAAGTCTGTACCTGTTGAGTTGTGACCCCGGGCCAGGTTCTTCCAGTCTCTCAGAGCCAGTTATTGCCATCCTGAGATCATCTCCGCTCCTCTCCTCTTGATTTACACCTGTCTTTTTCTACTCTGTTTTTCTTTACAGCACACTGTTTTATGGCCTCTTCTCTTCCTCGCTACACTTTCAGTCGCAAAACCTGCTCTTCGCTGAGCGCCATGTGCTTGTTTCTCCACAAACCGGTACTGCGGGGAGAGTTTTGCCTGTGGGCTGGAGCTGGTTTCTGGAGAAGTGTTGCGTTTGATGCAGGATGGCTCGGGTAAATTGGCAATAATTAGCGCAGCGTGAATCCAGGTTCAGGAACAATAACATCACTTTGGAATGTTTAAGATTTTAAACATCCACATGGTTTCAGAATATTAATGCTGTTTCCTGCAGTGTATTCATTAATGTGCAGGTGTTGAGCCTTTAATGCCATGAAAAGCTCCAGATGGATATGTTGGCAAGTCTTCTGGTGGAATCACTGACATCCAGGTGTAAGGCATTGCGCACATTTGTCTTTCATTATTTTGATCCCACTTTCCCATTGCTGTTGTTGAGACAAAGCACGCTCTGCTAATTACAGTTAGCATTTGAAGCTTGGAATTTTGGTGAACAGCAACAAATGTTGATTGACAGGAACTGTGTTGCTTTCTTTACTGTTTTACACGCAGTTGTCCTTAACAAACCCCCTTTAGGCTTTGTGAAATTATGTTTTATTCACCATTGAAATCTAACTCCTTCTAGCCATGCTTTGTAAGCTTTTCCTGCCCTTTAATTATTGTCAATCATGACTCAAAAACTTGAAAATTGATTCCGGCTTCAGAGGAACCATAAAACCATCAATCAGTGCCACCAAAGTCTCCGTGAGGCTGTTTATTTTAGACACATTACTGTTTGTTTTTAAAGGTCCCATTACATGCTTTTCTGGTTATTACCCGTCCCCTTGTGTGTTAAGTAGCTTTTTCTGCATGTAAACGGTCTGCAGAGTCACAAACCCTCAAAGTACACCCTGTAGCGAGTAAAACTCTAACACAGAAAATACCTGTCTATGCTGCCCCAGAACGCCTCGTTGGAGATTTCTCTTTTTCCATTTTTTTTCTTCCTTGCAATAGTGACGTAACGGACACACACTCACTCAGCCTTATCTTTTCTCAGCCGCGGATCTCCACGGATCTCCGCACCAGAGGTAGCGCTAGACTTTTTTGCGGCCCGTCATTTTGACGGACAGGATCGTAACGTTTCCGTCAAAATCCCGTATTACCCGTTGGTCTTTATTGATTGATTGATTGAAAAGTTTATTAACAGCTTGTATATTGGGTACAGTACAGTACAGCTCAAAACATACAATTGTTAAGGGGATGCAGACCAGAGAAAGACTTTCGTCTTGTTTACATCAGGGTCCCCCATTTCCAATTCATCATATCATTTAAGACATATAAGACATATTTGTCATACAGATGGCTTATTTACAATTTACATACTGGTGGTTTTTTACATACAGATTGCTTATTTACAATTTTCATTTTAGATTTCGTTCTAATACATCCTAACCGGACATTTAAGACATACCAAGTCTACAGATATACAGTTAGTAACAGAGTCTAAAATGCGAGTATATACATAGATGGGGGGGGGGGGGAAGCTGTCCATTGAACGACAGGTTGAGATTTGTACCATTACCGGGGCCAGTTTTGCAATGCTCTCCCCCGAAGGTGCTCTTTAAGAGAGGTTTTGAAGGTAAGTATAGTTTTACTTTCCTTTACAGTTGTGGGAAGAGCGTTCCACCTTGATGTGGCATAATTGCGAAACGTGTATTCCCCCTTTTTTGTGCCAAATCTGGGTTTCACATGATTTGTGGAGCTCCCTCTGGTGTTATGATCATGGTATTCCTTGACCTTTGGGAAGAATTTTGACATGTGCATGGGTACCATAGAGGTGTAGTGGATCTTGTAGACCAGGCCCATTGCAAGTAGCTGTACTCTGTCGTCTACTCTAAGCCATCCTAGGTTGTCAAAGTGGGCAGAGGTGAGGTGGGTTCTAGATGAAAGGTCAAGCAGTAGTCTGACCAGTTTATTTTGCGATGTTTGAAGTTTTATTTTTAGCGCCTTGGAGGTGCTATGGTACCATGACGTGCAAGCATAGTCATAGTACCCTTGAATGAGTGCTCCTGCCAGAGTTTTCAGGGTGTTTTTGTTTACCAGAGAGGAGATCCGGTATAGGAATCTAGTTCTTTGATTGACTTTTTTTATTACATTGGATGCCATTTTGTCACAGGAGAGGTTTGCCTCAAGAATAGATCCTAGGTATGTAATTTCCTTCTTACTTGTGACAATAATGTCGCCCACTGCAACTGAGAAGTCGTCAGATTTGCTAAGATTATGTTTCGAACCGAAGAGAATGGACTCTGTTTTACCCAGGTGTAATGATAATTTATTATCGGCGAGCCAGGTGCAGATTCTGCCGAGCTCGGAGCTGAGGGTTTTTTCAACCTGCAACCTGCTCCTGTCAGAGACCAGCAGGGCTGAGTCGTCCGCGAACAGGAACAAGTTGCAGTCACATGCTGATGACATGTCATTTACATAAATTAGGAACAGTAACGGACCTAATATGCTTCCTTGTGGAACACCACAGCTCACTGGGAGGGGGGGGGACAGAGTACCGTTTACCTCCACCATCTGTTCTCTCCCCTCCAGGTAGGATTGCATCCAGCTCACCGATAGTTTATCAAAACCAATTGCTTTTAGCTTGTTAATCAGAATGGGGTGATTGACAGTGTCGAAAGCCTTTTGTAGGTCCAGCATCACCATGCCGCAGTACTTGCCCTCGTCCACCTCTTGTTTGATGTGGTCGCTCAAATAAAGAAGGCATGTGTCCGTGGAGTGGGATGTTCTAAAGCCAGATTGAAATTCATAGATTAGTTTCTTTTCCGCGAGGTACTTTTCGACCTGTTCATATACTATTTTTTCCATGACTTTCGAGATGGAGGTAAGTATAGAAACAGGGCGGTAGTTGCCTGGGTCCAATTTGCTGCCCTTTTTGTGCAGGGGGGTTACTCTTGCAATTTTGAAGTCTTTGGGTACTTTTCCCTGTTTTATGGAGAGGTTAGTTATGTGAGCTATGACTGGTGAGATGGCGGTTGCTGTGTCTCTGAGGAATTTGGAGGGGATATTGTCGTGGCCAGTGGCCTTGTTAGGTTGGAGGGCGCTCAGTTTAATGAGTACCTCTGCTGTTGTTACCCTTGCTAGACTGAAATCATCTTTGCGTACCCCTAGGTTTTTGTAGTAGGTCATGATGTGATCTACTCCAAAAAGCCCTGAGTGGGAGGGTAATTTATTTACAAGAGTTGTGGCTATGTTTGTGAAAAAAAATGTTCAAGTACTTGGCCACATCCAGTTTGTCTGTGATGAGCCTGTTATCTGTCTTTATGTTTAAGTTAGAAAATCTCGTTTTGAGTTTTTTACTGCAGCCAAGCTGGTTATTGAGTAATTTCCAAAGTTCACGGGGTTTATTTTTGTTTTCCTCAGTTTTGACATTGTTGAAACTCTTTTTGGCAGTTTTGATCATGGAGCTTACGTCATTTCTTAGTCTGTTTCTTTCAATTTTTAGTTCAGTCACGTGGGCCTGGAGTTCACTGCTCGTGCTTTTGGAAAGCATTGACTGACTTTATGAAACTCAGAGCATTTTTTGTCTCTGGTTTTCATGGCGGTCAGTATGCCGGAGTGCATCCACGGCTCAGCGCGATTTTTTATCCTGGTTGTTCTTAGGGGGGCCAAATCATTGAGTATTGCAGAGAATTTGTTTTTGAAACCAAGCCATGTTTCTTCAACTTGTGTACCACTGAGCTCATCTGACAAGTCCAGGCTCTCCAGTTCTAGGTTAAAGGCCTCGCTAGAGTAGTTTTTGAGGTCTCTAGATATGACTGTTTTGTGACAGCCGGCCCTTTGTTTTAGCTTTTTGCGGGTACAGAATATCATATAATGATCACTTAAACCGCATGCTATAACCCCTTTACTGGAGATCCTGGACTTGTCAGAGGTCAGAATGAGATCAATGGTAGTTTGTGTTGTTTCACATACCCGGTTGGGTTGGGTGATTAGCTGGCTGAAGCCGTGCAGATCACAAATCCTACTGAAGGACTTGAAGACGGACGTGTCTTTACGTTGCATATCCGTGTTCCAGTCTCCAATAATAATTGTCTCTACATCCCCCACATCAGCCAAACACCCATCTAATGTATCATAAAAGTCACTCTGTTCCGGTGGTCTATAGATTGTCCCGACTATTACAGATTTAGCATTGTCAAAAAGAATTTCAACCCACACAGATTCAATATTTTCATGATGCAGGTCAGTACGGTTTTTGAAATTGGTGTCTTTATGTATGTACATGCAGACACCACCTCCATTCACATTCCTGTCCCTTCTCACTACAAAATAATCTTCAATTTCAATCTCTGAATCTGTAATGGAATTGTCCAATTTGGTCTCAGAAAAGCATAATATGCTTGCCTTACCGTTCATGAATAGCTGCCTGAGTTCAGCCAGTTTGTGTCTCAGGCTGTTAGTGTTCAGATGAAAAATATGTAGTCCATTTTTGTTGCTTAAATGCACAATGTCGTCAGTTTGCAGATATTTGTCTTTGTCCGTTACAGCAACCGGTGTTTGGAGAGGGGTGGTGGGGGGAGGGAGGCTCCGTTGTAGCTTTAGACAACTCTGACGGGGGGGAAGAGAGAGAGAGCATGCTCGTGAACTGTAGCGCGGTGTTAGCTTTGGCGCTGTTCTGAGTTTGTTCTAATCTGCCAAAATGACGGACTGCTTTCAGATTTTTCCGTCATTGTTAAAAAAAATCCATCAGCCTGGCTGTGAGTGTGTGTGTGTGCTCAGGCTGAGTTCTGCGGTGTCTCGCTGTCTCACAGACCCCACGCAGCAACCAGGAAACTACACCAGTAGTCCAGCTCACACTGTCCGCTCCTCGAGCCTCAAAGGGCGGAGCAGCGAGCCCCGCAACGTCCCGCCAACACGGCACCCAGACCCCACGCAGCATTCTCATCTGTTTGTCCTTACTGGTGTCATTTTCTGGTTGCTAACAAACGTCATTGTAAAACATAATCACTGATGTTCCGCTGTAACGGTGGTGGACTCATCAGAACAGAGTGGGCGAGCTGACCAATCAGAGCACAGTGGGCTCACAGGGAGGGTGGTGCAGGAGCTCCAACAAGCCGTTTAGGACAGAGAGTGAATACCTGGTGAATACACATACTATACAGAGATGCTGTATGAGAAACCAATGTGAGTTTGGAACATTGAACATTGTAAATATATTCTAGTAGACCTCAACAATGGAATTATGATCAGTAGAAATGGCCATGACATGGGGCCTTTAAAGCAATGTTTTTTTTTGGCTGTCTTTACTTGACGAGATTCTTCTCAACCTATAATTTTTCAGGCAGATTTGGGTATTCAAGGACGGGCACATACCTGAAATAACTCTGCCACTGTTTCAGCTTTTGTTGATCCTGGCTTAGGAATCATAATAGTGATGACACAAGTAGTGGATAGATCGATTACTAAACAGAATATGAATCAACAGCTTTTGTTTTCTGATTCTTTAATCATTAAAGTAATTTATCAAACAAAAAAGCCACACATTAGCTGATTCCACCTTTTGGACTGTTGGTTATTTAAAATGTAAAGACATTGCCTCGGGCTCAACACAGGCACTATTTTTCTGACATTTAAGGAAAAACTAAACTTTGCATAAATAATCAATAATTAAAAAAAAGAAATTGGCTTCAGCACTAGAACAGAAAAACTGCATACTGATTAAACTCATGCTACCATGTTAAAGCATTTCTGAGCTTGATTCAGTAGTAAATTTACATTTTGAAATCTAAATTCATCTAATAAAATTAATCAAATATTAATTTTAGGCAAACTAGAGGGACTTATGCTTAAAAATAATAATACTTTTCCAGAATGGCACAACTACTTTACAACATGCGTACAGACCTTGTCCACAAATCACTGCAGGCATCTTTACATTTACCCAAATAACTCTTCAGGCCTGTTTAGCAGTATAGTGTTGTGTCCCAGGCTCTATACATTTGTCATGAGAATGTCAACAAAGAGGCCGGCTGTTCACAAACCTGCCCCCTTAGCAACAAACTGTCAGGAGGCCTTTTAGAGGCCCGTTTTTTTCTAGAGCACTAAACACCCTCTCCATTTACAATAAGTCATCTGAGGCTCTGCTGGAAGCGCAGGCATGCCCAAGAAGAAGCCGTCTCACAAGGTGATTACCTCAGACATCTAAAAGCTGCCCTGACGTGAGCTTAGGGGAATGTTAACGATTGCACTGTGTAATACTGTCTACCTTGCAGTCTCAGACTTCCAGTGGCCTCTAAAATAAGTCATCCTTCCCATTGGGAATTCCACTTTTTCTGCCAGGATTTTTTTCAATTGGTGAGGAACCTTTTGCAGATTTCCATCGCCTTAGCAAGATGACTGCTTCTTACATGTGTGTGTTCTTTGCCCTTACAACCTGTCTAGACTTACCAGAAGCATTGCCAAGCATTTGCGAAGTTTAGGGTTGACAAAAAGTTCAAAAGAGCATACATTTTAATTTCAATAAGTCACACATATGTTCAACAATCACTGAGTACTTTGTACTGAGTACAAATCAAGATTTCCTCAGTGATACTAGCACAAATTCCCATTTCCACCTTTTATGATGTCTGTATGGTAAACATATGTTGGGATGAAGCCAGCCGCCAGTTAGCTTAGCTTAGCATAGAGGCTCTAAACAGAGGAAAACATCTTGCTAGGCTCTGTCATTGGTAAAATAGATTTAGTCTGAACTGCTAGGAGAAATAGATAATATTTTGATAACTATGTTGTCATTAGTGCATAGTCACCTGAAACTCAAAATCGCTGTGTATTCGTTAGCTGTGAATTTGCCGTTAATACATAGTAGAAGGTCACAACATAATGATCAATGTCCCTTGTAAATAAATAGACAAGTATAACCCTCATCAAACAACAACATGTTGATTTTTTGCAACCTTTGGTTTATATCACAGGTTAGCTTCAGAGATCCTTATAGCAGGTGTTCTATCTTTGAACAAAGGAAAGCTAGCTTCTCCCCCTGTCTCCAACGTTATGCTACGCTAAGCTAGGCTAACTAGCTGCTGCCATAGCCTTATATTCAACAGAGAGATGTGAGAGAGTGTGTGTTATACTTCTCATCTGACTTGGCAAGAAATCTAACTTTTGATTCCTTTGATTTTCAGAAAGCAATTAACACTGTCTATAAGCAAATAACAGTTTTGGTACATTGGAATGCCTTGTTGGAATTTAATAGTTGGCACATTTTGCGACCTGAGTTCAGAGGAAGTGTGTGCGTGTCACAGAAATGTTGCTTGTCTTGTTTTGCTCTGGGGCTGTACTGACATGTCTTTCCTCGGAGTATTCTGGCCTCGACAGGTACGTCAAACCCCAAGCACACACCTCTCTCTCTCTCTCTCTCTCTCTCTCTCTCTCTCTCTCTCTCTCTCTCTCTCTCTCTCTCTCTCTCTCTCTCTCTCTCTCTCTCTCTTTTTCTGCAGCTGTCTTTACTGCAAAGCATCTGGGTACAAAAGAAGAGAAAGACCTCAGTGCTAGAGGGAGGCTTATGTCTGTTTTCACCTATGCAGACCACATTAGGACCTAGCAGCAGATCCAGTGTGTGCATGTGTGAAGTTGTGAGAGAAGATGTGTGAGGAGGTATAGGGGAGGGGGCTGAGCTCTGTAATGATGACTGAGCAGGCCTTCCCTGTCAGCCCACTCGCTGAGATGTTAGGAATGTTTTCAGTCATGGCTGAGCAGTATGTTAGCAATTTAGGATTACCTCAATGTTATGAGAAGGGAGGAGGGCAGAGAATATGGGTGGAGAAAGGGTTCAGGAGGGAGACTGAGCTGGAGAGAAAGAGAGGTACTGTAGAGGGGGGGGGTTACGGGGAGGGAGGAGAGATTACCTTTTTGCCCACTATCTTAGCATGGAAGTGGAAAATTCCAGCGGTCATGTAGTAAAATAAAAAGATAGGCGTGTCCTGCCGGGGAAGAGGTTAAGAACTGCAGCCTGCAGCGATCTGAGCCGTGTTGAGCAATCAGCATGGAAATCATAAGCAGTTTAAAAAGAGGGTAGAGATATGGAGAGATAGCGATTGTGATCATGTAAGAGGCTGACGACAAGTGAGGCCGTGACTGTGATTTTACTAGAGCGTCTCTCTAGGACTATTATTTTCATTATTAATCACTTCTGCTAAAATAATTTCGAGCTGTATTTATTAGTTTATTTCATAGGGACATTGCAAATAAATGAAAATGAGTACAACATACATTATGTACCTAAAGCCAGTTGAGTAGCACTTGAAATGTTTGGCTCTATGAAACCTGATGTACTTATATGATTCTGTTTTCTTCAAGGTTGTGTCTTCCCGGTCGAATGTACTTATTGTAAGTCGCTTTGGATAAAAGCGTCAGCTAAATGCAATGTAATGTAATGTAATTATGTCAAGCTGCCTGAAAAATGCTCATTGACATCTGTATTTCTCAGGCGGGTAACAATAACAGAAACATTACAAGTCACGAAATCCAAGTACATATATGCAATACATAAGGAAAAAAGACAGAATCATTAAGTTAGTTAGAAAAAAGTGAGGTTGAAAAAACACCTAATGATATTCACATTTTACAAAAGAATACGAATTCAGTAAAGCATTTTAAGCCATTTTTGCATGAATATGTTTAGACTAGGGCCGGGACTCGATTAAAAAAATTAATCTAATTAATTGGAGGCTTTGTAATTAATTAATCGAAATTAATCGCATTTTTAATCACATATAAATATTTGACCTGAGAACAGTGAGAAGCAATTTTTTTCACATGGATTTTAGTATACCATTAGGCGCATTCACACCGCAGTACTTTTCCCATAAAGGTTCATGAGAATTTAGTTCATGAGAACTCTTTGAACCTGGGGTGGATTAGGCAAATGAAGCCGCTGACGTCACTTCTTCTTCTGCTTTGGGTTTACTGGCAGGCCGCAAACGGCGTATACTGCCCATGGGATACTGCCGCCCAAAGTCCCCGGCCGGAAGTCCCCGGAGTTGGGGACTGGCTTCAGTAGAAGCTGCTGGGAGTCCCAGCAGCTTCTACTGAAGCCTTCCGAGTAAATCGCCAGAACGCCGACACCTCCTCATCTCCACCGCTCCCATGTTTTATTTTGTGTTGCCATAAGTTAGTCTCTCTGCGTTTCTGCGCTGGGCTAATGCTAATAATGCTAATGCGAGGATAATAAAATGGCGGCTTCACAAAACTTTTTGGGAGTTTTACGGGGCGTGGTTTGCAATCCGCCCAGCCAATCAGACATATAGCTCTTTTCTCACAAGAGAGCCGTACGAAAGTCCCTGCTCTCTAGCAGCTCTCTGCTCTCTAGCAGGGACTTTCGTGGGGGTAAAAAGGTTCTTATGAACTAATTTTAGTACCAGCTCTTTTTGGTGTGAACGCGATAAAAGAGGCTAACGTCCACGCTAGCTTCCACGCTAGCTGCTATATGTTTTGCATTGAGGTGATACTTGAGGCTTGATGTGCTGCGGTGATATGCGAATTCCTTTTTGCATAATTTGCACACAACCGTGCTCTTATCGACGCTTCCATCCGTCCGTTTTTTAAAACAACATTTCCCACTGTTGTTCACTGTGGTTTGTTGTTGTCTGAAGTCATGAACGTTAGTTGGTGCTCCAGTATAATCGGTACGCCTGAAACTCATCCAGTGAGAAACGTTCCGCGGTGCAAAAATAAGTGCGATTAAAATGCGTTAATTTTTTTAACGCGTTAATTTTTGTGTAATTAATTAATCTTAATTAACGCGTTAAAGTCCCGGCCCTAGTTTAGACTATTCATCAATTGTTCAATATAGTTGGTGATTATTTTTCTGTTTATCGTCTGGTCAATAGATGTTTAATGGCTGCAGCTCTGTGTGTCTGTTAGCACCTCTCATGTTCCCCTGCTGGGTGCAACAGCAGCCTTTTCACGATCTGTCTGACCTCCACCAAGTCTGAGCAGATCTCTGTTGCCACGGCTGCAGCTGCCACTCACAACACACAGATCACGTCTCTTATACTCTTTGTTGAAGTTACATAGAACACTGTGCAAAACATATTTACTATTATGACCACCCATTCTTGGTTGCTGTTCTGACAAAATCAGGCATTAAATGGTCCTTTGCACACCTGGTACTTTTTTCTAACACTTATGTCAGGTTTTTATTTTTTTATTTATTAAATAGATGAATCTCATACAGCTACAGGTTTTTTCTGAATGCATCATACCCACACTTTAGGGATCGAGAGTCTCTTGAATAAACAATTCAGCAGCTTTTTGTGTCTGAAGACGGGTTGAACACAGATCTGCTGAGTGATTATGTTGCCTCTCAAAATGTGTATATGTTCTTCAAGTGCAAAGGTTAAAGTGTAGGATGAGGGATTTGGGACTCACTATCTCAGCGTTGATTTTGCTCCCATCACATTTGTGTTTTTATGAGTTAGTCCGATATAACTTTTAGGATGTAACAGTTGATGATAAATCCAGGCTTTTGTCAATTTGTTGCAGTTCTATCAGGATCAGGTTTGTCTTTTTCCAGCGAGCAGAAAGAGTAGTGTCAGGGAATGTCTCTTACAGTTCCATTTACAAATAATTTTAACATTAAACTTTATAAAAACTTTATTTGAAACTTTGAAATCAAACACTGAAGTGATTCGTCCAGCCTGCTTTAAAGTGGTGCTTCTGCAGCAAACTACATATCATATAAAACAAAAGCTGTAACTTAAAATATTACAAAACCAACCAGATGTTTTGAAAAAAAAGAGATATCATCGCAGCTCACATCCACAGAAGTGCACTGTTCAACAGGTGAACCAAACACATTTTTGATTTACCACGCAATATAATTTCTGAGCTGAACACTCTAAGAAAAATGCATATTGTCTTTTTACTTGAACTTATAACCATCATTTTTTGAATAAGAGATTACATTTTTTTCTGGACCTTTCAAAGTCCAAAAGTTTGCTGTGTATTTCATTTTAATGTAAGAACACCAAGAAGTTCTTATCTGTTTCTTTCTTAGTCAAACTGTAGTTCATACTGTATGTCAGTACTTTGCAATGAGATATCTGTGAAATTAAAGGCAGAACTCTGTGGTTGGGACAATGTAATGTGTCCCCCCCTTTTGCTCCTCTGCTGAAGAGATTGAGAGTGACAGTTGCGCGGGGGTCGGGCTGGCATTGTTCTTCCTCTGCCATCCTGCGCTGGGATGGCCGGCAGCAGGTGCTGCAGTCCGTTGAGTGCAGGGTCACACGCTGGTGTTGTTTTGGGAATAGGGGGCTGCTGCCAGGTGGCAGTTGTTGGCAGAGACAGTTATGGCTTTGTGTTTCCTCCAAGAGTTACTGCATCAGCTGCCCCTTTTGCCCCTTCGACCGACGACCCCCTACCCCAACCTAATGGCCCTCACCCCGGCTCTAACCCCTACTACTCCCAGAGCTGGAAGTGCATGTGTGTGTTCACCCGAGCCCCGGCTGTGTTCGCAGGTCCAGGCCAATCAGACTGGCTAGCACAGATGTGACAGGCTTAGAGGAATGCTAGGAATGCGGAGGCGCTGGAGCGGGCGTGTCCATCCCTGGCCCGGGGCAGAGGGGACGGGCTAGCTGAGTATCGGCAGACAGTTCCTCTGCTGGCCCACCGCCGGCTGACTCTTTTGGAGAGGACGGTGAGGGCTGCAAGCCTGCCGGAGATGGCCGGCAGGACTTGTATGGTAATTGCACTAACCAGGGCCTTCTGGAGGCCAAGTGCTACAGAGTGTGTGAAAAACCAGGACTTGTTTCTCCTGTCATTGTGTGTCTGGATACTGCAAAGACTGTTCAACTTCCTAGACACACAGTCTTTTGTGTGTGGGTTTAAGGGGGAACATATTGACCGATTTGTATTGGTTTCAATTTCTGTAAGCAAGTTTTGAAGAGTTAAGGTCATTATACATAATGATACAGCAGTCCGACCTCTCCTTTTGGCCCAACTTTCAGCCACAGAAACCCAGTAAACGTGACCTGGCAAAGAAACAAAGTGAAAAACACTGATGGACTGATTTCCCCTCAAGACAACATAATAATGCGCGTTACACTTCATCCAATGGTGATTTTTGCCTGATTCCAGCTGCATTTTGCTGAAAAGGCAGTGCTTGTTACTGTAAATGTTGTGCACAGCAAAGAGGACCATGAAATCCCAGAATAGAAGTTGTTCTCTGCACAACCTGTTTGTGCAGAATGTCGAGAGTAGATGTTATGGGATGAAAAACATGGTCCGTTTTCTTAGCACTCTCTATAATTAGGCTTCAGGGCCACGTGAGCAGACAATAAGTAGGTGTGAAACAAGCTAATAAAAGTTGTGGGTAAAACTAAACAAAAAAACAACTTTAATACCTTATTTATTTTGTATTTCAAATAAAACACAGAACATGAATTACAGTCTGCTATAGGAAGCTGAGGTGCTTGTGACCTGTGACAAAGTGTTTGCCTCAGGTCTGAGGAGTTCTGGGAAAGGTCACGCTGCTGGAAAATGGTTATTCAACAAATGACCAGAGTGCCACCTTCTGTCCATTTAAGGGAACTGTCAATGATGTAAAAATGAATTATCCTTTGTCATTTTGAATGTCATTGTTTTTGTGCTTGACCTTCCTTTCTGTTTTGTGTTCCAGGTCGCAATGAATTGATAGCAAGGTACATCAAGCTGAGGACGGGCAAAACCCGCACAAGAAAACAGGTACACACGTTTTAATGACTGGAATAAAATAATATTGCATGAGTTTGCTTTTAGTTACTGACAGTACAAGACATAACAGCTACCTTAGCTCAGGGGTGTCAAACTCAAGGCCATCCCTGACCTCATTTTATGTGGCCCGCAAGAGCTTGCAAAGAATATAATATACAATACAATTGGTGTAATTGTTGAATATTTGCTTTCAATTATGTGCCCTAGACTTCTGCTTTCAGACGTAGTTATGTATGAATTTATTACCAGAACTGATAATAATCCAAGGCAGAGCCAATAATGTAATATAATACATTATTTTATATATATTATATATTTATATATGTATATTTATATAGTCTTTAAGTTACAACCGTCCCTTTGAGTGCAACCATAATGTTAATGTTGCCCGCAATTAAATTGAGTTTGACACCCCTGCCTTAGATACTTAATATAATTATTTAGATCCACATGACAAAACTGAATTACCAAAAAGCCTGGACCACAAGTAATTATGTACAAGTCTGGTTTGATATATACTGTAAATATTTATTTTGGTCTAAAAATCCCATGAAAGACCAAAACCAAAAAATGTCAGGATCAATTTAAATTAACCTACCATGTGGCTCACAAACCTTTTTCTGTTTCTTCTGAATATGCACATTTTAAAATGCTGTTGGTTACAAATTAAAAGTTTTTTAAAAGGGAAAGTGGTTTCTTAAAATAGCTAGGCACTCTAGTTTTAAGTGCACACTACTCAAGCAGGAGTAAATAGTGTATTAATTGTGAACTATTTTCCGATTCAGGATCAGCGGATGAATACACATTTGATGCACTGGTGTAGGACTACTTACAAGATAGGCACTATCAAGACCCCTTGTGTATATCCCTTGGAATAATTTGACGTATATACCAGCGAAAGAGAAATGTTTTAGAAGGATATTAAACATATTTAAGTGTAATAGATTTGTTAGATTTGGGCTCATTATATAACAATTATAGATTCAAAAAATGTACCTACTTTGAGAATCACCACGTTGCAGATGTGGGATTGAGTCACACTCACTTAAACTACGGTGCCTGTGTGTATAATAATAAAAACGCAGTGCAACAGGTTGACTCATTGTGTGTTTTTTGGAAAACAATGGGGGTCTCATAAGTAGCTTTATCAGGCTTTAGCTCCACAGGCTAAATGGGATCAGTTCATCCATCATTTTGGTCTTTGCATGAGGATTTTCCATAAAATAGATTATTGCCAACCCATATTGTTGTTATTGTTTGCATGAACTACTATAGATTATATCTCTGTGATCATGTGTGTGTCTGCACGTGCATGTATATGTGTGTGAACGCATCTGAGTGCATGTTGTTTTTATGCTCAAAAACTGTTTCGCACCCCTTTAGGTCTCTAGTCACATACAGGTGTTAGCACGGAAGAAAATTCGTGAATACCAGGCGGGTATAAAGGTAGGTGCCACCAACAGCCTCCGGGCAACACTGACTGGGCGTCTCTTTCCTCTTTGGTTACGGCTTCTCTCTCTCTCTTTCTTCCCCTGTCTTTTCCTCTGTCACCTTTTCCTCTTCCCTCCTCTTGGCTATTCCTCTGTGCAGGTTTCTAGCCACTTGCAGGTTCTCGCCCGGAGAAAATCTCGCGAGATCCAGTCAAAGCTAAAGGTATGCGCTTCACCGCGGGCTCGGCGGGGGCTGGTAAAGGCTTGGCTTTGCACTAACCACCATATTTGTGAGAAAAAAAGTATCACTTGCTTTTGTGCAATCAGTTTCAGCTAGATAAGTGAATGCAAGTAAAATACATTGTTGAAGTATAAATCAGATATAAAACTATGCTTAAGGAGGTCATTCTCCGACACTGTCTTGCTACTGTACCATGCATGTATTGCACACACACAACACTTTCTAACTTCTAGGTCAGAGCTCCATTACTTGTAAGACTAACATCACCACTCAATAGTTAAATAGTATAGTTTCTGCTTTAAGGGAATGCTACACTAGCTGATATGATGAGCCCACTGAACTGTCATCCAGCTGCATGTTGTTCCAGCTCTGCCTCTGCAGCATACTGTACCTTTCTAAGACTTAATCTTCCCTAAAACTCTCTCTACTTTGATACCTTTAGTTCCTTCAATGTGTTTCTGATGTGTTTTCATAAACTGCATTCATCTTCATCATATGACTCCTTATGACTTGTTTTGTAGCCCTTTCAGTCCCTATGTTCTTTCCTTGTACTTTTTTTCCTAATTGTCTATCCTCTTTCACTCATAATGCAGACCTGTGTAAATACTGGAGACATTTGCCCCTTTCACACCAGCGCTTTTTCAGCTCCGGCTTGGAGCTGGAGCCTGAAAAGCACCGGTTTTTCCTGTTCACACCGCAGCGGCGCCGGCTCTTAGCTCCGGAATCCGGTTCACTTCCAGCTCCAAAAAATTGTCGGTCTAGAGCAGGGGTGGCAAACTCATTTCAGTTAAGGGGCCACATACTGCCCACTTTGATCTAAAGTGGGCCGGACCAGTAAAATCATAGCATAATAACCCACAGGCCCTATAACGACAATATTTCTGTTTAAGTGCAAATAAGTAGGCTACAAGTACATTCGGAAAATGTCCACATGTAATGAGACGCAAAACGTTATGAACAAACTGACATTTATTAAGAAAAAACAAGTGCAATTTCAAGTGCTACACATATGTTCTTTACAACAGATCACAGTTTCCACCTGAACTGACTCACCACAAAATACAAATAAAAACGTGGGAGCTATTAAGTGAGGAGTTTGAGTTACCCCCCTTGCCTTGAAGATATAACATTTCTATATTTTAAAAAGAAGTTGGGCAGTGCCACATCAAATCAAACTATTGTTTGCCTAATGCAGCTGCTGATTGACATTATAATACACAATGTTCTATGACATAATAATATAACATGTTCAAATATTTCAGTAGGTTCTTATTTTCACGTCACTGATTAATTTGCTCCTGAAACTTGACATCTTTTAGCCCTCACAATGGCATCAATATCAGGCTTAAAATCCTGACTAGCAGCCAATTTAATGAGTTCATTCAGGCACTTGTGTGTGAGTCTTGAGCGCAGCTTTGTTTTAGTAATGTTCATTACAGAGAAAACCTGTTCACAAAGGTAGGTGGTCCCAAACATGCTCAAAACTTTTGCTGCCAGGGCTGTCAATTTGGGGTATCCTGGCAAAAGATACCGATAAAATGTGCCCAAGTCCGATGAGGCAAATGTGTCCTTTAAATCCTGATCACATTGTAAGTCGATTATCTCAAGTTGTATGTCGACGGGCAGATCCGCAGCCTTAACTGCAAATGGCGAGCGAAACACTGCAAACTCTGTCTCAAGCTCACCAAAGACCTGAAACCGCCACTCAAACTCCCGCAGCAATTCCGTAATGTTGTCTTTGTACCGACTCATGTCAGCAGTAACTCCGGTCATATGCACATTTCTTAGATGAGGGAAATGAGCAGGGTCACCACTTGACAGCTGTGTCTCCCACAAAGCCAGCTTCAACTTAAATGCGCGTATGCTGTCATAATATTCTGTGACAACTTTTTTGCGACCTTGCATCGTTATATTTAGATTATTCAAGTGCTCTGAAATATCCACCATAAATGCAAGGTCCTGCAGCCATTCTGGGTTTTTTAATTCATGCACTGGCTTACCCTTTTTCTCCATGAACTGTCCAATTTCCTCGCGTAGATCAGAAAAACGCTTCAGCACGGCACCTCGGCTCAACCACCTTACTTCAGTGTGATATGGTAGGCTACAGGTGATGTCTTTATCACTGAGGAGGCTGTCGAACTGACGGTGATTCAGCCCTCTGGCTCGGATGAAATTAACAGTTTGGACAACCACTTTCATGACGTGATCCATTTTTAACGTCTTGCAACACAATGCCTCCTGGTGCAAAATACAGTGGAATGTCCAAAAACGATCTCCTCCATTTGCTGCTTGTACTTTCTCCCTGCATTTCGTGGCAACACCTGCTTTTTTCCCGATCATTGATGGTGCGCCGTCTGTAGCCAGACTGACAGCACGGGTCCAGTCCACTCCGACCCTGTCCAGTGCTTCAACGAGAGCGCTAAAAATGTCATCCGCTTTAGTGGTGTCTGTCATAGGAACCAACTCAAGGAACTCTTCGGTGACCGTCAAAGTCTCATCTACACCACGAATGAATATGGCCAGTTGAGCAACATCTGTAATGTCAGTGCTCTCATCGATTGCAACTGAAAATGCTACGAATGACTTGACTTTTATTTTTTTCTGGCTATCCAAATCTGCTGAAAGATCGGCAATCCTATCCTTCACTGTATTCCTCGTTAGACTAATGTTGGAAAAAGCCTGTCGCTTCTCAGGACACACGATTTCTGCAGCCTTCAGCATGCATGTTTTCACAAACTCACCCTCAGAGTATGGCTTTGAGGCTGATGCTATTTCGTTAGCAATGAGATAGCTGGCTTTCACGGCTGCGTCACTTATATCTCGGCTCCGGGTAAAAACGGCCTGTTGTTTCTTTAGACCTGATAGCAGGTCATTTATCTTTTCTTTTCTCCGTTGTCCTTGCAAGCAGTCGTATTTCTCTCCATGGTGAGTCTCATAATGGCGGCGAATATTATATTCTTTGGGCACAGCAACTTGCTGCGAACACACCAAGCATACAGGTTTTCCATTTACCTCTGTAAAAAAATAGGATGCGGTCCATTTTTCTTGGAAAACTCGGCACTCCGTGTCCACTTTTCTCTTTTTTGACAGAGACATTTGGGGATGAGAGTGTCAGAGGTTATTGACTGCAATCACTACTCTTACTCATCACTTTTTTTACAGTCTGGCTGCGCTCTCACTGATACCGGTGCGGTAGTGCGCCCACTAGTGGAAGGATTCAAAATAGCAGTTTTTTTCCCCTCCTCTCATACAGTAGCCTACTTAGCAAAATCCTTCAGCTCCGTGGGCCAAGCTGGAATGCCTCCCGGGCCGGATCCGGCCCGCGGGCCGTATGTTTGCCACCCCTGGTCTAGAGGCAAGAGCTTCGGAGCTAAGAGGTGGCGTCGCTTACGTCTCTCTTACATCGAGGCGTGCAGGAAACTAAACCCACCTCCCCTGAACATGGGTCGACTGTCATGCCTGCCTACAAGCAGTAGTGCTTATAAACACACTTTATAAAGTCAGGCAACACTAACCAGGCTTCGTGTAATTCTGTTTATTTGTACCTTACTTTGACCATCCGTTCACTGTTATTGATCATTGTGGAGAGAGGCAGACGTTTTGTTTTGTATTATAGCAGCTATCGGATGGAATCAATACATGGGCTGCACAGGTTGTCGTGTCCGACTATCACAAGTAGAATCATAATAAAAATACGCCGGTAAAATGTGCCTGTAGAAAACGGTTTATGCCACAATAGGATAGCAATAGCAAGTAGTCAGTTTAGCTTCGGTTGCTATGCTAACATCACCCATTTTATACCAGAGAAACATTCATAACAGCGTTGTGATACCAAACAGCGTCAATTCAGACTGACACACATTCACTTAGGCTAAGGAGAACTGGGGATATGTATCAGCTGCTTGTGTGAGTCGGACAGTGAATACTTTAGAGCGGCCGCTGCAATGTGAGTTAACCGGGAGCTAACGGAGGAGAATAAACTCCCGTGGAAGAGCAGCCAACACTGCAGCGGTCGGTAAATGCTGCAGAAACACATTAATAAACAATTAACCACGGCACTCTGGAGCAAAGTATAAGGTTGGAGAAGTAGTTATTCAATTTATTCTGGCTTCGTGTGATTAAAAGCAACACGATCATCGACCCGACGCAGTTCCCCGTTGTTGTTGTGAGCGCCGTAATGCCGTTGGGGAGCAAATCAGCGATGTAAACGGTGACGTCATGACGCAGCAGCGGCAGCACCAGTCGGGTGCTGGGCGGTGTGAACAGAGCGGGAGCAGAAAAGGGAAACCGGAGCTGAACCAGAAAAGCTCTAGCTCGGAGCTAGAAAGGGAAAAGGGCTGGTGTGAAAGCCGCAATTGTGGCATTCTCTAGTGATAACTTCAGTTGAACCTAACCCCTTTTTTTGACTAATCCGGCAGTGGACATCATTCAGCATACACAAGAAATCGAAAAAGATACATTAACAATCTTTTCACTTGTGTCATATGTAGTTTAGTTGAACCAACAATGGCTCTTTACTTCCCTTACACACTTTGACCTTGTGATTCTATAAAGTGCAGTTGGAAGCCTTAACTTGTTCATCCAATGATACAAGTGTGTGAGCTTTCCATAAATGTCAAACAAATCTTGAATGCAAATTATTCATCATGCAAGGCTCTCCATAATTTTGTTTTAAAGTCACAGGACTTACAGAACAGAGCAGCCATTATTACACCCCCACTTAACCCCCCCCCCCCCCCCCCCCCCCCCCCCCCCTCTACTCGTCTTACATTATGTCACATTATGGTATGAAGAATTAGGTTTAAATTCCAATGTTTGCAGAGCTTAAAAATCACTTATCTTCATATCTAGGGCATATCTGAACCATTCCAGTGGAAAATACACTCTTAAATTGATTTGACCAATTTTAAAGAATTGTGCATTTAAAATCAGGTTTTAGGGTTTTTCAAGGATTGTATTATATTCTGTTTTGTGACTTTACTCCTCTTCTCTTCCGTCTGTGATGACTTTTGTTGCACACACAACCATCTGTATTTTGTCTCCTTCACACAACATGGCATAAAGTATAGGTTGACAGTTTTGTTCTAGCAAAAATATGTAATATGAAAAAAATATCCTCATTCTTCTGTGTTCTTGTTTACCCCATGTACATCAAATCATGCATATTAAATGTTGTAATGTAATTTAGCTTTTATGATGAACAAGTTCACTTTAGTTTGAGGACAGCATTGGCAGCACTCAAATGAATCTTTAAATGCTGTTCATATATATTTTCCTGTATATTTTAAATGTTAAATATCGACTTATAAAGAGTGTATGCAGTCGCAGCTCTACCAACGCCTTGTTCAAGTGTTTATCAAGCCTTTATGAAGTTGAGCCAAATTGTTTTTTGGCAAAGACAAACACAGTTTCCAAGTAACTCTTTTAAGTTCCGATGGCAGACAAAGAGCAACTCCTTCCCCTGGGGATTAAAGGGAAACTGTAGCATCAGCTGAACAAACAGGAAGTTAAAGTGTTACTGCTAAAATGGCTACACACTAGTAGCTGTCCATTGGACGTAATACACTGAAGCCTTGTAGTGCAGTATACCTCCAAGGATTTCATCTTTGAACTAATTGCTCTTTGATGAATTTCCTCTGTCAATCTTGTAGTGTGGAACAAGTTTAGTGTTATAAGGGGTTATGCTCCCAAATTATACTGTATTTTTATTGGCTTTACTAAAAGAAAATCCGTATAATAATATAGCCTTACACTTTCCTTCATGGTCTTTAAACATGATTTTAAATTCCATGAACTACGTGTATTATTTCAACCTTGTTATGTTGTCCAATGAAATTAGATAATAGATTACATTAGATGATGTAATGTTAAAGTTTCTGGCAACACATACTTACTCAACAGTTTTTAAAGGTCACCTATTATGTAAAATACACTTTTTCATGTCTGTAATACATCAACATGTGTCCCCTCTGTGTAGAGAGACTCTGAAAGTTTCAGGAAAAAAGATTCTCTCTTTTTGTCCTGATCCATTTATATAAAAACCTGTCTGAAAATGAGCTGATCAGATGTTGGCCACTTTATGATGTCATAACGATTTGTTGACTTGTGTAACCATTAACCAACCACCAACCAAGGTACCCCCCCACCTTATTACCTGAATCCCCTCCTAGAGCACCGTTGTGTTATTTTTAACCAAATATTTCTCAGAGGGGCGTGGGGAGGGGCTCCTTATTTTTCATCTAAAGTAACAGACAGAGAATCAGCACTTTGGAAACAGGGCTGAAACAGAGGGGTTTATGGGATGCTGCAATGCATGATCTGTTTGGTATCTTGAGCCAAACACTTCAGAGACATGTTTTGTATATATCTGAGACCTATAATATATTGATGAAAAACTGTATAATAGGGGACCTTTGAAAGATGTGATAATTCTGTATTTATGCCTTCTTCTAACACCTTAATTAGTACTGAACCAGGGCAAATGTAAGATTTTACCCACCACTTTTACAGTTTAAAAACAGAAGAGGCAGACCAGGATTAAAAAACACATTTTATATCAACATAAACTAATTCATCTTAAAACATCATTTAGAACTGCTGAGTACTAATGGTTTCTCTCTTTTTTGATCCAGGCGATGAATTTGGTAAGTGGATCTGACTTGTGCAATATGCTTCCTTCCTCCCTTTGTTTGGCAGCACCAGTGCACTGTCCCCTTGCTGTGGCCCTCTGCTGGCATGGCGTCCCCCGCCCCGTTACTATCCTCTAATGAAACAATGCTTAGGAAACAGCCACGCTTTGAACACCATACTGCTGCCACCCCTCCTGATGTAGTGTAATCCCCCCAGCCTCTCCCAAAAAGCCAAATTCTTGCTTGCTTTGCATTAAGGTGTCTATTTGATTCGGGGGTCACGCTTCTGAGGCATCTGTCCTTACATTGCAAAGTCACAGCTAAATTAGTGTGAGTGCATTATTTTGCAAACACGATAAAAAAGCAAGATAATAATTTTTTTTAAAAGATTTGATATTTTTGTCAATCATGAAATACGTCTCATTCATCATGTTATATGTCTGTATATTTTGTATTTCACTGACATAGTACTGCTTTCATTGCAAAGCAGGAATTTAATTTGCTGATGGAAAAAAAAATGTATGCAACACAAATACAAACCTGCATTTCATACAAATGCCCTCTCTACTCTACTTTTCCTGTGGTGATCCTGGTAACACACTGACATTCAATTATTCTCGTGACCTAAGATTAAATACAAATGCAGCTTTTTCTTCCTACCTTTGCTTCATTCTGTCAAGCTGCAATAAAAAGAAAATGTCTATTGGAATAATTAAAATAGCTGTTTTTATTGAGGCTCATGTTAAGTTCTCCTAAAGGTTGTGAAACATAGTCAACATTCAAGTGTTGTTTTAATTATTTATTAAGCACATACAAATAAATACATGGTTGTGTTAGTCTATTCACTCCACTCTTATACAGCAGTAGGTGGTGTTTAGGTTGTACTGCCCTCTTGTGGCTCATGTTATTCCTCTGTTTCACTCTACAGGATCAGGCATCTAAAGACAAAGCCCTGCAGAACATGGCAGCACTGTCGTCTGCACAGATCGTCTCCCCGAGTATGATAAAGAATCACCTTCCGCCACTGCCTCCTGCCCCCTACGGGCCACCCAGAGTTAGCCCACCTCTTGTTCTCTTACACACATTTTTGTTTTGAATATCTGAGTAGAAACAACATTTATTCGTCTTTCAAAAGCAAGTAACATTTATTTTCTTGCTCTGCAGTTCTGGTCTTCAATCCCAGGACAGCCTGGACCCTCTCAGGAGTAAGTAAGCCCCTCTGTTGACCCTGCAGGATGCTTGTGGGGTTATATTTAGATCATGAGGAGAGAGATTGGTGTTATTGATGTGTAAAAAGTGCATTAAGAGTGACTGAGGCAGTGCAGGGTATAGTAACCTAACCCTATAGCAGGTGGGTATTGCAGGGCATGTTTAACGGATCACTTTTTTGCACACCAGGCTGGTTCTAGATCTCAACCCGGGAAGGAATCATGGGCTTGGTCGCACTAGTCATTCGTAAGTTCCCCCTAGCCGAAGTCCCGCTGTGAGCACAAACCAGAACTAACTCTCCTTCATCACTGCACTACTGTATGTTTCCTGCACTGATGTAAACTGCCACCAGGCAAATTAACTGCTTCAAATTCAATTGAGAAGAAAGAAATGGGGGAGATCAATCCTCGTCTTTTTTTATGTTTTACATTTAAAACAAAAAATAAAAAATTGTTTTCATTTGTCAGTAAATGCACAATTAATTGATGCTATTTTGCATCATTAAGAAGCAATGAAGTAGGTGGACTAGCTGGTGCAACAACACAAGCTCATATTTTGACACTAACAGATTTTCACAATAAAATGCTTTTATCAGAAATACAAATATAGAATGACCAAAGTGCCGTTAACATCTGCTACTGATTGTCTGTTGTCGAAGTCATTGTCTCACTGAAAAATGTGTTTTGTTTCAGTATCAAATCTTTTGCACAGCCCCCATACCCAAGCCTATCAGGTCCTGTACAGCAATCCATACCAAGTAAGTATGAGGGAACAATCTGCGAGAATAAAACAAATGTAACCACAGTATACTTGTTGTTAAATGTTTGTGTGTGTGCCTCCAGGTTATGAGGCCCTGGCGCCCCCCCTTCCTCCGTCTGCTACTGCAGTGCCGGTGTGGCAGGACCGGACCATCGCCTCCTCAAAGCTGCGGATGCTGGAGTATTTAGCCTTCATGGAGGTCCAGAGAGACCCTGAAAACGTGAGTGAAAATGCACAATAAGGCTTTCCGCATACAGAAATAGATAGAGAACAGCACAGGCCTGGCAGGGATGGGGGGGCCAGGGGAAGTTTTTTTTCTTCCCATAGGCACAGAGCTTAGTTAATAGAAGAATGTCATTAACGTGTTTGTTGCTCCTGATCCTAATGAAATAGTTAGAATGTGTTTTACAAGTCAATGTTAATGTTGAAAAACGATCTTGTACTACAACAAAACAGAATATTAGTACAACCTAATACTCTCCTCTTTCCTTTTCCTCAAAAGTGAGCAGATTATCATATGTAGTTCTGCAGCTGATGAGCTAAGGTTAACCCCGCCCTCTCGTCCCTCCTGTCTCTGTCCACTGCAGTACAGCAAACACTTGTTTGTCCACATTGGACAGACAAACCCCTCCTACAGCGACCCGCTCCTCGAGGCTGTGGACATCCGGCAGATATACGACAAGTTCCCTGAGAAGAAGGGCGGGCTCAAAGATCTTTATGAGAAAGGCCCTCAGAACGCTTTCTTCTTAGTTAAATTCTGGGTGAGTTTTAGAAGATCATCGACCAGTTATTCATTGCTTTGTGCATTTGTCTTTCTTTGTCTGTTTTATGCTTATTATCAAAATATGGAAAAGTGTGAAATGTATTTATGTACAACTTTTTTGTTCAAACTAATAGAGTAACAACAACCATATTTAAAAATACAAAACTGACTATGTAAATTATTTTTAAATAATTGCAAATGTAATTACATTTTTCTGACAAAAAGCCCATAAAATGTCAATGTTTTGTTCTATCAGTGACTGGATTGTGTACTGAGAGGCCTACAACACAATTGTGGTAGCAAATTACAGCTTATGCAAACCACTTCCTTTTCTTATGAAACAACAGTGTTTTTATAAATAGATTGGTTAACTGCATTTATCTTCAATTGTCTCTGCACACTTTATGTTGTCCACAAATATCTAGTCTCAAGAAGTTTGTCGAAAAACTTGAAAATACCCTAAAATCATTGTGCAACCCCAGGATACGAGGACATTTGAGTTACATCCAAGTATGTGATGATCATAACCAATCTGAACAAATGATTGCAGGCGGACCTGAACAGCAGCGGCATGCAGGACGGCCCTGGCTCTTTCTATGGCGTCAGCAGCCAGTACAGCAGCCTGGAGAACATGACCATCACTGTTTCAACCAAAGTCTGCTCGTTCGGCAAGCAGGTTGTGGAGAAAGTAGAGGTAAGAGCGTGCACTGGTTCTGTATTCTCTTCTCAAACAACGCATATACAACCAGCCGCTCATCTTTCGTTTACTACTTGTTTGTCTATGATTGTGTGTTTCAGACAGAGTACGCCCGCCTGGAAGGAGGAAGGTGTGTTTACAGGATCCATCGTTCTCCTATGTGCGAGTACATGATCAACTTTATCCACAAACTCAAACACTTGCCTGAAAAATACATGATGAATAGTGTTCTCGAAAACTTCACTATCCTACAGGTAACACACGTTTAAATTGAGATTGTTGAAGGAGGAAGGACATTTTGGGAAATGTATTTAATATTATTTTACTTTAAGAAGTTTAGATAAGATGATAGATACCACTCTCATGTCTGTATGGTCAATTTTGTGATAGGGAATTATTCATACGTCCCTTTACTTGAAATCCTCTCAGCTTTCACCTGCCCTCTCACTCCTCTTTAATGGACTTGGACTTTTACAATGTCTCTGTGTGATAAGACAGGCCCTTTCTTTACTCACTGGTTTTCAGCTGTGGTGTGTCTTAGCTATAGGACCTCCCTTCTTCAAACAGTAACAGAGTTGACGAAGAGGGTCAGAGAGCAGGAAAGACACATTGGAGTCAATCAATAAGGTTGATGACTCCTTGGGGACAGTTTGTACTCAGTTAATACAATGTTGAGCATATGTCTTAACTTCAATGTTGTTTGGGCAGAGGCAGTGTGACTATGGTGTCTTAGCTAATTCTACCACCTTCACTTGGTGTCGGACATCAATTTGAAGCCCTTCAGTGTATTTCATGTGTTTCCAGTGTTTTGGTCCACAAATCCCATCACAATATGAAGCTATAGTCAGCATCTTCTTAGCCTAGCTTAGCACAACGACTGGAAACAGGAGGAAACGTACAGTTAGCTATATGATCACTTAATCGTTCATAATAAACAAATTAGATACATCTGTTTACTATTTGGCTTTAGATGTGTGTTTAGACAATTGTGTGACCTAAAAACAGTGCCAGGCTAGTTTTCTTTTTTCCTTCTGTCAGCCTTTACACTACGCTAAGCTACGCTAAGCTCAGCTAAGCTAAACTCATCAGCTGCTGGCTGTAGCTTCACATTTGATGTACAGGTGTGAGAGAGGCACCATGAATCTTCAAATCTTATTCTCTGCAAGAAAGCCAACCTTTGCCTTTTTCCCAAAACTGTTATTTTTACCAAATAAAGAAACAATCACATTTTATTTAACTTCAGTATTTCTAAACAGGCTGCTTCATTTGACATTTTTCCTTTTGCCCTTCAGGTGGTGACGAACCGTGACACCCAGGAGACCTTGCTCTGTATAGCTTTTGTTTTTGAGGTTTCCACGAGTGAACACGGAGCTCAGTATCATGTCTACAGACTTGTTAAAGACTAACAGCTCTTCAGGGAGGTTCTGGAAAAGCCAGACAAAAGCGTGAAACAATCTCTCTTTGACCAGCTCAACCATCCAGGAAAAACAAACATTCAAACATTGCTAGACCGAACTAACATGGACACATTTATTGCTTTAAAAAGAAAGTCTTGTTCGCAAGGGAAAAAAAGAGTGAATCTCAACGTGCCAACACACAAAGAAATGTTGAAGAATAACGGATCTTTCGAACAACCAGCTATTTTCCGTGTGTTTAAACATGCTTTAGATGAAGTGGGTCACTTTTGCAAAGGTAATTGATGGAGCTTGAAATGTTAATTGAGGGAACGAGAATGTGTTTAGGGTTGAAAAGACCTGTTTTAGCATGCAAGGGGATCACACTCTGAGCAGTAAGAGAAGTGTATATAAGATTGAAGAAGTAGAGAGACAACAGGACCACGGAAGGGGAAAACCAGAGCCAAGTGGTGTTGTTACAGTAGGTTTGTAAGAAAAGCAAGTGCCTTTTCTCCAAAGATTTTATCATTGCCTGCCACTTTGGATTGCCTTTTTTTACTACCTCTTGTTTTTAAACAAACAGAAAAATAGTCAGACTGGTGTATTTTGTCCAAAAAAATTGGAAAGAAACCTCTTAGATTGACATCTTTTGAGCAGGTTTTTATATTTGGGCACACAGAGGAATGGGATAGGAGTACTAATTTTCATAGCCTATTGTTTTTACAAAAGATCGTCCCAAGTTTTACAGTCCACATGTATAGGGAGAAGGTTTTTGTGTAACCGTACTATTTAGTTTCTGCTTTTTTAAAATGTTTTATTAGTTTTAAAAATCAGGTCTTACAAGCATCTATCTATTACTGACTTTTGACACTAGGGATGCCTTGTACCATTGTCAGACATAAAGCCCGGGCTTTGCCATCCTTACAAGATCCCATGTTATTTCTCTCTGTTTGAAGACGTGTGCTTGGTTGCACTTAAAAGATCAAGAAGGGGTGGTGAAGCAACAGCAGTGCTTATTTTCTGCCTTGAGTTATGTAGCCTAATTGAAAAATCATTTGTTTCTGTACTGTGAGTCAGTGGATGCTAAAGGAATATGTGTTACATAGGAGTATTTTTTGGAGGGGGACTTTCTGTTCATATTTGTGATCAAGTAACTCAGCACAGAGACCATGGTTTAAGTGGAGAGAAGTTAAACACTGTTTCTTTTGTTTAAAAAAGACATTGTATGCTGTGAAGCTGGTTCATTTGCTTCACTGTTCTCCGCTGTAATGTGTGGAGAAGCTGCATCTGTTGATAAAAGTTCAGTTTTGATATTTAAGACAATTCTTTTTTACAAACCCAAAATAACTGTCTTGAATGAGGGCTATTGTCTCTGTGCTGTGTAGTATGACGATTGATTGTTATTTATAGGGGTTGGAAAAGAAATAGTGGGAGGGCAGGGTGGGGAACTGGAGGTGTATTGATCATGTTCCACTGTGATGGAGATATTTAAAGTATTGCAGGCCCCCGTATTAGAGACAAGAGAACTGTCTCTTCATGGATCCTGCTAGACAAGTGTCTACTCTGTGTGGTTCACTGGACAATTGTGCTATAAAGAGTTCACATTTAAGATATTGTATGGCGGAAAAGTTGCACCTGGCTTTGAATGTCATATTTCACAAGCTAGATTCAATAACACTTCTACTTTAGCAGGTCTCTCAATTTATCTTTTATACAGACATGTTTCGCCATTATCAATATTAATGTTTTGATTCTGTTGTCTTTTGACTTTCAGTGTTTGCCATATGCTTCACTGAAAATAATGTGTGATTGTGCTGATATTGATAATTAATAATGAGATATCTAATGTATCATATTCTGAATGGTGTGGGCAGTTTTTCTGTTTTTGTTTTGTTTGGTTTAAGGTGGTTTACTGTTGTCTTTGTTACCATTGTGCATTGCAATTTTATACTTCAAAGTAGAGTTTGGACTATGTAATCAAACAAATGTATCCAACAATAAAAGACGCATGGTGCCTTTGGGGCCATTTCCCCCCAGAAAACGTATTAAAAGATGTTTGTACATTTGTTTTGTCCATGACCGTTCATTTTATTTTATTATCGCACACACCTATGAAACTAAATGTTGTGTATATGAGCTGGCTCAAGGTCAGATTCTACCAATTGTAATGAAAGAAAGGTGTAGCTTAGCATTTATTTCACAGTTTTCAATTGGGTCTTGTTGCACCACATTCTGTGACCAATCAGATTCTGTGACCGGTATTGCCAATACAAAAGCTTGTATCTTATGCATTATAAAATTTGACAGGTGAGGGAATTTGGTATATGGGACGGACGGTAGCCTATATTGAAATCAGAATAGAGCATAACCTTCAATATTTGATATTATGAAGGAATATAGCACAACCGAATAATATACTATCATTATATTAATAAGATCATACAGCATTTGGTTCAGTAAATACTATAAATAAACATGGAGGTTTTACCTTTCTTCTATTAGCCTACTTTTAACTTCACTACATTTTGAGGGGGAACTTTGCTAGTTTGTATGAACTATTTTTAACAAGGACCACTTTACTGCCTACTGCATGTTTTACTTTTGGAACTTTAAGTTAATTTATCTAATAATACTTTTGTACTTTTCGGGCTTTGAATGAAGGACTTTTACTTACATGCACCAAGCTTTTCACGGAAAGAACGTCACCTCCAACCGGAAACGTTTCTTAAATACATTAAAATAAAACCGGATGTTGGTGAATCACTCCAAATGAAAATGTTGCGGAAATAAATTGTTATTCGTTTAAATTCGAACCATTGTTTCCAATACATTCATTTGAGTTACTATTCATGTATACGTGTGTGCTCATCGTTGTTCAATCGGTGAAATACGGACACTGATCAAGTTCCTGTTTTATTTTGAAGGAAGGTCACAACCGGAAATAACTGCATAATGATTTATATACCAGCTGACTTAACAGTGGTAGGAGAGCACGTAGCAATGCAATTGGCCAAACACTGCTAAATTAGTGTTTGTTATAGGAGATGCTCACCAACCAACCATGGTGATATTATTTATGTAAGATTTCACAAATAGTTTTCTAACTAGCACGCACACTGGAAGGGTTTTGGTTCGACAGCCAAAACACACATTTCGGCACGAAGGGACAAACGGTCCCCTTAACTTCAGCTGACGCCAACAGTTTCGTAAGGTGAGTTATATTAGCTTATCAATTAATAAAACATGTTGGTAACAAGCAATGAGAAACTGGAGCCGTCCACAGTACCTGTACTAAAGTACGTCAATGGCTAGCTAGAGTTGTTAACGTGTTTATACCATAGACTGTATATATAAAGGTTTATACTGCTCAACGATACGTCAACGTTACCTGTAACGTAGGTGATTAACAGTGGTCTCTAACAGTTGACGTTACCTGATAATGAGGGTGACTGGCTTTCATCAAAGTATCCACTAACAAAGAGTTGGCTAGTAAGTGTAGCATTTGCGTTAGCCAAAACTGTATCCACTTTCCCTGATAAATCCCTGTACTTTACCTGACCCAATTAGATTAAAGGCTTCACAAGACTGTAACTGTGTCTTAAAGACTCTCTTGCTTCTTTAATGCAAGTTTGACAAGTCTTAGGTTTTTGAATTCGACCTGGTCTAAAGTATATGGACATCCAAGTGACATGCATGCTATTAAAGTGACATTGATTAGACCCAATTTACCAGTTTATTTGAGATGTAGTGTCATTGTGTGTACCTCATAGGTTAAAGTCCAGTCCCAGTGCCTCTCACTGTTACCTGGCTACGGCATCCCCCATCTGCACACTCCTTTGTGAATACACATCCTTCTCCAGATGCTTTGTTCAACTTAAGGTTAATGTTTAGCCTCAGGAATTGCTGGGAAATTGTATTTATTCTGTTTGCTCTCTCTGTGTTGAACAACCCATTCTCCCTCTGACACCAAAGCCCCTTGATGCCTCACTGCGTTGCTGCTTCCTCCTATTTCTCCAGACTGAGCAGAGCCATGTCAGCACTGTTTATGGTTGGTGTATTGTTGCACTCCCAGGAGAGAGGAGTGAATGCAATCGCCTCTTTACTATGTCTCTGTTTGAAAAGATCAACATTTCCCCGCTGCGTGACACAGCAAGGCCTGTCAGGGTCAGCTCCGTGTAATACATTCTTAAAAAAACAACATAATTGCCTATTTTCAGATCCAACTGACTATGCTTTTATGAATGCCATGTCATTATGTTAGTATTGTAAAATATAATTGTTTTCAGTGTTTTTTTCAAGAGTAGCAAATCAGATTACGCTTAGTTTTCCAGTTAAATGTGAAAAATCTGCTGAATCATTAAAGCAGTTAAAGGGCAATATCTTGAACTAAAGTCACGCTGCGACCTGCTTAGTTTGCACTTCTTGTGCTTACTTTGCCGTTTGTAATGGTTATTTTAAAGTCTTTTACCACTATTTCTTTCTGAGACATGTGCCTGTGCTTTTTCAGTTCATAGTTTTTTAATTGAAATAATATGTGTGCATTTGATGTATAAGTTCCAGTTATTAAAATGTAATATTGTTCTTCCTCGCTTCATTACGTCCATTTTAATGCTGTAGATGTATGTATTTATTGTGTCCAAGTAGGATTAGTAGTGATTCTCATGCCCCGGCCACACGAGGACGAAAACGGCTAAACGCATAGGATTAACGCAAACGCAATCGCAAAAAAGCTTCCGTCCACACGCAATAGTCATCCGGATAGTGTCTGTCCACACGAGACAGCTCCGTTTAGCTCCAACCGCTGGAGAAGCTGCAGTACATATGCAGGAGCCTGTACGTGGCGCTGTAACTTCCTCCACAAAAGCAGCGAAGAAGCATGGTTGTCATGGTTTCCCTTCTGTTTATTCTCCGCGGTGGGGGCCGAGGGAACTGGGCAGAGTTTTTCGCCAGTCAACGTGTATTAAAGTTTAAATCTTCCGACAAAATTATAAAAGTGCCGGTCAAAGGTCTTCTTTGTTATTTATTGAGCTTTAAAACAAATAAATAACGAATCTATATAATAAAATACACGGAGCTAGGGCTGTGCAATTAATCGCGATTACGATTATGGCTTGCGACGATTATGAAAACAGCATAATTGACAAAATACGATTATTTTGCTGGGTGCGTTTTCGCCCCTCCCTAAAAGCCCACTCGGCCACGTGGGAGTGACATGTGTTGTGAGTGTTCAGCGCGAGCGAAGATGTCAGAACAAGAGCAGCAACTCGTTAAAAAGAAGGGTACAACTATTTCCACTATTTGCAAGTACTTTGCCATTACATTCCACATCGCTAAAGATATCTGCCCAGTTAGCACTGTTAGCAACCAGGGCTTTAAGCAATTTGTCAACACGTTGGACAAGCGTTACGCGATGCCGTCTCGGTATTATTTCAGCAGGTCTGCGCTGCCTGCACTATATGACAAATGCCGTGGGGAAGTTGAGAGAGATGTGGCTTCAGCTGACTACTTTGCTACCACAACAGACCTATGGTCTAGCCCAGGGGTGCCCAACCAGTCGATCGCGAGATGTGTCTAAAAATAGAACAACAATATTCTGTTTTATCGTTAATGTCCTGTAACATAATCTTCCTGTGCCAGAATAATGCACTTGAACGCATCAAAGCTTTGTGATTGGCCGGCGTCACCCCATGTGTCGGGGCGTGGCTGAGGGTCTTCAGTACAGGTGGCAATATTGTCACCTCCCTGCGCTCATCTCTGAAACCAGACCATGTAAACAGGCTGGTGTTTCTTGCAAAAAATCTTTAAGAGATGACATGAGCAGCCCTACCAGCATTTGCCATGGTGGCCTAAACATTTTTATTTGGTCTTAAATTGTAGTTCAACATTTATTTCCTGTTACTTCTGGACCATGACGGTTGGCCAGCCTTCAACGTTTAACTGAGTGGAATATGTTGAATATGTTTTACCAAAATGTTGGCTATATGTGTGCATCTGGACCCGGTGACGACATTACCTATTGACGCAGCAACCACTGTAAGTTATATTCTTGTTTAATTAGACTTCTCGGTTTCATTTATTCGACTCTGTATAATTGTTATTGTAGCTTAAACGACTAAATCGCTTTTGAGAGATTTTAAATCTCAGATCTGCTCAGGCGAAACCTCCTTCACAGGTCTCAGCACTCAAGCCTGCATTATTAATATAGGCAGGGCCAGTCTATTGTCGCCCATCAGTTAACTAATTAGAGGGGTGTGCCCCTACAGCTGAGAGAACTGAGCAATCAGGCGTCCATTTTAGGTAGCTCTTTCCTGGAGCGTCAGCTTCAGCGTCAGACAGCCGAAGACTGACAAAGACATTGGAGTCCTACAGGAGTAAGACTGACAAAGACATTGGAGTCCTACAGGAGTAAGACTGACAAAGACATTGGAGTCCTACAGGAGTCACGAGGGAGGCAAAGAGGAGGCAAATCCTACTTTGATTGAGCTAAATATCGCTGGTGTTTTTATTTTTTATTTTGTTTCATTTTATTTTGTTGTTTAGCCCCTCATGCTATAATCATGTGTATTTTCTCCATTCCTGTTCATGTGTCTTCTCGCAATTATCACTGGCCCCGTGTATCTCGTAATCGATATAACCGGCCTGCTCTCGTCTATCCCACATGCTCCACTGAGATCCAACATCTAGTTTCAGGTGGCCTGTGGAACTGCCAGTCAGCTGTTCCTAAGGCTGACTTCATCTCTGGCTACGCCTCCCTGCAGTCTCTGGATTTCCTTGCTCTCACTGAGACCTGGATTACTCCATCCAACACATCCACCCCAGCAGCTCTCTCCACTGCATATTCCTTCTCCCATACACCCAGACCCACTGGCAGAGGAGGTGGCACTGGTCTCCTGCTCTCTCCCAAATGGAGCTTTTCCCTCTTCAAGCTACCTAACTTCACTCCTTCCACCTTTGAATTCCATGCCGTCACAGTAACCCATCCTATACAGTTAACCATTGTTGTTCTCTACCGTCCACCAGGCGCCTTGGGGGACTTCTTGGAGGAATTAGATAATCTCCTCTCACTCATCCCTGAAACTGGCCCTCCCGCTGTACTTCTCTGAGACTTCAACCTCCAGACGGGGAAGATAGACGAACTAACATCTCTGTTAACCGGCTTTGCTTTCTCACTGTCTCCATCCCCACCGACTCATAAAGCTGGCAATGTCCTTGATCTCATATTCTCAAGGAACTGCGCTACTTCTAACCTCTCTGTAAACCCGCTCCACACATCCGATCACTTCTTAATTTCATTCTCTCTATCCCTTTCCAAACATAACAAACTAATCTCTTCCCATCCTGCACTTGTCCGCCGTAACCTTCGCTCCCTCTCCCCCTCTACCTTTGCCTCGTCGGTGCTCTCAGCCCTCCCTTCCTCTGATTCGTTCCAACTCCTGCCTCCAAACTCTGCTGCAGAAACTCTCCTCTCTACTCTCTCATCCACTCTGGACTCGCTCTGTCCTCTCACATCTCGGCAGGCTCGTCAGTCCCCTCCTGCTCCCTGGCTAAATGATGCACTGCGTGCTAATAGAACCGTCCTTAGGGCAGCAGAGCGGAAATGGTGGAAATCCAAACACCGTGACGACCTCCTAACCTATCAAGCTCTCCTCTCCTCTTTCTCTGCTTCGATCTCTCAGGCAAAAAGCACTTTCTTTCAAGATAAGATCCAATCTTCCTATTCCAATCCTAAAAAACTATTTTCCATCTTCTCCACCCTCTTGGACCCTCCAAAAGCTCCTCCCCCCTCCTCACTTCTGTCAAGCGACTTTGTTACCCACTTTGAAAAAAAGGTTGATGATATTCGCTCTTCTTTTTCTGACTCACCTTTACTCACCGCTGGGTCACCAGACCCTCCTTCCACCAACACACTTACCTCCTTTTACCCTCTCTCTCCAAGTGAGGTTCTTACCCTCATTACCTCTGCCCGCCCTACCACCTGTCCTCTGGACCCTATCCCTTCAAACCTCCTTCAGACTATCGCTCCTGATATTCTACCGTTTCTCACCCATTTCATCAACACTTCTCTAACTTCTGGTCACTTTCCAAACAGTCTCAAGGAGGCAAGAGTAAACCCTCTCCTAAAGAAACCCACTCTCAACCCGTCTGATGTTATAAACTACAGGCCTGTCTCTCTCCTCCCGTTCCTGTCTAAATCACTTGAACGCGCTGTCTTTAAACAACTCTCCTGTTATCTCAATCAGAACAACCTTCTGGATCCGCACCAGTCTGGTTTCAAGGCAGGTCACTCCACAGAAACTGCTCTCATTGCTGTCACGGAGGAACTGCACACTGCCAAAACTGCATCCCTCTCCTCTGTCATCATCCTGTTGGACCTGTCTGCTGCATTCGACACGGTGAATCATCAGATCCTCCTTCGCACTCTCCAAAAACTTGGAGTTTCAGGCTCTGCACTTTCCCTCTTCACCTCATACCTGAAAGACCGTACCTACAGGGTGACTTGGAGAGGGTCTGAGTCCGACCCTTGTCAATTAACTACGGGGGTCCCTCAGGGCTCTGTTCTTGGTCCCTTCCTCTTCTCCCTGTACACAAACTCGCTCGGATCAGTCATTAGCCCGCATGGTTTTTCTTACCACTGCTACGCTGACGACACCCAATTAATTCTGTCCTTTCCCCGCTCAGAGACCCAGGTCGTTGCACGCATCTCTGCTTGTCTTGCTGAAATCTCTGTGGATGTCTGCTCACCACCTCAAGCTCAACCTTGACAAGACTGAGCTGCTCTTCCTCCCGGGAAAAGATTGTCCCACTCTTGACCTAACAATCAACATCGGCACCTCAGTTGTTTCCCCGACTCAGACTGCAAGGAATCTGGGTGTGACCCTAGATAACAACCTGTCCTTCACTGCAAACATCGCTGCTACAACCCGTTGCTGCAGATACACGCTTTACAACATCAGGAAGATACGTCCCCAGCTGACTCAGAAAGCGACTCAGGTTCTGGTCCAGGCTCTCGTCATCTCACGCCTAGACTACTGCAACTCCCTCCTGGCTGGTCTACCTGCATGTGCCATCCGACCTCTGCAGCTCATCCAGAATGCAGCGGCTCGTCTGGTCTTCAACCTTCCTAAATTCTCCCATACCACTCCGCTCCTCCGCTCCCTTCACTGGCTTCCGGTAACTGCTAGAATCCACTTCAAGACACTGGTACTTGCTTACCATGCTGCGAATGGATCTGGCCCTTCCTACATCCAGGACATGGTTAAACCGTACACCCCAGCGCGTGCACTACGCTCTGCATCAGCCAAACGACTCGTTGCGCCCTCGCAGCGAGGGGGACCCAAGTTCCCATCGGCGAAAACACGTGGGTTTGCTGTCCTGGCTCCAAGATGGTGGAATGAGCTCCCCATTGACATCAGGACGGCAGATAGCTTGCACATCTTCCGGCGCAAACTGAAAACTCATCTCTTTCGACTCCACTTCGAGCGTTAGAACTATTAACGAAGCACTTTTATACTAATAAAGGACTGGCTTACCTAAAGCCAGTTGAGTAGCACTTGAAATGTTTGGCTCTATGAAACCTGATGTACTTATATGATTCTGTTTTCTTCAAGGTTGTGTCTTCCTGGTCGAATGTACTTATTGTAAGTCGCTTTGGATAAAAGCGTCAGCTAAATGCAATGTAATGTAATATGTTAAGGAGTTTTCAGTAGGTTGTGACAGTGCACTGCATCATATTTAATTTATTTTGGTCTAATTTATTTGTATTTATCATATTAATAATATGTTTAGTATGGTTTTGGAAGTGCGCTCCAACATATTTGTTGATCTTGTTTATTGGTAAAATATTATTTGTTTTAAAGTTCAATAAATGGTCAATGAATAATCGTCAAAATAATCGTGATATCAATTATTGACCCAAATAATCGTGATTATGATTTTTGCCATAATGGCACAGCCCTACGACGGAGCCTCTCTTTTTCCTCCCTCTCTTCGGACAGCGTCAGTGTCTGTTTCATGCAGCAGCTGATCCAGTAATGAGTGACCCGGCCGACAGTAAAAATAAACATATTTATAACTAGTTTAGGTAGTTTGAGAGGTGTCTCCGTCCTGTCAGAAAGACTTCACTCGCGTTTATGTCCATATCGAGAGAAAGATAAATAATCTGAATTCAGTGTGCAGTTTACTTTGACGCGGGGGTGAGCAACAGAGGTGGGGAGAGGCAGGGCTATTGCCTCATCATTATCAGAAAATGATCGTATAGGGCGTACACACGGAGCCGTTGGACCCCCCCAGAGCGTTGCGTATGCCGTTCTATCCACCTTGGGACCCGTTATCGTTTCCGCAGTCGTTTAGTGCCGTATTCGGTCGTCCTCGTGTGGCCGAACGGTCTATATGACACTAAACAGTAACGCAAACGACCGTTTTCGTCCTCGTGTGGCCGGGGCATCAAGCTTTTCAAGTTGCAACACCCAGAAAAATGCAGATTATGTTATCAACCCCCCGCCATGCCTATGCTCAAAGTGGTTGAATGCTATTTGATTTCTAAAAAGGTTGGCATACGCTTGCTGTAAACCCCTCAGCAAAGCACAAATTATATTAAAAAATATAGGCGATTTAATATAAAAACCATTTCCCATTCTAAATGTTTTCCTTCCCTCCAAAACCATCTACACATTATGTTGTGACCCCTTTGGATGTCCCTTGAGAGCCACTACATTACATAACAAAAGTTGACCTTAAAACTTCTAACATAAATAATGTTTATATGTCACATCAGGAGCTGCCCAGGTCACCTGATCTGACCCCCCATCATCACATCGACTGACCCCCCCCAGGACAGCATGGCTAACACAGACTCAGTCAAAGTCCGGGTCCTCTCTCTGAATTGCTGGTCAGTGGCTGTGGTTTGTATTGGTTCTTAATGCATTATATTTTTTGTCTTGACGCATTAAGTAAAGCACAATGTGTTGTTATTTTCCAGGGGGATTCGCTACCTCAGCAAACAGTGTCCTCAGCGCTATGCAATGATTGGAGATATGTTGTGCAAGGAAGAGCACGATATCGTCTTACTGCAGGAGGTAAGTGGAGGCCATGCAAAGTCATCTGACCTTCATTAGCTCATGTCCTCAGTTGAATTTGGTGATATTAGCAATGAAAACAACCTTGATCTTCTTGTAAACTCCTAGGAGCAATATAAATAATGCAGAGATGGCTAAATTTAACTTTTTAAGTGACAGATTGATTTTCTTCCAGGTGTGGAGTGAGAAAGACTATCTCTCCCTGAAAAAGAAACTCGCCTGTAGTCATCCTCACTCGCATTACTTCAAGAGGTACATTTTTACTATCATCCCAAGGTCGATGTGCATATTTTCTGAATCTTTTCACTCTTTTATTCTATAATTAAAAAGTCATGAGTAAGTGTTTTTTTTTTTTCATAAGGTCTCTGAAGTGCCCCTCTGTCAGAAAAATGTACTTGCATAGCATTGATCCAAAGACCCAACATGTATTGAAGCCTAGGCACAACCTAAAGGATTAACTTATGCAGCTTAATTCTTTTTGAACTCCATACAAAGCACAAAAATGAGATGAATCCAAGGCCTTTAACTAATCCCCTCTGCAACTCAAAGAGAAATCTACTCTAGTTGATGCCTTCTCACATCTACAGTACTACAGATAACACATTCTTAAGAAAAATGTAGATCTACATGTAAACCAATGATCGGACTTTCTTTAATAATCTGTAGTTAAGACTGGAATATATAACTTCTCATCATGTCCTGTTCTTCCTCTCTTTCTTCAGCGGAGTCATCGGCAGTGGACTGGCTATTTTCTCCATACACAGAATCCATGACACATTTCTGTTTCGCTACTCACTGAATGGTTATCCTTACATGGTAAGTCTGGAGAGCCTGAGACAGAGAACGTGTCTGTTCTGTATGATACAAAACACCAGTAAACATAATAATCTCATCATTTGTCAAATACAAAATTCATAACTTTATTCCTATAAACAACAAGTCACAAAATCAAAACATGCATTGTGCAATGGAATCTACTGTGTATGATATAGGCGACGATCCGCTGTCTGCATGCGTTTCTGCTGAAGTTGGACCATTGTTTCAGACGCCTTGTGTGCCTATACAAAATATTAGGCATGTAACAGTGAACAATCTGTGTCCTGGCCTCAATATCGGATGTGTTGGTCCTTTGATCTGAGGGGATTGGGTTTGAAAAGTCCTGGAATGTTATGTTTAACTTGGGCAGGTATCGAGCTAGCAAGTCTGCAAAAGAGTGGGGCGCAAGTCTCATATATGCCTTAAAGGAGATCAACTATCTTTTTAAAACATATATTGAGCTAATATAAAGCTGAATTGACATTATTTGCAGTCTTTTCTTTTTTTCTTCTAACTTTTATTTTTGTATTTACCTTATATTTAGGCTCACCATGGAGACTGGTTTGGAGGTAAAGCTGTTGGGATGGCTGTCTTAAACATTGGCAGCCTGACTGCAAACGTCTATGTGACTCATGTAAGGTTTCCTAACATCAACCCTAGCTTTATGTATTGTCTACAGTTATTGATCAATGTGCTGTTGTCCCTGTGTATTGATTGCAGCTGCATGCTGAGTACTGCAGAGACAAGGACTCTTATCTACCTCACAGAGTGGTCCAGGCCTGGGAGCTGCAGCAGTTCATCCGGTAGAGAGGCTTTGTTTGTTAAATCTGTGTAAAGAGACTGAGCCAGTATTTGTTTACTCTGGTGTAAATTTGCATATTATTCTCAGAACTTCCCCTGTTGTTTTTTCAAGGCACTGTAAAGCAACACTGCAGTCCCTGACAGTAGGGTTTAAACTACAGTATTCCTAATCAGTTATTACTTATTGATACAGTTTTAACATCATTTGCAGGATTGGTTATAATGTATTTTTCTGTACCCATTAGTCACACCTCCGCTGGAGCAGATATGGTGATTCTGGGAGGGGACCTGAACATGCACCCCCAGGACCTCGGCAACAGACTCCTCAGGTCTTACACTGGACTCCAAGACGCTTATTTGGAGACTGCTAAATTTGATGTAGGTGGTGTCTGCTGATACAGTAATTAAGAGAAAACTCAGTTATAGCAATGTACTTATTCTTGTAGTTTTGGCCATACTTTTACATTTATTTGACATGTTATATGGTTAATGACGAAATATGGGGCACAATGACAGTGGTAGACATCTTTACAACAGCACAGATGGCTAGCATTTAGGCTTGTTTTAAAAAACACCCCGCAAATGTTACGGCAGTCTTTCAACTTTTGATGTGAATGTGACACTAAGAGTAGACCATAATCACCCAAGGCACTTGCACACACAACTTAAAAAAGTGCACGTTGTCAAAGAGTAGTTCTGCAAAATGTTAAAGGTCCCATGTCATGCTTTTCCGGTTATTACCCGTCCCCTTGTGTGTTAAGTAGCTTTTTCTGCATGTAAACGGTCTGCAGAGTCACAAACCCTCAAAGTACACCCTGTAGCGAGTAAAACTCTAACACAGAAAATACCTGTCTATGCTGCCCCAGAACGCCTGTTTGGAGATTTCTCTTTTTCCATTTTTTACTTCTTGGGTATAGTGACATATTTGGCTATAGTGACGTGCGTTACGTCCGCAGAGCCGTTACGTCCGCGGAGCCGTTACGTCCGCGGACGTCCGTTACGTTTGGACCAATCCGCGGACTTCCTCACACACACACACATACTCGGCGGGACGTTGCGAGGCTCGCTGCTGCGAGGAGCGGACAGTGTGAGCTGGCTCACTGGTGTGGGGTCAGAGAGACACAGCGGAACTCAGCCTGAGCACACATACAAACTCCCAGCCAGGCTGCGGGTGTTTGTGTGTTTCGGGCTGGGTTTAGCTTCAAAGTGCTTTACAAAAAATGAAAGACATTTAAAATCAGTCATTAAAAAGAAAAGATAATAAAATAAACATTAAAAGAAAAAATACATGAATAAAAAGTACATGAATAAAAAGTTACAGTGCAGTTTAAGATATGAATAGTTCACACAGAAGTTCCACTTTACTGATGAACACAACGGCTCAGTTTCAATTAAAAGCAGCGACAAAAAGAAAAGTCTTCAGCCTGGATTTAAAAGTAGTCAGAGTTGCAGCGGACCTGCAGGTTTCTGGGAGTTTGTTCCAGTTATTTGGAGCATAATAACTGAACGCTGCTTTACCATGTTTAGTTCTGACTCTGGGGACAGAAAGCTGACCAGTCCCTGAAGACCTGAGAGATCTGGATGGTTCATAATTTAGCAGAAGATCAGAAATGTATTTTGGGCCTAAACCATTCAGTGCTTTATAAACCAGCAGCAGTATTTTGAAATCTATTCTTTGACACACAGGAAGCCAGTGTAAAGACTTCAGAACAGGAGTGATGTGATCCACTTTCTTAGTGTTAGTGAGGACTCGAGCAGCGGCGTTCTGAATCAGCTGCAGCTTTCTAATATATTTTGTAGTGAGACCTGTGAAGACACCATTGCAGTAGTCGAGTCTACTGAAGATAAAAGCATGGACAAGTTGTTCCAAATCCTGCTGTGACATTAGTCTTTTAATCCTAGATATATTCTTTAGGTGATAGTAGGCTGATTTAGTAACTGTTTTAATGTGACTGTTGAAACTCAGGTCAGAGTCCATGACTACACCTAGATTTCTGGCTTTATCTGTTGTTTTGAACATTGCAGACTGAAGCTCAGCGCTAACTTTTATACGTTCTGACTTGGCGCCAAAAACCATTACCTCAGTTTTATCTTTGTTTAATTGGAGAAAGTTCTGACACATCCAGTCATTGATTTGTTCAATGCACTTACTCAGTGTTTGAATTGGAGCATAGTCTCCTGGTGAAATTGTTATGTAAATGTGTGTGTCATCCGCATAGCTATGGTAACTTAACAACAATGGAATTATGATCAGTAGAATCGCCATGACATTGGACCTTTAAAGCTGTACCAGGCAGAGTCATTGTGGCTGCCAAAGATTGTCAAGAAGACTATAAAAACATGAAGAAGAAGACATTTAGTTTTTCTTTACTATGTGTATATACTTTATAAAATATTTTATAAATGTTAAAAATGCTTTTCTGTTGCAGGGATGTGAGGATGGTATGACCCTTATAGCCGACAATCCTTTTATCAATAAAAAGGAGCTTTGTCCCTTTGAAAAGGGAATTCGAATCGACTACATCCTGTTCAAGGTGGGTGAAAGCTTTCGGTATTTGTATCACCTCGTGGCTTCAGCAAGATGTTTGAGTCAAAGGATTCATTTGTAATGTGTTTTAATTCCTAAAGCCCATTTCCTCTTTTATTCCCAGGGTTCTACCAAAACAGACATTTATTGTGATTACATGTCCACCACCAAAGGCTCCGCCCCAAACCATCCTTTCCCATACTCCGACCATGAGGCTCTGACTGCTGGACTGAGGCTGGAGACACACACTCAGACACAAAGTGACAGGCAACCAAAGATTAAGGACTCTGCTGCAGGTATGTTTATAGCAAATGAATGACATTAAAAAAAATAATAAATATTTCTATGGCACATGGTTTGCTTTCTTGTACACTACTTTGACAAACAGGATTGTACAATTCTATTCAAATCAAAGAAATGCACAGACACCTTGCAGTCACCTTTAATGTCAACACCTCTAATGTCAACACCTCATAGAGCAGATCTGACAGTGACAGAGCATTAGACACTGGAAGACACAATCTTGTGTGTGCAAATTGACAAAGACATTTGCTGAGGCACTGTAATGACACAGCTATGACCAACTAACTCTGAAGTTCTGTACCCTAAACATTTGTTACCAAATAGAAAGCTGATAATTCCATCAGCAAGAGATAACCAGTTACATTCCTTGCAGAGGCGCAGGCTCCAGATTAGGTTTACTCTCTGACAAATAACATGTTTAGTCCTGTCATTGTCTGAAGGAGAGAATGTTTACAATCTTGCTTTATGCATATTCAGAATTAACAAGGAGGACATCCACTAACATAGCTGATGAAGAGAGCCCCAGAATACAGGCTCAAGCTAATCTTGATACAAGAGAGGCCAAATGACTGCTGTCTGTACAGACAGATAAATACCTCTAAACTGAGGCCAGGACATAAGTGGAGAATTAATAGATGGAGCGAACAGTTAAACAATTCGCCAAGCCACCTCTGTGACCCGTAGTAGTCCCAGAACTGCTCCGAAGCCTCCTGTCTGTAGCTCTTTGACATGCTGTGAATTACTTGAAGTTACAGTAGATTTGCCCCCAAGTGATCTAATATGTGAAAATCATGCACAGCCTTTTTCTGCTTCACTGTTCAACTGGTATTAAACACACAGATGAAATTGTGTTGAAGTCAACTGTTGCAAAAGTTGAATTGCCTCTTCTGTCCGTCCTGTCTTCAGGGAAGCTGGCTGCGTTGGTGGACATTGTGACAGAGGCGCGCACTGAAGTCAAAGTGGGCCTGCATTGCGCTGAGGGGATGCGCTACACGGCAACGCGCACCGGAGTGATGGGGTTGGCTCTGCTGGTCCTGGAGCTGGCCATCGCTGCGGTGCCCTGGTTGGCCCTGGGGACAGAACAGCCTTTCCCTCGTACCTCCTTCTACCTGCTGGCTGCTCTGTGCTTCGCCATCTTGCTGACCACCTTCCTGCTGTACATCTTCTACACCATGGAGCTGAAGGCTCTGCAGGGGGCTGAAGACCAGATGAGGCTGGCTGTGGGGAGTCTGCAGGAGAAGCTCAGGGGCTTTCCTCTGGCTCAGCCCCACAACGCCCCGCGGAGGCCCCCAGAGGGTCATGAGCCCAGTGCATTGGCCCCGGAGGAATAAAAGAGGAGCAGACTGCGGTCAAAGTGGGCTCTGTGAGAGGAGCCTTTGAAGTGAGCTTTAAGATGAATGTTGGAGAAAGTCCTATGAATGTGTTTTATGCTCTTAAGATTTATACTGCAGAATGCAAACGTTTTTGAAGGACTTTTCTGAAAGTAGTGCAGGACACATGCTTTTTATACTTTTTATATACTCGTCTTCACCCCTAGATTTCCCTCTTCAGCTAAACAAACACTTCCTGTTACATAACATGACACTTGTGTGCTACTGCTGTTCTTAACGCTCATAACTGTGACCATTTGTGTTTCTTAAGCCGCTTGTCCGACTTGCATTCCACCAACCAGTAGTTTCAGCGGGACCAGATGTTTCTGTTTTCATGCTTCCCTTTTGTGATCTGGACACAATCATAGTGGGTCCAGACTGTTTGCTGATGTACTTGCAAAGAGAAACCCTGTGCACTCCACTGCACGAAGACACAGACTAATGTTGAAGGTTTACATTTAAGTCAGTACCTTTTTATTTTGACCAGATTGTTTAGAGCGTCCATAAGCACTTATATGAAAACTCATGCGCCAGTGAATACTTTTATTTTTAGTATTGTAAGATCTGCATGTCATGTTTACTGTATTACACAGTAAAGTATTTTAATGTTAGACCATCTACACTCTTATTTCCCAAAGTATCGCATTGATAATGCACTGTGTGTGTGTGTGTGTATATATACTTTCAAACTTGATCTAATTGGATCACTTGAATTACTTTTTAAAAGAAACATCATGTACTGTGTAGAGAACTATGAATGCTTAATATATCATTAGTGTGCAGTGCACTTAGCTGACTAACCAGATACACTACTTCCTGTTATGTGAAAGTACTTAATGATCCATGCTGCTGGAAAACAGTGTTAAGACTCAGCTGAAACCTAACCATGACTGTATTGATAATTTTAACAGTATTCTTACACTCAGTGTTGGAAAAGCACAAGTAGTTATTTATCTCATAAAGGTAATAAAATGTAAAATAAAACATGAAGTTCATTCCAATTGAAAATTGTGATGGGCATGATTATGAAAGCAATAATAAAAACTATAAATCCACCCTTCCTGACTGCTGAGGCTCTGGATGAATGGGAATGGCAGTGCATGATGGGTTCTTCACATTCGCCACTAGAGGCCATTATAACTTCACGCTAACGGATGGGAGCATTCACCCCACACTGACACTTCATCAGCAGTTGCAAAGATCTCGGAGCATGTGGGATGACAGCCAAATGTACCAAATACCAACTGGCACTAAAGAAAAGGCACCCATGGGTGTGGTACACTTAACATGTTTCATTTTTTTCCCACAGCAAATCACAAATGCTTTAACTGACACCATGTTAAAACCTAAACCATCATATTTAGTGCCATTACCTGAAATAAAACAGAAACAGCAATATGTAGGACTGGAGCATGCATTTAACACTGAAAAATACAGAACACACATGCTTTACATGTACATTAGGCTATACTACACCTGATGCAAATTGTTTTCAGCCAAGTCTAATTTTACAAAGGTTTTTTGTAACTGAAAAAGGTGGAAACAATGCAGGCCTGTATTTTAGGAGGACAGGATTTAAATGAGAGGATAATAGAGTAAGACACTTGCCACACAGCTCTTTTGCAACCCTGGGCTTTCTTGTGACATAATGTAACATACAACACTTGTTTATAATGTTTTCCTTTTAAGTAAGCTGCTGTCTTTATTATGCATTTTAACTAAAGTCATAATACTCTTTCATACATGAACTGAACTGAAGTTAGAGTAGTTCTACTAATATTGTATTATCTTGTTTCATACCTCTTTAAAAACGTTTATTGTATTGAAGTGTTTTCTAGTGATGGCATCACATCCATCTCTTGCATTAGTGGCAGGTAAGGTGGAATAACATGCACGGGTCAAAGTCCTGCAAAAGCCCTGCATTCAAAATGTTACTAAATTGAAAGTGCAAAAGTATTACTTTACTTCAAGTACCAAAAGTAAGAGTACTCATTATGCAGACTGGTCAATTTCAGAATAATATATGATATGTTTTATAATTATTGATGCATTAACGTGTTATGATCAAAGCTGGTAAAGGTGCAGCTAGATTTAATGACGTTGTATGCTGCAGGGTAGCTTGCGAATTTACTCCAGGTGTAACTAAAGTCTGATTTAAATGTTGATTATATTTCATCATTCCAAATCTGAATAGTAACAAAGGTAGGCCTATTAGGCCTACATAAATGTAGTGGAGTAAAAGTAGCCTACACGATTTACCTCTGAATTGTAGTGGAGTACAAAGTAGCAAAAAATGGAAATACTATAAAAAAATGTTACTCAAGGACAATACTTGAGTAAATGTACTTGGTTACTTCGCACCTCTGGTTGTTAGAGTAGTAACATATTTTGAACATATACATTTAAAATGTATCATACCCAGCATAAAACGTGGGGGGGGGGGAAGTTAAGTATATAAACACCTTCAATTGTACTTGAGTGATGAGTTCCTTTCATTGCTTCCAATAACTGTTAGCCTGTGGGGAATAGTGTAGTCAGCTGCACATAATGGCGTGGTATTTGTCAGGACAGGCAGCAGAGAGCGGTGTATTGTTGCTGGATGGGCGCGGTCTGGTGTTCAGGGCAGGGCAAGGTGCACTTTACCTCCGGCAGCCCAGACACTCTGCGGCGGACTGGCTTCCCTCTGGATGTTGTTTAGCCCGACCGGACAGTTAAAAAAAATGGCGACTCTGGACCACCTTAAATCGGTTATTTCCATCGGGAATGTGGACCACACGTCGCTGGCTCTGCCGTCCAGTAACCAGTGCCGGTCCGGGCAGCAGCGGGTCCGGGAGCAGGTGGAGACCCTCCGGAGGAGCAAGACCCGGCTTTCCAGCAGCAGGAGCGCTTCCACTTCTCTATCTCCGACATGTAAGAGAGCAGCCAACACACCTGGGCCGATAACAACTCAGTACACAAGGAGAGAATATAGTCTGCCATTAAAAACATAATTTAGACTTTCATGTTAGGAGATAGACATGTAATTATTCACATAAGAGGTCATTACCTTCCCAGGAAGTGTTCTTCTGTTCTAATTATAAAGGGAAAATAGAGACAAAGTTCTTAGTTGAACTGGATTTGATGATAGGCCTAAGTTGTTTTCAGGGTAAAGTCCTTTTAAGGAACTGCTACATTTGAAAAAAACAATATGCAGAAAATATCATTGATAAGAATTACATTATTTGGGGGTTATTTGTTTGGAGTGCAAATGTTGCGTTCATGGTTTGGATTGTTTGTCTTTTTTGTCAGCACCACAGAATAACTATCGATTTGAATATCATGAAACTTGGTGGAACCCTTTAAATTATGGAGCCAATCAAAACCAAGGGGCGCATACTCAACTGGAGAATACAGAAGTTTATAATTAACAACTCCTATTTGGTTTGTGGTCACATTTTTCTAACCGAGACGAAGGATTAAATATGACTAAAACTTTTGCTACGGCCCTGGCCTGTTTCGTTTGTTGTTCACCCGCCTGACTTACCGAAATAAATACTTTAGGCAAGGCAAGTTTATTTATATAGCACTTTTCAACACAAGGAAATTCAAAGTGCTTTACAAAAAATGAAAGACATTAAGAAAAGGGCATTTAAAATCAGTCATTAAAAAGAAAAGCTAATACAACTTTAACACTTTTTGGTTTCCTGCTCTCTAAATTATTGGTGCTTCCAGGTTTTCATGCTTCTGACCTTGAATTCCTCTTTTAATACCACATGGACACTATTATTTTCATACACAAACCTAAGATCACACTTGCCGAGTAGGTAACATATGTTTCCCTTGTCTTTAAACAAAGGTAATAAATGGATGACATTAATCTCAGGTATATGACCCCAGATGATAACGTTCTACTTTTCTCCTCAGCTCCTACCATTGACTCCGTGTTCATAGAGGCTCCAAAGTTAAACTCCAGCGCATCTAATGGAGGGTTCATCTTTCCAAATGGCTATTCTAAAACTGTAAGTTATACAGCTTATCTATATTGTTGTCACACGATTGATTGGCAACAGTACCTGATGTGGTTGTATTATCATCACATTGTTGTCATTGAGGGAATGATGTGAGTCTGATGCAGGACTGTAGCTACCAATGAGGGTCGTTGTACGGAGTATTCTACCTATACAAGTGAAGTTACACTTGGTGTTTTGTAAGGCTGATAAAGATCTTATTTATAACCTAATAACTTTGAATCAGCACATTTTATTAACAGTGTAGAAGTATATAATTAATCAATCTATCTGCTATATATTTTCCTAATTAATGGATAAATAGTTTTGTCCTGTGTCAGAAAAGTTGTTAATTTCCCCAATATAGTGTTCTTGTGACTCAGATGGCTTCTTCAAATTGCTTGTTTAACCAAACAAAACCAAAATATATTTAATTTACTATCCTATATGACATAGAAAAAGTCGCAAATCCTAACATTCTAAATACTGGAATGAGTTTGGAAAAGGCCGATTGTCGAACCTCAGATTGAGGAGGAACAATGCGGATTCCGTCCTGGTCGTAGAACGACGGATCAGCTTTTTACTCTCGCAAGGATCCTGGAGGGGGCCTGGGAGTACGCTTATCCGGTCTACATGTGTTTTGTAGACTTGGAGAAGGCGTATGACCGAGTTCCCAGGGAGTTACTGTGGGAGGTGCTGCGGGAGTATGGGGTGAGGGGGTCTCTACTCAGGGCCATCCAATCTCTGTACTCCCAAAGCGAGAGCTGTGTCCGGGTCCTCGGCAGTAAGTCGGACACATTTCCGGTGAGGGTTGGCCTCCGCCAGGGCTGCGCTTTGTCACCAATCCTGTTTATAATATACATGGATCGGATTTCGAGGCGTAGTCGTGGGGGAGGGGGTCTGCAGTTCGGTGGACTAAGGATTGCACCACTGCTTTTTGCAGATGATGTGGTTCTCAATTCAATTCAATTCAAAACCTTTATTTATACAGATAAAACCCATTGAGATCATAGACCTCTTTTACAATGGTGACCTGCTTCAATTAGTTCCAAACATTAATACAAACATGACAGAAAACAAAGGACATTATATGATACTACAGTTTGTATACTAGTAGCATTTACAGACACCAATATTTTCTGATTGTATTGTTCTAATGGCTTCATCGGTCTGCGACCTTCAGCACTCACTGGATCGGTTCGCAACCGAGTGTGAAGCGGCTGGGATGAGGATCAGCACCTCCAAATCTGAGGCCATGGTTCTCAGCAGGAAACCGATGGACTGTCCACTTCAAGTAGGGAATGAGTCCTTACCCCAAGTGAAGGAGTTCAAGTATTTCGGGGTCTTGTTCTCGAGTGAGGGAACAATGGAGCGTGAGATGGGCCGCAGAATCGGAGCAGTGGGAGCGGTACTGCAGTCGCTTTACCGCACCGTTGTGACGAAAAGGGAGCTGAGCCAGAAGGCAAAGCTCTCTGTCTACCGGGCCATTTTCGTTCCTACCCTCACCTATGGTCATGAAGGATGGGTCATGACCGAAAGAACGAGATCGCGGATACAAGCTGCCGAGATGGGTTTTCTCCGCAGGGTGGCTGGTGTCTCCCTTAGGGATAAGGTGAGAAGTTCGGTCATCAGGGAGGGACTCGGAGTTGAGCCGCTCCTCCTTCGCGTCGAAAGGAGCCAGTTGAGGTGGTTCGGGCACCTAGTTAGGATGCCACCTGGGCGCCTCCCTAGGGAGGTGTTCCAGGCACGTCCAGCTGGGAAGAGACCAAGGGGTAGACCTAGGACCAGGTGGAGGGATTATATCTCTTCGCTGGCCTGGGAGCGCCTTGGGATCCCCCAGTCAGAGCTGGTTGATGTCGCCAGGGAAAATAAAGTTTGGGGCTCTCTGCTGGAACTGCTACCCCCGCGACCCGACCACGGATAAGCGGGAGAAGATGGATGGATGGATGGAGTTTGGAAAAGGCCCATTATAAACGACAAAATAGTGGCAGATTAATTGTTTTCTAAAGTCCAACACATTGTCTCAATTAGTTGACGTAGTTGAAAATTGGAAACGTAAAATCATTTCAGATTTAAAATAATAATAATTTAGTGAGTTGCATAAGGGAGTTTTTACTAAAGACATCAATATTAAACAAATTCTGACCTGTAAATCAATGTAAAAGGATATATTTCGCCACTATTTTGTTCAACACAAGAAACGCAATTATCTTAATTTGTGGCCTAATAAGAATGGATTTGTTATCAGCAGTTTTTTTAAAGAATCTTCCCCAAAAACCTGTTTCCAAATCCTTCTAGACTATCTGTCTTCTCACACAAAAACATGCTCACCAGCCTCTCCCATGCCAGCCGATCTTGAAAACAACCTGCAGGGCTGCCATGTCACCAAAAAGTTGTTTCACAATTAAATGTTCTATTGGGGAGGCGTGTGGCGCAGTGGATAGAGCGTTGGTGTTCGGATCAAGGGAGCACAGGTTCAAACCCCACTGCAGTCAGCATGTCGTTATGTCCCTGAGACACTTCACCCCAAGTTGCTCCTGTGGGGATTGCCCACAGTATTGAGTATGTAAGTCGCTTTGGATAAAAGCGTCTAACAAGTAACATGTAATGTATTGCCAGCTCAATGTCAGTCACAAACAAATGTAATCTTTGGTTCTGCAGCACAGCCGAGAACCAAACTTCAGCCTGTATTCAGTCAACAACATACAGGGAGCCAGTGTGAAGAGGACTGCAGGCTCTACCTATCAACATGTGAGGTCTTTCGCCGGCATCAGCTCCACTGCGCTGGGTCAAGCCAACACCAGCCACAGTGAGCCTGGAATGGCCTGGAATCGCTCCGTGCCAAAACGCTCTGCTCCTCCGCAGGGATTTCCTTCCAGCAGGGCAATCTACAGGGAAGAGAGAAGCAGCGCTCACTTTGTAAAGACCCCCACCTCCCCTCTGCAGTTTCAGCCCGTGTTCACCATGAATGGCACCGGTCAGACCAAATCAAGCAACCAGTTCCTGGGCAGCAAAGTTGAGGTGACCAAAACAGCTACTGACGGTCCTGCAGAGACCAAAGGAAATACAGGGTGAGTGAGATTAATAACTTCCACATTTTAGACTTAATCACATGTTTCAGTAAACACATTATACTGGCATGCTCTGTCTATTGAAATAACATTTAAATTGTATTTTAATATCTTTTAGGTCAGATACTGCTAACATCACTATGAAGGAGGCTGTGGAGTATCTCTCCAGTGTGGAGGAAACATATCAGCACTGTGGCGCTTCCTACATACAGCACAATACTTTCATTAACGAGAAGGCTAAAGATGAGGTGTGTGACTTGTTCTCTTCATATCATGTTGACTGACATTTATTTAAATATGATACATTTATTTTAGAGTCGATGTCGAAATCTTGATTGACAAAGGTGGAGTTAATATGTCATGCCAAAATGAAATCCCGTCATTGCGTACTCACCCCATGTCAGTCTCCAGTGAAGATTTTGTAGTAACTCAATACAGCACTGGCTTGTCATTTGGTAACAGTGAGGGCTGTGGGATAAAATGTGTGATTTCCTGTGAGTCCCTCGTGCAAGGATCTGTAGTTTGATTCCAGCACAGAAATGACTTCAGCACTAACAATTCAAATATTTCAAACAGGAAGTTATAGGACGAAAAAAAAATGAAATGGCTGTCCTCGGAAAAACATGGTTGAATTCAATACAAATCTTATGGATCCTTTTTATTAATTTTTCCTGTAGTGTGTTATAGGTTTGTGTGCATGTAAATGGCCTGCAAAGGCTGATATAATAGTGTTCACATCAGAGGCAGTTTCTCTCCCACAAATTATAATCCCTTTTATTTAATTGTGGCGAATTACCACTCTTTGGACAACAAAATCCCCTTTGCATCACAGGTGTTGAAGTTCAATGGAATCCATCCTCTGGTGGATCTGCTGCGCAGCCAGAGCTCACCGGTCAATGAGACGTCCTCTGCTGCCCTCCGTAACCTGTCCTTCAAAAGCATCAGCAACAAGGAGGAGATACATCGCTCAGGAGGCATCACGAAGGCTGTGGCTCTGCTCAGAGAGACAGACTCTGTGGAGACACAGACACAGCTAACAGGTATACGTTTACTCTGAAACCTATAGACCCACATACAGGTACATACACACCTATCCATGCAAACAAGTCAAACATAGACACCTTTGTTGTGTATAACAACATAGACCTGTGTTAGATCCTGCTGTCATTCACTAAAGCTCTTCTTAAGTGCTGTCTTTCTAAGTGTTGAAGGGTCATTGACATCGCTAATGTTTTAGTAACACTGATGTAGATGGAAATGTGTTAAATGGTTGAAGTTACAATAGACCGGTTTTAATCTCTTTGGCGATAAGCAGTAATTATTTTTGGATCTTTGCATCGGTGGCTGACTCACCATCGGGTTACCACCATCGTGTGTGTTCAAGATTACCTTAAACTACGGTTGCATTCAAGCGGCGCCAAGACAAGTTTCAGGCACAAGTTTCAACAGCTTTTACTGTTGTTAAAACGTTTGATAGGATAGTAAAGTGTTCACACACATTGAACCTACATAATCAACATGCTGATGATTTATATCTTCAACAGGCAGTACATGAATATTTGATTGAACTGAACTGGTTTTCTTTTTCTGTCTAGGTCTCCTGTGGAATTTGTCGTCTGTCGACAGCCTGAAGCCAGACCTGCTGAAGAGTGCTCTGCCTGTGCTAATGGAGCAAGTGATCCTGCCCTACACTAAAGGTCCCGACAGGAACAGCAGCAGCAGCCGAGACCCAGAGGTCTTCTTTAACGCCACTGCGTGTCTAAGGTGAGAACAACACTCCAACTGAGCACCTGATAACATGCCAGGGTTTTTGCTATGGCTCTTAGAAATATTGTGTTTGTACCTATGTGTAGCCCAGCTCAGGATCAAAGAATATGATATCACGTTATATTTCATTAAGCTGAAAAGTCAACCTAAGCAACCTATAATTAGTGCATTAAACTATTAGCATACAAATAGCAATTATATTGGCTCCAAATAAGGCAAGGCAAGGCAAGTTTATTTATATAGCACCTTTCAACACAATTCAAAGTGCTTTACAAAAAATGAAAGACATTAAGAAAATGGCATTTAAAATCAGTCATTAAAAAGCAAAGATAATAAAATAAACATTAAAAGAAAAAATACATGAATAAAAGTTACAGTGCAGTCTAAGATATGAATAGTTCAATTAAAAGCAGCGGCAAAAAGAAAAGTCTTCAGCCTGGATTTAAAAGTAGTCAGAGTTGCAGCGGACCTGCAGGTTTCTGGGAGTTTGTTCCAGATATTTGGAGCATAATAACTTAATAAATAAGCCAAACATTTTCAATGCTACATACATAAATGGTTTTTCCCCCCTCTGTTTTATTGGCCATATCGACAAAAAGGCTGTCCTTGTATGGGGATCCAGGATAGCAAACAGGACGGTTTTTAGTAAACATATTATTTGGTATTTTTTACATTGAATCTACAGTTATTCAGTTTAAAAAAGAGGTGTACGAGAAAGATTTGTGAGTAGTACAAAACTGGGTAGAAGTCATCAAGAGTTATCACGCTTGAGAGTGGATGTGAATCTGCTACACATGCTGTAACACAGACAGATACTGTAAACTAATAGCAGTGTATTTATGCTTTTACTACTCACGCTCATGATCTGCTGGTGTTTTTACAATGGGCGGGGTGGGGTGGGGTTCAAGTCCATGTCAGAGATGTTCTCTGGAAAAAGGCAAATAACTACTGTATCATGTAAATCCTTTTATATTCCCTTACTATCATTTAGTAGTACAAATAACATTTTGACCAGATCCAACACAATAAAAGTTTACTATTAAGTTACCTTTGAGAGAAAGATGTGTATTATTGTATACTTTAGTAGTTCAAATGTAATTATCATATACTCAGTTGCCAGGTTAGACTTAGCTCAAAGGTATGAAGTTAAATAGCCTTCGTTTTAATAGGTTTTTGCTAAACGGTTTAAGAGAGATCTTTATTGAGCTTTAATGTTATTTTAGTGGCTGTTGTCCATTAATATAACTTGTTTTCTGGCGGTTCATAACGTGAGATTCGTTTACTAGCATGTCTGCACCAGTAACTATCTGTTGGAATAGATGAAACTGTGAATGTAAATCACATGACCATCAATCAAACCACAGTAACATGTGTTTTTAGTGTTCTTATCTGATGCATCAGAAAGCAGCGTCTGTGTTGTAAAACATTGACTGACTTCCCGTGTCATTCAGTGAGAGCTTAGAGTGTTTCACTTTCTTGACTGACACGATTACTACTGTTTACTTTTAAGGCAAGTTGACATTAATATCAGACAATTCAATCGCTTTAATAAACCTTTGCTGCAGGGCGTTTCCATTACTGTCTCAATCTGAACAATACAAAATAAAACTATATTTGCATAGTGCTCTTTTCAAATAAATCAAAAGTACTCCTCTAAACGAACAATTTCAGAATAATGTATATTTTATTACTGTGTTTATCACTTATGTTAAAGGAGGATTTGTTTTTTTCCCTTGTTTACTGTACTGCTTAGAAGGTTGTGAATTCCACAAAGGGATCAAAAAAGTTTATATTAACCTGTTATTATCCTGAATAATTTTTTAACGTCATTAATATATATCTTTTTCAAACAGAAACCTAAGCAGTACAAAGCAAAGCAACAGACAGGCCATGAGGAAATGTCGAGGTCTGGTCGACTCTCTGGTCAGTTATGTAAAAGAGTGCGTCGATGCAGGAAACCCAGACGATAAGGTGAGAAGGGGATACATTAATGTCTATTTATATATTGCGTGTTATGTTAAACCTGCACGTTTCCTGCTTTACTCACATGTCACACCTTCCTATGGAACTAACAAAAACAACATTGTTACTACAGCAAGAAGCTGCGGTTTGAGTCATACTGTGCTCACTGCCGGGATATCTGTGTACTTTAGTATGAGGCCTTTACACAGCCATGTATACAAACTGTAAATATAGGCAGGCTAGTCATTGCTCTGGCCTTTCAATCAACTGTTTCCATCGAAACAGATGGATATTCTCACTTTTCACTGTTCTAGGAAGAGTAAAATATGTTTACCATTTTCAGTCACAAACAAATGTTATATAATTTATTTATGTGCTACAGCTTTCTATTTGAATTGTAATAGATTCTACAGGAAAAGGACAACGTAACAGCAACAATGCTCAATATGTTAGCTCATATTGAGCATTGTTGAGTTTGAGCACAACTATTTCTGTGTCTGAGTCTAAGTGTGAACTAATGTTGTAACAGTCGGTGGAAAACTGTGTGTGCATCCTGCACAACCTGACCTTCCAGCTGGAGGCCGAGGCTCCCGCTCTGTTCAGCAGGATCACAGCGTTAGCCAAGACTGTCTGCAGGACCTCCAGCGAGGGCGACACCGGGCCCATCGGCTGCTTCAGTCCGCAGAAAGAATCCTCAGAGCACGAGGTGAGGGCGAGGAAGGTGCACAACAGAGAGAAACAGACATGCCGCGTCAGACCAGGGCCAAATGAATGCTTTTATAATGACAGAAATACTTGACACCTCCTTCACTGTCTGTCACTAATCCTTGTTCTTTAAGAGTAATATAATGATGCCAATTACATGCTATTTAATCAGAGCATTTTGTGCTCTTATTTTATAAACTTATAGGTGTTTTCCCTTTCCTGTAGTGTTTTATACAAGTTTACTGTGCATGTAAATGGTCCTCAAAGGCTAGAATCCCAAAGTTCCCTCCAGAGGGAGTTTCTCCGTTAAGCCGTAGACCAATCACAACAGAGCCGGCCAGCTAACCAATCAGAGCAGACTGGGCTCTGGTTTCAGACAGAGGGTGAAAAGAGGTGCTCCAGTACAGGCACTATGAGAAAAATAAAAACCTTTTTGAACATTAACGCATGGAGTCACAGTAGAGGAACAAAATACAAATATGAACCTGAATATGAGCATAATAGGGCACGTTAATGTTTAAACATTTTTTTAGAATATTGCATGTTTGCATCTAGCACCATGGCAAACTATTTTTAAACATTTAGATTCATACTTTGTTTTGTAGTATCCTTTATTTCAAAAAGTCCTACAGGCAAATTCTGCATTTTTTTTAAAAGTAGTGCTGTAGCCGTTACATGTTGATAATGATATGTCCTCTTTTCCTGTCCAGCGCCACTTTGACTACCCGGTCGTTGAGGATCCACAGCCTAATGGCGCTGGTTTTCTGATCCACTCCAGCACTCTGCAGAATTACCTGTCTTTGTTAGCCACTAGTCAGCGAGAAGAAACACAGGAAGCCTGCTGCGGAGCCCTGCAGAACCTCACAACAAACGACGGCATTGTAAGAGAAACATGTTCTGCTCTTGCACAATGACCAAGATAAAAGAAAATACATTTGATTTAAATCTGTCCCGTTGTAGTTTAGGGAGACTATTTTTTAAAAACTTGTTGGTCAACATGATTTATGCATATTTTGATAAATGCTTGCACTGAACCTGATTCTATATTCACAGGTCTCTGGTGTAATGAGCCAGAACATTGTGCAGAAACTGAAAGGCCTGCACGTTATTAGTCCCCTTATAAAATCACCCAAAGTCAACATACAGAGGAACACAGTGGCCTTGGTAGGAAACCTGACCAAGAACCCAAACCTGCACATTGCCATAGGTAAGACGCATCTGCAAGACACAACTTGTAGTTTGTTGCTTTAAATCGGTTCCAGGTACTTTCTCTTCTTTTGAAAAGAAACAAAAAAAGACGCGTCAACTGTAATATGATCCATTTAACAATGTGTGTTCAGAATCTGTAACACCTTTTTGCTTCGTTATGTTTGAGTCATCCCGTTGAAATGCATGATCTTAAACAATATTTTTTGCGGTTTTACAAGTGTTAGCTTGCGTTTAACAGCCTCTTGTTTTGTGTTTTTCTTCTTACTGAAGTTCATAAAGCCCTCCCAGAGCTGCTGGGCATCCTCAGCGCAGGCACCAAGGAAGGAAATGAGTCCGATGACACACTGTCCATGGCCTGTCAGACCTCCAACTGCCTGCTTATGAATAAGCCTGAGATGGGAAAGCACCTGGTAAACAGCACCCTGATAAGTTCCCTCAACGATCTCAGCAAAAACACGTAGGTTGCATGTGAGCAAACAGAGAATGTGCCTGCATATGTCTTAAGACTAAGAGATACAATTAATCAGATATGGGGAATACCTATGACTCACCAAGGATTACATTTTGCATGCTTGTACAACTTCCACAAATCCGAACCGATCTTAAACAACTAATTCTACTTCTTTTTAGACATTTACCCAAATCCAGCAAATCCGCCTCCGTGCTTCTCTACAACCTGTGGTCAGACAAGGATTTACAAGGCTTCCTGAAAAAGGTGAGTGACGATTAACCCTGAGTGCCAAGACCTGTCAAGGTTAGGGTGTGTCCTATCAGATAACTACACCTCAAATGTCCACACCTCGCTCAGGTATCTGTGAGAAACAGAAGGAGAAAAGTTGGATTAGGCAGCGTTAAAAAATGCACTGTGAATGTGAACAAGACGCTAAAGAGACACAGTGGAGGAGTACAACAGGACGTTGGCATGGTGCATTATAACACACAGGGCCATGAACACAGTGCAGTTTGTTTGATGTGCCACTCTATGTATGGTCAGTGTGGTTTCTGAGGTGGTGTACTGATTTATCTCTCACTATTTGTCCTGCAGCAAGGGATGAGTAAGTCCTCATTTGTGAATGACATCACCGCGGCGGCACACAAGTCGGTTCAAGTCGTCGAATGACACGAAAGCTTAATATCCCGGAAAGTGATTAAAGTCACCTCAACGCAGAGGCTGAGCAGCATCCTTCCTCAATTCACATGTCACACAATACATGTGTCTATTAAATGTTTCCATCAACATACAGTAGCTCTGACAATGCTGCAGTTACTTTTTCTTTGTGGGGAAAAAAGGTGGAGGTTAAGATGTTAATTTTGTGTCTGGATTCTGCCACAATGTGCTTGCTTTATTAGATAATAGCATACAGGTTTAGATGTTGTGTTTGCATAGAGGTTGCTGTTTTTAAATCATGATATAACATTGTGTAAAAGTCATTTTGATTATGTAAAATCAACATGGAGAACATTTCTCTGTAGTTGGAGTTCATCGTTTTTAAAGAAACAGTGGCACTGTTTTAGGCAGTGATGTGTGTTTACATTTTGTAATGGCAGGTTTTGTCTGTGGTTAACCACTCTTCTTTTTATATGTGTGTGATCCTTAAACATTTGTATTGTCATAAATCATGTAATTAATAAAGCTAGCAGACATATACTCTTCAAGCTGTTAATGTTTGATATTATCTGGGATTGTGAGGTAATTATCAGCCAGTCACTCGTGCAGAAATAAATGTGTTATTACTGTAAACCTCACTGTCACGCCCCTTTGGGTTTTTGGCTGCTTCTTTCTCAGAAGATCAATAACACGTCTTTCAATCTATGTTTACTCCACCCTTAAACTGTAATTTACTTTCTGTGGTTTAGAACAAGGTCTTAGAGACAGACACTGCAGCTGTTGCTTGCACTTGTTGACTTTAACTTTGGTCCTCCACATTTGAGCATGTAATCCACCCAATAGTCAGGGAGAGTTTCTGCAGTCATGCTTAAATGTATGAGGTATCAAAGTGATTACATTTTTCACTGAAAGATTTATGTGGTTGTTAGAGGACCGGTATTACTGTGGGCAAACATCAAGGCTGCCTGGATTCAAAGAAGGCAATTTGGCCTTTTAATGAAGGTGTGGTTAACTATAATTACCATGAAGGTGATGCTCATCTTGAAATTCCCACAAGTGAAGGAAACAAAGCCTTAAAAATAAAGAAGACACTGTTTCTCTTATTTAAAATAAAGACGTTTTTTTTATTTATTCCAACCACAAAATTGATCACACAAGAACTTATTACTCAATCTTACATTAAGTCTTAGAACTAGGAGTACATTGTAAATGATGTTCGATTGTCATACTTTCATTTCAGAAATCACATACCTCCTGTCAAATCCCACTTTAATAAACACAAGCCGTAACACATCAGTCTAATCATAACCTCTACATTCCTGCGGATGTACTCAGCACACTGATTCACAGATTTGTGTTTGTTGTTTTGTTCTTGCATTTAGAAAGTATTTAGAAAAAAACACATTATGGGGTTGACTTTATTGTCATTAAATGTCAGGTCTGGCAGTTTCCTTCCTGTTGTCGTCACATGTTATTTCCTCAGGCCCCGCTTGCTTCTGATGCTCTTTGAACTGAGAAGTAAAGGAAAGTCAGCAGAGATTGTCGGCACCAAACCTACTCAACCTGTAATACATACGCATCCATGTTTGATCATTTCCATGGGAAATGCATTTGTGTGTTGTGTTGTACTCATTTAGTGTGAGCTTAGTGTCATATACTTTCCTCGATCTTTTAATTCCACAAACTTTAGAAGTTTTATTTTCCTCTGTTGCGTTCATTATTTTGCGGATTTTTTTTTATCCCAGAACGGAATTGGATTTGAAGCAATGTAATGCTATGTTCAGAATCGGGCCATTACATGTTTTCTTGCACTGCATGCAACATGCATCACAGCTGCAGATGTTTCAATCTCATCAGGTCATTTTGAAGTCTGGTCCCAATACAGTTCATCTCTATACAGCTGTGGAACATCATTTATTATTTTTTTTTAATTTTATTAGAAAGCAATATCTTCATATTACACTCTGCATGAGTTGTGAGTTCAATTAAAGAGTGGTCTTCCTTTCTCTGATGACCCTTTGAATTTCTTCTGGATTATTTTAGCAGCACAGATTATACTCAATTTCAGTAGAAAATCTGTAAAGATTTGAGAAAAAAACTAAATAGATTTTTCTTTTACTTTCATGCCCAAATAATCCCATTGCGACTCCATCTGGGGTCCCGACACATAGTTTGGGAACCGCTGCAGTGTAGAAAGCTGCTGCTGGCCTCAGACACTGAGAGCCTGGCATAGCTGACTGCTGTTGTAACGGGATTTGCTACCAAATAGTTGACGTCTATCTTTATCTGCTGTTGCTAGGTACCTGATCCCTGGAGCTTCCCCATGGAAATAGGCGTTTACACATTTCAGATGAAACTGTGATAAAGTATGTGTGTTATGGTTTGGTGGTATACAGTTTTTGAAACTGATTAATGAGTGTTTTACCTGAACATAGAAACATCAAGGCTCTATTTCAAGGGTTTACGTTAAATTATTATTAACAGCAGTATTAGTTTGCAATGCAGACATCATATACTGCGCAATAAACACTTAAGCGTGTTAAAGTTTTGTTTCAGGAGGATAGCTTGATAGTATTGAGATGTCTGCAGGGCCCCGTCACTGCTTTATTGTGAGCGACATTAACTCAGGCCTGTCACGTAGCAGTTATAAGATCTCTCAGCTGTTTCAACCCTGTCTCTCCTTGGAGACTTTGTACACGTGTGCTGTTCAGATAACCCAGCTTGCCCTTTGTTAAAAAAAACCTCTCATGTGCTCTTCCTTTTTTTGTTCCCCCCGTCCTGTTTGGCTACTCCGGAAACTTTAGTCCTGCTGTCAAGCGGATGACACAAACAGCTGCAACTGATGCCGCTTCAAACAAAAAGAGATCAGAAGCGGAGGGGAAGTGGAAATATGAGGAGATGGAAACTTGAAGAGGTCACGAGGTGGACGTTTACATCAGTGCTGAGCCGTAGCAGAGAATTATGAATTGTTACTTATTTAAATGTAACATTCAGCCATTTTGAATCCACCGTGTTAGTATTTAGTGTTTTTCCTCTCTTGATGAAAACTGTTTCTGTTTTGAAGATAAACATTAGATATCAGATGACTATGTTAGGTAAAGAGGCAGTGGTGGAAGATGTACTAACATATTTGAGCGAAAGTGACGTCAAAGTTAATAAATACTACTCATTATTTGGGAGGGCCCATTTCAGAATAATTATTATATTATTGTTATTATAGATGCATGAATGTATACCACTAATATTACAGCTTGCATGTTAGGGTTAGGGTTTACTTGTATATTACTTACTGCTTGGTAGCTTTCGGATCCCCTCCACTGGGGATCAATAAAGTCTTATTGATATACATGAATAAAATTAATGTGTCCATTATATGTGTATTATAATTATAATAATAATAATAATAATAATCTAAATCTGTAAAGTAACTGGTCACTAATGTTAGGGAAATACATTTAGCAGAGTAAATGTTAAATATCTGTAGTAAAGTTGCAGGAAATGAAATCCTCTATGTAAAATGACCTCAAAATTGAAGTTATTTCAGTTAATTTGTTGTACAACAAGGACAAATGCATTTGTGATACAGCATCAGCCTACTTCTTCCTTTCATGCGAAAGCACTGAATAACATCTTTGAAGGGCACAGTGCTGTGGGACTTACACTTTCTGATGATCACTGACTCGGTTTCTCAGCACGGTGACCTGTAGAAAATGGGTTTTTTTTAAGTTAATTGAAATCTGGATAAGCCAATATGCCACAACTGAATCTGACTTATTGAAATGTGTTTTAAAATTGTAATATTACACCATAGAAATGTCTCTGAAAGGAGACAACATGTAATGTCAGCATTTTCTGAACTGTTGAAATCACCAAACTACAGATTCTAGCCATACTAAATAAATGTTTGCAATTCCAACTTCATTTTTAACGTTAATTTCCTTTTACTTGCTGGCAGTCTGAAGAGTGAAGAAAAAGCCTTAACAATCTCCTACAATAGTTTATATCAAGAACAAATGACACTGGGAACAAAGTATGGGCGTCGGTAGGTTAGCTACAGCTAGCCTTAGCTGAAGCTAAACTCAACAACTTTTATTAAACGTTACCTGTTTTTAATTGTGAAATAATTAACAACTACTCTTAACAAAGTAGCAGCCTCTTTAGTAAAAATGTATTGCACTAGTTCATTAGTTTAATGTAGAGAAGAGCTAATATTACAAGTAATATAATAAATGATGTGGCTAACTAGCTAGCCCCTACTGTATGTTACTTTCTTTTCACTGTTTCTTTAGGCTTCCTGCTTCCTGTCATGTATAAGATATTTATCTGTCATTCTTCTTCCTCTTTTACTTCTTTTTTTAGTTACACAAGGGATGTTTGACTGACTTAGCAGAGAAACAGGTAGTCAGATGCAGTATTGTGCATTGTTTTTTATATTGGCCTGCATCCCAGAAACAAAAGACAGGTTAGTGATGATGAGCACATGTAAACACGAAAGTTCCTGTAAGGTTACTTACCTCATACTTCTGCTTAGCCTGCGTATACTGCAGGTCAAACTTCTCTGACTCCAGCTGGTGCAACCATTCAAAGAGTTCCTTGGCTTTTTCCCTGCATCAAGGAAATGATTTTAAGCATTTCACACGATAGATATTCAGAGTTTATGTCAAGTTTTTTTTGTTTTTTACCTGAGTTTCTCCTCTTTCATGTGATCAATATTTAACTCTTTGCGCCGTTCATTTAGGATCTTCTTCTTCTTCTCTCTTTCTGTTGGTTTTTTACCCCCAGGCTGTGTTTGCTAATCAGGAGGAGGACACATGGGGATGTCAACATGGACAGTAGGTTTGTGACTTTTTAAAAGATAATATATGTCTTCACCTTGTATCCAGTGAAACTCAAGTTGGACAGAATCATCTTCTTCCTTGCATCATCGTCTGCTTTCTTCTTTGCCTCCCCGTCTTCTTTTCTCGCTTTCTCTACCTGGTGGAAAACATTATGGCACCTTTAATGAAATGATTCATAGTATTTTGATTAATGACATTCTCGTAACATTGCCAGAACTTGGTTTATTGAAAATAAGTGTAAGGTGGGATTGAGAATGCCAGTCTCTTCAAAGTTTTAAAGAATCTAATTGAAAGAAAAATTGAAATAAAATTAGTAATACTTAGTTTTTTAATGATTTTTAATGTTACTCGAGTTTTTATTCAATTTTTACCGAAAATGGAATATGGAATAAAATGTTTGTGCTCCTCTTGCATTACGAGAGGAAAGTCAAATGTGGCCTTAAATCAAAGAAATGCTGCAACATAGACTTACTGAAAAGATGCAGAATCCCACGTGTTGGACAATACACAGTGTTACACAATGTTCATTATTCCAAACGACTTCAATTTGCATTCAAAATGTTTAGTTGCTATAACATGTACACAATTACTTGATAAGGCTCAATATTTTCAATCTTTGATTTTTGAATTAATCCAAAACATTCTAAATTAGAATTAGATTACATTTTTGGAATACAAAGGATTTTGTTACCTATTACAAAATGATGTTACTTTTATCAGTACAGTACAATTCAAAGTATTCTGCCCCAACCCAGTTATGCTCTGTTAATGTTATCTTTATTTTTATACTTACAGCTTGTTTGTTCTGCCGTTCTTTTTCTAGCTCAGCTCTGATCTTCATCTGATCTGCTCTCTCTGACCTGCGTGTCTCCTGAAGTGGGAAAATAAATACATTTAAAGACAAAAACAAAATCATATAAACACAAAATGTGACAAAAAACACTTTATTATGGAATTGGGTGGTTAAATGTGTGATATGTTGCAGTAGAAGAGAGAGATCATACAATGCGATCTGTGAGGTTGTTAAACTCCTCTTCCTCCTTCTTGCGCTTCTCAAAGTGAACGTCGATCAGAGTGTGGAGCTCAGTCATGTCCTTCTCCATTCTTTTTCGATGAATGTCCTGGAATTATAGCAATAAGTCAAAATGGGAGCCTTTCCAAAAAAATCTGCCCTTCTAATTAAACAACAGCTTGCAGGTGTAACTTTAATCAATTCTGAAATAACTCACATCAAAGTCCACTTTTTCTCCATCTGGGATTTTTGGAGGTGCCAAACCAGCCACAAAACCAGGCCTGATGAAAAGGATGGAAAATGAAAAATCTTTTCAACCGTGTTTCAATTGAAGTTATATGAAAATATTTAAACAGTGCCTTACTTTAACCTGCGCTTTGTCTCATCTGTGTATCCATCAAAAAGAAAAAAGGCAATTCACAATCTTTAGTTCAGGAGGCACGAGAAAAACTTGCAAGCGTAACAAACCCATAGTGCACATTTTTTCCAAAATAAGCTTTCCATACCTGCATCATTTTCCTCCGAGGTCTCTGTTGAAAGATGAGAGGGTCAGTGCAATGTCAACATGATTTCACGCTGACAGGTAGAGAATTACAGCACAGGTGATCCTCAAACAGATTTCAAAACAGTTGTCAAAATGTGTTTCAGTGGTTACCCAATATCTTATATTTATTACATTTTCAGTTTTACTTCGATATGAAAATACATTTTATTCCCTGTTAGCCCTTGAGGTTTAGCAGTAAACAATTTATTCTAGTAAAAGTGTAATTATTCTCAGGTCTCTGATTTAAAGGAAGCAGCTGTCAATAATGATGGAGTTGGAATGACCTCATTGACCTCATTTTAGAAGTCAACTAAAGTGATGTATCAGACAATCTCCTGACAGTGCAGGTGTGTTTAGCAGGCAGCTTTTGATTATCATCACAGGTAACTCCTGTGTACCTGCCCAACACAACATGCATTTAAAGTGTGCCAGAGCAATACATTACCTAAGACACAAAGAATGGCACTACGTCTATATCTGAATGATTACGGATTTAATTTAGGTCTAAAAATAGCCTTAACAAATCACACTCGAAATGGGCATTTTAACAATAGCTGCATTATGTAATAGCGATTATGCTGTTATCAAATTATATTGACAACATCACTGTGCAGTTAAAACTTCAAATGTCTGGGTAATTTAGAGAGTGAAGTGCACATTTTAAAATAAATAAATAATTAATATTGAATTATCTGCAAAATGTTATTGCATGAAGCGGAAAACAAGGCTGTTTTTCTAAGCTGCCAACAATGTGTTAGGAATAACGTCAGATCTATTTACAGCATGCAAACAGATATTAGCATACTAAGCAATACTACCTTCTATCTCCTCCTCCTTCACCTCCTCCTCTACCTCCTCTACCTCCTCCTCCTCTACCTCCTCTACCTCCTCCACCTCTTCTAACTCTTCTTCCTCCTCCACCACCTCCTCCTCCTCCTCTTCTGTGCAAAGCAAGCATGTAGAGTTAGCAAGCAAACAATGTGAACATCTCATACAGCATTTAGATCAATCATTATTTATTTGTGTATTTTTGACGGTGCCTCTGAAACCTAGACACTGATTTAGTCACAAAACATACAGCATTTTTTTTATATTCTTGATTTTAATCCTATTGTATTCTAGAATCTGACATTTCTTTTAGCCAATCATTGGAGGTTTTAACTTTCCCTTTCCTATGCAGTTATTGGCAATGGAGGGAATTTTCAATATATTATATAACTTTTCTTTTTAATGAAACTGTGTAGACACATTAGAAAAAAAGCTGTCAATGTTTGCCTCACTGGAGTCAGAATGTAATTCCCACCAATTTGTCTGTGGTTGCTTTAAGCTTTTGCGCGTTTGACAAGCATTTAAAGGCAGGAAGCATTTCTCTCCTCACTGGGCCTCTGTGGGAAAGAGTGACCCCAGGCCTTCAGTCAGAGTCCCTGTATGCACAGAGGGTAACTCAACCTCTATTCACTGCAAAGAAGGTAATCCAACCTGCATTCAGAGGACCTCTAACAGGCACACAAATGAGAGTGGGTATTGTGCTTGTGCCGCTGTCTTCCCCAAGGTCTTCTATTGAGAACATAAGCTGACCTACATTGCTCCCCAACAGAGACTTCTACTCCACACAGAGCGGGACAGGTGCCGCTTAGCTGAGGGGACAGCCGAGCTGCACAGGGGCCCACATGGACAGCCTCACAAAGGACAGAAATAGAGGTACAACCCTCCATTTGAATAGAAAGGACAGATCCACTGGGATCTATATCCAAGGTGAGCTGTCTCCAGCCTCTGGTAGAGAGGAGGGACTGAGAGGACAAAGGTCAATCTGAGCTCACAGCAGCTGCTTCTACAGTGGCACCAACACGCCAAAAATACAGTATGCTGTATGGTGAAGCCAGAAGCTTAGCAGAAGCAGTGTGTTAAGCAACTTTAAATGCAAGATTTGATTGTGTAAAGCAGGTAATAATAAAGTAGCAGAACGAAAACAACCAGCCTCTAAAGGTTTTACATTCAAGCAAATGTTGTTTTCATAGATATTGTTTGCATTAAAGAACAAAAATATCCTCAACCCGAGCAAGGTCAACTATTTCACAAGTATAGGCACAAACAAAATGAATTTCTGACATGTAAACATGCAGCATCATCATAATATTCATGCATTTTTGTTTTTAAGTGAAGCAACTGTGAGAATGTGCATCCTATTAACTTCAATTACAAACTGTTAAGACGCATCTTGAACTGACAAGCTGACTTACCTTGTTCCCTGAAAGAAGAAAAAACAAAACCAGAAATTGTTACGATTGATTTCATCTCTGCTGGCATCACTTTGTTACCATCACTCTCTTTTATGCAAAAAATATCTATTTACTCACTCGTACTGGGCTTCTTCTGTGTCAGACATGTTTAGGATGCAGCACCTGTACAAGTAAGCCCAATGCAAAGGTGATTGGTACTGTACCAACAACAATAATAATTCCAAATTCAACCCAGATGTGTCAAATGCAGGTTGGAAACACATAAGAAGAGCACACAGACTTACCCAGATAGTGCGATGCGCGCTTCAAACTGGACTCAATGGGAAATTGTATACTGTGCCCTTCTCTGTGGGCCATAAGCTTTTAAACCCAGTAGTGGATCACATGGCAGTAAGCATCCCATGTCCACAAAGGGTGGGCACATACCTGCAAACAGATGGCACATGGCATTAACTAGAATGGGAAAACACACATTCTCCATGGACTTGCATTGTCTATTTTTACACGCAAAACTATAGACTCCAGAGCGCAGGATTATTGCTCATAAAAGGTTTCAGAGTGGAAGGCTGGATGTAATCTTTGTAAACCTCCTCTTGTGTGCAGGCAAATACACAAGACGACAGCTTTACTTTGTATGATTCTGCAGATAAATTGCAGGTTTATCTCACAATAGCATCTTCAACTGACAATTAATCAACAGAAAATACATTATAAGAGTATACTGAGTTATTTGTGAAGACAAAATACTGAATGTGTGGTTCCTGCCACACACGAAGCACATGATTTATTGGTTTATTCAATGCAGAAAGTAGTCCATATTAGCAGGAAACTCTTTAGTGGACATTTTGATGGGTAATTATTGTGTTTTATTGTGTCAAACATTATTAAATTTGATTAAATCGATTAAATGATTAATCGGTTCACTATGTTCATGGTTCCTGTTGTTATTTAGTTTAAAGAGCAATTATATTATTTTCATTGAGTCTCGAAATGTGTTTAAAATAGGACATCAACATTTTCCCTAAACTGGGCATTTCATGTCATATCTTTGTGCAATATTCCCATAGCAGGTAGCCAAGGAGATGAGAAAAATAAAACTCCCTTTACTGTCTCCTGTGCCTCGCCTTTAATCTTGCATCCCTGCCCTCACATGCATTGGTGTTCTATCAACAACACCCTTTATGAGGATGCCAAGTCTTTTGATACTCCCAGTGCTTGCTGTTAATATTAAATCTGACCCCGCAGCCGGGGTGACAGTATGACTCACCAGATGTCTCTCGTGAGCCAAAATGTAACAGTGATTGAACAGAGTTCCCCTCCAACTCCATCGGGCTTTGTTTACAGATTGTTTGCAGCTACTTTGAAGTCTCATAGGGACTAATAAAGGTCAAGTCGCACCAGTCAAGTCTTCAGAAGCAAGAGGCAGTCAATAACAAGTGTTGCTCGTCTCTGTACAAAGATAGCTTGAAGTATTTGAACATTTTCCAAACTATGTTACCAGTGGTCTTACATGAGACTAAGTCAATTTAATAGCACTGATACAACAATTAAATGTTTCAGGTGTTTACTAACCCCCTAACCCTAAATAATGACTGTTTTTAAAGATCTAATCAAACAAGGCTTGACTTAAGTTTTAGACAAATATAAAATATATTGATATTAAACCCACATGAATATATTATGATTCATCCCCAAATGTTTTTATGAGTTTATTATATTATAGAATATAAAAACCTATGCCGCAGATTTATCTTTTGACAAAATCCTTAACAGAGGTGGTTTGAGATATCCATTTATTTATTATTTAATTGCAACACCCAACGGAAGCCCCAGGAATTTCACAAACGTATTATTTTTATTTGAAATGTTGCGATTTTCGGGCAATGATGACCCTGAAAGAAAAAGTAAACTAAACTAAATCTGAGTTTCGGATTATAAGGACGACCCTTATAGGGAAAGAGACTTTCTGACAACGGGGGGACCCTTAACTTTAAAAGTTAGATATGGACAGCAGGGGACCCGGACACTAAAAAGTAAACTAGGGGGGACTAGTCAAGGGGGGGCCCTTGCCTAACAAGTTAGTTCCGCACAAAAGGGGGGACATTTAATTAAAAAGTTAGTCATGGACAAAAGGGGTGATGCTAATCTAAAATGTAACTTTTTATATAAGGGGGTCCGGTCCCTATTCTTAAAAGTTAGTTCCAGACAAAAGGGGGGAACCGTATCAAAAAAATGGACGTGGAGGGCCCGTTCACAACTGCTTTCAGCTTTAATTACTATTATTATTGTAAATGTTTGTGTGAAGTTTGAATGGTTAATTTACAGCTTTAATATATATATATATATATATGTATAAATAAATATTGTCTGGGCTAACAGTCCATTTTTTTTTACTTTGCACACTGGTATTTTTAAGCATACGAAGGTTTATACTCACACTTACATGTACAACAGGTTTTCTATATGTTTTGTTTACATTTAAGTTCCCTTTCTTTCAGCCTGAGGTGTTTGAGCACAAATAGCCAACTGACCTATTTTTCTTTGTTTTGACATGTTTGCATTGCAAGTGGGACTGACTGACATACAATACAGATGACTCACAGCACAGGAAAATAAAAATACCCCACAGAGAAGTCATTCATAAGATAAGCAGCAAAGCCCTACAACATGATATTCTATCCCTTAATAAAAGCCCTTCATGAAAAGAAGTTTGTGTTTGATGATGTTGTGTTACTTAGTTGAATGGAGTGCAACCCAGTCAATCACAGTATTGAGTTATACTTTCCTTTGATTAAAACAACGTTCCCCTCCTGATTTTTTGTTGTTGCAAACTCCACCCGTCTGGCCTGGAGATTAAAACAAACAACAGAAAGCACTTAAGGCCTTATAATACTGGTTAACCCTGACATGGCTCCAGTCCTGACAGGGATCTTCAGACTCACTGTCTTAAGTTATGTTAAGCATAATCTCTTTTCAATTAGCAGCACAGGCAATAAGACCCAAACAGTACCTTTATTCAGGTTGTTATCTTAAGTTGCTGAAACCTGTTGGTTGGAAAATGATGTTCTTACTAAACTGAGCTGATACTGACACCTTGAGGGGGGAATGAAAGTATTTTATGCATTTTCCGTCATCTTTTCTAAAACGATGATATGGAAGTACTAAAATAACCAGAATAAGAATTAAGAACTATTAACAAATTAATATTAATTAGTGGCCTACTAAAGGCACCTTAAACTGACCTGAAAAGGCCATTCTATACACTGGGTTTGGATTGTTGAGGGAAAAAAACAAGCACTTAGTTGATTTCACCCTTTTAGGATGATTTTTGGATCATTTTGAAAACTAATCGCACTATCTTAAGCACTGTTAAATTAACATTATGAATTTGTGCACTTTGGAATTAGGAAGCTGTTGTTGTTTTTAACATTTAATGTTGAATTAATTATAACATAAATGTATGCATGGTTTAGCCAACAGGATTGTACCTTGGGAAGAGCCTTAAATTCACCCCAAACACACTTTATTTCAATACCAACATATAGCCTACTGTAAAAGTTAGTCAAAACAACAACTGCTTATTGTGTGAACGTAGTAAAGACTATAGTATTTTATTTCATACAGGTGGAAAGGGCAGGTGAGTCTCGCATACGACGTGACCCTTCATACATGATGCAGCATATTTCAAACGCACCCCTCACAGAGACGCGGGCTCTTTAAACGGGTTGTGTAGCTGTATACTCCGCTGGGAAATTAGCATTTCCATAAAGAAGCTAACATGCTGTTCCAGGAGGAATGTATTGAAGTAAAAGCTAGTTATAGCCATATAGTTCGCCCCAAGTTTGAGTTTAATGTCCTGCTGTCCTCGGCTGCAGACAGACTCTTCGTAAAGGATTTATTCTCCTGCGACATGCCAGACTGTGTCACTGCGTCACTTCACCAGGCTAGAGCAGGTATGTACAGCTTATGCTAGTTTAGCAAACTATTAAATGGCTGTCCTGCTGGTTGATGTTTTGCATATCTGCACATATGCTGCTGTCCATGTAGCTACTTCATGTGCATTGTTGCCAATTTTTTATTATTCTTTGTACTGGTAGGTTTTGGTTTGGTACATGCATTTGAGGTTTCTTGCTCTTTATATTGATGATAAATTACATCCTGGGTTGTTATTGTTGAGTCTTATATTTTGTTAAATGTGCGTCTTTCTTGACTCTTCCATGATTGTAGTTTTGGCAACTTCTGAGTTATCTGTACTTGGTTACATTTGTATTAATTTCCCCATGAAATGTGTGTGATTGTGTATGGATGACAGCCAGGCAGTCCCACACAAACTAACCATACAAACAACATCTTAAATCCCCTGACATTTCATCACAACAGCTGATTGATGTGTGTTCGCAAAACTTTGTGTCTTTTAATATTTAAAGACCAGCAACAGATAGACACGAACAGTGAGACTGCATAGGCTGTATTTATTTCAGTGATAATGCAACAAAACACACAGTAATGAACTGAATATATAATGTACCAAAAGATTCCCTGTAGCCCTGTGAAGTGAGAGTTTATGCATTAATGTGTGTTGTATGCACTCTTTGGAGCCAGCTGTTTCTTTCACTAACAGCCATTTACTGGTTTTGGCCCATTGCTGCATCAAACATCTTCTTGCGGCCCTCCATGCCCGACATGGCCTCCACATTCTTCCTCCAGTCGTTCACCTCCACCGTCTTCTCCTGCACAGACACAAACACAGAGACTTTGGTGAAATGTTCCCTTTTGTTATGCTGTTCTGCACATTTTGATGTAGGAGATCTCTATTAAGTGACTCTCTAAACTAAACCCTATTCAGATATGAATCCTTATTAAACATAATATGATATCCTGACCCTTACACCTGTGGTTTTTAATTTTGTTTTGGCAAGCTAAGAAAGCTTAATATTCTGTTTCACACATCTATACCAGTCAACAAAAGTAATGTGCTGCATAAATGACCTCAGCACATTGTGTGCCCTGTCAATACATCAGGATTCTTTCCCTTTGGCTAAAAATGCTCCTTATGATTTCTCTGCACTTTTCCAAACCAACCTTTTCTGTGTCATCCTTTTTGACTGATTTAAGATTCGCTCTCAGATCCAGAGAGACTTTGTGTTTGGAGCCCAGTAGGGAGCGCAGGATGGCGTCAGCAGAAACCCTCACCCTCCTCAGGCTGGGTCTCTTAAACTTCCCTCGCAGGTCCACTACCTTGATGTTCAGGTCTTTAATCTATGGCGAAAAAGTAGAGAGCAGTGGTCGAGTGTAACAAAGTACATTTAAATAGGTAAAGTACTTCAAGTGTTATGACATCATAAAGTGGCCAAAATCTGATCAGCTCATTTTCAGACAGGTTTTTATAATAAATGGATCAGGACAAAAAGAGGGGGGGGGGGGTCTTCGTTCCTGAAACTTTCAGAATCTCTTAACGCAGAGGGGACACATGTTTATGTATAAAATAAATGAAAAAGTGGATTTTGCATAATAGGTGACCTTAAATGTTCAAAAAGTTGTTTTTTTCTTCTCATACTGCTTGTGCTGCAGCACCTCTTTTAAGAGCCCAGTCTGCTGTGAGTGGTTAGCTGGTCGGCTCTGTTTTGATTGGTCAACTGCTTAGAGATATCCCACCTATCACGTGCAATGTTTTGGAGCGTTAGTCAATGGAAGCTTGGGTGACATCACACAGTGATGTAAATAAATAAATTTAAGTTTTCCGCACTCTCGCGGGAATATCTCCGCAATGGAGCGAGCTTAAGTTTCACTTTTAATTGCATGATATAGCCCAGATAAACACCTTCATCACACATGTGGCTACTTGTTTGTACCATTTTCAGGCGATTTGTAAAAAACGATGTGTTTTTGGATATTTGTGGAGTCCGCGAGTGTTTTTTTATTGGTTAAGTGGTCCTTGGTATGAAAAAGTTTGAGAAACACTGCACTACAGGAAAGATAAAACCCCAACATCATAATAGGGCCTCTGTTATGCTACTTTATTACATTTCATAGGGACATTTGTATTTCTTACTTCACTAACACTAATGGTTACTTTTTACATACAAACACATGACATGCTAATATCATATTGATGCACTACTACTATTTTGCATGTTACAAATTATCTAGAAATGGTCCCATATGGTCCCCAACTACAACATAATATGCTCTTACATACATTATTTTGTTCTAATGTATTACCTTTGAAAAACGTCCGCATGTTTCTACTTCAAGTACATTTAGCTGATAATAGTATTGTAATTTTCAGGTAACATTTGCAATTCACGACTTTTACTTGTAATGGCTAATTTAGGACTATACTATCTCTACTTTTACTTCAGTCAGTGGTCTTAGTACTTCTTCCACTACTCATAAAGAGTCATTTCATTTAGGTAATTTGCCACAGACAGTGGGAGCTATTCAACTTGGATGAAATGAAAGTAAACTTTCTTGGTGTTTAAGTACTTGTTTGACCACATCAGAATGCTGTTACAGCTTTGTGATGTATGTATATTTAATTGTTATAGTTAGTTTTGCAACAAAACAAGCTGTTCATTGTTATCTTTCTTAAACAATGTTCAGTTACCTCTCTGGTGTTGTGCAAGGCTTTGGCTTCAATATCATATCGCTCCTCGTCCACCACGTCTATTTTGGCATACAGCTCTTTGCATAATGTCTAAACAAAGACAAACAAATAAGAAAAAAATAATATTGACTTCATCACCAGATCTTTAGCAACATTCTTCTGGAGTTTAATCTTGCAAATCTGATAGGCAAGTGTGGGATTCTACCTTTAGCTCTGCCAAGGACATGCAGCTGGTATGTATAGGAGGAGTGTTTTCTTCCAGGTACTTTTCCTTCTCTTCCTCCTTTTCTTCTAACTCCTGCTCCAGCGCCTCCTTGGCCGTGGCAACCAACAAGCTCTGAAATATCACGAACCAATCATATTGAATCTAGATTTACTGGGAAGATGCAGTCTGGGCAAAACGGACTGAGGACTTACCTTCAGCATTAGCTTGCGAGAAGCTGAGATCTTTGATTTCCTCTGCAAAAAGATTGACTTTTTTTTTAATATAGTGTGACATAGTAGCAAGTGATAAAGTGATAATGGGTCTGTCGTCTTAGTGTGCAGTCTTTTGTAAAAACATACCTCTGGTCTGTCGATGGAAAATACAGAAAGGACAAAATAGACAGAAGAAATGTAAAATGTGTGTCAATTGCAGATAGAACAACTTGGTCATGCATATTAAACTTCATTATGTGCTTCTATCGATGCATACATTTGCTTTATGATACTGATACTCTGATTTGGAAATGGAAACAATAACAGACACACAATACTTACACTTTCTCAGGCATCTTGGTATCTCAATTCCCCCTGGAAGACAAAAATAAAACCTTTTTCCTCTGAAGTGCTCATCAGGGGGACCACTGGGTCGAGGGCCCCAAAGGGTCTTAACTATGGTCCCCCTTTTAGCTCCACTATACATACATTCAAATGCATTGACTGTAGTGTTACAAGACTGGAAATATAGAGGATACAATGATCTATTTAAAGCTCTTATTTTGTTTATGTTACTCCAATGCTTTTATTATCCTTTAACACTGATATGTATTATATTTGAAGTTACTAAAGGACATTTCTCGCCACATGGCTAACCTTGTTTGTTTTGTTTATCAGGCATTGTTATATTATCTAATTTGTAGAAGGGCCCTCTGGACCAAATCACCTCTCACCTCTCAGTGTTGATAACACAGACGTCTGGCAGACGGGAAGAAGCATGCACAGCCCAACAAGAGCAGATCATCCAAATGACATTCCCTGCTTACACCCCCTTTCCCACTGGATAAAGACAAAGACCATAGACTGGGTCGCAAAGCAACACACAACACTGACCCAAACTTATTTTTGAAGAAAGCTGAGCTGACTTAACCAAGGCCAAACAATACATGTACAAATAGGAAGAACTGCATGTTCTACATACTGTAGCTTTGGGTTATATTTACCTTGAAACTGTATTGTCAACCATATGAGATTATATAGAGCTGCAACTGTCAATTATTTTCAATTCTGTGTAATTACCAAATTATTTTTAAGGGCTGTAAGATATCAAAATACTTGTTTTGTCCAACAAACTTTTCACAACCAAAACATATTAGATTTACTACCATTCATTTAATCATGGAATTATGAGTTTTATTAATTAAAAATATTTGTTTTGATTCACCTAATTGATTAAAGAACTAATCATTTCAACTTTAGATTTGACCATACCTTTTTAATATCTCTCGCTGTATTGTGTCAAGCTGACTTATTGTGACAATTTAGTCTATCCATCTATTTAATTCACTGGATTAGCTAAAAACAGACATTTATGTGTGTTATTTCACCTATTAAGAGTTAATAATTACTCAAAAGTTTCATCCATAGCATATCAAAAATACTGCTAAAAAAAGGACATATACTTTGAAAGAAGATTGTAATATAAAAATAAACTGAATCTTTGCTTTTTGGACTGTGGCTCCGCCAAAAAAATCCCCCAAAATGCCTCCCCAAAGTTTCTTGGAACTTTTTGGATGTCTATTAGATTTTCTAACCATAACATCTATTGATGACGAACATAATCAGTAATTGCTACCCAACATTTAGTTACAATGTTTTTCACATTATTAAATATATTTTGATTCAAAATATGTTTTTCTATGTGTAATTTCATTAGTTAAATCCAAATAAAATCTGATCCTAGATCAAACCAACTGTACATAATTACACAGAATGAATCGGGTAAATTGATGGAGCATATGGCCTTTCTTACCTTTCTATGTTGTTGCTGTGGATTCAGACGGACACAAAGTGATGGAGAGAAGAACGTACCAGAATATTTATCTCCTGCTGCCCTCTATCCCTCCTCTATCACAAAGAGACTTAAATAGAAGCACTCACAAATACACACAAAAGAGAGGGGGTGGTCTCAGGATAACAGTAAGTGATGCTCATGTTGTGCTGACAGATCACCGATCGCTGCTTTCTTATAATAATGTGTGAGAACTTGTCTGTGTGCCAAGGCGCGATAAACAGCGTTCTTGTCGACTTTCACACCAGCCGTTTGCAGTTAGTTGTTAATCTGGTGTTCCTCTTGTGATATATTTAAAGGATCTTTCTCTGCTCGTGTACACCAGCTTTGTTAAACCTCAACAGATAGCTGCTGTTTATACAGACAGAAGTTACTTGTTTTCCAATTTTAAACTAAACTAAGCTGCTGTAGCCAAACAGTTTTTCTTGTGGCTATAGATGATTTCTGAGACTTTCTTTGGCTTCGAAACGTGATGTTGGAGACATTCCCTGCCCCCCACCACCCCAGAGACTTCAGGCCCCCGTTGGTCTGATTAGGATAATGGCTGCAGACAATGCTAAGCTGTGGTTTTATGGCAGGAATGCAGTTTCCAGTATACATTTAGCTAAGGCCAACAACTAAACATAGATACATTGCAGAACCATGTGATGCTGCCACTCTTTGATTCTGGGGCCGAGCTTTCATACTGTATGCGTGCTCAAGGTTTGTGTAGGCGTGGGACGCTGAAGCAAATGTTCGTAGTGGCCAAAAGGTGGTACTACTACGTTCATTTATAGCCCTTACATCATTAGGGTCTACGCATGGTAAAAGCGCTAAAACCATAAGCAAAATGCACGTTTGCATGCTCTATCCGCCCAGATAGGGGTTGCTCCTAAGGGTCAGGCCATTTTGGCTTCCTTTGCTACTGAGCAACTTTCATAGGAATGAACGTTGTCCCGTCTCCAACAATTTATTCAGTTGTCTTTATAGATCCATGGAACATACGCCAGTGCTGAGTTCACTAATGCAAAGACAAAAAGTTCATACATTAATCCACAAAATCACTCGTGTGGTTTGTGTTCATATATAAACAAACCTGCCTTGCCTTGGGTGTGTGGCTTTTGAGATCGATAAAATGTGCCAAACTGTTCTTTAGCTCTCGCTGAGTCAGGAGGACAGCCCTGCTGCTGATTTGATTTATGACACTGAGATCCAGCCTGTGGGCTCATGGCAGCTGATTATAATTCCTCAGTAAATATGGCAGCAGGATTAACAAAGTGCTGTGTGTGTGTGTGTGGGTTTGTGTGTGTGTGTGTCTAGGAAACTGAACACTTACTCGTATATTCAAATGTCAGTGGATTATACTACAGTATAGTCGTTTTCACATGTGACTTTTGCTTTCTCTGCTGGCTGAGATGTCTTACTAGCCGACTCTTATCAGCTAATAAAACACAGTTTGGTTGCGTCTGCTGCAGTGTCAACCTCTTTTAAATCCAATACAGATTATGACAGAGCTGCTAACCTAATCTGACACATTTAGGGGAAACCGAACACAGTAGATGTGTCAGTCGGTTGTGAGGCTTTTTTCTTACGTAATCTTGAACCACAACGCAATGTTGTAAAACATTTTGCCGGGAAGAAAATGTTCGGTGACGTCTGTTTCATTTGACTTGCATGTTAAACAGTGTTTAAACCTTACATAATTGCTCTTGTCTTCATGGCTTTGGAAGGGTAAACCACCAGTTCAACAAATGTAAGGAAGTCAGTGCAATCGATCGCAAATGACCATCAAATTATACAAATATAATTTAAACCAAAGGATTCCTTTTTGGTTCATTTTTTAAGCTACAAAGACTTGTTGCAAAAATACATGAATACCTTCACCTGATCACTCTGTAAGATTATATTAAATTCCTCTACTGCCCTCTGGTGGAGATAGTCTGAAGAGAATTGAACTACACATCAATGGTATTTTCATATTTGCAACAGGCCGTTACAGTTCTTCTCGATTGCTAACACACTAAAATGCTACATGAAGCACAATTATTTTAACTGACACTCAAAGAGCAAAACATCGGCTCAAATCTCCAAAACTCTAAACACGTTTTCAGCTTTTCACACAATTTACAAATCAACATGGATCTTTGTGCAAACCACTGCACACGTTTCTCCACGTAAGACACAGGAATCTGACATAAAGTCACGTGTTAGCAGGTTTAAAACACTGATATTCAAAATGCCTCACACATGGACCAATGATCAAGAAACACGTTCCACCTGACCAAACACCTGGTAGCATAATCGTTGGCTCATCAATCAGGATGTTAGCACTATGAAAAGACCACAGGTGAGTACTTTCTTACAGCAACCATGGAAGCCAACATGGAAGCAAGAGCAAGAGGAAGAGGAAGAGGAAGAGCTGGGCTGAGAGTGAGAGGAGGAGGAAGAGTACTCTCTAATGAAATGAAATGTTATCAACCATGGTTTGATGATGAGAGAGGCTGGACGGAGGGTTCAGCCTAATCCAAGCCGATGTACTGTTGCCTCTGTAATCCGGACACTTAGACTTGAAACAGGTTAGTTAGTTGTAGCTCTGCATAACTCATGATATATCAGAGCTTATATCTGATGTGTGAAACGTATTTACTTCATTACTGTCATTGAATTGTTGACATGTTGCATGCTATAACTGTACAAACATCCTGCACAATGTACTGTGGTAAACTCACTTTTAAGCAACACTGACCGACCACTATGTCTTTGTTGTTTATCTGAAGGACTGAGAAACAAAGAGGTGGAAGGCTAAGGGTTTCCAATGAGGCAGGAAGCAGCAGTTACAAACTGGGTTTTGGCAAACAATGCCATCACACTTAGAGATCCGAAGCATAGTAGCTATGTGCTGAGATGCATGTTGCACAATGTTATCTTTGAATTAAATGTGATTTTTTTTCAACAACTCATTTGTATTTTTTCACTTACTGTATTTCTGTAAACTCAAGCAATCTTTCTCTGCAGAAACCTCTCTGTACAGAGCACAGCCCATAACAGAGGAGAGTGCTTTAGAGCAGTGGTTCCCAAACGGTGTGCCGTGAGGCAAGTCCGGGTGTGCCGTGGGATTTTGTGACAACCATACGTTATTATTGCAATATACAACTACACACAAATAATTACTTTTGAATTTACTATATCAGTACTTTGTAGGTTTATATGTACGTAACCTGCGCGACTTGTGCGTCCACATCTCCTCGTGCAGTGCTGCATAAACATGGCTGAGTCAGCGATAACTTTCGAGGGGTGGAGGTATGCCCATTATTTTGAGTTCGTCCGAAGAATAGACAGGAATGTGACGGTAAGGTGCAAACTGTGTCCAGGCCAGAAGCTGTTATCCACTGCTGTAAACACCACGTCAAACCTCAACACACACCTGCAAAGAACACATGCTAAGGTGAAGCTACCGCACACGCTATTTGTTGTTTGTTGATATCACGTAGTCTGTTCTTCTTCTCTGTCTTCCGGTTGTTGCCTGTTTTGAATGACAAATACACACTACCGCCGCCTGCTGGTAAGGAAAGTTATTGCCACTCACGCATGCATGTACGTGCTCGGCGAGTAAAGTAACGAGTTACTTTATGTAGATAGTAACGAAGTAGTGTAATATATTACTTTTTTTAAAGTAATATGTAATATATTACATTTTTTTAGTAACGACCCCATCTCTGGAGTTGGCGTTCTCTACTCTGATTTACATGAAGAACAACAGGAGGTCACGGCTCTCTGTTGAACAGGACTTGCGAGTGGCCCTCTCCTCAGTGCCACCAAGGATTAAAAAATTCTGCGCGCCCCGACAGGCACATGTATCTCACTCATTTGTAAGTCAGCAAAAATATTTACAATAGCACATGTTTCAATGCTGATTGCTGAAATGTTACATTTATAATTTGTAGTTCAGGACCATGGACAATGCAGCTTCCTTGCATTGACAGTTCTCTGTGCTGAATTTCTGCTGAGTTTCCTTTGCCTCATTTTTTATTTTGTGACCTGTCTGGTTTAAATGAGTGTGTTGCTGCTTTGATGAAGCCTAATTTGATAAAGTTTCAAATTAATTTCTGAAATATTTCATGAGTAATATAGTTGTCTTTGTCACATTTGATTTGGCATTAGTAAATAATTATGCACATTTACAGATATTTTACATGATATGAGTGATAACATGTGCTATAAGGGCTATTTTGCACAATAGGTGTGCCTTGAGATTTTTACTTGACCTTTGGTGTGCCTTGGGCACAAAAAGTTTGGGAACCACTGCTTTAGAGTATGCTCAGCAGTGTGTAGTTGGGTGGTCAAACAATCTAGTGTTATGAATGAAGTGTGTTATATTTGGTGCTAAAGTTTGCATTTGGTAAGTGTTTATGTAGTTGTGAGTGCAGTTATTCACTTAGCAGGAGAAATGAGGTGTTTTGCACTTTGGGTGTGTGGTTTTGTGAATTGTGTTTAGTGTTCTGAGAAGCTGAGCAATTTAAAAAAGAAATGTGTGTTACTGTAGCAATCGAGAAAAACTGTAAGAGAAAACATGTGTACATTTGAAAACGTCTCTAATGTCAGAAATTAAACATATTATTGATGACTTATCAATCGGAATACTGTCATACTTTTTTCTGTGTTTAAATTTGGACCTAGTTTGGCTGTGATGTGACTCACACACGTTGTAGTCTTAACCAAAACAAACAGCTGCCCCCCCCACCCCCCCTCCACATCTGCCCCTCTCTGGTCAGCGTGCCAGCTCCTCGGCGCAGGCGGAGATGGGGCTGAGCACTGCGACTCCGTTGTTCCTAACAACAGCTGGCGTTTTCCTCTGTTTGATGATGATTAGAAGGAATTACAAGCACACCCAATACCACACACACACACACACACACACACACACACACACACACACACACACACACACACACACACACACACACACACACACACACACACACACACGCCAGACTTTGACTCATGGAGAAAAAAAAATCTTTTTCACTTGTTTTTTTTTGTGACTGATTTATTTTGTGTCTCAGCAATAAAACATAATCTTAAGACAATATGTACAGCAGTAGACATGTAAGGCAGAAAGGGACGCTTTATCTTGAGTGTAACTGAAGCATTATGTAAGCTTGATATTTCAAAGCTGTCAGTCTTGAAAATGTCGATCTTGTTTTTTTCTCAGTAAGATGCCAACTTCCTTAAATACAAATGTGTCTCAACACTTGCCAAACTTAGTTCTGTTACTACATTAGACATGTCTCTTAGTATTGCAGCACAAGAAATTGGTTTTATTTTCCCTTTACTTTACCATTCAGTGAAACACACATGTGCACATCCAAACATAGTATTTTGTGCATTTTCAACATCAAGCATTATATTTTGAGCCGTCAAAAATAGGACATAATAATCTAGATCAAAATGTCACACAGAGCGAAATCTACTTGGTGAACTCGTATTTAAAGCAGTGTGTGGAGTGCCTCTGTCACTCCTCTTCTCCTTCAGCTGGAGTGAACAGAGTCAAATAGGCTAGATATCGACAGAAGGATCCTTGAAGTGATGCTATCTGAGCGATGTCGGTCTCTGGAGGGCCCAGGCTTCCGGTTTACTGGGAGTGAGCCAGAGCTCCGGCACCCTGACCAAAACCAAACCCTTTGGGGCCGAAGTTCTTGGCGTAGCAACCTGTGAATGAAATGACAGAGACATGGTTTATTAAAGCGGGTTGCTACTGACCACTGTGCTTTTAGATGTCGGGTGGTCTATTTGCACATACAGTAGAATATACATTACATTATAGAATATGAATACAAATATACTAAATGGCAGAAAGTCACGGGGGCTGCTGACCTGTTTGTACTCAAGTCATTTCCAGTGATCGTCTGCACAAGGTTACTGTTCAAATGTCACTGGCTGAGTTTAACCTCTGTGTACTGTTATTATACATGTTGTACACTTATTTACTGCCTATACAAAACATTTGCAATACAGTCATCCAGTTGTGATGCAGAGATGAGGATTTTCTCATTTGTGATAGATGTGAAAAGTACAATAAATAATTATTTCATCACCTAACCAACAGATTATTTCCTCAGTTAATCAGTATATTGTTTGCTCCATAGGATATCAGACAACAATAACAAATTCCATTAATTAAAAATGCGAATTCTATCCTAAAGCCCACACTGCTTTATTTTGAGCATCAAAGGCCAATTTAATATCACGCCGGAAAACTGAAAATATATTCCATTTTTAAAGTTGGACGAGGAAATGGTATGCATTTTTGTTGGACAAATGAATAAGTGATTATTGAGGGATTTGCTGCTTGATTTTTCTCAGACATCACTTCATGGGATTAGTTGTCACAAACCTTTACAGAAGATCTCTCCGTCTCTATCGGCGAGGGTTGTGGACTCGAGTCCTTTTCCACACTTGGCGCAGCGAAAGCAGCCTTTGTGCCAGGACTGATAAGAGAGCAGAGACAAAGTTAAAGAAATACAGAGAACTGTCAAATCATCATTTTAATTTAAAGTACAATCGATAATGCGTTTATCTCTTACATTTCCTCCTCCAACAACCTTCTCGGCTGCGTACACCGTTTTCCCACATCGAGGACACACATCTGAGCCTCCTTGTTTCTGAGCGAACTTTGAGGCGTTGGGGTTGGTTGTAGGGCGATGAGGCGCTTGTCTGTCATGAAGAAAGAGAGCTTTAAAGATGACAGTTGGGGAGGACTCTAACTACTAACAGATATCTGGGTCTCGTTTATGTTTCATCTCTTAGTTGAAAGTATTGAGTCAAACAAAAACTCAAACATTATATAACGTGTTGAAATCACAAAAGATCCAAGGCACTTCATAGTATGCCATTATATTTAAGGCATTTTCATTGTTTAATAAGAGAATGTACGAGTCATTCCACAATTTGGATGTACAGTGTAATTGTGATATACATAGTTGAAGTGCTGTTTGCTCACTCTTCAGGCTTGATCCCCAGTCCCTCTCCTGTGTCCATGCTCAGGGTGCCGGCTCCGCCTCCGAACCCGTAGCCTTTTGGCCCGTATTTCTTGCCATAGCATGATTTGCAGTAGATTTCATCCACATGGACGGCCACTGTTGTGCTGTCTAAGTTCTTCTTACAGACCACTTCAATCAACAAAAAAGAGAACACATTTGAAATCAAAATCACAAGCTCCCTTTCTCCAAAAAAAAAATTCTCAGATGATTAGCCGTGACATTACCCCAAACTATGCGTGACAATTTAAGGAGGAAACCCACTATGTGCTTGGCTGCCTCAGATACATACTTGTCTGTGCTTCAGGGAAAGTGTGTGTACCGTCCTCTGCCATATAAGGAAGCTTTTGTCACATGTTTCCACTGGATCCATATAAGGAGTGAGACATCTGAGCGAAATCCTGCTGAGGCTCACTTTCCTGCCCTGATGCCAAATACCCCGCATTCCAACCTGGCACAGGTCGTGATTACCTTTTACCCTCTGGAAGTTAGGTCAGTATACAAATAAAGCAGATTACCTGAGAACTTAAAACACTTACTGCACAGAAAACAGGATTTATGCCAGCTCTTCCCCTCGCACTGCACTTCCTCTGCAAAGTAGACGGTTTTCTGGCAGCAGCCACACTTGTTTCCTCCCCCGAAAGGCATTCTGTAAGCAAGCAGGAGAGCCTGTTGTGTACATTTGTCATTCACTGTATGTATAACATCTGTCTTTTGTAAAACAGATCAGTGTTGTTCTGCAGAAGGAGAACATCTGCACTACTTGAGGCTAGATGCAACAATACCTATACAAGGAGAGGTAGTAGTTTGCTATGATACACTTCTCTTTTTTCTATCTTTTGTTTGAGCATTCTAGCATGAAGGACTGTCCATCCCTGATAATAAAATGCAAAATATACCTGCTGCCAAGATAAAGATGAAATGACCTCAGAATACACTCTGTATTAAAACCACGCCAGTGTCAGCACTGAGTAACATACATGTAATGTCTTCATGGGTGATCTCATGTTATGAGGGTCGTCATCCACACAGAATGTCATTAATCTACTATATCGTTCTGGATAAACAGGAAATTCCCTGCATTTTATTTTGTAATCACACGTTAACAGTCTTGGGCTCAGACAACCCGAGAAGCTACCATGATTTAAGTTTAGTTACTCAAACAATACTTTAGAACATAATAAATAACAACACAGTTTAAGGATAGCTTTGAGCTAGAAGACTTTAAAAACACAGTAAACAAGAATATTTGTCCTGGTACCTTTTTTTTTTAAGGTTATCTAATTTCTTTCCTGCTGATGAACAGGAAACACTTTTGAAGCATAAAGTCATCCTATCTAGACAATAAGAGGAAGTGTCCATCTCTAAAAATAGGCCACTTAGCTGAAAGCCAAAGCCCAAAATATTAAGAAAAATACCAAGTTGTCGTTTTTACTGCATTTTATCCTGCATATTTTATGTTGTTTTTTTACAAATGTAAACAATAAGACTGACTTGTAGGCTCAAAGTAATATATGTGGTTAGGATTGTTGTTAACACACTAAAACCATACACTGTCAGTCATATTGTGTTTTCATCTCTTAAAATAAATACGGGCTGTTGTTTGAAGCTCAAACCATGAGGTCAAAGTTTTTAAGATAAAAACACATAAAAAAGAGGAAACAATAACTTGTAAATCTACTATCACATCTTAACATGTCGACATCTTAAATGAACCTACCTGAAAGTCAAAGAAGGATCCTCTCCTGTTGCTGAGAGATGTCTGAGTTTAGGAGAGGCAGAGGGAGGCTGAGAGGACACCAGGCTGAGGGAGGAGTCACAAGAAGGAGACAAGAGAGGGAGAGAGATGTTAGTACTAGTTTATTATGGGAGAGGTTTGGACACAGAAAGAGATCCTTCATCTCCACGTTTGAGAAACTGTTCTTGGTGAAAAAGAACAGAGCCTACTGCCAGAAAACAAGCATACATGAAATGTAAAAGCAACAGATGGATGGTGTTGTAAAAAGGAGCCCAAACTGTTAAGTTTCAAAGTAATTCTGCACATTAGCGGCCCCAAATGGAAAGTAGAGCTAACTGGTTTTCATGGTTTAAAGGTCCCCTATTATACTGTTTTTGATCAATACATTTTAGGTCTCAGATATATACAAAACATGTCTCTGAAGTGTTTGGCCTCAAAATACCAACCATAGCATCCCATAAACCCCTCTGTTTCAGCCATGTTTCAAAAGTGCGGATTCTGTGTCTGTAGCTTTAAATGCAAATGAGCTGCTGCTGGCCACGCCCCTCTGCGAGATATTTGGTTAAAAAAAGCACAATGGTGTTCTAGGAGGAGATTCAGGTGATTCGGGGGGGGCGGGGTGTTACCTTGGTTGGTGATTGGCTAATGGTTACACAAGCCACAAAAACATTATGACATCATAAAGTGGCCAAGATTTGATCAGCTCATTTTCAGACAGGTTTTTATTTTGCATAATAGGTGACCTTTAATATCTACATGTAATGCAGTAAAACCTCCATAAATATTGACTTGACCAATCCGAAAGTCTCTCTGTTGAACACCTCAAATAAATATTTTAACTTTTATTTTGTTTCATCCTCTGAAAGCTCTGTTCGTCATATATTATTTCCTCAGAATTACATTGTGAGGGATTTAGTGTATGTGCTGTCTCTTTGTTTTAGGTGTTTAGGGAAAGTATTGAAGATCGAAACTTTGTAACTCATGGCTTTGTAATCACACATCCTTCATCTCACTGAATTTGAAGGGAGACAGTTTACGCTTTAATTTGAGGTTGTCTTCATATTTAAACAGTGAATACAGAACCAACAATACAGTACAGCCTTTCACACATAGTTGCTAAACCGTAAGGTGCATCAATTAATTGTCCAAACTTCGATAATAGGGCTTGCACTTTAATTTAACATTATATATTTGTATAGATATTTCCCTATGAGTTGGTGGAGACTAAATCAGAGTTGAAAGGAGAGTAAATACTGGACGTGAATTCATCAGACACGACCACAAATACAAACTAATGTTATCCCATGTCTTCTTTATTTGTAAATAAGCAACTGTTGCAATCAACTTCCATCAAATCAAATACATCCACATACAGTAAAGGTGAACAAAGGTCATAGTTGTTGTGTTGCAGCTGGCCAACATGCTTTATTTGCAGCAAAAGAATGCTCTGCCTTCAGTACTGCAGCCATCTTTTCTTCTGGCTTGTTTCAGGAATTTTGTTCCACTTGTTTCCATCCGTCTGGTATTTAGCACGTGCAACACATGATCAGTTGGATTGAGGTCAGATGTCTGATCTGGCAAGTCAACAGCATTCCGCTAATTTGCACCAAAAACCTCCTTGTTTGCCTCTTTATGTCGGTTTGGTATCATTGCTGCTTATCTTGAATAGACTACTGTATAAAGAAGAAGAAAAAGGGCTGCAGGTCCACTGCTCACCAAATATGTTTGTGAATAACCTCGAATACCCTTAAAGCTGAAAGTAAAGAGCTGCACTATATTCAAATTGAGAAATTGAGTATGAGAACATTTCAAGTTTGAATCTAGTGGGCAATCAACCTTTGTGATAGCTGATTGTGTTTCAGATCCTTGCTCTGAACCACATCTGACCTTTTCTCATGTGAGCTCCTGCGGTGGATTAGTCTTCTTGGGGGTTCTTATGTTATCATGCAATGATCAGTGACTGGATGTGTGTCCTCCCGGCGATGCTTTTGGGTCTGTTAAAGAGAACATCATAAGCAAATTCTTAGGTTCATATTTTGCCCAGTCTGTTCTGATTGGTTAGCTGGTCGGCTCTGTTGTGATTGGTCAACCGCTTACTAGTGATGCCCGGCCCCTTAGTCTATCACGTACAATGAGTTGGAGCGCTAGCCAATAGAAGTGTGAGTGTTACAAAGTGATGTCACTACGTTATAGAAGTACATTGTTGCTGTCTTGTGAGAACAATGTTCCTCCAAAACATACATTTTTCATGATTCATGAGAAATATGCCAACAATGCATTTTTCAGATGTTCTAAAAATATAAATATTCATACTTATTAGTTATATTATTTAAAGAAAAAAAACAGTTGTTTTGGAGACTTTTCACTATGTCAGTATTGCAACAGTATTGTTGTTTTGATAGTAAGAGCATGTGGACTTGACACTTGTTTGTGCGTGACGACTACTAGCACAATGAGAGCATTGTTGGCCTTTTGTTCACTCTCTTTCATTCTTTATTAGATCACATCACACGTGTGACCTTTACTGTTCTCTATGATAGATGAATGGCATGGTCAGATTTACTATAAGGTCATCCTGCTGTACTATGGAGCCTTAATTCCTTATTTTATTAAAAAATAAATAACCTGGATGTTAGCGCTTCTGGCTAGGCTCACACATCTCCCAGAAGAGAAGGATCAGGAGAGGTGAAACTGATAGGGAGGATGACATCGATAAAAGGAGGGAAAAGCCAGCAGAGAGTGATGCTGCTCAGTCTGCCTTCCTCCTTCTCTCCAAGCCCTGCAGGCTCTTCACCATCATAGGAAGAGACAATGATGAACTCAAGAAGACTATTTATAGCCCACTATTGGCCAACACTAGCCCTCTATTTCTGCTCTGTGGACATCCGCCCTGGCTTGTTGTGTAGTATGTGCACATGTGATTATGTTCATGACGGAGAGGGAGAGGAGAGGAAGAGAGGAGTAGAGTGACAGAGACTCAATGATTTAATCCAGAGGAAGAGGAGAGGATAAGAGGCAGGGCTGAGGCTGGGCTGGGATCCATCCATCAGCGTGCGGAGGAGTGCTGAGAGCTTATTGGACTCTCATAGAGGAATTCAGCACAGTCTCTCTTTTTTTTCCGTTTGACCTGACTGGCAGCCAGGACTCCTCCCCTGGTAATGGTCTCTCTTTTTGGCAGAGGGTTTCACAGAGGCTTTGCCAACTTGTCAGGTGAGGAGGTAAAGCCGGAGGAGGTGAGTTCATGCTGAGAATGTGTTTGAATAGCCGTCACCGTGTGAAAGTGTTTCGATATTTTACTCGGTGGTATAACTTGTTAAATCCATTGCGGCTGTTTGGAGTTTTATTTCTCCCAGAGTAATCTATTAGAGTCTTGTTTTGCATGTTTAAGATGCATGTTTTTCTATGTGTATTAACTTCAGTGTAGAGCTTGTAAATCAATGGGTTGACAAACAGTTAGACCAATCTGCTACTGTTTTGATCATTTATCAATTATATAAAGTGTTTTTTAATGCTAAATACCAAACATTTACAGTTCCTGCTTCTCAAATGTTAATATTTTCAGATTTTCTTGTTTTTTAAGAATTTTACACCACATGTGTTTTCGGGTTTAGACTTGTGGTTGGACGAGATGTGACATTTAACTTGGACTTTGAGGTGTTATGATGGGCATTTGTTTCACTTTTTCAGCACTAATCCATTGATAGGATAATCAATAGATTTTTTTTATATGGGAAAATATTCGTAAAAGCCATCCTTTGCTGACAACATAAATCCCACTCATTAAACTAAATGCACTTTCCCCCCGTATTAAGTCAAGTCACTAATCCGCCTAAATACTTTATAGCAATAAAGCTCTTGTTTATTTTGGAGTCCCAGTCTCTGGAAAACAAAAGCAAGCTGTTCAAACACAAGAAGCCAGAAATAGTTTGTAATATTTCATTTTCATGGATCAGGATATGGAAATACAACCCTTTGTTCGTCCATGCATTTCAGGGGGGAAGTGAGATCATTCCGGGATGGCAGAGGGAGTTTGGCAGGATGTGTGAGCTGCATGGCCCTCTCTGTCTGATTCAACAAGCAGCAGTTTGATCATGTTTCACTGAGTTTAAAGTGCTGACTTCTGCTCTGCGGCACGCACCGTGGCCATAATGAGAGGGGAGGTGATGCAGTTTCATAAATTAGTCAGTAGAGGTCATGTATGGGCAGAGATTGTGTTTTAAGTGGTGTTGAGGCACACCCTGATTTCTCCATTTCTGGCTTTCTCTCTTCTCTCATGTACTTTTTGCTGTAATCCACGCTGATGCAAAAGGTGACGAGGCTTATTAACTGAAGCAGAACGTGCAGAGCGCATTGCAGCGTGAAGTGCACAATTAATAAGCTGGGAGAGTAGGCTGAGGGATGAAGGACTTTGCTATCTGTTCAATTCTCTCGTCCTGTGTGTACCTGCCTGTGATCCTGGGGATTCTTTATCTCGGCACCTCTAATTAAGCTGTGATTATGTTCAGCACTGTGCAAGAGATATAATAATGTAGATAGCAATGTGAATCTCTCAAGGTCAGACAGCAGTATGTGTGTCTGTGTGCAAGACTAATAACACATTTCTGAGTATGTCCATGTCCAGCCAGTGCCCGTCTTTGACTGTAATCCTCACTTATCTCATGTCTGTGACTCAACACAGAGGATGCAGGGTTCTTATTTCCAAACTGCCTCTCGTCTATAATCTCTCTGTATGAACTTAAGTCATCCTGCAGAGCAATTCACTTCAAGGAGAGGCAATATGCACTAGGGGAATATATCATAACTTGCATCACACCACCCGTTGCCCTGCGTCCTCTCCCCAGTTGTGCTCTCGGCACACGCTACATGTGGTCATGTTTCACCAAATGACCTCGGCCTGCACTAATTCAGCCTTGTAAGATGATTGTGTGAGTCATTCTGAAATATTTGGCATCACAACACACAGGGAGGTGGTGTCTTAGCCAGTGTAATCCTGACGCAAAGATTATGTGTGGAAAATGTGAATGTTATCCCATGTTGTCACCACATCCTCGCTCCTGTCATTCAGTTTTCCTGGGCTGACACCTCTGAGCCGGCTTCCTTTGGCCCAGATTCCCTCCGAGGGAGCCCGTGCCCTTTAGGCAGCCAACTACAAACGTGCAGTGACAATTCAAATCAGTCCAGTCCACTGGCGCTGGCTGTGACTCAGGACACTCGGCGCCAGGCGGAAAAGATGCATACGCAAACTGTGACAGAAAGAGAGAGCGAATCAAGTGAGTGCAGAGGGTGAGACATTTTTTGGAGTTTAACAAGGAGGGAAGGTGTCCAGTTTTGGCTCAGCCCTTTTCTTTAAGAGAGACTTGGACTGGAGCAGTGCCAGGTCCATTTGCAAGTCAGAGAGAGCGCCTTCTCGCTAAGTAGTGTGAACCACGGGCTGCATCTGCAGCAGAGGAGCTGTCTAGAGTATTGTTATGCAAGCAGGAAGGGAGCAGTCCCACTTTGATCAAAGCATCGGACAGAGGCGGGGATGCTCCGGTCCTCGTTGGAGCTGGAGGATGCTGTACGCTGTCCTTTGCGGGGAGTAGACAGACCGTGCAGTGTACTTTACATGCACATTGCTTGGAGGAGCAACTCTGCACTGCGGGATCATGAGATTGATGAACTGATGGACACCTGCTCATCACTCCGCCTCCTTTGCAATTGCTTTTGAGCCACTAAGTTTTGCCAACCTCATTTTAGGTAAGTTTTAATTCCTTTCTGAATACAGAGAATGAGTCACAACAATAAGAATATCTAAAGTAGGATTTGTGATCGGCAAAGCCAGCTGCACAGTTAGTTTTGTAATTGGATTAATCATGTTATTGAACTGAACTTTCCATTCCCTTACATGCTGACCTTGTTGTCTAAATCAGATAAACAAGTCCACCACTACAAAGTGCATTTCACTGTAGTGTTGGTGATCATGTGAGCTGTTGGCAGACCTTTTACAATACAGTGTCCCGTGATTGGCTGATATATTTCAGTCATGTGTGGCTGCAGGCAGAGAGACAGAGGCCAGGCCGCTGAACTAAGTCCTCCAAATACTCATCGGGGAGTCATGTGCCCAGTGGTTGTCTGGGCAACACAGTCTCACTCCCTGATCGTCCAATAGCGACGCTTGGTCAGGGTTCTATGGCGTACGGTGGCCCTGAAGTGCAAGACACCACAGCATTTCAGAAAACACTACAGCATTTCAGAAAACGCCGCAGTATTTCAGAAAACGCCACAGCATTTCAGAAAACGCCACAGCATTTCAGAAAACGCCACAGCATTTCACAAAACGCCACAGCATTTCACAAAACGCCACAGCATTTCACAAAACGCCAGAGCATTTCAGAAAACACCACAGCATTTCACATTGTACGGAAAGGGTATTCCTTTAGGTAGAACACTTCTTGTTTGTGATTGGACAGAGCCAGCAAGAGAAGCACTGCTGTGATTGGTTGTTTTTGCTGCCAGTCAAGAAATGACGCTTCGTGATTGGCTCAACACTCAGAGCTCACAGCTCCTCATATCTGTTCAGAAACTGGACAAAAGTTAAACATATACAAAACACAGACTGTCTATGTCATGGTGAATACAGTCGCTGCTTTATTTATGTCTGTATGACGTTGTTGTGAGTGTGGACGGAGCAGCTACAGGTTAGTTTAGCCTGGTCGATCCGATTTCGATAGGATTTACATGGAGATACGGCCCGCCCCCTCTCCAGCGTCTTGTTTGAATGACAGGAGTAAACACAGAATTAATGCTTTATTCATTCATGGTTTTTAAGGGGCTTATCTCCATGTAAATGCTATGGTAGACTACCCAATATTCGTATCGCTCTAATCGCTCGAGTTTCACCGCGGCTGTCAGCTGTGTTTGCTCCTGTCATTCAAACAAGACGCGCTGGAGAGGGGGCGGGGCGTATCTCCATGTAAATCTATGGGAGATACCAACTACAACAAAATAAACATATTTGACCGTAATTTAATTGCAATACACGTTTCAAAGTGATGCCGAAGCAACTACATACTGATAACGGTTAGTAAAAACCATGAATTAACGCTTTAACAAGTCTGCAAACAAGACGGCAGGCGAAAAGCTTTTAAAATGCGTGTTTTCTGAATGGAATCGGATCCATCAGGCTAAACTAACGTGTTGCTGCTCCGTCCACACTCACAACAACGTCATACAGACATAAATAAAGCAGCGACTGTATTCACCATGACATAGACAGTCTGTGGTTTGTACATGTTTAACTTGTGTCCAGTTTCTGAACAGATATGAGGAGCTGTGAGCTCTGAGTGTGTGCTAACGGCTGATGTGTTGGGATGTATTAGAACGAAATCTAAAATGAAAATTGTAAATAAGCAATCTGTATGTAAAAAACCACCTGTATGTAAATTGTAAATAAGCCATCTGTATGAATTGGAAATGGGGGACCCTGATGTAAACAAGACGAAAGTATTTCTCTGGTCTGCATCCCCTTAACAATTGTATGTTTTGAGCTGTACTGTACCCAATATACAAGCTGTTAATAAACTTTTCAATCAATCAATCAAAACCGTTGGGACATATTTCGCTGTCGGGTGTTGACCAATCACGAAGCGTCATTTCTTGACTGGCAGCAAAAACAACCAATCACAGCAGTGCTTCTCTGGCTGGCTCTGTCCAATCACAAACAAGAAGTGTTCTCCCTAAAGGAATACCCTTTCCGTCCAATGTGAAATGCTGTGGTGTTTTGTGAAATGCTGTTGTGTTTTGTGAAATGCTGTTGTGTTTTGTGAAATGCTGTGGTGTTTTCTGAAATGCTGTGGTGTTTTCTGAAATGCTGTTGTGTTTTGTGAAATGCTGTGGTGTTTTCTGAAATGCTGTTGTGTTTTGTGAAATGCTGTTGTGTTTTGTGAAATGCTGTGGTGTTTTGTGAAATGCTGTGGTGTTTTGTGAAATGCTGTGGTGTTTTCTGAAAAGCTGTTGTGTTTTCTGAAATGCTGTGGTGTTTTCTGAAATGCTGTGGTGTTTTGTGAAATGCTGTGGCGTTTTCTGAAATGCTGTTGTGTTTTGTGAAATGCTGTGGCGTTTTCTGAAATGCTGTGGTGTTTTGTGAAATGCTGTGGTGTTTTCTGAAATGCTGTTGTGTTTTGTGAAATGCTGTTGTGTTTTCTGAAATGCTGTTGTGTTTTGTGAAATGCTGTGGTGTTTTCTGAAATGCTGTTGTGTTTTCTGAAATGCTGTTGTGTTTTCTGAAATGCTGTGGTGTTTTGTGAAATGCTGTGGCGTTTTCTGAAATGCTGTTGTGTTTTGTGAAATGCTGTGGCGTTTTCGGAAATGCTGTGGTGTTTTGTGAAATGCTGTGGTGTTTTCTGAAATGCTGTTGTGTTTTCTGAAATGCTGTGGTGTTTTCTGAAATGCTGTGGTGTTTGTGAAATGCTGTGGCGTTTTCTGAAATGCTGTTGTGTTTTGTGAAATGCTGTGGTGTTTTCTGAAATGCTGTGGCGTTTTCTGAAATGCTGTGGTGTCTTGCACTTCAGGGCCACCGTAATGGCGTGCAGTTGTGACGCGCCGAGGCTCCTTCAGCTTCATAAACGGACGCAAAGAGCTTTCAACTAATTACAATGTATTCCCATCGGCGGCGGTATTTGATGCTCATGGAAGCACCGGATCGGTCCATGTCGGCGGCAGTTAAAGGCAATGTGAGCGTCCATTCCCATTGGATAACGGAGGATTTTACACCCGGAAGTAAGTATTCTCCTTACTGTCGATTGATTTGACAGTGATATCTGCACTACTCATAGACTAAAAAACACCAGATTACCCTTGTTGATTACACAACATTGATTGGTTTAAATTGTGTACAATGCTTTGTATTTTTCCCCTTCGATTCGGAGAAACAAATATTTTTTCGGAGTAAAGGATGGCAGAAGACACTACACTACCCAGAATCCTCAGCTATCATTTGGGACTACACCATGTGCTTTGCTTGACAAACCCAGTGATTAGTCCTCAAGCTCTGTGATTGGATGTTGGAGTGGCAGTACGAGAGGTTTACGCCGAGCGTCAAAAAGCACTTTGAAATGGAATGAAACCCATCGACGGCACACTATTCAAAACAGGACTCGAACGTGTCCTTCACAACACAAGGCAATTTAAAGTGCTTTACAAAAATGAAAGACATTAAGAAAAAAGCATTTTAAAACGGTCATTAAAAAGCAACATAATCTACCTGCATTGCAATTATTCTAAACGTGTAATAACGTGCTTTAACCAGTAGGTGGTTTGGGTTAAAAAACTGTCAAGTTTAAAGTGTTAACACAATAAAATATACTGCTGTTTCTGGTTTAGTTTACGACGGATACATTTTGTTATTGTTTTGATATTTGTAACACAAAAGTTATGAAAAAAACCCACAGCAACACAGAAAAGATGGTCTTAACATGACCCAGCGGTCTAGTTTAATAAAAAAACAATAATATCAAAACAAATTATTACTACTAACTTTATTGTGAAATTAAAACAGAACGGTAAAAGAATAGTTTCCGGTCTATTCTGAGTCCCGTTCTCTGTAGATAAATAAAGAACTACGACAGATGTGTAATATTTAATGCAGCCGAACCATTTATTATGCATTCATGTGATGACTTTTAAAGAGTAAAGCAAGCACTGCTGAATAAAGTATGATTTTATCTTTTACGAAACGTTTTTTTTTCATATGGAATGCAGTTGGAGGTCAACCAATCACAGAGCTTGAGGACTAATCACTGGGTTTGTCGAGCAAAGCGGAACGATAGCTGAGGATTCTGGGTAGTGTAGTGTCTTCTGCAATCCTAAACTCTGAAAAAATACTTGTTTCTCCGAATCGAAGGGGAAAAATACAAAAGCATTGTACACAATTTAAACCAATCAATATTGTGTAATCAACAAGGATACTCTGGTGTTTTTGAGTTGATGAGTAGTGCAGATTGTCAGTACCAGATGTGTTCGGGTGTATTTCCGTCGCATCCGTCACGGAGCGTCCACACAGCAGCGTGCGTTGACGCTTGGAGGTGGGCGTATCTGAAGCTTGGGGATTTTACAACAACCAATCACAGCAGTGCTTCTATGGCTGGCTCTGTCCAATCAATCACAAGCAAGAAGTGTTCTCCCTAAGGAATGTGAAATGCTGTTGTGTTTTGTGAAATGCTGCGGCGTTTTGTGAAATGCTGTGGTGTTTTCTGAAATGCTGTGGTGTCTTGCACTTCAGGGCCACCGTATAAATCATATCAGAAGGCATCACCCAGATTTGCCAATCACCGGAGCCCGGCAAAAGACAACAGCAGTTCAACAGCTTATCCCCGCTGTTTTTAATAAACCAATAGACATGGAAGCCGAGAAACCAAAATAAATAAAGGAAGCTTTTGGCATATGTTTTTCAACGACTTTGCGCTCTTGAAACACTTTCTTATTATTTATGATGTAATATTTTCAAGACATTCTTTTTAGTTTTACAGCTTGATGAAACCTTTTTGTTTGACATCAGCCATTATAGATAATATGGCCATCCGAGTGTGTGTGGTACTGTTTGTGGTTTGTTTTTAACTGTTTAATACAGTTAATTATTCAAAATGTCAGAGTTCCTTATTTTTAAACTGAAACTTGCACTACTGTTCAAAAATAAATAACAACAAACCTGGAATTATGCATTTGGGACTTTTTTTTGCTTTTCCTTGTTGTACCGAACCCGTACCGAACCGTGACCCCCAAACCGAGGTACGAACCTAACCGTGACTTCTGTGAACCGTTACACCCCTAGTTCACACTCATCACCTGAGTTTACAATAAGATACAGTAGAGTCTACTGTATCTTATTGTAATCACAGTCTACTGAGTAGACTGTGATTATTCATGCCCTGCTGTCTGATTGAGGCCTGAGTCAACATGAGATCTTCAGAAGCAATATCTTTGAAATATGAGGCTGATTTGATTTCTTTAAAATAAAAATGTCAACACACAGATACGTTTTATATGATATACAAATGTATGTTAACGCTATCGCAAGATATGTTTTGGAAATTGTTTCTGTTTTTACCAGAATATTACTTTTTTACCCTACTTTTAGGGAAACAACCATGTTTCTTATATAAGCTACCTGCTCTAATCAATGTATTTTAGATGTATATATATTTATCAAATGAATGAATGTGTGTCCTCCTGTATTATCACCCTACCCTCTCAGAGCTACACAGCGCTTTAGCGTCTTTCGGCTCATTGTTTTGGTTTTCTAATATTTGTTTGTTACCTTTTTCATAGTTTTTGAAATATTGTGATTGATTTTCTGCATATCTACCACATACCTAATAATAGACACATAATCCCAACATCAATGCTAACATGCCCATGTTTAACATATGTGATGTTTACAATGTTGACTATCTTAGTTTAGCATGTACACTGTTAAAAACTCTTAACACAAAGTATCTGAGGCTGATGGAAATGCCATTCATTTTGCAGGAGTTAGGTCACAAATCAAATGTATGTACATGATAGTGTTCTGTGCGTCACCATGACACATTCTGGATGGTACCTAACAATATTTATGTTCCATACCCAGCCTTTGCACACACTAATGCACAAAAAGCAGACCATAAAGTAATTAAATTCAAGATAGTCCATGCATGGCCCTAGGAATACCACTAATGGCGGGGGAAGTCATTGCCAATAAAGTAGATATGTTGCGTGTGTGCAACTTGCTGCACTTTTGAACTTCAATAACTTCACTGTCACTTTGAATTATGGTACGACATCACAGAAATAGTGTCCTGTGGTAAGACAACAACTACTTTGGTGGTGGAAATGCTGCTGAAGGCATACTTTTCTCAGGAACCCTGCATAAAGCAGATGCTTTGTAGCTTCCTCCAGATCAGAGAAGTACTGCTGCAGGCTTTGGGGTTACACTGAGCTGCTGCACAGTAAATCCATTGCTGATTTTAAATTACACATATCATCGAAATAATTATGATTATATAATATTAGAGCATGTGAATGCTCAGTGATGATGGGAAATGCCATGCCGGAGAGAATCATGTTCAGAGGGGTTTTTGCTGCCTCTTAAATGCCACGTCTCTGTGTGTTGTGTGTGTGTGGTTTGTCTAGTTTGGAAAGTCTCTTCCACAGACACGCTCCACTGGCAGACATGTTCCACCTTGGCTAACCCAAAATGACGGCCTCGGAAAACTTGATCCATATTTTATGTGTTCTATATAAAACCGTTTTATATAATATTTGAGTTTTTAGAAACGAGATTTATCAGATCTGCTACAAAGATGTAATTTCAGAGAGCACAATGTCAACATGAATAGTTTTAGGCAAAACCATGAGGGGGATTTTCCCACTATGGCATGTTTCTGCTCCAGTTGTCCGTTAGAAGAACACATTTAAATAGGAATGTGGCTTAAGGTCTTTAAAAAAAATATACGTTTGGTTTATAAAATGAACTTTACTATTTTGACTTATTTCATAAGTAATTATTCATTATTGTGTTTGCTCGAAGTGTAATCGTACACAAATTTGAGACATTTAATTAAGTTTAGTTCTGCAGTCTTAAGTCTTCAGGTTGCATTTAATGTCCCTGCCAACATCTTGACAGCTGTCGAGTGGCATGTTGCCGCCCCGTTTCTCCCTGAAGACATGACATTTCAGTTCAGCTTTGTCCTCTGGGAGCTGAAGCTGAAGCGGACGTTGATGGAAGGACACAGAAGGCTCTTAGTGATAACACTGTTCAGACAAACTGACAGGGCCGGTCTGTGAATCCTTTTAGACAATACGGATGTTATTTAGACTTGAACAGATTCCATCTTGCTAGAGATGTAGCCTTTAGTTGAATATGTGGAGACCTGGATGTTATCTGCTGTCGGTTTAAGGCTGGACGAGAGTGTTTTATGTTTCACAGTCTCACCAATTTATAGGCAATGAAACCCAGATGTGGACTGTACCACTTATGATATTCCCAAGCGTAACATAATAAGTTACAATAGAAAAACCATTGTGTTTAATTTAAGTTCATGAGTATCAAATGTTTCTTTATTGAAATAAATCCAACTTTCTTGTGAAAACCTTATGGTACTCACAGGGGACAACATGTTGAATGAGGGTTTATTTGTTGATTAAGATCATAACATCAAGTGATTTTTATTCAAAACTGTATCAGATTGGTCCATTGCTCATGGCTTCACACGGTCAAAAGCTGGTTTTAATCTTAAAGAAGAATTCTTTATGTCCTAAAAGCAACATTTTGTTCCTAACTGTTTTTACTTATACAGATTAAAAACTTGAATCACAAAAATAAACTGTTTCTTTATGCTAGCACTTACTCACAGAGAAATTGAAAATGTACACATAGCCCAAATATAATACACTATTCTCAACATACTTAAACTGTAGAATTGACAACAAATATGTCCGAGTTAACTATGATTCCTGTGCTTCTTAAAGGAGAGTCTAATGTGGGTAACACTGCAGATGGAGAGGGTCAGCAGCACTAGTGGTCAGTTTGAGTTCTGCAGTGTTAAGCCGGAGCTCAGCGGTGCCACGCACTGAGAGCCATATGTACACGTGTTTTCACTCCAACCGTTTACTCTGTTCACTAATTAGTTCCTCCCCTTCTGGCTTAAGGTGTGTTAATCGTCAAATGAAGTGTTACTGTTATAAATAAAAACCTCCTTACATTTCTGCTAAGCATATGGTTGTGTTATAGCAACCTGGCATACAGTACCATTTTCCATTTTTGATTTCTGAGTGCTTGATGGAAATAAATGGTGGCTGATGTTTCCTCTGCCGGCTCTAGAGGCAAGTTGACAACTGTGACGGCTCTCAGGAATGTGAAGAGCAGATGCTCGGTACGTCAGAAAACTGTGACTTTTTCTGTTCCAAAGGAAGGAACAACTCCTGTCACTCTGACTAAAATGTGAGTGTTCCAACATAAAGCTGTGGTATTGGGTTAATAATGATCTAGGTATAATGACACACTGATGCTTCGCAGGTTCTCATCACAGCTTTCTACTTTGTGTGTACCGTCTCAAAAACATGATTCGCATTCTAAATCAGAAGGTTTTCTAAAAAGATGGCATTAGGTTTCCACACAACAACCATGTATACATCTCATTGTTAACATATGAGCCAAAAGTATGGTCTAAAAAAGCAAGATATGTGTATATTATTGGTAGTTTAAATGAACAGATGACAGAAGTTTTACACACCTACAACATAAATACACTTTTGATTATTGGTTATTCAAAAATGGAATAAGAAAGTGAGTTACAAATACTGGTCCTGCATAACATGAGGCTATAACACACTGCGCCTAATGGAAAACAATAAATCACACAATTATATATTCCTGGCCTCTAATTTATTATTTTTGAGCTATGGTTTAAAATAAACAAGTGCATGCTTCATCCCTATAGGCAGTGCAGAAGAGCAAAGAGATCATGCCTGACTATAGCTCAAAATGTGAGAACATGTTCCACACATACAGTGTAACATCATCTTTTATGACAAAATGCACTACATAGTTAACCAAAAATGTACTTTTGTTTTCAAACACCCTGGCAAAAGATACTTTAGTTCTTCAAGTTTTAGTGGCTGATTTAAAAGATAATTGGTTAATGCTGATTAGCTAAACACATAATGTGCCTGAATTGTAAATGCATTAAGTGAGCAAGATTTTTGGCGCTATCTTCTAACGTTTTCTGACTGAAGTTGCTATGAAAGCTGAAATATCAAAGAAGTAATCATTAGGTCTTTGCTGGCAAAACCTCACACACATGGAAATATTTCAATTCACCCCACATGTCACTATTTATATGTTTTGAATTGGATTTAGACACAGGGAAATAAAAAGCTCCACACATCACTTACGGCTGTCTTTCTTAGTGGCCTCAAGGATGAAAGTGAAAAACCTTGTTGTATTTGTTTATGCATGAAGTAAGTCCCTTCACGACAATTTGAAGGTCTGTAGCTGCAGAGTTTGGGAAGTGTTCTAAAGAACCCGTTTCATAGGATTGATGGGCCACCACAGACAACCGCCCACACTTTAATTCATAGCAGTGCTTTAAGTATGCTGTAAAAAACACTTTACTATTCAAACATGAGCTCCTGTTCACCTTAGAGAACTGTGCCGGTTGCATAAGTACAGCATGACGGCAGATGCAGGTTGTTTCAGTGTGCATAAGGGATTTGACAATACAACATCCTGTGCTGCTTATGATCCTTTTTCTGATCCTTTTGGGGCAATGTCTGTTTTTGTCCCAGGTTCAAATAAATAATTTATGTCAGAGCAGCAATGTAATCTGGGATATTACGTGGATATGCGGGTAGGCCTCATTGACCCTGCTCAGCTTCAAGGCAGCAGACACCACTAGATTCATGTCTGCAGCTGAATTGAAATTGAAATTCTGCCTTTGATATGAACTTTTTTTAATTAAGAAATCCAGCTCTGCCTGTGTTTCTTTAAAAAGGAAACCAGGTCATGAAAAAAAATTCGTAGCAGCCTGTTGGAATGAAAACCAGCAGGAGTGCAGAGGATTGTAAACTGCTTTTAAACAGTAAAGGTATCGTAAAACACTATCATAACATATGATATACATGGAAATAAATAATTGGCTTTATGTTGTGAGAAGTTTAAGAGTGTTTGTTATGAGCACTGTGCATTGCATTTGCTCTCTTTTATTTTAAATCATATTTTTTATTTTTTTTTAGCCTTTATTTATACAGGTGTAGATCTCATTGAGACACAAGGTCTCATTTTCAAGAGAGACCTGTCAGTGGTAACACTACCACACAAAGTTACAGACAGACAGGACACTAAACACAGAGGCAACACTAAAATACAACATCGTAAAAAAGTAGTCATTAAAATCCATATACAGCAGTCAGATATAGCAGGTGCAAACACCCACAGATGATTTCTCCAGCTTTTTTAAAATGAGTTTAAAATCCGTGATGGGTATCAAAGTGGTCAGCTTAAGTTCCTGCTGAAGTGTGTTCCAGGTCGAGGGGGCAGAGTATGATATGGCTTTTTTCCCAAGCACCGTACGTACTGAGGGGACGGACAGAGTGATGTAATGTTGAGATCTTAGTCTATAGCTGTACTGTTTGTGTGATATGTAAGTGGATATGTAGAGGGGCAGCAGTCCAAGCATAGCAGTATAGATGAGTTTGTACCAATGCAGTGACCTGCGCATTGATAATGATGTCCAGTTGACTAAAGCGTACAGCGTGCAGTGGTGTGTGAGGGGTTTACAGTTGGTTATGAACCTCAGAGCCCCATGGTAAACAGCGTCCAGCAGATGAAGGGAGTGAGCTGAGGCGTTCATGTACACAACATCCCCGTAGTCCAAGAGCGGCATATTTATATTTATGCTCATAAGTTAAAGGTGGGGTAGGTAAGTTTGAGAAATTGGCTCGAGATACACTTTTTGTTATATTCCATGGAATGCTCTCAACATCCCGATAGCAATGAATATCTTGAGTGCTTTGACAAAAAATCCATAACAACATTTCATCTGTGGAAGCCGTAGCACTGTAAAAAGCATGACCAATCATTTGAGCCGGCCCGGCTAAAGTAACTGGATGGCCTACCTGCCTGTCAGCCTTCCATCTGTGCACAAACTTATCTCGTGCCCTCATTGGTCATGTGCGCGTACGTGTGTGTTGGAGGAGGGGCTCTGTAAGGAAGTGGCAGATTTTTTCCGGCTGTGTATTTTCAAATTCTAGCGCACTCGAGCCGGTTTCTCCAAAATTACCTACCCCACCTTTAAATAAATCTAAAATCCAAATCGGTTTAAGACCCAGACATTTGACCATTGCAATGTTCTTGTTTCCAATCAAGCTAATGCTGTTTTGGATCACAACTTGAGGGTTTGATTGGTTCATCAATATACATTTATCTTGGTTAACTGCTTGGTTGACAAGGCTTTTTTTAAATGGTTAAACCTCTTTACTGCAGCTTTAAAAGTTTATGTTTTTAATAAATACACAATATATATATATATGAATGAAACCCTGCCAAAGCCTGCCAGTCAGGAGTGCCACCCACACCATGACACATCTTAGCTTAAAATCAATGTAGCTAATCATCACACTTACTAAATATATGCTTGTTTTAATGTGAAATTATGCAATTACTTTTTCTCCTTTGAATGTTAATGTTTAGTTTTACAAAAGCCTATTCATTTTTTTTAAGATAATGGTCTTTATTTTAGGTCAAGTGGTCCACCTCCACTCCAATACACTTTGGGGAACACTTAAATAATATAATACTAATATTAAATATTACAGCAACTACAAATGCATTTAAATCCAGCTTTTTCTGGGTTTTCCCTTGACTGGAGTGTGTTATAAATATTTTCTTTGCGTTTAAATGTGACATTACTAATTAGGGTGTCTAATATTGTAATATTTCATTAATGTACATGTATAACCTGATTCAATATGGAATTTTAAACCCTTAAAGGTTACAAATAAATTCAACTTATCTAATATTTAAGTGTTTATACCGGCTGAAGCATTATTCAGGGTGTCGATAATGCCATGCAGCCACTGACCATGGGTATTCACTTAAAGTGAATTATAAAGGATAAATCCCTGTAATGGGCAAGCAGATTATCTAGCCCGCCTAAATGCCCACTCTAATCCTCTGTGTCACAAAAAGTACAGTGGGCTTTAATAGAAAAGGCTGCGTCAGCATTTCATGTTTTAATGCTAATCTTTGACTAATGATGTTTATCCAACATGACGACAAAGTGACATTTTTAAAGGTGATGACAGGACAGAAAAACATGGCTTTAACTAAACGCGGGAGAGTGCTGCTGCAGTGTGTCGTAATGCTGTTACCATGTGGGATGGACGAGATGGGAGACTCTGGCTTTTATTGATGTGGGAGAGAAAATTCGATTTTGAAATACAATTATTCTACAGCAGGAAACGCTTCTTTAGAACGTGTTGCTATGCGAAATGTAATATCTGAGGTTGTGTTACAACTGTGGAATATCTCTCATTCTTTGATACGACACGTTTATTCACTAGTCTGGCCATAATGTAGTCTGACCTTTAGCTTGCTGCTTTATTGCCAGATGAGGCTGCAGTAAAACACAATATACTGTAACTCCCATTAAAAACAGAAAAGGCTATTTAGTGCCATCTACACAGGTATGTTTATGGTTTAAGCCCCGAGCCTGTTTTTCAGGACTCAGGCTTGAAAATGACATTCCCAGAACAAATGACCATATCTTCACTTCTAAAAGGGTTAAATTAATAATCTTTTTTCTCAAGGCAAGGTTACACCTGTGAGTTGGATGTGGAAGTCTCAGAATCAATATAGATGTTTTTATTTTAAAGTAAATTCAGATTGAACACAGTAAAACATGTAAATTATTGTGTCCGTCCAAAAAAATAAATTACTTATAGTGAAAACCACCCTTGAATGATGGGATGGTAGACTAAAAGCTTTAGGAATCCAAACTACAACATATAATAAGTACCCTGTATCAAGATTGATGCAAAACAAGTGAAATTTGACCTTTTTAGAGAGATTTAGCAAAAAAACAAACACTTCTGGGGTCATATGGGTGGATTTGACCTATCTCTGGCCCCCCTCGCTCGATTTTGCTGATTGACCTCTCTTTCTAACCGAGCCAATGTAATCGAGGGGAACTCCCACATACTCCTTATTTGGTCATGTGTGTGTGTGTGAGACTGACGCATAGCCAAAATCGGAAGCTGCGATATCTCTGGTGGCTACCATTAGCAGCTAACTTTTACTCTCCGATTTTTACATAAAAATGGAATTATGGATTATAAATTAAAAAAAAATATTTCACAGAAACATTATCAACCTATGGATTAACTGATTCAGCCGCGTTTTTTCTCATTTTAATGCCATTGAACACGTCTTTTGATCAGATTGACAGCTACGGTAAGAGGATCTCCCGTAAAAGCTACGTAAAGGTACGTGATGTCTGTGTTTACTTCCCCTGTCACGAGTTCGGATCACTCAGTGATGATACTATATACCTAAATAATCTGTGGAACCTCAGCTTTAATCGGATATCTTGTATGTGCAGCTACGATAAGTAATAAGGGTATCTTTTATCTTGAGTTCTGTGCCAAAGTGCGTTAGCATTTTCACTCCGGGGTCATTTATAGATGCTTCTTATGAGACTTGTGTTTTGTTTTGGTAAAAATGGTTTGTATCGTCAGTTAGCTGAGATTATTCTCGTTAATCTGGTATAACACATTAATAGGTTCTTAAATATTAAGATGCCCTGAGACACAGTGTCGTAAAAAAAAAAAAAGCCCCCGCCGAGGGGGGCTTTGGGGCTTAACAGGTTAACAAATACAAATATATTTGTTTAACGTTTATACCATACAGTAATCTAGACTAGTTTGCTAAGCGCATCCCAAGTTTGGTCTCCATAAATTAAAGATGATAGTATTACATTTATTTTCTCTTTGCTTATTTTACATGACCTACATGTTATGTATGCTACACACTGTATTTCCTGTAGTTTGGTTATGGAAGAGAAAAAAGGGACATTTGATTGCATCACATCAAATAGTTGCTGAGATAATTCAGCTTTGGACCAAAATGGTGGACTGACTGGTATTGCTACCCTTTATTAAGATGACTTAATTAATGTCAAATGTCTTAATAGGCAAATGGTTAACACATTAAATGGAATGCTTTTCTCTGAAAAGTTCATTAATTTGCATTTAACCACATGAATGTTACATTTCATATGTTTTTACTTGAACAAATGCACAAAACTAAACAAAAAAAAAGCGTGCTTTGAGTTAAACCCATTTAAAAAAAAAAAAAAAATCCCAAATAGCTCAGAACTAATGTTGCTGGAGGGAAGACTTACACCAAGGGTGGTTTTCAGCCGTCACACACAAAATAAACAAAGTCTGAACTGGTATCACCTAACAGTGTGCCTTCATCCAAATGTAAGAAGAGCTCGTCCCTTTCATGTTCATCTGCACGTGTAAAAGTGTCTTTTTGTGCTTTATGTGTGCACGCGTGTATTTGCTCTTCATACAATGCGAGTTGACCCAAGTGTTTGCCCCAGACAGAATTCCTCTCAGAAAGAGCTAGGACACAGTAGGAAGCATTGCAAATCTGGGACTTGATGCTATAAATAAAAATGAGATCAGGCCTCTCGTAAAAACTAGATAGTGCGACAATGTTGAGAAAATGGAATTACGCAGATACTAATGTACTCGTTCAACTCTATTATCTGCATAGAGAGAGAGAGGGAGAGAAACTGAAGCACAACAAGACTGAAACAGCAGGGCCAAATCAACTTTGTAGAACAATATTTCAAGTAATAGGAAAATATCCACATTTTATAAGATGACATTTGGCACAGAAAGCATCTTAATTGCTAAAATTGTTCACTTATTGATGATTTCCAGATTTAGTCAACTATATTTCAAGAGTTCTTTATTTTCTTCCAAATTAGATTAATAGCATTTAGGAAGTAAACTCTTCTTGTGTCTTTGAGAGCATTATCAGACACTTAGCAGTTTGAAAGCTTCTCCAAAGTGAAGTGATGCCACGCTGACATGTTGTCGGTCTGTCTGAGTAGCTTTAGTCTGGCCCTAAGGGCTGATTATAGGTTTGGAGGATTGAAGCAGTTTTAGCTCCTCGCTCCGCTGGCTGCTGCTTTGATGATGGCATGTTAAAAGGCTGGCATGTTAAAAAGGAGCTTAAAGTCCCATCCAGACATGAGCCCCCGGGGGGGGGGGGGGGGGGGGGAACAAAGCACAATGTCACCAGAGAAAGATCGAAATATGAGTCGCTAATACATCTGTTCATAAAAGGTGGAATGTCTGAAAGTGACACTAGGGAGGAACGTGTCTGGTGCTGCTGATGTGAAGATAGGTAGTTTCCCTTCACCTCTCTCATTGGCGTGTTGTTAGCATCGATTTGCCCCCACTCACTTTAAAGCAGCACGTGGGTCTAAATTGTTACGGTAATCTGCATCATACGTTAAGTGAAGCTCGTCTCTGTGGAAAGAGAAAGTGAGTCGGAGCCGCTCTGTTGTCTTCTCAGTGTCTCTGTGTGAGGATTTACTGATGTGGGACGTTTGTTTACTCAGGTAAGACAAAACATTTCATAGGTGAGACGTGAGAATATGGGGTTTTGATTTTATTTGAGGTTTTCATTCATGTAATTTCGGTATTATAGTTTAAGTATAGTTTGTGAAGGAAACTGCTTTATAACCTGAATACATGCGGTTTCATTTTACAATATTCTGAATTGGCTCACTGTTGCATTACATGTATGCACCTGTGAGTCTGCATGAGGCAATAATAACTAAATATTACATTATCCTAAAGGTTACAGTTTCACTTTTTGTTAATCTTCTAATTGTTTCATGTTAACTTTCAGCTTTACCTCACATCCATTTCTTACTTTTGTTTTAATTGGAACGACCAAATCAATTGCTCTTGTGATCTTTGGAAAGAAGGGAAGACCAGCGTGTAAAGTCTTCGTACAAATGTAGAATTACAGCATAATGCGCAACTAGGAACCTTTTTTTAAATAGTAGACATTACAAGAAACATAAGTAGACTTTTAACCGGGGAACAAAATGCTCATTCAACCTTTTTTTAACCCTGAAATGTATTAAGGCAGATAACTTATTTACAATATAGCCAAATATGTAAAGAATGTCAAAATGTATGTGGAAGTAAATGTTAATCTGTCATGAGTAATAGTTCATGTTTCTCGGAGAAACTTCGTTGAAAAATTACAAAAATATAATGGGAAATGGGTGTTCGTTAACTGGTGACTAGTTCCTATAAAGCAGTGGGCCAAAATAAAAAAATCGGTTCAATGTTTATTGCAAAACTTATTGAAATGAACTTATTGCACATATTAAACCAGTAACTAACAAAGCTTAAAGGGGACCTATCATGCAAAATGCACTTTTGTACATCTTTTATACATGAATATGTGTCCCCAGTGTTCCAGGGAACTCACCAAGTGTCAGAAAACACAACCCTCTCTCTTTTCCTCCATACCCAAATCTCTAAAAACGGGGCTGCAACGGATCTGATACAGACTGATCCAGATTTGAATTATTTTCTACGTCACAGAAGTGGTGCTCCGCTTAGTGGTCAATTCTCCACCTATCAGGGGAATGAGAGGTTGGGCCACGGCCGGCCATTGCCGCTCGAAAGCGCTCGAGACGCTGTAGCACATATGCCAGGCCTGTAAGTGGCGCTGTAGTCTGCCACAAAAGCAGCGAAGAAGACTTCCCGCGCATGGTTGCCATGGTTGCCCTTCTGTTTATTCTCCGCTGTGGCTCTTTGTCTCCCTCCCCGAGGCAAGCGTTTGCTCCTGCTGCTGTAATTCAATGCAATCCCTCCCTCACTGTAATTGTCTCCAGCAGAGTTTCAGTTAGATTTTTTTTCGCCGGTCAACATGTCCGTTAAAGTTGAAATCTTCCGGACAAAATTAGAAAAGTGCCAGTCAAAGGTCTTCTTTGTTATTTATTGAGCTTTAAAACAAAGGAATAATGACTCTATATAATCATATATAAGAATAAAACGGGGGGACGTGGTCAGCTGCAGCTCATTTGCATTAAAGCTACGTCACAGAATCAGCCCCTGCAAAAAAAGGGCTGGAAAGAGCAAATAGAGAGAAATGGGGCATGGCTAAAATGCAGGATCTGTTTGGTATTTTGAAAAAAAAACTATATACTTATATAGGTATGGCCCTACAATATATTGTTCAAATATAGCATGATATGTCCCCTTTAAATGATTGCCTATAAAAACAACATTAAACATTAAATAATCAGTTGCATTCATTTCTTATGGCTCTATCTGCATATTTTCCGGAGTCATTTCTTATGATTACATTTTTCCACAGGCCAACAACAGCTTCAAAAAAACAATTTTCCTCAAAGAAAAAAAGAAACATGCCCTGTTGTCGCAAGAAAAAACGTGCAGAAGGAAACATTGAAACTCAGTTTGCTGCTCTGTGATGCTAGTTCAAGCCAGATACTTGGCATCTCATCTTGGGTGCAAGTTCATCAATGTTTGGACTCAGGCTCTGAGCGGAAGAAATCCTCAAGATTGAGTGAAAGTGTGCGTGCAATATACCGGCGGGCCAGATCTAATAGTAATTATCCTGCGGGCCGAAATTAAATCCACCAAGTGCCTGATTTGGCCCCCGGGCCTTGAGTTTGACACATGTGCTATAAAGTGTTAGACTTTGCATTATGGTCATTTTGCACTGCCATTTCTTATCAGCATTAAATGAGAGGATGGAAGGTTTGAGTTGATGAAGTTAGGGGTCTGATGAATCCCCCACCTTTAAGTCCTATGAGGAGAGGTGGTGTCTGTAGGGCATTGGGGGGGACAGCCGGTGCTGGCACGGCCTGAAAGGAGCTGCCGCTGCCAAGTGGAGTCAGTCTGCCTGACTCTCCCAGCATGCCTCACACTGAGCTTGTGGCCAGAGGAGCGGGAATACATTAGGAAAAGCTGTTGAAACATATGCTGTCTTTTGAGATGCATCTAATACTTTGATTGATTTTTATGTAGTGCCGTTTGATTATTTTTAATCTTATTTTAAATGCATTATTGGAATAAATTCTTCACGAACATTTTGGGGTCTTTTGAACCCTTTTTGCTGCTTCACTTCCTCACTTCAGAAAGCTGCATCAACAGGAGACTTGTATTCACTTACTTGATCTGAGTGTGTCTCCCAGTTGAGGAATCTGAAGTGGTGGCTACTCTGAGCTTTAGGCCACTTTGATGTTGTAACTGATACATAATGCTGTAATGGTCCTTCCCCTCAAACCATCCTCTCCTCTTTCTTCTTTCCAGCTCGCTAACATCCACATTTAGTCAGTACCTCTGTGGTTCAAAGCTTCTGGAATGTACAGCTGCTTCACAGAGGATTTTTACAATATATATAATCTTAAATGAAAGCTTGTTATCCATCATGTGGGATGGATGGATGTGCACAGCCTCCCACTCATCTGCCTGCCTCAATCATCTTCATTTAACCACTAGATATGCAGTATGTGCCTTTTATGAGTTGTGTATTACGTTTCCAAACCTTGATAACTTTTTAATCTGCCTTCTTTACACTTGGTATTTTAGAATTGGCATTAGCTCGGAATTCCACTTATATGTAGGGAGACAAATCCAAACATGCAGGCATTTAAGCCATCTCTGTTTGGACTAAAGCAAAAGTATGATATTTTTATGTGCTATGTTAGACAAAGAAGATACAGCAGATTAATACCACTATAATCGTCTCTGATCCGCTAAAATCAAGCTACGTACCACCAGCAGCTGGAAGAGAGACTGTGAAACAACAAAGGATGTATTCATTATTGAGCTTTACATGTTCTGGTTAGATGTTGTTGCCTTTGCACACCCAGGCTAGCTGTTTGCCCATGTTTACAGTTCTTGAATTAAGTGAAAATGGCAGATTTCGGGCAGTCTCATTGTATCGATCTTCAAACCTACTTTAACAGAAAAAGTGTATTTCCCACAATGTCAACCTTTATTAAGAGAGGTAAGAGGATTTGCCATTTGTACACTGTTCATTTACTCCTCTTAAGTAGCCGGTTCAAAAATAACTAAAGCACTAAAGTTTGCATAATGCTGTGAACGTTAATTATTTGTTCATCCGTCTATCTTTTTTGGAAATAATCAGGTTATTGATCCCTTAATTTTTCTGTAAAAAAAATACATATTGAGTGTTCTGTTAAAAGCTTTGGACTCATGTGTTGGGTTTGATAGTTTGATCATGACATCACCGTTAAGTCATCACCTCTATGTGCATGTTAATCATTTGCCAGATGAAGATGGTTGACATGTTGCCTGTCCAGGAGTTATATTTAGTGGGCTACAGCGGATACTTTCTTCTTTGTCTCTACCTGAGACTACCTGATCCTGATCATATTCTTTGAGTTTAACCAAAACCTTGAAACAAACATGTCATTTTAAGTTTATTCCATGAAAAAGGAATTTGTATTTGTAAGATGTAGTTCTGTTCAGCCACATTTACTTTATGTTCTTAGTTTAAATTATATTTGTAAAACTACAATAGTGCAATTTCTCTGTAGCCACATGCTCCGAGAAATACCATCACATTTTAGAGCTGGCCCGTCCACACAGCGGGGTGCGTTGAAGCTTACAACGCTTCTGCCCATTCACTTTGAATGGGGTGACGTCACTTTTAGCCGAACTGCATTTTGGGAAGCGACGTGGAGCGTTGCTCGCTTCAAAAGTTGAGCAATGTTCAACTTTTGGCGCCTCGGCAGAAGCGTCAGCCAATGAAATCCCGTTTATGCAAATCTGCCAGTATAAGCGCTAGCTAATCAAACCACGTGTATGCTGGGAGAGACTACGCAGGTCATTTCCTCATATTCCAAAAAATGGAGGGAAAATTCATTATAGCGGTAGTGAATCACCCGGTGCTGTATGATCAGTCTCTGTTCATCTACCGGGATACAAACCGGAGGAGCAAGGCATGGAGGGAGGTGGCAGAGACAGTGGATGAAACTGGTAGGTTTTCGCCTGTTTGGGGATTTTATATCCAGTTTACTTCGTTTTAACATTGCTATTGCTTTGTATGTCGGGGGCGGGAGATTCATGTGATTGGTTGTTGGTCGCGTTGCTCGCAAAAAATCCCCAAGCTTCAGAGACGCCCACCTCCAAGCGTCAACGCACGCTGCTGTGTGGACGCTCCGTAACGGCCCGTCTACACGGCGGCGTGCGTTGAAGCTTCAACGCTTCTGCCCATTCACTTTGAATGGGGTGACGTCACACTTTGCTGAACTGCATTGTGGTTCTGTCGCTTCGCTTTGCTCGCTTCAAAAGTTGAGCAATGTTCAACTTTTGAAGCTTCGACGGAAGCGCCAGCCAATCAAATCATATGCCAGTACAAGCTCTAGCCAATCAAACCGCGTGCTTGTGTGTCCGGGGCGGGAGATTCATGTGATTGGTTGTTGGTCGAGTTTCAGACACGCCCTACGGCAAGCTTCAATGCACGCCGCCGTGTGGACGCTGCGTAAGGAATATGTGTTCAAAGATGTTATTTTTATTGAGATTTTCTTCCTTTCTTCTCCAGGTCTCAGTCCGGTGTCTGTCACCAACCATGAGTGGTGGAGTGAATATCAAAGTCATATCTCAGAGTCAGAGCGACACAGGTGTCAGCTCGAGTCTGCCTTTACCTCGTAGCATGATGCCTCTCTCAAAGACGGATCCCAAACAACAGTTCAGCAACCCCTCCAATCCCACAATGCAGTATCAGCATGCAGCCAAAAGACAAGCATCCTATTCTTCATCTTCCGTTTCCTCGGGTCCTGCGGATCTGCTGAGAGGTGCAGCTTTAAAGAACCACCTGCTGCAGCAAACAGCATGCATGTACTCTCACAGAAGCCCCGCAGCCACAGAGCGGACTGACGGGACGTGCTCGGCGTACAGCAGCCCTCAGATACCAAAGAGGCAAATCCGACGCTCTAAAGACACTCTTGACCTCCGGGCTAGCACGCTGAACCAGAAGGCTCTGCGGGAGCTTCAGTTAAGAAGAACCACCAACAAAAACTGGACCTTTGGAAAGTATCGCCTGAGGAGTGTGGACAATGCAGCAGAGGAAGACGCCTTGTGCAGGCTCTCTGCTAATGTCCAGTCAAGCCATGGGAGAGGACGTCTCTTTCATCCAAAAGGTGCAAATGGGAACGATCTATCAGGAGTGTCGTCAGCTGGGATGGGCAACATCCAGAAAGAGGTGAGGAACATCTCCCACCAGCACCTGGGAGCTGCTGACAGACATGTGTCCTACAACAAACCAAAGTCTTCCCCTCACACTTCCAACAGGCCACGCAGAGGGAGTGAGCCAGGAACAGTCAACATGGCAGCTGTGGCTCCGTTCAGATTCAGGTGAGGGCAGTGTTTCACCTCTTTAGAGATGGGAAGATAAGCAGAGTATTTTTACAACACGTTAAATATCATGCAAGCCCTCTTGTACTGCCTCGTGTAAATAATCATTTTAGTATTTTCCACATGTTGTAACACTTGATAAAAAATGTTGTCTCTCTTTTTGTGTGTTTTTGTTTCCTGTAGGTTTCAGGTCCATGAGGACACCGATCCCACCCTTGAGGATCTCAGTGACTGTTCCTCTGACTCCATGGAGGTCTGTTGTGAAGAGCTAGGTGAGTCTCTTTGAATCTCCTCCCCCTAATGTTTCAACCAGTCGTTGCTAACCAGGTAACCAGGTTAGCAACGACTAACTATATTCCTCTATAAATCTCTTTTTCCTCCTAATTAAAACAGAGGAGTAGACTTAACTCTACATTTTTACTATTCAGGCCTCTAGAAATTATTTAAATAAACTACGATGTCCCTGCTTTGCATCAGCTGTGGATATTTGTTGCTCTTGATGCCCCAATTCTCTCTCCTAGTTTCCTGTCATCTCTTTTCCTGTCAGCTATCTAATTAAGACATAAGGTCCCCCAAAATATATATTTAAAAAATGAGGCTCAGACATAATCAATTCTGTGATGAGGGATATTTCCAAAGTGTCATTGAGGGTTTTAATATTTGAAGGGGTCGAAAGACAGAATAGTTGCTGCAGGAACTCTGACGGTAAAAAATGAAGCAATGTCATTTCTTTCAGTATCTATGATCGTAGAAAACAGACTGTCCATAAAGTTTAATCACTTTATCGACGTACAATAGATTTCTCTCTCTGCCCTCTTGTCCTCTTCTGCAGTGGCAGAACAAGTTACTTACATCTTGGAAAAAACACACTTTTTCACCCAGTTCACAGAGTTCAACCACTTAGTTGTGCAACAGCCTTTTTCCAATATTGTATTCTATAACACCTACACTTTAATATGGCTCTCTGTTGACACTGGACTCTGCTCAGATTTGCAGTTGTTCTCACCAGAGCCGCTGCCAACTCACAACGAAAGCTTCATACTTATGTACCGCCTGTTATGTGCATCAATATTTGCTCAAGTACTTCACTTCTTTCTGTATGTGCATGAGGGAAATCATAGATTCTTGGCAGAGAGCATTCCTCTCAAATCACACAGCAGCGTTAATGCAGCGCTGTTTTCCTGAATTGTCTCTGGTGCGCCATCATGATTCGATTTACGTAACTTCTGTCTGTCCTGCGTTGACCATTACATGTTGGTTTTTATGTTTGTTATAAAGAAAACTCGCACTGACTCTCACACACTATGTTGCTTAGAGACTACTATACAAACACAAACACATTCACTGTATTTTCCTACTCATTTCATTATTTGAAGGAGCATGGCATAATTTACTGAGTGACGCCAATTCCCCGTTAGCTGACACAATGATTCAATTAATTAACTCCAATTTGAGAAAGATTACATAAATAAATCTACTGTAAATAAGTGATATTGATTTAAGTATGCAGACACCATCGACCCAGGGGTAACAGCTGTGACCACAAAACAGGATGAATACTTAAACATGTTTGTTTAGTTCACTTTAAGAGATTAGATATTATTACAGAAGCCTCATCATGTTAAGAATTGCTGTTATTTAATTATGGAAACACACCAGTCAAACACCAAACACACCGTATGATTATTTAAAGGTTTCTTTCAGCTAATTAAACACATGATTTGGGATAAACAGTTAAGGTCTGCAGCATTGCTAATATACTGATGTTTAGCAGGAATAACATTTACTTTGTCAACCATCTTTGTTAAGCTAATAGTTGAGGCTTTGCATCAAACACTAACTGAGGCTGTTGTTATTGCAATATCCTAATTGGAAAAAGTATTACATTATATAATAATATGAGACTCACCAAAAGACCAATCTGTCTTTAATGCCGCCAGCAAGAAAATAAAAAACAAATGAAAGTGTTAAATGAAAATAACTGTGGAAATCAAATAGCCTTCACATCTTTTGTTTAAGGGAATCTATCATAACCTAAATAAAACCTGTTAGCAATCAGTATCTGTGTGATAACATTATCTCTTCTATTATAAGTACAACTAATTAAATAGCATACTTTTTAAACCTAAATGTCTAGCCTGCATTGCTTTACAACAAGTCATTGTGGTTATGATGTCTGATATATTTCCGGCTCCTTATCAACCAACATGTCAAATCCTCCTATAACTGCACTCGGCTATTATACAGCCCTCTAACTGCCTTCTTAATCATCTTAATGACTGAGGGGTGAGAGCCTCCTCAGGGGGAAGGCAGAGACTGAGTGGTCCTCAGCGCGGGGTGGACAGATGCCGGACTGAGAGATTGAGTGGTTTGATGGGAGGATCGTCTTTCCCCTCCTGTCTGGGAGATCCTCTGGTCCCTACTGGACGGGCCTGAGGGACGCTTAAATTCAGTTTTTGACCGTAGAGCGGAGAGATTTGTCTCTGTAAGCTGTCATCCGGCCTCAAGTACAAGTTTCCTAGAAGTTGAGAAATTGCTTCTTTTAATGACTGTTCCATGCAGTAGGAAACATCTGCAGGAACTAAAGCCCGGTATAGATTGCTTCAGTATCTATCGAAAACAGCACATTTATAACTCTCAAAAATGTTTCATCTGGATGGTTTTACCTTTTTGTTTCCCACAGCTTGAGTTCATCATGAATAGACTATTTTCTCAGCACATTAAGTTCAAGTCTTCATCCTCCTGGGTGTCTGCATTGCAGCAGCACAATGATCCTATTAGATCTATACAAAGGGGCTTTTTTATCAAATTAATCACATATGACCTTAACACTATGCACAAACACTATCTTTACATTCATCTTTAAAACCATGTTTTTAGCTACATGTGACTATTTGCTCATTTATGCTGATGTTCTCTGAGGTTTTCCCCTTTGAGCTCATGTGGAGGTTTCTGAATCTATTGCATTATAGCAGCTGAGCAAAATGATTACATGTGCTGTCCAGGGAAATGTATAATAGACAGCTGTGGAAGTGTGCTGTCATAGCATGCACACACATAAAACACACACACACAATTACTCCGATGGCCAGGCAGAAAGTGAGAATCAGACCCAGATGTGGAAGAGACCAAATGAAAGATGCAGCTCCACCCTGCCTCTCTCCTGAGAAGTGGTGGCTTTTCAAAGTGTCCACAGTTTTGATTTACAAGTGTGTCTAATAGTTGTCAGGACAGAAAACCACACATCTCAGCCTCATGGTGGCCCTGGAGGAAAAACTCGCAGGATCACCTAAATCTTTGGTATTTCTGAAAGATAATGACAATGGTAGCCTCAGGGTTGTGCTAGGAGATCTCACATGATCATCAAACTCAATAGGATTCATCCATTCTTGAGTCAAAGTAGGCATGGAAGACCAACAACCAAAGTCCAAATGGTTAAAAATTGATAGAAGGTGTTAATTGTGTTTGTCTCATGCAAACTTTATGCATGGTGTCCCTAAAACATGTAAGACTTGCAGAGGATTGGGCATGTCTGGATTTGTTATCCTCTGCTCAATGTCCTCTCCCCAAATGAAAAAAGGCCATTCAATAGATGTCCGAACACATAAACCACAAATGTCTGCCTCATGGCGGCCCTAGAGCGAAACTCAGATAATTCAATGGCATTTAAACTCCGGGGATAATAAACCAAACTTTGTACTATATTAGTCTTTTATGGCAATAAATCCAATAGTTGTTTGGTAATTTCACAATGTTAGCCTCATGGTTGATCGAAACATCTTACACGATCATCAAAGGATTCATCCATTCTTGACCAAAAATTTGATTCAAATCACCTCAACAACTGAAGTCCAAATGGTACAAGTCTGATGGAAGGTTTTGATTTGTTTGATTTTAAATTGTATGTGTAGATGTCCTGAGAAAAAGCATTTAAGACTTGCAGTAAGTGTGGCATGTCTGGATTTGATCCTATGCTTCATTAACAATTTCCTGTCCCCAAATAAAAAAAGCTCATTCAATACTTGGCAGGACGCATACACCAACAAATGTCACAGTCATGGTGGCCCTAGAGCAAAACTCTTGGGATCACCAGAGTCCTTGGCATTTATGCTAAAGCGACAATAAACCACATTATTTGCCAATCCAATCTTTTTTGGCAATCCATCCGATAGTTGTCGAGCAATTTCACAAAAAAAGACACTGTTGGCTTCTAGAAAATAACTCGCAGGATCATCAAAGTTAATAAGAGTCGGTCATCTTGAGTATAATTATAATGGAATCACTAGAACAAATGTTTGGGGGAAAATATTTGATCTTTTGTCATCATAGAAGTCATTGAATGAGTTTGTCTGATACAAACTATATGGATAGATATCCCAAGTAAACATTTAAGGCTTGCAGTTAATTTGGCATGTCCGGATTTGTTATCCTATGCTTCATTAACAATTCCCACTCTCCAAAAGAAAAAAGAAAAGGCCATTCAATGCATCATGGGAGTAAGATCAAACTTGAAGGTCAGCATGGGAGCCTTGGAACCTCGTGATGAGGAGGAACAAGACATTACATTGTTCCCAGAAACTATTTGCCAGATTGAACAACCTCAGTGGTCCATGAGCCGCCCCAGGTGCCCTGAAACCTAAATAAGAAGAGCAGTGGAGTGTGGTGCAAACTCCTCTGTGAGAGTGAGAGCGGTACCCTGTGGGCATTGTTGCTAACAGGTCAATCGTGTCCAATGGATCAGCACCATCTAGCATGTTGCTATCCAGCCATGCTGTGTTGTGGTAAAGAGAAACTTATTTAACTTATTAAGAAGAAAGAAAAAAAGGATTTGGATTATTTAAACCTGAGGTAAATTTGATGAGCACATCAAAACAAGGGTTTGTATCACAGTAGTTACAGGAAAGATAGTGTTTTTGTGCAGCGAGTGTACAAAAGGTCTGCTTTGGAGGTCTGGTGCAGATGACATGCAGGCGAGGAGAGAGGGTGGTTTCCATGGAGCCTCCCTGATCCTCCGGAGAGACAGCAGCGTGGAATATCTTAAAAAGACGATAACAATCATGATAGGGGGGGAAAGATATGCCTGAAAGGAAAACGTTTGGATTGGAGTTTTAATTTTAAATCAATCGCTTGTGTGGACATGTGTCCTGCACTGGCTTGACAGATTTCCAAAGTGTGGTTTTGGGTGTGTGTCTTGCTTACACTGGCACATCTCTGCTCAGTGAAGTGATGTCACCCATTTGGCTGAGACTTTCTCTGGATTGAAAACCAGGTTTTCCCTTTTTTAATTCAAGCTGTGGACAAAACTAACCAATCCTTCTTTTCTTAGTAACAACAGTTTTCATTAACAACCTTGTACAGTACATTAACCTTGACCTTTTATGTCCTCCTTGTTGATGTTATTTGACAAGAATACTGTTGTCCATTTAGGGCAGGACACTACACAGCAGATTTTTTGCATATGCTTTATCCAGCTGTTAATCTGGAATTGATATCGTAAGGAGGTTTAGACGGGATCAAAAGATAAACTGGATGTTCTAGTTGTTGCAGGGTCTGGGACAGTGAGGATAATTTATTATGTGTGTGTAATTGCATATCTAAGCATGCATCCATTCACATGAATAACACGTCCATAAAATCATGCATCGTGTAGAGAGTATTGAACAGGGAACACTGGAGGTGAGGGAGGGGGAGGGGGAGAACAAAGGAACCAGAGGAGATGCTGAGAAAACATGGTGTGTGAGAGGAGAATGTTGCTGGGTTTTTAAAAGCCACGGATGATCGTTTCTCAACGCTTTCTCGCATTTCATATATTCTGCTGAGACACAGCAAAGCATCTTTTTAAATGAAGAAAAAACGAGTGAAGGAGGAGGGAGGATGGGAGGGAAGGAGGAGGAGGCAAGGGAGAGGCAGCAGAAAGCAGGGGGAGGAGGGAGCGCTGTTGCGTCTGCTGCCGCTGTCATTCCGCTGCTGCGCGCTTCAGCGGCAGGAGGGTGTGCTGAAGGGAGGAGTGTGGAAAAAATCGGAGGAAAGAAGGACGGGAGGAAAGGAGAGAAAGGGAGTGCCTGGGCAGCACTGCAACAGCTGCAACTGCAGCAGCCTGTCAGGAGGAAAGAGGGAGAGAAGGAGACAGAGGGAAGAGAGGAAGGCTGCAGGATTGCCTGTAGAGGTTTTTTATGTATGCTTTTGCACAAGGAAGAGGAGCTGATACGGAAGCCTTTTTTCTCTCCCTTGCTGATGCTTCTCTATATGGTCTCATGCAGGAGGCATGCTTGGAAATAGTGTGAGAGGCAGAGAAGGAGATTTGAAGATGGAAAGGACGGATAGCACAAAGGCATACGGCCAAGCAGATGGCAAAGGAGTTGGTATGGCTGCTAAGAGAGTAAAGTCCGGAGTACCCCAGAGCTCCCAGAGGGGTGAGCTGAAGGTTTACCGCGCGGGGAGCTCTGACGGCAGGATACCACTGCCCTCCAGTCTCCGGAAGCAGAGGTCTATGACAAACCTGGCGGTCCTCACTGATGCTGAGAAGAAGTTGCACCTCTATGAGCCCAAGTGGTGTGATGACATGGCCAAGACCGGAGCAGGGCAGAGCAAGATGGGCAAGCCAAAGACAGCAGGGGGGGGCAGCAGTGGCGGAGGGGGTGCCCCTCTCTCAAGAAACCTTTCCAAATCTGAGCACTCACTGTTCCAGGGCAAACCCAAGCCCTTCAGCCCTCTGGCTGCTCCATCTGCTCTGAACAAGCAGAGCCGCATACCGCGTGCACCTTACGCTGAGGTGAAGCCCCTGAGCAAGGCACCTGAGGATGGGAAGTCAGATGACGAGATCCTCTCCAGCAAGGCCAAGGCCAAGAAGCAGGGAGCTGGAGCCGGGGGGGAGTCTGGGTCCAAAGGCCATGGGGAGGAAGGTGGAGACAAGAACTTCCTGAAGGTGGACCCAGAACTGGTGGTGACAGTGCTGGGCGACCTGGAGCAGCTGCTCTTCAGTCAGATTTTAGGTGAGTACAGCAAAGCCGTGTTGATAACGCCAACACTCCAGAGTCCCTACAGTACGTGTGGCGGCCATGTGGCTTGCAAGATTTCTCAGTGCTTGTCGGCAGCACGCCCCCTTTGATAGCACACGGCACCTGCTCGCTGCTGCAGACCAACACTGCTCCTAAACGGATTAAATGAAGCTCTCCGAATGAGAACAAATGGAAGACATCCCTCTTGTGCTGGCAAAGCATGCTCCTCTTATTTCATGCTGCATCAGTTTGGTCTTTGGTTAACCATTTAGCTTTATGTGAAAATGCCAAAGCTATAGCTCTATTGTTCCTGTTCTTCCAGCATGCCGCTCAGGTGGCTGGGGCTCGCTGCCATTGATATTGTGAAATAAGCAAGCTTATATAGCTTTGCCGGCTGATTGCATGAAATAAGCCAGAGGGGTTGGCGGTTATTACCAGCACACTGATCCCCTTAATAAAGCTCTTGTTTGCTGCAACATGTGCCGATGCACTCGAGGGTCCATCCCCTGCTCCACGTACGCTTCCATCAAAAGAGAGATGGGAAAAGAAGGCATGCCATATTGAATTCATTTTCGGCACACAGACACATTTAGCCTCCTCCCAGCTCCATTCATCTGTAGAGCTCTGACAGATGGTTTACACCCTGTGTACTACAGCGGTGCAAATGGCAGAGAAAATGTCTTTCTCCCTGGTGGTGTAGGTCAGGTTCATCAATACAAGGGCTCGATGAACAATAGGGGTATTGATCATATTATGGAGGTTATAATTATTATGACTTCATCTTCTTTGTTGCTTTGTTTGATTTTTGCATTTCAAAGCTGGCTCCTTGTTTAATTGCAGGTTTAGTATGTGTCTGATTTAGACCTGTATTCCAGAAAAAGTGTCTTTGTCTGTGGAAACTTACATGGAACAATCCATTACAATTAAAATCTAGTGTACGTGGGTTTTTGTTTGTTTTTTTAAATAGTATTTTGTCGTTTTTTGTACAGATCAGACACTCAAATCTAGTTGCCATTTCAAAAGCTATAAAGAAAGAAACATGACCCTCTTTAATGCATAATACTGTGAAAATGTTCTTTTAGCGTCAGTGTTATGGTTCCAGATGACACTACTGACACAAGGTCCTCTAATTTAAAGAACAATAATACTACAGCGCATATATCGTACACGTAACGTCGTTGTATTCATTCGTATTCCTAAAATCTTGTCATCCACAAATCTGGTTCAAGCATGTCATATACAGACAAGCATTTCATACTTATTTGCATTCCCTTGCTTCCAAAGCATCAGGAGAGCATGTTCACTTCTGCATCTTAATGAACACATCTGTGGTGATTGAATCTGTTATCCATGCCTCATTAGCCTTACATGGACATCTATCACTCATGTTGGTCACACTTAAGTCAGCTATGAACTGTAAACAATAACAAGAATAGCTGCTTTGCACTTTGATAAAAGAAAAGTGAAATCACAAAAATGTCTAAAAGCTCAGTTGAATTGGGAACCACACCCACGTCTCCTTTAATTCCCTATTTGCATAACATTTGCAGTAGAATACATCTTCTCTCCTCAATGTAACACTTTGACCTCCCTGATTTTTCCCTAATCAATCGAAAGTCATTATTCCTCAAATGGGTTTTATATTATCTTAATGACTTATTTATCATCATTTAAGATGATAATCCCATGCGGGCCTTTGACACGAGTCCAGTGCTTTTGTGCTCATAAAGTAAAAACACCACCAAATGGAGACCTGCTGATGGAAAGGCGTTTATAATTAGGAGAAACATATCTTAAATGACAATAATGATGCATTCATGGGAACTTTAACTGAAGACTTGTTTTCTGCATTGTTGACTGGAACTTTTTTCCTAATTCTTCATTTACAGCTTGTTACTGTAAATAGATGTTTCTATGAATAGTCTGCTTTAAATTCAAGGCCAGCTTTATGCTTCATACAGTGCTGTGCTTCTGCAGTATATCTCATTATAAGCTTGCTGAATAGATACTTTTATTCTGACCATAAAGGATCTCTTTGTTTACAAACATGACATCAAGACATGGTGAACACAGTTATAAGGCTCATTGATAATAGTGATGTGTGCTCCGTGGCTGACATTCATCACTGCCTCATCACAAGATAACAAAACTAATCAAACATTTCCATCCTGATCAAATATAATTGTCATGCTTTAATTTTGTGGTTTGGTGGTGCCACAAAAATAATTGCAACTTCTGTTTAGCTCCCATTTTCTAACTCTTCACACAGAGCAGTTGTCAGCTGGTAATAAATGAAAATGGACCATTTGGAAATATTTTCAAAGTGATGAATGGACTATGAAAAATGGTACATTCCAGGTCATTAAAACTCTAGATAAGATTAGAGTAATGCAGACATCAGGACTCCTGGAAAGAAAGGGGGTTGAGCAAACATAATTTCATTGTAATTATATGTGATCTGTCCAACGTAGCGATGGCCTACAGCTACTGTATGTAGATTCATAGTGGAGCAGTAAAACGCTATATGGGTGATGAAATAGTCACAGATTGCATTATGTCAAGCTATACATGCATGCAAGGGTCAAACATGGTTTCCTTTTCAATGTACGCTAATGGTAAAGTTGATATTTTTAAAATGAAAACAGTCTCGTAGGCTAGCTCTGTTTTGAATAGGTTTTTCTCTTTGCCGCTTCTACAAGTTTTAAACGTTTCATAGGCAGAACGTAATGTAGCTGTAACGTAATTGCATTTTTCTGCTAGGGACGTAGGTATTAAGATTTTATAGGAAAATAGATTATTCTAGCCAATGAGTGACAGCTGGACAAAGTATGTGACCATCAAAAAAGGAACCTCCCTCTTTCTGAAATCTGTGTGTGTTTTCTTTTCCTTTTTTTTGGTGCACATTGCCACAATTGGCAATCTCTCACTGTGTCACCTGCCATTGTTAAACACTTGAGCTCTAGGTCTATTGGAGGTAAAGTAAACACATCCTCTTCTAGTGTTGTGCCATGAAGCAACCTCTCTTTATTCTTGTCAAGTGCTTTAGATTCTCTGTGAAATCTCAACAATGAAACAGGCTTTAAATGAACTCTAGAGGCCAATACAACTATGTTACATTCACTGATCGTTTTCTTTGTTTATGGAAATTTGGAGGCTAATGTTTCAATTAATCAGGGCACTAATGTTGATTTAGCAGTTTTTGTAAGGTTAATTACAAAGGGCATGTTAACAGTATTTTATAATTAGTTTTCTTTTAATCTGCCTGGGCACAGTGTCGATATTGAGCACTTCCTGTGGTTGAATCATTCATCGGTCTTTCCCGGTACACATCTGCTTCAGTATTCTGTCCGAGTGTTCCTGCTTGGAGGCGTCACTGCATTGCAGAGTGCCAGAGGACTGTCAGTCACTGCACAGGGACACCGTGCATAATGCACACACTCCAAACAGCTGTGATGCACATGTGTTCCCTGTGTCCAGGATTCAAGCTTGAACTTATTCCCAGGAATTCATCTTAACTGAATGAGCATTATGCCAGAATAAGCATGTGGTTAGCATTTGTTCATGTGAGGTTACCAAAAGAAGAGTCGAGGACTGTCACAGAGTACTTTTTGACTCTGGCATGTTATTCTATATCTCCCTTCTCATGATCTCAAATAAACTAAATATATTCTGGGTGAGACCATGTTTCATAGAATACACATGAGAATACTCAACATGACAGCTAATTGTTATCTGATCATTTATTTTGTTTTCAGTCAAACATCAGATATTGCATTACGAAGACAGTGTGGATGCACTATATACATATATATACATACAACTCAAAACCACAATGTTTTGTTCTTAATAATTGATAAAAAGATAGAACCAAATTCACCAATTCTACTAAACAGTGTAACTTATTCAAGGCACACCATTTATTTGAGTCTGTCACGCATCAATTTGTGTCCAAATCTCACTTCAAATGCTCAATATAAGATACACTTTTTGGTGTGTTTCATTATAATATGACTATCATTGATTGATTCATATGGAAGCAGACAATTCTCAAGCCAATGAAAATCATACAAAACGTATTGCCGGTGGAAGTGAATGGTTGTGGGTTATTATTGTAATAATAACCCTGAGAATTGTCTGCTTCCATATAAATCAAGTTGCACTATAGCATCTCCCTTCCAAACTAGCTTGAGCCCAGACACGTTGCCATCAACATAATATTTAAATTAACTCAATATCTCATTTAGTTGGGCTCTCACAGACTCATAAATCACAAATGACCTTGCTTGTCAATACTGCACAACTAGTATTACCCTATATTAGGTTATACTACGATACACAAATGCCAAGAAGATTATTTATTGCTTTTTCACTGAGGCCATACAGTAAATGTAATGTATTCAAGATTTATGCTTTTGAAACGACCTTATGTATCAAAAGTGCTACAGTAACAAGTTTGGTTGCAGATGTGGACTCCTATCTCCAGTGCTTGTTAACGAAAAGGACATTCATAGATGTGTTCTGAATATGTGAACTGAGTAAATGTTTTCATGTGACAGTGTTGAAGTAGTTCAACTTGTCTCTATGAGAGCAGCACATTATTTGACGTGTGTTCTCCTGACATCGCCCCTGTCCTCCAGCTATTCCAGTTAATGCATTGAATGTTCATTTCTTTCTTCCCAAGGGTTTCTAGCCTCCACACACTGCAGTGGAAAACCCCATCTCATTTTGGTCTGAGACAGGGTGGTTTCTCTGATTTGTTACAGCTAACACAACAACAGTCGTAATTGCACTGTAATATTGATTTGACATGGTCATGACCGACTGACTGCACACTTTACATTACACGCAGCTTTGTCCAGATACGCTGACCTGCAGTGAAATCCTTCTGGCTGCAGTTCAGCATGTTGTTAGCCCTACAGCTTCAGCTGAAAGACTCTGAGTTAATGCTCAATAAAACAAAACCAGAAGCTTTGAGAGAAAAAAACTCCTTGAAAGAGATCCTGGTGTTGCATGAATGTCAGAATACATCCCCCTGGTGGGCAATGTGAGGCAACCTTTCAGTATTTCATTTTCAGTATTTCATTTTCAGGATGTGGAGCGGAGGTTACCGTGGCGAGGGGGCCCATGGAGTGAAATTTGTCTGCCTAATGATGTGAACATGTGTGCTTACACGGAAGACACTTGTCACATCAGTCTCAAATAATGCATGGGGAGGCAGGAAGGATGTGCATGCATGAACTCTCTTATAACACAAACACAGAGAGCAGGATAAAACAAGAGCCTGTGTCTGAGTTTTAGTTTGACCCTCTAAATGTTTCATAACCTTTTGTTCTGCATGACTGACCCACAGACCCCGAGTCCCAGAGGAAGCGGACCGTGCAGAATGTCCTTGACCTTCGCCAGAATTTGGAGGATACAATGACGAGTCTGCGGGGATCCCAGCTAAGTCATAGGTAACAGCACTACATCTGCTTTTGAGGATTTGATATTGTATCCTAATGCTGTATCCTGCACTTTTGGCTAATATCACATACAAACAAATGAGGGTAAATGTTTTGTTAATGAAATCTCAAAACCCTGAGCCAAATTATTTTCTCTTTGGTTTAAACTGCAAAGAAACTCATACAAACAAGCACTGGACAGTTTGTTGGATCGATACACGACACAATCGTTGCCACAATTGTGCCGTGGCTGTTTGGAAGGATGCTCGTGCACATCTGGCTTCCATCCTTCTGAAACAGCCCGGCTCTGTTTCATGGTCAGGACTTCATTCTAGGAATCTCTCTGTTTGGCTCTCATAGGCAAAAGGCCCAGGAATTAATTAGAGAAACAACCACAACACAAGGCAGTGGTGGAGCAGGACAGGTCTTTGTTGTTTCATTTGGACATGTGTTTGGATGTCCTGTGAAACATGAAGGAAACATAAACATATGTCTGGTTTCTATCTCTTTATACCTGCACTGATTATTTAGTTTTAAAACAGGATGTATTCGGAATTATTACAGAGTATTAAAACCAAAATTGTACAGCTCTAAACTGCTTTTTTGCACATACACATTAACAGCTGAAAACTTCAATATTTGTAGCAAACCAAAATCCTACCTACATAACCAGAACATACTACAATAAAGATGCATTTATTGGGTCGCCAGAAACATGATTGAATAAAACTCTAAAGTTGCTCTGTGTCTGCTAAAAGGGTAATTACTCAGTTAGTTTTATTTGAATAAACACTTTATTAATGGCTTGATTAATTCAAGCCACAACAAACAAAATATTACAATCAGCAACATATAGCCATATATTGCTCATCTCTCATTCATTCCATCAATTATCTTCTCTGGGAAATGTTGCAATTATATTATTTTGCCATTGGCCAGTTTTGTTTATGGATGCTTGAGAAGACTTCTTGTAATTCACACCACTATTATACGGTAGTTATCTACAATCATACTCATTGTCAAAAGCAAGACTTCTCACTCAGTTCCAGGACTGAACTGGCAGCAGTGAGCCTCCATATTGATAAATTATCCATCAACAATGGATAAAAATACTCCCATGCTCGTAGCCTTTGCAATATTTATTTGGGTGAATTGGTTCATATGTTATGTAACCTGCAGACACAGCCATTTGGAGGACATTTCTTACCCTGACCCACTTACAAGAGTGACTAGGAATCTTTGATATACTCCATTCAGAATAATAGTGTAAAGTACATGTTTTTGGGTTTGGTCATGCAAAGCAGACCCCTCTGTCTTTGTGAAAGTGTTGCGTAAGGAGACAGGGGGATCTTTGTTGCTCTGTAAGATCAGAGCTATCAGGCCATCCTTCTCGTTGTCTTTGGGTCCTGAGAGGCCACATTTCTAGCTTTAGTCCCTGAAGACGATACGCCACCACTGCTGTATCTGGGTCAACAGCGACTCAATGCCACTATGGGTTTCTTTGAAGGACTTCTGAAGATAGTCAGCTAAATGCTTCAGGTACACTGACCCTCTATGTCTCTCCAGCTGTATGGACAGCAGTAATGTGGGCTATGACAGCGATGAGACCAACGCTCGCAGCATATCAAGCATGTCCAACCGCTCCTCGCCTCTCTCCTGGCGCCACGGCCAGTCCAGCCCTCGTCTCCAAGCGGGAGAGGCCCCCTCCTCCACGGGCGGGGGGTACCAGGGGAGTAAGAGCTGCTCCCAGTACACGGCGCAGACGATGCCCGCCCGCTGCTCCAGCCGCCTCAACAGCACGTCTCGCATCGAGCTCATCGAGGGGTTGGACGACCTCAAGTCTGGTTACCTGAGTGACAGCGACCTCCTTGGAAAGAGCCTGCCGGATGACGACGACAACCTGGCTAATGGGTAAGAGTATCTGAAGATAAGCGTGGGTTTGCACCTCTTGTCACCATGACAACATGATTAAATCAGTGGCTGCGGACGACTGCATGCCGGTTTGTCCTTTAGGTCTGCACCTTGTTACTTTGAAAAGGTCAGTTAGAAGTTGTTGCATTTACTCAAGCAATAAGGTGATTAGTGTCCTGCTGTTATGCTGATTATTGTTCCTGCATTACGATTAGGATGCATATAAGCATTTTAAAGTTTCTATCCCAGCTTTGATTTTAAACTCATCTCTTTTATAGTATTATGTATTGTGAAGTTTTTAAATGAAATAAATCCCTTCATGCAGTCAAATACTTGCTGGTTGAATAACATTTAAGCCTGTAAACACTTATGTTTCACATAATGACACAAAAGCGTTGAACCTCGATCATTTTATGACAAAACTTCTTCTGCTTGTGGGTAAACATGTTAAAACAGTGCTTTGGAAAAAGGCTGCTACAAACCTTAATTTTCTTTCCTAAGTTTGTCTGGAACATCACAATTTTTCCTCCTCCTCTGATACCCGTGGTTTAAGCTAATATTATGGAATGCTGCATCCTACAAGTTGACATGATTGGTTCCTTTAATATGTGACACATGTGGTATGTTTTTAGACTGTCATTGGTGCACTACAGTTCCAAGCCAGCCATCGTAGACTTATTTGTTCATGTATGATATGCCTTGAAGTATAAAGAAAATCAATATGGACACGTTAACAAGGTTTCAAACTTGATTTTCATTGGAGAGGGTTATTTATCATTCAACAGTTGTGCAGACAAGTCGGAGGAAGTAAGCTTTTCATGCCGACATCGTGGCTTTCTGCTTTGTGTTATCTCATCTTTTGCACTTCTATCAAAGAGCTTTCTTCAGCAGTCTCTTTTTTTCTTCTTGCTGTTTAAGGGTTTTTCAAAGTGCCCATAACATTATCAGAGGCTTTTTTGCTGACTGTGAGAGAGAGAGAGAAGGCCTTCAGAAGTGTTTTCACTGAGGACTTGAAAGCACATCAGGTGTCCTCTGAGTCACAATAGATGCTCCCTCGTCTCTCACTGGTATAAACTGTGGAGCTTCTGCATCTTGTAAAGATTATATTAAGAGGAGCTAGATTCAAACAATACTTTCCTTTTTTTAACAGGAAGGCTGCTTCTCACAGTTTCTCTTCCTCATGTTCTTCACACTCTGCTTATTCTCTTTTATTATCACCTCATACATCTTGTCCTCTCTACACTTCTCGTATTCCTAGTCTTTGTGTTGTCATGTTTCTCCTCTTCTTTCTCCTACTTTGCCTTCTTCACCTTTTTTTCATCTTCTTGACCTTCACCCTTGCTTCCTTCCTTTCACATCCCTTGTGGTCTTTCTTTAATTCCCTCTCTCAAGACAACAGCTGAGGCTAGAGAGAGGGGAGAGAAGGAATCCAGGACAGTTCTCCAGTGTGATTTAGCAGCTTTATCGCTGCTGCACATGCAGTGGGATTTAAGCTCAGCCCCTGGAGCGCTCACTAGTCCCTACTAGCCAGGTCACGTTTTTACTACCGATTGCAGCAAGGACAAGGAAAGAGATGAGACACATTTAGATGAGTACAAATTGGAGCAAAGAAGAACAAAGCTAAAAAGGAAATGGGTCAATCAAGTTTCGTCACATTTGAGGCTGAGGTGAATGAGACCAGCATCGTAGGAGTGCTATTGTGAATGGTGAAAAAGAAGTCTTGCAAGTGTTGTAGTAAAAGAAACACGACTACAAGCTCCATGTGAAAAGGTTTGGTATTTTGTCAGGAGAAAAGTGAAAAACACCAGACAGCAGATAAGGTCAGGATTAATCGGGGATTATGTCTTTTGGGTCCATTCCTCACAGTAACATCCGTGCACTCAAAATCCATTTAAATCTCTCCTGTATTCTGTCCCTCGCTGCGTCAGCACTTATGTGGTGGTTCAAATGATTGTGAGAGGTGAGTTGGGGACTCGCCTCTGCTTTGCAACACCACTGGCACTGAAGATGCTAATCATTTTATGTAACTATGTTGAAAAATGCACCATCATGCTCAGCGTTATGACATCAACAATCCCTACACAGGAATGCAAGCCAGGCGATCCAAATAATAGAACAAGGAACAAGTGAATACATATTTAAAAGTGGGGATGCAAGGCATTGGCCAATGTCCACTTTATTTACTGTCATCGACCCATCTGCAGATAAGCTGAGATGAGCCAATGGCACTAGACGATTATCTGTTTTCCTGTGACTTGGTACTGTTGGCTAAAATACTTATCATTGAATACTGTAGGTTATTGCATGATGCATGGGCTTTTGTAAAAGTTATTTTTTCAGAAATGGTTGCTTGTCATTGTCACAATATTTTATTCAATGAAGTTTCATAAAGTGCTAATTCAAAGCTTGTATGATGAATGGCTGAAAGACAGTAAAACATTTTTAATAATGACACGAATTATTTGTTTCCCTGGCACTGAAGGGGAATAAAAAGCAGCAACAGAAAATTCTCATTTGTTTTGGCGTCAGCCAAATAGTTATTCACAACATAGGTACAAGCAAAGAAATGAGCAATTGATGCCTATTTGTTGACCATTGTGGCCAGGGTTTTTTAACCTTACATTTTGGAAAGCCTGCATTGCGACCTTGTGTTTATCCCGTTTTTCCTGGCACTCCAAGAGCACACATACTTATTTATAGTTACAGTAAGTATACAGTGCAACCAGCCATTTATTTGTCCTAGTCCATTAACCTGTTTTCAAGGTGATTGTGAGGCATCATGATGGGTGCCATGGGCCCCCACATTAGCTTATTACCATTTACACCAAGGGGACTATGGGTGTGTTTGGATACATACATGGTAATGTCACGTGAGTAATTATAGGATGTAGTGGCTGCCAGAGCACACCAGGGGCTATTTGGTCAATGACCTTGAGTAGGTTGAATGTTTATTTTTGGAACACTGTAGAAAAACTCCTTATTTGTATGGTTCACTTGCCTGTGTTTGGATTAATTTCACTGCAAAGCATCCTTGCTTTTCTTGCAGGAATACTGGAATGCTGTTCTCTATATCAAGAATGAATCCTGCCTCATAAATACAGCAACAACCTTTGGTGTATATAACTAGCTAATCCTGTTATTGTAGCAGGCACTTGCTCTAGTTTTCTCCTTACAGTAGGCTCTTGCAAATTCTGTGTTCCATTTGCATTTCTAGGCTACTGTACATCCCCTGTCACACACTCACAGCTCGGCTCATTGAGAACCATTAGCTACCAGCCCTTGAAAATAGATCAGGCTCCTCTTGCGTAACCATGGAAACCAGCTGGTAATCGGCTGTAAGGAGAGGTGCAATTTCTGTTCCCTTTCACTGGAGCCTCAGTTTAACATATGTATGCCTTTCATTCATCTGAAATTAGCCCCATATATAATTAGTAGAAAGAGACTTCTTGCTAATTAATAATACTGTTGGTGATCTATGTTGCTTGTGTAATTTATAAGACCAATGGGTAATGCTTGAAACTGTCTGGACAAAGACTAAAAGTGTTGAATGAATAAGACACAATGCATGTTGTTTATCAATGCATGGAACTACAGCACAACGCCTGATGTCTAATGGATATTGATGAACCCGCAGCAGACAGTGCTGGGTTTGAGGCTGAATGTGAACACACTGACAGTAATCACTGCTGCTGTGTGTCTGCCTCATCAATAATCTGAAGCCACATACATCCCAATCTCCTCAAGAGCTTTATATTTCCATCAGAGAGCAATGATTGCTTCTCTACAGCCAAAACACAGCTTAATGCTAATCGGGTTTGGCCAAGTTAGGATTTTAAAAAGCCTGTTTTATAAATCATTAAAGTAGCATATCTGTTTGTTCCTGGGAAACTGGGATTATCATTATGAGTATAACTGATGGTCATTGCACAATATAGCATACATACCCACAAATAAATGTCAACCTTACACAAAGCTGCATTCTCGATTATTGGCCATTAGAGTACAGAAGAAAACAAACGGTTTTTTTTCTTCTTTTTTCTTCTGCTTCATAATGTTTTTGTTAATGTAAAACAGAAATGTGCCTATTACCGCATCCGGCAGACATGGAACACAACCATTAAATCACCGGCTCGAAGACCTGTAGGCAATTTTCGCCCTTTACAGACCAGCCACACCACAAATATTCAATAGTAACTGTGACTTTGGTCACTTGAACATAGGTCCCTTCAATTGTTTACTCTTGTTTGAGGCAGTGCTTTGGTCTTTAACCGGCCAGACATTTGACTTTCTTCTAAAACCAGACACAACCTTTGTCTGTCTGCAGTTGTGAGGTTAGGCTTAGGAGGTTAGGTTTATAAGGACTTATTCCCTAAAAACTTTGGCTGCTGGTGCAGATGATGTTGTTTAGAGTGGCTCTTGAAGGCGATGAGTTCAAATGGGCTCAAAATCTTTGCTCTTTTGGGTAGTTTGTACAAGCATCCCCTCTCACATTGTGCACAGAAATGTGATACTACTTTAGATGTATCAATAGATTGTGAGGGTTTACACTTGTTTGCATTATGTTACGTTGTAAGCTGGTTCTAATTAGTGGTCCACCACCACTACAATAAACAGTTAAATCGCTGTTTCCCTGGTACAATAGAAAGTATTTGTTGTTTTAGATTACATGCATATTCATTCAGTATAAATCTTTACTGCAACTGTTACCTCAGACGTGGTAATCAGACGCTGTCTGCTCAAAATGTCTTTCATTTTTTTCCTTACACTTAATTTTACGAGACTGATTTCAACTTCTTCTCAGAGTGACTGTGTTTCCTGTCTCTAGTGTTGAGGTAGCTACTAATCTAGCCTTGACCGCGTCACGAATCATAACTGCTTCCTGTGGTTACCTTCTTCCCACCGTATTGGCAGAGTTTCACCATCACTCAAATGATATCATCTCATTGCAAGCCATATTTAAAACACTGCCCGAGCAGTTATCAAATTATATTGCTGGTATATGGTCAGTTTTTTCCATATCTGGTATTCAAATTATTACCACTATTCAGCCTTCAGTGTCATTTATTGTAGTGTTCAGTCAATTATGGTTGATATTTTACAGGCACTCGGCTGTATGTAAGGCTGAAGCACAGGTTAGTTTTACATGTCTTACACAGATGTTCATCTGGAGAATTAGTTGTTTTTCCATACTGTCATGTATTTGATGGGATACATTCAAGTCTAATGTTTGTAGCAGAACATGCCTGAGCACGATTATTGTATGTGACAGATTTACGTGTTTTTTTGGCAGATTAATTGTTCCAAACATGTGAAATTGGAAGATCTGATCTAAAAAATAAGGCAAATGTATTTCAGCATTTGGTTTGGCTCCAAAATCCTTTGCTGAAGATTTGCTGAAGAGTAGCAGCAACAGGAACTTAGCTGCAATAAAGAGCTATTGTTGATGACTGCAATGCATCATTAGACGCTGGGGTCTTGCATAACTTTTGGGCTTGTTTTTGTTGCATCAGCCTATCTTAAATCCTAAAGGACAAGAATACTAAGACTAGTGATTCTGTATAGATAAACAGGATAATCCGTCATGCACCAGATTTTCATTAACCTCAATTGGTTGGAAAATTAGGGTTTGACAGTATTTCTTATGAAAGTCACTTCCAAATGGCTACAGTAAGCGTGGACGGCCATTGCTAGACCTGCTGCTGCTGTTGTACGAGCATTAACAGATGTTTTCCGGCGACTCAGAGCTGTTAATGCACTTTTGAAACACTGTTTTGTAACAATGTTTATATAGTAAATCTGTTGTGCCTTGATACACATATAGTATACATAGTAACAGTTCAATTAATTTGAAGTTATATTTCTGGCTACCTCACATATGAAAATGGAATGTTTGCTCTCCTTTTAGCTCTGTGTTGGTTCCCTGCCAACTCCAGAGGGAGTATATGGCTCAGTTAGCTGCTAAATGTTCCTCTATCCTTTGATCACAAGCTAGTCACAAATTGTCCGTTTGGTGCTGGACAAATAGTGAAAAGCCAATGTATTGTAGCTTTTTTGCTAAAAACAGCTGCTTTGAAGTCGTGAGCTGTAAACCAAAACAATAAAATAAAAGACGGTGTCATAAAGAGCTAAAGGGAAAATGCCGATCCTCAGTAGGTGTCTAACTACGAGTGGCCCCTTTTTATCTCATCATCATTTAACTATTGTTCATTTTTGTATTATCGATCAGAACAAAGACAGAGGCAACTGGACTTTATATATTTATACATCATCTCTTTTGAAACTGTACAAAAGAACGATACATAACATAATGCATTTATACATATATTTGACCCTTTATCAAAAATAAAGTGTAGAAACGTCTTTTTGGGGACACAAATGATTTTCAAAGAATAATTGATAGATTGAATAGATACAGCTATTCATCTGGGAAGTTTATTAGGTTTCATGATGGCACCTTGTCCTGTTGTAACCTAACACATGACCCAGAACAAGCCACATAGCTGATTCATTTAGATTACGTATTGTGTCAAAGACATAATGCAGGTGAAACCAGATAGTGTGTCCTGTTCTCTGCAAGGTGACAGAGGGTTTTTGGGGCGAGGATGTGGACATCTGGGGATCTGGACTGTACCATGTTGTGTTTTATATACAGCAGCATACAGGCGGCAATGCAGAGCAGAGTAAGGAGGCTGGTTTAGCAGCGTCACACCTCTCATCATGCGGCAACATGGATCAGGATGTGCTGCCATGGCAACCGTCTTCCACTGACCCACTGATGGGCTGCCTTGTGTGTCAGTGTGATACTGTAGCTGCTGAACAAATATATATGTGGAGGATGTGCGTGTGTGTGCATCAACTGCTGGTTTGTGTGTGTGATGGAGAGAAAGAAAGAAAGAAAGAGAAGGATGGGGACTAAAATAGACGGACAAATAGAGAGAGGAACACTGGTGTGAAGACGACATGCTAACCACTTAATTAGATTGTCGTGTAATTGGCATTGTGGGGGATAGCCGTGTTAAGCTATTGTTTGTGTTTCCATTTGTGTCCTAGTTTTGGATGTACAGTTGTAGTGCTTGTCGAAATATTTTTCATTCAAGCAGTTTTTCCTGAAATCTGCTATGGAATAATTAATGATTGCCCCAAAAAGAACAACCATATTTAAATCCTTTAAAGCAAAAGCATACACTTGCATGGTATAGACAATTATACAAATTAAAAGACACATTCAACGTGGTCATTTCAAAATGACACATTTTGTACCCTTCACAAGACACCGAATAGTGTCCATATCTTTGCCTACTGTATTTTGTAGATAAGCCCATAGCTTAGTTTGCTCCTCTGGCAATGTCATATCCATGGTAACCATAAAAAAGCTTTGCCCATGCCAGTGAGTGGGTCTGTTCATAGCTTGGCATGTTCAATATGAAAGGGAGATTTTTAGTTTTCTAAATATTGGAATACATTACAGCAACACATTCTGTAATGCACAAAGGGGTTGATGTAGTCTTCTGATGCTGGATCTGTGCCTCTGGCAGTCTGTGTTCAATTTCCCTTTCCTGCCTGGGCTGGACCTTTCTATAGTCACTGAGTGATTCTTTAACTATGGAAGCTTCACACGTTTTCTGTCCCACATAAACCCATATGCTCAAAATGGGGTTTTGGCCTCTGTTCTTTGGATCTCCGTAGGCGCTGCTAGGATTATTACAGTTAAGTGAGGCCACCACTTAGAGTTGTGTTAGGGCTATTGGTCTGAAAGAAAGGATGGTGTCTTTATGCCTGCGAAGGCTGCACACACACACACACACACACACACACACACACACACACACACACACACACACACCAACACACACACACACACACACACACACACACACACACACACACACACACACACACACACACACACACACACACACACACACACACACACACACACACACACACACACACACACACACACACACACACTAAAATTAGCTATTTAACTCTTTATATTTTCAATCTGAATTTCTTTTTCGCATACACGTTTGAATTGGCTAAAGAAAGAGCCATACAGAAAGGCACCCACTCAATATGCTTTCTGTTACCTAGACACCCAGGCTTAAACACAGCTGGGGTCAATATGGAGCGCTCCCTCCCAACCAGGGTCAGTGATATACCCCCAACACCAAATGTGCTTCCACAAGCATCCTCACCATCGTGAATAATGGACCATTACAGCAGCACCCTAGGGAGTATGAATCATGCCTGTATCATGTCTGCGTGTGGTCGCCTGGATGTGCAGTTTGGATCCCACCAGTGCGTAATGCTCTGCCCCAGGTGCAACATCTGATACTGTTTTGGCTCACAGTATTATATTTAAAAGAAAATGTGAATCATATGGTACCTGTTAATCTGTCATTCCCAATTCATCACTTTGTTTATTTGAAGTTGGTACAAAAATATCAGATTATCTGCTTAAAGTATGACTAATAAAAACTGGTTGTTACAGATTAGTCCATAATATACTGCTCTATGTAGGATTTGGCTCGGCTTCAACCATATGTGTTGACAATGCATCTGCAACTCAGACAGGGACCAGAGTCAGCTCAGTGTTTGAGTGCCATATCAATCAAGTTGATATTATTTTTGTCTTGTGTGGGTGAGATAAAAACTCAGGACAACACAACATCATAGCACAGCAAACTGTTTCAGACTGTCAGGCTGTAAACATGGCACTGCAGGAGTCTGTGAGTCTCAGGTTGAAGTGTGCATCAGTTGCATTGTGGGTACATCTGTGGGGGGAAGTTTCCTGTCTGAGGCTGATGGAGACTGTACATTTATTTTCCGGTTCAATAATCAGACGATGAAGTCCATTTTCTGAGGCATTGCGGAGATGGGGCGGCCGACTGCTTTCCCAGACGCAGTCATTGATGCATCTCAGACCCATTTACCATTTACCCATTTACTCCTATTTGCCTGGCTATGGTCAAGCTCAATACAAATCAGAATTAGGCACAGGGAAGATCAAATAAATGCAAAGGCAATGCTCTGCTGGCTTTCTCATCTGTAGTGCTTTAAGATAAATATACATAAAGCACTGAACACTTTGTTAATGCTCGCTTTTGAAATAATTCCCCATATTGTACTATTGAATTGAATCCATTTAGTAAAGGAATGTTTGTTCTTTATTTGCATCAAAGACTTTTACAGCCAGTGAAGTCCAATTGTATATATTTAAATGCCAAGTGGTGCCTCCTTTATTACACAGTCACATAGCTTTAACTCATTGTGCCTCCTGCTGGAAATCTGATGTCACGACACCACATGGAACAGGCTTTAAAGCGGTTCAAATTCATGCAGGTTTACTGTATTATTTTAGTATTTCTTAAATGAAGTGTTTTTCCTGGATATAATTTCACTTGACCAGAATGTATATCTTTTATGTGTTTTTTATGGAAATGTGCCTTCTAAAAATAACAATTTTGTAGCTGGTATATGCATTATTCTGTATGTATCCCCTTTCCACATACTATATGTTATGGCCTTGGGTTTCTTTCATGCTTTAGGTCAGGTCCCTAAGGTCTAATTTCCGGGAAATGTTGATAATATATTTTAGACAATGTTGTGTTTGGTGACATTTTGGGGAAATTACTTCCCTTTTTAAATATGAATGTGCTCCTTTTGCACACAAAATGAGGTCCATGAAGAAAATGGTTTTCCACTTTTTGCGTAAGACTTGACTGGCAAGCAAAGTTTCTAACCTCAATCTCATCCAACACCTTTGAGATGAACTGAAGCAACACAGTTTGAAAGAGCCAGTCCTTATCATGCAGCGCCAGCATCAACCTCACTAATGCGCCTGTGGATAAATGGGAGCAAATCCCTGCAGCAAGGTTCCCAAAGCTTGTGGAAAGCATTCCTTTTGGAGTAGAATCTGTTGTATTTGTTGGCTTTAAATACTGATATGATATGATATATGACATTTACACCAATCAACATGCTGTAGTGTCATATTTCTTTACCTTGACTCGTTGTTATGACCTATTAATGGTTCAGCTGCCAATTAGCGCCAAATGTTTAAAATAGTGAGGCAGTCCCTAAGATATCTTGAGACTTTATGTTATATTCAAGTACTTTATTTCCTCCAATATCTTTCAATGTATTTTATGTTTCACATATTGCTGCACAGTTTACTGCTTGAGAGGCAGACATCACCAATAGATCAGAAGCATTAAAGGTCAGAACATCAAAGGGGTTTCTGGTCTGGTAACCTCAGTACAGTACCGGCGGCTGTGGCTCAGTGGGTAGTGTTCTGGACTTCAAATCAAGGGATAGCATGTTCGAGTCCCACTGCAGTCAGCATGTCGTTGTGTCCCTGGGCAAGACACTTCACCCAAATTGCTCCTGTGGGGATTGTCCACAGTACTGAATGTATGTCAGTCGCTTTGGATAAAAGCGTCTAACAAATGACATGTCACGTACAGATCCTCATGGTCAGTTTACCTCCCACAGATGGATTGAATCTCTATTTACACAGTTTGTAAATGACCAACCATGCTGAGGATGTTTCTGACACAAGCCGTTTGGTTATCTGTGTAGGACAGCTGTTAGTATACAGTCCAAACATGACTTCATGGCTCTTTAGACGACAGCTTGTTTAGCAGCTCACTGACCCGGGAGAGATAAACAGGAGACAAGAGCAACACGGTTCTGTAAACAATTTATATCATTTTTGGCATGGACAATGCCAAGTTTTTTGTTTTGCTGTTAGAAAATAAAGCTCTGAATGAACCAACAGGTAGGAAGACAAAAATGTTTCATGTTTTTTTGTGAGCAGGCATACTTCTCTGCCAGTGGGACAAAAGATGGAGGTAGACAAAACTAAGTTTTATCAAACTAGCCTCTTATTCTGTCAAAGATATTCCGAGGAATGTCTGTATGGCTGGTTCAAACACCAACAGAAAAACAGTTGTTTAATTTCAACAAAAAGTAAAACCAAGGTTACATTTGGTCAGATACAATCTTTTGTCACTAAACTTTAACCAACCAAAATAAGACCAGCTTGACTTAGCAGTAGAGTGAACTGAATTTGGCCTAAGACGTGGACAGGGTGTAGGACCTCTTTGGGCCACAGCTTTTACCTCCTGGTTAGTTTACAGAGCATAGATCTGGTGAGATCATCCTTGTGAGGCTGTTCCACTGCTAATGAGAGGGGGAGGAAGGTTTTCCAAGGCAACTCATGCCTCACTGGAGGTCCTCGTGTCATCTGTGGATTTGTGGTTTGTGCTCGCAGTGATTCAGGCCCTACCTTGGACTGAGTTTTTCCATTTTCGCCCCAGAAGGTAATGAATGAAGATGGAACATGTTTTATTTTTAAACACATTCATCATGGTAATCTTTTTAGCCTGAGTGAAAGCCTGATTCAAGTTTTTTTTGTTTAGGCTGTCCAGACAGCCCTTTCGGAGCCATTGAGAAATATCTGAAACAAATTGAAGTCATAAGGCACTATTTCCAATCATTGTTGACTAATATGACCTTACACTGTCTACACTGGAAACAGTGAATATTAGAAACTTCACACCAAAAAAAAGCAGATTTGAACTCGCTGCTAATAATTCAGCCTTCAAACATCTGGCGCCCGCTCTACAGTATAAAGTGGGCTTATGTGTTTCTATCTGTGGCCAAGTGATAGGAAGCCATCTCAACTATTCTCATCTACTAAGGGTATTTTAATTAAAACAACACGGTACAACATATTTGCCTAATGTAGTGTTACATATAGGACTGCAGATGGATACAGTATTAGCTCAAATCTGGCATAATTCATCTCTTCTCTTTTCTGAGATTAATCTAATTGTATGCATGGTCCTTGTTGAAATAAATGCATCATAATACATACAAATCACCAATTTGCTGTAATTCATAATTTCACGAGAGATTTTATGGAGAACGCCTGAAATCATGTAACTCAGTAGCATGCTTCCTAGCTTCATAGTCTACCACACAGCTTCAGTTAATGTTTAAATGTGTGTGTCTCAAGAACCATGCCCAGTTAACACTTGTTAACACTTAAAAGCTCCCTCATAGAGACCACAGAATACATTTGTAATGCTGAGTAGCTAGTAACATGAACCTCAGGTGTAACACTGGTGAAATGTCCCTTTATTCGACTTTCTAATCTGTACTATACTCTTCTGTATGATATCGAGCAATTTAGTCCCACCATCGAGTCAGACAAGCTAATTTAGCGCACGTGTAACATTTTTGACAAATGTTCGGTTAATTTGGGTTACACAGTTATACCCGATTAAAACAATGCTTCATAATCTACACAAATAACTACTTTTGTAATTTAGTATTATAATTAATAGAGTCTTACTTTCTTACGAGTAGTCGTATCACTCCAATAACGGGAGGGTAATGGGCGTTACCATGGCTACAGCTTAGCTCTGCAGCCGTTGGTTATCACCTCTAGGAACATCAGGGTCTCTTTTCCTTTTTTTTAGAGGGGGGTGTTGCCTGTCCGGTCCGCAGACCGTTCTTTCTCCTCGTTGAATGGGAGAAGAAAAAAGGTGTTTCTTTTCTTTCGGGGGATATGAATTTGAATCTCAGTTGCACACGGATAATTCACGGAAGTTCTGCTTAAACCAGTCACAGATGAGCGGCCGAGTTTTGATCGTGGAAGTGCCTCCTTTGCGGTTGGAGCCAAGAGCTAAAAGGACTTTACTTTTTACGCCACGGTAAAAGTCATATTTCATTACGGGGTAGCGACTTTCCCGACATTTTTAACTTGTGAATCATGTGGGATAATAGTCAGATGTATTATTTTGCTTTTTTTTTAACATTCATGACTTTTGACTAAAGTGTATTTTAATTTATGGATGTAATACTTTGGGTATACAGTCTGTAGTCATGAATTGTAGACGAGGATATATTTGGGTAGTGTTACAGTTATTTTTGTAGGCTACTTTAATAATGACATTAAGTTTCAAAACAGAATGGATTAGTAAATCGTTTTATTTCTTTATAAATGTTACTGTTGAAGGGTAGGGTTAAATATGTCTACATTATGTTGACAGGAAGATGGAAATTGTGAAAGTGAGACTTTGTTGACTTGGCACTGTGAATTATAACATCTGTTGAAACACATGTTATGCTTGGAAGATACTGCGGTGCTGCAACCACAGCTATCTGTATAATAGAGGATGTCTTCTTCACCACTCAGCACAGGCATGCATCCCAAGGAGCTTTGTCTTAGCTCTCCTTTATGCAGAAAGGTTACACAGTGCCAAGTGAACTGCAAGATGCAATTTTCTTTTAATGTGTTCCATTTCATCTGGTTTTATAGTTGGACTTGGTGCTTATATACAGTTTGTCCATTCTGTGCTTGTTATTTTTGCAGTTTGCTACATGCCATGGTGGCAACCAGCACTGATGTGTGTGTGTGTGATTTCAGTGATGCTCAGGTCTACGTATGGACAGTGATTGTTTTGTCCCCGACCAGCTCCACATCACCAATCATCCCATCCTAAATCAAAACATTCTCTCAGCAGCCCAACTCAAATAATAGCGCGGACACACAAATGAGAGAGACGTTGGAGTTGTGCCACAGAAAACAAAAGTTAATTGCCACCCTATGTATGAAGTATGCACTTAGCTGGTGTACTCCCACCCTCTCCACGTCTAGATTTCACCTCTGGGAGCAGACACTTTTGGCTTGTAATATCAACAACACATCAGCCCTCCTGCCTCCTCTCTGGCTGACATCCCTGTGGGGTTATTCATGGCCCCTCTGTCGCCTCTGACAGAGGTGGTATTGTTCGAACATACCGCGAACATCTGGACTTGATGTAAATCAAACTTATTTTCCTCACTGATGGTTTGTGAAAACATAGTAGAATCCTCAAATCAAACATTCATCTTAGGAATTTCCTTGATCGTGTCAAACTGCGTCTTTGAGGTCACGTCTCTACAGCCACAAATCACTTAACTTGAATGTTTCTTTTGTGCAACAAAATGCTTTAAAACCAAAGTGTCAGGGTAAGCTCTTTCTTTGTTTTACAACTGCATATACAACTCGACTACGGCCATGTGATTAAATCCAATCCTGAACGTGTATCGGCCGTTTTTGTTTCCCTGTATTTTTCTAGGCAATTCAGTGTTCCATGCCTCTGCTAATTGCAGACTGCAGAGCCACAAAGAACATTTCAACTCAGTAGGAACGCAAAGGAAAAGTGAAAAGTACTGATTCAGCTTGAGCAGTGACTCAGCTTTAAATGGTCTTATTAATTTACCTTTACCGCCTTGTGTGTGCCAACAATGGATTACCACCTGTGGTTGCCAGTAGTAATGATGGGGACACATACTTTTGAGTTGGACTTGCGTTAAGCTCTCTTAAGATATCATTTTTAAATCGTATTATTGCTACTACAAAGCACATACAAATGACTTCCTCTTCTATTTTGTAAACTCCTCTCTGACCCTGGATATTTTAATTCTCCCGTGATGTTTCGGTTCACTGAAAGGCTACACCTCTTGTTGAACTCCACACAGTAATCTGCATTTTAGATGTATTTAGATATCATGTATCCAGAGAGCTGCTGCCCAGTGAGCCGTTTATCTACACTGTCCTTGTCTTCCTCCCACAAGAGGCCAATCTGGCACCATGTGTTTCAGGGAGACGCTGGACTTCATTGTGGGGTGGAGGGAAGGGTCAGCAAGAGGTTAGCAGCTTGTCACTCCGATTTCTCCTCATCCTGATTCTTTAGAGCTTACCAGACTGCTTTCTTAAACCCTGAGCTGTCAGTCGCCATACTTTTTATTCAGTGTGATTTATCAGCATATCTTGTAAAGTTTCCTTTGAAGCTACAGTTAAAGATTGCAGTTTGTTGCCCCCTGTTTTAAAACGTGCTGTGATAGGAATTTATTAAATTATGGCTAAGCTTATATTATTTAAATAGCTTCTTCAAATGTAAAAAATAACTCTCTTCTTTGGACAGCTAGTATTGCGTTTTCCATAAAATATTTGTGGTTTGCTAAAAGCTTTTTACCTCTGAAATGTTTATGAAGGATGGGTTGTTTTAGGTGAATGATGTTTAAAAATACAGGCATGGGTTTCTCTGTCACAGATTCTATTTTGTATTTTTTGATAAAAGACAGACTATGTTATAATAATCAGACTATGTTGGGTTTTTATCAGTTATCCAAATATATGTTATACATCATAACATCATTTAATTCAAGGAATTTCCTACATAGAAATACTAGAAAATACGTTTAAAAAAGTTTTGGAACAAGTACAAAGCAGAAACAATTGGATAATAAGTACACATAATTAATGCTTTATCATTGAAACTGAACAGTCCACTCTTGAAGCGCTGGTCACCATATGGTCTGCAGCTCTGATGTGTTAGTTGAAACGAAGCAGCTGCGGCCATGTTGGAATTACCTGCTTGTTTGAGCATGTGACCACCTCCAGTGACAGCTTACTGCAGGCATATGGACATGTCTCTGTTGCTGCCAGCCTTTGTTTTACCTCCAAACTGTACATTTAAACTCTGTACATTCATATTGTCGCCATGTTTGCTAAGTGGTCATCCTGTGTTGTTTCAGCTGGGATGAGAGCAGCTCCATCAGCAGTGGGCTCAGCGACGGTGAAGGCGATGGCTCCGAGAACCTCAGTTCAGAGGAGTTCAACGTCAGCTCCTCCCTTAACTCCCTCCCCACTACACCCCTGGGATCCAGACGCAACTCTTCTGCCATGGTGAGCTGAAATCCTGTGCCTAACACTCTCTGACAACCTTTGGCTTTCCTTTCATCACGTTATTTTGTTAAAGGATAAGAACATGGCTTTTCCTTAAAGGGGACCTATCATGCAAAATGCACTTTTGCACTTCTTTTATACATGAATATGTGTCCCCGGTGTGTCAGGGAACTCACCTAGTGTCAGAAAACACAACCCTCTCTCTTTTCCTCCATACCCAAATCTCTAAAAACGGGGCTGCAACGGAGCTGATTATTATTTGAATTTTTCTGATGTCAGAAAAGGGGTGCTCCGCCTATATGGGCAACTCTCCGCCTATCAGGGGAATGAGAGACCGCTCGAAAGCGCTGGAGACGCTGTAGTACATATGCCAGGCCTATAAGTCGCGCTGTAGTCTGCCACAAACGCAGAATCAGCCCTTGTGAAGACAGGGCTGGAAAAGAGCAAATAGAGCGAAATGAGGCATGGCTAAAATGCATTATCTGTTTGGTATTTTGAAAATAAAACTTCACAGACATGTTTTATATAGGTATGGCCCTACAATATATGTTTCAAATACAGCATTATAGGTCCACTTTAAAGCATTTTAAATGATGGGCTCTGGGATTTATTTTGTTTTGTTTGTTAAATATGCATCCTTTGTTTTGACAAGACCTCAAAAACATGCCACAGAACTCATCTCTGTCATTAAAACAAACTCTGAAGAGCATCTGAATCCCTCACAGTGCAAAACATATTTTCTGTTCTGACAGTAACATATTAACTTCCGGTAGTTTCATTGACCCTTAAAGCCCCTTTTTACTCAGAAGTGCGTTCTGCCTATTGTTACTCAACTGGGATGTTTGACTGACAGAATGATGTACGTTTCACACTAGAGGCAGTTTTCCCAGTTATCTGAAGGTGATACGTTTATCTCATCTGGAACTTCAGAACATGCATGTAAGAATATGATTTTGTGACTTTATAATCCAAATTTGTCGAAAAGAAGAAGGATAAATAGTGAGTGTTCTAACTTACAAAACCTTTACCAGGGAGAACTCTTCTCCTGAACATTAGCGCTATTCAATGCGCCATCTGCTGCCCTGTATCACATTAATAAGGTGCCAAGAAGCAGCATGCCCAAAACTGTCCTCAGTGCCACCTCCTTAATGCACCACATGATTGTTTTTCTATTACAGTGTCTTTTTTGGATCAGTGCAAAAATAAACTCTCAAGCTCTCCTCCTATTCAACCACTTTAATTTATTTTTATTTTAATGGGTTGATTTATTATCTAGAGACCTTTCTCTCACCCTTTTAAATATTCTATGTTCCTTTCCTTTGTCTTCCTCTGTGGTTTTCCTAAATCCACAGAGCGTATCAGTCTATATCTCCCTTGCTTCCCACTGGAATGCAGCTGAGATGAAACAAAGATTACAGAGAACACACAATACCATAGATAACTCGGAACATTTTTACCCACACTGTGCCTCTCTTTCCCCCCCCTCCTCTCTCTGCAGCTCCGCACTGATGCAGAGAAGCGCTCCCTGGTGGAAAGCGGACTCTCTTGGTACAGCGAGGATCACAAAGCCGGCCACAAGCTGGACAGTGGCAGCTATGAGACCGGGAGCCTCAAGACGGAGGCCCCGAGCAAGTGGAGGAAGAAGCCTCCGAGCCTCAGTGAAGATTTTGGGTGTAAAGGAGAACTGAAGAAGCCCCAAAGCTTGGGTCAACCAGGAAGTTTCAGGAAGGGTCGCAATCCTCCTGTAGGTGTGACCTCCCCCATCACCCACACCTCTCAGAGCACATTGAAAGTCGCAGGTGAGATCTTGTGGTATTTTCTCTTACTTTTTTATCTATATGCCTCTTTTTTTTCAGCTTTTCATTTTCTCTGCTGTTCATCTCCTGTAGGAATGTGGTTTACAGGATCTATGTCATCCATTATTTCCCTGTATGCTGTTTCCAAATGTAAAACAGCCTGTTTGTAGAGCAGCCAAGGCGGATATCTGCTTGGTGTCAGGATGAAAACAGAAGTGTACCCCTTAGCGTAGGTCAGGTTCTGATTTGTAGCACACCACAGTATACTGAAGGAAAATGCATCATGCAATCCCTTTTATTGAATAAAAAAAAATCTTAAAGCCCAGAGCCAAGTTTCTGATATCATCTGAGAGAAAAGCTGGTTTCTGTAAATGTCCGCATGTCTGCCACCTGCAGCAAATACATCAAGTTAATCCCAAACAAAAATATGCAACGATTAAATGATAAAACTTGAGTTCCAGTACTAATGTTTCTAGTCGTTTACTTTCTATTTTATTATCTTGATTTTGGCTTTAAACATAAGTGATTCAAATCAGTATGCGAGCTGCAGTTCTGAAATTATCCTTTAATGAATCTCCACATATTTTCCAGCTCTGTGCTCTTACTCTAACGATCCATACGAATCCGATTTTTGTGATTGATTATATCACTTTGGCACATCATATGATATGTTTAAAACAAGTTTAATTGTGCATAAGACCCTTTTTAAGTCAGCTGATGAATCACATGTTATGTCATGGGCCCATACAAGCTTCTAAGTAAACACAGATGTGTCTTGCTTATATTTGATCTCGGCTGTAATAGCTGGAACACTTGCATTCATTTTGGTTCCAGACAGAAGATACGATGTCACATACTAACAGAAATTCTTTTTTGACAGGGCTCAACATCAAACAATGAATCAACTATTAAAACGTATTTTTTTTTTAAAAACACACGTCCTTAAAATAGGACTAAAACTGTTTAAACTAGAGTTGGCAAGAACAATACACAGGATGAGAACACTTAGGAAAAGGGAAATAGGTATATTTTCCTAAGCGTTTAGGGTGATTGCAGAGGGAATAAAGTATTTTTGTAGATTGTTTTCCGGCCATTAGGACTTTGTACGGCCTACCTTTATGCTGGATTAGAGGAGTTTAGGGTGACCTATTTTCTGGCCTGATTACATATGCAGAACAGTTTTGTGCAATTCAAGTGTGTGTTTTCATTTGTGTTTGCTCAAGTTTACTGGCTTTACTATCCCACCTATTTATTCTGTTCCTTCATTTATAATCTATCCATCTTTTTCGTGTATTCTTGTCAGTCATGGTGTTTACAGGACAAACATTCTTGTTGCTCCTTATCAATATTTAAATACATGTAATTGTTATTGATATTGCCATTATGTTGTTATTCAACTCTACATTATCCTTCTTTGTCTAGCACCTAAATGTGAGAAGCCAATGGATAAATCCAGGATTTCCCTCAAAACTGCCGGTCTGCAGCGGTCCCGCTCAGACGCTGGCAAGGATCATCTTGGAGAGTACCGCAAGCCCCCGTCAGGTTTTAGTTAAACCCACCGCCGGAGCCTCCTACGGCTACAAGAAACATCCAACAGCCACCGGCACCGCCACTGTTATGACAGCAGGGGGCACCACCATCTCCAGTGGCTCTGCTACTCTGGGCAAAATCCCCAAGTCATCTGGCATCCCCGTGAAGCCTGTGGGAGGAGGGACACCCTCAGGAAGAAAGAACAGTTTTGATGCCAGCAGTGAGCAGTGCTTCCTGGGGCCAAACACTCGAAACAGCATTCAGTACCGCAGCCTGCCTCGACCGGCCAAGTCCAGCACGTTCAGTGTGATTGGTCGCCCTGCATGTCGGCCTCTCAGCGGCACCATCGACCCCAGCCTGTTGAGTTTGAAACCCGTGCCCATGGCCTCCACAGGCCCCAGGATTAAAGAGCCCAGTAGCTGTAAGATGTCCAGTCGATCGAGCACAGGCCCCGTGAACATGACTGACCGGGAGAAGGAGAAGGAGAGAGCCAAGGCCAAGGCTGTGGGGGCCGACATGGACTGTGGGTCTCTGAAAGCAGAGGCTCGGTCCTCAGGAGAGTCCACCATGAAACTGCACGGCCTGAGACGGACCAGCAGCAGCAAATACCCTGAACTGTCATCTCCCACCACACCAAGGTGTCTCATTTAAATATCACTTTAAAGTAATATAAACCAAATGACAAAACAAAATGTAATCCTTCTGTCCTCCAGTGACATCTAGAGATATTCTTCTTCACTAGTATCTAGCCATGCAGGTAGATTCACTTTGGTTGTGTATGCTCTAAAGTTAGGAAGCCCCTCATTAGGCTACCATAACAAAATGAAACTAAATGAAATACATTTCCTTTTAAAGAAATACAACATAAATACAAAGTTCACCAGCAATATCTTTCTCCATAAACAGTGTCCCAGCTACTCTTGATAATCCACAGAGTACTATGAACAGTTTAGAGCAGAGGTTTTCAAAGTGGGAGGCAAGGATCCAAACGGTTTCAGGGGAGGCTCAGTGAATGGAAGTGTAAAGTATGAAAATGAGTTGGCCTATTCAATTAGTTATGATGAATAAGATCACATGAAATGGCCTTAATGGGTGTGACTTGATTAAAGAGATGGGGAAATTGAACTCTCACAGATTAAGAAACTATTACATACCAGTGCTATATCATCTACTTAGGGTTGTCTGAAGTTACGTCGGCAATAATACCTCTAGATCTTGGCTCAAAGAGAGGCTGAGGTGGTTCTTTCCAAGCTTTGTCTGAGGGGAGACCTACAGTCACACATTTTGAAAACCCCTGGGGTACAGCAATGGAAACATAGTTGTTTTGGACTTATGTTTGTGTTGATATGTGGAGGCAAATCAGACAGATACTTGGCAAACATAACTAAAACTTATCTGCCTTTCTATGTATGTCTCGAGGTCGGGACGCTAGACGTTTTTGTATTTTAACCTATTCTTTATGCCTGACTCCTAGGATGATGAACACAAAGTCTCTGGGCCGTCCACCCAGCTTGGCTCACCTTGACAAGGTCAACTACAACAGCCTTGACTCCTGTGTGACCATCCATGACCTCCCGCCAAAAGTCCCCCCTTATTCCAAGCTGCAGGACTTGGCTGGTGCCCACACCTCCTCCCGCCTCACCCCCAGCCCAGCCCCTGTGCTCCACATCGACTCCCCCGGCTCCTACACTAGTGAGAGCCTGAGTCTGGGCGGCTCCCCGCTGCTCTACCCCAAGCTGTCAGGCATGCACCGCAGCATGGAGTCCCTGCCCCTCCAGATGAGCGTGCCTCCCAGTTCCAGGTTTGTCAGAACTGAGACGCATAACAAGGAAGAGAGGGGAGCGGGAACCTGGGGGGCCGGAAGCAGGACCTCCCTCAACCTCACAGATAGGCAAGTCTCATCTCAGGAATATCTAACATTGATCCATGAAAGATGTACACAATCAATGAAAAAGCATTCAAGAACATTTATTTTAGTACAAATCAGTCCAAAGCCACTTTTTCCATCTTCCTGCGAACCATTATTGGTAGAAGGTACTTCATTTAACCCAACAGCTGAACTTTTTTTCATTATGAACACAGTCAACATTGGACTTTAAGTTTCTTGGCAGCAGACAAACCAGCCCTCCATATTTTACGTGCCTTTTTCCAGGAAAGGAAACTCTGAGGTGTCATTTAGAAGATGGAGGGCTGGATCCTTTGGGGGAATTGCTGTCTGTCAAAGTGGAGATAATCCAAATAATGTCCTGCCAAAAGAATGTACTTTAAGGCAATCCCACGCTGTGTACTAAAGGGCCAATATGTACATAAATAATTATTGAAGAACCTTTGAGACGTCTTATTCAGGTGTCGCAGGTCCTATGACAAACCTTTAGATGAATGATGGTGTGTAAAGTTCTAAGAGACACACTTTGTGTTTTATCTCTTTTAATAATGTTTTATTCTCTTCTTAACAGCTTGCAAGCGGACAGAAATACCTTGCCGAAGAAAGGCTTGGAGTAAGTTAAAACAATTACAGTCCCAACCATCTAATTGCAATGTCCCAATGTGATGCATGTCTGAAGTTAAAACGACCTCTTTTCCTCAGACGCTATGGCTCAAGCCTGTCAGACAGTGACGGCAAACCGGAGAGGCGCCACTCCCACACCATAGTCAGCATGACAGAGAGCGATAGCCCCCCTCAGCTGCCTTCTCCCACCCGCCCTCTCCACCCCTCCTCCGGCAAGGCTCCTCTCACCAACGTGGGTGAGTCTGCTCGCTCCATTTGGCTGCCAAGTTCTAAAAACACTCACACCGTGTGAGCCTCGAGAACTAATGAGGCTTTGAGGTATTTGATTAGCGGTCCATTTTATCGCTGATTATTATTGAGGACAGGGATGTTAAGTTCCCACTGGAAAGAGGAAAAGTCCAGCATAGTTTTTTAAATAAATATTGACTTAAGTTGTCGAAAATGATTAAGTTATGTCTGGACGATGAAGATTTGGCAAGTAGTTTTCAGATTGGACTGTGTGAAAAAATATTACAGTCCCACATCTGCAGTCATTTAGAGTTGTGTTCAAATCTGAAATATGGCCTAGCTGGAGGCAGTAGGGGGTCATGTCAGGCTATATTTATCTCTTTGACTGTTGTGGAACCGTAGTGTTGTGTTTCACTTAGTCATCAGAAAGAGGGGAGCTATACCCAGATGTACTCTGAGCGAAGAGTGTGTGCATGTTTCTCCATGCAACTCATCCATCCATGTTATCACTGCCACTCACTGTTTTTCAAAACCTCCTCTTTTGTTGTCATAGTTGCCCCCATTTCTAGTGACACCCCGAGGATATCGCGCTCCAACAGCATAGGCCCCCCCGGTGAGTTGGCCTGCGATCTCTATGGAACCTCCCCCCTGGGCAGCAGCATTTCCCTGGCTGACCGGCCAAAGAGCATGATGCGTTGTGGGTCTTTCCGCGAACCAGGAGATGATGGTGAGCGTGCCAAGCAAGCCCCCCCCGTGCAGGGGAGTTACACAACATGACCTAAAAAAAATATTGTCCACTGACAAAGGACACAATCTGTTAAGCAAAATGTCGAAAGAACATTTTTAGTACCTTCATTTTAGATTAAAAGGGTCTTGTTGTGCTTTTTGGGGTTTTTGTGCATGTCAATGGTCTGCAAAGGCTAAAATCCCAAAGTTCCCTCCACAGGGAGTTTCTCTCCCACACACTCCCCCCTGCCTGAAACGCAGGACTCCCTGGTTTACTTCCGTAACATAGTGACATCACTATGGAACACTTGCGCTTCTATTTTGGCTAGCGCTCCAACAGATGAGATGGGACATCTCTAAGCAGTTGACCAGTCACAACAGAGCCGGCCAGCTAACCAATCAGAGCAGACTGGGCTCTGGTTTCAGACATAGGGTGAAAAGAGCTGTAGCAGCACAGGCAGTATGAAAATAAATAAATATAAATGAAATAAAAATAAAGACCCTTTTGAACATTAAAGCATGTAAACATGTCACAGTAGAGGCACTAAATACAATTAACCTGAAAATGAGCATAATAGGGCCCCTTGAATAGTGAGTAATATAAGGACTTGAAGGCACTATCTGTGGTCCAAATGTAGACATAACAGGAGGGATGATGAATATTATAAACCTGCTTTCACTTGCAGCCATTTTAATAAACATTCTACGACAAAAAGTTTGGATGCGACGGCAAAGCTTTTTTTACCTCACACTTTTACACCATGTCTATGAATGTGGCTGCTATGACTTGTACTTAATTTACTGACTGAGTTTGAGATATTCCATTGTCTTCAGGGTTGTCAGCATTATTTATGACTGGGGATAGCAGGGAAAACTGTCAGTTATATAAATATTAAGTCAAATCTCTACCTTGCTTGTTTCAGTGCATGGCTCTGTGCTCTCTCTGGCGTCCAATGCTTCATCCAACTATTCGGCGGTAAGTAAATACAGTTTTTATTTACAGTTTATGTAATAGTTTGTCCATAGTTTAGTGCTTTGTGACTCCAGTTAACACACTGTTCTGTCATCAAGAGCAAAAGTAATCAATTACGAAAGTTTGTACAGTATTCAATGGTTTTTCAGTGGCCCTATTTAGAACTATTCAGGGACAATTTTCAAGCAGGGGAATCTTGCATGTGTAATGTTCAGTGAACTTAAATCCGTGCCTAGTAAGTAACACACCTCTTAGTGACGTGCCACTGCTTTCTGTGATTCAACCGCTTGGTACCTATTCTGACTTTTTATTACACCATTATTGTCCCTATACAACTTCAGTGATGTGCCTTTTACTGTTGATAAGTAGTTTTCCTTATCCCTCTTTTATTGTTCATTTCCACCATGCCTTCTCTAGAATGAGGAGAGGATACAAGGGGAGGTAAGGCCGACGTGCCACCAATCTTCAACTCACATTGTCTCTGTCTCGTCTGTCAGTCATTTCCTGTTGAAACGGGTCCATTCATAAGACGATGTTATCAGTGCTCAGTGAAGTCTGTGACCACAGGTCTCTTCACTCAGGGTCTCATAACTGAGTTCATTTTGTTTTATCTCTAATATCTGTTATCATTACTTGCTAACATTTCATAAAGACATTATCAGACCCAATAAAGTTCCTAGTGCATGAGAAAAGTGCTCAAACATTGTTTATTTAACATTTTCTATTTGTTCTAATGTGTCATTTTGGTTTCTTTTATAGTTTGTTTTGGGTTATTCTTTTCCCTTAAACACTCAAAACAAGTTTGTTTCAGCACATTCTGTTGCTGCATTAATGCAATACATTTCCTCTACACGTTTGCCACCTTGTCTGAGGTTCATTTATACATTGTACATGCAGCTTGGGCTTACTCTTCAATTTGTCCACAGCAAATCCGCAAGTTGAGGCGAGAGCTGGAGTCTTCCCAGGAAAAGGTTGCAGACCTGACCATGCAGCTGAGCGCCAACGTATGTATGATTCATCTCTCAAAGATGCGCCTTTTGCCTCTTTTCATTTCTTTATGTTTTGGAGGCATGCCGATCTTTTATCAGTGTGCGATATATCTAACAGCTAGATTATAACTCCTCCAATTCCCTGGTGTTTTATCCGACAACTAACTGAGATCCAGAAACTATTTAACAGGTGTATCTAATATCTGAACCACATTTTTCAGAGGGTGCGATGTAGGGAAGATATGGTGTGAATCATTGCTCATGTAAGGAAATGAGTATCACTGGGGATGAATCTGGATGCCGAGGCATAACTCTGGCTGATATTCAGGGAGGAAGAATTACAAGCCACAACCTTTCTAGGATCTACGAACCTATTCCAAACTCTGGGATGTTGACAATTGTATTTAATAACTGACAGCAGGATGATGGCATCTAAAGAAGGGAAAACAACGTATCCAGTTGAAGTTGGTTGTCGGCTCCTTAACCCCAATATACATTTCTCTCACTGTCACTCACGTCTTCACACTGTTATCATTTTCAGCTCTGCAATCTTGATAGAAACCTGTTTAACCTTCGACTGAATGATTGTATGCCCCTGCTTCTTACTGTCTCACCCCTGCAGCTTCTAGATGCTTGAGTCTGCCTGTTTTCATCTCAACTTATACTTTTAAACCACCTAATCACTGATCCCGATCTGATAGACATTCAGTATGAACTAAAGTCTCCTATTGCACATTTTACCAACTGCCAATACTTAACTTAATGGGTGTTCAAGTGACCGTGTCAAGCATATATTTGATTGTTTTCCTGTATATGATTCTGCCATATAAGTCTATTCCCACGCCTAACGCCAGTGTCCCTCTCTTTTACTCACTTGGACGTATTCCCTGCTGGACTTGCTGCTCCCCCCTGCCTGCATCCCTCTGACCTGCACCTTTGGATGCTGGGTGTAGCAGCTAGGACAGGTTTGTTGGACTGTTGCTTCCAGAGAGCTGTCTGTCGCTGCTGCATGATTCTGTGGACCTGAAGCTTAGACATTTGCCACCATCTCACTTCTAGGCTCACTTTGCATGTGAACATGTTGGCACCTAATTGGATGACCCCTAGTCTCCTAGCTAGTGTCTTTATATTTCTCATTTGTTCTGACCCCAAACAGTTGAAAGATACTACATTTACAAAAACAATTCTGAGGATATCCTGAAAAAACCGTAAATGTTTGGATATATATTTGTTTATATTCGCTTGCTAAATACCTCAAACAATTATGAAATTATTACTTATTTTCTGTCAATCGACTTATTATTATATACACATTTTCACAGCACCAGTTTCTGTATCATTTCATTTGGTGGGTAAAAAACAAGCCATACTAAGAGAAATGTACTTTGAGAAGTTTGAGATCAGGACTTCCAGGTGATGAAAAAAACAGTCAAATTGATAGCCTAGCCTGCTACACTTTTATTGGGTCATTGCGTTTGTTACAACCACCATGTGTGCTCTTATGATGCCTTGAGATAAATGGGACCCAAAATAAATACCTAAGCAAGGTACCATCAAAAAAACATAAAGAAGTGAGTAATAGCTGACTGAAGGCTGGCCCTTTTTAACAAAAGCTAGCCACACATTCTGGGCAACCACACAACGTGCTCAAACTATAAACCCCCCCAAAAAACATAACCTAACAAAAATAAAGCAGCGAAAAAAAGAATACACTTGCGTAGAATCAGGAATGTCTTAACACATTTCTTAGGATGGTGTCAGCCATATATGTTAGTATATTTGTAATTGTTCACTTAATCATCAGAAATAGTGAGAGACAGCCCTGCCTAAAGGTCAAACTTGTTACATGATTTGGACAGGTTTGTCCTCGGGCACTACACCGGTTTCCGCCCTCACCACCACCACCGTCCTCTTTCATCTCTGACATCATCCACAGCTGTCCACTGCCCCCCCCCCCCCCCCCCTCCTCTCCCAGCAGATGGACAGAGCTGCTGCTTGATGTGAGCGTGTGAGGCTGCAGAGAGATTTGATGCAGCTGGTGACTCATAGCTGTCTGCTGTCTCACCCCCCCAACTCTCTGTCTTTTTGTCTTCTCTAAAGGCTAATCTGGTAGCAGCATTTGAACAGAGTTTAGCGCTGATGACGGCGCGCCTGCAGACCCTCTCTGTCTCCTCGGACCAAAAGGTATCCATCACTGTGCTGATGAATTAAAGTTATTCATCAGCTAGTTTATACTCAGGCATTAAAGATGTAATTTAACATGAAAAAACACACAATAAGTCACACATGTATGAGATGAAAACAAACATTTACCTTTTTTATTTATAGTTATATAACAATATTAATAAAACACATACTTATTATAATATGGTGATTATGGGCAGTTTTGATAAGGGACATGACAAAACACATATTTTCAAAGTTAGTTTCATACAAACTAATTACTTTATTGTCTAGGAGAACACCCAAGTTATTGTCTCGTAAACATATGACTACAGAAATGTAACCCCCCACCCCCGGCTCTTTAATTTATTTTCATTAACCTACAATGTCCCTAATAGGCCGTTTGAAATACATGATGATGATGATGATGATGCTGATGATGATGAGGATAATCTATTAGTCTGTGCTAATAGATCATCGTTTAATGCTTTATATTAGATCCCGTCAGAGAATGAGCAGCTTCCAGGGGACATAGGGGTTCTGGAAATGAGTTGTGGGTCAAAGGTTAGTAGGTATAGTAGGATTTCAATGTTGTCTTCAGCCACCCCCCACAAACAACCCTGTCATCTTTGTTGAAAGCCGATCGACCTTCCATCATTTTTGGTTTAGAGAAATGTTAGATGAGTTACCAGCCTGTAAACTCACATGATCGTATGTTGGTATATTCCTTCTTTAGGAGTCTGAGCTCACTGATCTGAAGGATACCATCGAGGTTCTGAGGGTCAAAAACTCAGAGGCCCAGGAAATCATTCAGGTGGCTCTCAATACTCCAGAAATCACACCTAAAGGTACAGAACGCGCTGGGGATATACAAAACTAAAAACACATTCAAAGATAGAGGTAGAAATGTAATAAGCTTTCCTCTGATATTCATGCACTTTTTCCTTCTGGTTTTAAGAAATGCCGATCAATCGCCAGAACTCCTCAGAAAGCATCTCCAGCTTGGCCAGCACCTCCAGCCACTCCAGTATGGGCAGTCTGAAGGAGCAGGAGGCCAAGAAGAAGAAGAAGAAGAGCTGGGTGAGAACCAAGGGCACAGTGTTTAGAGATACCGGCTGAAAACACTCCCCTTTGTGGTAAAAGTAGATAATAATAATAATAATAATAATGATTATTATTATAGTTATTGTTATTAATTATGATAAATAATATAACAATGATACTGATACAATAATTATAATATTATTGTGCTAAATTAGATACAAATAACAATAATAATGAATATGTTTATTATTGTTATTAATAATGATACATTATAATAATAATACCACATAAGAATAATAATATTATCGTGGTAAAGGTAGACACAAGGCAACTCAAAGTGCTTTACAAACATTAAAGACATTAAGAGCATAAAGAAACATATTATAAAATGACATTTAAAAGCACTTATTTAAAAGCAAAGATAATAAAAGTTACAGTGCAGTTTAAGATATGAATACATCAATTAAAAGCAGTGGCAAAAAGAAAAGTCTTCAGCCTGGATTTAAAAGTAGTCAGAGTTGCAGCGGACCTGCAGGTTTATATACTAGTTGAACATTACATTTTCATATTTGTATGTGTTTTTTATTTATTTATTTTTTATATGTTTCTAGTTATTGTGCTTTTTATTATGTTTTTAATTCTCCCATTGTGTTATTTAATATTGTAGTTACTGCCTGTACAGCACTTTGGTCAACTGAAGGTTGTTTTAAATGTGCTATATAAATAGATTGAGATTGAGAATGAGGTTTCTGGAAGTTTGTTCCAGATATTTGGAGGATAACAACTGAACACTGCTTCTCCATGTTTAGTTCTGACTCTGGGGACAGAAAGCTGACTTTTACAGTGAGACCTGTGAAGACACCATTGCAGTAGTCCAGTCTACTGAAGATAAAAGCATGGACAAGTGTTTCCAAATCCTGCTGTGACATTAGTCTTTTAATCCTAGATATATTCTTTAGGTGATAGTAGGCTGATTTAGTAACTGTTTTAATGTGACTGTTGAAACTCAGGTCAGAGTCCATGACTACACCTAGATTTCTGGCTTTATCTGTTGTGTTGAACATTGCAGACTGAAGCTCAGCGCTAACTTGTATACGTTCCGCCTTGGCTCCAAAAACCATTACCTCAGTTTTATCTTTGTTTAATTGGAGAAAGTTCTGACACATCCAGTCATTGATTTGTTCAATGCACTTACTCAGTGTTTGAATTGGAGCATAGTCTCCTGGTGAAATTGTTATGTACATTTGTGTGTCATCTGCATAGCTATGGTAACTTATTTTGTTGTTCTTCATTATCTGAGCCAGTGGTAGCATGTAGATGTTAAAGAGAAGAGGCCCCAAGATGGAGCCTTGAGGTACCCCACATATGTCAACTCAGATGTGTATTTACCTATAGAAACAAAGTTGTTTCTGTCCTTTAAGTAGGATTCAAACCAATTCAGAACTGTTTCCGAAAGTCCCACCCAGTTCTCCAGTCGGTCTAGTAATATGTTGTGGTCAACAGTGTCAAACGCAGCACTGAGATCTAATAATACTAACACTGAAGTTCTGCCACTGTCTGTGTTTAAGTGGATGTCATTAAAGACCTTTACAAGAGCAGTCTCAGTGCTGTGGTTTGGACGAAAGCCTGACTGGAACACATCGAAACAACTATTTAAATGCAAGAAATTACTCAACTGTTGAAAAACAACTTTTTCAATGATTTTACCTAGAAATGGGAGGTTTGATATGGGCCTGTAATTGTTCATTACTGAAGCATCTAGATTATTCTTTTTTAAGAGCGGTTTAATGACTGCAGTTTTCAGGGCCTGTGGAAAAATACCTGAGTGAAGAGATTTGTTTACTATATGAAGTAGATCTGAGGCCATGCAAGGCAAAACATCTTTGAAAAATCCTGTTGGAATAATATCAAGGCAGCAAGAGGAGGATTTCAGAAGTTGTATAATGTCCTCTAGGTTTTTATCATTAATCTGATGGAATTGTGTCATAGTGTTTGAATTGATGTTAAGTGGACACAGGGATAAAACATTTGCTGTTCCTGATGCAGAGGCACTGACTGCTTGTCTGATTTTCTGAATTTTGTCAGTGAAAAAGGCAAAATCATTGCACGCCCTGGTGGATAGAAATTCAGAGGCTACTGACACTGGGGGGTTAGTTAGTCTGTCGACGGTAGCAAACAAGGCACGTGCGTTGTTTTTGTTTTTGGTAATGATGTCAGAGAAGAACGATTGTCTCTCTTTATAGATTTCAAAGTGAACCTGGAGATTTGTTTTTCGCCACCTGCGTTCAGCTTTTCGACATTCTCTTTTTTCTGTTTTCACGGTCATGGCCTTTCTCCATGGAGATAGTTTCTTGCCAATCACTTCCTTTACCTTAGTTGGAGCAATGGCATCTATAACATTTTTTAATGTTTGAATTAAAATGATCTACTAGCTCATTTACTGAGATGTTAGCAGTGTGGAAGAAAAATTCTGAGTAAACATTTCCCTAGTATTTTCAGTTAAATATCGCTTTGTGGTTACCTCTTTTTGAACATTTTTGTGAACAGAAATAGAGCTCTCAAAGAAAACACAGGAATGATCAGAGAGTGCAACATCAGTCACCACAACCTTAGAGATATTCAGACCCTTTGAGATAATTAAGTCCAGAGTGTGCCCCTTATTGTGCGTGGGCTCCGTCACATGCTGAGTCAGTCCATAGTTATCAAGAACACAAAACAGTTCTTTAGCTCCTCTGTCCTGGGGGTTGTCAACATGGATGTTAAAATCACCAACAATGTCAATACACACTATAGACAGCAGTTCAGTGAAGTCATCAAAACAGCTTGCACAGTATTTGGGTGGTCTATAGATATTTAGGAACACATATTCAAAAGAAGCAAAGTTCCCATACGATGTCTTCCTGCATTGAAGGGAATCATTGAACAAAATATCAACTCCACCCCCTTTCTTATGCATTCTTTCCTGACTCCTAAAACTAAAGTTGGGAGGGGTTGATTCGATAAGAACAGCTGCACTCTTATTTTGTTCAATCCAAGTATCCGTTAAAACCATAAAATCGAGATTGTGCTCAGTGATAAAATAATTGATTAAAAACTTTTTTCCTGCCAAAGACCTGACATTTAATAAAGCTAGTTTAAGTTTGTTAAACACACTATCAGTCAGATTTTTTGTGAGAAGCTGTGGCTGACATGGAATCACTGCTAAATTTGATAAACTCACACAAACGTTTGAGCGCTTCCTGTTTCTAAGATGATTCACCGCTCTCAATCTATTACCTCAACACAGATATCGGCAAAGCTACTGGCAGGCATAAATCACGTTTTTATTCAGATCATCAGAGAAATAAAAGATAGTTATTAAACATTTTTTAGTATTGAAAAGTGCAGCTTGTCTGGGTCAAATTCATTTAAACACAGTGCAGTAGGTGAACTGTGGTGCTATTATCCTTTTTTGTATCATGTTATATTCGTTTTGAAAATATATCAAGTGAGTCAGCCACTGATCTTATTTGTTTACTCCCCTTGAGCGTGTTCCTGCATTTGTGTTTGTATGTCATTCTCGTCCTATCTAGTTCCAAATCTGTTATTAAGTATGACTCTGGTCTCTCCCTCATGCTGCCCTGCCTGCTTTTTATTTTAGGTATTTGAGGTGAGTGATGTTGCTACAGTAAATAAACCCTAAACACCTTCTCCCCGTTTCCAGCCTGCATGCCCTTCATGAGTCATACTTGTAAAACCTTTGGAAATTCTCTGTCATATGTGTTTTTATACACCTGATACATAGAAATATATTTTACCATGTTTTGACCGTATTACATTGTAGTTATGGTTTTACGGACTGAACAAATTACATTAAATGGTTCTGTATAGCCTTAAACGGTAAATGAACCTGCAACTATATAGAACATTTCTCACCTCTAAAAGCACCTTACAGTGCATCCAAACACTTGCCTATTCATACATTTTGACAGGGCATCCATGCAATGCGCCACACTGCTCATCATCTAAACTAGTGTTCATTCACACACACTCATAAAGCAATTTAAGGGCAGCTAGGTTTCCAGTATCTTGCCAAGGAAACATTGTCATTCTGACTGGAGGAGAAGGGAATCAAACCGCGTATCCTACAATTTGTGGACACTCTTCCTCATGAGCAATGTGAACATAAAAAACATAGTGCTTGCTAAAGGTTAAAGAGGAAATGTGTGGATGATACCTCTCATCTCAACACAAGTTCTTTTAAGAATTGCTTTTTAATTGTTTAATACTCTGCTGCGATTTCTTTAGACGTATCCTTGATTTCAGTCTCATTTCTCTCTCTGTACAGTTGCGCAGCTCCTTCAACAAAGCCTTTAGTAAGAAGGGCTCCAAACAGTCAGGGCCATACGCTGACATTGAGGAAATTTCCACCCCAGAATCCTCTGCACCTTCCTCCCCCAAAGTGCACTATGGTGGAGACAAAACCTCATTGTCCATGAAATCCTCAGCCTCTGCATCATCGTCAGGGTAAACCTCTGTCTTTAAACTACAAAGTACATCGCAACAGAAACAAATTATAATTGTATTATAGCATTTCAATATAATAAATGTTATTCCAAGCTGTCAGTGTAATGATCCTTGCCACCTTCACATGTCTCTAATGTTGTCATATTTGATCTGAATATCTCCAGACTCTGTGAGGAAGGCGAGGAAGGCGAGGAGGGCGAAGAGTGCGATGAGGACGATGATGGTGATGAAAAGGTTGTAACAGGACTGCGCACAGAGCTGTGGGAAAAGGAGCGCAAACTGACAGACATCCGGCTGGAGGCTCTGAGCTCGGCCCATCAGCTGGAGCAGCTGCAGGACGCCATGAGCAGCATGCAGGTATGTTGCTTTTGATATTTCATGGAAAATGTCCTCACTATAACATTTGTTTTGTTGAGTTTCAGAGGTGATTAGGATGTCAAACCTTTCATTTCTTTGCAACTATCTGGAAAGGATCTCATATATAACGTGTGTAAACTGTTATATTTTGTTAACTGTCAAGTCTAACTGCATTATTTAATATTTTAAAGTCTTGGTGTTGTGTTGGTTATTATTAAAGATCTTTTGAGCATGCAATCAAAAAAATCTCCTCTGCAGTTGTTTGATTGTCAATTGGAACTTTTTTTTAAATGACTGTAATGATGGGTTGTCCATATACTTGGGCGCTTTCCCTGTGCAGAGGACCTGGATTTTAATCCAGCCTGTGACCATGTGCCGCATGTCAACCCCATCTGTCTCCCCCTTTCAACCCTTGTCACTTCAATAAAGGCACTGATGGCCCGAAAACATATTTAATTTCCTTTTATTTTAATGATTGTAACTCTTGTAATTGTGTCTGTAGTCGACAGTGGAGAACCTGAAGGCCGAGAACGACCATCTGAAGACAGGCAGTCTGTCCCCCTGTCCGTCTCCGGGCCCCTCCAGCTCGGTCTCCCAGTCCTCAGGTCTCACTGCTCTGGGAAGTTCATCACCTCGGCAGTCTGTAGCCATGCACATGCCCAAAAGCTACAGCAGAGGGCTGAGTGAGGGGGGCAGCTCAGGTACAGCATGTTGACAATGTCAGAATGGTGTCACCAGTTTTGTAAACAAGTAGACATGTGAATAATCTGCTGATTCGACAGTGTGAACGGCTAATACGTATGTATGAAAGGGTTGGACTGTCGTTCTAAGCCACTTATAATTAAGGATTGTGTCATACTTAATGCGCAAATGTGGGTTATGTTGACCTTCTTATTTTGACTCCCTGGCCCGTCAATCATCTAATTTATGTATTTTATATGTGCACCTTCTACAATTGATAACACCTATTTATTATGTGCGCTTTGGTTCAGTTTAGGGTATACAAATGAATTGCCAATTGATATTATGTCTAGAAGATAAGCTCCCCTTCTCTTATTTTAAATGTCAGATGTCCATTTAAAATCTTCACCCCTCACTTTCAAATATGTTGTCTCCTGTTAACAATGTGTTTAAGGCCACACTCTTTGCAACCTTTTTTGATCAGGACACTTCATTGGGCTCAGTACTTATTTACTCAAACAAACGTTGTGCTTACATCTTGATGGGTCATGCATTAATGTGAGTTCATGCTATGTGAACTTTCTTTCTTCTTCTGTTTCTGCCCTCTGCAGACCTTTACTCTGCAGATACCCTCAGTCTCTCCTCACAGAGGGATGATCACCGTGTTAGGGTGGTGATATGTGTTACAGATTTACGCGTCTTCAAAGATGTAAGTTTGTTGTGTGTCATCTTACTTTTTCCATAATAAAAGTACAAAGTACATCTGAACTATATTGCACTTCAGAACTCCCAAAGATACTTCCCATCGGCGGCGTAAGAAGTGCTCAGAACTTAATTTAGATAAAAGTGACATTACTACACTGAAGCAATACTTCATGCACTAAAACTCTTACTTTGGTAAAACTACAAGTATTTAAAGTAAAAGTTCTCATTATGCATAATGGCTCAGTTCAGAATCCTGTATTACTGTATTAATATTTGAAACATACATGTTGCAGCTGGTAAAGGCTTATACAGTAGCTCATTTCAAATACATAAATGCATACTTAAATATTTTTTGTATAAATACTTCTTGGTCATCATTTTTATTTGCAAAGTAACTGGCAACTAAAGCTGTGAAACTTCTATAGTGAAGTAAAAACTACAATATTTGTCAATAAGTACAAAGTAGTAGAAAGTGTAAATACTCAGTTACGAAATACTTAAATAAATGTACTTAGGTATTTTTCATTGTTTTTCATGATGTAGGATACTCAGAATCCAAGTAGCTATACCACATTTTAGAAAATACTCTTATACAATCAATTCCTGCAAGTACCAAAGTATTAGCTTCTGAATATACTTTAATTATGAAAAGTGACCCATTTCAGAATCTTGTGTTGGATAAATCATTTGTGTAAACTTGAATATTGCAGAAGAGTTGATAATTATTCATAATATTGCATGTAAAAGCAGGAGGTTAAGCAGCAGGATTTCTTCGTCGGGACAGTCCGGGTGAACGGACGGATGGACTGGCCCATGCTGGACTCGGCTGTCAGCCAGGCCTTCAAGGTGAGACCCTTCCTCTGAAGACAAATGTAAGCAGGCACATCCAGCACAACTCAGCTGTCACATTACATTTGGAATGTGTTTACTACAGACACTAACCGTTGGGAAACTATGTTGCAGAAATAGTGAATAGAAACACCTTGTACTTCTTGATTTATGAAGAGGCAAACATTTAAAAGAGGTATTTGACTTTATTGTAAGAGGTCATTAAACCAGATTATCACCATCGACAAGTAACAGAAGTTTGTCAGCTCTGAAACACATGCAGCGCTGTCTGTCTGCACACACTGAATTCTATTAAGATGAATTTAATCAGTTCACATCTTCTGCTTTGTTTTACTTCTAGGTGTACATTGCCAAGGTGGACCCCAATTCTAGTGTGGGCCTTTCTACAGACTCAATCTACAGTTACAGCATGGGCCACATTAAGAGAGTGCTGGGAGGAGAAGTTCCAGAGACGCAGCCCTCTCGCTGCATGTCCCGAGGCCCCAGCAGCATCACAGTGGCCCTGAAAGGTCTGTATACATGTCAATTATAATATAATTCGAGATTTACTTTCTCAGATTTGCAAGAAAATAACCTACAAAATAACATCTCCTAACAAAGTTGATTTCAGCAAAACATTAACAAGTTTAACCAACAGTAAAGGCTCAAAGACATTATTCTGATCAATCCTAACAAAGCTTTAGACTTTTTAACCACTGTTCAATCAGAATTTGGACTGATGAGATAAACTTCCATTTCTCAAGAACTCAAATCTTGTTTTTGAGCAGTAGAGCATTTTGGAGTCAGTCCAGCTTCTATTTTCAAAGCAATCTCTTCAATTCAGAAACCATTACATTTTGGATTAAAAGCTTGTGTCTACAGCAATATGACACATTGAGGAATACATAATCAGGTTTCTTAGCATCAGCTATGCTGTGAAGTGTTAATCTGTTGATCTCAACAGTCAAATCCTAGTCTCGACAAAGTGCAGATCCTCATGCCTGTCTGTTTATTACACTAAATTTAAACCTGTCTCTTTTTATTGCCATTTGATCCAGATCCAATTATGCTTACTTTAAATAAACAACTCTCATTTACATCCAACGTGCATTCAGTTACCTGGAACTCTGAGCTGTCATCATCGACCAAAAACTCACACGACCCCATGGCATCGGAGGAACTCATTAGTTTAGTTTAGTTTATTTATTTTTTTCAAGCGTGTAAAACCAAAGAAAATACAAATGAATTAGTTGACCAACGTCACGTTGTGCTTCCCAGTTTTATACTGTGTCATTTTCAGCCATAACTATATGTTTAAACTAATGTAAGGACCTGCTGTAATACATTTAAACCACAGACACCGATTTTAAAATCATAGTGTATCTTCTAACATTTATTTTCAAAAAGTGTTTGCTCACCAGCCGCAATGTTCGACAATAAGAAAAGTTGTTTCCTTGATAATGAAATGTAATCGGACATAATGCTTTCCACAAATTCCATCATAGAGACCAGGCTTCCTGACACTGTAAGTCTTTGAGCATGTTTGCTCTTAAGGCAGATTGAAAACTTAAAAATCTACAACCTTCACAACTCTAGATCATTATCCTGCACCCCTAGTCGCAACAAGACTCAACCATTTTCTCGCCTGCGTTGCACAGCCCCGTTTAATTGTTAAATAAACATTGTGATTGGTTATATACTTTATAATCCTATAACAGCCGTGTTTTGCTTTTGGATTTGCACATATGTGAAGCCAATCAGTTATTCTAAACCCATGCTGTGATCAAGGAGGTTCGGGTTTGATCGTCCACCCCTTCCGCACCTTCTGGATGCAGGAATGTAAAGAGCAAAGTGCTACAGCGGCCCAGACAGGGCTGAGAGAAACCTGATCCCAGTGCGGCCAGGCCCAGCTGGTCAGCCAGTCTCAGACACATGGGCCCCAGAGATGTGGAGGCGGAGAATAAGACTGCTGCGGGCTGGTGGGAGGGGGGAGACTCCCTACACTTGATGCAAAGTTATTTTCAGAGCCAAATACTTAGGCTTAATGTTCCTTATGAAGGACATGCAAGGTGAAATTAATCTTGTTAACATATTCTTTCCCAAGCTTGTAGAAGAGTCTTCAACCTATCTAAGTTCTCCCACACTTCGCCGCTCCTCCGCTCCCTTCACACGGCCCAAAGTGCTTTCATTCAGGACATGATAAAAACCATTCTCTCCAGCACATTAACTTTGCTCTTCTTCGGCCAATGGGCTCCCTTCAACAGAAAGATCTCCATTGATATCAGGACAGCAACAAGTCTGCTCATCTTCAATCACAAACTAAAAAACCACCAGTTTTGACCGCATTATTACCAATAAACACACAGAAAAGGTGTGGTAATTCAAGTATTTAGGTCAATTGAGACTAATGCAGCAGCACTTGGCATGGTTTGGCTTATTTAAAGCAAATGCACTTGCAAATTCTTGCTGTCTGGAGTTTGTATTTGAATGGTTTATTGCAGTTCTGTAAGTCGCTTTGGATGAAAGAGTCAGCTAAAGGTAATACAATGTCAGCCTGTTTGTATCAATCATAGTTAATTATCCCTTTTCCTCACTTTGTTCAGGTTTGAAGGAGAAGTGTGTGGACAGCCTTGTTTTCGAAACCCTCATTCCCAAACCCATGATGCAACACTACATCAGTCTGCTGCTCAAACACCGCCGCCTCATCCTCTCTGGGCCGAGCGGGACGGGTAAGAGCTACCTGGCCTCTCGGCTGGCTGAGTACCTGGTGGACCGCAGCGCCCGCGAGGTCACCGACGGCATCGTGATGACCTTCAACATGCACCGCCAGTCCTGCAAGGTGACAGAAAGTGACGGCTCATACCAATCTGTTCAACTCTGTGTTATTTGATGTGCCATGTCAAAAGCTTCCTTTCTTCTTTCTCTTTCTCCTCAGGATCTGCAGCTTTATCTTTCCAACCTGGCCAATCAGATCGATCGGGAAAGCAGCGTGTCAGAAATACCGCTGGTCGTTATTCTGGATGATATTCATGCGCCTGGTTCACTCAGCGAACTTGTAAACGGGGCTCTCACCTGCAAATATCACAAATGGTGCGCTCCACTTACTCAGACTGAAAGTAGCCACAAGAGTATTTATGTGATCACTTATTGTAACATTCTTCCTGTTTTTTAGTCCTTACATTATTGGAACAAGCAACCAGCCGGTGAAGATGATACCGAACAATGGCCTCCATCTCAGCTTCAGGTTGGTTAAAGGAACGGTTGAAGATTTAGTTTCTGTTTTGTCTTTGTTTGAATTGCTGAATTGATCCTGATTACACTGAACTTAGATCTGAAGCTGACGTCGTAATTTCTGATTTAAATGTGTTTATACTGTACTGTATGTGATCTGGTACAGTTGTATCTTGCTCAGAGACTGTCTTATGGTTGAGACTATGACACCATGAATACTTATTTTACCAGAGACTAGTAAAATAAGTCTAGACTAAGACTTTAGTTTGACAATCAAAGCGTCTTTTTAACCTACTACTGAAAATATATTTAAAAAAATAAAAGCCTCTTCTACCTTAACAAACAGAAACAGATATACAGTATCCTGAATCTGTATATATAAATACAGTTATAGGATTTGTCTGTGAAACTTTCAAAGTAACAGCATTGTGTTAAATCTAACTGATTATAAGATATTGCAATATAAAAACAGTTTTATACATTTGGTTGATTCATAATGCCGCATTGATGAAGAAAGAGGAGAAAGCCACGTGAAATTAAACCACCAAACTGTTTATGAATAATTTATTCTGATGTTGCTGGTTACATTGCATTACATTAAATGTCACTTATCTTAAGTAAACGTTAAATCAGGTGACCTCATCAAAAATATTGTAACAAGACAATCCCTACAGGTTGGCCCTTAACTGTAAACTTAAGGATCTATGTTGATAAGTGGGATACTGCATAGATGATCTCATATGTGGCTAAAGAAGTAGACTATGGATGGACAGAGTTGTTGGTCTGTATTTTGACTTTTCCGTGACTTGTTTTGCATCTTAGGATGGTGACCTTCTCCAACAACGTGGAGCCGGCCAATGGCTTCCTGGTGCGCTATCTGCACAGGAAGCTGATGGAGTCGGAGGATGAGAAGAACTTGACCAACGAGGACCTGATCAGGGTGTTGGACTGGGTGCCCAAACTGTGGTATCACCTGCACGCCTTCCTGGAGAAGCACAGCACGTCCGACTTCCTTATCGGTATGACATTCACTCTTATCAGGACAGGGCAGGGCTGAAAGGAGCTGCATTTCAATTTTGGAGGGAAGCGTTTTTGTATAAATCATGTAGAATAGTTTGTCTTATAGTGTTCTTCTTTCTCTTCCTGTGTCTCCTCAGGCCCCTGCTTCTTCCTGTCGTGTCCTGTCACGGTTGATGAGTTTCGATCGTGGTTCATTGACCTTTGGAACCACTCTATTATTCCTTACCTGCAAGAGGGGGCCAAGGACGGCATCAAGGTGAGAAACCACAGATCAAGAAAACGGTCTTGGGCACGCATCAGATTCTTCTCTACGAATTGCTGATGGCTCCCCTTTCATAGGAAATGTTGCGCTCTAATTATACCGTCATGGTATGTTGTGACGCTGCAGGTCCACGGGCAGAAAGCGGTATGGGAGGACCCGGTGGAGTGGGTGAGGGGCACGCTGCCTTGGCCGTCTGCTCAGCAGGACCAGGCCAAGCTGTTCCACTTGCCCCCCCCCCAGCATCGGCTCCAGCAGCCCCGGGCAGCCCTGCGAGGAGAGGCCTCACAAGGAGACTCCACCCAGCTCCATGGAATCTGATCCACTGGTGAGAGAGCAACTCCTTTCTGTCAGATTTGAAGGGCTTTGTGGGCTGTACCAAATAATACTTAGCTCCCAAGCTTTATTGATATTGAATTCCAAACCAACATTTAAAAACTGCGCTTCTTTTTAAAACTTTTATTCTGTTCACACTGTATTTCTGCACACATGCTGATAAAGATTAGAATACACTGATGTTATTAGAATAGTTGTATTTGTTCAACCTAATTTCATATGAATTGGTGTTGAGCCTTGAAAATAACATTTTCAATGGGGTCAAAAACTTCCATCTCTGGCTTGCCGCACATTAAGGGAGGAAGAAAATGTAATTTACTACATCTAATCTAATCGGATTAATTATTTTTTTCAGATTGAAGGTTTTGTTTGATAAATTGTTTTGTATTTTAGTGTTATAACAAAGAAACATATGACAAATCTTCCATGGATAAACCTCAATTATAACTTGGAATGTAAAAATGGAGACAATGGTACAGCCCTGCAGCTTTGATCAACACCACTGCAATGAATCCTTAAGTATTACTGATTTCTTCACCCTCTCTTTTTTGTTATAGATGGCAATGCTTTTGAAACTTCAAGAGGCCGCCAATTACATTGAGTCCCCAGACAAAGAAGACCCTAGTCTGCCTAAACTTTGAACACAAAGTTTTCACTCAGCACTTCAAATGTACAGGTTTTTTTGTTGTTGTGTCCACTGTGCACGTTCAGGAACAAACAATCCCACAGAAAAGTCATTCCCACAGTAGGTTGAAAGTATAACTGGAAAATTCCAAATCCTTTTATTACATACAGTATTTTCAAACGACTGTTCATACTTATTGAATGAAACACTATATTGTATTCCTTTAGTGTATTTGACTGGATGACATTCACTTTAGTTCCCTTTACCAACACATTAGCACTCATTACCCTTAGGTGCTAATAGATCACTAATTGTCTCTAGACTTTAGGTGATTTCTGCAACAGCATACATGCATCATGGGATATGTAGTGTTTGTCAACAGGAGATATCCTCAATCATGGTGACTCATTTTGGAAAAGAGTATGACAGCATGATAGATGCTACTATTTATTGCACAGTTATCTGGTACATATCTACTGTATGAGTCTTTGAAGGCCACAATCGTATACATATGCAATGTTAACTTAGCAACCAGAGCAGGTGAATCGGTTACAATGCCTTAACAACAAAGACGTCACCTCAATTTCAGCAGAGGATACCGGTGCTTTTATAAGATATCATCCCAGCTAAAAAGGTCAGGAATCAGTTATTTCTTCAACTTTCTACATCATCATCTTTTTTTACAATATAAAATGACAAAAAGACATTATAGGATCAATTATTAGTATACTTTTTTCACGTAGTTTAACATCTTCTTTATCAGTTAAATGGCTTTATGTTTTTTTTAAATATACTTGCTGTCATACTCTTTTTGCTTAAAACAAACCTATTTATTAGTGATGTGAGTTTTGTCGCTGCGCAGTACCATACTATATTTTTCAAGCACTTCATTTAGCTTTACGAAGTGTCACCAATGTTGCCATGTATATCAGGTATTAGATACTTATTACACAGGGATAACACAACACACACTCTTTGATTAAACAGATTTAGCAAAAACTATTTGAATTTAAACCAGATTTTTTTTATAGGAAAGAGTACATTTGTTTCAAATCTGTTCCCCCATATTCAGAGTAGCTAGTGTATATATGATGTAAATACAATCAGGCTACATCACAGCTATTTATCTACAGTAGTATACTGAACCAAATACTGTTCTTTAACCATGCTTCTCGACTGTCATGGTAGTGGTTTAAGTTCAACTCTGAATGTAGAGAAAACACGTATACAAATTGAACATCATCAATCATCTTTTAGGTGCTTTTAAAAGAAGCCTTATCACAAAGCTCCACTGCAACACCATGTCTGAGTAGAGTGACTTTAAAGCTACCAAGGCCCATTTTCAGATGTAATGTCATTATCATCATTAAGTTACATATGGTGCTCTTGAACAACGTCCCAAATTGCTTTAGTGTTGAATAAAGATCACATAGACTTTTCAGGGTAGGTTAAAAAAGTGTTGTGTGTCCTACAGTAGAACTTTCAAACAATTAGGTCATGTGAAAAAGACCTTGAACATCATTTGGATATGTTGAAGACATTAAGTAGAGATAGTCAAGTCATGTGTGACATTGTATGGTACATCCATGTTGGTGTCAAAGTGAAACTGGAGAGTAGTTGTTCCAAGGCCAAAAGGAAAAGATTTAAACACTTTTTAAGGTACTTTGTGTAGATTTTGTATGTAAAAGATAAGCCCTAATGGAGTAATGGCAGACAGTAGTTGTGCAAGTGTTGTCAACACATTTCACCTGTTCATTTCATTTTAGGTGCTCAGACTTAACTTCACATGTACATAAATCCTGTAAATGAATGTCAGACCACTTTTATGACAGCTCAATAAGAAAGTTAAACATTTTAAATGCTATCTGAGCTGCTTTTTGCTTTATTCTTGCACAGTTAGGCTGATAACAAAACTTCAAGCTAATCTGCACCTCTGATTGGTCTCAAAAGAAATGAATGAAGTAAGGACAAGGAGCGAAAAGATGCCAAATGGACAGTGATCCTCAAACTGGTCACATGGGACTAATGTCAGTTACTGTAAATATTTCAGGTGTTAGACATAACCAGCCCTGGTCTGTTTCTGCAGGTTCCTAAAGCCATCAGCTCAAGCTTCTCATCTCATTCACTTGTTGTTGTGCCTGTTGCTCTGTAGTAGCTGTTAATTGTGTTCGCTTACTAATGTATCAGGAGGACTATGCAGCAACTTCAGGTCTGTCTTTGAGTTTTCATTTAGACCAAATTGCACCACAGGACAAAAGTGAAAGCTTGTATTAAGCAGGAGCCTTAAAGAGAGGATGATGGTTTGGCGTTGCATTGAAAACAGGGTAGATGTACGTATAGAAATTAAGCAGTTTGGAAGCTGTGATGTGTGTTTTGTCCTTGATGAAGGGCAACAAAAGTGTCATAACTGGACTTATAAATGGTCAAATGACGATAAACAATGAAACAAAAAGGTTTAAAAATCGAATTATGAGACTGAAATCAGCACTTCACTGTTTGAATAGTTAATTTTATGTAGAATCAGACCAGAAGGCCAACACAGGTTGCTGAATAGTCATATTTTTGCAAAAGCTTGTTGTGGACTAAGATAAAAAAAAAAAATGTATGCAGTATCTAATGTCACTGACGTGGAAATGTCTAGGATTCCTAAGTGTTGTAAATGCATGTAAACTTGCTGTGTGATGAGAAAAAAAAGTTAACAATAATGTAGGCTATTGTTTAGGAAATTCATGCTAGATAATGTTTTCCTTTGTAATACTCAAAATATTTGATATTTCTTTCCTTCTTTTTCTAAAGAATCCTTTGTAAAACTTAATTTCTCTATTTTGTACAGGGCATCATTGTAAAGATTGTAAATAGGGCAGCATTCTGGATGCGGCAACAATCATTGAGGAGGGGAAACAAACAAAAAAGCATCCTTGAGAAAAATGTTTATTCCTTCAGAGTTGGGTCCAAAACATGAATAAGGCATGTTTCTGAAGGCTTTCATCCACCTATCACTGGTCGTTGGAATCAATAAAATACATGTTATATTTACCTGTTGCTTCCTGTGTGTCAGTTTGACAGTATTAACTTGGTAATGGGAGATATACAAATAATATTGCATTTACTTTAGGGATGATGAAGGCACTATACTGATTGTTATAAAAGTTAAAAAAAAACAATACATTTTTTAATATGTATGTAATATAACTAATTTGTTTTTAGTAATCATAAGCATTATACCAGATACATCATGATTATAAATGCCACGGAAAAGCACGATGCAATTCAGTAATTCATGTTTGAGTGATCCGTATATTTCTTTAATTGTGTTTATGTGTTCGTATATGTTTCCTTTAAGTAGGCCAACAGTTAGCTCAGCACAGTGAGCGTTAATGAGAGAGACAAACAGTCAGGGGGGTCTGACTCACACTCATCTGTTACATGTAATTCATCAGGGGGCGGGGCTTCGACCCTTTCGGGTCCTTTATAAGCTCGCCACCTTTGCACAAATGTCGGCATTGGATCCAGTTTGGAGGACTTAACGGAGTTGGGAATTAGCAGCAAACGCCACAATGCCGTCCAAGCCTGCCCCGATCAAGAAGGCGGCGAAGCCAGCCAAGAAGGCGGAGGCTGCAGAGCCCGCTGCCGCCGAGGCCGCCCCAGCAGAAGCAGCCCCAGCGGAGGCTGCACCGGCCGAAGCCGCCCCGGCCCCTGCTGAGGGCGAGGCTGCACCTGCTGAGGCCGCCGCTGCTCCGCCAGCTGAGGAGCCCAAACCCCCCACCCCTCCACCCGCAGAAGGTAATGCACCGAGCGCAGCGCGTGATCCATGACTTACAATTAATACATTAAATTACTATTTACTTTTTCGGTGGAGAAAACACTGCACTAGTTGTTTAAAGTTTCAAATAAAGCCAAGGTATTCGGTTCACCTCACGGTAAACACGCGGTTATCTTTGAGCACACGCGTTTGTGCTCAGTAAGTGTAAAGTTGTATCATGGCAGGGTAAGGAGTCGTAGCCATCGACATTAAAGGGAAAAGCATGGTTAACTGCATAAACTGCCTGCTTCACATCACTTTTTCTCAAGTTACTGAAAGTCATACGATTTTTGCGCTTAAGGTGCGCTTTGCTCAACTTTTGCAAAACCAATGTGAACTTGTATTAACTTGGGAGGTTGTTGTCAATGTGCGGTGTTATACCTCAGTGAAAGCTCCATCTTGATGCCGGACAAACATAGGCCTACATTCCAAATTAAAGAAAAGAGTGGTCAAGGTGGAGGCACTGGCTGCTGTGCTCACTTTCCAGAACTGATGTATAATGCATATTATCAACACACCTCACATTAAAGAAAAGTGACTACTGTTTCTCAAATGTAACCTCTAATATGTGCTGCTCTCACACATGAGCTCCTGTTGCTGCAGATCAGCCAGCCGCCGATGGTAACCCTGAGATCTCAGTTACCACCAACAATATCTGCTTGTTTTAACGTCTCCTTTTTATTTTCATAGATATAACCTCTTTCATAACATTTTGAAAATGTCCTTTCATATTTTCAAAACGTTATATGTCTACTGATATCCTCTAACCCCTAATATCAGCTGCTCCGCCCGCTGCAGAAGAACCAGCCGCTGACCCTGGTGAGGCCCCTGCTGATCTGTATCTGTAAAAGTGTTAAAACTTGAACCTCCAGGAGTAAAATCTAACTGTACTTATATTGAATGTTTATGAATTCTAACCTTTAATACCAGCTGCTGCTTTAGGAAACGGCCCTTGCTGATAGAAAATCAGTGTATTAACAACTATAATGCATATTTATAAAAACATAAACCCCTTGTGGTAAAGCTAACTTCACTAATGTCTAATGCTAATATCTGCTAACCTCTGCAGCGCCTGCTACAGAGGAACCAGCCGCCGCTGAGGCTAAAAGTTTATTAACACATATCTTAAATAAGTATTAAACGTTTAACCTTACTTCACTAATAACTAATGCACCTCTAACCTTTAATAACAGCTGCTGCGCCCGCTGCAGAGGAAGCACCAGCAGCTGCTGAGGCCCCTGCTGATGGTAAAGCACACTATATAAGATCAGTGTATTAACGCAGATCTTATATATGTATTAAGCCATGAAGCTCCTACAGTAGCGGTGAAGTACACTAATATCTAACACTGATATCTTCTAACGTTTGATATCAGCCGCTGAAGAAGCTCCAGCTGCTGCCGCCGAGGTCCCGGTTGAGGGTAACAGCAGTTTAATAACACAGATATAGGTATTTAACCTTGAACCTCCAACAATGAAACTAATAACTAATGCTCCTCTAACCTGTACTATCAGCTGCGGCGCCCGCTACAGACAAAGCAGCAGCCGCCTCTGAGGACCCCGCCGATGGTAAAGCAAAGAGTGAAATAGCTGACATCTTTTATATAAGTTTATGAATCCTGATCTGTCCACCTCCAACAGAAAAGCTAACTTCACTAATATCTAATACTGATATCTTCTAACGTTTGATATCAGCCGCTGAAGAAGCTCCAGCTGCTGCCGCCGAGGTCCCGGTTGAGGGTAACAGCAGTTTAATAACACAGATATAGGTATTTAATCTTGAACCTCCAACAATGAAACTAATAACTAATGTTCCTCTAACCTGTACTATCAGCTGCGGCGCCCGCTACAGACAAAGCAGCAGCCCCCGCTGAGGCCCCCGCCGATGGTAAAGCAAAGAGTGAAACAGCTGACATCTTTTATATACGTTTATGAATCCTGATCTGTCCACCTCTAACAGAAAAGCTAACTTCACTAATATCTAATACTGATATCCTCTAACCTCTAATATTAGCTGCGGCGCCCGCTGCAGAGGAAGCCGCCGCCCCCGCTGAGGCCCCTGCTGATGGTAAAAAAATGACATGAGGCACAACAAACATCTTGAATTATTCAAATCTTCAACCTCTTACGTTAAGGCTAACCGCACTAACTGACTTCTTCACGACACTCTGATGCACAGACACATACATTATCATCTGTTACAACATGTCCCATCTGCTTAATGCACTCAGTATTAATATCTAACTTTTAATAATAGCTGCTGCCGCTCCTGCCGCAGAAGAAGGTGCTCCCGCTGCTGACGCCGAGGCACCTGCTGAGGGTAAAACAGAACATTTTCCTGCTCACTCCTCACTAAGAGAAAAAGCTTGTTTCTCTATTTGGTTGCTAGCATTGTAAAGCAGAGAGCTACGAGTAACATAACTGGACTTTATTTGATGCTGAAGCTGAGCTCTGCTTATTACATAATGCCAATAATAATGTAAATGCCTATCTAACATTAGCTGAAGCTGCTGAAGCGCCTGCAGAAGAGGTTAGACCCGAAACACCTCCCCCTCCTCCAGGTAAAAATCTACACAGAAAAGAGACTCGGTGTGATTCCATTTCAATCACATCTTCTTTGTTTATCACAGTGTGAAAGTAAATAACTGAATGAGCCCTTCTTATGGATCTCAACTTCGATTTGTGAATGATTTTATGCATTTCTGCAAATGTCAGTTGAATAATTGATTGTTTTTCGGTTTGCAGAGCCCACAAGCATCCCTCTGGATCTGTTTATTGAGGACAAGAATGACACTACAGTCACTATCATGTGGAGCCAGCCCGAGGTGATCGGAGACTCTGGCCTGGACGGATACACCATTGAAGTCTGCAAGGACGGAAGTAAGTCCTGCTTTTGACTGAATAGTTACATCTGCCCAAAAGGGGTCGGATTATTAATACCCTGTGACAAAAATGTCAGTCAGCTGACCTTTTAAATTCTGCAGAAAGCTTTTATATGCACAGCAAATGTATTTATTCCTTACTATCATTATCCTACAAATATCTACAATTACATGTATACTATTTCAGTACTTTTTAAACACACATTGAGGAACATGTTAAATTGCTGTTTTAACGCGGGCCAGCCGTATCGGTTGCAGCTGTCACAGAAGTGTCAGTCGCAGAGATACATCTCGAGCTTCCTAACTTCTCCATACAAGGAAGGAGGCATGTCAGGAGCTGCTGAGGCTCCTGTTTTTAGACTTACAGCACTAGGGTCATATCAGCAGCCCTTCAATGCAAGCTTGATTTAGCTGCGCACTCTGTTTACGCAGAGAACACCAATTTCATGTCTAATAATATAAGACCATTTGTGTCGAGCACAATCCCTCTATCAATTACAAAGCTGCCTGCAGTTTAAACAGTCGGCACACTTTCTGATAACAGTGTAATTCCCGTTATAAGGAGATATACAGCAGCTCTGTAAGTGTGTGCTTGTTTTGTGTTATCTTTACATTCAGCTGAGGACTGGAAAGCTGTCAATGAGGATCTGCAGAAGTCCTGCCGCTACGTTATCAAGAACCAGACCACCGGGGACCGTCTGAAGATCCGTGTGGTGGCCCTGAACGCCGGCGGCCGCAGCCCCTCCCTCTCCCTCCCCGAGGCCGTGCTGGTGAAGGAGGTCGCTGGTAAGAAGTGTTCACAAAGACATCTCAAAATGTGGTGCTAACAGAGTGAATGTTTCAGTGCAAACAATGACTTCTTACTCTGTTATTTACATCTGTATGACCAAAAGCATGTCCTATGTTAAAGTGTCACATCAGAACAGATTTATTATATCAAAAAATAAGCTTAAAGACATTTTTTTTAAATACAAATACTTTACTTGCAATATAAACACTTACTATATATATACTGTACAGGAATCCACAGCTTCCTAAATCTTCCCAGATAATACGTTTGATTGCATTGTATATGCACAAATGCAATCAACTGCTATATATAAAATAAAGCAAAAATGAAAGGTTCTAAATATAAAATGTTACTTTAAAAGTAGTTTTTAGGCCATTTCTCTACGATTTTTTTTTCTTCAAATGTTACTCTCAAGATGTTTGCCTCATGCACGTCATGAGTCTGGATCCTAACGTCTACACTATCGAATCACAAACAGTTATATTTTTGAAGTCCAATAAATGGGTATTCAAAATGTTAATAGGGTTATTACATTAAGAGACATGATCATTTCCATGTAATCTTATGGGATTAAGCTTTCTTTCTCACGCTGCATAGTCTATTACTTCTGTAGAGTTAAATGCATAAGACACAAACTATTTGACCCAGGCATTTTATCAGGGGGAGAGGGGCTATAAAGTGCAGTAGTCAAACTGAAGCAGCTCAGCTATGTGTTCTCTCAGCTGTGCGTGTCCTGCTGGTACATACCTGCAGGGTTAACGGAATAAAACTGTGGCCTTCTCTCACGTTTCCACTTTGACTAGACACACTGATCCTACTAACCACAACCATAACTACTTACTCGTAAAGTAGAGAGGTTTTACTAAAGCCCTACACTTCAAAGTGTTAATTATAGATGTTATATCTAAAATGATTTGTGGTAAAAATGATGATGGGACCCAGGGGGCTTTAAAAATACGAGCTGCCTTAGTTTGGCTCACTCCCAAATCATCCTTATGGGTAATGGAGAGCCGAGCAGGGAGGGACAGAAACATGATCCCGCCGGACTGGCAATATTTCAAAAGTCCATGTTCACTGGGGGGCCACCACGTATTGCAACAACTCGTGAAAGATTTCTGACAAAATTACCACAAAGCTTTGTAAAAGAATAGCTGGGATGTCGCTGCTTATTAACACAGATGTTTGTGTAACAAGGGCTTGGCATTGCATTGTGATCCCTGTTAGGACTCTGATGGCGTGTCAGGCTGCACCGCCAGGTCTGACAAATGATCTGAGACGCGAGCAGGTGGGGGGGATGCTAAATTCCAGTGGGTGGGGGGTGGTTCACTTGGAGCTCACTTCTCAGGTGACACCCAAATCTCATGACACCTCCAGAGATTCACTGTTTATTTTAAAAACATGCCACGGACTTTACAGGGAGAATGTTCATTAAGGTTAAGCCTCTCTTAATGAAGTGATAAGACTCCTAATATGCCGTATACTCCATGCTCTAATATGCATGGCCATTTTAGCTTCACATCACTCTCTTTTACTTTTTTAAACCAAATCATTTATGATCCAGGATATGTTCACACATCAGTAGCTTTCCTGCTTAATTATGTTCAGATTTTAATGAATTCTCATATGAGTAACTGAAGTACCCGATGGTGCGTCATGAGGCGAGGTGATATACTCCAGAGTGCTTTCTTTATTTAGAGTCTGGACAAATGTTGCTATGCTGGACTCAGCAGGTGGTGCTTCTCACCAAATCACTTTTACAAATGAGTCGGGGGGGCTTTGGAATCATTTCAAGTGTCACTCTGGCTAACTATCCTCATGATTTTCATTTTATGATGATTTAATGGGCTTAATACAGGATGATACATAGAGATGAGCCACCAGGGTAGATCACATCTTTGATATTATCTTACATTTTTATATTTGAAATTATTTTAATTCCCAACCTGAAGATTTACACCTCTTACATTCAATGTACTTTGTTAGATCAACTTTTTGGCAATTCTACATGTTATCTTGCATATAGGACAACACATTACACCAGTGTCGCGGACCCGTTCCGAGTGGGTCACAGATGTGTGAGTGAAGAAAAAAAACATATATTTTCTTTTTTTGGGAAAAAAGTAAAACTTTTATTTCGAAGGCCCGATTTTCTAACGCTGTGCATGCAGTAGGCGTTGGACTGGAAGTACAGGGGACCATAACCGGTTTAAAAAACTTCTGTCACGTAGTGATCATCTTCTCAATAAAACATCTTTTTTGATTTTTTTTCGAGTCTTCTGGCCAATCACAATCAAGATTGTTACCGGAAGTCCTTTATACATCCATCGGTACAACTTCAGATAAAAATGAACACTTGAAATATGACCCCCGGTTTGATGATTGACAGGTCACAGTACAATGGGGGATATCTACCCTACCCACAATTCACACAGACAAGTTCAGCTGTCAGAACAAAGTGAAAAACAAACAATGGCATTACATATTATTAATATGTCGGGTATTAATAGATTTATTAATTTTCTTCTCAGAGTGTACCAGAATGCGTAGTTTATATGTTGGTATTTCTAAAAACCTCCTGGGGGACAATCCCCTTCTGGGGTTGGGTTTTCAGCATGTGTGCCTTTTTATGTTATACAGTTCAGCTTTGATTCCATCATCTCATTAAACCTTTTTTAAAAGCATATTTTAGTTCTGTGAAGGGATATATGCACTGTACTTCACTTTCATTAATATTGTATCCTGCAAAGCGTATATATTACAGCACGATTTTTTGTTGAATAGATTTGAGTGGTTCAAATTTTGGGTCGCGATTTATTGTCAAAGGAAAAGGTGGGTCCCGAGGCCTGACCAGTTGAGAACCACTGCATTACACTAAACTGAGAAGGAAAAAACAACTGAAGAATAGTGAATATAAAAAAAAAAGAATTACGGCATTTAAAAATAATAGAGTATTTATTTTGTTAATTTTTGCAATATAAACCAACACGAAAATAACTTGAGTACGCTTAACGTAAAAAAGCACAAAATAAAGCACAGGATACAAAACATACATATACACAAAAGTGAACTATTCCGCTGTCCATCACTCCTGTCCTCAACATTATGTGCAGCTTCTCCTTTTATTGACCTCCATATCATCTATTCTTACTTGTCTTCTATTTTGTGTCGCACCTTTAACTTATCATGCGAATAAAAAATGACAGGTTTGCATCACCCTGTGGACAGATACAGAGCTTAAGAGATAAAGAACTTTAAAAAAGGGTTACTTTTACAACCAGTGAAAGCACAGAGACACACTGATGGCACCAGTGAAAAGTACCTGGCTTAGATCGGCTCAGTAGGTTTATCGATTTCTTTAAGATGTGTGGGTCACAAAAGAAGATAAGTCCTTTTGGTTCACTCCAGAAATCTCTCAACAGATCCTAACGCTCATTGTGTCTTTTTGAACGGATCCTCCAGTGATACTATAATAACTATTCATTGTTCTTCTTTGTAGATCGTCCCAAGATCCGCCTGCCGCGCTACCTCAGGCAGAGATACGTCGCTCAAGTTGGAGAGAAGATCAACCTGACCATCCCCTTCTCGGTAAGCTGAAGATCAGTGCGCTTTTTCTTTTAAATGCGTCATGAATAAAACTAAAGCACTTCTCCTAATTTCATTATTTTTTAACGTATTTATTAGATTTTGAATTGAAGTTGTAGTGGTTTTCAATGGACTGCAGCCTGGGCTTCTTGTTTAAAGATTAGTTTGTTCTCTGTGATGTTTCCGACCCCATGTTGCTATAGATACTTTGTCTTTTTATTGCAAACCTAATCTACCTACGGGTACAGATGAATGACCTGAACCTTTGTGATTTTGAACCAGGGCAAACCCAAACCTGTGGTCTCCTGGATGAAGGACGGGCTGCCCCTGGACACCAAGAGGGTGATGATCCGCAGCACGGAGAGGGACAGCATCCTGTTCATCCGCGTGTCCGAGAGGGACGACTCCGGTGTGTACGAGATGTGTGTGAAGGTGGACGACTTCGAGGACAAGGCTCAGCTCATCCTGCAGATCGTTGGTGAGCAAATATCATAATACATCATAACTGCTGCTACTTCAATTAATAATAATAATAATGACCTCTTTAATTGACTTATAAACAACTTAAAAATGATGAATTCTGCCTATATTGCAATAATTTCATAACTTCTTTTAACAGAGTAACACATTCTAATTATAATATTGGTTTTAAAGCATTATACAAATATTTTACTAAAATGCAACTATTATTTGTAAAACAATAAATGAATGCAAGTGACAAGCAGTTATAAGGCTTTGTTATTAGTAATTCAAAAATGCTTAACAATTTGTTATTATAATTATTATTAAAATGATTTTTTTAAGTGCTTATGAATATCAGTGCTTTAAGTTAATTATAACGGATATGTCTGTTTTAGGGCATTTTCCACGTGGTTACCAATCAGTTTTAGTTTGTGAGATTAAATATAAAAAACGTGCTTTTTGGCTGTTCCCAGAGCTGCCAGGCCCCCCCGCCAGTGTGAAGGTTGCTGATACCTGGGGCTTCAATGTTGCTCTGGAATGGACCGCACCCACAGACAAAGGAAACACAGACATCACGGGCTACACCGTCCAGAAGTCTGACAAAAAGACCGGAGTACGTTCACTTTTCTCTTTTACTGGCAGTGTGTGTGCAAGGTCATTATAAAGTGGTGATTATTGATAGTGAATGCTTCCTCTTGCTGTGTCCACAGGACTGGTTCACTGTCGTGGAACATTACCATAGACTGAATGCCACCATCTCTGACCTCATCATGGGCAACACCTACAAGTTCAGAGTGTATTCTGAAAACAAGTGTGGAATTAGCGAGGAGGCTACAGTTGCGAAGGAGGAATCCTCAATCGTGAAGATTGGTAAGTTCCTCTTTCATTGTTCACCCATCCCATCTGCTGAGGAGTTGTGTGTTCAGTTTGGTTGGCCTGATTGTTATTAAACTTGATGTGGTGTAGCATAGGCCAGGGAAAAACCTCATTTTGTAGAGGGTCCAAATTAAAGGCAGATACACAAATTACTATTCACTTTCATTGACTTTCCAATGGGGGACTTTCAGTCATCATGTCATTGATACTACCCTTCCAATTTAGTTTTTGACAGTTTTAGGACCACTTATGCTGCATTAACATGCTTCATCTGATAGCTAGTAGGCTTTGAACTCAGCCAAATAGTTTCAGATGTGGGCACATTTTTTAAATATTGTTTTAGGTTGGATCAGAAAATATTGGAAATGATTGATTTTGTGTTCTTTAAAGTGAAGAAAACGATTATAAATCGATTATCAAACAACTTTCCAGTTTGTTTTTTTGTCAATTCACCAATACATTAATCAAATAATTGTTGTTTGGTCCCTATGCACATTTGATTGATAATAGCAGAATTTAACAATATATCTATAATTGACAGGGATGTAATTCTACATACGCATTGCACACTATTGCAATTATGCTACCGACGTTTTTTTTTAAATACCATGGGGGGGGGAAGAAGCTTGGATATTTCTAAGAACTGTTGGGCTACCTGAGATAAGCATGTTTAAAAATGGCAGACCATGTTTATTTAATGCTTCATGTCTGTTTCTCCTCCTTCCCTCCAGGTATTGACTACAAACCTCCCGAGTACAAGGAGCGCGACTTCACCGAGCCGCCCAAGTTCACCACGGCTCTGAACGACAGAGCCACCACCGTCGGCTACAGCACCAAGCTGCTGTGCTCCGTCAGGGGAGTGCCAAGGGTACGTTCACAGTAACACTCTTTATGACCAGTATCAACCTACAGTTACACAACAATAGCACCAGCATTTAGCCGTTGAACTCTGCTGATCAACTTATTTAAAGAAACGTCCTTATTACAAATGTTATATTTGAAATTGAAAAAACTGATATTGTTCTTTATATACTACCTCTGCTTGCTTTGTTTGTCTTAAAAATTCCCAAGGCGTGGCTTATGAATTCAATGTTACCAAATCAATTCGACAAATATAAATAAAGTGGGCTTAGGCTTGCTGTAATTAATTATATTATATGGAGGGATTAATAGAAAACAAATGACTGCCTGGATACCTGGTGGTCTAAAAACTTTATAATGTGTGATTTATCCCAGCTGTGATTTCAAACTTCTGAACAATCTTGCACTCACTGTTTCCTTCACACCCACGGTGCCACTTGTCAGCAGCTGAATAACCATTATGTAGGTGGTGAGTGGACGTATTGCGATTTTCCCTCACTCATTCATCCTTCGCTGTCAGTGTGCTGGAGTGGAGAATGTGTGGGATCCTTGCCTTGTGAGCTTTTCTGTCTGAGCCTCTCGCTTCCTGTTTGGGCTCCTAATCCCACCTGCTCAACAACAACACAGTAGCATAGATGAGTCTTGATGTCTTGATGAGAGGGCTAGAATAGGTATTGCTCCTGAAAGCAGGAGAAGAGTATGATCAGCAGCAGGAGGAGGAGGAGGAGGGGGGGGGGGGGGGGGGTGTGTGTGTGACAGGTCAGCAGGGTCACATGTCAACATTCCCTCATGGGGCCCCAGGCGGTCGTCAGCATGTCAGTGCCATTAAAACTCCCAAACTGGGTGTGTGCTGTGTGTCCACTTCAATCAAAATGCTTTTTCCAGCCATGTAGTACAACTATAATTAGAAACGACATGGCTGCTTGTTCATTTGTGAGCTGAAAAAATTACATTTTGCTCACATAAGTCTGTTTTTTTTTTCTACAGCCCAAGGTTATTTGGATGAAGAACCAGATGATTATTGGAGAGGACCCCAAGTACAGGCAGATCTGCGTCCAGGGTATCTGTTCTCTGGAGATCCGTAAGCCTGGTAACTATGACGGTGGCGTGTACACCTGCAAAGCCAAGAACACTCACGGAGAGGCCATTGTCAGCTGCAAGCTGGAGGTCAAACGTAAGTCAACATCAGAAAAACATACATCAACATTTTTTAACCAATAATGGATGCAAAAATAAATCTTTTCAGTTGAAGCATTTGCTTTACCAGTATTTGTATTAACATGTAATGTCTTTGTTTTTAACAGAGATCCCGGTTCCAGATGCAGAGAAGCAATAAGTCAACATTCACATTCTCACAGGTTAGAAATCATCAAATCAAAGGGCCAACCTTTAAAATATACATGATAATAAACTCTTATTGTATTATATTTGTCTACTAAAGTTATATTATGTTCAGTTGCACAGCATGAATATTTGTGAAATCCTTGGAAGCCCAAGAACATTAAACTGGATGCTTTGGTTAGGTTGATCTATATGAGTCTTGAGGTGACATCTGCTCTCACCGTGACTTACTCTCCATACATGGAGGGCACTAAACTTGGAAAAGGTTGCTCCTGCCACTTAAAGAGTCCGAGGTAGCTCCCATAAATTCAATCTGTGAGGGCTCCCGTATACTCAGCGAGTTTGCTCACTGTAGTCACATTTCCTCGACTCAGCAGCAGCAGCAGCAGCCACAGTTAAGAAAGTGAGATACAGCAGTTTATCTGCAGGTTACTCCCTCTACACTAACAGTTTAAACATTTTTGGACCTTTATTCTGTGTATTGTTGTAGTTGTATACAATCCAAGATAAAACAATTGCTAGATAAAGCTATTTTTAAAAGTGATTAAAACATAAAAAATACATTTACTTCTATTTTGTAAGTGATTCTGATTCTCTGCTGTCTATGTATGTTACAGTGTTGACTCCTTTTTAACACCTGTTGTTGTTGTTGTTATTTGTTCATCTGTTGCACACCCAAATTAGAAGCATAAGGAATGAGGCCTTTGCAGCATAAGGTGTGTGACACTTTTAGCCTTTCTAAAACTGTCATGAACAATGTCTTGGCCCTTAAAACTACAGTTCATTTATGGAAATACGCTGAAATACAAATCAAGCAATACATATGCACCAAGTAATCAACAGTTGATTTGAACAATTTATTTTACAGGAAGGTGCTGGATTACTGGAAGAACATGTATATATGGCCGGTGACCACACTATCGAAGGGTTGTTGCCTGTGACCTCTTGCCGAGTGTTACCCTGTGTTATGATGAACAATTGTGTCACTTTATGCCTTCATCGTTCTCTACATTATTAAGTCCACATCCATGTCCACAGTCTGCTTTTCCCCAACGATGCTGTCTACGGTAACTACTGTAAATGATCTTCTTGTCAGTCTAACTAGGTGTACACCAAGACTTGTTAGGAGAACTACATTTAACATCTACGTGTTTATATCAATAAATAATTGTATTTCTGGTTTTGTTTTGTTTTCAATACAGTGTGTTCTTTAAATTGAAATCTCCATGAAAAGGGTAACAATACAACTTGATATTGTGCTTAACATAACAGTAATGATTCTAAATACCATAACATATAATGTATGCATAGTTTTAATAATAAATTAATAAAATGCTTTTAAAAATGTACAATCTTGCATTTAATTTATATAAATGTTATTATTATCGTAGTTTTGATTTATATTGATTTAAATTAGCTAAAGCTGAAGTTCAAGAATTTGATAACACTTTATAATGTGTAATTTCTGATATATTCCCTATTCATCCTAAAATTCCTTAGAATGATGTCATTTGGCGCTAAACTAGAAGACATCCATGTATCCATTGAACATGCAAAATCACATGCACACAATACAATATTTATAACGAGTACATCCTCCAATAATAAGTGAATAATAAACTGATATTTACTTCGGTTTAAAGTAAACTCCTCTTGAAGTTAGTAGAGTTACAAATAAATACTTTCATAGTTTACTTTTATATAAAATGCATTAAGCACTGCTTCTGACAGGCTGCTCTAGGGCAGAAAGCTACTGTATCTCAAAATTGAGTAAATCCCTAAAGTAACAGTCTGTTTCCTGCTGAACATGTGTAGCCCCTTTGGCAGCACCCGGGTTTAGAGACAGCTCAATTAAATTGGCTCGTACTGACCCATGAGTGCATCACAGTATGCCAGGACTTCCATAATATTCATACCAGTCTAATCCTGATCTTGTAGCTATTTGGACGTGGAGTTACTGGCATAGTGATGCAGGGCAGGAGGCCAGAGATATCCAGGTTTAAAAAACACAGGGGTTCACACATAGGCTGACAAAATTAGCCTTCATCTCGCTATGGTTAATTGGGGAACGACCGGTAAAATGTGCTTGTATGTTCCCTTAGAAAAAAATATATATATTTAGAAATCACAAAGGAAAATGGGGAAGAAATTGAATTTCAGTGTTTTATCAGAAAACAAAGTGTCCCTCCCTCACACGACCATGTTCAGATTTTGGTTGCAGATTTTGTACAGCAATCAAGTTTTTCAGGAGTAGGCTACACCCCTAGATGTTCTGTGGAGAAAGTTAGGAAGTGAGCTGCATGGTGAGTGACCCAGCTTTACAGTCCATTTGAGTGTGGCGCCCTCTAGTGTTACATCTGAACAATGACATCTGCAGGCCTTGTGTTAATGGGAAGATTGAAAGAGCAGTTTTGTTAAAAATACATTAATAAGATTCTACCTCTACAAAACAAGAAAAGGAGGATCAACATGGTTAACTTTCCATTTGATTTACGATCTTTTGACACAATATCTCTGCCATTGTAGCTAAGCCTTAAACTTGATCAATTTGTGTCATTCTGCTTTAACCTGTGGGCTAGGAGCCATAATGGGTCTCAGCCCTAGTTATGGTGCTCCCTGGATGCTGACTTGCTGCAATAGGGTCATGGAGCAAGAGACTCTGTCTAATTTAGGTCCTGGCTGCACATGAGAAAGTTTCAAACCTCTAATGACAACCATAATTTATTTTACTGAAATATAATGTAGGAAAGTGAATTCATGTATGTTTTGAATTGTATAGATGTATTACAGTTGCCTTGACTTTGTTTTTTCTTCTTTGGTTTTCATTAATTAGGTTTCTTTTTTATTTATTTTTTGTTTTTGGAGTTGTATTTGAGCAGATATATGAAATATGCAAGTGCCCGCAATGTTTATTTGTTGCTGGGTTTGTCCACCGCAGTTCCAGACTAAAGTATTCGATGAATTGCGCAGATGTTCATGGTCCCCAGACAAAGTCCTGCAGACTTACTGTAGGGAACTTTGTTTTTGGCTAGCAAGCTAACAGCTAATACACTGATTGTCATAAAATCCTATACACTTACATTGATCATTTCGTGTACTTTGGTTATCATCTGAATCATCATCCATTGTATGCAGCCAATACTTGTGTTTATGACAAAAATACGATTTCCCCATCAGCTGTAGACTAGTTTACTTTGTGTTTAGTGCTAATTAGCAAATGCTAGCCTGTCAACACACTTGTTTTTCAGAGGAGATTTTTGCACAGCAAACTATCTCAGATTCATGCTTTGCGTCTTGGGAAAAGTAGATCCGTCACAACAATACACTTGTAGATCTTCTTTTTGTCTACAAGGCACAGATACATATTGGTCCTGTCCTATGCCGTTAATTATTGAGGGATATGATAATTGTGCCACACTGATCACACATAGTGGTTGGAGTAGTGTATAATAATCTATTTAAGATTGTGATAATTCAGTAAAACACTACTGACAAAGGTCCAGAAGGCAGACACGTTATGTGAGCAGTATTTCTTTATTACTGTCATTTGTTATGTTAACTATTTTGTTTACATTTCATAATTGAAACTCATTATGGAACTATTATTATTGTGGAACGACCTGCCCTTGCTCATCAGACAGGCTCCCACACTGTCTGCTTTTAAATCCCGTCTTAAAACCCACCTCTTCTCCTTAGCACTCAGAAACAAGTAGATTGTTGCTTTTATTTGCTTTCAGTGGTCTATTGTTTTTATGGCTGTTATTTATTTTTTAATTATTACGTTTATTCTGGTTTGTTTTGTGTTTGTATCTTGTATTTTAAATGTATTTATATTATGTTGTGTGAGCTTATCTCTCTGTACAGCACTTTGGTCTGAAGGTTTTAAAGTGCTATATAAATAAAGTTGGATTGGATGGATTGGATTAGTCTTCCTGGTTCACCTTTATGAAAGTTGCTTCAGGCTCACATATTATCTTCTCTATCCTGAATTATCTGTGTTTTTGTTTCATTTATTGTTATTAAGTCCAGCACAAGGCAATCTCAAAATATCCTCTGGCTGAATTGGATCCCATCAAAACTTTTCTATCACCACTCCCCCCTTGAGTGGGAAGCTAATGAGCACAGCGGGATGGAACGTTCAAGAAGAGGATGCTTCAGTGATGCAGCATCTCTGACTCATTGTGGTGGTCTACTCGTTGGTAATGCACTGAGCACAGCCTGCCTGTGTTATGTCAAGGGTAACGCAATGAAATGCTGTGTCCTTCTTGAAGGGAGTCTGGCTGCTATTTGCTGCAGAGATTTTGGCAACATTCCCGGAAGGTTTAATAAGTGTAATGGTGAAACTGGCACTCTCCCTGCTGCCCTGTCATTGCTTTTCATTAACAAATGTTGCACTTTTCATTTGCTTGGGCTTGTGCAGTAAAGGTTGTGTGAGGATGTGATACTGTTATGTAAAGTTTAAGGAATTGTTTTCACATTTTGAGATGATTATATGTTACTCTACAGTAGCTGAGGTAAACAGTGATTCCCACAAACCAGCCACATACCGTATGGATTTCCCCGGAGAAACCTGCAGTGTGATGCGGCTCTCCCCATCTGTCCAGTGACTCGGGTAGTCTATTGATTTCAGATGCAGAATGAGACCTCATTAAGTCTGTTTAATTGAATTAAAGCACTGAGTTGTTAAATTGGAAGGGAATTAAAACAAGGGAACTAATAAATGTTCCATCAAGTATGTTAGATAACAAATATTTTTCTAAAAGATCACCTGACATGAAGAAATCCTAAAATAAATGGTAAAAAAACATCTAAATGTCTAGTTATTGAAGTGAATTTTGTGGGACCACTTTGGTTATCATCTGAATTTTAATTAGGTGCCATTATTTGATACTTTTATGTATGAGCCAATACCTGAAAATGTATATTCTCATCAGTTTTAGCTGCAGCCTACTTTGTGTTAAGTGCTAATTTGCAAAAACAAGAGAAAAAAATGCTCCAACAAATATGTTAAGTTACATCATTTTTCTTTAAAAATATTAACATGCCCAAATCCTGAAAGAAATGATAAAAAAACATGTTAAATGTATTGAACTGAATGTTGTGTCTACAGGCAGCATTAACACCCAGTGCGAGTCCTGCTTGACTTTCTTTAATTAGACAAGTCTGTTATGTGCCGTCATCCTAATGAGGCAGGAGCAGTGATCCGTCAATCCTGTGGCTCATCCCACCTTCTGCTCTTTTAAATTATTCACTAGTTACATGATGGATGCCTGTAAACAAGGAAGGGAGGAACTAGTTGCCTTCTTTATGCTGCTGAGTCTGCTGAGTCTGCTGGAGCTCTACAGCAACTGCTGCTGGTGAGAAAAATACAGAAGAAAACAACTTCCCATCTGTGGTCTGCCCTGCCGCTTTACTGCAGCAAAACCAGCCCGAGCAGACCGGTAACAACCCCCCCCCCCCCCCCCCCCCTCTCCTTCTATCCTCTCTGGTCCTCACACCTCACTGCCCTCAGGTTCCTGCAGAGCTCCTGCAGCAGGGATGCACAAGAAGGATCTAAAAACCAGCTTTGCAGACTGCCGGTCAGCATCTTCACCTCTCCATTCACCACTCATCGATTCCCCCTCTCACTTTCCTCCCTCCCCTCGCTCTCTTCCTCCCTTTCCTCCTGCTAATTCTCAAAGCTCAGCACTCCCTAGCTGCCTGTACTGAGAGAAAAAAGTGATGGAGCAAGAAAGAAAAGAGGAGGAGCACTGTTGTTAGTGCGCCACAGAAAATCTTACCCCCTCCCCTCTATACCCAATTGATGACAAGCAGGGTTTTTATTGAGTAGCTCCTCAGCCAATGAGCGAACAGTGCCGGGAAATACAGCAGTGGAACTGCACCGGCTCTGATGCTTGTGCTGATTTCAGTGTGTTAGAACAATGTTAATCTGTGCGAGTGTTTCTTCTGCTCTCTGCCTCTTCTGAGCACACGTCAGCAGCACTTTGAGCCAAAAAAGTCTCATTAGAGTGTCTGATTTTTGGACAGAAACACCCCCAGGTGAAACTGGGACCTTCTGCCTCTGGGGGTTTGAGATGTCTTGTGAGAGTGGGATGAACCAAAGTGCAGATTGTTAAGATTTTTTGTTCTTCCTGCATACCTGACCCTGTTCTCTGCTTCCACTCAGTGTTTAGGAGGCAGCACTTCTCTCTTCAAGGTAAGCAGCTTTATTTGTTCCTTTCCTGTCCAAGACTGCATCATCAGTTACTGCGTGCCAGGTTGTCACAGAGGCACCTAGCCTCATTACACACATCCTGTCTGAATAGGAAAAGAAAGGCGGAAAGATGGAATAAATGTCTCAGGGGTAATTAGAGCAGACTGTGTAAGCGTTTTGCCAGTCGACTCTCATTTTAGTTCTGAGAGTCTTGAAATATGATCAAATCTGCCCAAAGAAGGAACTTTTACAGTATGCCGGTCAGTCCTCACACCTCATCATGTAGTGCTGCAGTGCAATGTTACATATTAAAACACAAATGTGTGTAAGGGTAGAACTTAGGATGTTGTTTTTTTTTGCACTATACAGAAACAGCCTTTTTCATTTTTCATCATAATCTTGACATGAGGAATTTCATTGAAAGTGAGAAATACTAGATTTGATTTTACTTACTGGTAAACATGCCGATAGAAAATAAGTATTTTTTGGGACAATATGTAACTGATTTACATTCACTTTTTATTTGTGTTTCTTGACTGGGTCTTATTTGCCTGTGTTTTACTATGACTTGATGGAGGACGAGAGGCTGCTCACTCACACTTAATACAGTAAAAGCTTGGAGGGGAATGTGTGCAAAGTCAAATCTGCTGAGCCAGCAGGAGTGAAGGGCCCACGTCTGCAGAGCTCACTGTGCTTATGTGCATCTGTTACGCAAATGAATGTATGCCAAGTCCATTACAACCTTTCCTTTTAATATGTTTTAGTAAAAAAATGCCCTTGACGGTGATAAAGCTTTTGTTAAATGTTGCGCATTACAGCCTCTGATGGACATTTAAGCTTTGTTTCATTTTCTTGTCATTTAAGCAAACCCCCTTCTTTATCTGGCCTCACATAGATCTCCCATGTGGATATTCCTCTGTTTTCTTATCGATTTAAGAAATATTTTATATTCAGCCACAGTCCATGTTGCTCTGTGTTTGTACTGTGTGTCCCTGGGCTGATTATGATGCAGTGTGTGAACAGATCAGGTGGTGCAGTGCTTGCCTGATTCCCTAGGGGTGTTATGAGTACATGACTGGGACACTCCTAAGTGTGTGAGCCAAATGAGGACTTCCTTTTGGCATCAGCAGAGGTGTATCAGGGGGTGTGTCTCTGCAGTATGTCCGTACACACACATGCACACACACACAGCTTTCCACTTCTACAATCTATGCCATGGTGCATTTAGCCCTGCAATAGATGGTTGATGGATTCAAAGTGACGTATCTTAATATAGCAGTGAATGCACTGAGTATGTGACCTGGCAATGCAATAAGAGAGCAGGCTTGTGTTAATCAATACAAATGTTGATTAAGTTTCCCCTTTATTACCTATTGTATTATCTGTTAAGAGAGTCATGATTAAGTTACTCATGTGACAAATTAAAAAGGGAAATAGCCCAAAATAAACTACACGATGGCACAGCAGCACATTTGAAATGTGTTATCTGTCTTTACTGTATATGTTGGACTATTAAAAACATTATTCCTGTAAAAAATATCATTTTGTATCTAAAGTTATGTTTCTTTTGCTGAATTTGCATTCAGTGGTATACTGAGAGAGGATTAATAATTCTGAAGTCAGCGTTACATCTGTTAGATGAGATATATTATAGAGTGTCCCTTTTATAAAAATCGTTCAATACTGAGATCTTTGACAAATATATGCAAGCAATTATACTTTTTTGTTTTCATGCTAATATGCTAATTGTGTTGCTATACGTGATTCATTAAGCTGGTCGACTATTTGGTCCAGACTCTATTTTCTGAGGAGGAATCCTTTCTGACTCTGTGATTCCCTGACTTTTAGCGCCACCATGTTGTCTACATAAGTGGTTTTGAGTGAAATGTCTATGGATGGATGCTATAAGAAATGTTGTTCATGTCTTTCCCCTAAGAATGAAATATTACCACTTTGGTGACCCTCTCACTTTTCATCTAGAAACCACCATCATGTCAAAGTTTACATTTGCAAAAGGATTGGTTTACACAGGTTTATAACCAAATATCTGAAAAAGGGCATCCCCATCAGCAGCTGTTAGTGTGTTTGAGTTGAGTCCTTAAGTAATGTTAGCATGCTAACAATCTAAAGTACAGTGGTATACATCCATCCACATCACACATATACACGTATACATATGTATACATACATACATACATTGATCAGCATATTAGTAGCTTCATTGTGAGCACGTTAGCATGCTAATGTTAGCATTTAGCTCAAGACACTGCAGTGTCTCAGTAGCCTACAGAGTATGAGCTCCACAAGTCTATTATGTTATTGTGTTGCATCTTCTTCCTTAGTTTTCTTGTATTTAGCACAACAACTTCTTCGGATAAATGTAATTTTTGGTTGATATTTGATTGTCGGCCTATGTGGCTTTGTAAAACTGACAGATCAGATATTATTCCAGGTTGTCAACAGTTCACACAGTTATCCGGGAGGCCTCATTTGAGCTCCTTAAGTTTTCACATCAGTGCTCCTCTTGAGGAGAGGTGTTCTTGCCCAGAGGACTTCTGCTGCTTGATGGTTCATGAAATGGGATCTGTACTGCAGCAGCCTATAATCCTGTCCTCACAGACTCAGGTCCTTCTTCACAGGCTGTCAGGTGCATCAATGTACACCACTTACACTGTTGATGTTTCTCATTTATACTCTAGACATCGTGCTTGGTGAGTAAGTCTGCCTGAACTAATAATACAGCCAGATGCCACAGTGTCGACTATTCATACATTTGTTTAAATTTTTAGGATTATTACTTCATGAAGCTCTGGCCTTCTTTGCCAAATGACTGCATTCAAACTGTAAGGAACACAATCTACACGCCAACCTGTTATGCCCCCTGTGACGAAGGTAACTTCGTCACTATGGACTGACTGCTTCAGGCCGGGTAATTTTGCACTTTATTAGCGTGATTGCACAGTACAGTTGACATTACATATTTGCACATAATTCATACTAATTATTGAGGTAGTATCATTTAACTGATTAAGCCGTATTTATTGGAATGTTGTCTGGCAGGTGCTGGTCGGGTCCTCGGCTCCGCCTGAAAAGATAGGGGAGTTTTTGAGAGAGCCGAGAGTAGTTATACTGGTGTAAGGATGACAGCGGTTGAGAGTAATCAGGGTGCAAATAATATGTTGATGTCTGTGGCTGATGATTGTGTGCACCTGGGCCCTTTCTCATTTCATCAAATCCCCCTCCTCGACTCCTCGACTCCTCGACTCCTCGGTCCTCCGGTAGTGACCCGGAAATGAATTTCAGCGCGCCATGTTGAAGGACATCTCATTTCTCTAAATGCACTTCGAGGACCGAGGATCGAGCGTCGAGGAGGCTCTCTGGAGGAGCTCTAACCGAGGATACACTGATGGGTCCTCCACGGTCCTCCACGGCTCCTTCGTGGATGCATTTCCGGCAACAGAGATGTTTCAAAGAGTCGTGACGCACGGCCGGACTTATCTCAGCCAATGACATCTCTGCATGCATCCCCTGGATATTATTTTATTAACTGCTTTCATCGCGACGCGATGTTTACAGAGAGAACAGCTGTGAGGTCCGTGCAGAAAGCAGAGCAGTGTGTATAATATATATCACTCAGTATAACAGGCCTACTCTTTTTATTTGCTTTAGTTTAGTATATCTACAAAGAGTCGATATTTTTCTAAAACCATTTAGTGCTTCACAATAAAATACACAACGGCTGTAGCCTGTTTTAGGAACTGTATGTGCGTGTGTGTGGTGTAGGTGTGTGTGGTACAGTGTGTGCATAGATGCAGCAGACAGACAGGTCTCAGTTGGTTTGGTGTCCTCTGCTTACTTTTAATACTTGTAAATAAAACTTTTGGCCCGTAATTTATATTCCTCATTGTAGCGACCATAAGGGAGAGGGGGGGTGTGTGTGTGTCCGCATCTGTAGCCTGTTATTGTCTCATTATACCACACTGTGAATGAATCAAAGTAAATATATAAGTCGTCATGAACACATCTGTCTATCAGACAGAGGGCTGCTGTGCCTCCTGTCATCATTAATGGACGTCTCTTTAAAATGACCGCTCAGAGGAGAGGAGTTCTCATTTCTCTAACCGCCTGCTGCTTCCCCTCCTCTCTCCTCGGTTCCCCTCCTCGGCTCCTCGGCTCGCATCTCCTGTGGGCGGGACTAAGTATCGAGGAGGGGAGTTAGAGAAATGAGAAAGGGCCCTGGTGTCCTGTGTTGTCTCCTCCCCCCTCACCTGTGTCTTGTTGTGCTGATTAGAGTGTGTGTATTTAGGCTCTGTTTCCCTGTCTGTTGAGAGGCTGGTAGTGTGTGTGAGATCCTTGTGGCTGCAGGATGTGTGCAAGGAGAACAGCAGGATTGAGGCTGTGAACTTTGTGCACATGATTTTAATAAATGCCCTCGTCGGGTTATATTTTTGGACGTTCTGCCTCTGCCTCCTTGCTTGGTCTGGGCCGCTCAACGGTCAGCTTCACAATTGGTGTCAGAAGTGGGATTTGACCAAGTAAGGAGGTGAAAATTGCGAGAGGAAAGAAGAGGGACCAAAGAGAGGAACCGCGGCTGGGGGTGGCTATGCCTGGAACGGACCAGGGGGCCACGGCTGTTGAGGCAGCAGGAGACGAGAGACAAGCAGCAGGAGACGAGAGACAAGCAGGAGGAGCAGCGTTTGCATGCCGAGGAGGCGGACCCGGACCCACGAGGAGTCGACAGAACCTGGGTCGTGCTAGAGGCAGACCAACGCATTACAACAGGACAAAACAGCTTCCGGATAAGTGGCATCACGACATGGTTGACAACGGCTTCACTGGTCCCGCTGGAGGTGGCGGAGGAGGCGGCGTTGAAACCGGGTGGCTGACTGGTTGTCCCGAAGCCGAGACTGTAAAGACACTGTGCTTCCTGGGGAGAGGGGGAAGGAAATATGACGAAGGTAACTTCGTCACTATGGACTGACGGCTTCAGGCCGGGTAATATTGCACTTTATTAGCGTGATTGCACAGTACAGTTGACATTACATATTTGCACATAATTCATACTAATTATTGAGGTAGTATCTTTTAACTGATTAAACCGTATTTATTGGAATGTTGTCTGGCAGGTTTTGGTCGGGTCCTCGGCTGCGCCTGAAAAGATAGGGGAGTTTGCGAGAGCGCCGAGAGGAGTTATGCTGGTGTAAGGATGACAGCGGTTGAGTAATCAGGGTGCAAATAATATGTTGTCTGTGGCTGATGATTGTGTGCACCTGGTGTCCTGTGTTGTCTCCTCCCCCCTCACCTGTGTCTTGTTGTGCTGATTAGAGTGTGTGTATTTAGGCTCTATTTCCCTGTCTGTTGAGAGGCTGGTAGGGTGTGTGAGATCCTTGTGGCTGCAGGATGTGTGCAAGGAGAACAGCAGGATTGAGGTTGTGAACTTTGTGCACATGATTTTAATAAATGCCCACGTCGGGTTATATTTTTGGACGTTCTGCCTCTGCCTCCTTGCTTGGTCTGGGTCGCTCAACGGTCAGTCTCACACCCCCCAAGCCTGTTTTTCAGGTCTCAGGCTTGAAAATGACATTTCCAGAACAAATGACCATAACTACACTTCTAAAAGGCGAAAATTAATAATCTTTTTTCTCAAAGTAATGATAAACCTGTGAGTTGGATGTCGAAGAGTCAGAATCAATATAGATGTTTTTTATTTTACTGAAAATTCAGATTGAACATAGTAAAAAAATGTAAATTATAGTGTCCGTCCAAAGATTATGTTTTACTTATAGTGAAAACCACCCTTGGATGATGGGTTAGTAGACTAAAAGCTTTAGGAATCCAAAGTACAACATATAATAAGTACGCTGTATCAAGATTGTTGCAAAACAAGTGACATTTGACCTTTTTAGAGGTTTAGAAAAATAAACTCCACCTCTGGGGTCATTTGGGTGGAAATGGGCGTTTTTGCCGTTTCTCTGGAACCCATTGGTCGATTTCGATGATTGACATCTCTTTTGAACCGTTAGAGCCAATGGAATCGAAGGGGGATTTCCACATACACACCAACGTTACCATTGAGAAGTGGGGGCTATGCGCACGCAGTTTTCCCAAAGCGAAACCTATCTTGCGCTCTGAAATCTGAAAACTTAAAACTAGGTTTATTGCTGATGGATTATCAAGTGACAGACACATTGGGTTAACCTATGGATTAACCTTCAGCAGCGTTTTTATCGTTTTAATGCCATTGAAGACAACTTTTGATCAGACAACAACAACAACGGTAAGACATATTGCCTTGTTTGCTATAATGCCACGTGTTGTGATGTCTGTTTTTTGTTTCTCATTTTGCGAGTTCTGATCATGGAGTGATGATACAGATACCTATCGAATCTGTGTAATCTCACGATGCTAATCGCTGGGTTGGATTTGCATTTACGATAAGTAATAAGGGTTTCATACCGTGAGTTCTGTGCTAACGGTGTTAGCATTTTTTCGCTGAGGGCTAATTTAGAGGCTCAGCGTTAGTCTTGTGGGTTTTTTTTTGCTTAAAATGGTTCATATAATCAGTTAGCTGAGTTTCTTCCCGTTACATGGATATGAAACATTCATAGTTTATTAAATATTAAGAAGCCCTCAGACGCTGTTTCCTGCAGATGATGCGTTTTTCCCCCCGTTTTCACTTTCTCCAATGGGACAATTTGATGCTTATTGTCCTTTTTTTTGTAATGTAATATTATAAATGTTTTCTGTTGGTCGATAAAACAATACATTTAAACATATCAGCTGGCACCTAGTGAAACTATGAAAATAAACTTTAAAAAAAACATTTTCTTGTTAAAAAACGTTATGGAAATAACTAGCATAATGTATGAAAAACATTGTCCTACAACTGAAAACTGTTTTAGAAGGCAGTTAAAACGCTTGTGGTGACAAACCCACAAATACATATTCTTCTCTAGGCTTTACAAGATAGAGTCCAATGTGTTGGTTTTATGTTCTGTAACTTCGTTTCCCTGGTACACGATCACCGCTCTCCGAAAGCTTTTCCTGTAGCAAATAATCTCTGATAACTGATGCCACTGTACTCTACTTACTCATAAGGACATGACAGATACAAGTGTATTTCCATTAAAAAAAATCCAACGTATGATATATTACCGTACATTGGCATCTGTTTTATTTACTCGCCTCAGTGAAGAGTGATCACATGACTGTAGTGACTGTCAGTTTCAGCCCAGTCTCTGCAGTCTCGTACTGAAAAAGGATCAATACCTTTCAGTAGATCGATGGAAGTGCTTCATGTGTGAATTAATATATTTAAGTACCAGATTGAAGCGGCAAAAAATTGGTAGTTTATCTACTGCATGTGTGCGTCCGTGTGTCTATAGGCACATGGACGCACACATGTACTTACATAAACATGTAGTAATATAGTAGAGCTGCAAGCTGATGTTAAAGGAACATTTCAAGGTGAAGTGTATACAAAATAAACATCAGTTGGGACAGTAGCTGAAACAGTAATATCCAAAGATCCTTTACTCAAAGCATCTACATTTAACAGTGATAATTGATTAAATGACATGTGAAATGGGTCATGTGTAGTCATGAACATACAAAGAATCATCTGCAGCTTCTCTCTGCTTTATGGAGTATAATAAAGTGAGTTTGGCAGGTTTTATTCAATAGTTTTGTATCAATAGTGACGTCAAATAGTTATAATCTGAGTTAAAATTGTTCCAACAACCTTTGCTGTCTTGTGAAATAATGGTTATTAGACTCTCTGAATCTCAAAGAGAGTAAAGTGTCTTTACTCGAACTGAATCTTGACAAGGGGCCCCAACTTCTGTGAATATAGTCTTTATGTTAGTAACTAAAGCTGTCAGATAAATGTAGTGGAGTAAAAAGTCCTATATTATTTGCTGAAATCTGGTGGTAAAGAAGTATTAAGTAACATTCATTCTTAAGTAAAGTCACATACTTATACGCAAGTACTCTTTACTGTACCTCTGAATTGAAATAGTGTACAGTTTTGATACTTCAAAGCTAGAAATTAATACACTGTGGAAAACGTGTTATCAAACAAGCAGTTGAAATGATCAAGAAGTCTGCAGAACCATTTTACTGAATGTTGTGACCTCTGAAGAGTATATATTGTATACACAGCGCCCTCAACTGGTCACTCCGAGTCTTACACTCTTAGCTGACTAGGAATAAAATCAGCTTTAAAGAATTCAATTTAGCTATTTGTGAAATACATATTTTTCAATCAATCAATGTTTATTTATATAGCCCAATATCACAAATGTTACATTTGTCTCAGTGGACTTCACAGTTTGTACAGAATATCAGTATGACAATACGACACCCTCTGTCCTTAGACCCTCACATTGTACAAGGAAAAACTTCCAGAGAAAAACCCACAGTTTAAAGGGAAAAATGGGAGAAACCTCAGGGAGAGCAACAGAGGAGGGATCCCTCTCCCAGGACGGACAGACGTGCAATAGATGCCGTGTGTACATTGAAAAGATAATACATTTACAACATAGGTAGTCCATTTTTAATGACATTATATGAAGTGATTAATTTATAGCAGAAACATTAGGAGCTTTATGTCTTTTTCTGGACTGATTTAGAATATACCTTTTTCTGAGGATTTGCTGAGAAAGGGCTTTCTTAATGATTCCCATTTGCCTTCTGCTCTCTCAGCATCAAACCCCTGACAGATTTTGAAACTTGCTGGAGCATAAAATGAACGATGGCACTATTGACACATCTGGTTCTTCGATGTATTGCTTTGCCTTTGGCCTATAGTGGCGTTTGCAATACAGCCTTCAACGTTTTTTCTTCTAAATGCAACACTTCATCTGTATTTTAATAAGACACATAAGGATGTATGCAAATTATTGGCCACAGTTTAATTGGTAAGGGTATCTAATAAAATCTGATGTGAAAGGGCTTGGAGGCCAGAGGAAAAGAAGATGAAATGTAAGAAGTCGGTGCAGAAGGATCAGATAATTACTCACTGTAACAGTGTCCCCTTTGGCTTCCCTTTTCTCAGTACTGCTCCGCCATGTTGCCCCAAATCTGTGCAGTGCAACACATCCTTCACTGGTGGGGGGGAACATTCCCTCTCTCTGTTTCCTCCCCTCTGCTCCCTAAATGCACCAATGTATCCAGTGTAGTCTGTCAGGCTATTTTCAGCACAGGGAGCCAGAAGAGAGTACAACCTAAAGTGTGTGTATACATGTACATCGCATATCTGTATAGTTTGTTGGTTTCAATAATGTGTACAATTAGTCAGAATGTAAAAAAGTACATCAACTTGAGTATTGTACTTAAATAATATTTTGACATACATATCTGGACAGAGCACATAATTCGATTGTGTAATATGATGCAGTTCTGTACGACTTATCTACCCAGTATTACAAATAAAGTATTTGTTGGGCATTAAAACATAATAATAATATATAATACTGTGAAAAAAGCTAATCTGCGTAATAATTACTTGTAGTTTTGATACTGAAGGTACATTTTGCTGATAGTACTTCCGTACTTCTACTTAAGTAACTCTCTGATTGGTTAGCCAGCTTTGTTGAGATTTCCGCCCCTTAGCCTATCACGTACAATGTGTTGGAGCGCTAGCCAAAAGAAGAATGAGTGTCACATATTGATGTCACTGTGTTCCGGAAGTAAATAAAGGAGTCCAATTAAGGCGTTTCAGGAAGTGGCAGGGGGAGTGTGTGGGAGAGAAATTTGGAGTTTAGACTTTGCAAACCTTTTACATGCACATAACACACTGCAGGAAGTCAACAGGATTAAATTAATGGCACATGTAGAAAGAAGATATTTCATTACTGAAGCGTTAGATTTTTTCAATCTGAAAAACCTTGAGAGGATTACATTTAGAAAACGTTTCTCATCCACTCCAGTGATGTGTCATTGTGCACTGAGACTGTAATGGGTTTCAATCATTCATATGATTTTCATAAAGTGCAATAAATCAAACTTTCAAGTAAACTTTTTGATGATGTTCCTGTCTCAGTTACATTGTTCATCACCACAGGGGAAATTGTGGGTGTTAGTTTTCCCTTAAGCTATATGTGATCAAACTCACAGGGGAAATTTTGTAGAAAGACATTATACAGTGAATTACTTCTGTTAGTTATACCCTTGTGATTAGAATTGTTTTCCACTCGTTTCATGATTGTAAGTAGATGGTAATGAACTGTTGCGTAAGTTGTTTACTGCAAATACCCGATGGACATGCTTGCAGACATTTCATTTGTATGATGGTTTGATTATTTGAAAGCGATTTGCATTTTCTTAACGAGTATCTTTTAGGGCTACAGTAGTATTCATGTTTTTATTTTTATTTCAGAGTACCATCCATCTTGATGTAGACAGGTCAATTTTGCACAGAAGTCAAATGTCAGCATCAGCTGTTGTGTCTTCCCCGGTCACTGCTTTTTTGTCTGCGATGGTACAATCTATAAGATTCTTTCCCAATTAAAGTAAATAGCAGTAGTTCCAAAAGTTGCCATCATCGCAGTCAAATGCTCTTTTACTCAACTAAGTGGTTGTGTTTTGTGTGGACTGCTATGACTTTTGGAATGAATTACAACATACAATATATTTTCCTTATCATCTGAATATGTCTCTATATCTGTCACTCACTAGCAGTAGGCTCTGTATACTTTTGCTTATTAAATACACTTTTTGTTTACACTGCATATATGTGCAAATCTTCAAACGTATAAATTATAAGAATCTGTTAATTGGGCAATTTTTTGTTGCAGAGAAACAGCAATTATCTCATTCAATATATTTAGTATTGATAATAATATAATTGGATGAATAGGAAGATCACGTGATGACACCGGCGAGCTGAGCGGAGTAGTCGGGTGCAGGCGGTAATCGGACTTAACTATGATTTAACCAAACTGAAAGTCTCAAAGTGTAATGCGCAGTCAGTTCTATTAGTGTGTAAAAACATCTGCGTTTAAATGCCCGGCAGTAGTTTGACCAAAGCTAGAGCAAATAAATGTTTGGAGAAGAGGAACACGTCCCCAAGTGGGCTTGTCAATTGCTTTCTGAAATACAAAGCGTTAAAGAAACCTGTAACGTAAGGTTTGACAATCTGGACAAGGCTATTGTTCATTTGAAGAAAGACTCTTAAGGCCACTTCTCAAAGAATAAACAACGCAGAGAAGCGTATTAGCACGATAGAGGATCAAGCCAATTCCCAAGGGAAGACAATGGGGGATCTGTCCAAAAATGTAAAGGCCCTCCAGGGTAAAATGCTGGATCTGGAAGCCATGAAGTCGGGGAAATAATCTGATCCTAGCCGGCCTCCCCGAGGGTAAAGAAGCCGGCGGCATCTCCCCACTACTGGATACAATTCTCCGACACTTCCTGAAGCTGAGTAACACAATCGAACCCTGCACCTGAGATAGAGCGTGCCCACCGTGCTCTGCGTCCCATCCCGGACTATGGGCCCTCCGCAGACCGCGGCATATCATCATACGTTTTCTCAGATGGAGCGATAAGAACGAGGTGTTTAAGACGCTGGCGTCTGCTATAGGAAAGCTGACATGGGACGGACATGATCTTCGCATGTTTCAAGATTTTCCAATGGATATACAGCGCCAGGGAGAGTCATACAGAGAGCTCCGTAGCATGCTGCGCAAAGAAAACCTACGGCACGGCATCTTGTACCCAGCCCGCCAGACTCATCGTCACCATCAACGAGGAGACTTTCATATTCAAAGAACCCAGTGGCGAGCCGTGAGTTTTATAGAGTGGCGAAGTCACGCCCATCTACTTCCGGTCCATGGGACCTTATAGAGTGGCAAAGTCCCTTCCCTTCTGGTGGACCTCCATGGGACCTTATTTCGGAAAAAGTATGTATTGAAGTCAATGGAGAGAGAAAGATTATCTTTTGATCCCGTTTGAATTGTGCAACGAATTACACATATGATTGTCAATTTAAAAGATAATTTTGCAAGTCAAAAAAATAAAAATGTGCCGTAAAACTGTGAAGTAACACATTTTTTTGTGTGAAGCGCTCAATGAACTACAACTCTGGTCTTGCATACGTCACCAACACCAAGATGGCCATCACGTTAGCACATTTCATCTCTTTCTTTCAGAATGAAGCGAAAAGTATTAAAAGAGGTGAAAATCACTACAAGTCTGGCCATGTTGAGAACTGTACATACACAAAAGGGAAGTTAGTCAGTTCCAGCATGCGGGACCGGCTTTACAAGGTTTTGGAGTAACACGAGTGTAACGTTAATGTCAGCTAGCTAAATTCACTTACGCGACTCTGGGATTTGTAGTCTTTCTAGTTGCGTATTTTTCATAGTCTTATATTTCAACAGTTTTAAGACAAACTGTGACTTTTTTGACATGGAAACGATTTTTTAAGATTGACAAACATCATATGTGTAATTCGTGGCACAATTCAAACGGGATCGAAAGATAATCTTTCTCTCCCCATTGACTTCAATACATCATTTTTCAGAAATAAGGTCCCATGATCATCTGGGGCTGTTGGTCTTTGAGCGGTTGCTGGCCCAATAGTACCTGTTGATGCACTGCAAGGTAGCGTCTGTAGTGGAGGCACCGGCACGGAGCAGGAGGAGGATGCTGGCGGGTGTGGTACAGGGTGTGGCAACGCAGGTGGTGATGGTCGGGGCAGTGGCACAAGGAGCTGTGCATCGGAGGACAGCGTTGGTGGCGGCCGCCTTGATGAGTCAAGGATTGGGCTCGCTAACTCAGCCCCGGGGTTTGCGGAGGCAAGGCGTGCTGCTGCAACGGCAGGCGCAGGGTCGCCAGCAGCTGCATCGGCTGCAGTTATTTCATCGCTATTTCGTTTTACTAAATCCTTAGACCTTTTGAGCCAATTTCTGATGTCCATTGTGTAATTCAAACATAAATGGGAGTCTACAGAATGCACAATAAACAAATCCAGAATAGGCGGCAGAGTGTGACGCTGTGATTGGTCTAAATGTGGACGAATCACAAATCACAACAGACACATGAATGTATTTGACGTTGTTTTAGTTACTATCTGACATCACATACATCGTAGCATAAAAGTTCACAGTTTATTTATAACAAATTTTTTTTTAACATTTTTTAAAAAAAAATTATAAATAATAAAAATCGTGTTTATTGGGGGAGGGCAAGAATGTGAAAAGGGCCTGGCCCTCCCACGGCGCCGGGCATGTGTCTGTGTGCTTAGTACCAGGTTGTTATGCTCATTCTTTCGCTTCCCGTCTGATGAAAGGACCAGGAGTGGCTGGATCAAGTTAGCTACCTAGCTAGTAGCTAGCACGTTAGTTAGCATTACAGCCTTGTCATTTTTATTAGCCTTAATATGAAGTAACATTAAGTAACTCAAAATGTTAAACAGTAAGAGTAGTAGTCATATTTCGTGAACCCTTTGAAGAGTACTGTCACCGGTGTGATCATTATATAATACACAATTTAAGCCCGGGGGAGAAACGCTAACGCTAGCATCGGCGATCGCCGATCTTTTCTACTTCATGCTATCTGCACAAATGGTTGACATTAAACATTAAAAAGACCAGGCAGTTCAGAGAGAATCAAAGGAAGGCAGGCAGGCAGCTTTGCATGACATTCTTCTGGACGTGTTTCATTGTGGTGATAGTGAGGGTAGTCAATCGTTTTGTTGACAAGACAGTAGTGACGGGTGTTGTTCTGCGAGACCAGAGATATAGTTCATTGAGCGTTTCACACAAACAGTCTTACGACACTTTTTTTTTTTTTTGACTTGCAAAATTATCTTTTAAATTGACAAACATCATATGTGTAATTCGTGGCACAATTCAAACGGGATCGAAAGATAATCGTTCTCTCTCCATAAGGTTGCAGTGCAGTGGGTGATATTATTGTCACAAGTAAGAAGGAAATTACATACCTAGGATCTATTCTAGAGGCAAACCTCTCCTGTGACAAAATGGCATCCAATGTAATAAAAAAAAAGTCAAAGAACTAGATTCCTATACCGGATCTCCTGTCTGGTAAACAAAAACACCCTGAAAACTCTGGCAGGAGCACTCATTCAAGGGTACTATGACTATGCTTGCACGTCATGGTACCATAGCACCTCCAAGGCGCTAAAAATAAAACTTCAAACATCGCAAAATAAACTGGTCAGACTACTGCTTGACCTTTCATCTAGAACCCACCTCACCTCTGCCCACTTTGACAACCTAGGATGGCTTAGAGTAGACGACAGAGTACAGCTACTTGCAATGGGCCTGGTCTACAAGATCCACTACACCTCTATGGTACCCATGTACATGTCAAAATTCTTCCCAAAGGTCAAGGAATACCATGATCATAACACCAGAGGGAGCTCCACAAATCATGTGAAACCCAGATGTGGCACAACAAAGGGGGAATACACGTTTCGCAATTATGCCACATCAAGGTGGAACGCTCTTCCCACAACTGTAAAGGAAAGTAAAACTATACTTACCTTCAAAACCTCTCTTAAAGAGCACCTTCGGGGGAGAGCATTGCAAAACTGGCCCCGGTAATGGTACAAATCTCAACCTGTCGTTCAATGGACAGCTTCCCCCCCCCCCCATCTATGTATATACTCACATTTTAGACTCTGTTACTAACTGTATATCTGTAGACTTGGTATGTCTTAAATGTCCGGTTAGGATGTATTAGAACAAAATCTAAAATGAAAATTGTAAATAAGCAATCTGTATGTAAAAAAACCACCTGTATGTAAATTGTAAATAAGCCATCTGTATGTCAAATATGTCTTAAATTATATGATGAATTGGAAATGGGGGACCCTGATGTAAACAAGATGAAAGTCTTTCTCTGGTCTGCATCCCCTTAACAATTGTATGTTTTGAGCTGTACTGTACTGTACCCAATATACAAGCTGTTAATAAACTTTTCAATCAATCAAGGTCCCATGGAGGTCCACCGGAAGGGGAGGGACTTCGCCACTCTCACCTCTGACCCCACCCCTTCCATCGAGTTATTACGTCACAGCGTATACTTCAGAGGAATATCAAAACAACGGCCCGGGGTGCAAAACGCATCAATGAAAGCGACCCTCTACCACACAAAACAACACCTGTAAATAACCCTATTTGTGTTCTTTGAAATTGAAAAGGATATTGCATTGTGTTTGTTACTTTCGTTGCAGTTGTATGTCTTAAGTGTAATTTGGCATGCTTTTATTTTGAAGGTGAGTTAACGCTGTTGACAGGAAGTTGCTGTTGCTATGGAAACAAGAAAAGTTTCACAGCGGGCGGAACTTGTCATAAGTCCGCGATAATAAAACCCACCCATTTAGAGGGAAGATATGATTGGTCAATTGTACTGTCATTTGACATTACTCTCTCGTTTAGTTACTATAGCTGGGCCCTCTGTGAATTCATAGCTGGACGTCCAACAGCTCCTGTCTTCACAGTAACTCGCAGAGACAAGCTTCTTTCATGTAACCCTTCACGTTCCAACATAAACTGAATAGGCAGATTCGAAGGATTTATTTCTTTGGAAATGTTAGCTAAACCGTTAGCAAGTAGCTATAGCTAGCCAGATATATTAAATAAACACTTTGTCATACAATCTAAATGTTATGTTCATTTTAGAGTTACCTGGTGAAATGTTGACTTACTGTTCGACTTGAAGCTAGAAGCTACCTTACAGTTGATCCTGAGTCCTGTCAGTTAAAGTGTTTCATAGTTAGCTTAGCTAAGCATCAACCTAGCACTGAAATATATGGATGTTATGTGACAGTATTTCTGAGAAAAAGTCAGCAGAAATTGTGGCATAGTTGCCACTGCTGTACGTGTCGACAGCATGTTTGAACGTATTAGCAGTAAATGTGGCTGTTTGGCCACTGGCGTTGCCATAACACCTGCATTTAAATGTGCAACCTCTTTTTGTGACAGATTTTTGCATGAAATTATAATTATCCGAATGATATTCCTATTGACAGCTAGTTTATATGTGAACATTATGAGATGGACAGCCAGAGAGAATAAATGAGAAACAGTTATGAAATACTATATGACAAAACAAGAATACAGTTTAAAAGGAGAGTGATTTGTGAAATATAAGAAAAAGAAAATCTGCTTACAGTTCTGTTTCATATGGGTGTTGAGAGATGTATCCATAGATCTCTTAATTTTGCTCTCAAAGTGCACCAGATTGATTCTTTTAACTTCAAGATTTAAAAAAAAATCTTCCCGGGGGAGCATGCCCCCGGACTCCTCTAGAGGAGGTTAGGTCCACGGTGTTTACATGCTTATTTATACAATATGTGTGCTTATGCTAACATCATAAGACAAAAGTTGGTTCCGTGTTGTGTGTAATGAGAACGCGCTAGAGTGAGGGGGCCCCCAAGCCAAAGCTCGCTTAGGGCCCCCAAAGGTCTAGGGCCGGCCCTGGTCCTGGATGGATATCCTTGTGGATTCATCTTCTTATTATAGACCCATGCATTTCCAAACATTTGGACTACCTATGTTGTAAATGTATTATCTTTTCAATTTACACACGGCATCTATTGCACGTCTGTCCGTCCTGGGAGAGGTTTCTCCCATTTTCCCCTTTAAATTGTGGGTTTTCTCCGGAAGTTTTTCCTTGTACGATGTGAGGGTCTAAGGACAGAGGGTGTCGTATTGTCATACTGATACTCTGAACAAACTGTGAAGTCCACTGAGACAAATGTAACATTTGTGATATTGGGCTATATAAATAAACATTGATTGACTGAGTTCAAAATTCTCAATAGAGCATACATCACCCCTGTCACAAAATCCAAGATGGACAATAAACACAGACCTATGCTGGCATGAATGTGGGAAGCGAGGTACATTGTTGCACCTACTCTGGGAATGCCCAGCGGTAGAAAAACTTTGGTCAGAAGTAATATCCTTAATGTCTGAATCTTTAAATGTTCATTTCCCCTACATGTCCCATTGCATGTCTACTGGGTCTCAAGCCAGATGGCAATGTTGTAAGGACTGCCGATCGGCTCTGGACATTGGGCTGTTTAGCCACAAAAAGACTCGTCCTACTAAATTGGAAGGTACGAAAACCAGCCTGCTTCACTAAGGACTCATGGCTGAGGGAGTATCTGGACCTGCTGAATATGGAGCGTGCCGCTTCTCTTCTGGGGGATTTTTAGGCGAGACAGGAGGATTACGGTTCACGGTCCGCATCACTCCTATCTGACCCTGTCAATATGTTATCTCCTGTGTAATGTCTTGTGTATGTAACAATTTGCTGTCTTAGGAAGTCATCCTTGCATCCCCCCCGTTATGTCTTGTTTAGTTGCTTATTGTTGCGTGTTTTGTTTTTTTTCTGTTATAAAAAAAATAATATATATATATATTTAGTATTTGGTTGGAATCGGACTGCTGTTTTCGTTCCTAAAATAAAATGAAATAGGAACACAAGTTGTCCTATGTGCCCATACTAATAATGATATGATAAGAAAAACTCACTTCTTCAGCTCAATTGACTAATCTTGAAAATCAGATGTTGGGAGGCCAACCCAGTGAACACTTCAAATATAGGACATTCAACATTTCAGTTGTGGGCACAAATTAATTAGATTTTTAAATCTCTTGTCAGTTTTGTTACACCTGTTTGTGCAGGCATATACAACTGTCATCACTTTCCTGAATTATTGAGCACCTCCCAACTCCAACCCAGGCAGAGTGTCTCACGTCAGAATGAGTTTCACCTGTGTGAATGCAGAGGGCCTTAAAATAGAGCAGGGGCATCACTAATGTTATGAGTTACATCTGTACCTTTCCTGTTAAAAAAGGTTTATTCCAATTTCAGGAAGGCCCTTTACCAAGAAATATAACAATGACAAACATTTTCCCCGAGATTATTTCATATGAATGGTTCTTGTTATAACAAGCAAACATGTTTTTACAAAAGAGGTTTTTATTCCTGCCTTTGACAAAGTAATGTATGAGTAAAATGTTCACCGACGTTATTCAACATACATCTTTAAAGGGGACCTATCATGCAAAATGCACTTTTTTACATCTTTTGTACATGAATATGTGTCCCCGGTGTGTTAGGGAACTCACCAAGTGTCAGAAAACACAACCCTCTCTCAGTTGTGGCTTAAATAACATGATAACGTTGACACCACACCTGTCTTCAGCCCAATATCCTCCTAACATTACACATCATAGAATGAATATGTATTAATCACCCAAAGTTTGTAGCCAAATGATGTTATACTTCTCAACACACCCTTACATTTGTTGGCAGTTTTATAATTTCCCAGGCTGATAAAATATTTACCTTTTAAACTGCATTCGACAGACCCTGGTTGTCTCTTTACTGTATGTTAACTAACATTTATCATTAAAGAATATATTCAGATATAATTGCAAAAGAGCTGTTTCAAATGAATTGAATGGTAAGCATCTGTGTAGCCATTGAAAACTATAGAAAACTTCAACATATTGACACCGGTCTCACATTGTTGAGAATGTAAACCTGGCAACATAAGGCTGATCCCCTCTCTTATTCTTGGCCAGGAAATCATTCATAGTGAAGAGCCGCTGTCAGAGCACAAGAGTTCTTCGACAGCCTTCCACCCACTCGACACTTCCACAAAAAATCTCCCAGGTGGTCACACACACACACACACACACACACACACACACACACACACACACACACACACATAGAAGCAAACACAGACACACTGCCACCTTGTTTACAAGCTGTATATCAGACACCAAAACACTGCAGCTGATGTACAGAGCCAAATATGACCATATGGTCCTTTCTGTTTACTGCTGTCTACGCTGCAGAAATGATGGGCCAGTGCCTTTTAGTTTGGGATGTACAGAGAGGGAAGGTATGGGAGGCACAGACGGCTAGAATGATAAGATGATGCATTGAAGAGAGGAAGAAGTGAGGCATGGCAGGGAATGGAGGAAGAGTGTGAGCAACTGACTGTTGGACAAACTGCCTCCCAGCTTTGTGTTTCTCTCTTACACCCCTGCATTGCAGCATTCCCCGGCAGGAGCAGAGAGGGTGCAGTCTTTTCCACATCCTCTCTGCTGCCTCAGAGGAGACGAATCATCTCGACCAAAACGTCCCGGTGCCGCTGGGCAACAGCTGTCCTCTGCATCAGACGGTATCAAATCGGCTTTGATCGCGGATTTGTCGCTCTGATCGACGTCCCAGCACAGGACAGTACTCAGGTCTGACTCATCCTTTGTGGAGAGGACGACTAGTGAAACAGAGAGAGAGATTTACTCACAGATGCTCTGAGGAAATTAGAAAGTCAGGGAAGAGCTGGAGTATAGGGACGGGTGGCGCAGTGGTCTGTGCGTTTGATCATCAGATCAAGGGGGCGTTGGGGAACTCCAGTTCGAAACCCGCTCCCGCCCCACTGCGTCAGGCCGTTGTGTCCTTGGGCAAGACACTTCACCCGGATTTGCTCCTGTGGGTATTGTCCACAGTAGATGACCATTACATGTATGATCTGTATGTGTAATGTGTATTTGTAAAGCGCTTTGAGAGTCATTGATAAAGCGCTATAATAAATATAAGGATTATTATTATTATTATAGTATCCCACAATGCACTGGGAGCATGAAAAAAACAATGCTACTGTACTATCACTGCTTCAGGTGATAATGCAGCTGTGTTGTGACCTTGCTCTAACACTCTGCCAGGCATAAAAACTGCTGAGTCAAGATGTAAACGTGATTTATTCAATATGGTCAAAGAACATCAGCTAATTAAACTTGATGTTCACATCCAGGAGAATGAAAGATATGCAACATTACTTTAGTATTAATAGAGAGCTTTTAATCTGACCACTATTGATTATTCTTTAGTCTTCTTGTTCATGCTTATGCAAGTTTAGGGCTGCTCAAATTCTTGTTAAAAGGTTACTTATCTTTTCATATTTAATCTGATAAACACTTCTTCATTGAACCACTCGTTGTTTTTTTTATTATTAGCTGATGGCAAAACTCAGTTCATGATTAAATATTGCTTTTAATTTAGGCTTGTGTTGTATTTTATCTTGTTTGTTTAAAGACACAATCTTCAATCTATCATAATTTCTGCTTTTCATTTAAAATGCATTAAGAATACTGACAATAAACATTGATAAAAAGTGAGATCTATATTTGTTTCCGCAAAATCAGTTTTTGCGAATTTTTTATTTAACCTTTATTTAACCAGATAAAAAAAGCATTGAGATACAATCTCATTTACAATGCTGACCTGGTCAAGAAGGCAGCAACGTTACACATAACACAAACATAAAATACAGAGAACATAACTAAGAAAACAAAAGAGGAAAAAGCAGTGACTACATTGTGCACATTAGGACAGTAAGAAAGGTACACTACTTATTGCTGCAAGAGCAGCTGGTGGTAAGGACTTCAGACAACTTCAATTTAAAACATGCTATTGAGACAAGTGCCCTCAGTTTTAGGCTTGATTGAAGGTCATTCCAAGACAAAGGACTCCTTTTCCCAGCCTCAGTCCGCACGGCAGGTACCTGGAACCGTATCCAGGCACTGGTTCTGAGGTTGTAAGAGTTACAAACTGGAACAAATCTGGCACATATATACAGTGGAAGCTTACCTAAAATGGCTTTATACATTAATAAAAACCAATGCTGCATCCTACGCATAGTAAGTGAGGACCATCCAATTAGGCTATACAGTTTGCAATGATGAGTCCTACAGTATAGGGTGCATTATATCGCAGTGCAGCATGGTAGAGTGGGTCAAGTTTGGCCAAAACAGTGGGACAGGCAAATCTATGAATGGTATCACCGTAGTCAAGCTGGGACAGGAATAAGCCAGAGACCAACCTTTTACGGGATGAAATTGAAAAACAACATTTAATTTAAATGTAAACAACATTTAACATTCATTCTGTAAAGGAAGCCAAGAGTGAGTTTCAATTTCTTTGTTAGAACTTCAATATGGTGTTTGAAGTTTAGATTTCTATCCAACCAAAAGCCAAGATATTTGTATGTATCGACAAACTCGACAGAGAAGCCATCAAGGGTGTCAATGGAGAGGCAAGAGGATGCTGACTTGGGAGCAAAAAGCATTGCTTTGGTTCCCTTACTGTTCAATAGCAGTGTGGAATCAAGAAGTGCATGCTGCAGCGTGATAACATCAGATTTTAAATTGTAAACGGCCATATCCAGAGAAGGAGCACATGAATATACAATAGTGTCATCAGCATACATATGATAGGTAGAAAATAGCATCCGATTACAAATATTGTTTTCATATAATAAAAAAGAGCAAGGGCCCCAAAATAGAGCCCTGTGGAACTCCCGTCTCCGAGGTGACAGGGCCAGAGACAGTACTACCCAACCTGACGCTTTGAGTACGGTCGGTTAGATAACTCTGAAACCAGCAAATGGCATTATGACCGAAACGAGACATCAACATAACATTAGACAGAATGTGGTGATCTACAGTGTCAAATGCTTTGGCTAAGTCAATAAACAATGCAACACACATTTTTTATCCAAAGCAGCCTTAATATCGTCTAAGACTTTCAGACTGGCAGTCACAGTGCTGTGCTTTGATCTGAATCCAGATTGCATAGGCTTAAGGATGTTGTACGAATTTAAAAAACGTTTTAGCTGAGTAGAAACTAGGGACTCAAGAATCTTTGATAACACAGAAAGATTTGAGATAGGACGATAGTTATTTAACTCATAATTCAGCCTTACATGATTTTCTACAAAGCAAAGTACAATATGATACCCCTCAGAATAACATGGCTATTCATTTAATTTCAGATATCCATTAGCCGCTTTCACACCGCAGGACTTGCCGTACTTTAGTGCCGGCACTAAACGGCACTGAATCCGCCAGGGGGCTAGTGCCAATCGCATTCACACCGCAGTACTTTCTCTGAGGCAAGATTACGCTGACGTCACTTCGTCTTCTTCTTCTCTGGGTTTACTGGCAGGCCGCAAAACCACTTCACGGCGAGTACAAAAAAAAACGAGAGAAGAAGAACTACACGGGGAGGGGGGGGGGGTATAAAGCCCACCCGCTGTATGAGGCGTTTGTTTACTTTCCGACCTCAGACATGATGGAGTTCATAAGGGTAATTTACAAATAAAATACCCCATTATAACAATGGACTTTATCTTTATGTATGTATTATATATTACCCCCTAAGGCTGATTTTGGAAAAGGACATTAACCCTTGTTTGGTGTTTTTCCCTTATTTATCTAAAACAAATGACATGATAAATTACTTGTGTTTATGTGTGTAAGACTTGTGTTTCTGCCCGTGCCATTGCTGCACAAGGTTGCAACATTGTAGATACATTCAACCACCGACACCTGTCTGCTCTCACATTCTTCTATTCTGCAAATTTGGGGTGGGACACAATAAATAAAGCTTCGCCAGTTTGTTTGTTTTATTGCACAGTCAAGACATAACAATAACGGCATCACGCTGTTCCAGGTGTGTCGTATGCATGTAAATTGAAGTTAAATAAAAGTGTGAAATGTAAAATAAAGTGTAAAACAATGTAACAGTGGCAATATATATAGCAGCAGACACACCTTAGTGCAAGTTAGGTGTCAGTATTAAAAAACAGTGGCAATATATATATATATATATATAATAACAATAGAAAATCATTACCACTCTTATTATTGTGGTCTTTAATTTTGTTATAGTCCTGCCTGAGTTTCTTTATTTTTACCCGGCATCCGTGTGCACTGTGCACGATTCCCAGCTCAAGTAGCTTTTGCGAACATCGCTCAAAACATTTGGAGTTGGGAACTGCTTTCTGTAGAAGCTGCTGCATCCCGTCCTCAGAGTAAATTGCCAGAAGCGCCGACACTTCCTCATCATTCCACCGCTCTGGTGTCGTAGTACGTGTGGTCATAACTGCTTTAAATTACAAAAAAACTACTCGCTCAGGTGTGGATGTGGTTTTGTAGCGAGGAAAAAAATGGCTGCCTAACAAAAAAAATTCAGAGTCTAACGGGGCGTGGTTTGCAATTCGCCCAGCCAATAGAAATAGAATAGAAATTGGCACTCTTTTATCACCAGGTGCATTTTATCATTTTACATTTTACATTTTATCACCTCTCTAGCAGGGACTGAAAATGGCCAAAAGAGTTCCCGGCACTGAATAGTCCCGGCGGTGTGAACTCGACATTATTGGTACTAACGGAACTAAAGAACCAAAGTACCAGTGAAAGTCCTGCGGTGTGAATGCGGCTATAGACTCTGTCTCTGTAGAAAAGTGCAGCTTGGTTTGGCTCTCTGCCATTTACATTTGCTCCATTTTACTCTTTGCAATTTATTTCACAATGAAGTCCTGGTTTACTGCGTCCTATATCTACTTTTGAGTAAATTAAGTTATTGTTGTTGCCAAGTTTGCTCTTCTGCCAATGCAGATTTACAGAGTGCTGCTTTGCTTTAAATGTAGGAACTTTCCAATGAGGCAGCACAACGGATCATTGAGCTGAGAGTCGTTTAACAAGAAGACACAGTTTCAAACCCCCTGATATAAAACACTCACCCTGCTGTTCTGCAGCGACCTTAACCTCTAAACAGAGAACTAAAGCAACTGTGTGTCATGGTGTGAGTACGAATTTGTCTTATCACTTTTACTATATGGCCAATCTCCCTCTCATCAAAAAAACTTGAAGTAAAAAAGCGCCTTTTCATTTCAACATAATTTGCTTCAGATAATCAGTCCGATCTTGAAAACTACAGCCACTAAATAGTGCAACACATAACCATTAATAAATATTTACAATGCAATGTAATGTAATTTAATTGAAGGTGTTTGTATCAGACAAAATGTTAAATTATGTTTACATTTATGAGTTTGAGAGGTGGTTGTAGGTGGGTTTTGTTAGCCCAAGACAGCTGTTTCCTGTCTTTGTGCTAAATTAAGCTAAGCTAAGCTAACTTCCTCAGGGATCTGTACAAATTGGTATTTTCCATATGAATATGAGAATATATATATATGTTCTCATCTTAAGGTGCAGATTGGATTTTGCTCTTCAGTTATTTACAAAGAGGAACATCGCCACATTTGCTTTAAACATGATACTTTATCTAACTTAAACATAAAGACAGATAACATGCTCATCACAGACAAACTGGATGTGGCCATGTACTTGAACATTTTTTTCACAAACATAGCCACAACTCTTGTAAATAAATTACCCTCCCACTCAGGGCTTTTTGGAGTAGATCACATCATGACCTACTACAAAAACCTAGGGGTAGGCAAAGATGATTTCAGTCTAGCAAGGGTAACAACAGCAGAGGTACTCATTAAACTGAGTGCCCTCCAACCTAACAAGGCCACTGGCCACGACAATATCCCCTCCAAATTCCTCAGAGACACAGCAACCGCCATCTCACCAGTCATAGCTCACATAATTAACCTCTCCATAAAACAGGGAAAAGTACCCAAAGACTTCAAAATTGCAAGAGTAACCCCCCTGCACAAAAAGGGCAGCAAATTGGACCCAGGCAACTACCGCCCTGTTTCTATACTTACCTCCATCTCGAAAGTCATGGAAAAAATAGTATATGAACAGGTCGAAAAGTACCTTGCGGAAAAGAAACTAATCTATGAATTTCAATCTGGCTTTAGAACATCCCACTCCACGGACACATGCCTTCTTTATTTGAGCGACCACATCAAACAAGAGGTGGACGAGGGCAAGTACTGCGGCATGGTGATGCTGGACCTACAAAAGGCTTTCGACACTGTCAATCACCCCATTCTGATTGACAAGCTAAAAGCAATTGGTTTTGATAAACTATCGGTGAGCTGGATGCAATCCTACCTGGAGGGGAGAGAACAGATGGTGGAGGTAAACGGTACTCTGTCCCCCCCCCTCCCAGTGAGCTGTGGTGTTCCACAAGGAAGCATATTAGGTCCGTTGCTGTTCCTAATTTATGTAAATGACATGTCATCAGCATGTGACTGCAACTTGTTCCTGTTCGCGGACGACTCAGCCCTGCTGGTCTCTGACAGGAACAGGTTGCAGGTTGAAAAAACCCTCAGCTCCGAGCTCGGCAGAATCTGCACCTGGCTCGCCGATAATAAATTATCATTACACCTGGGTAAAACAGAGTCCATTCTCTTCGGTTCTAAACATAATCTCAGCAAATCCGACGACTTCTCAGTTGCAGTGGGCGACATTATTGTCACAAGTAAGAAGGAAATTACATACCTAGGATCTATTCTTGAGGCAAACCTCTCCTGTGACAAAATGGCATCCAATGTAATAAAAAAAGTCAATCAAAGAACTAGATTCCTATACCGGATCTCCTCTCTGGTAAACAAAAACACCCTGAAAACTCTGGCAGGAGCACTCATTCAAGGGTACTATGACTATGCTTGCACGTCATGGTACCATAGCACCTCCAAGGCGCTAAAAATAAAACTTCAAACATCGCAAAATAAACTGGTCAGACTACTGCTTGACCTTTCATCTAGAACCCACCTCACCTCTGCCCACTTTGACAACCTAGGATGGCTTAGAGTAGACGACAGAGTACAGCTACTTGCAATGGGCCTGGTCTACAAGATCCACTACACCTCTATGGTACCCATGTACATGTCAAAATTCTTCCCAAAGGTCAAGGAATACCATGATCATAACACCAGAGGGAGCTCCACAAATCATGTGAAACCCAGATTTGGCACAAAAAAGGGGGAATACACGTTTCGCAATTATGCCACATCAAGGTGGAACGCTCTTCCCACAACTGTAAAGGAAAGTAAAACTATACTTACCTTCAAAACCTCTCTTAAAGAGCACCTTCGGGGGAGAGCATTGCAAAACTGGCCCCGGTAATGGTACAAATCTCAACCTGTCGTTCAATGGACAGCTTCCCCCCCCCCATCTATGTATATACTCGCATTTTAGACTCTGTTACTAACTGTATATCTGTAGACTTGGTATGTCTTAAATGTCCGGTTAGGATGTATTAGAACGAAATCTAAAATGAAAATTGTAAATAAGCAATCTGTATGTAAAAAACCACCTGTATGTAAATTGTAAATAAGCCATCTGTATGTCAAATATGTCTTATATGTCTTAAATGATATGATGAATTGGAAATGGGGGACCCTGATGTAAACAAGACGAAAGTCTTTCTCTGGTCTGCATTCCCTTAACAATTGTATGTTTTGAGCTGTACTGTACTGTACCCAATATACAAGCTGTTAATAAACTTTTCAATCAATCAATCAAAGAGGCTTGCCTCACAGGGAAGGACTGGAAACTATGGGAGAGCATGAGAGTTGCTGCTTTTCTGTGGTGAGTGCAAGGACAATGACAGAGTGTACTGTCAGTGAAGCTATATAATGTAAAATATTGTAGACTTCTCTTGTTAGCCTGTTAGCCATGCTAGCTCTACCGTTTCTGTTTACAAACCTACCCGATCATATACCCCATTCTGGCTGCTTTTTGACACATCACCCAAGTAAATGTTTTCACATGAAATCTGGTCCGACTGCCTTTAACTCTCAGCAAACAAAGAGAATAACATATTTCCAAAAATATAGATGAATTACTTTAAAGCACAACAGTGTTTCCTATAGTTTGTGTTTGATATGTGACTGTGGAAATGGCTTTTCTCTTTCTCTTAAGCCTCTTTTCATCTTAGTCCTGAAACCACAAACCAACAACAATATCCTCCTCTCTTAGCCCTTCAGTTCTCTCTTATGCCACATCCTTTTCACTCTTTTACGCCCCTTTATCCCCAGCTCATGCTACCAAATTCAATCATTCCTAATTTGAGTTGTAGATCGCAAGTTAATGTCAAGATCACCCAACTCACTCCTGGAATGAAATATGTAAGAGAACCCAATAAAATCAAAATCAAAATGTATTGGAAAGGTTTACTTTACAGCAAGTAAAACATGGTGATCTTAAACATCGTTCACAGTGTTAAAGCGTTTATTTAAATAAAGTTTCACTTACTTTAGCTAGGAGATGATTGTGGAGAACATGGAAGACAAATATCTGGGTGCTTAACTTTGCAGTACATTTGTACAAGAAAGGACTCTCTGTGATGCAGCAGTTTTGTGTGAGACCCCTGCTCCCTGCTGGCAGGAGAAGCTCACTGCAGAGTAAAGCAGAAACCTCACACTGGCTCCTGACAGCTGCTGGCTGAACATGAGCACACATAAAGGTATTTCCCCAAGGAGAGTGACGAGGGAAGGAGGGTTTGAGGACAATTCTGGGTACAAATATTGAATGCTGAGAAGGAACAGCTCAAATATATAACCACATAAGATAAGTTTGTGTTTGCTGATTTGAAACCATGCAGAATGTAACTGCTGGTACCTTCTTTTTCAAGAGTAATCATTTAATCTCTCTTTATGAATGCATATATTTATTGGTAACAGCTCAGTTGTTTTATGATGCAATGGTTCAAATTAACTCCCTGGGCTGCTGCATGCAGATAGTAACTGGAGAAGATGTTTTGCAATCTGCTCTCTTCCAATCATAACTGCGAGTCTCCTGAGGGATAAGTGAAAGGCAGACGAGTTGACCTAATCACTCTGTTTTTTCGGTTGTTGCTTGTGAATGGGTTTAACAATGTAGGGTCTCTCAAGAGGGTTACAGCGCATTTCTACGATCAATTGTGGGGCTCCAATTAACTATATGAGCTCAGTGTGATGTTATTTGGAGCTGATGTGGTGAAGTCAGCACACCCTTAACAATCCGTCAGAACTCCTTCCTTTGCTTGTTCTCCATCTCTGATCAATCTGAACTGTGGCTTTTCACACACACACACACACACACACACACACACACACACACACACACACACACACACACACACACACACACACACACACACACACACACACACACACACACACACACACACACACACACACACACACACACACACATATGCATATTGATCTTTTACAACTGCCCTCCAAGGCTACCAAAGAGTGGCATGCTGCAATCAGCTGTGTGAGCGGCATCACAAATGAGGTTTGGGGGAGCAACGGAGGGAGAGAGATGGGGAGAAAGAGGTAAAGAGGCTGTGTGCATGAGTACATTGAGGGAGAGACAGAAAGGGAATGGGGAGGTGTGTGATGGGAGGGAGGAAAATGGGGGAGATGGTGTGCATTGGAAGAGGAGGAGGAGGCGGAGGAGGAGGAGGAGGAGGGGTGTAGTGCTGCAGTGGAGAGAAGTGAGAGGAGACTGCAGTCTTTGCTTATGGGAGAGATCAGACTATGTTACCACAGCTCTGAGGGACTGTAGCGAGCTGGAGTTTCTGATATTGGATGGGCCACCTCACGAAGGGGATAACCACATCTGACCGGTGAGTTTGTTTTGGGAGATCTTTTTTAAATTAGGGTGCAGTTAGGTAACAATCAAAAGGTACAATTTACGAATGGCATACAAGTATCCTGTCTTCAAGTGATGATTTAACACTTATACCTGTATTCTCTGCACATGATTGGGAATCAGAATGTGTCACAGTTTTTTTTGTGGCTGAGTGATGCTGGCCAGTGGTGAGCTGCAGAAATCAAAGGCAGATAAGGACTGAGTGCTGATGGCATGGACAGACACATGTCTCTAAATCCTTAAGAAGAAAGGCCTATAGATATGTTTTTGGTGTTTTGCATGCAGATTCATTTCTGATCATTTGAACATAAAGCATATTTAGTTATGAAAGTTAGTGTTGCAGCCAAAACTTGAATGATCATGAATCACATCAGAGTAAAAGCAATCTGCACTCACATAATGCCCAGCGCTCAGGCAGTGACTTGACGCTGGACTTGAGCCAATTGTTGATTTGATTGGCTGGTCACCGGCTATAGGCAGGTTGTGGATAGACACGATCAGGATTGCTTAGCAACAATGATCTGCCGGCCCACAGCACACAGGCCTCTACTGTCTGTGCACACCACAGGAATTTCATGACTAATTCTAACAAGACAAGAATACAACAAGAGAAGGCGTCCACTCTACACACACATGTTTGAATGCAGTACTTATTGATCTGTGGCCAGAGAGTGAATGGAGATGATGTTACACAACGATTGTGTTTGCCAGACACAGATAGGGAAGCCCTGCTGGTTCACTTTCATCTTGTGATACATATATCCTCACATGCACTGTGAGCTCATTTACTGTAGACATGTCTGTTCAGCAAAAGACTCATTCTTACTTCACATATAAACTCTGTGTGTGTGTGTGTGTGTGTGTGTGTGTGTGTGTGTGTGTGTGTGTGTGTGTGTGTGTGTGTGTGTGTGTGTGTGTGTGTGTGTGTGTGTGTGTGTGTGTGTGTGCATGAAACCCTGTCTTGACTGTCGTTCTTGCCCATTAAGAGCGGATTGAAATGATCTGTCTTTTAAACTAAGACGGATCAATACCCTCTTCTAGCAGGAGATACAAGAAAGATTTGTTGGATAACACACACACACACACACACACACACACACACACACACACACACACACACACACACACACACACACACACACACACACACACACACACACCCACACACACACACACACACACACACACACACACACACACACATTCTATATTTTATTCATGCTGACTGTGTTGTTCAATTCAATTTTACACTTCATTTTTCTTGTCTATGATACAAGAATATAAGACCATTTACCACATACCAAAGAATCACATAACGCTCTCTTTGCTGCTTTAAAACACATTCATTCCACAACCTTTTCTGTCAAAACAATTTTCCCATTTCCCATGTTCACCCTGAAGCAAAAACAAACAAACATGGAGAGGTAGGTCATAGAGGGAAAACAAGAAAACGGTTGTCAAAATGCCCAACATATTTTGCAATATGTTGAGCTGGTGGGGGGCATGCAGCAGACAGGTAGTGTCCAAATAACAGGGTTCAGTATTGAATATAACACCTGTCTGTCACACATGAGCTCCCGTGTCTCATACTGCAGTAAAACAAATCTTTGGAGAACTTCTAACCACTTTTTTTGTTCCTATGTCTTTGTCGAAGTACAACTGGGCTTTGTGTTATCCAATAAATTACGTATACATTTTTGCTACAATGTAAAAGTTGTCATATGCCTCCTGCAGAATAAATATTGTCTCACTCTTTGTTATCTCTTTGTATGCAAAGAGATAACAAAGAGTGCGAAATATAATGCTCACTTAAGGCTGGGAGGTAAATTGATTTTCTCAGCTTTTTTTTGATGGATTGAATTTCCTGAGGGTAAAAAGGTGAACCATTGTAAAGAGAGACGTGCTATTCTCTCATTGTGCTGAAATCAATTTAAATGTCAGTCACATTCGTTTTTTGGAGCATTACGGTTCAGTTCATTCCTCTCCAGGGGTACGACTAATGATTAATCTGCAACTCAATAATTAATTGTTTGGCCTGTGAAATGTTAGGTTGGCTAAATTGTTATTTTTTGTAATTGTTATTGTTAAATCACAATTGTCCTTAACCCAAATATGATGTCATCGAATGTCAATGTGAAAAACCTAAAGAAAACTGAGAAAAGCAGCACATCTCCAGGACTGAGAAAATGGAACCATGTTTGAATGTTTAAAACTTGAACTCAATCATCATAAAAACCCACTGAGAGATTGACAGGTTATGTTCTGTCATTGAACTTATCCTTTAGTCAGCTCGTTATTTCTCTTTAGTTAAAATATGTTAAGCATTCAAACATCTATTTGTTTTTATCCAATACATTCATATGGCAGCAATTTACTTGTAATCTATGTGTTAATCACTGACTCCACCTAGCTTTTTCCTATACATGTTACCAAAGTGGTAAAGACTATCCCAGCATGCATTTGGTCGAAGAAAAGGCAAAGGACTTAAACTCAAAAGCATAAACAGACAAAATAATGATTTTCAATCCTAACATGTAGGGAGAACATGAACAACTGACAGAAAACAGGTTGAAATAAGATTGATACCAATTTCATGTCTGTACAGTAAATGTGAAGCTACAGTTGAGTTTAGCATAAACACTGGACACAACTAGCCTAGTCCTATGAAAAGGAAACAGTTTGCACCTATCAGCCCCTCTAGATCTAACTAATTAACCAATATTTTTTTTTGTAATGTATTATGTGCTGTCATATATCTAGGTTGTGTATTGTAAACTGAAAGAGGATGTAAAAACACAGGCTGTGGTTCCAGTCTTGGAAACAGTTAGCTGTAGCTTCATTTTTTACAGACAGAAATTATGCTGTAGAAGTATTTTATCTTCTGTATTGCTTTAACAATTCAGCTAAGATCGAACTATAGACAATATTAGGGCCTATTTCTAGGTCTCTCTTAGTCAACTTTCAAATCATTGGTGTAATGTGTGTATTCAGTCTCAACATCCATGTCTTTTATTTCATAATGGATTCATTAGCTGAGGATTTGTGCTCATTATTCTAACTGGTTTCTGTTTAATCTCTCACTGATAATGACCATTGTTGACTGTGATGACTGTGATGATTCTATTTCCCAATATCTTTTGCAGAGCTGAGCTTTATTGCAACTCATCATCTCCCACACAAATGAGATTGTGTTGGTCGTCAGTCTCTTACTAAAAGAGCATCAATACATTGATAATGAACATAAAATGCTTGAATTGATAATAATTGATAATTTCTTTGATTTAATTTGATACTTGAAGCACGATTTTAGGAAATGTGCTCAATTGTTTTCTTTCCAGGAGTTGGATAAGAAGATCAACATCTCTCTCGCGTCTGTGCATTAAGAACATAATTTAGGAGTTAATGAGCTATGCATAAAGGTCATACAGGACGAGGATCAGTTTGCCTGGTCTACACAATTCAAAGATTGGCCTACAAACACCTTTACCTTTCAAATGTGTTGAAGTTAAGCAATTTTGCATTTCATGAGCCTGAATTTGATTATTGGACAGTCTGTATTTTGCTAGAGAGCAACATACAATGAATGTGTGTGTTTTGGAGAAATCCTGTGTTTGTGTGTCCCTCTGGAGAGAACTTAGGGATTTGAGCCTTTCCAGACCATTTACATACACAAAAACCTATATAACACACAACAGGAAAGGGAAAACCCCAAAACCATAATCGGGCCTCTTTCGTGTTTAAAGTGTCCTTCCAGAGGATCTCCCTCCAGAATCATCATCAGCACTGATGTCATGACATTTCTTTGTCATGCCTTACTTTCCCTTTCTCTCTGATCTGTGTGTTCCTCAGGGACGCTGCGTCTAGTCTTTGACGATGAAGTTCAACTTGTTCAGAAGGCCAGAGGCCGTGGCGGCCCCCGAGCCCACCGGGATCACTGGGGCCACCGGGGCCACCACGGCCACTGGGGCCACCTCGGCCCCCACCCAGGCCTACGTCTCCACCTCGGTGCCGGACCTCGGCCCTGGCTCCAACAACACAGAGATCAGCAAGAACGACATGTTTGAGGAGATCAAGAGCAAATTCTTGAATGAAATTGACAAAATCCCATGTAAGTTATAATATAACGCACTGCACTTGATATTATCAGGTGCAGTGCTACTTCCTGCTGATGTAAAAAACTTTACAGAAATTCTAATTTACACATCAATCTTAATTGTTGCCCTTTTGTTTTTGACTGACAGTGCCTCCTTGGGCTCTGATCGCCATCGCTGTTGTGGCCGCGTTGCTTATTCTGACCTGCTGCTTCTGCATAATCAAAAAATGCTGTTGCAAGAAGAAGAAGAACAAGAAAGGGAAGAAGGGGAAGGATGGCTTCAACATGAAGAACATGCAGGGCGAGGTATGACGCCTTGTGCTTCTTACACGCTGAAAAAGAGTAACTGGATGTTTTAGGTGATATTTTGCCTTTTTTTTACATCAATTTACTATTCACGTTTTTATTGCTATTTATACCATTTATTGCTAATATTTTCTGTCACTATAGCTAACCAAATTTGATCTTTTACCAGCAGCTTTTGTAGCCCAGACTGTAGAGGACACAAGGAGAGCTCTCTTCCCCTCCATTTATTCGATGTTGTTGTTGTGGTCGTTCAAATGTGTGACGTATTCCATTGTGGCCCCTTGGTGAAAAATGACACACTTTGTTACAAGTTGGCAAAGAATAATGAGCACTATGAATTGGAAAGTTTCTCCTGTCAAGTTGCAAAGTATAAAAAGCAACATTTCTATGTGATGGATGAAGGCATATCACCCGCATTAATATTGGGAGACTTCGGATAGAAAGTACAGTAAATCAGAGATTACATGTTAGAAAAGCCACTCATTTGAGAACTAATCAACTAACATCAGCATAGATTGCTCTGAGCTCCAGTGACAGTTAATTAAATTAATAAATTACTTCTGTCCAGGGTGTGAATTTATCGTCCCCAGCCCAAAACAAGAGTGTCATTTCTCACCATAATTGTGGTGGTGGTGTTGACTGCCTCTCTTCTTGTAGTGTGTGGTGTCTTGTGAGTTGAATCTCTTCCTCTCTCTGCTCTCCTCCTTCCCCCCCCCCCGCTTTGTGTCTGTCTTGTGTGTGCCCCGTGTTTCTTGACTGTGGTGGACTCCCGCTCTACGGTAGGTGGATAGCTCACGTTGGCGAGGGGGTTTCATGGAATGAAAGTCGTAGCTTCCTTTGCAACTCTGCAACTTTGCAACTCTTTAATTTGTGCTGTGACAGCTTGAGAATGACACAATGGAAAGCTATGATGTGCTCCATAAACCCCAGAGAGGAGAGTTTAACACATTGTTCCTGGGACAATGTAACTGTAACTCACACCAATATGGAAAGTATTGGACTAAGAGATGATATGCAAGACACTTTTTAAACACTAAGAATATATGCATGTGATAAAGGGCATGGTTGGTTGTTTGGGAGACATGAAAACGGTGATGATAAAACTGCATGAATAGAGCAATACACGCAAAACTGTCCTTTCCATTGAAATGCTCAAGGAGAACGTAGGATGACACTGGATGGCCTGAAAGAAAAAGTCCTTTCAAAGTCAAGGCCACCTTTGCAACGAGGCTTACATTTTCAATAATAACACTGCAGCAATAAGACTATGAAATAGCTGCCTGTGCCCTTTCACCCTGAAACATTTATTGTAATAATAGGGAGCCTTATTTTATCTTGAAATATGAAGGTTGTGAAAAAAGTGTGTCATTTGAAAAGCCAGCTCCTTGCACTGCATTTTTTTTTCCTATTTGCCTTTAATCAAGGTTCAAGGTTCTTTATTTGTCATACGAACATAGCTACAGAGTAGTTATGTCGATGAATATGTTCTCGAACAGTGCAACATAATAATACAGAAAAACAGAAAAATATAGTAAATATTAAAAAGTAAATACAAAAAGAAAAATAATCATAATCATTTTAGTTTGCAGAAATGTGCTGTTGTGAGCTACTGTAGTTCCTTAGGTGTTTACATAAACACGTCCTTCATTTGGTGAAATTAAAAGGGCTTAGACAAAAAATAAAACCATGCCAATACCTGATTGTTTTTTGGAAGACTTGTACTTGTATGACCCCTTTTAGTGGAACTAGCATGCAAAGCCTCCACTGCCTCTGGCTGTCACAATGGCTGCACAAGCATGCCAAAGGAATTGCCCAAAAAACAGGAGGAAAAGGTGTCCAAAAATAAAAAGTATGAACATTAATATGTGTTACCAGTAGAGATGTCCTTGGTTATTATCATCAGGTGCTGTGCAGGTAAGCAGCAACCAGAACATGTATCTCCCACGTAAAAACTGCTGGAGCTCCAGTGTCTGTGGCATGCTGGCTGTGGTGGGGAGCCCTGTCGTCTGACTCCAGATCTCCTGACCCTTAACATCCTATTTCATCTTCTTACTTCCACACCACAGATACACCAGGACGAGGATGATGATGACGAGGGAGAGACTGGACTGACGGAGGAGGAGAAAGAGGAAGAGGAGAAAGAAGAGGAGAAACTGGGGAAGCTGCAATACTCCATAGAATATGACTTTGAAAATGCAAAGGTCTGTGGATGTCACTTTGTAATGCTATTTAAAGAAGTAATTCAATAATTTTTGGAATACAATAATCAGTTTTCTAACTGAAATACAAAATATTGATGGCACTTTCTTGTCTGAAAGGGTTGATATGGAGCTACAGGTAGCAGCCGGTTAACTTAGTTTAGAATAAAAGGGGAAGCAAGGAAACACTGTTAGCGTAGCTCTGTCCAAGGGTAGCAAAATCCATCTACAGTACCAGGACCTCTAAAGATAAAGATATAATGGGCTAATAAGTACCGTTTAACGGAGCAAATTTTCTGATTTGATTTTGAGGGCTTTTACCCTCAGAGTGGGCTAGCCGTTGTCTCCTGTTTTAATGCTAAGCTAACTGGCTGGGATAATAATACTACATCAAAGTCATTATTACTCCTTTAAGGTCTAACCCTTAAACATGTCTTGACGGCTTCTTCTTAAAACATCAGCAGGGTAACATCATAATTCATTTTGAAAAGCTAAATATGTCCCAAAAAAATAGATTAGCAATAATTGTTGATGAGGGAAAAAAAAAAAAAAACATTTGTCAGAGATTCAGTAACTTTGATCACCATTACTGTAATATTCTCTGAGGGGCAGCAGAGGGGTTATGCATTACATTAATTAATGAGGCTCAATCTACGAAGAAAAAGTATTTAAAACAACTCAACATTTATCAAGTCGGAGAGTAAAATAGGTAATGTTATTGTACAAAAATAACAATGTGAGAGTTCTTTGACATTGAAGAATGCCCTCTTACATTCGAAAACATTTCCAGTTTGGCAAAAAAGTGAGTGGAGATTTATTGCGAGGCTTAAGTTGACGGATGAGTTGTATAACCAATCTCTGCAGCAGTGACCCTGACAGAAATGAAAAATCGTACTGTACAATTTCTGGATTTCTCTCTGATAGAATTCTGTTTACTGTCCCTTATATCCCACCCACACCTCCTCTGCACACAGCTCACAGTTGGCATCCTTCAAGCTGCGGACCTCATTTCCATGGACTCAGGTGGAACCTCGGATCCCTACGTAAAAGTCACGATCCTGCCTGAGAAGAAGAAGAAGTATGACACCAAAGTCCACAAGAAAACACTGAACCCTGTCTTCAATGAGACATTTATATTCAAGGTAAGTCAGTATGTGGCGTGATAAAACTGAAAGATTTGGTGCAGAACAGCAACCTGCTTTAGAATCTGCATAAGAATCGATGCAGCTGTGAAGAGAAAGACAGACATATATCAATAATGTATACATGATGGTTAGGAAGTTTGCACACATAGTTCTCCTGCCCGGCTGCCAGTGTGTTCTCACTGTCTGTGCAGCCTGCTACTGGTACATGCTGCTCTCTCCCATCCTAATAAAGCCTGCATAGACTTTATAACTGGCTCCGGGTAACACTGGAAGCTCTGGATGCCTACAAACTAGCAGCAGCAGCAGCAGCACATTTTTTAAATTTATTTTCCAGAATGACTGATTTTTTCTTCCAGACAGCCCAAGAGACGTTTTTCAGCTTTAAGGTTTTTCAACGTTAAGGTTTTTGTATTGCTTACTTTGTGAGTGTTTTTTATAAGAGTGTGTCTCCAAAGGATGGACATTTAATAAAGGTTAATTTTGATGTAGCATCTTCTACTATCTATAACATCTTCCAACCATGTTATTGGATTGCTAGTTTTCCTTATTAACAGAATATAAATGATTTGATTATTTCTATTTAACTTCAAACTTGTTCTTGTCAATTTGACTTAGTTTACTTATTTAATGATATTCCATAGGAGCTGAATAATAAGCTGGCTTACCTGTCTATCAGATGCATGTCAAATAAGTCAGAGGATTTCATGTGAACATGTGAAGAATTACCAACATTCCTCTTGAACATAATTAGTTAACAATAAGAGTCAACTTTCCAGAAGAGATTTATTTTACCTTAGATTTTGCATTGACTAACATGTGAGGTTTCAAGGTATAACATGGTTGTGTTTGTCCCTCAGGTGCCCTACGAGGAGCTCGGGGGGAAGACTTTGAGTATGTCTGTTTTTGACTATGATCGATTTTCCAAACATGACGTGATTGGGGAGGTGAAGATCGCCATGAAGTCCATCGACCTCGGACAGCCGATCGAGGAGTGGAAGGATCTGGAGAGTGCAGATCAAGAGGAGGTGCGCTTAACAATCAAACTTCTAGATTTTAAAGAAGAGCGGTATTTATATTCCACAATAAATTGTCAGGGACTTTGTTTTATTAACATTATATGAGTTTTATGATATTCCCTAGACTGCGATATTTCCCAGAATAACCCTGAATAACAGAATCACCATATCTTTCACCTCATTCGATGCTGTTAACTTCAAAATCTGTCATTGTCACCACATGGACAAAACAACTTAGAGCATTTTGCTTCAGCCCATCATCATTTTCCAAAACAAGCAGTTTGCTGCTGTTGGCTGATGAGCGGATTGTTTCTGTCTATCCTCTCGGTGTTGCTCAGCCTGAGAAACTGGGAGATATCTGCATCTCCCTCCGTTACGTCCCCACCGCCGGGAAACTCACCGTCTGCATCCTGGAGGCCAAGAACCTGAAGAAGATGGACGCCTGTGGATTATCTGGTACAGACAAATTACAAAGCTGTCAAGAGAATCTAGATCACAATAGTTTTTTGAAGTTTAGTCCAGTTGGAATCAGTTTAAGCTTTCTTTGTGTTTGTCTGTACGACTGTAGATTTGAATAATTGTTCTTAATGTGATGTAACATAAACATTTTAGAAGATCATTGCACTAAATCACAGATCTGTATGATGGCCAAACATATCAAATAGATAAGTATGAAATGCTTCAGAACTGTTATTTGTCATGCAAGTACACTTGGGAAATGCAGTTCACAACTATAATCCAATGGCCAATTACACATACAGTTTATCGCGGAAATAGAGAACAATCAATAGAGGAAGTAAGTGAAAATGATAGAAGAGTATATCGAAAGTGATAAAAGGGATTGCAAACAGCACAAAACTAATTTACAATAATTTGTCTAAGTGAGCTCCTTTGCTGATCGTCTTGATGCCCATTGCAGATCCTTATGTGAAGATCCAGCTGCTGCAGGGCGGCAAGCGTCTGAAGAAAAAGAAGACTACAGTGAAGAAGAACACCCTAAACCCTTACTATAATGAGTCCTTCAGCTTTGAGATCCCCCTGGAGCAAATGCAGGTATAGTACACATCAAAGTCATATATGTACAGCAAGTACATAAGTAAGTAAAACAAATGTTTCTCTACTTTAAAAGTAACACACATGTTGATGTCTTTATACCTGGAAATGAATGTCCTTCTGCCTCTCTTTCTAGAAAATCTTGGTGGCGGTCACAGTGTTTGATTATGACAAGATCGGTAAGAATGACGCCATTGGAAAGATCTTCGTGGGCAGCAAGGCGACCGGCCTGGGTCTGAAGCACTGGTCCGACATGCTGTCCAACCCGCGCCGCCCCATCGCCCAGTGGCATCCATTGCAGCCAGAGGAGGATATCGATGGTCAGCTGGCAAAATTGAATGCAAAGAAGTAAAGTGCTCCACCAACCAGCTAAAACTCAGAGCCCCCACCCCTACTTTGCATGAAACCCATGACTTTAACACGTCGTGACTACCCGTCATGAAACCTGCTCAGCAAAAAAGAGACATCTTAGAATTATTCGCTCAATCATGGTTAAGTCGAGAAAAAGATAACAATTTTTAAGCATCACATTTCACACATTAGCGTATGTTGTGAAGAGTGCCGTTGAGAGCTATCGGGTGACTGGTTCATGAATGATCGACGGTTGGTCTTTCTTTCATTTGAAGAAACTCAGAAACTGATTCTTAGGGTGCTGACACGGAACGAAACTCTTGGTGAAAACAATGTTGGAAATAAAGCTTTAGTTTAGTCATAGAGCATGCTTTACTTACCTCCCCACTGCTCTGCATACATCACACCCAGTATTGTATCTTGCTAATAAGTGTGCTATAACTTGCAATAGAAAGAACTAGGGCTGTGCGATTATGGCAAAAATCATAATTACGATTATTTTGGTCAATAGTTGATATCACGATTATTAAATACATTCATTGACTTTGAAAACATCCATTTATTGAACTTTAAAACAAATACAAATAATAATTTGAACAGTATCTTTTCAACTGTTGATTACCCTGAACGTATAATTCAACTGAAAAAACAATACAAAAATAAATGATACATTTAAATAAATAATATCAAAATAATAAATACCAATAAACAAGATCAACAAATATTTTCGGAGCGCACTTCCACAAGCTACTAAACATATGTAAATATGATAAATAAAAATAAATTAGATCAAATATGTTGCAGTGCACTGTCACAACCTAGCAAAGCTAAATAATTGTTTTTTTCGATTATGTTGTTTTCGTAATTGTGGCAGGCCAAAATCATAATTGCGATTAAAATACGATTAATTTCACAGCCCTAGAAAGAACCGTAGTATTGGGTTATTTCCTGCATAGTATAAGTCTATTAAATGCAAACATATTGTATTGAGGGTGAATGAGGTCAGCGATCCATGTTGCAATATATATTTTAAAGAGAAATCTACATACATGATTGTCTTTATTCATTTTATCAGCTCACATGTGAGCAGAAGAAAGACACATTATGGAACAGTTGATCTAAGTTGCTTGTTTTGTGTTGCCATGAAGGCACGTCTATGCATTTGACTTCAGCAGTCTGTGTCAGACAGATGTAATGTTGGACAGGAATACAAGGGTGCCTTTCCTGGTGTGACACTTTGAGAAATCCATTAAGACTCATTGTTTTATTTTGAAGGGGAAATCATTAAAAAAGTAGTCAGGGACACTGTGAATGTGCCATCTGCAATCTGTCTTGAGCTGTGTAGACCACTTGGATGTAAACCTTACTTAGCTGTGGCCAAAGTAAGGATACGAGAAAGCGTATCAAGGATGTTCAAAGTATTTATAACTGTGCTTCTTCTACATGATGCTCTTGCTTTCTTAAAACAGTGCCATTTAACTCATTTTAGTTTTTTGATTATATGTCTAATGTTGTAGTTTACCAAACATACTGCAGTACACTCGTTTATGCGGAAAAACACAAGGATTTCTGTCAAAGACAATATGTTTTTATAGAGAATTTGAAATGTCAGATAGCCGCACCTTTTAAGACAATGTGAGGTCAAGTGCAAAAAAGCAGGTTCATGAAATCTCAACAGAGCAAGTGTTAGCCGACATCTAAACATATAATACAATAAACATGTTCTGGACCATTTAGCTTGAACCAAATAGAGCTGCAGAATCCAGCATGTATCATGCCTCGCAGTGTTTCATGTTGTTTGGATCGCTCTCTCATCGGCCACAAGCTTTGTAAACCTGGAGCCAAAGTGCTGCGACCTCTTCACCAATTACACTGTTAGACTGATGTGGAGGGGTATGGACGGAAAAAACACCCAATGGAGATTTCTGTCTTATAAGCAACAACAAACTGTGAACATTTAACAGCTCTGAATTGAAGGCATTGAAATACTTTACTTGGAGAGTTCATTTGAGTTTGAATAATCCACTTAACTTAAAGACTGAACAATTTCCAATTTTGGGTAAAGATAAAAAAATAATTTACCTTAAACTAGATGCAAGTTAAGACAGTCATTTTTGGATATAAAAATCCAGGTTCATTCAGAAACCAACATTTAGTATGAGAGAATAAATATGGAAAATATGTAATACCAAGGATAACCCATGAATGAAATTATGATTTCATAAAAAGAAAATCAAAGAAATCCTCACGTTGACAATAATTATTTTGAATTGGTGAGATGCTGATCCTTGGTAGATTTACACACAGTAAACAATAAGTAAAGTATAGCATTTTGACACATTTTCTGATGAAAGAAAAGTGTAATAAATAGTTGTAACATGATTATATTTTTAACATTCTGTAAAATCAGATTCAGCAACTGGACACTTTTCTAACTGAATTTCAGAAAATGAAGGAGAAAACCGAATATAACGAGTTCACCTGCAAGAAAATAAGAATTCAGAGAAATTATTTTCAAAGTAATATTATACTGTAAGTTTAATATAATTTTTAAATTGCAGTGTTATTCAAATAACAATAAGGTTTAGTATCCAGAAAAAGTTATATTAGTTAGGAATAAGGTGTTCAGTTGTGTTTGAAAAACTCAAATGTGTGCAGCCTTTCTTTGCCTCCATAGGAGGAAGGATTATATTTCTGCAGACAGATTCCAGCCGCACGCTGATTGGTCCTTGCACAGTACCACTTCTTCCTATTGATATCATTATGCATCACGCAGATGTGTTAATATGCTACAGCATGTATTCACAAGATAATGTAAATAGCAGCATGTTTTAAAGAGAAACCATAATTATATTGTGTAAGTGTGTTTGTGATCTGTGTCATTTTTGATAATAAAACGGAGTAAAAAAGAGTATGCACTGACTGCAAAGTGTATGTATTTTTGCTGATTGGGACTGAATGTAAGTCTTAAGAATCCATGTTGGGGGTCACACTCCTTTAATGCCTGGGATTAAAACGAGTTTGCTTTGTGTATCATGTGTAAAAAACACAAAAAGATCCACTTTGTTGCCATAAAACTGCATGTCTGTCTTGTTTCCTGTCATCGTTTGTATGTGTCCTCGGTGTTAAATCCAGTGTTACAGAATGCCTGGGCTACATGTTATTATTATTCATTTCTGCTTGCACCTGTTATGCAGTATGTTTTGATGCTGACCAGTAAACTGTATATATTTCAAAAAAGGAGAAAATATTTAGCCGGTCCTTGATTTTCTATCTCAGTGTACCGTAAGTGTTTCCTTCATTTACTCCTGCCAGTTGGGTGTTAAATCTAAATTAAATGTAGATATAGTGGACGGCTTGAAGCTTATCTTTCCTTCCGTGCTTCATTAAACTGTACCTTCTCATCTTATTGCATTTCAAATAAACCTGCTCTCACATGTCTGATTATATTTTGTAACATAATAAATCAGTCAGTAATTTGCATATAAACTTAACTTCGTTTAATGTCTTTTTACAGTATTTATCACAATTATTTCGCTGGATTACTTCTGTGGAATATTATTATTGCATATTATTGATGCAGTCCTCTGAAAAGAGCTCCAGTCATGTCGTTCAGCCGTCAGTAATCTATTCACTGACTAATGGATTGCAATGGGATGAGCTGGTGTTACACTTGTGCATGCACTGAAATATCAATGCTGTATCCATCATGACGTCTCCAATGTTGGGATTTGGTTACCCATTGCTCCTTTAAATCACTATTATTTGCTGTTGAATAAAACTTTATCTACAGTGCATAAAGATGAACAATCGTGATCTGGATGACACTCCATTTTTTAGAGCAAAATGTAGCTATCTCTATGTTTGAGAGGCGGAGAGAAATACGAACCACATATATTCTGAAAATTCAATTCCTCTATGTGTTGTCAAATTTAGGTTCAAATGTTATTGTGAAAGAGCGCCACATTGCTTTCTTTTCTACAGCGTGTGTCAGTTCATTCCTTACTGGGGTCATTTAATATACTCATGCTCCTCTATCTATACTGTATATGAGCTGTCTCAAAGGTTTTGTGTTTTTGCAATAGAACCATTAGAGCGTGTATTTGTTTATTGATGTTTTATTGATGGATCATATAAGTCTGTCACTTTTCTGCAATACAGGCAACAAAATCCCCGTCTTCCTGGGTCTCTCAAGCGTTCTGGAGCGCAGATGAGACCCAAACAGAGCAGAAAAACATTCGCAATGCAATACTGCCAATCTGCTGCTTCAATAATAGTCTTCAGTCCTCTTATGTGAACATAGCCATGATACAGAACATCCAAAGACCTGATCATCACCCAAACTGTGTCCATCAGGCAATCACTTTCCGAGCAACATAGACAAGGGAAATGCTTTGACGTCTTTCTGGACTCTTGTTTTGTGTCTTGTTGTAGAGGTCTGTCAGTAGTTGTGCCTTTTTGTGAACCGCATGATTTATTTCCGTACGAAATCCATGTTTTCCAGCAAAAAAAAGGAACAAAAACCACACATGTACTCATATATCACTCTGTGTAGAACTGAATTACTCAAGGGAATCAAAATATGGGATGTGGTCAGGACGTATCTGTGTGTTGTCAACATGTAACCTTAGGAAATAAAGGCATTTTCAGTAGCCTCGTCCTGTGTGGTGTGTAAATGGAATCCGAGGGTGCTCTTCCACTTTTTGTCAGTGGGTGGCATCATGCATGTGCTATATGAGAAAAATAGAAGGGTGAGTTATAGCCAGCCACTTTAGATGGCAAATCAGAGTTTACTATTATACACTTATATATGTCATTTTCAACATTTCTAAAGATGTTCTTTGAAAACACACTGGTGAGAATAATTGTGTTCTTCAAATGATTCATAGCATCAAATAGTACAAAAAAGTAGTTGAAAGTGCCTTTGGGGTCTGGCAGGTATCCAGTGAGTGTTAGATTATAAATGGGACTTCATTAATCTTCTGAATGTAATTTAGAAGATACATTATGGCCAGCATGGTGCTTCTAAGGCTTATATAAATCAGAAACAGGTAATTGTGTTTGTGAAATTAAATGAAAATCCTACTGTATATAAAGGAGAATTGTATTTTTTTTCAGTGCAGCTTTGGGTCATGAAACATGATCTTTATCAGAATTTCTCATTTAACGTTGGGCCTCAAAAGTTATTTTTATATCTTGTACAACAGCTGACAAAACAATCCCACTTTCGCCATCCCACCATCTGCTGATAAAGAAAAAGCTCTTTATGTATCCTAAGGAAACTAAAAGCAACATAACAACGACTAAATTGACCTTGAGGTGAGATTATTTTGTGATTTCCATTGCTCTATTCATATTTTACATGATTGAATGATTTCATTCTAAGGAAACAGAAAAGCTTTTTTTATTTATTCAACCCCATCCGGTTTTGTATTGTTTTGTATTTTTTCATTTCAGGCTAAGAGAAGTTACATCATACTTCAAGGTAAGGTTAAACATCTTTTAAACCAGAGGTGACGCTCCCACGTTCCTGAAAAATGTATCCCATCCATCACCGGCTGTTCCTGAGAGTTCAGAGCATGTTTTCAATGTCCACATATGGAATAGACAAAAATAAATGGCAGTTTCCATGGTAATACCTCCATGAAAATACCTGCAATATTTTGTCCATATATGTAGGTTATTAACACACAGTCAGAAATGCTTTACTGATTCCAACACAGTGAAGAAAAAATACAAGACGTTGACAATCTTGTGGACATTTGCCTTTATGTAGAAATATCTTATGAATATATAAAATGCATTTTAAGTTAATGTATTTTCTATCTGGGAATGTGCTACTACTTAAGATACAGTACAGTAACATGAGGCTTCACAGCTGATCATACATGTGTCTGATTGTAACTCAACAGACAAAAGACTCAACTTTAATATGTACATACATTCTGTCTGAGGATAGGGCTGAATGTAAGAAGAATGCAGGTATAAATATGGCTTCTGTTATCCGCCCCTCTTCTTCTACTACTTCTGTCTCACTTGGACAGTTTAGTGATGACCCGGATTAAAGCTCCATTCTCGTCCTTCAGTCTCTGGTTCTCCATATTCAGCTCTGCTTTTACCTGAAGGAAGGGAAGGAGACAACTGGTAGGCAAAGTCATGACATGACATGATAAGAATACAAAATAAAAACTGTAAACAAAGAGATTTAGGTCACTTAATATAGATATGTGTTTGCCATACCAAAAATGTCAATCTATTTTTGGATTGTGTCTTGATATTTTGGTAGTATTTTCCTATGCCATGCCCAAGGTTTTGGAATTGATTCATGCAAAAATGTTCAGACTCCATTACATCGAATTCAGATTATGTCAATTAGTCATTAATGGTTTCCTGTTTTAATTAATACTCACCATATCATTTCAGACAACTCCACTTCCTGCATTTGTGTGTTTCCCGTCCTAATTGGTTCACATTCACATCACCTCATTATTTGATGGGTGTATTGAGTCTTTTCCCTCTCTCTCAGTGCCAGTTATTATCTTGTGTCAAGTCTTGTAGCAATTATCATATATGGTCTAGTTTTCCTCTCCCTCTCCCTGCTAAATGTGTCTATTTTTAACTCTGAACCCAAACCTTTGCCAAGTAAAGACAGTATCTTATTTTGTTGAACTAATATAATGAATTGAGTAATGTTGCCCATGGTTTCCAGACTAGTTACATTTAATAAAGTTTAGTTTAGGGTTAGGGTTGGTTACATAGTCAACTTAAACACATGTGCACTAGTAAAATACTATTGTATTGCTAACTGATCCTGAACTAAATTTAGCTTCACATAAACAACTTGGTTGTTCAGGAGAAATGATACACTGAAACAAATACATAGCACATTTACAAAAACACGAGATGTTACACTTGCATCCAGCAACACACACACTACTGTACTGCACTTGCTCATTTAAATAAAGACTATAACAATGCTTCTCTGTTTTGATTACTTTCAAACCAGCATCTCATGTTTGTTTAGTCCCAAACAAGAGGTTTCTGTTTGTGTCCTATTGGGCATAACACAGCAGACATTTGTGAATGTTAGACTGTACATGAACGCTGAGGGCCAGCTCGCTGTCAAAGTGCTCACACATTCCACAGCCAGCAGAGCATAATGGGGACAAATGATGTCAGCTGAGACCAGTGTTTGGACACACAGACACTTTAAACTGTGTGCTTTTGATTGTGCATTGTTTTCCTCATGCCAAATAAGCTTAACTCCCTCCTGGGTAAGATATCGTGCTATATTGTTAATAATAAAATGTTTAAAGGCGACTGTATGGTGAATGTTAGGGTGAATTACAAGACAACTTATTCATAGAATTACCTTCAACTGCTCTTCCAAATCCGTTATCCTCTTTTTTATACTCCAACTTTCCTATGGGCAAAACATTCAGATAAATAAATAATTATAGACACTTTTAAAGAATATATGTTTTAGTATAATCTGGATTTTCTTTTACCTTTTTTTCTGTCTCAAGCATGTTGGAACTACAATCTTCCGCTCTTCCCTTCTGCAACAATGAAAGTCATTTAAAAAATGTTTTTTACAAATCCTTGCAGCCCCCATCATTATTGGCTTCTCTATTTTCATAACACTGAGCAAGTGTTGCATGTAAAGTGTCAAATATATCCACAGTTGCACACAGAATCTCGAAAGCGGATAACAGTTATTTCATTGTGACTTACATATATCATTTATGACATATCTCTCTCACACTTTTACCTGATATTGTCATGAGAATATATGGGAGATATTTGGATATGAACTAAAAAATGAAAATCTGAATTATTGAAATGATTGCTTTTTTTGCTCTGCTGAACCCATTTGCTTCACACTCCTACATTTAAATGAGTAATAATGATGTGCTTTACCTGTGTTCTCTGCAGCTGGTCTTGAATCATTGCCAGTTCCTGTTTACTTGTTTCCAGCCTGGACTTCAGCCTGTGGTTGGTGGCCAGTGCCTTTTCATACATCTACAAAATATTCACTTGTTAGCATTTCTAAAAGATTGTTTGTTTCGCAGCAAAACAAACAAACATTGACTGTAACAGCAACAGTGAAGGTGTGTGTGTTTTTTAGTATGCTACTGATCATTATAATTCCCAGACCATAAATCCTAAAGACTTTCCCATACCATCTATCACAACAAATAAGTCAAAGTGTACACTGATAAAGGGAAATATCGATATCTACTAGATCGGCATAATGATTTCTATTGATTGAACATATTTCTATGGACCTTTTGTATTGATGAATCAATCCTTTATTCTACAACACAAAAAGGCCCACAAAATGTATCTATATTTCAGGATGATGCATTCAAATGGAACTGTTGGCCAACCAACAATAGGAAAATGTCAAGATACTGAATTTACAATAATAATATAAAAAGACTACATTTCTGTTGATATAAAGAATCATGAACTAGGTTGCTTTACTTTTAATGTATCATTTTTGTGTGTACTTTTATATCCATTTGATTAATTGTTGGCAGTGCAGCATTTTTGTAGGATTTTTTATTTGTCATTCTAGTATAATTTTTTGTTTTGTTTTCATTAGATACTTGACAAAAGCTCAGTCATCTTGTGGTGTACAGTATGGACATGATTTCCTTTCATTCACTCTGTAAAGCACCGTGATCAAAGCCCTGGCTTGGATATCTAACCCACCCTTTCGGTGAGTTAATTAATTGTGATCACTTTTAGTTTCAGTCAAAACCTTATTTTTGTCTGCATCGCTTGCCTTTTTATAGTCATTGTTTGCTGACTCTTCTTCTGCCTTTTTCCTTGCAGACAGTCTGTTCTCCCGTCTTAAGAAGTAGGACTCGGCGTGGTTTGTTGACGAGTCGTTGGAGACATCGGAGGAACCTGACGAGCTTAATCTGGAAGCAAAAGAGAGGTATTACCTTTCAACTCTGGGGTTAACCTCTGTTACTGTCTGAGTTTAATCTCACTGACGCACTGATTGACTCAGTTAGGTGATAACTAAATGTCTTTTGTACGTATTAATAGTGTGAAGTAGATTTTCTTACCTAGACAGTTTCTCGTGCTGAAATAGAGGAAAAAGGTTTTAGAACTTGCTGAATGAAAAATGCAACAACTCGCCAATATTTCCAGCTGTTCTTAGCCAACCTTACATTGAAACAAACAAGTAATTAATTGTCACTATGAACCGTCCTTCGTCAGTAGATGCTCTTTACTGCACAAATAATGACATCACACAGCTTGATTTCATATTTGTTTGACAGGCTGTTAGCCAGATTAATGATGTGCATGCAATGCAGGAAAACAATTCCACAAACCATTTGGTATATTGCACTATTTTTTTTAACCATGTTGACCATTTATTATGAATAATAGTGTACAAATGCAGTTTAAATGCACAGAGGAAATATTTTATAAGATCTCCTGTAAATGTGTCAGGATTCTCATGTTTTGTCACGTTTGTAGTTTTGTATGTCTGGTTATGGGTATTTTCCTCAGCCTCCAAACGGCTCCTAAAGGAAGGAGTCGCAAGGCCAGGTTAGCAGCCCGAGCCCAAAGATCCATGGTCCCGGCCCCAGTTCTGGCCCCAGCGGCCATGGTTCCGGGCCTGGTCCCGGCCCCAGCAGCGATGGTTCCAGACCCAGTTCTGGCCCCAGCGGCCATGGTTCTGGCCCTGGTTCCGGCCCCAGCAGCCATGGTTCCAGCCCCAGTTCTGGCCCCAGCAGCCATGGTTTCGACTCCAGCCCCTCGTCTCCGGCCGACGCCAGCTCCCCGTGTCCTGTCGTCGTACCGGCCGACGCCAGCTCCCCGTGTCCTGTCGTCGTACCGGCCGACGCCAGCTCCCCGTGTCCTGTCGGCATTCCGGCCGACTCCAGCCCCCCGTGTTCTGTTGGCGAACCGACCGTCTCAAGTCTGCTCTCAAGTTCCTTCTCAAGTCCCCTCTCGAGTCTCCTCTCGAGTCTCCTCTCAAGTCACCCCTCTCGAGTCCCCTCTCGAGTCTCCTCTCCAGTTCTCCTCTCAAGTCCCCTCTCGAGTCACGTCTCAAGTCCCTACCCAATGTCCTGGTCCGTTGGAGGTTCCGCTGGGGGTCCTGCCAATCCTATATCCGTGCCGTTGGAGGTTCCGCTGCAGGTCCTGCCAACCCTGTGTCCTGTCCCGTTGGGGGTCCCGCCGCCGACTCTTCTGCCGGGGGTCCTGCCAACACTATTTCCTGTGCCGTTGGAGGTTCCGCTGGGGTTCCTGCCAGCTCCATGTCCTGTCCCGTTGGGGGTCCCGTCGACTACTCTCCTGCCGGGGGTCCTGCCAACCCTGTGTCCTGTCCCGTTGGGAGTCCTGCCGACGACTCTTCTGCCGGGGGTCCTGCCAACCCTATGTCCTGTGCCGTTGCAGGTCCCACCGACTACTCTCCTGTCGGGGGTCCTGCCAACCCTATGTCCAGTCCCGTTGGGGGTCCCGCCGACTGCTCTCCTGCCGGGGGTCCTGCCAATCCTATGTCCTGTTCCTCTGGGGGTCCTGCCGTCAACTCTTCTGCCGGGGGTCCTGCCAACCCCTTGTCCTGTTCTGTTGGAGGCCCCGCCATCACCTGTCTCGCTGGGGGTCCTGCCAACTCCTGGTCCTCTTCCGTGGGGGATCCTGCCGAAGCCTGTCCCACCGGCTCCGGTTCCTGTTCGGCCGACACCGGGTCCTGCCCGGCCTCCGGAGCTGTTTGGCCTTGGCCCCACCTTGGACTATGCCTTGCCCCCGGGCCATCCGCCCGAGTCCCCCTTTTTGAACTCTGCCTTGCCCCCGGGCTGTCAATCCAAGACCCGTCCTCCAGACCCCCTCCAGACCCCCTCCACCCACCCTGCTTGAGGTTTTGGACTCTTGTGTTTTTTTTTTTTTAGGGACGTCTGGAATACGTCCCTTGAGGGGGGGGATTCTGTCAGGATTCTCATGTTTTGTCACGTTTGTAGTTTTGTATGTCTGGTTATGGGTATTTTCCTCCTTGTATATTGTCTGTCCTTCTTCCTGTGTTTTTCCCCTGTCGTTAGTTTCCCTGGTGTGTCTAATTGTCTGATTGTGTTCACCTGTGGCCCTTGTGTTTCTCCTCCCCTGCCCGGCTGTTTCTCGTCTTGTGATTACCCCTCCCTGTATTTAGTCTGTTCTCTTCCTGTGTTCAGTATTGGTTCGTCTTTTGTTTGTGACTAAGTCTCCGGTGAGTGTTCTGTTTTGTCATTATTAGTATCCGGTAGCCTTGAAATAAAGGAATTTTCAGTTTAAATCTGCATTTGGGTCCTGCCTGCTTCACACACCGTAACAAAATGTCAGCAAATGCAATACTTATCAGCAGATCTAGAAAGCAAAGCTCAGTGATTCTTCGAAGGGACATTACCAGGAATTCCTCATAAAAGTTTTTCTTTTTCTTTTTTCCAAGAAAAGGTTTATGGCAGTCAGAAATGTCAAGCCAAGTTAAAAGAAGGGGAGAGGAAGAGATCTCTTAAATAAACTGACAAGCAGAGATAACTAAACACATCCAAAAAAGGTAACAGTTCTGGCAGTGGCTCTCACTATGTGGTCATTATTGCCTGCTGAAGTTTGAAGGGTTATAAGGTTTCCTTGGTGGGATATTTTCCACCAGAAGAGCAGATCAAAAGCTAAAATATAAAAACGAACACCCCCTTAATAGACAAAATGTAGCCTGATGAATTTAATTGACTTAGGTTTAAATCACCAGTAAGTGTAATATTTTACAAGTAAGTGCGATGATATATCCAACACATTGATCAAAAATCTCCCATACTGTAGGTGTTAGGACATCTGGTGAAAGTCATAGTATAATATTACATACGTTTCACACTCAACAAACTATCAGTGACCCCTGGCGCCATAAATGGACACATCTGCATTTATTATGTTTCTACAGTCTTCTTTAGTACTCCGACATTCTCACTCACCTCTACAGTACATATAGGCAAGGCATGGTTATTTTACACAAACCTTTTTATATATTATTCACTTGGATTATTATGTTCTGCACTTTTGTACAAAGTAACATATTAGCGCACGCAAACAGTTACAAATAAATCTTGGTGCTTATCAATTTGGGAATGTATCACTCTCAAACAAACGTCTACAAATGTATTCAGTCAAAAACAAGGCGATTCAGAATGTATTACACACAGGATCAAATGGCATTAAGATAAAAAACAGTACGGACAAAACTTACAGTGTTGCCATATAGATACTTTGAATATTTGAATGTTTTTATTACACATTCATTATAGGAAAGGGAAATATGACTTGCTCTTCAGTCTTTAATTAATACATTTAGTAGTTCTAACAATCAATATGTATTAACTTAGAGGAGGTAGTTATCTTGCCTGTAGTAATTAAATCAGCATGTATCAGATAAATAATGCAATGAATAACTTATTTCTGCTCACATAACTACTGACACAGTAAATGAGGTCTACTTTTGCACTGAACTCTCTTGTTTGAGTAGCTTATTGTAAAAAAGGAAAAGCAGACTGGTGACGAATACATTTATTTTTTGTTAGGGATCATGCTATTTAACATAGTGCTGCACTGAGAGTTTGTAGCTATTGCTAATCCCTTGTTGGAGTAATACATGTATAGTATAGTTAACTACAGTTACACGTCAAACTAAATAATTGAGACAGCAAGTGGATTACTATTAAATAGAAACAGTGCTTTAGGTTTCAGATACTTTGTGTAAACACAGTGATACGCCTCTGCTCAGACATTTACAAGAGCTCTGGATCTCCCCCAGACTCTGATGTCAGCTCCTTTAAGGCTCTCTGGACACTTGGCTATGCTCGGTAAACGGTCATTAATGATATACAGTGTGCAGACTTGGAAAGAGCTCTGGTTTGGATTAGGCGACAGCACATATAAACAGATGCTGATGGAAAGGAAGACGTATGTGTCCCATCTATGTGAGCGACTCTGTCACTAAGCTGTCCTCCAGCCTTTCTAGATTGCACGAGGAACTTTTTGTCTGCTGACCAGCTATTCCCAAGTGGAAAAAGTGAGCCTCCCGCAGGACTAGCAGAGAGATAAACATCCATAAATACTGTGTCTGAGTTCCCACAAGCCAGTCCTAAGCACTCAGACCCTCCTCCTCTCTGTTCCCTGTCATCCTGTCTTTCACCCCATGCTTTCTTTCTTTCTTTCTCTCTCTCTCTCTCTCTCTCTCTCTCTCTCTCTCTCTCTCTCTCTCCTCTCTCTCTCTCTCTCTCTCTCTCTCTCTCTCTCTCTCTCTCCCTGTATCCCTCTCTCTGTTTCTCTCCATGGATCTGTCCCAAGTGGATTCTAAGTTCACATAAACGGTTAACTGCTCATTACAACTCTTTCTTGGTTTCACTTACACGTTTTGTTTCTCCATGCTCGTGCACATCAACATGTGATTAAGTTTCACAGTTTGAGTTATTACAAACCATCAGAAGCATGTCAGTGTTATTCGAGATTAAATACGTTGTTATCTTTAGTGCTGTGGGATCCAAAATGTGTACAATTTAACTAAAATGCAAAGGCACATGACGGGAAAAAAGGAAGAACACCTTTTAATCAAACTATTAACATGTTTCTAAGGGTCAACATTGTACACTGATACCATGGAAACACCATTTGCTCCTTTATATATGATTGACTGTCAAATAAAGTACCAAGTTATATGAAAACATTGATATCATAGCTTTACAGAAACACTTGAATTACACAATCTCAAAGAGAAACTTTGGTTTTGACATACTTTGTCTTGATGCAACATAATAATGCTAGTGCCATATACAGTATAAAGTGGTTTAGAGGACATTCGGGGGGGAAAAAGAAAAACGTTTGTGCATTCCAGCAGCTGTCATGTGTAAACAGTGTCCAAAAAAGGACTCGAGTTCATTTCAAATGAGGCATTAAGAAGTAATTTATGGCTTATCATAATTTTCCATGGATCTTTTATACTACTACGATTCTATGGCAGAGTAAACAAACACAATGTGTTACAGTCACATTTGTTTGACAATCACTGAACTCTGATGTTAGTGTTTGCATCATGTCAGCCGTGGCATTTCCTCTTACCACACAGACAGTGAAAAGATTAGAGACAATCCTGCCTTACCTTCTGGCTCTTGGTGGAGGCAGTGGATGAAGTAGAAGAGTCTGAGAGCGTCTTCCTAACGCGTGGCTGGTCTTTGTTGTGAGAAATTACAGATGACATTGCTCTCGAGGTGCTGGTCTCCACATGCAGCAGTAATGTGATTCAAAGTACTTCCAAAAAGAGTTGTTTTAAAAATAAAATGTCTTCTTAAACAAAAACAGCAAAGAAGATGTAGAGGGATCTATTTATAATCCAATGTATGGCTGTTTCCTTAGTTAAAGTGAGCAAGTGTGTTCTTCATGTGATGTCAGACATTGAATAACATGTGAGAGCTGTGAGGAAGTGGTGAGACCGGAGAGTAGGCGGACTGTAGTGTGTGTGTGTGTGTGTGTGTGTGTGTGTGTGTGTGTGTGTGTGTGTGTGTGTGTGTGTGTGTGTGTGTGTGTGTGTGTGTGTGTGTGTGTGTGTGTGTGTGTGTGTGTGTGTGTGGACACAAGGATCTGACAGCAGTATTGTTCTCAAGGGCTCTCAAGGGACCTAGAGTCATTCAGCCTAAAATGGTAAAAAGTAAAGCAACTTTAGTCAGTGTTTAATAAGGTATTTCTCTCAATTTGAAATGTGTTTACATTTCAAGTGAATTTAATTAATCTCTTTTATTTTTTTATTTGTACAAGATGAAAACAGAATTGAAGGAAAAAGTATTAAGATATTATACTTACTATAAGAAGCACTATCATACAATATACAAAAAAGTAGAGGTCCTAGTTCAAAATGCTTTTTAAATTAAAGTATTAGCATCAACATGTGCTTCAAGTACCACACATAAAATACTCATAAGGCAGAATTTCTAATTTCAACCACTTTATAATCTGCTGGTTTTTCTTAATAATAATAATAATTCATTTATTTTATATAGGCGCCTTTCAAGGCTCTCAAGGTCGCCGTACAAACACACAAAAAATAAGATACACAATAGATAATACCAGCGTAAGAAACATAAACAAGACAACGCAGTATATAAATCAATCAAATAACCAAATTAATAAAAACAGAGGATGTGTGATGGATAATGATCAGGGTGGATATGCGAGTGTGAAGAGATGTGTTTTGTTTTGTTTTAATAATAACACATAGTATAATCATTGATTTAAGTAAATATATTGAGTTACAAAATACAATATTTCCATCTGAATAATAGTGTAGTAAAAAGTATAGCATCATAGGAATGCTACATAAAGTACAAGTACTTGACTAACATGTGTACATTTCAATCCCACACGTTGAAACAATGCTGTTAAAAAGGGTAATTCCTCAATCATAAAAAAAGGGTTGAAGGTACATCTGAAAGTGAAACTTACATTTAAAATAGGACACATGCAGTGCAGTAGGTGATCATGTGTTTCTGTTTGAGTGAGATAAGGTTGAACAAAAAGGTTGGTCAGATACACAAATAGAGTCGGATTTCTTGTTTTAATTTAATCAAGCTGTAGGCTGCATGTGTAGAAAGTTAAGACGAGTTTACATACCTTAAATTACGAGTATGCTCAGTTTTAATCATTCTGTAAGCTCATTTGTTTGCAAGTATTCTCCTGAAAGGTACTCTAGGACACATATATTTCATGGCATACAGTATACTCTGAAAAGTTGCTAACAAAATATATGGTAAGGGTTTAAATTTAAAATGTTGACATAACATGGGCATCATTTTGTGTCTGTTGGCCTTTAAGTAAATCAGGGCTGACTCAGAGTTGGCTGTCTCGGTCTGCACCTGCTGTAATCTCATTACAGACACAAACAAGACCAATTATTTCACAGATTTATATTCTTACAGTGACACCGATGAGTTACTCCTCCAGCAATGTGAAGTTCCACAGCACAATTTAGGATATAAAGATTTCTATTTCCCCTGTCTTGCCAAACATAATTCTGCATTAGTTTTGTTTAAGCATGACATGTACAGTATAGCTTCAGTTTAAATTAGTTTTAAAGATATTTAAAAAATATGTATTTGACATTTAAAACGCCCATTAGGTCTTGCCTTTAAATATCAGATAAGTGTGTCTACTTTTAACATACAGCTCTGAAAGAAAATGAGAACACTCCACATTTGTCTACTATACATACTGTATGTGGCAGCTAGTGTCTGTTGAATCCCAACACAGAAAATGTTTTCAGTAGTTTATAGAGTAAAATATATATCTTTTTCATTTTACTCAAACATGGTCTATATGTAAAACCAAGAAACTGATAATGCTGCAGTGGTCTCTTTTTTTTTTGTTAGCGCTGTATGTGGCCATCAAGCTCCCACTCATTGGTTTGTCCTGAGAAATGAGTGCATTTATTAATACAGATTAAAGAAAAAAATAACACGCCATCTGTTCTCTTTCCAAACTTGAGTATTTATTCACACCTTCCTTAAGTAACCTCATGGCAAACCAAAGAGCCATTTCCATTGAACATCATGTGGTTGCCGTTTGCCAGTTTAAGTTTAGACAGGGTGTCACAGATCGGTAGCTGTCTACACAACATGAGAAGGCTAATTTAGGAAGACGTGTTGCTGCAAGCAGAATTTCCCTTTCAATAGTTTCAAAACCAAGAAAAAGAATCCTTAACCCCTTTGATTTCCCCTTTCTTTTTTAAAAATAGTTTTTTGGTTCCTCTTTCAGAGTTGTTGATTATTCCTTATCATTACGAGTTATCAGGCACCATCTGCTGGCAGAAAATAGTACTTTAACCTTTTTACAAAAGAGGTTCATGACAAGAGAACAGTATGTACCAATGGAATCATATGTACTGTAGCCATATGTACAGCATGTGCACTTGAACCATAAATAACTCCATGGAGAGAGGCACTACACGTGTGTGCCCTTGTGTTAAATTGCAAGCTGCAAGTACAGTCACATTGGTTTCCTCTTTCATATTGCAAAAAACAATTGACATTTCATAGCTTAATCTTGTCATGTGTAAACGGTTGAAATACAGTTTATAGATTTTCCATTCTTTTTTTCCCCAATGTATCTTTCAAAATGCCCATTCAGAAACAGATCGTACAACAAGACCTATGTATATTAACCTCAAACATGACTGACATAAGACTACATAAATATTTATCAAAGTTCTACAAACTTGTTCAAGTTTTTAGTCATGTTTAGAAAAACCAAAGTAGAATATAACATACTACAAATCATTTGCAAGAAAGTGTGCGGCGTGTAAAAAAAAAAAAGGGTTTCCATTCATCTCAATAAGACTAATAATGTACTGAAGCATTTCAAGTACAACTACCCATCCTCCTCATTTACATCCATGGAGACCTCCTGATTTGAGTCATCTGACTCTTCTTCTTCAAAAATGTTTTTGAAAACATCCTCTTCCAAAGCAACCACTTCCAAAAGCTCCTGTTCTGTGAATTCATCTTCTTGAGTAATTTCTTCTTCCTCCTCCTCTGTAATGTCACTCTCTACTTCCTGTCCAAGTGGCTGTTCTTCCTGCATTCCCTCCTCCTTATCCTCTACGTCTTCTAGCTTTCCCTGCACCTCAGTGGCATCCTTTGCAGTGGTGGCGAGTAACTCTTCTGCTTCAAGCTCGTCCTCATCAAGATTCACTGACCACGAAGGATCATTCCCCAACTGAGATGGAAAGATATGTTATTAATTCATTCTAAAAGGAATTAAACATTTGCAAATTTAAAAAGCAAAAGGGTTTACCTGGCCGTTAAAAGTCTGCATTTGAGCCATGATGCTGGTGCGGAGGATCGTGGTAGTGTCAAACTGCTCATCCAAAATAACCTGCACAGAAGTGAGCATCTCCTCTAACGCCAAGGCATGCATGACCTGCTTAGTCTTGACATTCTCCCTGATAAAAAAAAAAAAAACACACACACATAACAGAAAGTGAACAAATAAAAAACATTGTACAGAGTTGCAGAAATCTAACTCTGAATTCTAACCGAACTCACTTTATTGAAGCCACTTCCTGGTTGCTTGTATGAAGGGCAGCATCATGGAGGTGCATCAACTCTTTCATCTCATTCAGATCTGAGGCTTGTCCCTTTAGCTGTACATTAAGGAAGGCCAATGATGCATCCTGTTCGTCCACTTTGGAGGATGCACTAGCCACAGCATTGGTCAGCTCAGCCACATTTTCAGCCAGTGCCGAGCTGGAGCTCAAACCGGCAGCTACGCTCTCCTTCACAGCCTCAAACTCCTCACTCTGGTTTTTGAATATAGCCTGGAGAGTTGTGACGGACAGGGTGACCTGCTCTAACTCGGCTATTCGGGTGTCCAGCTCAGCATTTAGGGACCCAAGCTCAGAGTACCTCAACTTCTCTGACGTGGCCAGGGCAACCTCAGCCTTCTCCAGGGCAAATATCCTTTCCTCCACATCACAACCTGTATATGTCTACAGAGAGTGGAATAAATAAAAGAATACATTTGGTTAGTTAACACATTTGTAATCTCTTCTTGTCTTTTCAATGTCAGACTGAGCAGTCATTTCGCTGTAGCAGGGGTGTGTACAACATGCAAATACATGGCCTCGTCCTCCACTGCCCTTTCATAAAGACAATACAAAATTAAATGTTGCTTTTTACCATATCATCCTTTTGATATCTCTGCGTAATAATAACACATTGTGGGCAGTGGAAAGGGTGCATCTTGTTGAAATCTTAAACTTTGAAGCCCTAAATTGTGACAGTTTCCTTAACTTAAAACATGGACATATCCAAAATGGGTATTACATATCCATGTCCCCTTTTCCCTTGAACTGTGTTGGTAGCCCTAACAAAACATAGTTCCTGGGAACATGGGGTTGACCTCGTTACAAATCAATGAGCAGGACTCATAGCAATGTATGATAATTATTAGTTTTTTGCATCAATGTGATAAGGAACCTTGGTTCGTCAGTACTTAACTGTCTTAACCAAACAGCAGCAGAGTACAGTATATGTCAGTGAAACGTGACCGTACAGTTGCTTAGAGTAAAACCATGCTAAAAATAACAACAGGTGGTACTATCACCATCAGTGTCAAGCCCGCCATGCTTAATGTCTTCCTTTGTTAGTTTTTCAGAATAAAGTCAGACCCACGTTTTCATTCGTATTATCCTCTAAATCGCACCAACTGGATGTGACTAAAACATTGTCGTCATTTACATATACTTTGAATGTATTTGTTAATGTATTTATATTTAAATTATTTCAAGAACGACAAATGTAATTACTTTACTTTGAAGGCAAACGAGCAACTTCCGGTATATGCTTAACGCAGCTGTTGCTAAGCCATGCTGCGATAGTTTGCCCCCCAACGCCGAAATTAAGTCCAAAAAAACAAATTAACGATTACTTTTTTTATCTTGGTGAACAATTGAGTAAAACAACTTTTGAAATAATACATCTTCAAACAATGTACGTGAAAAACGTGTGAAAAATCAGCTGTTACCTGTGATGATTCCGTTATCTCCACCGCCCGCTGCAGGTTGGTGATTTTCTTTTGCATTGATGTAAAGGTTTCCGACAGTTGCTCGACTCTTTGCTGATTTTCTACACAAAACCAACCCATTATAGAGGCACCGACTGTGAACACAATGATGAACAACAACGCTGGTGAACTATAGGAGTTAAAGCTTCCATTGGACGTGTTAACGCTTGCCTTGGATACGTTTACGCTTCCATTGGATGAGTTTATGCTTTCCTCGGAGGAGTATATGCTTTCCTTGGAGGTGTTCATGCTTTCCTTAGAGGTGTTCATGCTTTCCTTAGAAGTGTTCATGCTTTCCTTAGAGGTGTTCATGCTTTCCTTAGGCTTTGAAACGGGAGACTCCAACACAATGGAGGAGTCTTGTTCCTGCGGCTTCTTAGACTTTCGCTTGGCCATGGCAGCAGAGGAGGACTAGAGATCTGCGTGTCTTCAGTGGACTGGGTTCAGCAGGCTGAGGCTGTCGTCTGGATCAGCAAAGGTATTACTTTTTCAAGACCCTTTGACCTAGTCATTCATTGGGCCTGCATCCACAGCAACTGCTGGTGTGGGGGGCGTGACTGCACGGTATGTAACTGCATTGGTGGAATACGAGTTTAGATCCACCAATAATGAATACACCACAGTGTGCATATACTCCATCAGAAAGGTTTTGTATTCATAACTTTAACTAATTAAAAGTAATTTATATTGACAACACAACTGGGAAGTCCTCTTAAAAAAACGTTTAGAGTGATACAATGTGCAAACAGTATTATAATGTTGAAGCTTGTTCATTGAAACTACAGTTTTACTGGTGTCTTGTTTATTTAGGAATTTGTCATTTAAAGAGCTTAAATTATTGATATATTAGCACTTTATCGAAGTTGTCAGATAAATGCATGGGGGAAAAAATGAGAGGATTTCCCTCTTAAATGCAGTGGGGGTGCTAGTGGGTCGCTGGAGCTGTTGGAACTGTAGAGTGCAATGCCTTGCTGCCTTTATGTGTGTGCTGGACCAGTATTTTACAGCAAAGGAGTGAGCAGAGGGTAGAGTTGTCCATTCTTGTTCTGTTTTCTGTGACACAGCATCTCTGTATAGTATGTGTATTCACTCTCTGTCCTAAACGGCTTGTTGGAGCTCCTGCCCCCTGTAATGTTTCCATGTTGTGATTGGACATGAAAGACTCAACTTGCTGGACGTTAACAGGGTTTATTAACCAGTGCTGGCTCACACACGTTATACTTGCTTACTGTGCACTTCATCACTGCTAGTGTATCTATCTGCTGTGTAGACAGCAGGGGGCGCAGTTATACTGAGAGCACAATACATTCACATGAATATCACGTTGCCCTTTTCTTTTTAATAGCTTTAAACATTTGGCTGTTATACTGCATTTAACACAACAGTTATCTGGAACTAGAGCAATTCTGCTGTAACAGTATCTTTAAAATGTTTGCATTCACATTTTAGCTTTGAACACATCCTCCACACAATGTTATGCATACTGAAAGTGCATTAAAACGGTTTCCTACATAAATCTTACTTCTTGTCTTAACCAGGACTCAACAGTCTCTTGAAGTTAACAACAGTTGGAAATATACACATTTGTATATACCCAGAGTATCATTCACATGTTTAGCAGTCCATACACTATGTATAGTCCTGTAAATAGGCAGGAGGACGCCTATCGTGTCTCGTGGGATATCTGGGTGTTGTTGTGACAGTAGAGTCATCACTGACTGGATCTGGTGGAATGTCAATTAGCTCTCCAGCGATCTTCTTGAAGAATGAACAGTTACTGACTATGCAATGTCCATCTCTTGCCGCTGTAACCATTGAGCCTTTGACTTTAATCACAGTGTAGGGTTTAGTGTTGTACTGTATAGTGTGGTGAGTTTGTTATGCTTGGGCTGGCGATGAAGCACAATGTCACCTGGAGTGAAAGTGTGAGGTGTAGCATGACGATGAGTGTCTGCATGAGATTTCATCTTGGCTTTAGCCTTCTTGTCCTTAGCTCTCACTTCTGAGTCTGAGCTCTTGTTGGCAGTGTGAGTGAATGAAGGGATCTTTGTACTTTGCGTTGGAATAACAGTTCAGCAGGTGAGCTCTCTGTTGTGCTGTGAGGTGTAGATCTGTACTCACGTAGAAATATGTTCAAATGTTGTTTCCAATGAATTCCCTGTGTTTCTGCCACATGTATTGCTTTGCCCAGTGTGCGCATGAATCTTTCAGCTGTAGCGTTAGCTTGAGGCCAAAGCGGTGTGATCCGGCGATGATGAAATCCTAAGTAGTCTGCAAACTGAGAGAATTGGCTGCTGTTGAATGGGGGGCCATTATCGGTTTTTCCCACTCTGGGGATTCCAAACATAGAGAAAACTTTGTCCATGACTGGAATGATTGTGTTAGCTGAAGTTGATCTAACACTCTCAACAACTGGGTAGCGTGTATAATCATCTATCATGACTAACAGGTACTCTCCTGTTGGTCGTGGTCCATACAAGTCTGCGCTGATGCTGTGCCAGGGTGCTTCTGGTAGACTTGACATTTTTAATGGCTCAGTATGTACAGCTGGGGTATTTGCGTGACATGCAAGACAGCTGCATACTGATGCTTCTGCTTTCTGATCAATATCTGGAAACCACACCTTTGTTCTGAGTAGTGCTTTGGTTTTAGCGATGCCCTGATGTCCTTCATGAGCTAGCTGTAGGACTATGGAGCTATTTCAGGGTCATACATTTTGATCATTCAAAAAAAAAAAATACTATTTATTTGAAAGTTCAACTTTTTATCCTGAACTTTGAAAAATACAATGATGTATTCAAAATAAAAATAAGTATTTGAAATCATTTTTCAGTTTGAATATTATTTTGATTCAGTTCAGCAATTTTTTTTAATCAAATATTTATTTTCAGATTGAACTTTTATACATATTTTGATATTTGAATCCTTATTTTTTTCAGTTGCAGATTTTTCGTTTTCAGATTCAAAACAATAATTTTTTCAGTTTCAAATCTTGTTTTTTCAGGTTTCACATTGCTTTTCACCTTCAGATCTTTTTTCACTTTCAGATCTTTTTGTTTCGCTTTCAGATCTTTTTTTTTCGCTTTCAAACTTTTGACCCTGATTTTTGCCATAATCGAGCCGCCCTAGTACACGTATGACATGACTGTCTTTCAGTGTCTTTAGAGCAGCTTGCTGTTCTGGGCCCCATACCCAGGGTGTGTCTTTTCTGGTGAGCTTTCGTAGCGGCTCGGAAATAGATGAGAAATCTTTGATGAACCTGGAGCAATAATTGGCCATGCCCAGCAGACTTCTGACCTCACTCTGATTTTCAGGATCTCTGGCATGATGGACTGCCACAACCTTTTTGGGATCAGCTGAAACACCTTGCGCTGAGAAGATGAAGCCGAAAAACTCAAGCCTGGATTTGTTGAATTCATATTTCTCACGATTAAGTGTGAGACCACTGTCTTTCAGTCTCTGGAACAGGGCTCTGAGGTTGTTGTCATGCTCAGCCTGAGTGGCACCATGAACAATGATGTCATCGCTGAGATTCTTCACACCTTTCATACCATGCAGTGTTTGTCATATGGCATTTTGAAACACCTTAGCAGCAGAGGATATGCCAAAACTCAGTCTTTTGTAGCGTCTTAGTCCAAGGTGAGTGGAAAATGTTGTGATGTATCTGCTGTCTGGATGAAGCTCTAGCTGGTGATATCCAGCTCTCAGGTCAAGTTTAGAGAACACAGTTGCTCCGTTTAACTCATGTATCACGTCATCCATTGTGGGGGTGATGTGTCTTTCCCTCTCTATGGCTGTGTTAGCCTGACGCATGTCAACACAAATTCTTACTTTGTCGGGGTCTTTAGGCTTGGGTGGTGCAACAATAGCTGATACCCATGGAGTCGGTCCAGTCACCTCCTCGATGATGTCCTCTGCTTCTAGCTTGCGAAGCTCATCCTCAACCTTCTGGCGGATGTGGAATGTTACTCGTCGATGTGGTTGACATCTTGGTTTGATGTCAGGATTTATATGAAGCTTTACCTGAACGTCTTTCAGTTGGCCTATTCCCTTAAAGGTCCCATGTCATGGCCATTTCCACTGATCATAATTCCATTGTTGAGGTCTACTAGAATAGATTTATACTGTGCAATTTTCCAAACTCACATTGGTTTCGCATACAGCATCTCTGTAAAGTATGTGTATTCAGCAGTATTCACTCTCTCCACTAAACGGCTCGTTGCAGCTCTTGCCCCCCCTCCCTGTGAGCCCAGTATGCTCCGATTGGTCGGGACCAGTCGGGACGTTGTAAATCGCGCTAAGCTCCGTGGAGGTGTTGTTTCCTTGTTTAGCGATACACAGCGAAACACAGCCAAACTCACCCTGAGCACACACAAAGTCACAGCCGAAGTAAAAACAATAAGTGTGGCTTGATATTGAGTAAGAAAAAGGTTGATAAACGCTGTGAGAATGGGTCTGCAGAGAGAATGGGTCTGCAGAGAGAATTTCGCCGCGATCCCAACTGTCTGTTATCAGCCTGCAGCCAGGGAGGAGAGATCAGCAGAGCTGCCTGCACTGAGTGTGTGAGGAAGTCCGTGGATTGGTCAATTTGGACCAATCAGCGGGGGCTTAACATAACGGCTCCGCGGACGTAACGTAACGGCTCCACGGATTGGTCCATTTCGTTCCGGGGACGACATGACGTCATGATGTACCAGGAAGAATCAAATGGACAGTGACGTATCTCCAACGAGGCGTTTTGGGGAGGTATTTTCTGTTTTAGAGTTTTACTCCCTACATGGTGTACTTTGAGGGTTTTGACTCTGCACACCGTTTACATGCATAAAAACCTTCATAAAACACAAGGGGACGGGTACTAACCGGAAAAGCATGACATGTCACCTTTAAACAGCTCGGGACTGCTTTCCACCAGCTCACCTGCGACTGAGATGCTGTGGTCTGGATGACACTGCGGTGACAATTGTAATCAGTCCCAGTGTTTTGTATGTCTGGTAGCTTAGAATATTAAATCCATCTCCTTTGATCACAAAGAATGTGCACATTGTGTTTTTCTGTCCCTTCTCCACATTGCACCTGAATGATCCACGAACAGGCAATGGAAAGTTGGAGCGGAATGGATACATCTTTGTTGTTGTGGGGCTGAGTTGTGGAAGAGGCACCAGGGCTCTGAAGCTTGGTTCACTGACACAGTTTGCTGTAGCTCCTGAATCGATTAAAACAAACATGCTATTTTCATTTAGCTTGATATGAGTCTGTGGCAGCTCTGAAATATTGTCAGCTTCAACTGCAAAAACATAAGCATCGTCACTGCTGGATGAGTTATGCTCTGTTTTCTCATTTGGTGCAGCCCCTCTTATATGATGAATCTTCTTTGCATGCGTGTTAGCTCTGCGTTGTGCCTGTCTTGTGTCACTGTCTTTAGATCTTGAGCGACATTGTTTTGCAAAATGATTTAGTTTACCACAGGCTCTACATTGTTTGCTTTTAGCAGGGCATTCACCATCATGGGGATATTTACCTCCACAGTTTCTGCAGCAGTTGCTGGAAAAGCGTTTCTCTGACCATTTACTGCTGCTTGAATGACTCTCTGCAGTCTTTTGATCCAGCCTGTTGACTGTAGCTGTTGTGCCCTTTTCTATTTGCTTGCAGTTCGGACAGCTCCATTGTTCTCCCATGGTCTAAAAGTGCATCTAGGCTTAAATCTGGTTCTCTCAGCGCCTTTCTGAGCAGTCTGGATGATGCACAGCTTTGTATGATTTGTGTTTTAATCTCTGCATCCATGCTGGTAAACTCACAGTTCTTAGCTAACATCCTCAACCTTGTGTGATAACTGTCCAAAGTTTCACCTAGATCTTGCTTAGCTTTTCTGAAGATGTACACTTGATATTGGACGTTTTTCTTTGGTGAGAAGTATGTAAGCTTCTGCTTAGCGTCTGCATATTTGTCATCTTCTCCTGCTAGTGTGTCGTAGATATCATGTACACGTTCTCCCGCTAAGTGCAGCATTAATGCCTTTAGCCTAGCATCGCCATTTATGGTTATAGCAGTGGTGTAGTTTTCAAACCTTTGCATCCACTTCATCCAGCGAGGTCCGACAGAGCCAAGGTCCGTTTCTGTGTCAAACGCTGGGAGAGAAGCGGTATTCACGGCCATTGCTGCTGCGATGCGCCGACTGCCACGTTTTTCGTTTTTAGCTTACTCTCCACTTGTCTGTCTTTCTTTCTTTTCTTTTCCGGAAAACTCAACGAAGTCCGTGTTTATCCTTCGTGTGTCCTTTCGTTTACTCCTCGTCGCCAATGTAATGTTTCCATGTTGTGATTGGACATGAAAGACTCAACTTGCTGGACGTTAACAGGGTTTATTAACCAGTGCTGGCTCACACACGTTGTATGCTTACTGTGCACTTCATCACTGCTTGTGTATCTATCTCCTGTGTAGACAGCAGGGGGCACAGTTATACTGAGAGCACAATACATTCACATGAGTATCACCCCCCCCCTCCCTATGAGCCAGTGGCCATCCGCCACGTCCTGCCGTCTCAGGGAGGAGAAATCGGCGGAGCTGAAGCTGAGAAAAGATTGAGTGTGTGTCTGTGAGGAAGTCCGCAAATTGGTCAATTTGGACCAATCCCCGGACTTAACGTAACAGCTCCGCGGACGTAACGTAACGGCTCCATAGATTGGTCCATTTGGACCAATGGGTCCATTTGGGTATGGGCACGTCACTGTACCCAGGAAGAAAAAGAGAAATCTCCAACGAGGAGTTCTGGGGCAGCATAGACAGGTATTTGCTGTGTTAGAGTTTTACTCGCTACAGGGTGTACTTTGAGGGTTTGTGACTTTGCAGACCGTTTACATGCATAGCAACCTTCATAACACACAAGGGGACGGGTAATAACCGGAAAAGCATGACATGGGACCTTTAAGGAAAGCATTTGTGAACACCTATTTACTTCCCACTTCTGGTGTCTCTTATGATGCCGAGCACATCCATGATGCTGGGTTTGTAGGTTGAAAGTCCTTAACAAACTTACTCAACGTACTCACCTTTAGCAGTCCTTCACAAACTAGTTTATGGCCATCAACCATCAATGTGTCTTCCAAGCATTTAATGAAGTTGTGCGCTTTGCACAGAATAATGCCTCGCCTTTTTTTTGAGGATTTTTGACAGTACCATAACTTCCAAACTATCCAACTTGAAAACGAAAGCCTTAAAGTTCTCCTGCCACAAGCACAAACACACTTTGAGTTTCTTTGATATAGGTGTTACACCTAAGGGTAAGGTTAAATGGTTATTTAAGTCAGATGATGACAACCAAAACAAATGTTTTCAAGTACAGACCGTACAGTTTAAATATCTGTACATTATCTGCAAATACAACTTTAATGTCGCTCGCCTTTCTAACACCTTATGTTTTGAAACAGACATGTTTCTACTGAGACAAAGGTATATTGGTATGGACATGTTAAATGATTGCTCCATGAGACTTTTTTGTGTCAGAAATTGACATTAGTGGCTTTCTGAGGAGCTATGCGCTATCATTTGTGATGTGATTTTGGTTTCTGTACTAGTGTGAATGAGTTAACCATTTATAAATAACATGAGAAGCATCAACAAGAAGATAAACAATTACAACCAGAATGGCTAGTATACGAATACAAAAAAAACGAGTGTTTTTGCTGCTTGCTATGGTCTTCTTTTACAGTGTCAGTGCTTATGTTTTTTGCTTTAGGGTCATATGAATTAATGTTGTTATCTGACTAGATGACAATTTAGAAAAAGAACGGTCCTTGGTGTACGTGATGAGTTTGTCTTGGTATGGTATTCTTTTACTTTTCTTCTGTTTCTCCAGTTTGACCATTTAATGGGTAGGATAACTTCACGTTAACTTGTTTACTAAACACTTTTTTAAAGGTACAGCTCTATACCTTCAAAATGGCATCCCTGTGGCATCAGAGATAGTACCCAAATGTAATTGAGAGAGACTGGTTGGTTGAGTAGTATAACACCATTGGCAGGAATGTGACCCACATTGCTTTTGTGTGTAATGTATCTGATTGTGTACACTATACAGGGTAAACAACACAGTTGTCAGAGCTGTCTTTATTAATTTAACGTTATGCACCAACAATTTCTGCAGTTGTGTATTGCAAGGGAGAGAGAAATAGACGTCTAACATTAAGCACCTATAATACAACATATTTCTTTTTTTATTTAAAGCTGTCAGATTTCTTCAAGAAAATGTAAATGTAATCCAACATAAATACATTGAAACCTTAGGCAAAGTAAATCTAACATAACTGTCCATTTTCAAACACTTATTTGAATGCTGAAATGATTGTTACAATAACTTGCATAGCACAGTGAAGAACAGATCATAGGCATCACAATAAAACAGCGCAGTCTCTTTCTAACATGCAAGACTTTACATGAATTAATACATGTATGGCTGAACCCCTATAGTCAACATTTCTATGTGTCTTTGGGCCTGAGACTCAACCCCAAATGATATCCATCGCCATCATTAAGTGTATGTAAGTTGCTTTGGATAAAAGCGTAAGCATGTAATGTAATGTATCGCCCTGTACTAGTGCAAAGTCATGCACTAGTGTGTCCTAACGCACAAGAAACAAGCACAAATATTGCCCAATAGGATACTACTATTACAGCGTGTCTGACTTCATCAAGTAAATAATAGCATGATAGTTTAATATCTCTACAAAGCACAGCGTGTGACATTTTTCCAAAAGACACAATTCATGTTTTCTAGAGCTTGTTTTTTTTATATTTGTGTTTCACAACGGTGGGAGATAGATTAACTTAAAATGTATTCAATCTGTAGTTACATTTAGTTTAATTTAATTGATTTAAAACATGTTAAGACTTCTGCTCGTCTAGCTTCTGTCCAGCAGCTGAAGTTCTTCTTCACTCTGTAAAGAAAAACATTGGTGGTATAACTTTATTTTATTATCGTACTGTACTCTCAAATCTATCATCAGTCTCTTTATGAAAAACAGTTACATTCTCAAACTTTAATTAAGTGTAAATACCTCTGACATTCAGCATCATTGAGCACTCGGCTGTCCCCAGTTTGTTCTCAATGACCACTTTGTATTCCCCGTTGTCTTTGGGCCCCACCCGTAGTATGAGCAGGGAGCAGACGCCACAAACATTTGTGATGTGGTAGTTGGTGTTTGTGTTCAGGCTCGTATCGTTGCGGTACCATGTCACACGTGGAGCTGGATCCCCCTTAACTGCACAGCTCATGTAGCACTCATAACCCTGTGGAGTTGTACGCTTTTTTAGTAGAACGATGAACGATGGAGGGGACTGGAAGTCCAAAGATTTTCTCTCTGGCATGTCTACTTTGAACTTTCCTGAAACACAAGAAATGTATCAAGTTGACATTTTTAGATTATTATAATCCTATATCTTGAGAAGATATAGTCTCTTTTAAAGATTTCTCCCTTAACCATCATATTGAAAATGTCTTCTAATGTTTACATTATAACTTTGCTGTAATCTATATCCCCTATGTGTCTATGCTTTTTAATCGTCCTGCTATTGTTTCTCTTTATCTGCATCAAGTAGAAGTGACTAGAAGTAGAAATAAACAGTATCGGCCTGTGTTGCTTCGATTTTGTGCATCTTTTTCCCCGCTATTTTCTTAAACCTATTACAAAATGCGCTGGATTTTGCAGGAGCCTATATCTTAAGAATACAAACCAAAATGCAGCATTATGTAGTGTACAGGATAGTGAGAATGAATTCCAATGTGTTTGTGATTGAATCAGAGGCACACACCTTTTTCCTTTATGGTTCCAAACACAGGGGATTCAGAAGGTGGTGAAGGACCAATGTCATTTTTAGCAAACACCCTGAAGTGATACTCCCGTCCAGACAAAATATTGACTACTGTGCATTTATTGTTGAAGAGGTTATCTGCGACTGTCCTCCAACTGCGTTTGAAGGAGTCCTTCTTAGCTACCATGTAGTGTAGTCTGTCATCTCTCTTCTCATCTGGAGAGGGAGTCCAGGACAGGGTCACTGTTCCTGGGATGTTCTGATCCAGCTCCACAGGACCTGGGGGCTTGGGATCATCTAAAACCAAATGTTAGAGGCACAAAATTACAGAGGTCCAAGTTACAAAAGTGTATATTTATATTCACAAGCAGTACATACAAACAATCTGCATCCAGTTCAGTCTCTCATTGCTGTAAGTCTGTTTGCATTTTACACTTGGATTTGATTATTCCAACTGGGGTTTATTGGGTCAACTGTATATTGTGTTAAACGTTTGATGGGAACATAGAAGGAAGCCATGAAAAAGCATGCATCCAGTGTCTGTATTGTATTGTATTATCCTGAACAGTAGTTTGTGGAGTGCGCACATAAGTTTACCTGTAACTCTGATTTCAACATTGAAGCTTGCTTGGCCGACAATATTTTTGACAGTTATGGTGTAGATGCCACTGTCGGGCCGATCAGATGTGGGGATCCACAGCTGAGAGCCTTTATCAGAGTTGGTAATAGTTACATGTTTGGCCACTGGAATACCATCTTTTTGCCAAGTAATTTCTGGCAGGGGACAGGCCTGTAAAGATAAAGAAAGATATTACATTTGTTGATTCTACAGTCATCCCATTGGGAGGAAAACTTCCAGCACAGTACCTCAAAGTTGATGTTCAGACGGACTGTGTTTCCAGACCTTACCACCACAAAGGTCTTCATGTTGCGATCGTTAAACTTTGGCTTTACTGTGAGGTTGAAATAAAGATATTTAATTTAGATTATTTTTGTTAAACAATTCAACAAACTAGTCCTTTTTCTATACATCATTTTCTCATTCTGTCTAAAGACAAAAAAGACTGTCTTTTATACTGGATATATTTTAAGAAAACACAGCTTTGTTTAAAATATAATATTTCTGAACCTTTAAAGGTGGGGTAGGTCATTTTGGAGAAACCAGCTCGAGTGCGCTAGAATTATAAAATACACAGCCGGAACAAATCTGCCACTTCCTTACAGAGCCCCTCCTCCAACACACACGAACGTGCACATGACCAATGAGGGCACGAGGTAAGTTTGTGCACAGATGGAAGGCTGACAGGCAGGTAGGCCATCCAGTTGTTCTAGCCGGCTCAAATGATTGGTCGTGCTTTTTACAGCGCCACGGCTTCCACAGATGACATTTTTTATGGATTTTTTTGTCAAAGCACTTAAGATATTCATTGCTATCGGATGTTAAGAGCATTCCATGGAATATAACAAAAAGTGTATCTCGAGCCGGTTTCTCAAACTTACCTACCCCACCTTTAAGGCATGGATATGCATTTCTTAAGGACATTGTACAGATTTGGGATTAAAGCATATTTAAAATTAAGGTATTTTGTTCATGCTGGTCTCCCGAAAATTGTGTTGAAACTGTCTTGTCATAACAATTATACCCTTGAACTCTGGGTTTCAAATAACTGTCAATAAAATACATTACTCGTCTTTTGCATTCTTGCAGTAATAGAGCAGTGGCAATGTCACTTTTGATATAGCCTTCTGTATTCCAAAATAATATAGAGAACGATAGAAACTGTTGATAATTCACATTTTCTTACCAGGAGGAGGCATGGCAATGATGTAATTATCAAAGCCCTGAGGTTCTCCATCACCTCCATAATTTGTGGCAATAACTCTCACCCAGTATGTGGCCATTGCCTTCAGGCCAAGCACAGTGTAGGAAGTTATAGTAATTGGGGTAGCATTACACCGAGTCCATTCAAGGTTTTCAATTGGTCTGATTTCCACATAGTAGCCTTCGGCCTCATCCTCTACTCCTTTTATTTCTTTGGGTTTTATCCAAGCCAGAGAACATGTGGTGTAATTGGAGGATGTTAACTTCAGGTCTGTCACTTTGCCTGGGGGTTCTGCAATTACAGTAATGAGACGTTATTGGCTGAGCATTACATTGCTTTTATAATAACTTAAAAGGCGACATAGAGCATAATGTTGAGCAGCATGTCAGTTCACCATTAAGCATGACTGGCATAATTTTCAGTGGAGAGAACTGTGGTAGAAAACAAGAGTTCATGTGTTACTGGCTTACTCTTTGGATCTCTTGCAATTACTGTGTCAGATGGAAGACTTGGATCTCCAGCACCAGATAGGTTGATAGCAGACACCCTAAATATATATGCCGCCCCTTCAAATACATCTTTCACTGCATATTTTGTATCTGTGGAAAAAGGAAGAAATCGTTATCATGTCGATAGGGAATGTTCATTTACTTTTGGCGAATCATATCAGGCATTACATTTACACTGGATTCTTTCTGCAGCTAGCCATAAGTTGTATACCTGGAATCGGCCCTCCTTGGTTTACAAGGCTCCAGTAATTGGTGCCTTTCTTGTTTTTTTCCAAATTGTATCCCACTATTTTGGTTCCTCCAGTGTCACATGGAGGACACCATGTCAGATTGATGCAGTCTTTAAAGGCACTGACTAATGTAGGTGCTGCTGGGGGTCCAGGATAACCTGTGAGGGGAACATGACATTTTGGTCATCCTTTTTCTGTAATTTTAATTCTGTGATTAATGGTCCTCCAAAATACAAAAAAGAAAATCACATTTTTTTCTTGTTTCACTCTTGTAACTTTACCTGCTTCCCGGGAAGTTGGGAGTTTTTCAGCAGCAGCCATTACAAAGCCTAAATTATGTTTGACTTACGTAATACACCAGCTGGTATGTCCTCAGTCTGCAGGTATTCACTGAGGCCTTCTGCGTTCTTGGCTCTGATCCTGTAACAGTATCTCCTTCCGGGTGTCACATCTGAATCTCTGTAACTTGGGTTGCTTCCAGGAATCTCACCGAGATTTGTCCATTTATTGCGCCCTACTTGTTGCCGCTCTAAAATATAGTTTGTGACCGGGAATCCACCATCGTCTTTTGGCGGTTTCCATTTGAACTCAACAGATGTAACAGCGCTTTCCATAATGTCCACAGGTCCTTGTGGTGGTGTGGGTTTGTCTGTTGATAAAAATAAAATAAATCATACTAACCTTTATCTCCTTACCTACAGTACAATGTGGAAGACATGGCATTATGTCTCTTATTGGCAACTTACCCAGCACAATAAGTTTGGATATTGCCTCAATTATACCGTATTTATTTTTGATTTTGATTTTGACCTCTCCACAGTCTTTCCTTTGACACTTAAGAAGGCGTAGTTTGCTCTCAGTATCTGATGTTTCAATTTTCACATTGAGAGCGGGCAACAGCTCGTCACCATCCTTGTACCACTGTATGGTCATTGGCGCCCCACCTGAGAATGGCAGTTTCCATTCTGCATTTTCCCCTGCCCTTATAATGACTGGCTCTGAGAATTTTCTTAGTGCATCGGCATCGATTTTTGGTGGATCTTCAATGTTAGAGAGAAAAGTCTTGTCAAAACCGCAAACCTTTTTCAACCATTGGGTAATTTATAAATTGATACCATGTTAATACTTTTCATGCTGACCTTGAATATTGAGTGTTGCCTCAGATTTACGGCCTTCAGCTTCAAAGCGGTACACAGCTCCATCATCTTTTTTACAGCAATCAATTATCAACCTATGACAGGCTCCATCTTTGATAATTGTTACCCCATCCTCCTCGGTTAGCTTGTCACATAACAAGATTTCATATTTATCAGACCACATTTGGACTAATAAGGGTATGCAATGCACTATAACACTTGTGTGTATGATGGATCTATACGGTTATGCAAGCTAGGAAATGGTCGATATGTATGGCAAATAGCAGTGGTCCATGTAGTTCTCTAAAATTGAAGTTGACTTACCAGCTTCCCATTTTTATACCAACGTCCCACACCGGTCTCACTGCTTAGTTTGCAAGAAAGCTCTGCCCGGTCACCAACATTAGCAAGCGTATCTGACAGCCCACTGACAAACTGAACGCCAGTATCTGCAACAGTAAAACCAAAAGACATTTAGAACATGATCTTAATGACTGTGTGCATTGTATTCATCCATATGCAATTCTATGCATTGTATTCGTCCATATGTAACTGTATGCATTGTATTCCTGTAACCTCTTGGGCATGGAAAGCAAAGACCAGAACATGCTGGTTTTATTTTTTACAGAATGTCTCTCTAGTGGTCAACATGCAACAATACAGAAGATTTTTCATGAGGCAGATCATAACCGAGGGTCCATTACATATATCATTTATTTGAGTTATTAGTTTGTCTGATGACCGTTACAAATTGTATTTGTCATAAAATGTCTAGCTATAGTGAGTTATATAATATTGGAATACCAAAAGCTATTTACTCCTAAAGTACTTTTATTATAATTCATAATTTCAACTCCACATCCTTGACTACTGATTTCTGACTAATTTCTAACCCTGAAGTCAGTTTTATTAAAGATTCTGAATTCTGACATTAAACACTCCATATTGAACATTTTGAAGATGTTTAATTTAATGTATAGGTCTTAATGATAAACATCACATTTGTCATTACAACTTTTTCCTGTTCTTTCTTCCCTGGAGTAGAACGCTTCCTGCTGTGCAGTCACTATATTACTATTTTTAGTGAAACTTTCAGTGCTATACCTAGGATTAATTCTGAGACCCTTGATAAATACGGACTCCAAATAGCCTTGACAATTAATATATAAGGATTTTACCTATAACAGTGTCTGGAACCAAAGGGCCGCTTCGTTCTCGCTTCTTGTTCTTATCATCTGCATCATCCCCTTTATTTCCGTCATCTCCACCTGTCTGAAGGTCCTTATCTGTGCCGTCTCCATCACCCTTCCCACCGGTCCCATCACCATTGCCATCTCCAGTGCCATCTGCCTCCAACTGTTCCGTGTGTTTTGGTAGCTTGGCCTGCTGATCCAATGCCAGTTTAGTCAGGTCTTCTTCATTCCCAGTTTGGGTGCCCTTTTGGCCTTTACCATCTGGATCAACTGAATTTCAGAAAACACATTGTATGGAGAAATAATCATGAACTTTTCTTACATTTTTAAAACGAGCGCTTCAGAAAGTGCTCATCCAGGTATCAAACTATCAAGACTAGAACTTGTATATATTATTATGTTTATCAAATGATTTCCCACCTTCTACTGTGAGAGAGGCACTGCTAGAAGCTATTCCAGCAATGGCATAATATGCTCCAGTATCTGCCAATTTACAGTCTTTAACTTTCAATGTGTGGATTAGCTTGTCCTCTGAGACAGTGATCTCATATTTGTCCCCATGTTCAAGTGTCAAGTCCTTATTGGACCAGGTAATCCTGTTGAGAGGTGTTGACAAGACGCACTGAAAGACGGCTTCTTCACTTTCAAACGTCTTCACATCCTTGATCTTGGCTATGAAACCCACAGGAGGCACTAAGAGAGGAGAAAAAGTGTGGATTAACTGGCCGTATTCTCATTTCTGAATGTGCCTTCAATTGTTTTGCAAACTCCTAGTACAATCATGCTTTTTAGTACAGTTGCAGTAATAAGACCCCACCTTTAAAGTCAGTTGCTAAGACATTTGCATCTTCAACATCAAGCTGGTAAAATCCAGCATCTTCTGGTTGAGGATTTTTGATGCTGAAAACATAATTTGTCCCAGTTTGCTTAAGGCTATGCTTTGAATTGTCATCATCACCATATGGAAGCAGTGTCCCATCCTGTAAGGAGAAAACAGGTTCAATTTCTCTTTTTGTATTGCTTTTATTTGTTTTTGGAAATCATTTTATTCAAATTGTTGATCTTCAAATACTGATAACTCACCTTGTATAAGTTAATTGAACTGTTGGGATCCTGAAGTGTCATGTCGAGGCTAAATTCAGCTGTCCCATTGGGTTTTACTTCTATTTGTTTCACATTGTCCAGTTGCTCTACAACCTACAAAAGAAAAACAAAATGTTCTGTATTTGTATGTTTGAAAAGGATGCTCTGACAGAATTAAAGACATTTTAAATTGAAGCAACCTTGAACGGAGCATGGATGTTTACTTTATAAGATGCACTAGGACGTATTTGCCTCAGGCATATTAATACATTCAGAACATGGAACAAATTACTTCAAACATTTTTCATGAGCCAAAAGTAGCCTAACACCGCACCTGAAATGTTTAATTTAGTATTGAAACTTGTTTACAACCCCACAAACTTAAATAAAATACATAATCCAGAATACATTTACATTTTTTATAACCTGCCGACAGCTCAGTACCTTAGCCTGCTCATCTGCCCGTTCCTTTTTCAGCTGGTTGAGTCTCTTCAGCAACCAGCGAAAGTCAAACACACCAAAGTCTGCACAGATCTTTTCATAGTCCTTCTTTGGTGCACAGATAAGCAGTTCAAGGAGCTTTGGATCAATTTCTCCATCTTTTCTGGGTGGGAGTTTTTTTTTTCTGGTGACAACAACACTGAAAAGAAGAAGAGAGGGACATATATTTGGAGTTCTGCAGCAGGAGATATTTGAAAAGCAATAACAAATCATTGAACTTACGTTTTCTTAAGCATCTTTCTGAAATCTAATGGTGCATCTCCATTTGCTGAAAGAAAATAAGACACAGGTTTTCGTGATGGCAAATAACAACATATATAATTCTCATAATATTTATTCAAACAATAAACTGTCCTTTATGAATCTATTTAAACCCTAGAACAAACTGTTTTTCTTACTTTGTACTTTGAATCTATAGCATCTTGCTCTACACTTTTTCAAATGAAGGCATAGGTGTTAGTATATTAGCATGTCCACCAACATTTCTATTGAAGCTAGAATTCAGTAAACGACACAATTATGTAATCTCTGTCATTCAAAAAATATGAATGCCTAATCACGCATACAAAGCATAGTTTCATACCCGCCGGAGCTTTCTTCTTAACGCCAACTGAAATAAAAACATGAAAACAAAAACAAGAAATTATAGGAAAATATTAGCTTCACAATATATTACCTTAATTTAATTGATTTACATTGAACATGGCATGGTAATAATCCGTCTTTTACCTTCAATAACATTGAGATTTGCAGTGCAGACAGCCTGTCCATACTCATTGGTGACGAGGCATTTGTACGCGCCAGCTTGATCCGGTTTGATATTGATGATCTGATAAAGCAATATCATAATATTTGGTAATGTCTCACATTGTGATGAATAATAAGCTTTTGTAATTGAGTACTTCAAAGTTCTCTGAGAACAAATCAAAGTTAGTAAACTTGAGTAAGCAATTACATTAAATTACACATTTTTTACAAACGCACTAAGTTTGGAATAACAGGAAAGGGGTTTTGTGTTTTACTAGACGTGTAGTGATTCTTGTAAATGCTGTTTTCTCACCTCCAGAATGTGCTCTTGAGATCTTTGATCATATCTGGTCGTGTACTTTTCTGGCTCATTGAGCTCGCCGTTATTCCGCGCCCATGTTACAGTGGGTGCCGGCTCACCACTAACAATGGCTTTGAACAATCCTTTTTTACCTGAAAAATCCAAACAACAGTGATAGATTTGTAGAAATGGTGTTTGATGAACAATGTTGTGGTTGTTTGTTATTTACCCTCTTGAGCAGTCACAGCCATTGGCTTGCGGGTAAAATCAGGTGTGGTCTTTCCTGCAGGTAATATCTCCAGGTACTGAGTGATCATCACCCCGGGAACTCTGGACCTTTTCTTTATAGCCACTGTTAGGATCAGAACATGTGGTAAAACTCATGTGTGAGGTTTTTGAAGCAAACATAGGCCACAGAAAAAGTAAAGCAAATGTTTTTAAATGCTTGGAAAATCACGTCATGACTTGAAACCTTTATTCAGAGTCTATCGTTAAAACATGCCGGGGAAAACCATGTAACTGAATGGTTAGAAATATGTGTTAAGCATTATGACTCTTTCCTCATTTATATTGTGTTAAAACCAGTTATATTATCTGTACAGTCACAAACAGTCACACCAGAAGACATTATTTGTGCTTTTACTTATTGCTGCAGTTAATCTACAATTTCACAAGGGGTCAGTATTTCCTTTCACTTTGTCAACTATTTCAGCTGCATCATGACAAGGTCTGAAATGTACTTTGATCATTAAGAATTTTCCTTAATCAAGCAACACTCCATTTTATTATAAAAGCAGTTGTATGGATAAAGCAGTATGGATGGAGCATTTAAGGTGATGTATTTGATGATATAACAACAGGCTGTGATTACAGATGACATTTGGTTGTTTACATGATGTCTGGGTATCCTTTTTAAAGTTCTGGTTAGTGTGTGGAGTGAGGAGTTAGTTTAGCGTTGTGTGACAGATAGCAGTATCAGTATACAAATATTATTATAAAACAATATGACAACACATTGATCATATAGCCACATTATCATTGTCACAATTATGTAAGCTAATAATATAATAATCATCATGACGTAAATTACCACCATGGACTAACGTGTGTTAATTATTAAAACAAGTATTTGAAGTGCACTGTCACCCTTGGAAACCATTAAAGTTCCTCCTGTGTCAGTGGAGACAGTATTAAAGAGATGGGTGACACATGTTGTAAGCCGTATTCCTTTTTAATATTCACTAGAGGTGCACCGAATGGGAAATTCTTGGCCGATACCGAAAATAGGAAACAGTTGGCCGAAAACCGAATGCCGAAAGGCCGAAAATGATTAATAGAAATATATATATATAATGTATACATTTTTTACCAATGTTGTTCAGCTACCTGATTATGGAAATAGACATGATTATGGCAAAACTTAACTTAAATAATAATCACTATTATGGGTCCATAAAACATTTATTCAGCACTTTTGAATGCATACAGTACATTTATATATGTCATGTATTATTGCTAAACAACATGATATCGCAGTCTTAGTGTCGCCAACTCGTTTCTAATATGCAAAGACAACAAATGCGTCTATGATGTATTTTCGATCAGACGAGATCTCTCTCCCCCGTCTGTGTGCGAGGGGGCGGGGCAGTTTACACACACGCAGCTGCTACATGCAGCGGAGCACACTGCGGAGGTGGCGGAGAGAACGCGCTCCGAGGTGTGGTTAAACTTTACCCGTCTCGATGTGGAGAATACTTGTTACCATAAGTGCAATAAGAGTTTAGCATGTAAGCACGAGCAATTTGTCTAAACATTTAGCAAAAGTGCACCGCATGCAGACGGAGGAATGTACCGGGTTCGACTGTCTTTCTAGCAGCTCTGTAGCCCCATCCACGAGTAACGTTTCCACGTCAGGTGTTATGTATGCTAGCAGCAACACACGGAGTTAACTACATGATACAAACATGGGTTAATGATTAGAGGAAACTGAGTTATTTAGTTTGTTAAAATTTCAGCTATTCTGTTTACAGTCTGTCATCAGATTATTTAATACGATTTGTGAAAGGCTCAGGGCAATCTCGATGACAAAGGTCAATGTCCCCCCCCCCCCTGTGAGCCAGCCGCGAGCATGGTCGCCGCGTCTTTATTACGTCATCACAACAACACGTTAGGTTACCAACGTAAGCCTGTTCTGACATTCGGTGATATTTCCGAAGCCGAAAGGGCCTTTTTAACCATTTTCGGCCGATAATTTTCGGTGGCCGAATATTCGGTGCATCCCTAATATTCAACCATAGGATGACTCAGCACAGACAAGTGAGTTCATCAAACAGCTTTAAAATCAGAAACTCTGACCTGCCATCTGTTACTGCTTTTCCTTAAGCAGCATCACAACTAGCAATGACTCAGAGCTTCTTCGTTCGCTATGAGGCCTGCTTAGAGCATGACTTTACTGCTGCATAACACAGAAAGGACAAACAGCTAATTACTGTGTGCAGAATCTAATGTTTCCCACAGCTGTTGTTAACTGTAAAATCTTGAGCCATATGGCACTATTGTAGTCTAAGGATTTAAACTATTTTTAGAATTATCTCTTATACTTCATACCACATACCATAGCAAAACGTTCAGATATAGTTATATATATATATATATATAAGAAATGACAATCTGGTTTTCAAAAGGAGTCAGTGAACCATTTTTAGAGAAAAGTTATTTAGACAACTTATGATTAGAAAAGGACTCTTCAAGCTATATATTCACTTTATAATTAATGTGTTAATATTCTGTAACATGCTGTAGTTGCACCAATTCACATGGAAACATATGTAAGAGGCAAGTGAAAATGTTATGGAAAGACAAAATGAAAAACAAATTGAATTTAATCAAAAAAATCACAACTTTTCAGTTCCCAAACAAACATACTGTATGAAATAAATTATTTTGTCAATATAGGAATGCAACAACAAAGTGTTTTTAAAGTGAAACCATATCCTGCTCTCTCTTGAATAAATAATTTGCACGAACACACGACTTATTATTTTAATACTTCCAAGTGAGATATGTTCAGGTTAACCATCCTTCATCACGTTTAAACAGCAGCCCTTCTCCAAATAGAGGGCATACATTGCATATTCATCATACTGTATGCGTCATCTCCCAGGGGATTGGCTTACACTCTTACAGTATATCATCTGAATGCAGGCAGGATTCCTGCTCCTCTGGCATTGATTCACACATAATCCAAGTCTGGTAGGGAAGCAGTCAGGCGTTGCATACCAATCACTGCTGAGGAAATGTTCGATTTGGGCACCAGCAGTTCTCAGGACACCTTCAGTATAAATGTGTCGGCATTTTAGAGCTGATGTAGCTTTCATAAAGCACATTCAGGCCTCTACAACACGTGTGAATGGTGCCAGACAGTCTGGGATCGTTTTTCTTGGAGGTAAAAAGGAAATTGGTAAACTTGTTTTCCTTCATTCCATTATAGAGTTATTTTCTTATTCAGAAGTACTGAAGAAGTACTATGCCTGATGTCAAATGAAGTTCAAATGCATGTTTATTATGCCAATGTGTGTAAAGTATAGGCCATTTAAACAAAATGGTAGTCTATAACAACCACTCCATATTTCCTTGTACAATAAACAAAACACAAAACACATTTTGCAAACTTACCCTGGGCATTTGGGCCCTGGTTAGTTTTCAAACTCATTGCAGCGACGTCTGATGTTTCTCAACTCACAGATTTGATCACTTTGTAGTGGAAACACACCAGCCTGGAACACACCAGAATCACAATTGTATGTAGCTATACCAGTTTTTTCATTGTTTACAGTTTTTACAAAGTTGACATTTAATCGTAATAGAGAGCGGTTGTTCCATGTTGATCTGATCCAGTGGAACTCTGCAATACACTCTGTTCTCTGATGAAGACAAATAATTATTTACATTTGAGTTTTATTCCAAATGTTAATAAACTTGAATCATAGTTACATTTAGAATTTTCTTAAATGTTGTCAACTTTGGTGAAATTGGTAAAGAAAAGTCTTTCTTAGTCTACAAGGATGTCTCTTCTTTTAAAATTCTTATTACTTTTGTAAACAAAAGTTTAAGTAAGATTGGAAGCTGATAATGATACTTAGATAATGAGTTAAGACAAAAATATTCACATTTTATAAAATGGAATTATATGCATTTTAGCTTAGAAAATTACTTGGAGAATTAATCCATTATGATAAAATGTGTCTAATTGATAATTCAACTATTGTTTCAGCTCAAATGTAGTAATATCAAACTCATGTAAGATGAGCTCCCCACACAGTCACAAGTATACTCCCATGTCCCATACAGTCTCATGACTCAACTTTAGTGCCGGGGTCACAAGAACTTGGCGGACCCAAAAATGGGGGCATGGGGGCAACCCTGTAAAAGTTGAGACACCATGCCTTTGAGGTTCTCCTCATGTGTCATCTATGTTACCATATGACATCAGCCTGTCAAAGTGGGGATGCCTGACTCCAACGTGATTCGTGCAGACATGCTGGGACACAGTAAATCGGGAATGTGAAATCCCACCTAGTGGCTGACTCTGCCCAACTGCATATGGAGACTCGTGGCTGTGCCAACAATTTAACTGCTCAGGACCCAAACTTAGACACGAGCAGAACGTCTTCAAAATCAAACTGCTAAGCCAACGCACATATCTGTAAATCTCTTTTATGCCACCAATTAAACATTATGATTTGCCCAGTCGGGTGTCTGGTTGTTTACTACCAGCAAAAGATTGAAAATGTAACCTCAAACTTCTTGTCCTGAATGTTTATGTTGTTGTTATTTGAGTTGGTAGATGAAAAGCACTAATTGTGAACTGTGAAATTTAAAAACAAAACCTCCGCATAGTTAATAAGAGATACAGTATATTTTTTAACAGGGCTTTAGAAAGATTCTAGAGATTACTTAGACCTACTTTGACTGTCGCTAACGAGACCGTTATGTCAAGTATCAGTGGATAGCAATGACCAAACAACTGTTTATGGTCATTTAAATCTAAAAGTAAAATTATTTTTTATTTATCATAGTGCTGAATGGAATTTAATTTGGCTGTACATCAAAAATAATGACCATAAGGTTTTTTTCATTGCCCTTTAATTTAAAGGACCACAAGAGGAACATTACAATTGTGAAAAAGGATACATGACCTTGAACACCTATAAGCCAGAGTAAAAATAATCAAGGTTTTAATGTGTAACACATCCTGTAGTGAAAACTGATCATAGTCTCCTGCTCAATCCCTTGTTAGTCATGGGGAGCTAGTTTTAAAGGTCACATTCATGGGTGAAATATGTCACAACAGATCCTAAACATCAGTATAACAGGATATTTTCAAGAGGTCCATACATTATTTTACTGCTTTTACAGGGCATACCAATTCTGCCATTTCCACTGCAATCATTCTTAAACGACACAAAGTAAGTACACATTTAGGGTTTACTTTATATCACATTGCCTGCTACTGAGCCTGTAGCGCTACATACAGTTTAGTATATTTAGCTGATTCTGGTTGTTGTGGCCCAGGTAAGAAGTGAGGCTGTGCTATCATACAATCCACTTACAATTTTTAAGAGTAAAATAAAAAAGAATTATGCAGGGCTTTAAATATATATCAAAAACTCTATAAAAGGCCGATAAACCCAATCTAATGCTGAACATAATTGATGGTATTCATAAACCCACTTTAATAACGTATTATTCTATTTGTCTTGAAGTAACCTAGTGTAATAAATAATAAATATTTAGAATTAAAAAATGTATTTGATATGGTCTGTACTGTTTGTCATATTGTCCTCTCAACAAGTGATGCATTTCTGTTGTCCCATATTGTACCTTTTGTAGACTAAAGCTGTCCTGTATGAGGGTTTCAATCACACCATGTGACCTTTTGGTCAGTAGATCATTTTAATTAAATACAGTATTTTGACAGTAATTAAACAAAATCAATCAGACTGACTTTCAGTTCTTTGTTTCTATCTTCAACTATCCTTTTCAAAGCCTGTACAATATTTTAAAGGTGACACCCCAATTTGATCGGTGATAAAAGTTTGAAGTGCAGTGCTAAAAACCCATATTACAGCAGTATTAAAGGTAGAGGTTCTTCTTACCCATCTCTATGAAAGCGATCACTTTGCAGTTCTGAAAACACATTATTTTAGGGTTTGCTTTTAAAGATATATATCCTGTACCTGTGGCACTACACAAGTTATTGTAAAGAAGATTCATTTAATGGTAATTATTCACACAGAAGGGAGTTAAAAAAAGAAATCGTACTCACTTTCAGTTCTTCGTTGTCTATCTTCCTCTATCCTTCTTCCGCTAGAACAGTTCTCGCTGTCCAATATTTTAAAAGTGACTCCCCTTTTTGTTCGGTGATAAAAGTTTGGGGCGCATAAAAACCCATACATGGATGAAATGCAGTTGCGAAAAACCCATATTACAGCAGTACTAAAGGGCGGAGTTTCCTCTTACCCATCCCTATAAAAGCGATCACTTTCAGTTGGCACTGGAAATACATTATGACTGTTCATTCAATCTGGTATTGGACATATCCAGTCAACAGTTTTCACCAATACTGTTGACAATATAAAAACAACAGGTGCATTATATACCAATATCGAGATTCAAATTTAAACAAAGATGAATTTTAGATGGATGTATTTGTTGATAGTTGAGGCATATGATTTATTGATGCACAATAGCGTTGCAAGGGTCAAAGCATATTCCTTTGGATGCCCTACAAGGTCTCTAGTAATTGGATCACTTTACTATTGACTTTATTGGCCAATAAACTTTAACATGAGACATTTTACTTGGTAAAATAATCTATGGTTGAATGAATTGGCTTTCCAATTAGATTCCAAAGGTATCAACGGAAATCCTCACAGCATGCCTGTGGTTCGGTGAGTCACACTGGACCTGTGGTAGCATTATAAAAATATGTTGCTCATAGTGTGCACCGTGCACCATGCACTGAGCAGGTTTTTGTGTTCACATTGTCAGAGGTTAAACAAGCATGACTTATGCAGAGAGTTTGAATAGTCACCCGACCTCACAAAATAGACTTAACTGCAAGAAAAGCCTGAAGGCACGAGTAGAGAATAAACACAGATATCACCTCTGACCTGGCAGAGCAAAGAGGTAAGTACAAGTACATTCAAAACCCGCTAAATATTTCAGGAAAAACTAATTGGAATTATTTTAAATGTTTGCTCTTAGGGGTAAGTATAATTCCTTGAAAAAATAAAACAGGCATCATGGTGTGGATCAAAATGTAAGCCAAGGTCCAGCAGCAATGTTTTTTAAAAATCACATTCATTTCTGTTAGCCTTTTCAGAATGGCCTTGTACAATATGGTATGTATTGTGAATGTATCTGTTCAGTTTTTATTTTGAAGATATAAGTACGAGCAGGTTAACATGGTTTTCTTCCTCAAACGCTTTGTTATTTACAGTCTTGAGCTGTTGGACTGTTCAACTGTAGATTTAACAAGGACTAATTTAAGGTTTGCAGCTAAGGATCTCGTCCTAGACAATTTACTGGGGAGCTTAGGAATATATAAATATACTGTATATGGAAATGCACTCGGTTCATGGGGGTTTAATGTGTTTCAGTGATGTGCTTGACGTCACTGACTGAGATATTTGAGCCTTGTGTTACTGAAAACACATGCTGGAAACATCTGATGCTTTAACGATGGCCGAGTTTTTTTCTGTCAGCAAAATCTGTCCAGAATATAAGAAACGTTATAGATAAAGGAATAATCTAGTGACAATAGAAGACCAAAAAAACGTTACACAAAGTTGTCTTTTTGTTGATTTATTGCAGTTGCTACAAGAGAAAAAATGTCATCGAAATGTGTCACTTCAATCATGCTAAATAATAATTATTTCTGATGACAAGATAACAATTGTAAATCAGTTATATTTCAAAATAAATAAAATAAGTTAAACCATTACAATTCTGGTTATATTGTTTTGTAAAGTGCTGGTGAAACTAGCACTTTACAAAACAATTTCACACACTTTTAATGTATTCTATGCAGTCAATTAAACATTCCACACCCTTATCCAGAATATCTCAAAAAGAGGAACAGCTGCATTGTCTTGATGCCGTTTTATTCTGTGAAGAAAAAGCAGACAACAATAGTCATGATAAGAAAAAACAAAACTGGGTTTTCTGAAACAATTGAAACTCTTGAGTTAAACCTTACCTCTCACAATAAGTTTCGTAGAACACTCTGCCTGTCCAAGTGAGTTGCGTGCAACAACTCTGTAATCTCCGCTGTCTATTGATCGTACTCTGAGAATGTAAATGGAGCACACACCACATGAGTTGGTGATGTAGTAGTTTTTATCTGAGTTGATGCAGACGTCGTTCAGGTACCAGGCTACAGTGGGTCGAGGGCATCCTCTGACGGCACATGTCATGTAAAGTTGGTAGCCTTTAGGTGGTGTGTGGACTTTCAGAGGAACCAAGATAGATGGAGGCCTCTCAAAGCTGATCTCTGACGAAACAACTCCATATGAAGATATTGGAACTTGATGAGAAACATAAAAGAGGAAAATTGTTTCAGACTTTTGCTTGCATATCCCAAGTTTGAAATAATGTTCTTTCAGAGATTTCAATGCTCCATTATTGTGATTATACTTTGGAAGTAAAAACAAGACTGTCTACAGCCATGCTAGCAACTTTAGTAGGTTTTTATTTAGTCGTATCTCAACAATATGCAATGAAATAGATTCATGACAATCCATCCAATATTCTGTAAATGTTTTGATCGATTGGCTGACTGACATGTTGGTGTAAAAGCTCTATACATCTATAACCACCACAATATATTGAATCTCTTTTCAACTGTTTGGCATGTTATTAGTGCACCAGAGCTGTTAGGAAGCATGTACAGTACTTACACCACACTTTAGGCTATATGGGAACATAAACTGTTGGAAGGGTGTTATTGTTCAGAAGTCTAGTTAGTTTTTGGTCATTTTAGTAGTTAATGTATTCACATGTCCGATAATAAAGACGCACATTTTACAAACACACAGAAGCTAGAATATTCTTCTAGCATTGAAGTTAGCCAATGTGTTATGAAATCATGATTAAGCCAATCGTAAACAAACAAAAATCAATAATTAAGTTGGAAAAGATGATTATATTCTTATCTAGTGCAGAGAATGCAACATTTGTTAAGTAAAATACAACTTTTTACGATTACATTTACATTTTTCAAACCTTGTCAAACATCCTAAACTGCTAGTAATACCCACCTCTGTTGCTGTTGGCACCCCATGTGGGAGACTCGGATGGATCTGAGAGTCCCATGTCATTCTTGGCGTAGACCCGGAAATGGAACTCTCTCCCAGGATAGATTTTGCTGGCTGTGTATGTGTTAGTGAAGAGGCGATCTGCTATATTCCGCCACACTCTGGTGTTAGAGTCGCGTTGAGACACCATGTAGTACAGGCGGTCGTCCAGCTCCTGGTCTGGAGATGGAGCCCATGAAATCATCACTTTGTCCTGGACTGTTTGCTCCAGCTCCACTGGCCCTGGAGACTTGGGTTCATCTAATAACAAAACATATAACAATCTGATTATTGGCTAAGAGAAGCCAAGATCAATTGCTCTAGGCTTATAATTTTACTCGAGGCATTTCCTTTCCCCGTGGGTTTTTGTATAACATTTGCAATTGACCGCTGTTTTTAAATTAATCATATCCTATTACTGCATGTTACACAGTAAGAATTATGTTTCTCATTCTATTTAGAAGTTGTTCGCAGTTAATTAGGGTTTGGCATTGGTTTACTAATACATCAGTGTGTCATTGAGGTTTAATTGGCTAAACATTACTCAATGAATATTGTCGGGTGTCAATATTAATGAGGTTTTCCTCTGACCAGGGGAACGAAATGCAGGCAAATCAGACATGAATTCCTCATTAGAAGACATGAGACTTACATGGAGTTAATATCAGCACAAAATAATAGCTATGAGTAGTTTCAGTACAAAAATGGACTGTGTATCATTATTTGTCCTTACCTGTGACTCTAACCTCAATGTCAAATGAAGCTTCACCAACTGAGTTTTTGGCATGGATAGTGTAGATGGCTGAATCTGAGCGCTTTGATGAGGGAATAACAAGCTGAGACATTCCCTCTGTATTGATGACACTAATCCACGGGGATATTGGCTCATCATTCCTCAACCAAGTGATCTGAGGTGGAGGTTCAGCCTGGAGATATCAATATTGGATAAATTAGATAAAGTGTGAGACCTTCAATATGCAGTCACGTCACACTATAGTAAACTCATCACTCAAGAATATGACATTCCTGCAATGGTTTAAGGGGTTATTAAATGAGTGAAAAAAGATAGATTTAGGATTCACACCATGGAAGAAAGACGCTGTATACATACCAGCTTTTAGGCTTGTCCTTACCTCATAGCAAATGTTCACACGTACAGAGTTTCCTGCTCTGACAACAATGAAGTCCTCTGGGTCTTTAAAACAAGGTCTCACTGGAAGAAAACACATTAAACATGACATGCTGATGGAAACAAACATTGTTCTGGATAGCAGAGTTAAATAATGTATAGACACAACAGAGACAGTTAACAACTTACTGTTGGGATTCTTTGCACACACCATTTCAGAGGGTGGACTTGAATCTCCTGCTCCTGACTCATTGATCGCTGCAACCCTGAACTCATACTCTGCTCCCTCAGTAACATCTTTCACTGCATAGTTCACATCTGAAAATACAATTATAGCCGTGCAGGACACAATGAAATTAAGCACATTTCTATTCAATCAAAAACATAATTGTATGTTTGTCTGACCAACCTTCAATAGGTTCATTAACTGCATTCAGGGCAATCCACTGATTTGTATCCTTCTTTCGTTTCTCCAATTGGTAACCGATGATTGGTACTCCTCTGTCGTCCTCAGGAGGGGTCCAGGTCAACGTGATGCAGGTCTTGGTGGCACTCACCAGTGTGGGGGCACCGGGTGGACCGGAGAGAACTAAGGAATAACAAGAAGTCTAATTAATCAAGTAAGTTCATTATTAATAATTAAGAAGTAATTAAAGACATTGAATACATTAATGACATCTACATCACTAAAGGGCATTTACTTACTACATAGGGCAACGTTTACATCAATGCTACAATGTGGGCTTTCTACAGTGACAATGTAGTGCAACTCTACAGAGGCATTTTCATTTATTACACCCTGAGGGAGATTCACATGGTATTCGCTGAGGAATGCTAAATGAGACTTGTTTTTTTTCTTTTCTCACTCAATATTCCAGCCATAATGCTATCAGCCGTCTCCAGGGAGTCGCTGATGCCCTGTGGGTTTTCTGCGTAGATGCGGTAGTTGTATATCTTCCCATGAGCCACATTCCTATCTCTGAAGGAGGTCTTGTCAGCTAAGACATCGCCAAGTTTCATCCAGTGACTTTGTCCTTCCTGCTGACGCTCTATAAGATAGTTGGTGACAGGGGAGCAGCCATCGTCTTTGGGAGGGTTCCATTGAATCTCAATCATGGATGACGTGCTTTCAACGACTTCCACTGGACCCTCCGGTGGACCTGGTCGATCTGTGACAAAAAGATGGGGTAACATTTCAAATGTAATTATATAAAGTATAGTAATATGATGCTTATCTGAGGTAGCTATTTTCATCGATATCTTCAACGATGACATGTTTTTTATTTGACGCATGTCTGTCATTTTGAAAAAAGCACATGATGAAAGGCTTGCTCCTCGGTGCATTGATCGCTTGCAGGATCGGTAAATACAATGTTTAGCGAGTCCTGCTGACTTCTGATCGATTTGTGTGAGAATTTTTCCGACTTTCAAACTTTAGCTGAAGGGTCCCTGGTAATTCATAATCTACATTGTGAAAGATGAGCTCAATTGGTTTAGCTTTTGGAATACAATCTAAACGGCCATGAGAAGTTGTATATCTGAGGAAAAGGCACCAAAAAATATGTTTGTCAAATTATTCACATTTTCTATTTAGGTAAAGTGGCTGGTTTATTTTCAGTGTAAGCGTTAGAATAAATGTAATGTACTTTATGTAGGTTTGAGAATAAAAGTCGAACCCACTTCAATATTTCTTATCATCTTTTTTCTCCATGCAAAACAATCGTGTTTGTGAATTATTATTAAGTGCTCTTAAATATGTTTTATAATCAATAAAGAATAAGAATGACAAAACAATAGATTTAGACTGCATTTTTGACACAACGTAAGCCCTGATGATTAGTACGTTCACATTTGATGTGTTATGTGTTGGCTGTGAGTGTAGGGGCAAACGATTACTGCAAATGTGATCTTTTTATCCGTCAGTATTTCTCACTTTTCTTGTTGGATCACTTTTTTTTCTTACCAAGCACAATAAGCCTAGATGTGGCCTCCACAGCCCCAAATGGGTTTTTGAGCTGGATCTTTATTTCCCCCGCGTCTGTCCGCAGGCAGTCTCTGAGCAGCAGCCGGCTGTGATTGGGCTCCCTCACGATCTTTACTCCTCCTCCGTCATTGAGCTCAACGCCATCCTTGAACCAACTAACCACCAAACCCTCCTGGGGAGTCAAGGGCATCTTGAAGGCAGCGTTCTGCCCCACTCTTACGATCACAGGTTTGGAGAATTTGTGAAGGTCATCTGGGTCAAATTCAGGTACGACTATGAAGCACAAAGAATAATTCAGTTTACTCCACAGAAACTATTGTGGCAGTTACTATATGTTCTGCTACCAAGGGATATCATTTCTACCTCCAACAGTGACTTTTCCTTGTGTACTGACACTCCCTGTTTCAAAACGATAAAGTCCAGAGTCGTCCTCACTGCAGCTTCGAATCGACAGGTTGTGAGAGGTTCCAGCTTTGGTTATTTTGACCTCAGAACCTGAGTTTAACTAGCACATTAAAGGTGAAAAGGAAACTTTATTTGTTTGTGTTACATTATCAAATATGCAAAAAAATCCCGTAAAATAATATTGTACTGCTTATAGTTCCAAACTACTTACTAATTACTAAGTCAGGGAAAATATCAATCTCTATAGTTTTCATATTGTAAGTGTGTTGTTATCAATGGGCTCTACAGTACCTGCTCTCCATCTTTGAACCAGGAGCTGTCGCAGTCAATGTCGATCTTCACTGTTAAGTCAGCCGGATTTCCACGAAGAACATAGACGTCAGACAGCGCGCAGGTAATTACAGGCTCTGGGAAACATTGAAAATAAAGTTACTCTCCTCTGCTGCACGCATATTAGTGTGCAGAAGCTTTCAGTTTACGATTACATATATACTGATAAAACTACACATTTACAATACAATAAATCAATTACCTACACATATGCTTCAAATCCTTCCTTATTAATACACTTAAAATAAAAATAGGTTCTGTAAATGTTACGTCAAAATCAATTTCCTACAATAAATAAAATCATAGTTCTTAACACTAAGAAAAAAAGTGAATGTAACTATATATATATAGCATTCGTTTAAAGGTTTGTGAATTCTACCACTGAATAAAAAGTGAGACACTTTTACAAAATATGTCTTGACACATTCAAATAACCAACCTAGTGCAATGTTCAATTGTTACATTAGGGTGATCTGGTTAGAACATGTATGATACACAAGACACACATCAAAAGCAAACATGATTACAAGCAACAAACTGTGAAAGCTTTGTTAACAGAATAACAGTGAGCTCACAAGACTTTTTAAGAAGACATCTTAAATTAGTATAATTATTATATATATATAATATATATATATATATATAAAAAAAAAAAATCCATATGTTATTTATTATTTCATTCCCTCTCAGTTCTAATATTGCAGTCTAAATTTGAGTAAAAAATGTAAATTCACACAACCAAGATGTTAAAGAGAATACAATAAATTGATTAGATATAAATGTGTTAACTTTGAAACTATATTTTGTTACTAGTGCAAACCATAATTCTTCTGCATGACTTAATGCAAACAATTAGTTTTTTTTTAAAAAAGTGTTACTTTTGTTCAGTATTCACTGTCTGGCATACCAGCTCCTGCATCTGCGAGTGGTGGGTCAAGTCTTTTATCGGCAATGTCTTCTTCAGCTGAGCGGCATAACAATAATAACATTAGTATGTCTATTAAACTCAATTTCAAAAAATGACTCCTTCAAATTTGATATACTCGACTGTGTCTCTCTTACCACTTCCAGAGTCTCCAGCTGGTGCTGGTGATGTTTTGTCTGAATGACCTATCAGCGATCACAGACATTAAAACATTGTATCCAACATTTGAGATTTTTTATTAATTAATTTCATTTAGACACATAAAGCTTGTTATGTTTTAGGGTCATAGTCTTTAGAATATTTTAGTGCATTTTCGACAGATCATTTACACTTACTCTTCTTTTCCGCAGCATGCCATAGTATAAACATTTGCACGCTTTGTTAAAATAATTTATTAAATTAGTCTTTTTAATACATATGTTAATATCTTCTTACAGTATTCACTATCTGACATACAAACTCCCACATCCTCTACTGGATCGAGTCTTTCAGCGCACGTGGCTTTTTCAGCTGAGCATCCTGACAGCAATAACATTAGTAAGTCAATTTAACTTGATATAGTAAATTATTGATTATTTTTGATCGACTGTTGTCTCTCTTACCACTTCCCGACTCTCCAGCTGGTGCTGGTGATGTTTTGACAGAATGACCTAAAGAACATTTGAGATGTGTACCTTTTCATTTCTGTTCATGAATGTTGTAACACAGGAAACCTTCTACAAACTCGTACAGTCATAATTACTCCTTACCATATTGCAAAGCATGCCCCTGTGGCAAACTCTATTCAATGTTTTTGTAATTACAGCAGGCCATAGGGTTGTGGAGCTGGCTGATTCTAGGATATGCTCTTTTGAAAATTGTCCTTTTATAGTTTTCAAACAGTGTTGTGGGCTTGAGAGAGAGGGGTTGATTTTTTATCCATTTCAAATAGTTACATTTTTTCATGTTTTATTGTGTCGCAGAGACCTTACTTTTGAATGTAAAGATCATGTCTGTATGAATAACTTTCAACAGGTCTGCACATACACAGGCACTAAAGTAATAATAGCATTAACATAAGAACAAACATAAAGACCGATCAGCTATCACTAACAATATTGAGTTACGTAATACAAAAATACAAAATAAAGCGTGCTTTAAAAACTAGAAAAAAAAGAAAATAAATTGAGCCAAAACATCCGTAAGCTACAGTGTGGTATGGTTGCTAAAGGGAAAACTACTTTTTTTTAAAAATCAAGTTGAATCATATCTCATAAAGTGAATGGATGCAAGCTTTAGAGAGTAAGTTGTAACGAGGTATACCAAATCTGCATCTATTCATCCGTGTTGCAGTATTTAGGTCATTTAAGCATTTCTCAGCATACTAAAGACCACAGTATACAGCTATGTATAAACAAGACATGCTTAGCATATTGGCAGTTCATCTAAATGAGCTAAATACAATCAGGCAAAACCTGACCTTAAGGAGACAGACAATCACATAATGAGCAGACAACACAACAGAAAAAAAAGCCAAAACATTACAGTGACCTCAGCAACGGAGTAAACAACTTTGTGAAACAGATTGTATATGTCAAAGTATATCAGGATAAGAACCCTTTTACTGAAGTTTTGTATTTGAAAATGACATAAATGTTCATATTGCATGCAGGGGTTGTCACAGACATTCAGGTTTCTTACCAGGTGTTACTTCCTCTACCACGGGTGGATCTGGTTCCTTCACGATTTCTATCAACCATCAAAACTAGTTAGTGGTTGCCATATCAACAAATTATGATCACAGCAAGTGTTATATGCAAATATCTACAGCAAATGCACCCATTATTGTAATTCCATGAGACCATTTCAACTTCTCAAATGATTTCAACTAAATTAAATACAAATGCTGCTGCTGCCAAAGGTACCATTTTGTGAAGTAAAGATGTTGCAATTAATGGAGATGAAAAATAAATAACGAAAAGAAAACACAGAGACTAACCCCCAAAACACACCAGGAGCGTCTGCGCCGCGTTACGTTGCGGCTGCGCCACGCTGCGACCTCCTCATTTGTACTTCTACAAGTAAGTAGGCTATACGTAGTTAAATGGTTTATGTTTGTGTCTGTTTAAATCGTGTTTATTGTTGTTATTTCCTATTTTGTTGTGTTGTAGACTACAGACACAGTTAATAATAATTGTAATATTCCAGTTATAAACGACATGAATCAAAGATGTGTTGCTGTATTTTAGTGGTAAAAAAATATGCATTCATCATCATAATTATTCTATATATATATCATTTACAGTGCCTGTAAACCGGAGGAGAACGCTGGCATGTATTCTCCTACTTGAAAGACTACGGGGGGATGGGGGGAGGAGTTTACCTTACGGCTGCGCCGCGGCAAAAATAGGATTCATCCTAATTTTAGAGAAGCGCTGCGCCGAGCCGCTTCTTGGACGCGTCTGAGCCGTAACGCGACGCGTGTGGTGTAATAGCACCCATTGACTAGTGGCCGCGATCCTTACGACCGCCGCGGCGCGGCCGTAACGCGACGCAGACGCTCCTGGTGTGTTTTGGGGGTAAGCCTAAAATTCAAGATTTCTAACATGGCTTCCATGTTTGTGAATTCAACACTGGTTTCCATAAACCTTGTGGTCAGCTTTCTTACCCGGCTCAGGGTCTTTGGGTGCCTCAGGTTCAGGCTCTGGTTCAGGTGCAGGTGGAGGTGGAGGTGCAGCTGCAGCAGCTTTAATCTGTTCTTTTATTTCCTCTCTGTCCTTTACTAATTGCGTCTTCTGTTCTTCGGCTATCTTCTTCAGGTCCATCCCTGATCCTCCTGCCTTTGTTGTTTTCCTTACTGATTTTTTTCCCTTTTGAGCATCTTTATCGGCTGAATTCAAAAATAAATAATATAGATCTGCTGTTAGTTTGACCTTAAAATGCCATAATATGATATGAAAAGCAATAATCGACAGGATACATTAGGCATCTTATTCATTGTTGTTATTATTCCACTAAAAACTATTAGCGTTATTCAATATTATGAAGAGTTCGGTGAAGTATAATACCTTACCTTCAACAACAAGCCAGGCATTGCAAGACTTGATTCCCGCGCAGACTGAATAAATTCCTTTGTCTACAATCATGCAGTCTTTGACCACCAGTGTGTGAATGAGCTTGTCATCTGAAACCAGGATATCATATTTATCCCCCTGTTCCAGTGGCAAATTCTTGCCAAACCACAATGTCTTGGAGAAGGGATTTGACAGGACACACTCAAAAACAGCATCTTGTCTCTCTACTGCCTTCACTTCCTGAATTTTCACCAAGAAATCCACCATGGGGACTGAAAAACAAGAAGCCAAGTATTTTAGATTAAAACTCTTACGTTAAATCTGCCTTATTAAAACGTTTAAATCATGGCTATTTCAAGGGAAACATCAAACAGAGTTGTCTTCCTTTGTTTTAATTAGGGATACAAATTTGTTGTGTGTGAAACTGTTACTTACTTTTAAAATCTGTGGAAAACATATTCACCCCCTCTACATCCAACTGGTACAGTCCAGCATCGTCTGGCAAAAGGTCCTTCATGCTGAAAATAAACTTTCTCCCCACTTGTTTAAGGGTGTGCTTCATCTGTTCTCCCATGTCCTTTGTATAAGGAATCATTACACCATCCTGCGGGGCAAATATATACGATTTACATAATATCCTTTTGGAATGCTTTAAAAAGAGTTGTGCTTCATAACGTATTTTTGTAGGCTGACCCGGAAGTTAGCACAAGGCAAAAACTAGCACCGGCCAAAATGCAAGGCGATTCTTCCATAGGATTTGGAAATTGCAGAAAATAAGATCCATGGCAAACACAAGTTTATCATACTTACACGTTTTGTACAGCATATTAACACCACTGCCGATATTTCAATCGTAAATGCAATCGCCGCAGTAAAAAGCTCACGTAGGCTATGAACAAGACTTCACTGCAACACCACTAAGCTTAAGGCTTAAGGCTTAAGGCTGACTCGCTGTCATGGCGTTAAGTAGTCTCATTTAGGAACTTGTTAGCAACAGCCGTGTGTTCAAGTCACATAAAAGCTCCCACCATTCACAAATGGTGTATTTACTGACGCATTTTATGTCGTATAACAAAACGTGAAAATCTCATTTAAGGTTTCTAAGCAAACACTTCCAAAAGAACGTTGAATTTGAGCCCGGAAGTGGTAACATGCTAACTTATTTCCAGTTCTTAGGACTCTTTCCAGCACCACTCTATTGTGTCTGTAAAACATAGCCGTAAGAAATGCCCCTTTTTGACCTAAAATGGAAAGCATCATAGGACTTCATCAACAGCCATAAGCTTTACTACAGTATATACATATTCCTGTGCTGTAAATATCCTAGCAAGAAATAGTTTACTGTCAGATTTGCCCAATGATGTTGGTCCATCTGTTTAATCATCGATGACTTATTATAGCAAAATATTTGATTCATCTTTACAAGTTTTGGCCAGATTGCAGTTAAATTAATTCATTAATAATTGAATGAATAATTCCTTAATTCCTTTACAGTATGGCTTCTAGGATTCATAGATTTGCTGTGAGAGTTTGAATTTGTTTACACACTAACCTTGTATATGAATATGGAGCGGCTTGGATCAATAAGGTCCATATCTATCTCAAAGGATGCAGAAGATGCTGAATTGAACTGTATTGGTTTCAGGTTGGACAAGCTTTTGACGAACTGGAACAAAAACAAAATGAAAACATGGTTACAGAATTGCTTCACATGCAATTGTGTAATGTAATGACACCGCTTCAAACTCCTTGATCAGAAAAAAGGTAAATAACACCAAAACAAACCTCAGCTTGTTCTTCCTCCCTTTCTTTCTTAATTTCATTAAGCTTCTTGAGCATCCAGCGAAAGTCAGTTATTCCAAACTCTGCACAAATCGCCTCATAGTCCTTCTTCTTAGCGCTAAGTAAAAGCTCCCAAAATTTAGGATCGATCTCCCCATCTTTTCTCTCAGGTTGTTCAGATTTCGGAAGGACCTTACTGGAAATAAAAATTAGGGGGGCATTTAGTTAAAAAAAAACTCTACTGTACACAGAAGACCTATAACACACGTCATACAACCTTTTCCTTTTGAGTACATTCTTAAAATTCCCATTGATGGCCTCAGCTGCTGGTTTCTGGCCAGCGTTCTTATTGAAACCAACTGTGAGCAGGGAAGAGGGTGATCACGTTATTAATACAATCATATAATTAGTCATTATACTACTGGAACTGCAGGGCGATACATTACACTCAAGGGTATAAAGTAATGAACTGTCCAAATTGAGTTCCAAGTGTACTCAATTTGTAGTACACTAAATATGATCCCTGTGTAATTTTCCAGAATGAATGACTCTGACATACTACTTGATACACTATGATGAAAGCAGGCAGTACTTACCTGCAATCACATTCAGGACAACTGTGACCACGGCTTGACCAAATTCATTTTTAGCAAAGCATTTATAGGTATCAGCCTGATCCGGCATAACATTTGGCATCTGGAAGATATAAGACATGCTTCAAATAAAAGACCTTTTAGGGGAAATGTGTATTATACTGTGAAGTGATTACCATTCTGTTTGTCTTTTGTTATGTAACCAAAAAGAAATCAGAGCAAACCAAATATCCATTGATAATGCATTTTGGTTTTGGTTTCCTGGAGCGTTTTTGGTAGATTTTTCAATCATTTATCCAAATCTATCCTATGCTTTTATAGTTTGTGCTCACACATCACATCATGTCAGACTTTCACAGCTACTGTATGTCAAATGGAGTTATTTTTTTGACCAAACTGTCCTTCGCTGATTTGCAGAATCCAATTAATAGGGCTATACATAGATATGTTTCCCTTTGTGAGAACGTGAGCATGACAGACTAATGACGGTGAACAATTAAAGGCTTTGCACACTGCTTGATTTGTAGATGGCCTCCTGATGCGTCGCCGCATGCCTTTTATTATACATTTCAATCTCAAACAGCAGTCAGTTGAAAGGTCCTCTGTTTTTGTTTTTTTAATGAAACATATCTTTTTCAGTGTGCTCCTCTCAGGGTGAGTGAAATCACCTTATTATAGAAAAAGTAATTGGCAAAGCAAACGGATGGGTCAGAAGACTGGATGGCACTGACATGATCAAATAGCTTCCTCTTTTTCCCCTCTCTTCCTCTCTTTCTATTAATCTATTTTTCATTTGCTATTTTTAACGCCCCTCTTACATCTGTATTTTGCTGTATACAGTAGTATTTCTGCAATTTGAAAACCCATTTTACTTGCCTCAAATGTATGCTCATTAGTATTGGGGTCGTATTTAGTTTGATATCTTGCTGTGTCAGACACATCTCCATTGTTTCTGCTCCATGTTACTGTCGGCTGTGGGTCTCCAGTGACAATTGCTTTAAAATAAGCAAATTTGCCTGAAAAAAAAGACAAACAAGGTTGAATCATAAAATAAATTATACATCTGCAAATATACAGATGCAAAAGTCGCAGATCTAATTCATGTACAGATTCAGGAAAATTCCCCTCTTTATATTTTGAGATATACATTTTTAATATAATTATTGTACTATCAGTCCTACCCTCTTGGATGGTCAATGCAATTGGTTTGCGGGTGAAGTCTGGATGGGTCTTTCCCTCTGGCAGCTCCTCGATATACTGTGTTATCATCACCCCGGGGACTCTAGATTTTTTCTTGATCCCCACTGTCAGATTTGCAAAATGAAATGTCAGTGACAACGCATTTGACTCTCAAAAAGGGAACAGAATGAAAAAAATAATCATATCCAACCTTCAAAATCTATTGTTGTTTTGTAATGAAATCATCACCCTTTTTCCAAACATGCTGAAGCCCATTCTAATACATAATGTATTAGAATGTTTTATGTTACTCGCTTTATCAGTTTATCATTCAGAGATATACGTGCATTGCTCTGTTGTATATACTTTAATGTTCAATACATTTACATTTCAATAACTTTATCCTGTCATCCGTGAATCCATGCCTAAAATTCAACCTGAGAACAGATATGTAGTGATGCACCGACATATCTACGTGTACATATGTACGCATGTACGGTTTATAAATAACCGATTGTATATCAGTTATTCATGCCTTCATGAGCAGTCAGGGGGGAAACAGATAGCTGACAGCTTCTCTGTTGTCTCCTAACCTACCTTCTCTATTAAAATCTGCATCAGGATCTGATAAGGCAAAAGTTAAAGAGCATATACATCACATGTCAGAATGGAAATAACTTTTTATTATGGATAACACTCAAACTCAAAGGTTACAAAGTTATACAATGGGATGTGTGTGCTGTTACTTATCAATGCACAAAAACAAATATGATGCATATCTGGTTCACAGGTGCACTGGGTTAGTAACCCTGTAGAGTTACTTTGCTCCTCCAGTGTACATAGTGTTATGATCAGTCTGTATATCTAACTACTTTACTGTTAGACCATCATATACTCTTGAAGAGTCTAAATATAGTTGCTAATGGACACATTGCAGCCTTAATGATTTTCTGAATAAAGTCTGTGATTGGAGTAGAATCACAGGGAAAGGCTCCTGAAGTCTTTATGACTGAGATGTAGCCTTTAAATCAAATCAAACGTTATTTTTAAAGTATCTTTCACTCACAAAGGGTGACAGAAAGTGCTTCACAAACCAAAACCAAAAAAGAAGAATTAAATACAAAATAAATACTACCCCAACCTCCAAGGTATGTAAGACATAACTTTAAGCCCTGCAAATAGGAAGTAACTTACGTTTTGAGACATCATACAGACATAGTAAATAAGCAAACAGTGTGAACCTTTCTTAGATTTATTAGTAGATCTCCTCGCCAACCTCATTCTATCAGTTCTGTTAGACTCTGATCTGGGAATATGTCATTTAATTACTTTGTCGAGAATGTTGGAAATCAATCTCACTGAAACCTGTCACCGCTGTGCTTCTAATTGATCATCAGAGTTAGGAGGAAAAGAAAAAAGTACATTTGATAGAAGACGTTTCTCCTGTATAAAATGTGATGCATACCTTGGCCAGTGGCCGACACATCCGTCACTTTAGATCTTTTGAACATCTTGAGTCCTTTGGTTCCTCGAGAGATTCAGCAAGACTTTCTCAACTGCAATAGATAATAGAAGCGATTAAAGTCAATGTGGCTCGTCTCATTGACAACATCACAATTAATAATAGACTGGTAGCTTCCTGGAGTTATTTTGCTTTAAAGTTGTTGTTGTTGTTGTTGGAAGAGAGTGTATTTGTTTAGGTATTCAGCTTCAGCAGCAGAAGCCCTGCCTGGCAGTCACAATTTATGTCAAGAAATATTCTTTGACGTTGAACAACTCTAGACTTTGTGAGGTTTAACTTACACTGATTCCTTAGTGGGTCATCTTATGCATAATAATTCAGTGTTTGGCTGAATTTGCAAATGTACTCTTCCAGTTCTTAGTCGGGATATTGGGGATATAATAGAGACATTTCAAATTCCTTTGAGTTATACTTGGATTAGTTACATTTTATCTTGGTTTGTGTTAATTGTTAAGATAAGCAACAACCTGGAGAGACTTATAAGGAAAACGCATACATTCAATAAAGTTAAGAACGTAACAGCTTCTCTAAAACAGGAATTCAGATTATTAATTAAACGGGGAAGCAAATGTTTAACCTGTCAAACATTTTTTTTTATTGCACTGGCTAACATTTAGCTTTGGCCTTCATTCATCTGCAGACTCAGACTACAGTAAAATACTCAAAACATGATCATCTGTGGCCGCATGCCATGCAGCTGCTTTTTCAATGCTGTGTTATCACATTTCCCAACATTTAAATCCTCTTTAAATTTGACTGGAGTCTAGTATTTCTTCAACATTGTGATTTGTAATTTCTTACCAGGCTTTAAATGGATACTTCTGATTTGTTTTCAGTCAGCGTATAACTAGTCTGTCTTTCTTGATGTAAACTTGGGCTGTACACTGTTCTTTTCACGGTGTACATTATTTGTATAATACAAATATAGAATAGTTTTAATTAAGCATTGCTTCACTTCCTGAGTAATTTCTTCTTTTTCTGCCAAAACGCAAAACTATAGGAAAAGTCACAGTTAATACAATCCAAAATTCCTCTTTAACTTTTCTTCATGTCATTTCTGATGTCATTTTAAACGGCAGCACGAGGGAGTGATGTTCAAGGATGACTTGTTTATTAATTCATTATTTTTTATGATCCGTCAGATCCAGTCGCAGCAGGGATCTCTACTAGGACATAGCAATCTTTACTAGCACCCACATGGATGCTAAAGGTAGGATGACAAATGTCACTTCACTAAAATAGACTGATGGAACATTAATTGTGAAGGAGTCAGTGGAGTGTTTTCTGTTGGTTACCGTTTCTGGTTCAAACATTTTAAGAAAATTAGCGTTACATAATTATGTTCTATGAAGAAGGAATAGTATCCTTCAGTACAACAACATTTTTTAAAAACCTTAAAGGTGGGGTAGGTAATTTTGGAGAAACCGGCTCGAGTGCGCTAGAATTTGAAAATACACAGACGGAAGACATCTGTCACTTCCTCACAGAGCCCCTCCTCCAACACACACAAACGCGCTCATGACCAATGAGGGCACGAGATAAGTTTGTGCACAGATGGAAGGCTGACAGGCAGGTAGGCCATCCAGTTATTTTAGCCGGGCCGGTTAAAATTATTGATCGTGCTTTTTACAGTACTACGGCTTCCCTCTAAGGATAGAGGGTGTCATTTTTCTCATACTGATATTCTGAACAATCTGTGCTGTTGTATTTGCTGTAAAGTGTCTCTACTGTAGGCTATTTTTATTATATGTACAACACTTTGGCTCGACCAAAAATCGTTTATAAATGTGCTATATAAATAAAACTTGATTTGATTCCACAGATGAAAAAATCGTTATGGATTTTTTGTCAAAGCACTTAAGATATTCATTGCTATCGGGATATTAAGAGCATTCCATGGAATATAACACAAAGTGTATCTCGAGCCGGTTTCTCAAACGTACCTACCCCACCTTTAAGGACACACAATCTGTTTTGATGAGTCATTGCTATTAGCCAGCCTGTCTGCCGGGACAATCATGTTTACATCATTAAGAATGTCAATCAATTTAGTAGACCTCCCAATAGAGAATAAAAAAAAGGCAGTTAACTGCTTGAATTCTCATGTTTTCAAAACCATTCTCTATTGCATGACTCATAAATATAGTGTATATTCAAATGTCAGTTTAGTTAAAGACAACAGGCAGAGCATTGCCTGGACCAAGAACATATTTTCCTGATTCAACTACAAGCTTTTCCTGTTATTCCATGTACTCTTTCTTCTCCTAGCTTTTTGGTTTATAGCTTTGGTGGGAAGAAGCTCATATTTCCAAATATTGATTGTAAAACGTCAACATCACACACACATACACTAATAAAGTTATACTATAGATTTGATTGCAAACTGATTAAAACAATCCTATTATTTATCCATACAGTAGCAACGTGAGTATGCTCTTCTATCTTTAAGATTATTTTGAGTCATAATTTCGAAACATTTGTGTCCTAACAGTAAATATTGCTGATGCTGTCTTAACTCTGTGGCTCTTTGTTCTGAAACAATTCTCCATGTCACAATAGCCGGTAAACTACCCGCCCTACTGATCAGTAAAATAGGCTGTGAATTCCAACTGGATCAACATTAGAGGTAAAGCATGACATGGCTGAACTGAGCATGAGTTATGAATCTATGGTCTAACAGCAGAGCATGGTGTGAACAGCAGCCACTTTAAGCTCCTCATACCTCAGTGAATAGAAAAGACACACACCTGACTGAGGTCAGTGTGTGACCTGTACTGTCTAATACTGGAAGCATCACTGATGTGCTACTTACTGCAGCTTCCTGCTAACCATTTCAGAACTAAACCTTGAATTCAATCTAAAGTACTCAACTGAACATCTTTCCAATACATTACTTCATATACTATAAAATATCCTACCACGATATTGTCGCCGTTTCATCGAGTGTGAATTGTGAATTCAACGGAATTGAGGCCGGTTAATTGAATAGGTACATCACGTTTATGATAAGATTTCCCAGCGTAATTTATTGTTTTACAAAACTGTTGACGCTATGGCCACATTGTTGATAAAGTAGACACATTGACCTTTCATTTCTGACATGTCTGACCTCTCTCATGTAAAGTATTTGTACAAGTCTAGCACCACCCACCACCCAGTAAAGGCGTGTGATATTCTCGTGTGTCGATGGACCACGGCTGTTGGAAGATGAGAAAACTGGATTGACACCCGATATGTCACATGTCACATAAACCTGCGAACATCCCATCTTGAACATCGTAATATGCTTGTAAATCACTGTTGACATTACGACTGAGTCGTAATGGGTGAACCTGCTCAGTAAAGCAAGTTCGAACATATATATACCTCATGACTATTTTTAATGGCATGCCTACATGTTGCATATGTTTTTTATCCACCCATTGCCCTTTTAAATGCTGATGTGAGAAATTGAAGATACCGTTGAAGAATATTTCTCCTGCTCAGCAAAAATGTAGTTGCTCTTAAGTTTTAAGACTGTTCAAATCTTTGGTTTGTGTTGCATTCAACTTTAGACATGTTGCTAAGCCAACAGCCTCCTCGCTGCAAGAGTTGTTTTATAGGGTTCGTGTGGCCTGTGCTGCACGCCACTGTTAATGCTACCAGCTGCTCATGTGACCAGTGCTGGAGTAAAGCATGTGGCCCATAGTCTGAGAGCATCATAAAAATGATTCAAAGCAAGACCATACCAAGGGCATTTACAGAAAGATATGACTATCTAAGGAGTTGAAGTTGATGCATGCATGTAGTAACAGGTTTGCTTAATCTGGGTTATTACGTACAGTAGCTCTCTTTTCTTCTTAGTTTTAGAAAGATTTTTTGGATCTTATTTTATTGAAACATAAAGCTGGACCTGGGCAATGTTGTATTAAATAAAAAGATAGCTAGGCGTTTTGAAAAGGAGGATTATGCTCCTAAAAAGTAGGGATTTTTAAGCTGTCAGCCAGGATAAGCAGTGAAAGACTGTACTTGTTAATGTATTTTTTACTGCTTATGTGTGAATTATCTCACTATATATATATGTGGTGGAATGTGAATATAGAATTATGAATATGAATGCATCCTTTTTATTCCCAACTTGATACAAAGTTACTACACCAAACTAAGCAGTTAATTTAAACTGTTCTAAGAAGCCACTGTTGATATTTGAATAGTACATTAGCATATATTTGCATTTCTAAACGTAACCTTATGACATCTGATTTAAATGTGCACACAGTTTATACCTCACACTCATACAAAATGCACACATTTAAGTAAGCTTTCAAGCTGCAAAATCTGAAAGCAATATGACCAAGCATTTATATAACATAAATTATGACTGATGAATGAAAGCTGAAACTGTACCAATTGGAATAGGTAACCAATTTACTAAAATAGGGCTGCACATGTTTAAAGGCAACACCTTACGATAGGCCACATTTCCTCAATGGTATCTTTGGATTTAAGAGTCGATAAACCAGAGGATTAGTTTAGTTTTAAAAACTGTAGACAATTCTGAATTCTCAACAGCTCCATCTGAGAGTGGTGCTGTAAAACGATGAGTGATGCCCTTACCTCAGTACTCCTGTGATCCTTGAGTGGTGCTGCTTCCCGGTCTGATATGGGAGTGTTGCCTCCCTGGTCTTTAAACTATTACATCCTAAGAGGAATGCCAATGACTCTACGACAGAGTGCCTGCCAAGAAAGGGATTGCATTTTAGTTTTTGGCATACATCATAACCTCTTGCAAAGGGGAGGGGGAGAAAGCCAAGGCTTTCAAGGCGCACTGTGGGATGACCATGACTTTTGGATCTTCTGACACATGCGTGAGCTTCCTTACAGTACGAGTGGTCTGATGATAAAAATATAACTTCTGAACAATGTAATAAATATAAATATACTTGTCATGATTGATGCTGTGTTGCCCCGTATACTTATTGATTTTAAGCTGACTTTGTTTTCTTATATCCTCAAGATTTCTCGATATCCAAATAATTTGGCATAACTATTTGTAACCTTTGCAGGTAACTTCCTGAATTAGGCGAGGTAAACCTAAGCTACAGAGGGATGTGGAAGTTGGGTTTATTTTTCCATTTGTGTTTGGTCTTTCTTTTGGCTGTTAGTCATGTCAGCCAGTTTTGTCTTGCTTGGAACAAGAGCTTAGTGTTGACAACCAAGTATGCTTGTGCTGACACTCTAATGGAATTATGAGAACAACACAATGTTTCATAAATGGTTGGATGCACTAATGATTCTTATTGAAACCAAATCAAAATACAATGTGTTTATTGGGTGTCAAAAGAGTCTTGGATGACTATTATAACATTAACAACATTGTGAGATCCTCACAAGATGTCAGCCCATACTTTTTTTCTTTCTTTCTTTGGTCTTTTAATGTTACAAAATATCTGGTCATCTTGGAATTAATGATTTATTTTACTAATATAAATTACATTAAGTAGTTATACAGGTATAGATACTACTTGGTTTTACTGCCTCCATTTTGGCAATATATTTAGAAATATAAAAAAAAGCACAAATACAATAACCACATGGCTGCTGTTTTATGTAAAGATGTGGAAAATCATGATCACATCACAAGGTGGCTATTTTCAACTGTATAACCAAAGGTTAAATTGCATTCAATTGAACTTTTACTTTTAAAATAATTTCCTCTAAGAAGTCACAGTTATTAATATTGTTGTTGTTTTTATCGTTACTTCACTGCCACAGGCTATGTTTATTGGTTTATGTGTTGTTTTACTGTTCAGCTTCACAGGTAATAAGATTTATGTTCATAAACGGCGTAGCCGTCATCTGCATTGATTTAATTCTGAGTAAAAGTCACAGCTACAGCAGTAGGGAAGTGTTTCTATGATTAAAAACCACCTTTAGTCAGTTATTTACTTACACAAAAACAAAAAAATGTGGTATTGCTTGTTCCAAGCTGTATCCTTATAAAATGACCTTCAAACTCAGTTTATTTTGTTTTGTTTGTGGGTAATTAAAGAAATATAAATGTCTGGAAAACATACTTTCCAATCATTCAACATGCAGTGTGTTTCTGCTGTAAACACAAACCACCTTGAGGATTTAACCTTACAAGTGATAATTCATTTGGATTCCTTATGGAGTCTGTGTTGCTGCCACTACGACCACAACCGGTCGTAGTGTTCTTAGTAATAACAGAGCTATGCTCAGTTTGAGCACGATTTTGTGAGTTGATATTTCAACCAGTGCAATAAAAGTGGGGTGATGCGTGGCCCCGGAACCATGACTGTTTCTCAGGCATGGGAAGTATGAGACGCTTGATGTTCTTGAAGGCATTTACTGAGCAAGGTCACTGCAGTCAGAAGCTTTGAATTCTTCCCTGCAACACAATGACAAAACAACCCGACATCACACAACACTATGCAACTTGGACAAAGATAACCCCATACCTCTGTTGGCAACTTTTGTTTCACTTAAACTTTATAGCAAAGTAAACTGCATCAACCTTATTTATTATAGTATTGAAACTACACTAAAATTGCTAAAAATCTTTCTGGCCAATTGGTGAAAAAGTGTCTTCAGTATTCATTGTTTTAAGATGTCTTAAATGTGTTGGATTAAAGGAAACCAAATGTTTACTCCATGGCAACAGCCACTATGTGCAATGTTTTCTTAGGTGTATCACAACAAGGATTTGTAAAATATTAGTGGTATGTAGTAAAAGGCTTTTAAATGTCAAAGCCTACTACAATAAACTCCCAGTGAAGAGTTATGTCTTAAATACCAGGATGCCATGTGGCCACTGACGATATTAGTGTGCCCTACGACTTAACGCAGAAAGATGCACAGTTGTCTGCATGGTTGCACTTTGGCATGCCCATGACATTTTTGTCATTTATGACTTTCCATAATAGAAGTGTGTTACGTGCCAGGCAGGCTGTACTGGTGTGGTTTTCCTTCCCTCCTGTGTTTCTCTCTTCTCCCTGTCTTCTGCACAGCTAATCAGCAGCTGATCGGTATCTGCCTGTGCACCTGAGTCTGATGGCTGATTGGATCCTCTCACCCTCAGCTGGCCTATCAGCAGCCAGGGCCGACCATAAAGGAGGCACCCAGGAAGTCTTCTCGCTCTCTCACTCTGGGCCTGTTGCTGACGAAGGAGCCTGCAGTGTTTAGCCACTAAATTTATTTGTATTGTCTGACCTTATTGAAAGTGTGTTGAGAGGTGGAGGAGTTAGGTAAGTCTGGGGTACCCTGTACATTTCTCACCACGTAGCTAACTAATGTTTAGACACACGGTTAGCGGATTGTTGCCACCCCTGTATATTGTTTTGTCAAAGTCTTTGTAGTTTAGTTAGTGAGGGTTTTTGTTTGAGTTTTGGTTTCAAAGGATAGAAGTAGAGATAGGCCTGGTTTTGTTATGCTTGTTTCTTTTGTTTGGCGCAATCCTTTGACTCCTCCTCCTCCTCACCAACTAAGGTTTCAGTTACATGTCTGTTCGGTTCTGGGTTAAGAAAATAAACCTTTTAGAAACTGTTACGCTGACTCCCTCATTCATTATTGGTTGTATGTTATTGTCTCCAGGTCCCCTAGACCTTAGTGGGGACGTAACAAATGGGGACTCGTCCGGAAAATCACTGCTCTGGTCATCACCAAGGCACTTCTGAAGTTTTTCTCCATGTTTGGTCTACCGAAGGTAGTTCAAACAGACCAAGGTACCAACTTCATGTCTAAAGTGTTTGCCCGGGTACTTGACACCTTAGGTATCAAGCATGTGACATCCAGCCCATATCATCCTGAAAGTCAGGGGGCATTAGAGAGGTTTCACCAGACTATGAAATGCATGTTAAGAAAACATTGCCACAAGTCTCATAAAGATTGGGATGACGGTGTTCCTTTGGTGTTATTTGCTGCCCGTGAAGCTATTCAGGAGTCTCTAGGTTTTAGTCCTGCTGAGCTAGTGTTTGGACATGAGGTCAGAGGTCCTTTAAGAGTTCTTAAAGAGCATTTGATCATGCCAACGAAAACAGTTTGTAGTATCCCGGACGAGCCCCCATTGTTACGTCCCCACTAAGGTCTAGGGGACCTGGAGACAATAACATACAACCAATAATTAATGAGGGAGTCAGCGTAACAGTTTCTAAAAGGTTTATTTTCTTAACCCAGAACCGAACAGACATGTAACTGAAACCTTAGTTGGTGAGGAGGAGGAGGAGGAGTCAAAGGATTGCGCCAAACAAAAGAAACAAGCATAACAAAACCAGGCCTATCTCTACTTCTATCCTTTGAAACCAAAACTCAAACAAAAACCCTCACTAACTAAACTACAAAGACTTTGACAAAACAATATACAGGGGTGGCAACAATCCGCTAACCTAGTGTGTCTAAACATTAGTTAGCTACGTGGTGAGAATGTACAGGGTACCCCAGACTTACCTAACTCCTCCACCTCTCAACACACTTTCAATAAGGTCAGACAATACAAATACATTTAGTGGCTAAACACTGCAGGCTCCTTCGTCAGCAACAGGCCCAGAGTGAGAGAGCGAGAAGACTTCCTGGGTGCCTCCTTTATGGTCGGCCCTGGCTGCTGATAGGCCAGCTGAGGGTGAGAGGATCCAATCAGCCATCAGACTCAGGTGCACAGGCAGATACCGATCAGCTGCTGATTAGCTGTGCAGAAGACAGGGAGAAGAGAGAACCACCAGGAGGGAACTTCGCCGCTTCCTAGGAATGGCAGGGTACTATCGCCGTTTCTGCAGAAACTTCTCATCGGTGGCGGACCCACTCACTACGTTGACCAGTCCCTCAAAGCCTTTCGTTTGGTCCGGTGAGTGTCAACAGTCATTTGAGAGCCTAAAAGGTATTCTGTGTTGTACTCCTGTTCTTTCTGCACCAGACTTTTCGAAGCCATTCAAGCTCGAGGTTGATGCCAGTGGAGTTGGGACAGGGGCTGTTCTTCTACAAGAAGATGCACAGGCTATCGATCACCCCGTGAGCTACTTCTCCCGAAAGTTCAACAAACATCAGTTGAAGTACTCTACTATTGAAAAAGAAGCTTTAGCTCTATTGTTTGCCTTGCAGCACTTTGAGGTGTATCTTGGCTCCAGTGTAAAACCTATTAAGGTATACACTGATCACAATCCGCTGGTTTTTCTTTCAAGGATGTACAACCACAATCAACGCCTTATGCGTTGGTCATTGATTTTCCAGAACTACAACCTTGACATAAGCCATAAAAAGGGCTCCGATAATGTTCTTGCCGATGCACTATCTCGTGCTATGTAAATAGAAAATGTTCATTGTAAGGTCCAAACATACTGTTTGGATTTATATGTGTGGGGGTGTTACGTGCCAGGCAGGCTGTACTGGTGTGGTTTTCCTTCCCTCCTGTGTTTCTCTCTTCTCCCTGTCTTCTGCACAGCTAATCAGCAGCTGATCGGTATCTGCCTGTGCACCTGAGTCTGATGGCTGATTGGATCCTCTCACCCTCAGCTGGCCTATCAGCAGCCAGGGCCGACCATAAAGGAGGCACCCAGGAAGTCTTCTCGCTCTCTCACTCTGGGCCTGTTTCTGACGAAGGAGCCTGCAGTGTTTAGCCACTAAATGTATTTGTATTGTCTGACCTTATTGAAAGTGTGTTGAGAGGTGGAGGAGTTAGGTAAGTCTGGGGTACCCTGTACATTTCTCACCACGTAGCTAACTAATGTTTAGACACACTAGGTTAGCGGATTGTTGCCACCCCTGTATATTGTTTTGTCAAAGTCTTTGTAGTTTAGTTAGTGAGGGTTTTTGTTTGAGTTTTGGTTTCAAAGGATAGAAGTAGAGATAGGCCTGGTTTTGTTATGCTTGTTTCTTTTGTTTGGCGCAATCCTTTGACTCCTCCTCCTCCTCACCAACTAAGGTTTCAGTTACATGTCTGTTCGGTTCTGGGTTAAGAAAATAAACCTTTTAGAAACTGTTACGCTGACTCCCTCATTAATTATTGGTTGTATGTTATTGTCTCCAGGTCCCCTAGACCTTAGTGGGGACGTAACAAAGTGCAATACGCTTTTAAAGTGTTGCAAACAAGAGCTCACAGTAAAAGAACATGTAAAGCCATGGGACAGTTGGCCAAGTGGAACCAGTGCTTGTGAAGTTACATAATGGAAAGGGACAATAAATGCCTCACATTATGCCAGGGCTACTGTACATGGTAAACTGAATGTATTTGCAACACGCAACATATATAGTCAAATATTGGCTTAGTAAAGCCAACAATTTTTCATGGTTAAAATACTTGATACATGTGTCAATCAGAACATCTCGAATGTCTTATTACTGTGTAAAATGATGGCACTGGTTGACTTTATACTTGTGATGTCATTTAGGGGAGCATTTACTGCTACTAAATGATGAATGTTTGAATTGTACCTGAAGGCAACAGTAAATGCAGCGAGAGACAATGCCAGGTCCTGAGCCTATTAATCGAAATGTTTAAGTTTGATATTCTAGCCAGGGTTTTTTGTGTGCATTTTTTTGATACCCGCACTAGATGTTTAGTTCTATCCATTGCACTATATTCAAGTATTTCATCTGGCTTTTTTAATAGATTGCCATCATGTTGACATTTTTGTTCTTATACTTTGACACCGGCGACAGGTTGTCCTTCTGTCTCCTCCCGTTCTTGTAAACTCAAAATCCTTTGCTTTAAAAGTTATGACAATTTGTCGAAAAGGATTAAATTATAAGGTGATGGCATTTTGGTGCTTCTCCCAACCGTTGGCACAATGCAGTATTTGTAATGCAATGTCTTGTTAACAATTTATATATATTCCCACAACATTAGCATACATTCATGGTGCCCTGAGGATGAATCCTAATGTCTTTGTGAAATGTGTCAGCAATAGATTGAATTCAAATTCTGCGCAGACAGTCATTTTTCATCGAGTGCCATTATTAGGTAGACTTTTTAATTTTGTATTCACATCTGCAAATGAACATGATATTAACATGGTCATTTTGAGTGTTAGTATGATGACGTTAGCATTTAGCTGAAAACACGGCAGTGCCTATACTGTACAGCCTCGCAGAGACACTGAAGTGCGTGTAGACTTTTAGTCTTGGTATATAGCAAGTAAAAAATGATGATACAAATTAGGCTAAAAACAGGCAAGTAAGACCGTTTCTGCTAAACAGGAAGCATTTATTTACATTTTGGCAATACGATTAATTAATCAAACAGACGTTCAAAAACTCAGTCAAAGCCAATTCTGTCATACTGTCAATTTTCCAAGATGTTTTTACTTCAGAGAAGCCAGCTTAGTTTCTGTCTTAGCAAAGAAAACAAACTCCAATTGCAGCTCAGCGAAAAATAGGTCAATGAATAAACATGTTTGGATGCAAGATAAGCATATCATTACCGTTGAATCTCGGATGTCTCTTGTCAGAGTTCTCTTTGCATCCAGTAAGTAAATCAGGTAAAATTCACACGCAAAAACAAGAAGATCTAGTATGAATCCATGCTTTTAGATGTCCTTCTTTGTTTTTAATTTCTTCTCCAAGGTTAATTTAAACACATTCATATATTCATTCACAAAAAGGTTTTAAAAATTGGCAAATCCTTTACTGGTAATTCTATTATTCAAATAAAACGGGCGTCTTCCGAAGATCAAGCCCACTGCATCACTCTAATCTGAAAAAAAGAAGGAGAGTAGGGAATTATTAAACCATACAGCCTGAGAAGAATAATTTAAATGTGTTTTACCTTCAACAACAAGTTTGGTTGAACAGTCCACTCTGCCCACTGAGTTTTCTGCAGTGACCATGTATTCCCCATCGTCATTGGGCCCAACTTTGAGTATCACCATGGAGCAGACCCCGCATGTGTTGGATATGAAGTAGTTAGTGTTGGTGTTCAGGCTAATGTTATTTCTGTACCAGGTTACATGGGGTCGGGGGTTCCCTGTCACTGCACAACTCATGTAGCACTCATAGCTCTCTGGACTTTTGTGCTTTTTAAGTGGGACAGAGAATGAGGGAGGCGTGTCGAAGCTACACGTTTTAGATTCAGGAAGGTTTAAAGAAAATGTTTCTGGAAGAAAAAAAGAGAAGGAAAGAACAGTTACACAGTGTAATGCCAAATGATGAAAACACCTTCCAATGTTAAATTCTATTTAGTCTCTTTTTTGATTAATTTCCATTTAGTGTATTTCGCAGAACATTTTTCATAGCAATTACTTTTAAATTGTACTAATCTTAATTATTTTGCAGTTGATCAATTGAATGATTAGTCTACTGTATGCTAATATTTTTTGTATTGTAAAATGTCAATTTTTCCAAACAAGTTTTGACAGACTAAAGAGACATCTTATTTTATCTGAATGACAGTCACAAACCCAAATATATTTGATTTAGAAATGGCAAGAAAAACCGGAAAATAAATCCTTAAATTCGAAAAGCTAAAGCAGCAAATGTTTGGCAATTTGTTTTATGAATGGCTGAAATGATTAAGCAGTTATCAAAATTGTTGCCCTTTGATTTCCGGTTGATTACCTAATTGATTAAGGAACTATTATTTACAGTTCTACACCAAATTCTTCCTCACTTTTGGTAAAACCTACCTTTTGTTTTCTTCACTTCCCAGAATGGTGACTCAGAGGGTTCGGAAAGACCCATGTCATTCTTGGTATAGACCCGGAACTTGTACTGCGTTCCTGGCATGATGTTGATGATGGTGTACTTGTTATTGAAGAGATGGTCTGCCACAGTTTGCCAAGTACACTTCACAGAATCCCGCTTGGTGATCATGTAGTGCAGCCTGTCGTCTTTCTTCTCATCTGGAGAGGGATCCCAGCAGACTGTCACTGTTCCCGACACGTTCTCTTCCAGCTCCACGGGGCCCGGGGGCTTGGGGTCATCTAGAAACAGGTAGGAAGGATTATTATTATTATATCTTTTTATTATTGTTACCCTATGCACCCTTTTAGTGCAAAGTGAATACAAAAGATCAATGCCTTTCTTTTAGGAAGCTTGATTTAAAAATTAAAATTGCACCCTAACATTACTTTAATAGGCCTAAACTTTAAATTCTGGAAATATTTGTTAAACTTCCTCCAAAAAACAGCAACTCTAGGAAAGGTCTTTCAAACAATGCAAATCTGTAAACCATCGGTGCTCATTTTACTCTTATTTATTGCCAGTAGTTTAACTTTCTTTTTATTGTACCTGTGACTCTTATCTCAACACTTGAGGTCTCCTGACCAACCATGTTCTTCACAATGATTGTGTAGATCCCAGTGTCCTGCCGCTCTGATGAGGGGATCATTAACTGCGATGAATTGTCTGTGCTGCTCACTGTCACATTCTTGCCGACAGGAAGGCCGTCCTTTAGCCATTTGATAGTCGGTACTGGAGAGGCCTGCGAACAACAGCAGATACATAGCTTAGATACAGGGTTTCACTTTTTTGAAGAGCAGAAGGCAAGTGTCAAATTTGAATGTTTTTATACTCTTTGGAATTAATAGAATATACTGTACCACAAAGTTGTAGTTGACTCGAGCAGAATTTCCGGCTTTCATTACAATGAAGTTCTTAATTTTTTTGTCGGTGAATTGTGGTCTCACTGTGAAAAATGTGAAATGTTGGAATAGTGATTACATGGAGAGAAATAGAATCAAATTGTTTTACTTCAATATGTGCACAATTTCCACTGACTCACCTGGAGGAGGCATTGCAATGATGTAGTTGTCTAACTCTTGAGGCTCACCATCTCCACCCTCATTGGTGGCTACAACTCTCACCCAGTACATGGCCATAGACTTCAGACCGATAATAGTAAACGATGTAACAATGATAGGACTGGAGTTACAACGACTCCATTCTGGGTTTTCTGCTGGTCTGAGCTCCACAAAGTATCCTTTGGCCTCATCTTGGACCCCTTCCTCTTCCGTGGGTTTGGTCCAGCCCAGTGATAAGGTGGTGTATGTGGAGTCTGTTACCTTCAGGTCAATGACCTGACCAGGAGGCTCTGAAAGTGTAAACATTAAGGCATTAAAACATTGAGCAATTAGCCTTTGAGAAAATAACAATTGAGTTTTTATCGACATATTACTCACCCTTTGGATCTCTTGCAAACACAAATTCAGAAGGCGCACTTGCCTCTCCAGCACCAGAAATGTTGATAGCTGATATACGGAACTCATACTCGAGACCTTCTACAACATCCTTACATGCATACGTTTTCCCTGTTGGTGTGACAAAAAGTATGGATAAGACTATAATGTAGAAAATAACAATCTACTGTTTCACATTCGCACAACATGGGTATACAAACAAATAAATGCATTACATTTTGAACACAGTCAACATTTCTAACAAGCCTTACCTCTGATGGGCTGATCGGCTGGGTGGACAAAGCCCCACAGATTACTGCCCTTCTTGCGTTTCTCAATGTTGTATCCCAAAATGTCGGTTCCTCCGGTATTGGTAGGTGCATACCAAGCAAGATTGATACAGTCTTTGAAAGCACTTTCAATTTTAGGTATTGAAGGAGGTCCAGGGTAAGCTAAAAGAATGAAGACATTTAAAAGATGCCTTTGTATCGGCTACTGTTTTCAGGACACTGTAAATACATTTTGGTCTGCATGTAAGAAGACTTACCCTTTGTCCCTGCCTGGATGTCATCAGTCTCCATCAGGTCACTGGTGCCTTGATCAGTCTCTGCCCTGATGTGGTAGCAGTACTTTCTGCCATGATCCACATCAGTATCTCTGTATTTAGCCTCTGGTCCAATCTTGCCTAACTTCTTCCTGCTGTTACGGCCAATTTGCTGGCGCTCCAGGATGTAGTCGGTGATAGGAGAACCTCCGTCATCTTTGGGATTCTTCCATTTGATATCAATACAAGTTGCATTACTTTCAATGATATCCACAGGGCCCATGGGTGGTGTTGGTCTGTCTGTAGTGAGATCAAATAATAAAACACAAAAACACTCATATCCACGTCTGATATTACGTTAAAGGTCCCATGGCATGCTTTTCTGGTTATTACCCGTCCCCTTGTGTGTTATGTAGCTTTTTCTGCATGTAAACGGTCTGCAGAGTCACAAACCCTCAAAGTACACCCTGTTGCGAGTAAAACTCTAACACAGAAAATACCTGTCTATGCTGCCCCAGAACGCCTCGTTGGAGATTTTTCTTTTTCCATTTGTTTCTTCCGGGGCATACTGACGTAACGCTGCGGAGCTCCGCACACACACACACTCACTCAGCCTTATCTTTTCTCAGCCGCCGTGCTGCACAGAGCTCCGTACACACACTCGGAGCTCAGGCTGTGAGTGTGTGTGTGTGCTCAGGCTGAGCTCTGTGGTGTCTCACTGTCTCGCAGACCCCACGCAGCAACCAGGAAACTACACCAGTAATCCAGCTCACACTGTCCGCTCCTCGAGCCTCAAAGGGCGGAGCAGCGAGCCCCGCAACGTCCCGCCAACACGGCACCCAGACCCCACGCATCATTCTCATTTGTTTGTCCTTACTGGTGTCATTTTCTGGTTGCTAACACATAAACACTGATGTCCAGCTGTAACGCTGGTTGACTAATCAGAGCACAGTGGGCTCATAGGGGGGGGGGGGGCAGGAGCTCCAACAAGCCGTTTAGGACAGAGAGTGAATACACATACTATACAGAGATGCTGTATGAGAAACCAATGTGATTTTGGAACATTGAACATTGTAAATATATTCTAGTAGACCTCAACAATGGAATTATGATCAGTAGAAATGGCCATGTCCTGGGACCTTTAACAACCATCAGACAAGGGATGAAGATTCAGCTCTCAACATGCATCAGAGAAACCTTACCTAGAACAACAAGCTGCGTGATCGCCTCAGTCGTTCCACATTCATTTTTAATCTTAATCTTAATTTCTCCTGTGATTTTCCGTTGGCACTTGGTAAGCACCAGGCGGCTATTTGTTGAAGACCTCTCGATTCTGGTATGGGATTCTTCAAACAGTTCTTCTCCCTCGTTGTACCACTGGATCTTCATGGGTTCACGGCCAACAAAGGACAGCTTGAAAGAAGCTTCTTTCCCAGTTTTGATTACGACAGGTTTCATAAATTCAGTAAGGTCATCAGGGTTAATTCTTGGAGGATCTAGAAGAAGAAACACCTATTTTAACCGAAATTATAATTGATGAGCTAAGAAAATATTATTGTTTTACTAGTTCTCACAATGGCTGCTTTATTTGGAGTACCTCCAATTAATTCTGATTACCGTACCTTCAACACATAGCGAAGCTTCTGTTTTACGCCCATCTGCTTCACAGCGGTACTTTCCAGCATCATTGTCTTTGCAGTTTTTGATCATTAGTTTGCGGAAATTCCCATCTTCAACAATACAGATATCATCTGAAGCTGTAATCTGAAATCCAAACACAGACACACACATATGTAAACAAGCTTAAATACGAGGGTTATAGTGAAAGCTATTCCTTTATCAACTCTTTCTCACCTCTTTCCCATCTTTGTACCAGAATGCTTCACAGTCCTCACTGCTCAGCTTGCAGACTAGTTCTGCATCCGTACCAATGATTGCTGTTACATCGGACATTCCGGCAGTGAAATATACTCCTGGATCTAAATGGAAATAAGACTTATTGTTAACCGAGAACAGAAATGTATATAAACATCAAAGCAGTTGTTGGAATAGAATGACGATGTTCAAATGCTTACCAATAACTGTGTCAGGGACAAGTGGGCCTGTTCTCACTCTCTTTCTTCTCTCTTCAGTGGGCTCCGCTTCTTCCTCTTCTTCCTTTTTGGGCTCAGCTGTTTTTTCCACCTTTTCGCCCTTAATCTCTTCCACCTCATCAGTGGTTGCTTCTCCTGCATTCAATGCCTTAGCTTTGGCCTCCGCTCTTGCTCTAGCTTCAGCCTCGGCTTTCTCCGCTGCAGCTCTTGCGGCTGCTTCTGCTGCTGCTGCTGCTTCTGCCCTCGCCCTTGCAATAAGCCCCTCTCTCTCTTGCATTATCTTAGCCTGTTGCTCCTCTGCAATCTTCAAAATATCTGCTCCACCACCACCTGCTCTGGTTGTTTTGCGAACTTTCTTCTTCCCTTTTGTGGCTGGATCCTTGTCAGCTAATACAAAACACAGAGTACCAGGCAATTAATGCTTTATTTGACATTTTCAATATTTGGTCATTTTCGTGTTATAAATAGATAGAATATGTAAAAAAAGTACCTTCCACTATAAGCCATGCATTGCAGGATTTAAGTCCAGTCACAGCAGCATAAATTCCTTGTTCCACTACCAGGCAGTCCTTTACCACCAATGAGTGAATCAGCATGTCCTCTGAAACAAGGATGTCATATTTCTCCCCCTGCTCCAGTGCGACTGTCTTTCCCAACCAACTGATCCTTTTCATTGGTTGAGATACGACACACTGAAACATAGCATCCTCTCTTTCCTCTGCTTTCACGTCTTCTAACTTAACCAAGAAGTCCACAGGGGGAGCTAGATGAAAAACAAAATAATTATTAGTATAATAACAACTCATGGCATTTTTTTATTTCTTTTTACAATTGTTTACTATAAATGTAGTACATTTGGTGTAACATCTTACGTTTGAACTCAGTCGAGAAAATCTTAATACCATCCACTTCCACTTGGTATAGTCCTGCATCGTCTTGGTCAACACCATTGATGCTAAACACAAACTTCTTTCCCACTTGCTTCAGTCCATGCTTAATCTCTGTGTCGAGATCAAAAGGTACCATAACTCCATCCTGTAAGCCGTCATAAACATTTAGGAAATGTGCCCTGTTTTAGAATACGCAATATGACATTTGGTGCTTTTAAATATTTTAACCATTGACAAAAAGAGTAAGCATCTCACCTTGAATAAAAAGATTTTGCTGGTAGGGTCTTTAAGAGACATTTCAAGTTCAAACTCTGCGCCACCACCCGGCTTCAGTTCGATGGGCTTTAGGTTACATAGCCTTTCAACCACCTGTTGTTATTAGGAGGAAAAGAACCCAAAAGGTTTTAGAGTTTGTACTACAGCATGTAAGGTTACAAAGGATTATATTTCAATGTGGATGAAGCTGAAACATACCTTTGATTGCTCTTCCTCCCTTTCCATCTTCTTTTCACTTAGTTTCTTTAACATCCCACGGAAATCAGTGACACCATACGAAGCACAGATGGACTCATAATCTTTCTTTTCTGCACTCAACAAAAGTTCCCAAAACTTGTCATCGATTTCAGGTTTTTTGTATTCTTTTGCGGCCATGTCAACCCTACAAAGAGATAGACAAATATTATTACAATTATATGTGGCTAGGAAATAACTCATTCTTAAATATACTCCTTACTTATTTAAGGCCTTTTTGAAGTCTTCGGGTGTCTCTCTGACAGCTATAACAAAACCAGAATCATGAATACTTTATTTTAACAAGTAACTCTGCATTATTACAGATTAAATGTAAGATGTGTACCTGTCCTTGATTCTTGCATGGCTCTGGCCTTCTTAAAGCCAACTATAATGGAAAAGTAAAGTGAAACGAATGTAATTTATCGTTAAAATGTGATTTGATGCAATATATAATGGAAAAAGAGCAACAAAGTAACTGACCCTCAATAACATTGAGCGTAACCGTAACAAACGCTGTTCCATATTCATTTCTGGCACAACACTTGTAGGTGTCAGCTAGGTCCGACGATACACCGGGCATCTAACAATCAATAAATGATGATCAGTATTTTCACATAAAGTATAAGGGCAGCTTATTCATCATTCCAATGTATTCATTGCTCTGCTAGTCTTCCTTACACTTGTAAGTTATATCACTAACATGTTCATGACATGCTCAGGGATCTCACCTGCAGTTGATATTCACCAGCTCCTTCGTCCACGACTTTGTACCTTTCTTCAGTAATTTCTCCATTATTTCTCATCCATGTCACAGTTGGTGTTGGGGTGCCCACAACAATTGCTCTGAAGAATGCCAATTTTCCTATAGAGATGGCAACAAGAAATTAGCAATATGTTACCATTTTATACAGTACACAGTTCAGACCTGGCATTAAAGGGGCCCTATTATAGGGCTGCTCGATTATGGCAAAAATCATAATCTCGATTATTTGGGTCAATAATTGATATCACGATTATTAAAAACGATTATCCATTTACTTTGAAAACGTCAATTTATTGGAGAAAAATGTTGAACAGTATGTATTTAACAGTTGATTACCCTGAACTTTAAGTATAATTCAACTGAAAAACCAAAAAATAATAATGATAATTACAAAAAAATCGTTTTATTTCGATTATGTTGTTTTTGTAATCGTTGCAAGCCATAATCGTAATTGCGATTAAAATACGATTAATTGAGCAACCCTACCCTATTATGCTCGTTTTCAGGTTCCATATTTTTATTTTATGCCTCTACTGTGACATATTCACATGCTTTAATGTTCAAAAAGCCCTTCATTTTTGAGTGGGAGAGAAACTCCCTCTGGAAGGAACTTTGGGAATTCAGCCTTTGCAGACCATTTACATGCACACAAACCTACTGTATATAACACACTACATGGAATGAAAAACCCCCAAAAAGCATAAAGGGGCCCCTTTAACAAATTAGACACTCACAACTCTAAGTATGTCAGTTCACACCTGGCGATAGCAAGCGTCTTCACATACTGTACGTCTCAAGGGACCACTTGTAATCCTATATCACCTCCCTGAACTATATTAAAGAGAATTAGGAGTAACTGCTTGCTAAACGCCAACGATTAGCATTAACATTATCTTCGGTTTTCTGTGACATGAGCAGAGGAAGTGATCATTTTCAAGGCTTTAGCAGCACCATATGCAATCTAACACTGCAGATGCATATCGGACACTGTTCCACCATCTTATGAGCTGTGTGGATCGTGTCTATCAGTGAGCAACAGGAACACAAACACAGTTGATGCATCTAGGTACACAGAACCTTACCTTCTTGAATAGTTAGGGCAATGGGTTTCCGGGTGAAATCTGGGTTGGTCATGCCCTCAGGTAGTTCTTCCACATGCTGGGTGATCATAACTCCAGGCACCATTGACTTCACTTTTATTCTCACTGTCATAAAAAGATGCATTATTTACAAAGAATTAAGAGATTGTGAGTACAGCTTTGATTGAAGTTCATATCATGTTTTAAAAATAAATGTTCACATACTTTGTTGTTTGGCAGTTATTTGCATTCAATGACTACTTACCCTGCCCTGGAGCCGTCGGCTCCTCCTCCTTAGATCTACGTATTTTAAACATCTTGAATTTCACAACAGCTTCTCTGTCGATGCAAAAACAATTAAAAAATTGTTTTTAAAAACGATATTCTTAATAAGATAACACTTTTTCATTTGCTTTATATCTGGTCTTCACTTTGATGGTTTCTTGGGTTGTATAACAGGGTCTCCATGTCATTGCTGACACTTCCTAGAGTTTCAATGTAGTCTGAATCTGTTAGTACGGCTTGACCACATCAAATTCCCCATCTGTCTCCCATGCATTCAATCTCATCCAGATGTTCTGAATCTGTAATGGGTATCACTTATCATTGTTTAACTAGTTGCTTAAGGCAGTATGCTGGCTTTTACAACAAGATGCTGATGCATTTTAATTAAAGCCTTTCCTCTGAGAGACAGTAAAGATGTGGTGAGAAACAATTTATTTATCCATCTAATTAAACAAAAGTTTAGGGCCAGATGATGTTAGGGCGTGTGCTTGATAGTGCTACATCAGCGTTAAACTTTCCGTGAGTCCTATATCTTATATGGTGTGCGGATACCTGAGTTGGTAACTTTATCTGTGCTATTAATGAAAGGATTCCCGTGATCAAAACATACTTAACATTCTGTTTGTAGATTCCTGCAAGGGGGCTTGCTTAATTTTGCAGGCAGTAGCTCACATACCTCATCCATCATGACTAAGTAATTGACGCAAGTGGCTGACTGCAAATGTAATATTAGTCATAATCATCTTGGTATTAGATGATGCTTTCTTTATCACATTTATTTAAGGGAATTACTTAAATGACATAATCAAAAATGTCTTCCATGATTAAAAACTGACACCTTATTTGTCAATAAATCATCATGTTGTTCTGTGAATTTAACATTTTCCTTTTGATTATCTATTATCACTTTAATCATTTTAATCAATTTATAAATAATTTCCCCAAAAGTGTCGTATTAGTCATGTGACAGACTTCATAGCCAATATTTAGTATTGAATATACCTTAACATCAGCATAGCAATATGATGTCATACAAAATAGCATCATATTGTTTGGACTGACAAGAAGTTTAATTTCAAGTTTAAAGTTTAAGTTTAATTTAAATGTACTCTTAATTTCCTACAATCAAGATTTTACTTGGGAGGAAGGATTTTAATCAGATCAGATGATGAATATCCCTTATTTACATATTGTATTCGTATATATTAATACATCTTTAAATCTCATTATAGTAATGACATCAGTCTTTTGTTCTTGAATCATATTTATAGCCACTTTAACAATTAAAACTAATACAAAAAAAGAGTTGTAACTTGATGACGTCTTTTGCATATTGAGCAGTTTGTTACACTTGGTTCGCTGCTGGGAAACTATTTTTGTCTGGGAGAAAAAACAGCTGTGACAAGCGTGGAAACTGATTTATGAATAACCTGTCACATCCATGTCCTCAATCTCTGCATTTAGCTGCATTTAATGGCTGATCATAAACTTGTACTTTTTCTTATTTGGGAATTTTTTTTAATAAAATATCTCACAAAGCCTGGCAATGTGCAGCCAGTAACCCATTGATTGTTTCAGGAGAAAATACAAGACCAAATGTAGTATGATTACAAACACATATGTATGTTTCTATCGTTTGACTCTCAGTTACTGCTAGTCTAATTGTGATATTTCTCCAACATTTGCCTGTTGTATTATCCATCATCAAGCTTAGTAAATAATGGCCATCAAGAAAATGAAATATAAATAACATTAATATAGCTCATCATGTTGGTTCCTATATTTAGCATCACTGAAGTCAATTAAAATACTGTCAGCATTCAACACACATTTTGCTTTGCCTTTAAATAGTGTTATCTAATTACCAATTATAGTTACGGTTCATGATACAGATATATGCATACTAGTGTCCGATTAGCATATAAAATATACTTATTAGCATAAATTGGCAAATGTACAACATTAACAAATGTATAGAGCAATATTTTCATGAAATATCCAACGATATTAGTACATTTTCCAGTACCTGGTAAATGTACTTACTTTTTTCAAGTGAACTGCTGTGCTCTGCCGTCTGTTGCCGGCCACCTTCCAGCTGATTTTTGAGTGTGGGCTCGTAGGCAATAAAGTCTTCTACAGACACTGAGAGCAATCTAACCCACTGTGGCCCCCGGGTATAGGTTTACTCCTATGTACGTTGGCCCTAAGGTGCTATAGGTTCCTGAAAAGGGGGCCCTAGAGGAAATGCAGGGGTGAAGCTTTCTAATCCCTCCCTCAAAACTTCAGCAGGGGGCTTTTGGCTGCTCTTATTAAATAGGGACGTCTCATGAGAAGTGACATAGAAGTGCCATGGGTTGAGCTGCCTCTCAATCAGCCTGATTGCACATGTAGACTGCCAGTTCTTCATCACAACAATTAACTAAAGGGTAAGTGTCAATTCAATTTAAATGTTATAGCTCCTTGCATTAGTTTGTGTTAGACATGTTGGATATGTTATTTAAAATGTTTAGAAATATCAGAATTAGTGGGTCATAATTTCTTGGGGAGAAGTCTTGACACTGTTTCGGACACATCAGACGAAAAGCACAAAAACAAAACAGGCTGAACCGATTCTAATACCGATCAGCCTCAACTATTTTTAATGGATAATTTGACCGGAATAGAACAGCAAAAAAGTTACGTAGTAGTATATTTAAAATTGTAATGAACACCACACTTTGAAATCAAGAGGTGTCATCCTGCACTGTTCAGGCATGTTTTAGCCCAGGGTGCAACTCTTCTTCAGTAACTCTAAACTTGGGACGAATGTCTGACGTTCCAAAAAAAATATGCCCAGAGAGGTAATACAAGAAGACTGAACATAAATTATTCACATAAAGTTTCATGGAGGTGAAGTGGTATGCATTTTGATACTGCCATGTCAAGGCCCATGGCCACAAATATGCCAAGGTTCATCATCATATATATATACATTATTTCATCATCATTTTTTTCACGTAAATTTATTTTCTGTTAATTTTTTACACTTTTCTCAAAGTAACATGCATAATTAAAGAATTCCACTTCACAATACTGTACCATTATTTAATATTTATTTACACTAATCCCACATAATTGCATATGTATAACGGACTATAACACTCAATGTAAGATACATTTGTCGTATTTATCAGTATTCTTTGTCATTTCAGTTGTACTACAGGGGATTTTAAACCACAAATACGGAAAAATAACAAATCCAACCAGCTTTAGACAAACCACTTTTAAAAATCACGTCAAATAAGTGTCAAGTAGTGTTCTGTATTGAACTCCCTCTTCCACTTGCATATTACCTCCGTTAAAATGTCAGATTGCACACTAGTTTTTCAAGCACCCACTTTATTGAGATTGTACATTTGAAATCAAAACAAACAAAACACGTTTCTGGCTTTTATTTTAGCAAAATGCCTATGCCTAACACCTTATTGTAAGTTTACCTTTAATCATGTGCCAGAATGTATACAAATTTGTCAAATAGTTGATATAATTATATAATAATTATATGATATAATCACAAGCAATATTAAATTACAATTCATTCTACGTGTGAAAGGCTTGCCTTAATCTAAAGATGTAGTATGCTGATTATAAATACCATCTTGGTGTCTGTATGCGTTTAAAGCAATTTGACCGTCTTCTGTGTGTTCATTTAGTCTGGAAAAGAGACAAAGGAAGTTATTTGTTTCAGATTTCAAAGATCATCACTTGCATACAGAACATAGGGATGTTCAAAATAAAGTTAAAATTACCTCTGACGGTGAGTTTAGTGGAGCACTCTGCCCTCCCCAAAGAGTTTTCTGCAGCGATCTTGTACTCCCCGGTGTCTTTGGGTCCAACCCTCAATATGAGCAGAGAACAGACTCCGCAGGTGTTGGAGATGAAGTAGTTAGTGTTGGTATTCAGACTGATATTGTTGCGGAGCCATGTCACATGAGGTGTAGGATCCCCTTTTATAGCACAGCTCATGTAGCATTCATAGCCTTGAGGGGCACTGTGCATTTTCAGTGGGACAAGGAACTTGGGCGCACACTGTAGGTCACATGTCTTGGTTTCTGGCATGTTCACAACGAACTTTTCTGGAAGGAAGTAGATGTGCATTGACTTACATTAGAATTATTCTCTTCTAGAAAGAAAACATGTGGGATTATAAAGTAACAGGAACAGTCATTTATGGCCTTATATACTTTCCTATGCATATGTTTTTTCTGGTGTACTAAATGTCATCCACATGGTATTGTGAATCCGAATTCTATGGATAGCTATGAAAAATGAATCTCAAAGAAAGAACATTTTGTTTGATGATCGGATCAAATCAAGTTAAAGGCCAGACTTTTTGCTGTTAACTTGACACAAGGGGGAGGAAATGTAAAACTCATAATCAAAGAGGTACATTGTTAGGTTGACAATGTGGCTCTTTAAAAATGTAAGGACTGTTGAATAAGTCAATTTGTGAACTGGCCTCTAATCGGATTACAAAAACACCAAAATAAAAATGCTTCTAACTTTTAAGAGTAAACATGGTTAATATGTAAGTGCTGCATTTTCTTAAGCCCATGTCAAATATGCAGATATTGGTGTATTTCTAGATGGTCCAGAAAGTTATGAGCTTTTATACATACCTTTTTTGGCAGAAATCAGCCACTTCTGTGATTCAATGGGATTGGAGGAGCCCATGTCGTTCTTTGCATAGACTCTGAACTGGTATTCTCGGCCCGGCATGATGTTGCAGACTGTGAATCTATTGTTGAAGATGCGATCTGCAATAGTATTCCATGTTCTTTTACTTGAATCGCGCTTCGTCACCATATAGTGCAGCCTGTCGTCACGTTTCTCATCAGGAGACGCAGTCCATGAAACGGTCACTGTGCCAGGCACGTTCTCGTCAGTCTCCACGGGACCCGGTGGCTTCGGTTCGTCTGTAGTTCAAATACAAAGGCTTGTTTCATCCACAGTATAGGAAATTATTTATAGAGTTAAAATGAAAAGTAGTTAACCAAACTCACCTGTAACTCTAATTTCAATGCTGTTGGATTCTTGTCCGACAACGTTCTTGATAATGATAGTATAGATTCCAGTATCTGAGCGCTCAGCAGAAGGTATCAGAAGCTGGGATGTTACCTCTGCATTGCTGATGGTCACCTTTTTACTAACAGGTGCTCCATCTTTCAGCCAGGTCACCTCAGGCCAAGGAGAGGCCTTCAAATAATAATAATAATATATAAATATATGTATAATAACATTTCCAGAGGACATGAATTGATTACTTTATAAGTCAATTCATTATTTCCTATATTACCTCAAAGTTAATGTTGAATCTTGCAGAATTTCCTGCTCGCACCACCATGAAACTCTTGATTTTGGCATCAGTAAATCGTGGTCTCACTACATGAAAAGCAGGGAAAAGTTGGTCATTAATTGGCATATATTTTTATGGTGACAATTGTTTTTAAGGATAAAGGGCAAACATGAAAAAACATATAATCACTATCCAACCACCGCTAAAACAGAACAAAAATATGTCTTTCTTTAAGTCATAGTACAATATTCAATACTGCTTCAATCATCTTTATTCTTCTATTGACCTGGAATAGGATTTATTACTAATCTAATTATAGCCCCAGTACCATATTTCAACAATACTGACTAACCAACTGAACTTATTGATATAAGTTTTCATGTGCACACTATGTTGGTAGTTATAAAATGACATGGTATGTTTTTGCAACAGTATATCTGAATTCGTAAACCATGTTTTCAGTTGCATTACTTGTAGATGAAGAAGCAAATTAGATCTCTTAGTGTTAAACACATATGGGTCCATCCACAATTTATAATTGCATTTATCTTAATTCTTCAAACAATGCTCCTATTCTCCTATAAAGGCAAATCCTAAATGGTTTTGTGGGGTAGCATTTCATCTGTTCAGGTGAACTTAAATCTTCTTTTTTTTAATTTTTTTTTTATTTTGCCTTCCAACATCTACATATTTAATCATGAAGTTAAACTCAACTATTATACAACTGCTGCATCTTTTAATATAAAGTAATGAATCAGTCCCTGTAATTTAAATCTTTAAATATGACAGTTTGACATGAGTGTCTTTGAAATGATTTTCTTACCAGGAGGGGGCATAGCGAGGATGTAATTAACCAGCTCCTGTGGATCTCCCTCTCCTCCATCATTAGTAGCAATGACTCTCACCCAGTACATGGCCATTGACTTCAAACCTTTCACTGTATAGGAGGTCATGGTTAATGCATTTGCATTGCAGCGATCCCATTCTGTGCATTCTGCAGGCCGGATCTCCACAAAATATCCTTTGGCGTCATCTTCAACCCCCTCAATGTCCTTGGGTTTGGTCCAAGACAGGGACAGGGTTGTGTAGGTGGAATCTGTCGCTTTAAAGTCTATGGCTTTACCAGGAGGCTCTGTAACACATGATTCATATTCAGTGCTGCAATTTGTAGGCTGTATTTAGTGTTGATGAAAGAATGACTGTGATAACAGTTCTAAATGTCCACCTACTTTTAGGATCTCTGGCAAACACAAACTCAGATGGTACACTGAATTCACCCGCTCCAGAGTCGTTGATGGCTGCCGCGCGGAATTCATACTCAATTCCCTCAACCACGTCTTTAACTCCATATCCCTTACCTGTAAAAGTCAAAAATACATATGCAGTAAAGGTATAACACCAATAAGTCATTAGACGTCAGTTGTTTGTGTTGTCACAACATGATCAAAGAGAACTGATGTATGAATGACCTTTGATAATTCCTTCAGCTGGGACGACTGGGCCCCACAGGTTGCTGCCCTTTTTGCGTTTCTCAAGGTTGTATCCGTGAATACTGGTTCCTCCAGTGTTGGATGGAGGAACCAAAGAGAGATTGATGCAGTCCTTGAAGGCAGATACAACCTTTGGTGCAGATGGAGGACCAGGGTATGCTGTACACACAAAAGAGATCTAAAAGTCATTTTTATATAAAAAACGCAACAACCAATTGTTTGCATACTGTAGGAGAATTTATCGTGACGTCAACGACTCGTCATACCTGAAAGTGTCACAGAAATGCATGAATTAATTAATTAAATATGAGAAGGGTGATGCTTAGATATTTAAGGACTACTCACAGCTATTTGATCAACTACCGTAGCAGGGGAGATCACTGCTAACTGCTAGCAAGCCCTAACATGCTATCGCTATGCGGTAACAATGCCCCTTTTGACTTAATTTGGTTTTCTCAATATTCTTGCTTTCCCCTTTTTGATTTTGTTCTCATTGTACATTATTGTATTTATTGAACAGTTGCTTACAGGACAATAAGTTCACATAGTTTAAATCAAGAGATGTATTGGTAGTAATGACTACTGTCTTATAAGAGTCCTCTTATGTTTAGCAATATATACTTAGGCAAATCTAAAATGGAAATCTAAAAAAGTCTCTAGTAAACCATTCTATTCAACATTCAAGATCAACTCTAATAAAAATTATTTTTGATCAATTGTTCACCAAACTTGATTCAACACATTTGTACAAATGTACTTTCTCCCCCAAGTGACTCCGAACATTGTAAATCGATTGATTTATCAAATTAATTTTGCTGTGAAATGATGAGTCTGACTGGCCTTTACTAAAAACTGAAATTTTTTCAGTTAGTGGTTTGTCGAAGTTTACCTTTTGTTCCAGCTTGAATATCCTCAGTTTCCATTAGCTCACTGGTGCCCATTTCAGTCTCCACTCTGATGCGATAGCAGTACTTCCTGCCGTGGTCTACATCACTGTCCCGGTATGCGCTCTCTGGACCAATCGGACCCACCTTCTTCCAAGTGTTGCGGCCAATTTGTTGTCGTTCAAGGATATAGTTGTCTATTTTACAGCCACCACTGTCTTTTGGGGCCCTCCACTTGAAGTCAATTACAGAGGAGGAGGCTTCAACAATATCCAGAGGTCCCATTGGAGGAGTGGGTTTATCTGCCAGGAAACAGAGCATAATGATGAATTGTATTCTGTGTTAGAGAGTTAATTTGTCGACCAATTACAGTGAATGAACATTGAAAATAAGTAACATAACATATGTATACAACATACCCAGGACAATAAGCTTGCTGAAGGCCTCAACAGTGCCAAACTCATTTTTGAGTTTTATCTTGACTTCACCACTGTCCTTGCGCTGCAGCTTGTTTAGAATCAGACTACTGCAACCCTCCGAGTGCTCAATCTTAATATGTCCTTCCTCTGCAAGCTCTTCACCCTCAAGGTACCACTGAATCTTTAGAGGTTCCCGTCCGATATAGGGTAGTTTGAAGGTTGCTCTATGTCCTTTTTTCACAGTTACAGGGGTTTTGAATGCTTCCAGATCCTCGGCAGGGAATCTGGGTGGGTCTATAAAGGGGTAAAAAAATATAGACGGATATATTAGTAGTTTTAAGCTTTATAGTTCTGTACTTTAGAGAAAAACATTTTAAAGTAATTTTTAAGGAGAAATGCAACGCTTTCATGCAAATTAGTCATTTCTGTAATTTTTTTATATTTTTACCTTCAACAACAATTAAAGACTCTGTCTTCCGTCCGTCTGCTTCAAATTTATATTTCCCAGCAAATTCCTCTGTGACTTTGTGGATTTTAAGTCTGTGGAAAGTTCCGTCTTTTGTAATGGTTATACCCTCAGACGATTGAATCTGTCAAAATGAAATGCAAAGCTGTAACATGACAAATATGAATTAAATGTATAACTTCTAATTCGTATTTGGCTTTATTAATGTAATAATATCAAAGCCTATCTGCTACACATTTAGACCCTGGGCATACCTCATCTCCATCTTTGTACCAGAGTCCCACACAGTCTTCCCTGCTCACTTTACACTCCAGCTCTGCTGCTTCTCCAACAATGGCTTTGCAGTCGGAAAGCCCCGCATGAAAGTGAACTCCTGGGTCTGAGGATTCATCAACCAGTAAGTTAGTGAATGCACACGACCAACACGTTGTTGTTTTGTTGTTTCAAAGTGTTGAAAGGCATCCATGTATGGTTGTGAACATACTTACCACATAGTCAAACATGACACATTTTCTTTTCTATTAAGATTTGTTTCGTTTTTTTGCCTTTATTGATAGTATGCCAAATAAAGACAGGAAAGGAGAGAAAGGGGGGATTGTGGGTCAGATGTGAATCTGAGCTGCTGCTGAGGCCTTAGGGCTGTATTTAAAATACATGTTAAAATATACCTTTAAATTATGAAAAGACTAAATAAGAGGAGTTTGTAAGGGATGTAGAAGAGCACATTTGGTCATTGTTTGAAACTTGATAAAGATGTCTTCTTTTGTAGCTCGATAGTTTTGCTTGCAGGTGGACTTCTTCAACTTCAGAGTTTGCAGATTTGTAGCTCATACGAATAGCATCACTGAGGCTTTCATGTACCTCGGTTCGCTTTGTTACTCTTGAAAGAAATACCCACTTAAATATGAAAAATAAAAAATCTCACTCAAGGCAGACATTTCCTTGTTCAGTCGAAGAAATTAGCATTTCGTCTTCAGTCTTCAATGTGCAGAAATCACTTTTAGAGCATGGTCATCCTCCAAATTCAGGGTTCTCTTCTGTCTTCACATATGAGTGTGGCCACACACAAGTGCTGCAGTTGTCTCAAAAGGACATAATGAGTTCTGTGTTTGATCATTCAAATAATTAACCTCAATGCACTCACTCATCCTGAATCAGCATTTAAAATAGCAAGCACATGTTAACACAGAGCACAGGTGCAGTTAAACATTGCTTAATTGACACACCAAACAAACACACATAGCTATCATGAAAACAAAAGAAGAGAGAAAACGGTGGACACTGTTGTTTTTTGTCTGCTGCTATCCTACCTATACGTTATTTAAATAATATAACCAATGCTATTCTTTTCTAGACACAACATAAGACTATAGAGTGTTTTGATTCCTTCGACATATTAAGTGCAATAGACAAAAACCATTAGTCCATAAAAAAAATGATTAGCATTTCTTGAAAACACTAAGGTTAAATCCACTCTTGCTGAAATCTGATCATTCTAAAAGGCATTTTAAGCCTTTAGAGATCAAAAGTAGCATTTCACTGAGTGGGAGTGGGAGCACACTTTTGGCGTTAACCGTCAAACCACTGGAAAAGTCATCTGCTCAGCAAATGACTGTTTTCAGACAGTGCTTCCCATGCAGCGGTTAATGCAGCGCCAGTAATCTTACCACTAACTGTCTCCACGATCAATGGGCCTTGCCGCGTACGGCCTGATCGCCTGCCAGCTGCTGCAGGCTCACCGCCGTCTGCCCCCTCACCATTTTCAGCAGATTCATCAATGCCTTGCGTTGGCCTGGTGCCATTATCACCCCTGGCACCACTGGCTTCTGTGTTAGTGTCTTTTTCAGTTTAGGGGATATCATCGTAATTACCATCAATCCATTGATTCTCTTTTGCTGTTGGATTTGTCTTACAAATACCATTAATGAAAAGAGTAACCAATACAACTGTCAACATGGAACATAAAAACAATATCAACATTAACTCTAATACAAGAGAAGAGGGCAATGGAAAAGGTGATATCTAAAATTGGCTATAGGGTGTATTAACACAAGGGCCTACTGGAAACCTTTTTGCTGAATGTTTAGCCCTTATAACATCAAACTATAATATTTAAGCACAAGGGGTTATCCCAGTGCTGATTTGAAGCAGTCTAAACTAAATAGCGTATATCAAGTTAATTCACCGTTTCCATTTTTTACCCTCTAACATCTTGCGCATTAATTAAACAAAGTATTTATAACAACAGAAAGCACCTACAAACATAAAAGCACACACTGAATACACAAATCACAAATATAGAAATATCTGTAGACTTCAGAAAAAAGGCTTGGATTGAAGAGAATGCAGATTTTAGCGTAGCATCTACATGCTATTCTATTATCTGTTTCTCAAGAGAAGCGCAAAGACACACATATGACGATATAGACATATCGCTTTTTCTTTGATAAACCAATTTTTGTTTTCTAAATTAAGCTGATAGTTAATAAAACTTAAAGCCAATGCTTTTAATTGTTTATGGACTGTAAACCATGTGAGTATTAAAAATGTCTGGCTCACGTAATAATTAAACTGCAGTATATGTTTTATGTGGAACAGCATTTATTTTTAAGAATACAAAAACCTCTGGTCCCGGGCTTAATTATTTTAGTAACTAAATAAATAAACTCCCTTTTTTTTTTAAAGAGTTGTTCGAAATTCACCCAGGCCATGTAGATTTTCCAGCTAATTGTAAGATCGGCAATAGTGTATATAAGTATAATATACAGTACATAACATGTTAAAGCAGTTGCATCACAGAAAGGAAAGGTTTAGAATTTCCTTGGGTTGTGATATCAAAGTCATTTTGATTTCCAAATGACTTTAGCGGCAGTAGGTAAGTTGTCTACAGCAGCATGCAGCTTTGACGTCTCTTACCAACGACAGCTTCTGCTTCAACATCCACAATTTTCTTTCTGGGACGTTTTCCTTTTTTCCCAGATGTTTCACCTTGTTGATCTGTTGTTTCCTCATCATTACTATCTCCTAATAGTGATAATAATTTGCAGCTTTATTCCGAAAGTCATACATATTATCATTATATTAATGTTGACCTAATGATGAGTTGACTCATTAAGTCAACATGTATAATGTGATATACATACTGGGATTCACTCTGCATGAACATCATCTGGTCCTTTTATTTTTAAACCTTAGTTAGAAAGTTTCCATAACAATAATATATAATTATGATTATTTTTGTTTTTTAAGATATTGATTAAATATTAATTTAAGAATTAATATTTTTCTACAGTAAAATAAATCCATCAACAAAACACAAATACGTTCTACTGCTGCTACTATTTATATTATATTATTGTTGACAATTTTAAAGATATATTCGTTTTTTCTAAAAAGATGCATTGCATTAAAATGTTTAGCATTTAGCAAAAAATGTCGGGCACATTTCCGAAGCAATTATTTATCATTAAGTTTCTCAATGAATATAATATGAATGATCTGCTTACCTATCTCTGTATCTGCAACGAGTGGACCATCTCTGACGCGTTTCTTGCGTCTTCCTTTTCCACCTTGTTCCCCTCCTTCTCCTCCTTCTCCTCCTTCTCCTCCTTCTACTCCCTCTCCACCTCCTGCTCCATGTCCCACTTTACCGCCCACTCCTCCTCCCGCTCCTCCGCCAGCTCCTCCCTCCACTCCTTCTCCGTCTTCCTCCATTTCTTCATCAGAATATTGAAGTGAATCGTAGTCATCTTCATCGGGATGACTACGAGCACCTTGGCCCCCATCAGTCCCATCAGCCCCAACACCTCCAGCAACCCCAGCAGCTCCTGCACCCCCCGCCCCACCAGCGGCTCCTGCACCCCCCGCCCCACCAGCGGCTCCTGCACCCACCGCCCCACCAGCGGCTCCAGCACCCCCCGCCCCACCAGCGGCTCCAGCACCCCCTGCACCACCAGCTCTCCTTGAAGCCATTTCCTTTGCCTTTTTTGCCTTGGCTGCGGCCCTAGCTGCAGCCTTTCTTTCAGTTGCTGCCTTTTTGGCTTCTTCAGCCTCGACTGTGACGGCTGCATCTGCAACTTCTCTCTCAGCTTGGGCTATCTTGGCCAATTCCATGTTTTCTTCCATTTCCTTCTGGTATTTTTCCTGCTGTTCCTTAGCTATTTTGATCAGATCTTCATCATTATTGTCTCCAGCCATGGTAGTCTTGCGAGTTCCTTTCTTGCCCTTGTTTGAGGGATCCTTGTCCGCTATAAAAGACAATATGATTTTTTTATATTTGTTTAGCTGCACAATGAAATTAGAATTGAAAAATTATTTAGTGTCTGTAGTATCCTCCAGATGTTCCAAACAGTATGCATGCATACAACTAGATTTCCGACTCATAAGAGGAGCAGGATCAAAATGTAAGAAGATAATCACTGTCTCACCTTCAACTACAAGAAAGGCATTGCAGGATTTGATTCCTGCCACAGCAGCATAGATGCCTCCGTCCAATTGCAAACAGTCTCTCACGATCAACTTGTGGATGAGCTTATCTTCGGATACAGTGATTTCAAATTTCTCACTATGTGTCAGCGGAGCGCTTCTGCCGTACCATTTGATCTCATTCAAAGGTGCAGTGAGGACACATTGAAAGATGGCGTCCTCTCGCTCTTCTGCCTTGACCTCTTTGATTTTGACAGCAAAGTCGACTTCAGGCACTGCAGGATAACAAAATACACAAAATAGAATAAGGGCGCAAGGAGACTTATTTCAGCAATCTATCCCATCCACACAGGGTCACTGGTGACTCATACAATATCTCATTGTGTACTTTTATTATAGTTAAAGAAAAGATGTAGACAGTAACAGCACATCAGTAATCCATGGACTGAGTTTACCTATGACTAATCTGATTTGAATAACTTGATTGAAGACATACCTTTAAATTCAGTTGAGAATACATTGCAACCCCCAACATCCACTGAGTAGAGTCCGGCGTCTCCTGAGCCTAGATTCTTAATTGTGAATACATATTTCTTGCCAATTCTTTTCAGGCTATGCTTCAGGGCCTCACTGTCTTCTTTGGTGAATGGGATCATGACGCCATCCTGCAGAATGAATAGGCATGTAACCATATTGATAATAGATAATAACATGTAGCAAGATGGTGCTGGAGGTAGTAGTTAACGCCACCTTGTACAGGAAGATTTTGCTACAAGGATCCTTGAGGTCCATGTCCAACTCAATTGTTGCACAGTCGTCATCTTGGACTTCAATAGGTTTCAGGGTACTGATGTGTGAAACAAACTACAGCAGAAAGAGTGAAACAAATGTAATGAGTCTGCACAGATATTGTAAGAAATACTGCAACATTTAACAAATTATACAAAAACAACAAATGACAAGGATAGATGTTGTTTTGGACATTCCTACGATTGAACTAAAGAAGATTTCAAAGGAGCCCATACCTCAGCAATCTCCTCCTCCTCTCTCCTTCTTCATCTCAGTGAGTTTCTTCAACATGCGGCGGAAGTCTGTGATACCGTACTCATTGCAGATGCGCTCGTAGTCTTTCTTCTCTGCGCTCATGAGAATTTCCCAGACCCTCTCCTCTGGCTCCATCTGCTTTTGCTCACGTGTTCCATCGTCATTACTGTAGAGGCAGAAATGTCATCAAGCCGCGCAAACATGTTTTCACTGAAATAAATACTCTCATTCTGTCAATGAGAAGGAATCCCACACATAAAGAAAATACCATCATAAAGATAATACAAGAAACAAACTTTGTTTACAGAGTTTCACTCACCGTTTTTTAAGCTTTTTCCTGAGATCCGTTGCCTCTGTAACCACAACAAAGAAGATTAGACTTTCTCAAAATATATTTGTCATGCATTGTCTTTTACACAAGTATTTAAAACAAGCAATGTACATTTACTGTAACTTCCATAACAATGTAATGTACATAGAATAGTTTGATTAAAGCTAGATATGAATGTTTTTCTTTTAAAAACAAAAACAAGTATTTTCAGCTTAATGACTAATAGGTCAGAATGTCTGATCTTATCTTATTGGAACTGTACTGAGTATTTCTTTAAGCCGACATAAAATCATGCCTTATATAATTATCTGAATCATCAATCATATAGCCATTTACTTACCATTGCTAAGTCAAGACTCTGATAACTGACCTGAACTTTGGGGTCCCCAAAGGTAGTATGGGCAAAAAGTACATTAATAAAAATGTCTCTAACCAACCAGCTTTGTGTATCTCAGTGACAATTCCCTCTCTTCCACCTTAAATCTGCCAAAATGTGTTTTACTTTTTTTGTAATTCTAAAACTCTACTGCTCTTTTTGCAAGAATCCAAGTCAGTAAATGTACATCCCCAGTTACTCTATCCTCTATTGTTTGTTAGATTTGCTCTGACACCCTATTCTTAAAGAGCGTTGTGTTGGACTTATACTGCTCAACATGATTCTGTTTGCGATCTTTACGTTTTCACTACCCTGACAGGAAGATTTTTCCCAATAATTTAAATTAATGAATACAATGTCATGTCGCTTTGAAAATACATGGGCTAGGTTATAGCACAGAAAAACCATTCTGCTGCTTCATTCCAAATATTGATGGCTTAGATGAAAGCCATTAACTTCTATGTATCTTTGTAACTCAGCTGGATGCCCAGTTCCCTAAAAAGTGTCTGTGATAAATTGTTTTTTAATGTATTTAATCGTTCATTAATTTGTCTCCTATTAGTCTGACTAGGGCAGGGAAAGTGTATATAAGCTCTCTTTGTTATGGTGAATTGGCCCATATTGGAAAGCCTTGACCTTAAAGCCAACAAACTATAACTGCCTTCTGGGAAAATAACTGCAATCCTCTTCAGAAAAGAAAACTTTGAATGTTCTGTATTTGAAACCTCACCTTCACCTTCTTTCTTTTGGAGTTCCTTGGTTTTAGAGAATCCAACTGTAAATAAAAAAATATTTTAGAACTGCCAACTTATCAAGAGTATGTATATTGCAACGTATGTATAAAATACTAAAGCGACAAAAGGATTAAAGAATATTAAGAAATATATACCAGAAATGATATTCAGGAGAACAGTGCAGATAGCCCTTCCATGTTCGTTGTTTGCAAAACACTTGTAGGTGTCTGCATCCTCTGAAGCGACCTTAGGAAACTAATTAAAGGATAACACTCAGATTATGGCACCTTCTTTATCACTGAAAGTAGTTTAAGTCTTAAAACACTTAACATATTGGGCTGATAAAACATTTATCCTATTGCCTACTATTGAATGACAGACGATGGACAAATTCATGCATGTGTTTCCTGTTTGGCTGCGTTTTACAATCAACTTTGTACAAATGGGCATGCTTTTTGGGCTTATTAACACACATGCTCTGTGTTTGAAATTGGAGATTAAATTATTTTCTCAGTATGAGGTAAATTATCACAATATCAGATTATAAGAGAGCGTTTCTCTCTTTTAACACAGTTTACTGTTGATGTTTATTCATTGTCTGCAACAGAAATGTAACAACGCTTCCTGTTGTGGCCGACAATGGGTACATTTTGTTTATCGCCAACATAATGAATCCATGCCTTTAGGGTTTCTTGAAGATTACCTCGAGTGTATGCTCTTGAGTTGTCTCATCGTACTTTTGCACACACAAGTCAGGGTGGAAAACGATTTCCTTGTTGGCTCTGCTCCATGTTACAGTAGGTGTTGGGGTGCCCACTATTATGGCTTTAAAGATTGCAACCTTATCTGGAATTAGATCAAATAAAGATTTCTCTATTAGAGACAAATCATTCATAGGTACATTTTTAGCAAAGATGTAAGATAAATGGTTAAATGCAAATAATTGAACAAACATTATATTTAAGTTTTTCCCGTTTGATACATTTGGTTAAGAGGCTGTTTAAAGGGGCACTATTATGCTCATTTTTAGTTTCATATTATTTTGTGCTTCTACTGTGACATTATCATTTCCTTTTACATGCACAAAAACCTATGCAACACATACTGTAGGGGAAGGGGATCCCCCCAAAAAACATAACAGGGCCCCTTTAATAATTAAAAATATCCCATTGTTGAATTGCAACTTACTTTCCAAATACATGTTTTTTTAACCTTTTGTTACATCTTTCAAATTGTTATGACTGGATATGCTCAGCTGCTCTTTTTTATTGAATGTACCCTTAAAGGTAGGGTATGTAAGTTGGAGAAACCAGCTCGAGTGCGCTAGAATTTGAAAATACACGACCGGAGAAAATCTGCCACTTCCTTACAGAGCCCCTCCTCCAACACACACGAACGCGCACATGACCAATGAGGGCACAAGATTAGTTTGTGCACAGATGGAAGGCTGACAGGCAGGTAGGCCATCCAGTTATTTTAGCCGGGCCGGCTCAGATGATTGGTCGTGCTTTTTACAGCGCCACGGCTTCCACAGATGACATTTTTGTATGGATTTTTTGTCAAAGCACTTAAGATATTCATTGCTATCGGGATGTTAAGAGCATTCCATGGAATATAACAAAAAGTGTATCTCGAGCCGGTTTCTCAAACTTACCTACCCCACCTTTAATAATTCCACAGAGGGGAAATTGACATTCTGCATTTGACCCATCCTAGTCTTAGGAGCAGTGGGCTGCTATTATGTATGGCGCCCAGGGACCAATGCCTTGCTCAGGGAAACCTCGGTAGCACTTGGTCTTTCGGGGACTTGAACCGGTGACCTTCCGGTTCCCAATCCAAGTCCCTATGGAAACCAAAACCGCCCCCTCTTCCTCTTAAATGTTGCTTATGCCAATTGGGATTTAGATCAAGGTATTTTTAGCTGGCCAACACATGTGTGTTCAACTATTTTGATGTGAGAACAAAAACTGTATATTTTTATTTTATTTTATTTAAATGGTTTGGGTGAAGGTTACTATTGTAGACTTACTCTCTTGAATAGTCAAAGCAATAGGGTTTGCGAGTAAAATCTGGAGTTGTCATTCCCTCCGGAAGTTCCTCCTGGAACTGTGTTATCATGACACCGGGCACCTTCGACTTCTTCTTAATGCCTGATCGAAAAAATAGAAATAATTAGATAAGCTTATTAAAAAAAGAAACAAGTTATTAAGTATAGTCTATACAATATACTCATCAAAGCATGAACATTTAACCTATGTACACATTGTTTTACTTGAAAAAGTACAGTATGTGTGAAGAATAAATACATTTTATAAGAAAGACTCACTAAGAATGTGTTCAGATTTAGACAAGGACAAACAAAAAGTGGTTTAGTGTAAACTTCACACAAACATTCAAACAGGTTTTTATCTGAAAAAATCATCATGTTTAAATATAAAAATGCCTCACTAATTAATAAAATCTCTAAAGACTTATATTGCTAAAATAAAACAAAATAAATCTATCCAGTAGTTTTGTGATTATTTACATCAGCCTCTACTTTTGAAATATTACCAGACAGTCAAGCATTTATGAATAAACCAAGTAAATAGGTTCTATCTGGCATAACCCTCGCTGCTACCTTAAATATGCCAATGTTTTTCATAGTTGTATTGTGTTCAGATTTAGCTAAAAATGAAGATGCCAAGTGATTTAAACGACTTAATACTGAAGGGAATATGTTTTACTTATGCAAAACTTCATTGTTTAATCAACTTTGTAAAAGACGGCTTTTTTAATCTTAACGTTCTTTGGTCTTTCCCTTCTCATGGGACTCTTGACATTATTAATGAGTGTTACATATTTTCATATTAAAACATACCCTTGCCATAGACATACTTGTTTATATCATGTTAAAAAAGTGAGGGAAACCTTTGTGTTAATGTTAGTTTTATTATGGGAGATTTTATATTTGACTTTAATTTCTTTGTGGATTAATTTTACTTTTCAGATGAATTGGAAAAAACGTAGAGTATTTAGACTTTATAGCCTTTGGATAATGCTGAATAAAAATAATTAACAAAGATTTTAATAATTGTTTTAAGCCTCAAAAAGAACATGGCCACCTCAGAGAAGTAGACATGTCACAATTTAATATAGAGTTGCCTTGCAGGAGGTTGAATTGATAATAATAAATATTCACTTTCCTGGTAACATTGAGATGTTTATTTGTATAGGATTATTCTTTTAATCATTTATGTCAACAACAAAGGATGAAATTGAAAGAAATGTGTTGTTTAAAGTCATGTAGGGTTGACATCTGTAATAAATATATCCCCCTATGTATATGTTATGATGACCAAACTCATATTATTCTTTGTTGGGGAACAAGGTCAACCCTTCTGCTGTCTCTAGAGGTCCATGGAGTACAAATGATTAGTTCATATAAGCTCACTTGCACAGAATATCCATTGAAAACTCTAGAGTTAGGCATTGAACCAGGTTTAAGTGCCAGAACACCTGAGGGAACCAATATGGACTAACCCATAGAAGTCTCGAAGGCGTCATCATTGAACGCTGATCACAGGGGTTCAGCTGGTCCAGGGATTTTTATTTATTTTCTCCTGGAATGAAAGACCTGTAATAGGCAGAGTGTAAACTATAGAGTATGTCGTTTAAAGATGGAGAAATGAACATTGCATTAGTTGCGTTGGGGGTAAGTGCTTGAGGCATGAGCTGCAGAACAGTGTCTTCTGTATCAGAAATGAAATCGAAGGATGATGCAGACATCATTAAAAGCAATGTGTTTGCATGGATCAGCCTATTAATGTAGAACAGCAACTTAACCCTCCTATTGTCTTCGTTCCCCCCCCCCCCCCCTTACTTTGGTGTTCGAGGTCAAGTTTGACCGGTCCTGTTTTAACTGCTATTATATTAACACAAACACCATTAATCATCACCAAATTTCATTTGAAACACCCTTTCAAACTGTAAACATTGTATCAGACTGGTATACATGAAAAACTGCAGTAAATATACAAAGAATAGACACTGAACATGTATTGCGTGTGCCAGGTGTGATCCATGTGAGGGGATGGGCACATACGAGTGGGAGATGGGTCATTGTTCTGTGTCTGTGTGTGTGTGTGTGTGTGTTTGTGTGTGCCAGGTGTGTTTCACATGGGGGGATTGGGCACATAAGGGGGGGCGGACACATAGAGTTTGTGTGTGTGTGGGTGTTTGTGTGTGTGTTGTATCTGATCCGGATGGTTACTAAGTCCTTTTCTTTATGGCGGTCATTTTTGACCGGGAACACCATGGGTGTTACAAAGTTGACTAAATCATCCGGAATTCAATGAAAGTGGTGATCAGCAATGATATATGTTCAAATGTCTACTGTGAAGGATATCATGAAGCCTTAATGCAATTGAATGTAAAACAAAAAAGTTATGATTGATGAAAGTAGTAAATCGGTCAGATTTGACCCGAAGACAACAGGAGGGTTAAGCTGCATTTTAAGCCAGGCATTGATTTCATGGGTCATCAAAAGTTATGTATGGAGTATAATTGGCATGAATTAAGTATGCGAACATTCATTAAGATAACACCTTTTCATCAGTTATACTCTGTCCATGATGAGATGTTGTGAATATATCTATATATGCATTTATTTTTACTTATATATATTTGTTGATATAGTTGATTAGATGTACATCCACAGACAGCACCGGACCCTTGACATTTTGATAGCTGTCAAATGGATGCGCATGGACGAAGACCTAAAGCTAAAAATGTTTTTATAGTCTGTCCTTGTCCGAATTGCTGGTGGCTGGAAAATAACTGAACTGCTCTTATCATCTTTCTACAAGACTGCAAGACATTTGAATAGCCTTGCTTTAATTTTGTATTCATTAATTTCCCCCAAAGTTTTTTTATTTTATTATTTTGCTTTGGCACTGGATATATGTATGCACTTTTTATTAATGGATAACCAGAATTCATGAGAATGCATCATTACACTATAGGAATTTGTTTATAAAGCCATGTTTGCAATTTTGCAGTTTTTGCGAATCTTGCAACTACTGAATGAAAGCAGTATAGAACGTTTTTTTAAAGTATCTCCCTAACTTTAAACTTAATTCATTAATATATTAGTTTACTGCACAATCATTTTTATAGAGTACATGTAGCTATAACATGCCTCACTAACTGATTCCTGAACGATGTGGACCACAAATCCTTGGTAGTTTTACTCAGAATATTAACTAATGTGCACGCAAAAACTTTCCACTTTGAACTTTTATTATTAGTTTTTCATGTAATTTAGCTTAAAGATTTTCCTAAGCAGCTGACTCGCCTACATGTTCCCGCTGTGGTTGTGCGATATTGTGTTTATTCTGATCAGTGCAGCTGTAGCTCCATTGTTGGCTGTTAGGACTTTGCATTTTTTCATCTAACTTGTAGCTGGAGTTCAGTAAATAATGATGAACTCTTTTTTAACTGCTGTTATTGACGTTAACTAAGAGCTTTCCTATTATATTTCACAGCTAGTAAACAAACGAAAATCGCCGTTATAATTGGATGCCCCATACATTGTGTACTTGTGTTTCCCCGACTTCCCTTAGACTTAGAGTAAGTCTCAAAGTAATGCAAGGAACCACAAGAAACTGAAAGTTGGGTGATGCTTTAGGGCTCCTGGAGGTAACAGGTGTCGTTCCAGTTGATTACCTTCGAGACCTCGATGTTCTGAGTTGACTTGACAGCATATGCTTTGAACCCTTTGGGTTATAGAAATTGCATTTCTGTGTCTGCGATAGTTCTGTTCGTCACACTGAAGCCAAGGAGAGCATGAGGGTCAGGCATGAAAAGGCCGAAAATCTCAAGGGAAAGGGGGACTTGAAAGGGGCGACTCAGGTTGCCTCGGTGTTCTTTGTATGAAATGTCTCAAATGTTTCAGCTATAGTCTTTTTACTCATACCAAAGGCTTGTTCTTTGTTGGTCAATATTGATCTAAATTGGCAAGTTCATTATGTTTAACCTTAAAAATGTCTTTTTGTAAGGTTATTATAACTAATATGTTTAGTTAGACCTCAGGAGAGAGGACATTATGCCACTTTGTCCCTGTAGATGTACTTAATGACACTCAACTTAACATATGGAACAGAATTTTGTCAGCATGCGCACATTTAAAATTGGCATTTTCGTTTCAATTACAAGATCAAGAAGACACATAGAAATCAGCGACCGTGCCCTCTAGCAACAGCTTTAGTATTCAGATGGTTGTTGTTTAAATTGTCACAATGAAGTGCTTCCGTTGTGACACTGAAAGTTGAATCATCCATTTCAGATGACACCTTTCGGGGGTGATGAAGACCACATCATACATGCAACTCACCCAACGTGGAGTCATGCACTTACGGAGGTGAGTCGTTTGTGTGATTCGATTTGTTTTTGCTCGCATACCTTTGTCTTCTGGTTGAAATTCCTCTGAACGGTCGACTAAACACGCATTGTGACAACAGAAGAGGGACAGGTAAATGTAAATCCTGACAAAAGCACCATGGCAGTTGGAACTTCGACAGGATTATTACACAGTAAACATAAAACACCACATTATACAGTGTAACCCGGGGCTGGGAAGCACAAACACAGACACTTTAGGAAAAACATATTTTCAGGGACACATGGCACAACACACAATGGTTAGTTATAGACAAAGTAACAGGGTGTTAGCAGTAAGTTGTTACAGCAGCATATACAAAGCTGTGCTGTGCAGCTGTTTATTAGACTCAATTTGAAGCTCACATTCCTCACACAGCATGATTCCTGTGCAGTGCTTGAGAGAAATAATCACTTGGTGTTTTTTTTTAAGAATACCTTTCATTTTGTCAAACCAGGACTGTTGATGAATGTCTTTGTTAGAATCAGTTTTATTATTCGTATTGTGCTTGGATTTATTTTTGTCTTGTCTTTTTTTTGTCATGATGACATTCTTTGTTGCTCTTGTTCTGTGATGACAGCTTACTCGTGTCTCACTGCTGGAATCTGTGGAGCTTGAGTTGACTGACAGACATCTTCGGTATCAAATCCTTTATAAAGAGACGTTGATGAATGAGATGGCCAGAGCTGTATTCGTGTTCTGTTGAAAAGTGGCAGTTGTGTCGTCGTTACAAATCTTAAGAAAAAACATGAACAATACTTAGAAAGCTTCCACTTGACGAAAGAAAAAACAGAGGTGCTTATCTTCATTTTCTCTCAGAATGAATTGTCAGCCCTCAACTCTTTACAGCAGTTTCCAGATGTGTTCCACATCTTCCAAAACATTTTGAAGACCCCGACCTTTGACCTGTGCATTTCCCAGGCGTTTTCTTGTCTTGCAGGTTTTTTTCTTGAACGCAGTGTCTCGTTTTTTACATGATCCTGTTCATCATCATTCCTCGTGTTAAGAGGAAATCCAGCTGCAAAACAAACCCTAGACTGACGTAACCATGGAGAACATCCATCACCCTGCACTTACCTGCCTGCCCAGCGGCAGTTTGATCGGTCACCTTTGACCTCTTCCACATCTTGTCGTTGCTTTCGAGCTCTGCTGATTCAGAAGGGTCTGCAGCTAAACACACAGGAAGAGGAAATATTAGCACCGCATACATGTATAGCTAACAAAAGCAAATCAGTGATATTGACTGGCATTCCCCCTGAAATGTTTTAGTCTTTGTGATTTTTGTACTTTCAAAAACTTGCATTTACTTTTGAAAGAAAGTTTATTTAAATCATATGGTGGAAAATCTTCTTCTCTGAACAGCTCCTAGTGTACTCCCTAAAGCTCACTGCAGTTACTCCCAGCAGTCAGTAAGAGGCAGCAGCCAGTGTTGTATACAGTTGTTCACTGTTGACATCATTCTGGGACGAATGCCGATCTCAGGAATCCTTTGGAGCCATGTGTTAATTAAGTCGGAATTTGTTGAAGCCCTAAATAATCTGGGTGCAGAGTTAGGATTAGTTTGTAAGTACTGACACGCTACCACTGCTATAGCCTCTCAGTGCTGATTAATATTAGTTGATTTATTGTAAGACTGAAAAATATATGTACTTATTAACATTAAAAGCCATGTCTTAGTTAACCCCTTTCCAGGTTTAGGAAATGCTAAAATATGCAGCATGGAGACACCACCACACAAACAACTCTCCCTTCTTCTGATCACTGAACTATGTCACCTCATATATTACATCATTATTTTAAGAAAACACAGCTTTAGCACTGATTCTGAGCGGTAATTTGTCATCTCCTGCATTATTTTCCCAGTATATTTCTTTAAGGTTCCAAAAGAGTTTAATATGGAACAAACACCAGACGCATGTGTCACTTATGATGATCACTGACTCATGTGACATTAAATGAGTCACGTATCATCTGTTATGGTCGCTTGCATCACTTATGTCATTACTATTTTTTGTTCTTGTAACATTTGACCTAATGACTCAAGTTCAGAGGTCTAAACCTTCTTATTGGACATTGGAATAAAGTAGGTGTCGTTACATGTAAGCATTAAATATTATTGTTATTTTTTGTCTTGCAGCTGAACGAAGATTTTCAGGAAATGTTGACATGAGGAGGTGAGTCAAGATCTGATTTTAGTGCACAGTGTGAATAACTTTGGCCTTTTGTATTTGTTTGGACCATCTAATGTGATAATACTGGTGCTTGATTTATCTGTGATTAGGATTTTGGTTAATGCTTGCTATTGTGCACAGCTCACGTTCACAAAAAACCTTGCAGCTTTTGATTGATTCATTAAATGACATGTCACGTCTGTGTACTGTAATAGCTACAAACCTTTTGCGGACTGCTGTCTAATTTACCAAAGAGTTTTACATATTTCCAACAGCATGAGCACTTCTCCAACTCCTCTAAACCTTTGAAGCCCCTGAAAACGTTTCTCTTTTAAATTACCTGTTCTTGACAATCAACAACTCAAGGATCATAACATCTGAGAGAACTGATTTTCAGGGGCTTTAAACAAATAGAAAATAGTATACTGTAAAGCTTGGATGAAATGTCTCTTTGGACAAAGAGTATGACTTTTTTTAAGTATAACCTTTGGTTTTGACCTGCACCAAAGTTTGACTCAATAATAGGGCTGTATCTATCAATCTGGATCAGCATGTCCTTATCCAATGTATTGATGCATTGGGAGAAACATCAATATATTTAAGATACACCACTATTTATGAACTCTTAACAGTTTTAAATGAGACGTGTGGCACTTTATAGTGAACACAGGATTTTCAAGTATAATTTTTTTTAATTTAAATATTAGGAAGAGCCAAATAATGTCAATAATGACTTTTAAATCATATTGTAGTTGCTTGTTGTGAGTTCATATAGATGCAACTTAATTAAGCAAAATTCAATTTGAAAGACTTTGTGATTGTATAATTGTCCAAACATTCAATATAATCTTATCTTGTTAAACTTGTGACTTTTGTTTTTAAAACCGAGCCGTTAAATGTATCCTTCAAATAAAAAATATTGACTTTGTCCTGACTTCCCACTGAACATAAAACCTGCTGTCTTGGATAGTAAGCGTTTTATTTTTAGTTGTACTCCAGCATATGTTCAGAAGGTTCTGGGCTCCAGCTGAGTTATTGGCTGTTGGTAGATCTTGAAAATGAACCGCACAACACATATGGTAAAATAAAACAGCCTGCAACAGGAGACATTTGGCAGGAGGCCCCTTGCATTAAAAGCAAACCCACTCATCTACCCTGGAATAGTTCTGCCATCTTAGCTTATTGCATTTATAGTTTAAAGTTTGTCTGAGGCTCTCATCTGGTTGAATGAAACCTGACTCCAGGGAAAGGGGACATTGTGGACTGGCAACAGATCCTGAGCTTCTTTTAAAATCCTCATTTTTGGGATTTTTAACATTTGTGCTGCAGGCTAAATTACAGTAAACACTTTTGTTCCTTTAAAAAATATAGAAACGAGGAGCCATGCTTCATAACATCGTTACATCTTACCAGTATGAAGGCAGGGCGGCTGTCACTGCAGGCGATATAACAAGTTGCCAAGCTTAAAATTAGACACAGACTGTTTGAAATGTTGGACTACTGTAGCAGAAATAAATAAATCTAGCCTCACCCTCTGTCAACGTTTCTCTTTGCTGTTGATATCATGTTTAAATATCACTAATTATAAAGGAGATTATAATGTGATAATAGACATTTTCCTAATATGATGTTAGGATCTAATTAAAAAAGATCTGTGTGGTAAGTATTTGCTCCAATACTATTTTGACAGTTTGTCTTATAACTAATTCTGCTTGATTCGTCGCCATCACCTTGTCCACGCATGGTCAATCTCTGTTATGTGTGCCTGTACTATCATCTTTGCATGTGTAGAACATCCCTTGACATTACAAAAGTTGACCTCTTGTCAAGCTAATGACATGGAATACAGTGAGAAGATGCCAGCATGGTTATTTTGAAGATTGTAAAGAAAATAAATATAAATAAAGACACTTGAGAAGCTGCTGCAGACAAACGAATTACGGCTAATGTCTCAGTGGTACGTGCCATGTCCCAATGATACTGTGACTGCTCCACCGACCATGTACTCTTGTAATGGCATCTGCAGCTTCTCAAATGTCCCTTCTGAATTTGTTCACACGTCACTGAGTGCAGCAGAGTGCAGGAGACAGAAAGTGTCTTCGTCTGTGTAACTCACAGGGCCTTGTGGTGTCAAATGAGCGCTAATGGTGCCATTTGAACATCCCATAGGATTTGCTCATTTGTTCGAGTGCTGTAACAGGTCTGACAAGTTAATACATACATGTTGTTCAAACACATCATGTTTTGATCAGTGTGAGTGTATTCCCTTTATATTTAAATTAATTGTGTCCTTTTAGATCTACAATACTGCATTGAAGATATTACTAAGATATTATTAGCGTATTACAATTCTGCATGTGCTTGAGACACAACAGAGAGCACTAGAGTGCAAACAGTAGCAACCACAGTCGTGTGTATGTCTTTTTGATGTGAAAATCCTATTTTCTGCCAAAATACAACCCACACCCTTCACGCAGCTTGCTAAATCTCAGGCTACATATCGATATCGATTCCTTCATCTAAAGTTAGCCATCACCCAACAACCTTACAGCTTTGACCTCACATCCAGCTTCCCAGATTTAAAACTGTGAAATTTAAACTGAGAAGCCTGCATGCCTCACTAAAATGATTTCATGCCTCAACACTAAATATCTGTGTCCTCTATGTAACGAAATCCTGTACAAAGAATATCAAAATTATGATCCTGGTAACATACTCGGTAATTTGAGCGACTGGAATGAGAGAGCACATAAAATTGTGTACATTGAGTCGCTTTATGACTCTTTAAGCACAGCACGTTCAAAGAGGAAAATAGCAGCATGTATACATTACACACTTGCATGTAGAATTTAGTTTTTTTACTGCACCTGTCTGTGCACCTGCTCACAAAATGCTGATGTCTTCAGTGACGGCACACTTTGTATTGATCCTGAAGTTATCGCAGGGGATGACTTACAAGAAATAGGCTTACTGTAATCCTTTTCTCCTCTCCTCTCACAACATGTTCTCATACAGCCTGGCTTCGTGTTGAGGGCCACCTACCTGCTCTCAGTCCTCAGTGCTCTCAGCTCTGTTCCCTTTCAGTCTGCTCACACTGTGCCTTCTCCTAATGTTCTCAAAGTAATAGATCCGTCCTGCAGCGTGCAAGTCTGTGCTTGATGCTCCTCTACTGACAAGACCCAGTGACTGCCAAAAGCTTTTTTGTATTTGTGGTCACTCCAAAGACATTGGAGGTTGGGTTTGCAGTGAAGTACAGAGGGGCCAGAGGGTGGGTTGAAGAGCAGGTTAAATACCTTTCAAAGAATGATTTGCTCCTATGAACCAGATGTAGGGACACATAGGAAGAGGACGTTTGTTTACAAGCCTTGATATATTGGAGTTCACTATAGGACTTGATTAGGTCTGCTATTTATTAGTATCCTGCAAATGTGATTGTTTAACGTCTTGACTTTAATTATTTTTATGACAATAAAGACGGTAACACTGATTGCAATCAAACCTGTGTTGTTTATGTTTTACTAAGACACATTTTAAGGGGTTATCATAATGTATTCACATAAAATACAGCCTATAAAACAGTGTGCATAAGTTTGACAATGCACCTGCTTTTTTCACTCCATTCAACACATCTATTTTAAAAACCACACACTGCGGTCATAAGGTGAACAAATATATCATAACATCGACACCCTCAAAACAGGAAGATGTTTTCCCTTTAAGAAACATTTGTTTTTCTGTAGGGATGATCTCTAAATGTCTAAAATATGCTTAGTGGAAGAAACGCCTTATTGACAACAACTGGGGCATGTTAATTACCAGCCTGCCAACTTTAACAAATAAAAGAAAGTCATGTCTAAATGGCCAATATTGATTTGACAAACTAGAGTGGAAACCTGCAAACATGCATAATGATGTTTCTCTGAGGTAGATTCAATAGATGCTCCTTAGGCATGCATTTGAAAAGGAAATAACAGTTTGAATAGAAATTAATCGAACTCCGTGGGTAGATTTGTATCCAAGGTATTCATAGCAAAGAAATGTTTATTTATTTTCCTCATTATATTGAACAATAGGTCTTGTTAAAAATGTTATTCTGTATTAGCTTTTGAATACATCCTACAGTTGGATACAGCAAATGTTCAAGGCTGCAGCCCCTGAATGCTATTCTCTCTTGTCTTTCATTACAGACTCTGCTATTCTAGTTGCATGTTCTGTCCAGAGTTGTATTATTTTAAGACACGTTGTAAATGTGGCCAGCCACTGTCAGGCTTAAATAAAGAAATGATGTGTAGGTGTGCAGTATTGTGGCCTCCCATACAGTGTCGTTCCAAAACACGGAGCAGCTGCTGTGAGTTTATGTTGTGTTATGTTCCTATAAACAACTGAAACATGATCAAGAGTATCCAGAAGTGGTAATAACTCCAAAAAAAACATCCCCATCAGAAGACACATAGTAAATTATGCAAGAGAGTAAAAGAGGCATACAAAGGATGTACAGTATGAAACATGATTAAAGGACTTCATTTGGTATAAACTAGATAAAGTAGTAGATTATAACCACAATATATGTTGCAGTATTTAGAGTGTAGTTTCTAATATTATGGGCTTGGATTACCGCAGTCACAGACTTTCATTTATCTTATGTGAAAGGTGTTTTTATGGATTTGACAAAACTACTCACATTTATAACATATATTAAAGAAAGGTTCAGGTTCCACTGAAATGTGATTTTACGACATGCCCTCACAGTAAAACCGGTGAACTTTGCCTTAGGTAAACAACAACAACCATAAATCTATAGGTTACTTGCGTAACCCCAGTTCTCAGAGTAACATGAAATGAGATGTCTCACTATGGGATGCGCCTCATCGCGGAGCAAACAGAAGCATCAATCTCATTACGCCAATCCTGATTGGCTGGAGATCTTGACGTCAGCGTCAGGGAAATCACCCCCTATAAGTAGCTTGCGCCACAACGCATGCGCCATTCAAAATAAGCACCTCTTCTCGCTTCACCATAGCAAGGAGGGCCGTCTGGTGAGACATCTCACTTCATGTTACTCTGAGAACTGGGGTTACGCAAGTAACCTATAGTTCTCATTCATAACACTCCGTTCGATGTCTCACTATGGGAAATTGTAGCTCCCGTATTGCCAGACGAGCTTATCTCGAAAATCACTAAACCAACCAGAACTTAACAGGTAGAGCTCTGACTCAACCAGGTGCCCAGCACTGCTTGAGTCACACTGGGAGCAGAACGTCCAGCCTGTTAGGAGGCAGACAAAAGTGAGCGGCGAGGACCAGCTCGCCGCTGCACCAATGTCTTTGATGGGAGACATCCTGGACAGAGTCCAGAATGCAGCCAGACTCTGAGTCGAAAGAGCTCGCGGACCCGAGGGTGCCTGCGAACTCTAACTCGTATGAGCCCCAAAGCAATTGCTTCCACAGACCAGTGGGAGAGCCGTTGCTTAGTAACAGGCTTGCCCTTATAAGGGTTAGCCCAGGACACAAGGGGTTGGTCATTATGACAAAGCACCCTTGATCTGTCCCTGTACGTGCGTGAAGCACGGGCTGGACACGGCAAATCCGGCCACTGTTCCCCGGAGGAATACAGTGGCGGGGAGGATGCCTTAATGTCAAATGTGGTACCCGAACCGACCGCCTTAAGATAAAGGCAGGGTCAGGCTTCAACCACACTCTGTTTGCCCTGGGGCAAACTGAGTGCATGAAAACTGTACAGATAGTGCATGAGTGCCACTGGCTCGCTTGGCAGCTGCCAGGGTCAGCGTCATGTCACACTGTATTTAGATTGTACCACTCATGGGCCAGGCCCATAGAGCCAAGCGCTCTGGGTGTGGGTGAAAGATCGCCCCCCCCGCTTGGGACAGTATGTCCTTGCGTAGTGGGAGCTGCCATGGCTGCCCGCACAGCAGCTGATATATCTCCGCTAGCCAGTACATAGCTGGAGTGCGGAGCTATCAGGATAAGTGTGTGGCGTTGCTCTCTCACTCTGGCCAGAGTTGGGGGTATCAGAGCCAGGGGTGGGAACGCGTACAGAAGGCCCGGGGGCCAATTGTGCGCGAGTGCATCCACGCCTAAAGGTGCATTTAGATCGCGCATCGAAAAGAACAGCTGACACTGAGCGTTGTCTTTCGATGCGAACAGATCCACCGCGGCTCTGCCGTAACGCACCCACAGCTGGCTCACAATCCTTGGATGTAGAGTCCAGTCTGCATAAAGTGGTATACCTCTGGACAGTATATCTGCCCCGAGGTTCCTCACTCCCGGTACGTGCGTCGCTCTCAGAGAGAGGAGACGCCTACCGCTCCATAGGATAAGTTTGCGCGCCAGTGTGTGTAACTGGTGAGAACCAGTCGTCTTGTTGCACGAGCCGCAGCAGAGATGTGTGAGTGAGCATTCTGAACTTATATCTTCTTAGATATTTGTTCAGAGCCCTCAAATCAAGTATTGGCCGAATTCCGTTCCCTCCCCGTTTGGGAACGAGGAAGTACTTGGAATAGAAGCCGCCCTGACTCTGCTCGGCGGGTACAATAGATATAGCCCTCTTTTCTAGGAGAGAGAGAATCTCTTTCTCCAGAATATGGGCTGACTCTCCTCGGGCCTGCGAATGCAGAATGCCCGAGAAGCGAGGGGGGGTGACAGCGAATTGGAGTCTGTAGCCCCGTGTTACTGTCTTGAAAACCCAAGCAGATGATGTGAGCATCTTCCACTGCATGCTCCTTAGAGCCAGTGGAGATGTCACATCTCTTCCCCTCTGAGTCTCTATTTGTTGTGTTATGGGGCCCTCTAGTGTCTGAACACAGTGGTGCCCCCTTTCGACAATCCCCACCGACACTGCGCTTGCGCATGACGGTGGTGCCTTCACAGCCCCACCGACACTGCGCATGCGCGTGGCGGTGGTGCTTTTAAAAACCCCAGCCGGCACTGCGCATGCGCGTGACGGTGGTGCCTTCACAGACCCGCCTGTAATCAGCCTTTTGAGAGATGCCGTAGCTGCTCTCAGAAGGGGAACAGTTGACGGGCTGTTTATTGTTTTTCTTTTCATTTTTTCGAGCTGCGCCCTTGGCTCGAAGCCTGGATGCGTCAGCGGAAAATGATTTGTGACAGAAAAATCAATAAGTGTGTGACATGTGTTTATGCGGACTTGAGGATGGTGTTGAGGCATCTCTCGAGGCGGCGGGAACACATTTAGAGCTGGGGAACCGTAGACTTCCAGCTCTGTCACAGAGGGGAGAAGGAGGGGCTGTCGCGCCGCTCGCTTCTTCTTCCTCGACTGCTGGCCGAAATTCTGGGTTGGCTGCGCCTGGGCTGCAGCCGGAACCGGAGATTTTCTAGGCCAGCTCGCCCTCGTCCCCTGCCTGGGCTGGGGACTCGGGGCGGACTGCGACCTCTGCGCTTTCGGTATTTTTAACCGAGCAGGGTTCGCAGCTTGGACGAAGGGCTGCCGCTGCGAAGGCAGCGGCTGGGCCCTTCGAGGGAGGCAGAGGTGGAGGGCCTCGTCCTCCTTCTTTTTCGACTCGCATCTGCTTTGCATGGAGGCAAGAGCAGAGCCGAAAATCCCCTCGGGAACGATGGGCATGTCAAGCACATCCTCTTTTTCCCGGTCTGGGAGATTGGTGAGGTTGAGCCATCTAGCTCTTTCCTGCACCACCATGATCTCCATTGTTTTGCCCGTGGCCTGGACGGCGCAGCGTTGGACACGGAGACAAATGTCTGTGACCGCGGCCAACTCGTCCAGAACGGCCGGTCCAGGATTACTCGACATATCCTCACAGAGCTCCGCTTGGTATGCGGTTAGCAGTGAGGAAACGTTCAGAGCCCTGGCTGACAACGCTGCTGCTCTGTAGGACCGTTCCGTCATGGTTGACTGGAAACGATCCACCTTCGCTGGCAGCGTTGGGTTCCTGCCTGGTGACGGGCCCATCCTCGGTAGGAGGTGGGTTGCCACCAGCAGTTCCATCGGCGGTATGCGGAGCAGGCCGAGCCTCTCCATACCGTCGCAGTCTAGGGAGGAGGCACCCTGGATTGGGGCCTTGTTGGTAAAGGGTCGGTCCCTCCACGAGACCGACACCTCATCCAACATCTCCGGGAAGACCGGGAGGAGTTGCCTCCTTGTCCTTGTTGCTTGGGGAGAATGTTTCCCCTCGTAACGGGACCTGGCGGTCTCCTTGGCCCCTTCGGGACACGGGATGTCTAGCCTGGACGCAGCGCGCTCACACGCGGCCTGCAGGTCCCTGCTCAGACAGGGCGAAGCTGGTGTGCTATCGCCCGGGAGAGCAGCCATCGCTCCCGGCTTTGCCGTTTGAGCCGATGACATGAAGATATATTCTTCTTGCTCATCCGAATCAGACAGGAGGGACTCAGAGGTGTCCTCTTTGTCCCCCATGTAGTCTAATTCCAGGACATTCCCCGCGGGTGAGACCATTGTGAGGTCTCGCCGGTAGCTCCCGCCTGGTGAGGCGTGGGGCTCCGTTCCCGCGTCTCTTGCCGCCACCGGGTCCCGGCCTGACACGGCGTGGGATCCCGGTTCCGCAGCTGCCGCTGTTAGTGAGCCCCAGACCGACATAGTGAGGGGCTCAGTCTCTGCAGCAGACGCCCCCGTGTCTTGATTGCCAAACGGCGAATCAGTGGACATGAGGGAGTCCTGCTCCAACAAGCTAGCTTGGTGTGCTAGCCGTCGGTGGAGGCTCTTTCGGGTGAAAAGGGCGCAATGCCCGCACGAGCCGGGGTTGTCGATAGCCTCCTGGGCGTGTTTCAGCCCGAGGCAGGACGGGCAGACCTGGTGTGAGTCTGTGCCTGCTATCTTCAACCCGCAGCCGCATGACCGAGCCTTCGAGTCCCTGACTCCTCTGGTGTGAGGGGGAGAGGCGTCCATCTTGTTCGCCTCGTGGCGTGGAGAGGACCCGCTCGTAACAGGTACGTCGTTGATAGAAAAAGTGTTACCAACCCGTCCTTAATCCGGAGAAAAAGGGGACGGTGTGGGTCCCTTGTTCTCAAATAAAATTGACTGGTGTGTCAATATACTTCTAATCCTTTTCTCCTCCGTGAGAGAGAAAAAGAAAAGCGTCCTCGCTACCGTGGTGTCGGTAGTAAGGGGAAGCTAGCTAGCAACGGGTGCGTAGCTAGCTTGAGAAAAATCAAAACCTTACCTTACTTTCCGGGGAAAGAACGGCGAGGTCAATTTTAATACTAACTGGCGTTAGTATTACCGTCTTCTTGCGAAGCAGAAGGAGTAGCCGGCGAGCGCCCGTCGACCGAAATGGTTATATTTGGGTTCAGTCTGTGGACCGTTAAGCTTGTCCGGCTACTATAGAGATGTGCTCTGAAGCGAGAAGAGGTGTTTGAATGGCGCATGCGTTGTGGCGCAAGCTACTTATAGGGGGTGATTTCCCTGACGCTGACGTCAAGATCTCCAGCCAATCAGGATTGGCGTAATGAGATTGATGCTTCTGTTTGCTCCGCGATGAGGCGCATCCCATAGTGAGACATCGAACGGAGTGTTATGAATGAGAACTGTCTTACTTCAAATATATATGCTTCCATGTATCATTTTATAGAAGGTAGTCCTGCTTGTGTTACTATTTAAGTCGTATAGCATGCGTATTAGATGTATACATTATTGCCTCGTGTTCTATTTTTAAATAAAATTCCAAGAAAATATGTGTTTTTCCTTGTCAACATTTATTCATTCATTACGTTGATCCTGTTATGTTTATGTTTCTCAGAAATATATCGTGAGTGATATCTGAATCTAAGAGGCAGCAGTAGCTTGTTGCTAGGTGTGACACAATCATAAGTGTGTAATTCTTAAACATACATACATTTGCGCCAGCTACTTAACTGGCTTACTGGTTCACTTTCATGGTAAATTGACACCAAGGGCATGTTTTGATTTACAGTATTTGTCGGAGGATTAGCCGTGTCATCTGGTCAGGTCAAGGTCTGATAGGGTTGGCGAGGAGCAGAAAGAATATATCCTGCGCCATATTTGGGTTACTGTGATATAGTAAAACAAAAATAATACATGATGGTCTAAATATGATAAGACACTAAGTAAAAACATGTTTGTGTGTAAGTGTTTCTATCATTTTTTCATCCCATATATATCAATGGGGATCAACTTTATTGTCAATCTTTCAGTTTGTGTGTACAGACAGAGAGATCGAAATACCGTTTCCCACAATCCCGAATACAAAAATACAAATATATATAACAATATGTATATACCTATATATACACAATCAACAGACACGTTTATACATATGCACACATTAAGACATAGATTAAAGCATAACAATCAATATATACAAAATAACAGTCACTTCAATATCTTTGAGAAATGTACATTAGTGCAAGACTGGATTGACTAAAAGAAAATACCCTTAAATATAGAACATTAAAGGTGGGGTAGGTAAGTTTGAGAAACCGGCTCGAGATATACTTTGTGTTATATTCCATGGAATGCTCTTAACATCCCGATAGCAATGAATATCTTAAGTGCTTTGACAAAAAATCCATAAAAAATGTCATCTGTGGAAGCCGTAGTACTGTAAAAAGCATGACCAATCATTTGAGCCGGCCCGGCTAAAGTAACTGGATGGCCTACCTGCCTGTCAGCCTTCCATCTGTGCACAAACTTATCTCGTGCCCTCATTGGTCATGTGCGCGTACGTGTGTGTTGGAGGAGGGGCTCTGTAAGGAAGTGGCAGATTTGTTCCGGCTGTGTATTTTCAAATTCTAGCGCACTCGAGCTGGTTTCTCCAAAATTACCTACCCCACCTTTAATGGAAATCTGTAAAAAAATATATTAATAACCATCAACTTTAAATTTGATAAACCACATTACATTTATAATCAGTAATACATATATATACATATTATATTTTACTGCAAGAACAACAGCATTACCAAGGAGTGGTTCATCAGTTAAATATACAACACAAAACTGAGCAATTAATGTGTACATTCTTTCATATATGTCTTTATGAACAATACACAGTTCCCCATATGTGATGTGATCACTCCTAAATGTGATTTACACCTAGTAAGAGATTCATTTCTAATTATTTACTAAACATACTTCAAATGTAAAGAAAAAGTATTTTTTGAAAACAATATGAGATAAGACAACGTGGATATATTCCGAGGATACAATTATTTAATTACCAAAATGCATGCTTTTGTTCCACTAGAGTAGACAGTGTTTTCTTCCTGTTGAAGCATCAAAGAGTGAATTTGCCAATATGTTGTTCTCATGTTACCGTTTCCACTTACTCAACATGGAATTTGTCAGGTATTTGCGTACAGTGATCCATTAGTATTCTTGGTGACCTGCATGCCTTTAGGCTCCTAACAAGTGTGTCTGCATCTGTTTCTAATGGTCTTTTTCATAATTCACCCTCCAGCTCCTCTGCCTCCCTGTTGCCTCTCTTCCACTTCATTTACCGTGCATATCTACCTATTCTTTGATATTCCAGTCCCTCCTGTGAGTCTGCTCCCTCAAGCAAAGTCTTATCTCAATCTCTTTCATTTGATCTGTCTCAGTCAATGTAGCACTTTACCACTACATTATTGCCAGACATGGGTAGCAGTATTTGATATTGATATTTGTCTGTGAAGCGTCACATCATTGGACATGAAAGTCGCTTCAAATGTGAAATGTAACTGTGTATTTCTAAAATTGATGAGTATTAAGGAGGATTTTTTTGCATTGAAAGCAGCCAAATTCCAAAGGTTAACTTTTTTCGAACAGTCTAGAAATTCCTCCTCAGGTGTCTGTGGCTGAGCTACTTTCATCAAGATGATTCTGATAGTGTCACAATCAGAGAGACATTTTTATCAACTGTGGATAATGTTTGGAGCTTCAGGGAGTGCAGCTCAATGCCCTCAATCCCTGGACGAGGCGAGGGGCTGATGAGGTCACACCGTGTGTCGGATTTCCTGCTCGGCTAACTCTGCTATGATGATACACCTTGGTCAGAACTCAGCACACAGCAACAAATATAAATCAGGAGATATTTAGTTTGTAAAAAGTCGAGTGATGCAGCTTTACAAATGCCTGTCATGGAGTTTATTATTTTCTTTTCACACTAGAAATCTCTATTTTTGTTCAAACATAAATGTCAAAAAAGGGACATGTATTCATATTTTCTCTTGAATTTTGATGACAGCAGTAACACAAGATAAAAGTAGTATATCTGGCTTTGTTGTTATTTAGTTCCGGCCTCCGTCTCACCTCTGAACCAGGATGTTCCAGTAAATAAACCCATCTCACTCTCTAAAGCTCACATACATCCAGACAGAGATTTAGCAGAGGCAGCTAAACTTCTTACGGCACCTCCAGAGTAATTGAATCCCCACTTTTCATGCTCCTCTGACTCTAAAGTAGCGATCATCATGTCCCCGTCATGGACTCAACAGCGTGGAAAACTCAATTTTGGCAGAATTTCAAGAGACTACTTTACAGAAAATGTACCAAGAGACATTGACCAGAGTTGTGTTGAAGCAAAATGCTTATCTCACCCAGAACATGTAGTCTGATGTGAATCAAGTGTAAGCAGTGTGCTGTTCATACACTTTACCTTGACTTCACTCGGGAACACACACATTCATAAAGAAAGTTGGACGAATTCAGTTCCCGTTTTAACTTTGCTTTTAAAAGTCGTATTTTTTTTTCTCAAAATTCCTTCATTGAAGTATCTTATTCAAGTGAAAGTGCTGGAGTTTTTGTCACGATCTGTCTGTGTTGTGTTTTGTCTTGTCTTTTTCTGTCTTTGGTTTCATGTTTTATTTTGAAGAGTGTTCGCCCCCTGTCTTGCCTGTTGCTGTCTGTCTGTTTTCCCTCCTACCCGATTGTGTTCACCTGGTGCCCCTGTGTTTTCTCCTCCCTCCTCACCTGTGTCTTGTGTGTGTGATTATATTAGTCTTGTGTGATGTATTTAAGTTCTGGTGTTTCTGTCTGTCATTGTTGGTTCATTGTTTGTCTTTGACTGTGTTCACGGGTTAGTGTTTTGTTTGTTCCTTAAAACCTTGATATAAAGGTATTTTTTCAGTTTATTCTGCATTTGGGTCCTGCCTGCTTCACTCAACCCTAACAGAATGAACCAACCAGAAGTGGACCCAGCAGATGATCCATTTGAGGTGGAATTAAGTAATTTTACCTTTTTTTTGGCTTGCTGCTATGATTGGTGGAAGGGAGCGTCCAGTGTTCGGCAGAAGAGGGCCGCTCTAGTAGAGGCGCACCGGTTGGCAACAGAGAAACCATGTTTAGTGAAGTTTTTACCTGGCTGGATTATCGACTTCCTCCAGACATGTGATTCCCGGCCTGCTAGCCCCAGACATGCTAGCCCCCTGCCTCCCAATTCCCAACCTGACACCATACGTCTCGGTGGGTTCCGTCTGGAGTCAACCCCTGCTTCTTCTCCATTTCCTGCTCCTGTCCAGGAGCCGTTCTCGGGTACTTGTCTGACTTTTTGAGGTCCACTGAGCCTCCAAAAGGCTCCTAAGAGAAGGAGTCGCAAGTCCAGGCTAGCAGCCCGAGCCCCAGAGGCCATGCTTTGGGCTCCAGTACAGGCCCCAGCAGCCATGGTTCCATGCTCCAGTGCCGGCCCACACAGCCATGGTACCGTGCTCCAGTACCATCCCACACAGCCATGGTTCCGTGTTCCGGTTCCGTGCCTAGCAGCCATGGTTCCTGCTCCAGTACCGGCCCACACAGCCATGGTTCCGGCTCCAGAACCGGCCCACACAGCCATGGTTCCAGCCCCAGCAGCCATGGTTCCGGCCCCAGTTCTGGCCCCAGCAGCCATGGTTCCAGCCTTAGTCCTGGCCCCAGCAGCCATGGTTCCGGCCCCAGCAGCCATGGTTCCGGCTCCAGAACCGGCCCACAAAGCCATGGATCCGTGCACCAGCACCGGCCCACACAGCCATGCTTCTGTGCTCCATTACCTGGCTTACACAGCCAGGGTCCAGGCTTCTGTTCTGTGCCCAACAGCCATGGTTTCGGCTCCAGTACTGGCTCTCCGGTCGACGCCAGCTCCCCGTGTCCTGTCGGCGTACCGGCCGACTCCAGCTCCTCGTCTCCTGTGGGCTCTCCGGCCGACGCCAGCTCCCCCGTGTCCTGTCGGCATTCCGCTCTCTCGAGTCTCCTCTCAAGTCCCCTCTCGGGTCCCCTCTCGAGTGCCTTCTCGAGTCCCCTCTCGAGTCCCCTCTCAAGTCCCCTCTCCAGCCACCTCTCAAGTCTACTCTCAAGTCCCCTCTCGAGTTCCCTCTCAAGTCTCCTTTCGAGTCACCTCTCGAGTTCCCTCTCAAGTCCCCTCTCGAGTCCCCTCTACAGCCACCTCTCAAGTCTCCTCTCAAGTCCCCTCTCGAGTTCCCTCTCAAGTCTCCTTTCGAGTCACCTCTCGAGTTCCCTCTCGAGTCTCCTTTCAAGTCACCTCTCGAGTCTCCTTTCAAGTCACCTCTCAAGTTCCCTCTCGAGTCCCCTCTCGAGTCCCCTCTTGAGTCTCCTCTCGATTCCCCTCTCCAGTTACCTCTCCAGTCTCCTCTCAAGCCCTCTCTCGAGTCCCCTCTCCAGTCCCTACTCAAGTCCCTTCTCTAGTCCCTACTCAAGTGCCGTTGGAGGTTCCGCTGGGGGTCCTGCCAACTCCATGTCCTGTCCCGTTGGGGGTTCCGCCGAAGACTCTTCTGCCGGGGGTCCTGCCAACCCTATGTCCTATCCCGTTGGGGGTCCCGCCAACTACTCTTCTGCCGGGGGTCCTGCCAACCCTGTGCCCTGTCCCGTTGGGGGTCCCGCCGACTCGCCCCACGGAGGAGCACACAGCCTCTGAGAGCGAGAGAGCTAGAGAGAGCACACTTTTATCTATTTAATATAGATATAGAAGTAATAAATCATTCCAATGTGTACTATAGGACAGTAAAAAAAAACTAAAAACTGTTTAAAACTATAGGTACATAAGATCATAATAAACAAGTTTAAATGATTTGTTATTGATTCTGATAATATTCTAAAGATGTTTGGATTATTGAAAAGTATACAGCTCCCTTTCATATGAGTCTTGAGAGCTGTATCCATAAATTCATGTTGTGCTGAAAGTGCACCAGATTGATGCATTTAACTTCAACATTTAAAAAAAAAATCTTCCCGGGGGTGCATGCCCCCGGACCCCCCTAGAGGAGGTGAGGTCCACCCCCAAATAAAGCTCGTGAAAATAATTAAATTGAATACATTTTATTTGAGTAAAGAGTAACACTGAAAACGGGTCCCACAGACCCAAACAGCACACAAAGGTTAAAGGTAAGCATATCATAATGTTCAAATGTGCTAAATATATACACTGCAAAAAAATAAAAAAAGAGGAGTAAAAGTAGCCCACAACTTGTTTTATTTTGTGAAAGTAGCTCTCATCCTAAAAAAGGTTGGAGACCCCTGTTATAGAACGATACATTTGACAATTTTAAGCTTGGCCTACCATTTTATTGGAGCAATGAGGAATAGGCTTGTAAAGGCCCCCCTGTTCAAATTGGGGAATGACAGAAAAAGTTTGAGAACCACTGATTAATGAGTTGAAGAGTTGAGAGTAAAATGAACATTTTAGTATCTTATTCTATAAACTACTGACAACATTTATCTCTGTTGGAATTCATCAGACACTTGAATGGAATATCTGGCATACATGTAGATATTGAGATTTTAGAAACATTTGGTGTGGTCTTTTTTCTGGACCTGTACATATATATAGTGAAAGTATAAGGTCGCAGTAAGAAAACAAGTTTATTCTTGGTCATGTTTAGTACGGCACTCAAGTATGTGTTAACTATTTTGCACATGTAAAAGAAAAAGACTGTATACGTCTTTAGGGTGTGGACATTTGTATCGTCCACTCAACTGCATTTCCCTCTAATGAGGAGACAAGTGAGTGCAGCAGAAACTGAATTCTCCGTCGCTGTATGGCCCATACAAGACTCTGGCATGGCGCCGTTAACAGATGGTATAACAGACGTGTGTAGTACCTCGATACGAGAGATGATACCGACTTCATACATGTTAATTGACAATTTAGCAGGAACGCGAATTGGTCACAGCTTGGCATGTGGCCAACACAGAAGCAGGAGCTGGTGTCAACCTGTCAACACAGCACATTGAGCTAAATTGGTTTTCATGGGTCCATTAGCTGAAAGATGGAGTCGAGCATAGTCCAAATTAGGTGTTATTTACATGGGTGTAAGCAAGTTTATGGTAATTATAGATTCCTTAAAAGAGCAGGCGCTATGTGCAGCTGCACCTCTAGAGATAAATTCAAAGCTACTGTAAACACTTTAGTTTATCATTCTTTGGGTGTTTAAGTAATAAACAGGAAGGCATTGAGTTTCAGTTACTCACTCAAAAGTAGAGATGGATATTATATGATTTGTATGGACCCTAAGGAAGGATAGCAAACACTTTATGGATGCTAATGGGGATTTGAATAAAGAATGTGGATCATTTCGGACGTATCTACCTATTCATATATTATGACGGTATTTACTATTTATTCTACAGTAAAGTATTTCATTATACATTCTGCTTGATCTTATTCTATTTCATATGTATATATATTTTACTTATGTATGCAGTTTACTTGCACCATTCTGACTCCTGCAATCTTTTAATGCACTATTCTATTTCTTTGTATGTCTTAGGTATAGTGTGTTTCATTGTTAAATCAGCCTGGGACTTACCATTGCCAATAAACTACATTTAGCTACCGTGCATATCACAATAAAGCCTTTACATCTTGAATCTTAAAACTGTTGACACTAAAATGATACTGTCATTTAGTCCATCCATTAGTTCACCCAATGCTGCTGTAGGCTGGTGTAAGTGGGTGGTACATATGTTTTAGCATTAGGTCATTGTATTGCAGGCCAGAGGGTTCCTGATTGGCTGATATTCTTTGGGGTGGCCGGACTGGCTTGAGTCACAATCACAAGCTCTTTTAGCTGCGCTCGAGGTCAGTGTGGCCTCCCAGGAATTCCCTGTCCATCATGTGACTCTCTGCAGAGGGAGTGTTTGACATAACTGAGAAGTCTCTATTTCCAGCGACGAGGCCATCTTCTTTTCCTAATACCCTACTGGAAAAAGAGAAAATCCTTATCTTCCCCTGGGGATTTTTTCTCCCTAGATACAATTTCCCTCTCCTTATTTCTCACATCTTACCAAGTCACTCTGTTACCATCTCATACAGTGACATTGGACTGCTCTCCCCCCCTCCGCCTGTCTCTACCCTTGACCGTGGTGATAAGCCCTTAGCTGTCGCTGTCATGCAACACTCAGAGCACCCATAAAGATGGGCTCCACCTGTTGTTGGTGCATGCTGGGACACTCAACTTAGAATACTGCAAACTTGGCACTACTGGGTCATATACTCCCCCGCCCCTCCCCCTCAAGGTCTCATCTTACTGGCGACATGTGTCCGAATAATGTCGCCGAATGCACTGCTAACATAAGGTACATATATAATTAAACAAACAGGAAGAAAGTGCTCACCAGAACATTTAGGATCAATAAAATAAAACTAATACTACATTTATTACATTTCTGTCCAAAAATAACAGTATTGGTTGTTTGTTTATATGCCTTATCCCCACAAGGACCTCTAGCGGCATTATAGGGGGTTATCCAGGGTGGATGCATTGGCTACAAACCTTGTGACACGAGCATTACTCTGTTTCCTGTTTCATACCAACAGTCGATTGGTTTCTTTAAACCATGAATGCATCTTTCCATAACTTTAACCAGGTATTTCTATTACCTGGACCATCACCTCTACAATTTCTCAACCATTACTGGGTAGTATAAGTGGTTAAAGCTAACTCAACTCCTACCATGAGGGCAGAACACCTGCAAAAAGTTAAATAAATAATTCTTGCAACGATTTTGGGAGACTGTGTCAAATGATGTTGTTCTGCTGTTAGGAGCGTTAAAGCCTAAAGCACTCATACTATGTGCCATTTGCTGATCATAACGGTGTATTTTGTCATTAGGTTTTGAGTAAGCATTTTACTACACCTATGCCGTCTTTCTACAAGGGCTATATTGTAGAAGTGTAAAAGTGATAAGCTGCTAGTGGGGTAAAATTAACGTCACAATGAATATCAGCCTGTAGTTTTAAAAAAATACCTTAAAACTTTGAGGTACAAAGAAGAAATCAACGGTTTGACAGCTTAAATACGTATAATTTGACCTGTGTTGTTTTGTTGCCAATATGCAAAAAAAAATAAAACACAGTATGTACTTTCCAGATGCTTCTGACTTCTGTACTCTGTCAGCTCAGCTCTCATGTAAAGAGTCTACAGACAGATGATGTTGCTGTGATTTATTGGTGTTATGTTTTGATGCTCAGCAAGCTCAGATAACTTAACATTGATACTCAGGATTACATTCTGCTTAATTAGTTGCCAAAGCTTTTTGTGATGGGGGAATGAGTTAACATTTCTAATTCGTATTTGACAGCTGTTGTGAGGTAACTATAATTATCTACGGTATTCTCTTAACAAGAAAATGTGTTTACGAATAAAAGGAAAGATGAAATTGCCCCCCCCCAGTTCTGTCACATTTTACAAAAAGCATTTAATGTGAAATACTAACGTGTAATTGTAAGCGAAGTCTTAAACTTCAGACCTAATTGTAAGTTCTGTCAGCCAGCCTCAGTGATAATTACCATACATTTAGTTCTAATTATATATCTGGATCCACTCACACTTAAGAGCAATTCTTCAATCCCTAACAGCGAAAAGCTATAATCATACTGTTTGGAATACCCAAACATTCTTTGGTTATTAATCACACAGCTTTTATGTAATCTGCTATAGATCCAGTGTGTCTTAGCCACTACCTTAACCAGGTAAACACTGGTCCTATAGCTGGAAAGGTTTCACCTCGAATGGCTTTATAATATGTGCAAGGAAAAAGAGGATCATCTTTAATACTGTACATGCTCTCAGATAGTAAGTTTGTTAAAACACATGTGTGTGTATATTATGCCTGTATATAAAAGGTCAGCTTTTTTCTGGGCTTAAAATTGTACCTCACAGTCTTAATGAGTAGTACCACCTTCTGTTCATTAAGACATTAAGATATACAGTAGTGAAAGACTTTTGAATGAACTAGTAGCTGACATTCAGTCCTTAACCCTTAGATGCATAATGCGGCTTTCACACCAGCGCTTTTCCCTTTCTAGCTCCGAGCTAGAGCTTTTCTGGTTCAGTTCCGGTTTCCCTTTTCTGCTCCCGCTCTGTTCACACCGCCCAGCACCCGACTGGTGCTGCCGCTGCTGCGTCATGACGTCACCGTTTACATAGCTGATTTGCTCCCCAACGGCATTACGGCGCTCACAACAACGGGGAACTGCGTCGGGTCGATGATCGTGTTGCTTTTAATCACACGAAGCCAGAATAAATTGAATAACGACTTCTCCAACCTTATACTTTGCTCCAGAGTGCCGTGGTTCATTGTTTATTAATGTGTTTCTGCAGCATTTACCAACCGCTGCGGTGTTGGCTGCTCTTCCACGGGAGTTTATTCTCCTCCGTTAGCTCCCGGTTAGCTCACACTGCAGCGGCCGCTCTAAAGTATTCACTGTCCGACTCACACAAGCAGCTGATACATATCCCCAGTTCCCCTTAGCCTGCCCTAAGTGAATGTGTGTCAGTCTGAATTGACGCTGTTTGGTATCACAACGCTGTTATGAAAGTTTCTCTGGTATAAAATGGGTGATGTTAGCATAGCAACTGAAGCTAAACTGACTACTTGCTATTGCTATCCTATTGTGGCATAAACCGTTTTCTAGGCACATTTTACCGGCGTATTTTCATTATGATTCTACTTGTGATAGTCGGACACGACAACCTGTGCAGCCCATGTATTGATTCCATCCGATAGATGCTATAATACAAAACAACACGTCTGCCTCTCTCCACAATGATCAATAACAGTGAACGGATGGTCAAAGTAAGGTACAAATAAACAGAATCACACGAAGCCTGGTTAGTGTTGCCTGACTTTATAAAGTGTGTTTATAAGCACTACTGCTTGTAGTAGGGTGGCCATTTCCATAACACCAAAAAGGAGGACACTTTGGGATTATCTTTTAGTTTTTATCCTGGCTTCACAGAATCCTTCACACTCAAAACACAATGAGACTAGTGTACTAACCACAAGTTGAATGTCTATTTTCGATACTTTTGCCCTTTCCTGGCTGCTTCCAAGAGTGTTTTGTTTGTAAGGAGTCTCTGTATGTCTGTGCACTCAAATGTGAAGTTGACACAAATTTGCAGCTCTGCCTTGACACTGTCCACATCCAGACGATTTCTCTCATTTCTCCATGCTGAGGTCATCATTGAGAAGACACGTTCTGTATGGGCATTGCTACATGGGATGGAGAAGATATAGGCGCTGACCTTCCTCAGATTCACAAGTGGGACTTCTGCTTTGGAAAACAGTTTGAGATACCGCTCCTCACTGTGGCATCCTTCCATTGCTGAAGAGCTGAGAATAGCTTCCACCATGCCATATTCCTCATAGAGTCCATCCATGTCAATGTTTTTCAGGCTGCAGGCTTGGACCGCATCACTGTATTCTCCATAGGACACAGCAGTTGTGAGGCCAAGCTTTGACACTTTACTATGAAAGCTGTTCTCAGAGAAGTCATACCTTTCACTCACGTATTTCTTGGCTCTTTCATAGAAAACAACAAAATCAGCCTCACATTTCTTTGCGAGATCAGGGGTTAGCTGCTTGAGTTTGTTGTTCACAGCAAAGCCAACACATGTGTCATTAAACCTTCTCTCAAGTTTCCCTTTCAGTTCAGTCATTACCTTAAACCAGTGGTTCTCAAAGTGTGGGGCGCGCCCACCCTGGGGGGCGCAGAGGCATGCCAGGGGGGGCGCGAAAGACCAGGAGGAAAAATGGTTATATAAAAAAAAAAAAAAGATAAAATAAAAAAAAAAAATCATAATTTAAAAAATTATTGATTCGAAAATAATATGATACAGTACAGTACTATTACGTCTGGGTCTCTGTGTGTGTGGAACGAGCCATTTTGTGTGCGCGCGAGAGAGAGAGAGCGCACCGGTACCGGAGATCGTTGTTCTTAGTTTCTGGTGCTAGCGAGCTACGCTAACGGAGTTTTTTCAACAACAAGGTGGAGGAGAGTCCTCTCCTGTCAGACTGAGAGACTCAGTGAGCTAAAGGACTCTGTCAGTGTTATCTCAGTGGGTCTCAAACGTTTTGGTCACCATTAATGTAAACTATTATTTCCGAGGCACACGTTTATATGATCATTATAGTTATACAAAAATAAGAGAATAAATGAAAAACAGGTATGAAATACTATATGATATTAAAAAAAGAATAAAGTTTAAAAGAGTGATTTGTAAAATATCCATAAAGAAAAAGTACATCTGTTTACAGTTCTGTTTCATATGGGTGTTGAGAGGTATCCATAGATCTCTTCATTTTGCTCTCAATGTGTCCACACACCACCTATAAAAATAGCACTTTACCCCTGCTTACACCTATATGCCGTGAGCTGTGTATGTGCGTGTGGAGAGTGTTGCAGTAGAACATTCCAATGTAGCGACCGGTACATTAATGGGAAACCCTAAATGTTTGAGCACCCTCTATGAAACGTCAAGCTACCCCACAGCACCCCCAAAAGAAGTCTCTGGCGCCGCCACTGAGCCTGACTATGTGTGTTGGGGGGGCCCGACTTTTTTTTTTTCTCCAAAGGGGGGCCTGACAGAAAAAGTTTGAGAACCACTGCCTTAAACACAGAGGTTATGCTGAATGATTTGGCCTCAAGTGCTTCAATGCAGTCTGAAAACACTTTCAGAATGTGACTGAGGAAGAGAAAATACATCTCAGATAATTCGTTACCATCCTCTCCAAAGCATTTCCACAACATCTTGGAGCATTCCTCCTCACCTAGACTCTGAAAGTAGCTGGTCAGGGGTCTCCAACACTTCAGAATTCTGTCAATAGATGGCAGCAGAGACAACCATCTCGTGACAACGTGCCGTAGCAGATTGCATTCCTCCACTTCCACAAACTTGCAGAATTCCTTCAACTGCGCCGTTCTGCTAGCTGAGATGCTAAAATGGCTATACACCTTAAGCACAACATTTTCAATGTCAATATCCAAGTTGCTTGCTGCATATCTTGTTGCATTGTGCAGAATATGGGCTAAACAGTTTGCAGCGAGCACGTCTTTTTGAGCCAGTTTCAGTTTCTGATAAACACTGTTGTGTTTTCCATAGTTAACGCTGGCGTTGTCTGCTGCATATGCTTTTTTTCACATCTAGTCCAGACATCTCCAGTTTAGATAGCAGCTGATTTGTTATAGCTTCTGACTTTTCGTTGCTATCACTGTAAAAATCCAACAGTGCATGTTTCACGCCCTCCTCAAAGTGAACATATCTCAGTACAATGGGGAAACACTTGATCGTACCTTTGTTTGATGCATCACTTGCCACTGAATAATGCAGTTCATTTTCTTTTATATAATCCACATGCGTCTGGACAGAGTAGGGTGCTAGGACATTTTCGCACAAAGCTTTGGCTTTTGTTTTTCCACAGGTCATCCCTTTTGCTATTGATGAGTCGTTGTAGATTGTGCGATCAACTTTTATTCCACAGTCTACACTCCTGTATGACTGGTGATGCTTGACGGCATGATAAACTTTACAAAGTTCTGCAGCAGAGATTTTGTCATCTTGAGGCGATGAAGCTTCACGGAAAAACGATAAAAGTGAAGAGGCACCTGCGCTTTGATCGTTGCTTTTGTGCTTATCTGTGTTAGCATGTCTGTCGACAGCACCTTTTCCTTTGCTGCTTACGTCCACATCGCAAGTCGTCCTTTCGGCTTTTTGTGAGGAATCCATGCTCTTTCGACCATTCAGGATTAAATGAAGTCTTTCGTTTCGGCATTTCTGCAGTTTAACCCTACCGCTAACTAGGTGGAGTTGGCTCATGAGCTAGTCGGCTAGCGCGAACGTCACTCCGTGCCACAGTGCCCTGCTGTGAACTTGATGTCAAGAAGCACATGGCTAATTGTTTACGTTTATGAACCAATGAAATACAAGATATTTATTCGACATCGCATTCAGCCAATAATTTGTAAGACCACAAGTCTTACGGGGGTATATACTTACACATAACTTATTATTTGTATTTCTTTGTATAATTGTCTATTTTTTTGTATACCCTAAAAGTATAAAATAGGGATGACCTCAAAAGGAGGACAAATGAGCGTCCGGCTCAAGGCTGCGCCGGCAGACGGACACAGACATTGAAAACCGGACTGTCCGACCTAAAACCGGACGTATGGCCACCCTAGCTTGTAGGCAGGCATGACAGTCGACCCATGTTCAGGGGAGGTGGGTTTAGTTTCCTGCACGCCTCGACGTAAGAGAGACCTAAGCGACGCCACCTCTTAGCTCCGAAGCTCTTGCCTCTAGACCGACAATTTTTTGGAGCTGGAAGTTAACCGGATTCCGGAGCTAAGAGCCGGCGCCGCTGCGGTGTGAACAGGAAAAACCGGCGCTTTTCAGGCTCCAGCTCCGAGCCGGAGCTGAAAAAGCGCAGGTGTGAAAGGGGCAGTGGGTCTTTTTTGACCCGGTGAGGTGGTTTTCTTGAAGTATCTTTGTAATTTAAATTTTTTTATCATTTCATATTCCAGTTATTCCTCAAAAAACATGTTTTGGATATCATGCCATTCAAACAGTTTTTTTACATTTTAAGAAATTGTAGTTTTTGTATTACTACCCCAAGCTTCCATAAGTGGGTCAAAAATGACCCGCATGCATTTACTATGGAATCCTATGGGAAAACATTTTTTTTCAAAATGTAAAAAAAATGTCTAAAATGATAAATAGTGAAACATTTAATATAAAATATTTCTAGTGTGAACCAAAATATAATACTAAATATTATACAAGTGATTGTTCTTAAAATGGCATAACAACACATATTCTAATACGGGTCTTTTTTGACCCACTTATGGAAGAGTGTAGGGTCCAGTCACTTTTTTACTAATGTAAGGCAGTCACTATTAAGCCAAAAAAGAAATGATAAGGAAAATGTTCTCAAACATAAATAAGAAGAGTTATTTTTGTATTCTCCTTATTGCTCTTACTTTATCTATAGCTAGAATTTGAAATTATACAATTGCATGAATTAAACAAAATGCAGCTAATCAGTAATTTGTGATTGAAATTCAAAGTGAATTTCATTACAGTGCGATATTGCCAATTCTTGTAAGGTTTCCTGAACAAAGGACAGAATTGAGCTTGCAACTTTTAACATGCGTGGCCTTTTTCAAATCAAATGTAGCTACTCAGAATAACTTATATCATGTATAGGATCAAATATATGCTTGACAAAGAAATTATTTGTAACTGCATCCATGTCAAATGAGATACTCCTCCCTCAAAAAATCTGCTTTTCAGGCACTATTGACTCCCATGCGGTGTATCGACCCTAACAAGCTTAATGAAACAGTTTCTGACCTTAACGTACATTAACAAATCTTAAAGTCTAATTCCTGCATATTTCTTGGAGCAGCAACAGCCCATGCTGAGATTATCGTTGAGCTTTTAATCGTTTCTTCACCCCACTGACCTGCAACTTTTAAACAATCGGCTATGGAGTGATTAATCTTTTGGCTTCTTGATGGTATTTTATCATCAGCTGGAACAGCCCGAGTGTCACCAGTGTCCCCCTGTCCCAGAGGATGATGGGTGATTCGCTGATCCAAAGCGTCTGACCCGTTTCAACCTGACTCCTCTGCAACAGTAAACAGAGGCGCCTTTTGACATTTGAGCCGCAAGCACATTCTGCAGCCTCCATTTTTTCTGCAGCTTCATTATTTCTCTAAGACGCTGCCATGTCCAGAAAGCCTCTGGGTCAAAGTGATAATCTTCAACATGAGTCTCCATAGAAATGTAGAAACTGTTACAATTTACTGAAATCTATGTTAAGCTCATTAAAGCTTTTACATGTGCTGCCCATGAAACCTCTACTGTTTGAAGATCCTCTTGCAAGGGTTGCAAATGCATTTCCTACGGAAGCAATACTTTTTTTTATGATTTGAAGCCCTCAATTAGTAGTCAGTGTTGCTAATCAGAGAAAGAAAAGTGCCATAGATCTCTATAAAAGGCCAATGAAGTAATGGTCATTGACAAAATAAATGGTGAATAGGGCTTTGTGACCGTCTGAAAACCCAGATTTGCCTTCTGTTTCACCGTAACAATACAGGTTGACGTGCAATGGTTTGACTCTTCAGCTATTTTTTTATAATGTCATATTATTACAATCCATCTTTTTTATTATTTCCGGTCTCCATGGCTACTGGATAGAGAACACTCTTCTTTTCAGACATCTAATTAGGCAAATGTACAGACACATAGAAATAGAAAGGTCAACTGGCAGGTAAAAGGATATAAAGAAAAGATAAGGAATACACATATTGTATTTTCCCCCCAAAATATCCTCCAGTTTTGTTCAGTTTACTTTATTTTCACAAATGTGTACCTCAATTTTGCAAAAGGTGCAAAAGATAAACAAGACAACAATACAAAGTTTATTTCATTGAATAATGCAAATAAATCCTCATCTTAATGTATGATTGACCTGACTTGTATTGCCATATCTTCATTTACAGTAGGAGGCAGTACGAAGATTGGATGTTATTGTATTGCACAAAACAGCTCTGAGAAAGTAACTAAGAAAGTGTCTTTTAACTTCGGTGTCTCAGAAACAGGGGAAGTGATCTGGCTCTCCACGGGGGGCGGGATTCAACATGGCGTCTTGTGCTTTGTTAGGTTTTAGTTCTACATTTAGAAATCGTGTCTGTCTGGCCTAATCGAACACACTGAGACACAATCTGTTTTCTATTAGACTTGTGTTAAGACGTTTTTGCTTTTTTCATGGACAAACTGGCTTGAACCTTGAGTTACAATCTGTCAGACGGGGGCTGAGGTATGGAGGGGTGTTGGTGTCTGAGGCCTGTGTGTGGCCAGCAGGGTTTAAAATAGTTCCTCGGAAAACTGATCATCAGTGCTGAGCAGCAGTAAAAACCACATGGATCAAATGTCTCCTCCATATCAGAGTGAGGACGTAAAGAGCCTTGCAAGCATTATGAAACAACCCTGTGGATTAGCTGTTGAAACAGAGTCCATTAATGATGATACATTTCACTTTCTCCCACTGTTCATACAGACGAACACAATAGAGTTGACTCCTATAGTGATGAATTGACCAGATGTAAATTATGTCTGGTGTTGCCACTAGATGGCATCGTTACACTTGATTGTGTTGCACCGCCCTCCCACAAAGCCCTCCCACAAAGCAGGGGGTAGAACTTAATACATTAAAAAATTAAAAGTTGTGGAGTCATCTGGTCAGAATGTATAGACCCTGACGCACAATGCGGTTTTTGAGGCTGGGCTTTCATTGTGTTGATGCAGTTTTTGTGACCATGATTTGATTGCATTATGAAATTCACTTGGATGATAAGTGGTGTCTTTGAATATGTATATTCATAAACAGAAAGACTTCCATTTCTTAATGGCCATCCATTTCTTAGCCGGCGTGCAGAAGGCAGAGGTCAAATTGGATTCCATTGCCGAGGAGAAAATATTTAATTGTTCCACGCTTCCACCCCTCCATCGAGGAGAAAACACAATTGCTATATCACGTTAACCATTTCTCTTGTGGATAACATCCTGGAGGTGGCATTGAATTACAACTTATGAATGAAGTTTGCATTAAATGATGTATGGAAATAACATTCTCTGAAAAATATATCCTCATAATGGGAAAGAAATATGAATTTTACTTGACGGTACAAAACAATTAATTGCCAACATTTATATTTATGATGCAAGTGCCCTTAGTTGATCCACAATCCAACTATTTGTATGAGCATTTTCAATTTGCTTAAAAATATTAAAATTCCAAGAGGTTTCAAATATCATTAAAAATGCTTGACAGAGATGGAAGAAATCCTATATACGATAAAAATGCGAAAAAGTGCCATGAAAAGCGACTTAAAGTATACATAATGATGTGCATGAAGCATAGGTCTCACATGGTTGGGGGGTCACATCATTTTAAAAAAGTGCTACATTTGAATGGAGATGTTTAAAATACATTATATCTGCATAGATAACAAAAATGTTTTAGACTGACAGGTTATAGTATAGCAAAATTCATGAATCTCTGCTAAAGGGATGTCTTTTTTTCTTTATGGTGTAGTGATGGATGACAGGGTTATACAAAAGAGCACATCTTAAATATTAGAACCAGAAATAATCTGAACATTATGTCCTGTTTTCCGACCCCCTCCTTCCCCTTTCCTTTAGCTTGTTGGCCTGTCTGATACCTGAAACCTCCTCTGTAGCGTGCACAGCTTTTTGGTATATCACAGCCAACCCTAAGTACAAACAAATAAGCCCAGGCAAAGCAGTAATTTATCATGTGATGCTTGGCTGTTATATATCTCTCTGTCTTGGTCACCATTACTCTTCCTTATAGTAGCCTTTTGAGCACTGCAGTGTTACCAGGGACAAGAGCGATAACTCTGGTGTAATAATGGACCCCTGCATATCCGTGATGATAGACGAGTCCCCCTTTTAGGAATATATTCTTAATAAAACACACTTCTTTAATAACGGTCCTTTTCTGATGGAAGTCTCACGTGGGATTACACTCAGGAGACTAACATCCTCCTGTGTGTGTCTGAGCTGCCCAAGGAAGTCACTTGCAGAATAATTTCCTGTCCAAGAAGAAAACTCCAGACTGGAATATCTCAACTTCACTCCTGTAGTAAACATGATCAAAATTGTAGCTGCTAAAGATTAGCATGTGTATATTGTCATATTAATTAGCATGTTAGCAAGTACAGCCTCATAGAGTGGCTATCTCAGGCTGCAAACTTCATGAGGTCAAGGAAATATGTAGAGGACACTTCATATTGACCTACAAAAAGATAACAGGGATGGTAAAACAATTTGACTGCACTTTACAGCATCTTTAATACAACCCTGTCTCCTAAAAATAACGTTCCCACAGAACTAAACTGCATTCTCAATTACATATGCAGGTAGAAGCTGCTGGGAGTCCCAGCAGCTTCTACTGAAGCCAGTCCCCAACTCCGGGGACTTCCGGCCGGGGACTTTGGGCGGCAGTATACGCCGTGAAGTGGTTTGCGGCCTGCCAGTAAGCCCAAAGCAGAAGAAGAAGAAGTGACGTCAGCGGCTTCATTTGCCTAATCCACCCCCAGGGACTTTTTCCAGTGTGAACGCGATCTGTACTTAGTTCATGCGAACTAAAGAGTTCACATGAACTAAGTTCACATGAACCTTTGTGGGAAAAGTACCGCAGTGTGAATGTGCCTCTTGTCATGTTTTCCTCCCTGTATATTGTCTGGTCTCTTTTCATCTATGTTTTCATGTCTGTCGTTAGTTTCCCTGGTGTGTCTAATTTCCTGATTGTTTTCACCTGTCACTCCTTGTGTATCTCCTGTGCTCATCAGTGTAAGCCCCGTCCTTGATTGTTCCCACCTGTGTCTAGTTACCCTGTGTTTAAATTCCCCTGTCTCCCAGTGTTCAGTAGTGCTGGGGGGAAACGATTATTTTGAAAACGATTAATCGGGCGATTATTTGATCGATTAGTCGACTAATCGAACGATTATTTTTCTGTTGTTCAATTCATAAAAAACGTAATGTAAAAAAAACGTAATGTAAACAATTTTTTTTTCAGGATACTGTGTCTCAGGGGGATCTTAATATTTAAGAACCTATTAATGTGTTATACCAGATTAACGGAAATAATCTCAGCTAATTGACGATACAAACCATGTTTACCAAAACAAAACACAAGTCTCATAAGAAGCATCTAAATGACCCCTGAGCGAAAAATTCTAACGGACATTGGCACAGATCTCAAGATAAAAGTACCCTTATTACTTATCGTAGCTGCACATACAAGATATCCGATTAAAACTGAGACTCCACAGATTATGTAGGTACATAGTATCATCACTGAGTGATCCGGACTCGCGACAGGGGAAGCAAATACAGTCATCACAACACGTACCTTCACAGAGCTTCTAGGGAGATCGTCTCACCGCCGTAGCTGTCAATCTGATCAAAATACGTGTTCAATGGCATTCAAATGAGAAAAAACGCGGCTGAATCGGTCAATCCATAGGTTTTTAACGTCTATGTATAAAAAAATTATTGAATTTATAATCCATAATTCCATTTTAAATCGGAGAGCAAATGCTAGCTGCTAATGGTTGCCACCACAGCTAGCTGCTGCTTCCGGTCAAGCAGCAGTCTCAGTGAGATATAAATATATAAATATCTTTGCGTTTTGGACTAACTTTAAAATATTCCCATGCTTTTGAAGACCTGGGGCGAGATGTTTTCGTTTGAGGGCTTCGTGCGCAATCCTGTGAGGAGGAGTTGGTAGCCGTTTCAGTCTCCATTGTGTTAGAAGTGCGATTGCGAACTGCTTGTTGCTTTGGGTGACCCACGTGTGTGTGGCGTCATACAGTCTATGGTGTCGACGCGGAAATATGTCGTCGACGATATTTTGAAGTCGACGCGTCGACGCTACAGCACTAGTGTTCAGTGTCAGTTCGTCTTGTCTCTTGCCATGGTCAGGTCTATGCTCTTTTGTGCTCAATAATAGTTGTGTTCCTCACTACGTGAGTGATTTTCCTTTTGGTCTCATTTTTTGTCATCTCATCCTGAGATTAGTTAGTGACCTTTTTTTGTTCATCGTGTTTTTTTTGGAAAAATAAAGTATCTTACCAATACTTTACCTCGGTCTCCCTGTCTGCAATTGGGTCCAACATCCTAAGTGCCTGAGATCATAACACCAGACAATGCATGGCTCAGCGTAACAGACAGAACAGCGACCCCAGGTTTGTCTACATTGGAATTACATCTTCATTACTGAAGGAAAACACTTTACCTAGTGTTTGTTAACTGGGTTTTACAATGTACAATATTGCTATGAGTTATATCTGAAGCAACTTATGTTTCTTAAGATGTGTAGTCAATTCCACCCTTCAATGTAGCATAAATGTGAACTCTCATTACAGGAACAATACCTGAAACAGACGTAGGCAAGATCCTCAGCTCGGTGATTGGATGTTTTAGCCGCAATGCATGTTGGGATATGGGGTTTATGTGATGTGAAATCCGAAAACATTTAAAAAAAAAAAAAATAATACTTTATTCCGAGTGTGCTTGCTTTTCTCTTTGGAAGTCATCACATAACGGCATTGTAATACACGGTTCGGCTGCATTAAATAGTACACATCTGCTGTAGTTCTTTATTTATAGAGCCCTGATTAGAAGACTTCTGGACAAACAGGAAGAACTGACGCCAAAACTGAATACGTGATGTGGATCATAAATATATCAACAATTAAACAACATCTTACATTTCTTGTCAGACAATACGTCTCCTTGCAGTATCAATACTAATTCGGCTGACTTTTATATTTGATCCAATTGGTAGATTGGTAGGTTATATTTACACCATAAAGGTGCACAGCTGAAAAGGACACCTAGTGGTTAAAAAATGTTATTGCATTTTTTTGTTGAAATGATGTTATATTTGATGAACAAATTATTAAGAGTACATACTTTCAAATGGGGAAAGTAGAAGGTCAATGATATAAATATAAAAAATCAAGAAGATACTGTAGTGATCTCTACAATAAAACAGTGCAGGACGTCCAAAGATATTAATAGGAGGATGTGCAAAACAGACAAACTAATAAGGCTATGTTATGTTGCTTAAGTGCTTATTTTAACTGATATTATACATATGTATTATAATCTTATAAGATGTATGTAGATATTATAAGAAATGTGCAATGTGTTACACCTGAATTTGACTCAGGTGTAACTAAAGTCTGATTTAAGGGTTGTTTATATTTCACATCATTATTCTTTAAAAGTTGCCGTGGTAAGGGATTATGGGACGGCATTATCTCTTTTACTCCTGTTTAGGTTTAGTCCAGTATACCTTTTATGAAGAAGAGAAGACCTTTTAAAGCCTAATTCTTCAGCATTAAGATAATGTGTATAGCTCTTTTAATGGCTACACTTTTATACTTCCTGTCATTTCACTCACTTCCTAAAAAAAGGTAGACAGTAGATTTGGTCTTGTTATTTTTTTTAAATGTCTCTAATTTTGGTGCATTTCATCCAAACTGTTTCTAAATGTACAACCCAGTCTCACGGCATTTTGTGTTATAGTCACAAAATTAATCTAATCTATTGATTCGTGTTCACCAACACGATTTTCGCATTTTTTTCGTGTCACACAGAACGATTATAAAAGCAATGTATTTCTATTGGTAGTGTGTTTCACGCCTGCACCACGTCTTTATGTCCAGTCGGGTCTTGGAAGACCGGATGCTGTGTGGTTCATAAAAACATTTTCTTACTCAATATCTTACCCTAAGCCTAACCCTATCTCTTTTATTTTAAATAATAATGTCAGAGTTTTTTTTGCCATCCGCGAGGAAAATAAATGGGGCTCAGAGCCTCAGAATACTGAAATCTGTATTTTTTTTAAATCTTTTTCCTTCTAATTTGTTATTATTTACATTGCTTTTAAAATCGTTCTGTGTGACACGTGTTGGTGAACACGAATCAATAGATTAAATGTCATGACTATAACACGAAATGCCGTGAGACTGTGTTGAAATGTAGGCCCTGCTGTTCAGAACCAACATTTTCATGCTATATATCTGTCCCTCCATCATTTTCAAACTTTAATTGAGACTATGCCAAGCCATCTACTGTGGTCTCACTTACTCTGCACCAGTCCTACCACACAGCCTTATCCTCAGCACAGGACCTAATATCTTAAGGTCCTCATCTCGGGCTTTGCTAACACTGAATGCCATCCATCTGCCTGTAGCTGATGAGCCGCCTGATAATAGGCATCATAGTAACAGCCCTGTAAGATACTTGTGTTGTTGTTATGCATTAGGTGGAGAAAAAGGGCGATTTGAATATGAAAAAGAAATCAGATGGCCTTTTGTTACGTGACCTCTGAACTCCATTGAGCAATTAAATCATCTTTTGGTAGTAACAGAGCATGTAACTCACCTCAAGAAGCCGCAGTAAAACTGAAATAACCACACAGTAGAGCAGGTTGTATGTTTACTCTTCAAATGACAGGAACAAATCCTGTACCTGCTCCCCTTTTAAAACTCAATCTCCAACAACAGTAGTGGAAAGCTGCAAAATAAGTCAGTGGTGGCTTACCAGTTTAACAGGATAAACATGGTTTCTGGAAGGAATTAGACAGGAGGAAAAGACTAAATTGAGCGTTTATTTGAGAAGTAGATTATCTCATGTAATGCTTTCTGCTGTCTGTGCCTTTCTGACCTTGGAAATAGCAAATAATGAAGAAAAACGAACTATTGTTGTGCAGTCTTTCGATATTTCACCTTCTATCATAGCAACCATTTATCCTCTAATCGGGCAGACCCAACCCAAATTTCTCCTCACTGTAAAAGTAGCACAACTAAACAAACATAGCAGCAAGACAGAGGAAGAGAAAAACAGATCTATGCAGAATCAACCAAGCTCTTACTAATATTAAGTACTTTGAGCATACGTCGGGTGGTATATATTACCTTGACGTCTATTCAGCGTGTCTATCTGAGAGTGACAAGTGTAGCCCCCAGGTCGGAGGGTAAGAAGCCACAATACCACGTTATTATAGACAGGAGTGACAAAATGATCTCTCCAGGCACTCCACTTGTCACACTGTACGAGCAGCTCTTCTTCACTTATTGTAAGCTCCTCGAGCTGAAAAGAAGAAGTGAAACATTAATAAAGAAACACCCCTAAATCTATGACTGATGATTCCGCCTCAAGAAATAGACTTTTGATTCATTGCACAACTATTCTTTATTTTAGATCCCCCATGAGTAGTTTATGATGATAATTTTTCTTGGAGTCCACATTAAAGACAAGACATTAAAACATCACACTCTTACAATCCACAAAACCAAATGAATTACATAAAAGAGAATCTATCACATGCATTACCTCATATTCAAGATTCAAAAGCTTTATTGTCATATGCACAATTGCTACAGTGTAGTTTGGCAATGAAAATCCAATTCCCCAGGCTCCTCCAACAATGAAGCATAGAATATATTCAGCACATACAAAGATATAAAAATATCTGAGAGCAGGGTGCAGTCGACATTACGGTGCAAGTCAAATTAATAAATAATCTGCAAAATCAGCAGTAGTTGATTCAATCAAGTAAAGAGATATTACAAAATAGTTGTATAAAATAATATCTTTAAAGGGGCCCTATTGTGCTTTTTGGGGTTTCCCTTTCCTGTAGTGTGTTATATAGGTGTATGTAAATAGCCTGCAAAGGCTACAATCCCAAAGTTCCTACAGAGGGAGTTTCTCTCCCACACCAATTTGACTTATATTGGCAAGTGCTCCAACACATGGTCTCTAAATGGTTGACAAATCCCAATAAAGGTGGGCTCTAGTTTCAGACAGAGGGTGAAAAGAGGTGCTGCAGCACAGGCAGTATGAGAACATGCAGCCTAACCTGATTTCTATCTTAATAAATAATACAAATTGCTTCTTTAAGCATGATGCTACTAGCAATATGAGTTAAAGGTCCCATGTCATGCTTTTCCGCTTATATTTCACACAGGCTCCGCCCTCTACTGGACTCTATGGGTACTACTCTCTATCATGCTGTGCGTGCTTTCACCTACTGAGTTTACGTAAACGTAGCCAGCCAATCGGGGCGAGCCTACCTGAATGCGCGCGCAGGCCCACAGTATATAAAGGCGGCTACACCCGCCGCCCACTATCCTTTTTTCTCTTCAGACGAGCTGACAACTGAAGAGTTAAACGAACGAAGATTAGAAGATACGAAAAATGGACTCACCATTACTGGAAGCTCGGCCATGCCCCACCTGCCCTGGTTTGGTTGCGGGCGGCGATCTCCATCACCTCTGCTTTGAGTGTTTGGGGGACCAGGATACGGCCGAGGCTGTAGGAGCAAACACAGTAGTGGTGGCTTAAAGCCCACCTCCGCTCCGCGCCGTCCGTTAGATGAGCCTGGTCAGATTAATAAGAGAAGGAGTTCAAAACACCGGCATAAAAGTTATAACAATAATCTGATTTTAATGGTAAAAAACACCAATACAAGTTACAGAGTACTCTGGACTCCCAGTTCTACTGCTGTGCGATACAGATATCGGGACCAGCCAGTCAGAAACAGGGGGCATTTTGCATGAATAAACAACAGTATATATAGACATATTTGGGGCGGAGAGTCACTTCTTATCTTGCCCAAGGAAGATTTCACACAAACTCTATTCTTTCCCAGACAATCAAACATTGTACACAGATATATTGGTACATTACTTCTGAACAGAGCGTGAGTAGACAAAGGCAGAGTCAATCTTTATCTTCCACCTAACTTCACTCCTTTACTTTCCCAAGGAAGATTTCACACAAACTATTCCTTTCCAGACAATCAAAAATTGTACACAGATATATTGGCCCCAGGAAGAACCTTGAAAATAATATGTGTGTGTGCTGGTGGGAGGAGGTGTATGTGTGTGTGTGTGTGTGTGTGTGCTGGTATCTGGGTCAGTGAGTGTAGATGAGCAAAGAATATGTGTGTGTGCTGGGAGAAGGAGGTGTATGTGTGTGTAGCAGGGTGAGTGTAAGTGAGAAGGTTTATATATATATTGTGGTGACCACCTATTAATACACTGGGACATAATTCATACATGGAACTACAGTTGGGGCTATTGTTTCCACACGGACATATATGTGTTGTTATCTATATATGTTGTGTGCCCTCCTGGCTCTTCTCTTGTCGTCCCGGGCTGCGACCCAACAACATCTAAATTTCTGCTGCTCATTAAAGCAAGCTTTGTACCTCCATTGCACCGCCTCTGACTCCCTATCTCTCGGCACTACATTGGTGACCCCGACAGCGTCTTGGGAAGTTTCCGAGACGGACCCGAACACGGCAAAGGAAACCCAGGTTTCTTTCTCGAAATGCCGGGGATTTTTTGGAGTCGACCGTAGCTGCTACAGGCACGCGGACTGAGGCTCGGTGCGCGCCTTGTGGAATGGCTGAGGATGTTGCTCACCATTCCCGATCTGCCTTCCGACTACAGGGGGGACGATGCACGACCTGCTGGGTAGGGATGAACCCGATTGCTACCTCGTGGGGTTGTTTCTTCGGGGCGTGCGGCTGCACGTCCCAGCTGCGCTAGCTAACGACAACTAGCAGCTAACCACGTTGGCTAACTACGGCTAGCAGCTACCGGTGGCTGCCAGCTAACGGCAACAGCTAACGGCTATCGACCCTTTTGAGTTTTTTGTTTTTTTTCTGGTGCCGGAGAGGAGGTTCGACCAGCCGGTTGACCTCAGGTGGACACTCTCACATTTTTCACCACCTCCACGGCGGTTCCAGACGCCACTCACGTTTTCATCGACGCCTGGGTGGTGCACTCCTGGACCCCGTCTCGCCTCGACGGTTTTGGACGTCGCCCATGCTGCCATCGGCCCGTGGGTGGCGCGCTCCGGAGCCTGTCTGGCCTCTCCTGCCTTCCGGGGATATCCAGACGCCACTCACGTTCATCGGCGCCTGGGTGGCACACTCCTGGACCCCCTCTCGCCTCGACAGTTCCGGACGTCGCCCATGCTCCATCGGCCCATGGGTGGCGCGCTCCGGGACCCTGTCTGGCCTCTCCTGCTTCCCGGGGATGCCTCGACATCTGCTGAGGACTTCATGCCCGCCGCCGCGGCACGTCTGCCTGCGGCCGGGTTGCTCTCCTGCTTCCCGGGGATGCCTCGACGCCTGCCGAGGACTTCGTGCCCGCCGCCGTTGCACGTCTGCCTGCGGCCGGGTTGCGCTCCTTCCTCCCGAGGACTTCATGCCCGCCGCCACTGTGCCCTCGCCTGCGGCCGGGCAGCGCTCCTTCCTGCTGGGGACCACCGGGTTGTTGACGCCCGTCGCGACTCAGCGACCCGGCTTTCACCGACTGGCGGGTGATGACTTCATTCGCCACGACGCCTACTGCGGCCCCCTTCCGACGGCCCGTTCCATGGCCCGGCCCTCACCTGCAACCTCACCCTCCTCGGTCCCTGTGGTGCTTCCTCCCAGACGCGGGGATTTTTTTTGCCATGTTTGAATTCTGGGGGGGCTTGTGTGGTGACCACCTATTAATACACTGGGACATAATTCATACATGGAACTACAGTTGGGGCTATTGTTTCCACACGGACATATATGTGTTGTTATCTATATATGTTGTGTGCCCTCCTGGCTCTTCTCTTGTCGTCCCGGGCTGCGACCCAACAACATCTACATTTCTGCTGCTCATTAAAGCAAGCTTTGTACCTCCATTGCACCGCCTCTGACTCCCTATCTCTCGGCACTACAATATATAGGATTACTTTAAAACAGTCCCAAATAATACATGTTCACTTCAATACAGTTCAAGATAATACCGGTTTACTTTAATACAGTTTAGAACAATATCTGTTTACTTTAAGGCGGTGCCATTCAAGTTCGCCATTCCAGCGGGGCGGATGGCTCCGTTTGCCGTTGTCGGGCACTTCTGGGTCCGGGCCATGGAGGTCCACCGCCCGGTGATGACCATGGCGGCGGAGCGCAGCTGCTCCCAGCGAGCAGCAGGCTGGGCAGGGAGCTGAAAAGAGCTCTGCCCCGCTGCCGCGTGACAGGGCGACTGCATCTTGCTCATTGCTGGATATGCCCCACCTCACCAGATCAGAGCGATTATTTGTAGCTTGATCATGGCCGCCGCCGTTGTCTGCCGTGTGATATCCCGGTGAGGGATCACGCCGCACTTTCCAAAAGGACCGTGTTGATCTCCCGGACCGGGAGCCCCCGTGTTTACGGAAGGGCTCTTTGGATCGATCTCCTTGGTCACGTGGGTGAGGAGTAGTCGCAGCGTGGCTGCTTCTTGCTCATCCCCAGAAGAAAGAACGCTGTCCCACACTTCCCGCCCCCTCTGCAAACTCCAGTATAGGAGCCAGCAGGTGGGCGTGTGCACGTGAGTGGAATAAACCGAAGTGCTGTCAAACACTGTGCGGGTTCAAGAGAGAGTGATGTGTGTGTGAGAAACGCATTCAGTGAAAACGATTGCATTTATCCTAGAGTAAGAGTCATCTCTCTCCACATTTCCACTTTTCACCATAATGTCCGTTTCAAAGAGACGGCATGAGGACAGAGCCGCGGCCCCACGGGAGCGTGCCGCGGTGCGTTCAAGGACCTCAGTAGAAAATCGGCCCCCATGCCAAAACTCCCTTCTTATGGAAAGGTTTGGCAGCGGAGTAGGCCACCAGAGAATACTACAGCTTCTTAGCTTTGGCTCCACAGCTGCTGGCATGTCCCCTGAACACAGTTTTGTGGGGAATGGAAGCCCCACAAAAGCTGTGTACTGACAGAGTAGAGAGGCAGGACACTGAGACTGGGTTACTCACTCCAGCTTTGCAGCGTCCCTCCTCCATTCAGGGGCAATAGAGAGTCAAATCTATCATCCTGGGAGGAGATAGGTTTGCTTTCAACAGGAAGTCGAAAAGAGGCCCTGTTGCAAGAACGGTGAGTTACGTATTGTAACCCTAGTTCTAGAGTGATGTGTGTGTGAAAAATGCATTTAGTAAAAACGATGGCATTTATCCCAGAGTAAGAGTCATCTCTCTCCACAATTCCACATTTTCCCATGTCTCGTTGAGATCGGCAAGGTCGTTTTCATACGATGTTAATTGGACAACCATTATGAGGCGCGGCCCCCATGAAAGAGTTGCGGTCAATTGGAAGAAGAGCTCCCCCATACCTCACCAGCAGGTAGAATATCTGGAGGTGATGCTCGATGCAGGTAGACTACGTGCCACCCTGACAGAAAGCAGACAGGCAACCCTGCTGCGGGCAGTCTGCAGGCTGCGTCAGGGGGCGACGGTGACAACTTTGATCATCATGCAGACTTTGGGTCTCATGACGGCTGCTCACTCCGTAGTGCCACTCAGACTCCTGCATGCACGTCGCATACAGAGGTGGTTTACCGGCCTTCGTTTAGATCTCAAGACACAAATGACGTCTGGTGACCATCCCCCCCTCAGTAGAGAGCAACCTCCGATTCTGGGGTCCCCAGAGAATCTGCGGAGGGAAGCTCCACTGGGGCAAGTGACCTCCTATATCACAGTCTTCAAAGACGCTTCAGTGACAGGATGGGGGGGGGACGTGCCTAGAGAAAGCTGTAGGTGGTTGCTGCATGGCCTCTGACAGAGGCTCGGCACAGCAACCTCCTGGAGCTGCAAGCAGTGATGCTGGTCCTACAGCACTTCAAACCCTTAATACAGGGCAAACATGTGCTAGTGAGGAGTGACAACCGCACCACAGTGGCGTACATCAACAGGCAAGGCGGAGTCCGCTCAATAGCCTTGTTGACCGCAGCAGAGAACCTGTGGTTGTGGGTTTCACAGATTGTGTTGTCTCTAAGGGCCCTGCACATCCCGGGACGGGAGAACGGGGGGGCCGACCTCATGTCAAGAGGCGGACCCCTGCCAGACGAGTGGAGGCTTCACCCCGAGGTGGTGAAGCAGGTCTGGACTCAGTTCGGGAGAGCAGAGGTGGACCTGTTCGCCGATCGGCGCAACAGCCACTGTGCCCTGTGGTTTTCCCTGGCCCGGTGGGACAATCCGCCCTTGGGGGTGGACGCATTTGCACAAGAGCCATGGCCAAGGAAGCTGCTTTACGCCTTTCCACCACTGCACCTTACACCCCCCCCCCCCCCCCCCCCCTTGGAGAGGGTGAGGCGGGAGCAGATGTCAGTCATCCTAGTGGCCCCAGATCGCCGCCTGGCGCCGTGGTACGCGGGGGTAACACAGATGATGGTGGGCCAGCCCTGGGCTATTCCTCAGGTCTGGGGAGCGCTGTCTCAGGAAGCAGGTGCAATAGGGGCGTTACCCACTCTGGGCCAACCTCTCCAGGCTTGGCTCCTGAGAGGGAGGGGCTGGAGGCAGGCTGGGAGAGCCTTCCTCACTATTGTCCATGCCCACTCTACACGGAGCGTGTGTGAGTGTGTGGGACGTGGTGCACTTGTGTTTTCCCATGCTCCTGAGGGACCTGGGGAACATGGTGCGAGGTAGGCTCCAGACGGAGTCTCCGCACAGATCTTTTCCATGCACACTCTACACGAAGTAAGCGTGTGTGAGTGTGCCTTATCCAAATTGCGGCCCCGACTTCTCTATGGTTACAACCGGATGGGAGGAAGTGGGGATGCAATGGATGTTAGCCAAAAGCCGGTCAGGGACGGTGTGGTCGGTCGATGTTATTGGATGACAGGGCGTGTATACATCGGGGCTCCGCCCACTGTACCCATAGAGTCCAGTAGAGGGCGGAGCCTGTGTGAAATTTAACAGGGGGTTACGTATTGTAACCCTAGTTATATAAGCACAGGCGGAGCCCTCTACCTGGGGGCCCTGTCTTTCCTAGTCCGCTTGCTGAAGAGTGTATAGTATAGTGGGCGGCGGGTATAGCCGCCTTTATATACTGTGGGCCTGCGCGCGCATTCAGGTAGGCTCGCCCCGTTTGGCCGGCTACGTTTACGTAAAATCAATAGGTGAAAGCATGCACAGCATGATGGAGAGTAATACCCATAGAGTCCAGTAGAGGGCTCCGCCTGTGCTTATATAACTAGGGTTACAATACGTAACCCCCTGTTATTACCCATCCCCTTGTGTGTTAAGTAGCTTTTTCTGCATGTAAACGGTCTGCAAAGTCACAAACCCTCAAAGTACATCCTGTAGCGAGTAAAACTCTAACACAGAAAAGACCTGTCTATGCTGCCCTAGAACGCCTCGTTGGAGATTTCTCTTTTTACATTTTTTTCTTCCTGAGTATAGTGACGTAACGATACCCAGGTCCAAATTGACCAATCCATGGAGCTCCTCACACACACACACTCACTCAGCCTTATATTTTCTCAGCCGCGGCTCCGTGTGTCACAGTGTGTGTGTCAGTGTGTCCGTGTGTCACAGTGTGCTCAGGCTGAGTTCCGCTGTGTCTCGCTGTCTCGCAGACCCCACGCAGCAACCAGGAAACGACACCAGTAATCCAGCTCACACTGTCCGCTCCTGGCAGCAGCGAGCCCCGCAACGTCCCGCAACACGGCACCCAGACCCCACTTAGCATTCTCATCTGTTTGTTATTACTGGTGTCATTTTCTGGTTGCTAACAAATGCCATTGTAACACATAGACACACATCAGAGCACATTGGGCTCATAGGGAGGGGGGGGGCAGGAGCTCCAACAAGCCGTACAGAGAGTGAATACACATACTATACAGAGATGCTGTATGAGCAACCAATGTGATTTTGGCACATTGAACAATGTAAATCTATTCTAGTAGACCTCAACAATGGAATTATGATCAGTAGAAATGGCCATGACATGGGACCTCTGATATTGGTGGATCTGCTCAGGCTGATGACTGCAGGCCGGTTTATGAAAGACGAGCTTCCCCTACCTTCAGAGACAACCCTTTCACTTTACATTTCCTCTGCATTACCTTGTTATCATTGTTTGGGCATCACGTTACCGGTCTCAGTGCATGCACTTACCTTAAGTGTTTCCTTTTTTTAATGTTCTTTCAGCCTTGATGTTCAGCCCTGGCACATTTACTGTAAAGCATGTTTCAGAATATCATATAGCACATGGGAATTATGATTGAAGGAGGATTTACGCTGTGTTATTAACCCTTATGTTCTTTTCGTAAGTCTGGGCCCCCTTGAACAATAACAAAAAAAACCTCAGCATTGTTTTATTAGCTTGTTTTTTAAAGTTACCTTAATTTACAATAATTTCTCATGATTTTGAAGTGATCTCCAGGGTTTTGACCCAAATATTAATCCACTCGGTAACATAACACAATATACCTTTTCATTGTTTTGCCGCCTTCTTATTCTACATATTTAGATTTAAATAAAAAAGGTTTATAGGAAATAGTTGGTTGGTTTGTATTTACGAAAATATATGTTATCAGGGGGGTACTAAAGATTTCTTAAAATATGTTTTGTGTTGCTGATTTAGTTCATTTAATTTAAACATAGTTTTTTGACCATACTCTTGCTTATTGGTGATTATTCATCCGCCCCCTTTTTTAACAACAACACTTCTCCTTGCTCTACACGATTAATTACCACTGCAGTGACACTAATCAGACATGCATGTTATTATTGTTAGTCTCAAGTATTTCTTACTTAAGGGCCTTCATCAAGGGCGGTTTGTAGTTCATTTGTGAGGAGAGGGACATTGTAGCTTATTCACCTGTGTCCATCTGATGGAGATCATTCACTTCACTGTACATGCGAAGCAAAGGTGTGCCTCCCTCCTGTGCTGTTTGTTTCCATGTCAATGTCTTCAGTCATTAGAGCCAGATTAAAGCAGTTTGTCAGCCTCAATGACTCATGATTGCTGAAACAAAAGCAGCAGGGAAGGCTCTCCCAGGAGCCGACAGAGAGTGCAGTGAATTACCTGAGCACCTGCAGAATGTTAAATTCTCCATCCTTCATCTACCATTTATCTTAAGTATGAAACACTTAAACTTTGTAGACTCATCCACCCAGGTGGTTGTAGAAAATAAGTCAGATTTTGAATGTAGAATAAATGCTTTGGGCAGCCCATAAAAACTGTCCTTCAGCATTGTATACTTCTGTCCTTCCATACAGTATGCTACAGTATGTATTACCCGGATGCTGATCATTGTATTTTTTACATACAGTATTTTTACATCAACCACACGTCATTTCAAACCCCATTACACTTCAGTACACACATATTACTCAACCTGACCTTTGCTGCTGTGGACCTTTGCTGCTGCGGATTTTTACAATCATTAGATATATTTCTCACATAATTATCCTACATGTTGCTTATTTTGTGCTCGTATTGCTTAGATTCGCTGATTTGTACATCTCTATCCTCATTTTAAATACATTTAACTCTTCTCTGGTTCTGGCAGAAACAGTTATTTCTGAAATGTTTTGTGACACTTGGATGTATGGGGGTGTAGTGGGGATTTTTTTACTGGGGGGACGCTATTTTAAATTAGGTCATCCCAAACAATGCCACACAAGTGCGCATGCGCGCAGTGCACTCACAAAACGGGCAGACAGGTCCACATAAACTACTGGTATGCTTAGTCCTACTTTAGTTACTGTACTGCAAAAAGCAGACGGCGCTGTGCTCACACACAGACTCAAAACCATGGACACACTGGCACATAAGTTACATAAACAATGTATAGGCCTAAATTGCATAAGCTACAGTATTGCAACTAGCAGACAGCGCTGCTTTTCTCTCTCTCTCTATCTCCACTTTCAAATTTCAAACTCATAACAAACAAACAAAATTCCCAAAGTTGTCCTGAAATTAACTTATTAAATAAACAAAACGAAAAATATATATAGCCTACTAATGCAAACATTGAATCTGGACTTGAAATTATTCTGATTAGGCCTAGCCTACATTGCAAATAAGCAGACAGCGCTGCTTTTCACACACACACACACACACACACACACACACACACACACACACACCCCCACACACACACACACACACACACACACACACACACACACACACCTTGCGGTTTGAAGACTGATACATCCGAAATGGATGAACAAACTTTGCAGCCCAGTTTCCCAGCTTTGCAGTCTATCCACGGGTAAGCCTCTTGTTTCCTCTGCCACATCTCCTCCGTCCATACCTCTGGGAAAGGTGAGCTTGAGCTAGCCAGGGGAACGTTGCTAGCGCAGCTAACGTGCACGTTAGCTAGCATTATCCACGTCTTTAGGCGGCTCTTCTGATGATGTACTGTCAGGGCCGCCCCTTGCTAACTTGGGGCCCCAAGCGACATTGTGAGATGAGCCCCCCCCCCCCCAACCGATAGGAGTGAAAAAATGTTTGCAAATATAATTCCTGTTTATTATTATTATCAACAGTTACTTTTTTATACAGTGAGGTAAATGGTAAATGTGCATGTATGTCATTCAGTATGCGTTTACAGGTGAATACGTCTGCATTTCCTGCCAAATACTAGCCTCATAAAGATTCAAATATAATTAATGCAAATAAACTACTTCTACTAATAATGATAATCATAATCAATTCAATAATAAAATACTATATTGTTTTATTATAATATAGTCAAGACAAAACATGCTTATGACATGCTCAAAAAATGATATTTCTTAAATCTGTATTCAAATGTAGTTCCCTCTGTCAGCAATGCATCAACAACTAGACACACATTTCTCTCAGTATTTCTCTGTGTTGTGGTTGACATGATGATGACTGTTAGGAGTTAAGGGGAGAGGCTGAGCATCACCATGAAATGTGCAAATTGACATAAAAATGAATAAAAAGGGAAAAAATGCTCCATGTTTTTTAGGCTGTAAACTTTAACTGTTATGTAAGCCAACTACAGACAGTTTATCATCCTCCTGTACATTAGCAGATAAAAGGCATCACATACTTGAATGAACGGTAAAGAATGCTGGAAATAACTGCATCTCCATTAGCCTATATGCTATGCAGAGACTGCCTTCTTCATGTCGTGAATTGCAGCTGATGTTTTAATATGGCAATTGGCAATTTGACTTATACAACATTCGCAAGTTGTACATTTGACTCATACAATAATAACCCACCTTCGAGTGATGCTCTAGTTTCTTCATGTTTTGTTTTTTGTGCCGGACTGAAACTGTCTTTTCACCGACATCTCTTTACCTGCACTAGTGGCCGTATAAAGCCGTGATTGGTCAGATGTCGATACATTGCAACGGTGTCGGGTTACAGACATGCTCCCCTTGTCATCTCTCGGAGCAGCCACACTACAGCTTCAAAAAAAGCTTGGAACTGGGCGTGTCTGAAGCTTGGGGATTTTATTCGAGCAACGCGACCAACAACCAATCACATGAATCTCCCGCCCCCGACATATAAAGCAAAAAACCCCGGGGATTTTATGCGAGCAACATATATATATATATAAACTGCCCAAACAGGCGAAAACCTACCAGTTTTACCCACTGTCTCTGCCACCTCCCTCCATGCCTGGTTCCTCCGGTTTGTATCCCGGTAGGTGAAGAGGGTCTGGTCATACAAATACGGGTGATTTGCTACGGCGATAATTAGTTTCTCCTCCATCTTTTTTTGAAATATAGAAATGAACGGCGGGATATCTCTCCCAGCTTAGACGTGGTTTGATTGGCTAGGGCTTGAGCTGTCAGATTTTCAGAAACGGGATTTGATTGGCTGGCGCTGAACATTGTTCAACTTCTGACATGTTCAACTTCTGACGCCGGAGACGGACCGCTATGCTACCCACAATTCAGTTTGGCGAAAAGCGAGGCAACGTGACGTCACCCCATTCAAAATGAATGGGCAGACGCGTTGGAAACCGTTTTTGAACCTGTCGTGTGGACGGGCCGTCAGCTCTCGCGGGGGATGCGCGGAGAACTGCGCAGTGCGCACAGCAGCTGAGGCCCTCTGGGCGGGGCCCCCTGCGCAAGGCGGGGCCCCATGCAGCCTGCGTGATTGGCCTGTAGGGAGGGGCGGCCCTGTGTACTGTAGTACTAGTAGCAGCTTCACTTGTAGCTTCGGTGCTGCTAGCCTCTTTCTTCTTGTGAATTATATTCTTTTTAGTAAAGAAGTCAAGTAAAAAATGTTTGCCTGCCATTATAGAGCTTTTTCGTTAGCGTTCTTGAGGGAAAGAGCTGCCGCAAAATCGGCGGGCGGTAAGCTCGCCGTGGGTGTGTCACTGACACACCCCCAGCTCGTGGCGGGGTCACGAGCGTGATGACGAATCATAATTCTTTAAGGAAATCGTTTTTATTTTTGTATTATAATTACTGTGAAATGTATTATGTTTTTGTCATTATTACAACAAATACACACTTGCAACTGATAAGACTGGCAATGATTTTATATTTATTAGACTATTAAAAAAAAGATCATGCTCCAAATAAGTGGGGGTACGGCGTACCCCCGCGTCCAACGCCCACTACACCACTGGATGTATCCCTTTTAGTATGATGATTAGCCTATTATCATTAGCCAGACAGTATTGTGTGACTAGTTGAACTGGTTTACCTGCATGTATGGGTATAGGCTTTCCTTTGATTATGATAATAGGCAGTATTGTGTGACTTGTTGCATTGGTTTACCTGCATGTATGGGTGTAGGTATTCCTTTTATTATGATAATAGACTAAGCCAGGTACTAGTATTGTGTGACTCAAGTGTACAATGTAAATAGGATCCAGATGCTTGTTGCATCAGGACACCTGAAGGGGGTGGTGCATGCATTCATTTTAGTATGATAAAAGTGTTCATTCTAAGCCAGACAGAATGAACAATTGTTCCACCACCCTATATATTCCTTCAGGTAATCCATTACAATATAATAAGCATGTATTATTGATACATATTTATTAATTAATTTTCCATTTCAGAATGCCACCAGCAAAGAGAGGTCCTCGATTCAGTGTGCAGGATGTGATTGCTGCCATCCAAAATGGAGAAAGTGATTTTGAGATGGAATCAGAGGACAGTGGCACTGCTATGAGTGAAGAAGAGGCAGACGAAGATGCCTGTGGACAAGTGGACAAAGAAAACCAACAACCCAATGAACCCCCAGTCAGTGATTATGTGGACATCGAGCCCCAACCAAATAAACACACCAAACCCCTTGACAGGTATCGCTGGCTGAAAAAAGATTTGATCAGTCCCAACACTGATTTTTCTGGTCCAGATATCACAGAGGATGTAATTTCCCTCCACACACCACTGGAGTACTTCCAGAAGTTTGTGTCAGAAGACATGATTCAGGCTTTGGTAGACAACACAAATGAGTACAGCTTTCAAAAGAATGGAACATCCATCAACACAGATACAAAGGAAATTGATAAACTGATTGGCATGTACCTGAAGAGCCTAGTACAAATGTCTGGAGTCCGTATGTATTGGGAGACAGACACACAGTACTCCCCTGTTTCTGATGTGATGTCACGCAAAAGATTCCAATATCTGTTGACATCATTACATTTTGTAAACAACTTGAAAGTGTCAGAGATGGAAAAGAAAGACAAACTCTGGAAACTCAGACCCTGGCTTGATACATTCAGGGAGAAATGCCTGCAGGTGGTACCAGAAGAACACAACTCTGTGGATGAGATGATGATTCCTTTCAAGGGGAAATTCAGTAGCATCAAGCCACACCCATGGGGGTTCAAAATGTGGGTGAGAACTGGAATCTCTGGCATGATCTGTGACTTTGATGTGTACCAAGGCAGTGTCGATGGGAAACGAGCCAAGTCTGAACTTGGATTGTCAGGTGATGTTGTGATGAAGCTTGCCTCCTCACTTCCAGAAGGTCAGAACTACAAGATCTACACGGACAACTACTTCACCTGTGTCCCATTGGTAGTGAAGCTCCTTGATCGTGGAATTCATTATGTGGGAACAGCCAGGCAGGTGAGCTTACCCAACTGTAACCTTGAAGACGATTTAAGGAAAAAGGGAGAGGAAGCTTTGACATCCGAGTGGAGGCCAACCACAACATCTGTGCTGTCAAATGGTATGACAGCAGAGCGGTCACACTTGTGTCATCCTTTGCTGGACCAGACCCTGTGTGCAGAAAATTCAACGCTGGGACAAAGCCAACAAAACCTACGTAGAAGTTGAGAGGCCTTCCATTGTGGGTACTTACAACAAGTACATGGGAGGTGTGTATTTGTTGGACTCGTTTACGGCCAAATACAAGTCAACGCCTGGCACCTCTAAGCGGGACTGCAAAGCTCTAAAGATGCCAAAGCAGGAGATCCTGAACAGGAGACAGTTTCAGGCAGATCTAGCATCCTCTCTCATCCTGGTAAGAATGCATTTCTGCTATTTGCCATTTGTAATATTTTTAAATATTTCACTGTCATATTTTTGACTCGTATCCTAATGTATTTTTGACATGTATCTAAATTGATTCTGTTCTAATCAGGTAAACACAGCACCAACAGTGACATCAAGGAGCCCATTGAATGCTCAGAAGAGACCATCCTCAGGTGATGGGAGTCCACCAAACGGGGCCCCATCCAAGAGATCCCACCCTCCACTGGATGTATGCAAGGACCTAATGGCACATTTTCCAGTGAAGACAAAGAGAGGACGCTGCAGACACTGCGGTAAAGGGTACACAAACACGCAATGCAGCAAGTGCGACGTCCGTCTGTGCTTTTCCGACGACAGGAACTGTTTTTGGGAATACCATTGCATTACTATTTAATAAATGACTATTCATACAAAATATGACTGATGTGTGATTATTATTTATGCAATATACTGATATGGGGCTAAGGAAGCATTCACTCCTGCAAATGAACCCTTTGTTGTTCAATATATTTATTCAGACAATGTGAGTAGAAATACAGAAATTCTGTTCCCACTTAAGGCCAACGTTGCAATATTACAACATTCTCCCTACAACAACAACTGAAAGGTCAAACAAAAATGTTGCTAATGTTTTTCTATGTTTGGGCTTTACAGGGTTATATGTGTGAAGTAACATTACTGCAGTCTCATTATCAGAATCAGAAACGGGTTTATTACCAGGTAGGTTCACACATACGAGGAATTTGTCTTGATGTTATGGTGCATACATAAAATATAAAACAAAGAATCTCCATATGAAACAAAAAATCTTTAAGGACACTGTAATAAAATATAGTTAAATAGCAATAAAATAAAGCAGTAATTTACAGCAAAATGGAATGCAATGAGTTATAGAATATACATTTTTAAATAAGAATATGTGCAGTAAGCAGTATTTGAACATTGTGTGCATTAATGTAATGCATATAGAGTCTACGTTGTGTCAGAGGGGGGGCCGGGCCTTGTTTAAGAGGCCGGTAGCGAAGGGGAAGAAACTGTTCAGGTGGCGAGAGGTTTTGGTCCTGATGGAGCGCAGCCTCCTGCCAGAGGGGAGGGGGGTGAACAGTTTGTGTCCAGGGTGGCAGGGGTCGGCCACTATCTTCCCGCCTCAGGGTTCTGGAGGCGTGCAGGTTGTGGAGGGATGGCAGATTACAGCCGATAACCTTCTCTGCAGAGCGGATGACACGCTGCAGCCTGCCCTTATCCTTGGCTGTGGCTGCAGTGTCCCAGATGGTGATGGAGGAGGTTAGGATGGACTCGATGATGGAAGTGTAGAAGTTCACCACCTTTGGCAGGTTGAATTTCTTCAACTGCCTCAGGAAGAACATCCTCTGCTGTGCTTTTTTGATGAGGGAGCCGATGTTGAGGTCCTGGGCGATGATGGTGTCCAGGAAGCGGAATGACTCAACAGCAGTTACTGGGGAGTCACACAGAGTGATGGGGGCGGGTGGGGCTGCGTTCTTCCTAAAGTCCGCAACCATCTCCACTGTCTTGAGTGCGTTGAGCTCCAGGTGGTTGTCCCTACACCAGGTCACCAGATGGTCCATCTCTCACCTGAAGAAGAGCAGAGGTGAAAGAACGCAGCCTTGAGGGGAACCGGTGCTGATGGTCCGGGGGTCAGAGACGTGTTTCCCCAGCCTCACGTGCTGCTTCCTGTCAGACAGGAAGTCCGTGATTGTGTTGCCATATGAACAAAACTGTTATTTGATCTGTGTCCAGTCTATTTTATTCAAAGTTTCATACTTTGCCTTCATCTTAATCTTCACAAAAACACTATTGATCTCTCATTCAGGAGTGTGTGTTTGTTTGTGCACGGCTGGATTTACCCGCCCTTCGCTGCCCACTGGGTCTCCCCTCACTTCCCTCACTTCCCTCCTGTTCCTCCCACTCTCTGCTCGCCGTGTCCGTAACCCAGTCACCTTCAAGCACGCGTCATGTGGTGCACACAGAAGCACATGGCAGCTTCAATATATTTAGCCTGAGGCCCGATACTCACCAGTACTCCTTTGGTGAATAATCCGTGTCCGCTTTGTTCATTTATTGATGTCAGAAACGAGAAAATAGCGGTGAATGAAGCTGATTCACAGTAAACACTAGGGATGCAACGATATATCGAATATCGCGATATTGCGGTAAATAAATGTCTCAATACCGTTGTGAGACTGACAAAATCATTTTTTTTTAAAAATATTTTTTTTTTAAAAAACCTTTATTTAACCAGATGGTCCCATTGAGATCATTGTTCTCTTTTTCAAGGGAGACCTGTCCAACATGGCAGCAAGTAGGTTACAACATGAACATAAAACAACAGATAAGACAAAAGGAAATCGTATTTACAGGGCTACTGTTACGGTTTGCGGAAAAGGTAGGACCCAAATGCAGACTATAAAAAAGGTAAAAGGTCTAGAAACAAAAACGAGCTTTATTTAAAAGCTGATGAACATAAACATGGCACGAAAAAACACAAGTAGCACCAGGTAGCATTAACAAACAAAACTGACCGTGACCAACATGGAGGGAGACAGGAAAGACAAACAATGAACCGACACCGAACACAGGAAGAGACAAGACTAAATACAGGGAGGGGTAATCACGAGACGAGAGACAGCCGGGCAGGGAAGGAGAAACACAAGGGCAACAGGTGAATACAATCAGACAATTAGACACACCAGGGAAACTAACGACAGGGAGGAAAACACAGGGAGAAGGACCAGACAAGAAACAAGGAGGAAAACATGACAGGGAGAACAGAAATAACAAAATAATAAGCAAAATAACCCCACAACAAAACTCAAACCCTGACAGCTAAATGTACATACCTAGAGACATTGACAAGTACCAACAGTATATTTATATCTCACCCTGTCAATAAGCCTCACCTTCTTGGCAAAAACGGTATTGTTTTTGAAGTGGTGGAGAGACAATGCACATTTTTACCCATTGCTGTCACCCATGGCCAAAGCATATCTCTCTGTCCCAGCAACATCAGTACCAAGCAAGAGAGTTTTTTCCACAGCAGGGGATATTGTAAACACCCAAACATCCCAGCTTCTACCTGGAAATGTGGACATGCTCATATTCCTAAAAGATAACCTTGATGATGCTGAGTGAGTGAGTTAGAGTTGAGTTACTTGAAAAACTAAAGTGAAACTTGATTCTATTGCAGGGTCTGATTATTATATTGTTGACACTTTGAAATACTACTATCCTAGTAAAATGATGTACAAATCAGATTTATTATTTAATAAAGAAAAAAAAATTCAAGTAAAAAAAAAAAGAATTCACAGTTTTTTCCTTTATTTTTCAATATCGCGATAAATATCGTTCCGTGGACTTTTTATCGCGATATTATCATACTGTGAGTTTTTGGTATCGTTACATCCCTAGTAAACACACACACGGCTAACGTAAATTAAACCGAGGCCACAAGTGAAGATTAAAAGATGGCAGTGTTATTTTTGTTTGAACGGCTCTCAGAGTTTGAACAGCGATGGTCTATCAAGTTAGTTAGTAGCAGGCTTCTTTTTTTTTTCATTAACTGAATAACTTATGCCTGTCAGTAATTTAAAAAATGTTGGATGTGTTCCCCCCCCCAATATAAAGTAAATCTCGTAACCTAAAAATGCGACCTGGAGCTCATCATTCACAGTATAAAGCTGGAATGTAACTAAGTGCATTTACTCAAGTAGGCTACTGTACTCAAGTATAATTTTGAGATACTTGTACTTTACTTGAGTATTTCCATTTCATGCTTCTTATACTCCACTACACTTTGGAAGACATTGTTGTACTTTTTACTCCACTACATTTATTTGACAGCATTAGTTACTTTGAACCATGAGATTAAAGAAATCAAAAATATAAATCAAATTCTAAATGATGATGTATTATTATGGATTAAGCTACCCTGCAGTATATAATGTAGTCAAAAATAATGTCTACGTTTACTAGCTGCAACATTATTGATGCAACACAAATTGGCTTGGGGCCACTGCTGGTATTCTCATGTAAAAAAAATACTTTTGCATTACCATTGCTAAAATATTTTCATCATACTTAAAATGTCTTATAATTATATTGTTGTTGTTTTTTTTTACAGTAAGTGAAAGTGTCTCTGCAGTTTGAGACCTGTGAGTTAGTGCATCACTAATTATAATCCAGTGATATAATAAATATTATTCTCAAATGAGCCATTCTGCATAATGAGTACTAATACTTTTGAATTGAGTAAGGTAAGGTTGTGAATGCATGACTTGTACGTAAGGTTGTGAATGCATGACTTTTACTTAGTAAAATATCCACGTACTTTTTCCACCAATTGTTTAATTTTTTTTCTTGATTTTTTTTCTGATTCAAGCATTCTATTTTCAGTTGTTTCTCACTTCATTTTTCTTGTAAATTGTATGCAGGAGGACAGCCGTAGTGATGCAACTAAACACGTCCTGAAGATCCTGGTTGTCCATGGTGCCAATGGAGAGGATCCAGTGGATGCAGCCCTCCTGCTTGAAGGCAAAGAGATGATGCCAGTATGCGGCAGTACTGCCAAGGCATGCACGCTGCTTATAGGGCTGATTTATGCCTTAAACCTGGCATACCCCCCAACACTGCGCTACACTTTTGAGGTGTTCCAGAAACTTTTTCTCGGACTGGATGGCATTAAGCTGACCCTGAAAGCTTTTAAAGTTGAACCTGCTGTCTTAAAGACATGGCAAAAAACAATCTTGGACCGTACATCTCAACTGACTTCTTGATATGTACCTTCCACTGTCCTACATTGATGTTTACCTTAGCTGTTAATCAAAATGTTAAAATGCATTAAGGTTTTTATGGCATGCATACTTAAAGTGCACCAATGTGAGTGCCTGTTTAAATGTTGCAATTGCTCAGTTTCAAGGAGCTGTATGTTTTTATTGAATGTTTAAAAAGCACCACTCCAAATCTATGTTGATGGAGTAGATTTGTCTTGTGGCAGTGATATTTTTATTTTATATTTTTGATAAGTTAATGTTGGTTAATATTTTTTTCAATAGAGCAACAATTACCATTCCAGTCATGCCACTGTTATATTTTTTATTATGACTGCTGAGATTTTATTTTGTATTATGACTGCTGAGATTGTGCTTATTGAGTATCCAGACTTAAAGGGTCAGTGTGTAGTATTTGGGGTTTTATGTTATCTTTTAGCAAAAATTATATTTAATGTTGACAAAATAAAGTTGAATTGTATTGTATTTTAGTTGTGTGATTTGTGCTCAATGTATATTAAATGCATAGATGATTACATTTATTAGGTAACATTTTTCAAAAGTAAATGAGTAACAATTACATAATTAAAGTGAGTAATATAACTTCAAACAAACGAGTAATTCAACATTTTAAACAGAAAAAACATGATGAAATCTACTTATCTACTTCATAACAGTAACTATTACGGATTTATAAGATTTACTTAATAATTTGATAACAGTGATATTCCTGTCCATGAAGAAAACAATTAGACTTGACTCAATTAGTTAAAATAAATATAACATGTAACTTGAACATTATTAAGTTAGATTTACTTAATATCTTCACAAATGTTACGTCTGGTGGTAAGTACATTTTACTTGATACTGAAAGTAAGTTCTACTTGATATTACAGCAATAAAATATACTTTAAAAATGTGAGTGCAAATACTTACTAGGATTTAATAAAGTAAATCCTACAAGTCGTTTCTTTCAGTGCATGCATGTTTGCTCTTTTTCAGATATATATTTGTAAAACTTTAAAAATAAATGTCTTAAAAGTTAGTTGACACAATGGCTTCACTAAAATATGGCCTTAAGATTTGTTAATGGGGGCCAGGTATTCCTAGGAATATTGGATGATCCTCCCCTCCAAATTTCCATTGAGACATTTTCAGAAAGTAATGTGTCTTATATATAGTGACCCAGAAAGTGTGGAGGTCAGTTTGATGAATGGATGTGAAACATTTCAGACTTTTATCAAGGCGAATGGAGTTTGCATTTGCCACAAAGTGAAATTAACTTCCGCCTTTTTATTGACCGTAACCACAGTCCTTGCTCTATTCATTTCCAAGTGTGCCACACTTTTACCTTAGTGTATTTGCCATAAGCATGATGTTCTACCAAGCCTAACATAATTGTCGTTGCCATGTGTTACCGTGGTTCATTATTCAAAAGTGATGTGAAAACATGAAATCTCAGGTACTACTGTGCATTGCGGAAGAGCAGACTTTTCATTAAAGAGGACAAATTATTCTTATCTTTATTTTCAGGTTCATATTTTAATTTGGTGGTGCTACTCGACATGTTCATATGCTTTAATGTTCAAAAAGGTCTTTATTTTTCTCATACTGCCTGTGCTGCAGTACCTCTTTTCTGCTCTGTTGTGATTGGTTAGGGATGTCCTGCCCCTTATAATAAAATAATAAATACAAATATCATAATAATAATTCAATATTATTATTGTGTATTTTACATGTTTGATGCTTTAGCATCAGTTACCTGGAACTTTCATGCCAATTAAGCCTAATTAAACTGCATTTATTTGAATAGTGTTTCATTTTTAGTTGGTTGAAGCTAAATATTGCACACAATTTATTAATTTAATATGTGTTTTTAAAAAAACCTGTCTGCAGGGGATTTTTAAATGAACGAAAGCCAATGGCCCCACTGTGACATGGTGCAGGTCTGCTGCCCCGAGGCTGTTTTTTTAACATTTAAGCGCGTACAGTACCTGCTGCTCTTCAATTGGTTTTATCCTTTACGATAACTGTCCTTTTGGGTCAAATATTGATTTTTTTGTTAGATTCCCTTGAAAAACAAAACATTGAATGTTAAGAATAATTGTAAATTTAAACAATTGCTACATTTTATTCTGAGAGTTATTTTCCTTGTGCTTTTAAATCGTTGTGCACATTTTGCTAAAACAACATATACATACTGTATATTATCTTTACGTATACAAAACACACTTTTTCCCCCATTCAATAAGGTTAACGCATTCAGAAACAGACAGCATTGATTCGCTAATCTGGTTTCCACGGGAAGTGAGTAATTTATAACCTCTAATTGGACAGTGACGATGCTTTCAGACTACTGGCTGTTTTCCTCGGCTGCCTTAATCTGTTCTCCTATAACAGCACTGAGCATACATGTTGTAGTATCAGACAGACAAGCAGTTTATCACCTGTCCTTCAACTGTATCATTCAGCAGGTCGGATGTTTCTAGATGTTGCAGAGGCAGAAAGAGGCAGGAAGGAAGAACTTCAGGAGGGAAAACATGTATTTTCTTTGCCCTCTGAAAAGACACTTCTGACTCTCCTAGACACATATTCCCTGTACTACCACTTAAACAGCTCTTAAGGAGGTAATATCTATTGGCAGCGCGATTTTCAGACTGAAAACAGGCAGAGAAAGTGCAAGGAAAAACATGTGGTTGTCACACTGTATACAAGTGAGCTGCAATGACTTCCAATGCTGTATAAACTTTCACACATTGTATGCAGAGCAGTTCCCAGGACTAATTTCCTTGAGTGCTCTCAACAATTCTGTGAGATGTGTTTGGCTTTCTGAGTGCATGCTTTGAATCGTTTCAGAGTCCTCTTTGGACTCCCTTTCAATCATCAAGCATTTGGCTGAGAATCTTTTGAAATGCTGCAGACCATGTTACCCTGACCGTTATCTGTTTATTGGAAGCTGAACATGCACAATGGGACGGATTTTATAACTGTGAAATTATTTATTCTTCCACTGCTTTTGCTTCTTTAAGTAGCATGCCATTAAAACAATGGCCAACTCTCACTGTTCTTTGAAAGTTACCTAAAAGGTCAGTTTTATTGGCTTATTTGAACAACGTGATTGCAAGATTCAATATTATTGCAGATCTGCTGTAGGATGGCTAGCGCACATGGTCACGTAGCTAACATAGTCATTTGAAATTTACTGACGAAACACTTACAATTATGAAGCAGACTAACTCTTCCAACAGTGACAGTTGGCCAATTTTATACAGTGATTCCCAAACATCAACAAGCCTTCTTGAAGCGGTTTTTTTAATTGCAGCGGGGTTTTTGTTTAGTTTATGCAGTGATTCTTGTGGCGATAGTGGCTCAGTCTGTAGGGATTTGGCGTGGGAACCGAAGGCTCGCCGGTTCAATGCCCGTTGAGACAAAATAAATACGGAGTTTGGACTGGTAGCTGGAGAGGTGCCAGTTCACCTCATTGGCACTGCCGTGATGAGGTGCCCTTGAGCAAGGCACTGAACCCCCAACTGCTCCCTGGCTGACTGGCAGCCTCTTCGCTCTGCCACCTCTCCTATCCTGCATGTGGTTCTGTTTGTACATGTATATCCTCTGTTCATTTATATAATAATACATGTCATTTATACAGCGCTTTTCCTGGTGCTCAAAGCGCTAATGTGTAATGTGTGTAAAACACAACAGACTGGCAAAAGTAATTTCATTTAATGACATAATTAATACATGACTATGGCGTGTGTTGTCAAAGGTTAGGGTTATGCACACATGAACAATCCATTTGCTTGTGTTTTGGCAGCGCGTTTCTCTTAAGAGAAGTGTTTTGGGCCATTGTAGCGTGTTTTCCCATCAGCCACCATTGTTTAATCAGTGAACAAAAATAAGGTCTGTCTGTAGTCTAGATAGTTGCGAGTCAACAAACAGAGACAATGCAAATACATGGTGGTCTGATAGATAAGCCTTTGCTTAGCTAAGCTAATTGCCAACAAGCGACAGCTACAGCAGTATTAATCTTCTTCCTTAAAAGTCTGCAGAAAAAGCGGAACAAAATGTGTCCCGCAAAATGTTGAAGTATCCCTTTAAAGCTGCACTCAGCTCTGTTTTTTTTAATCAGCAATGGGTTGGAAAGCTCTGTGTGATGTGAAATGGCTTGTCTCGCAGTGATGATCATCCTTCAGTTCTATAGAGCAGCTCACTGTTTTTGTTTGCTTCTGCAGCTAAAGAGTCAGATATTTTCTTCAGGAGCTGATTGAAACGAAAACGGAGCAAAAATAATTAATCTTGTTGCCAGAAACACGCCTCAAAATGAATGATAATCTCTCTTTATGTCTGAAGACACGTTACAATGAATCCATCCACTTTCTATAAATTAGCCTTAACTGACTTTACATGATGTGCATCACTTTCTTTTAAGGATATTAACCACTGCAACTTACTTGAACCATTTTGTCTATTGCATTTGAATGCACTATTGTATGTCTTGTGCTTTAAGCTTTAATTGTATATTACATTGCTGGAAGACCCATTGTGAATATGATAAATAAAGGCTTTGGATCTTTGAAATATTCATTGTACTATTAATGTCTTAGTAATGCAGTTACCAACATATAAACTGCTAAGTAATACACATAGAAAATATATTATTAATTTTCCTCTCTCCCAAGTTTGCTTTTGGAGCTCATTGTATAGGATTCTCCGAACAAATCGTCACGATTCCTCAGACACGATGCATATGGGGCTCCATAATTAGGAGGGGGGAATATGTTGCTTTAAGAAGATTCGTATCACTAGGCCACCAGGGTGGGTGGAGGGGGTCAGGAGGACGGGACTGAGCTGACCGCCCAGGAGCACAGCAGAGGACCAGGAAGGGATCTCGGGCGGACGGCCCGGGGGCAAGGCAGAGTTCAAGGAGGGGATCTCGGGCGGACGGCCCGGGGGCAAGGCAGAGTTCAAAAAGGGGTATTCGGGCGGACGGCCCGGGGGCAAGGCAGAAGCCGAGAAGGGGGACTCGGGCGGACGGCAAGACAGAGTCCAAGGTGGGGGATATGGAGGAGCGAAGGCCATCGCGGGCAAACTCAGGGGGGCCGAGCATGAGGGCGAGGACCACGGCCGGGAAAGTCAGGGGGCCGGGCTCGAGGGCGAAGGCCGTGGCTCTCAGGGGGCCGGGATCGAGGGTGAAAACTGCGGCTCTCAAGAGGGCCGGGCTCGAGGGCGAAGACCAGACAGCTCCGGAGGCCGGGCAGGAACCGGTGTCGGAGCTGGTGGGACAGGCCTCGGCAGGATCCCCCACGGAAAAGGACCAGGACACGGGATTGGCAGGACCCCTGGCAGGAGAGCAGTCGGCGGGACCTCCAACAGGACAGGACATAGGGTTGGCAGGACCCCCGGCAGGAGAGTAGTCGGCGGGGCCTCCAACGGCACAGGACAAAGGGTTGGCAGGACCCCCGGCAGGAGAGTAGACGGCGGGATCTCCAACGGGACAGGACAAAGGGTTGGCAGGACCCCCGGCAGGAGAGTAGTCGGTGGGGCCTCCAACGGGACAGTACATGGAGTTGGCAGGACCCCCAGCGGAACCTCCAACGGACCAGGACATTGGAGGGACTTGAGACGGGACTCGAGAGGAGACCCGAGAGGGGAACCAAGGGGAAACTCGAGAGGGGACTCGAGAGGAGAACTAGAGAGGGGACTCGAGAGGGGACTAGAGGAGAGACTAGAGGAGGGAACTCGAGAGGGGACTCGAGGAGGGACTAGAGAGGGGACTAAAGGAGGGAACTGGAGAGGGGACTCGAGTAGGAACTTGAGAGGTGACTAGAGAGGGGACTTGAGAGGGAACTTGTGTCGGTCGGTACGCCGACAGGACACAGGGAGCTGGCGTCGTCTGGGGAGCCAGCAGGAGACGAGGTGCTGGAGTCGGCCGGTACGCCGACAAGACTCGGGGAGCTGGCGTCGGCTGGGGAGCCAGCAGGAGACGAGGTGCTGTAGTCGGCCGGTACGCCGACAAGACTCGGGGAGCTGGAGCTGTAGCCGAAACTGGAGTTGGGACCATGGCTACTGGGGCTGGTACTGAAGCCGGAACCATGGCTGCTGGGGCCGGAGTCATGGCTGCTGGGGCCAGGACTGGGGCTGGGACCATGGCTGTGTGGACCGGTTCTGTAGCAGGGACCATGGCTGCATGGGCCGGTTCTGGAGGCGGAACCATGGCTGTGGGGACCGGTTCAGGAGCCGGAACCATTGCTGCTGGGCGCGGAGCGGAAGCCTGGACCCTGGCTGTGTAAGCCAGGTAATGGAGTATGGAAGCATGGCTGCGTGGGCCGGTACTGGTGCACGGATCCATGGCCTTGTAGGCCGGTTCTGGAGCCGGAACTGGCGCTGGAACCCTGGCCTTTCGTCTCTTAGGAGTCTTTTGGAGGCTTCGTGGACCTCCAAACGCCAGACCAGACCCCAAGAAAGGGTCAGAACATGAAGACTGGTACTCAGGGCTACGTGAGAAAACCCTAAGCCACTCGGGCAACAAGCTCCAGAGCCAGGGCTTGCGAGCAACCTCCTGACGTGCCTCCTTCAACGCAGCCTCTCTACCCCGTCTAGATGAGGCGCCTTTCCACGTATAAAAAATGTACTCCAGAGAGTATCCAAGACTTTCCGCCTGTCGCATCAAAAGGGCTGAGTCTGCTGGGTCCATAATGTGGTCGGTTCGTACTGTCACGGTGTGTGAAGCAGGTAGGACCCAAATGCAGATTAAAGTGAAACTTCCTTCATTTCAAGGCTAGGTGAACAACAAAGACAAAACAGAACACTCACCGACGAACTAGTCATGACAAAAGACGAACCGACAAAGACAGACAGAAAAACCAGAACTTAAATACACACAAGACTAATCACAGAAACAAGACACAGGTGAGGAGGGAGGAGAAAACACAGGGACACCAGGTGAACACAATCGGGTAAATTAGACACACCAGGGAAACTAACGACCGGGAACCACAGACAGATTTAAACAAGACACAACGCAGACAGAAACAGGCAAGACAGGAAGAGAAGACCTTTCAAAATAAAACATGAAACAAGACAAGACAAAACACCATAAAGACAGATCGTGACAGAAACATTGTTACTTTTATGTTGTTTTTGTTTCTGTGACCGGAATAGCACAGTGTGAGGCCTTCGGGCGACAAATGAAGGGGTGGGACTATTTGCCTCCCTGCTCTCATCAACATTGAAAAACTCTGAGTTGTTCAGTTGCTTATGGGACCCTGTTTCAGACCTTTCTACATCACAGGGACTTTGAGACTATAGCATTTGTCACAAGTTGTTGAACATACATTTAGTTTTGCATTTGCAGACTTTGTTTTGACCCAGAGGAGAATTGAAAATGTGCCTTGAGGCAAAAAGCAATAGTGTCATATGTATCTTGCAGCAAAGGGAAAAAAACGATTCCCAACAACTATGTCCACTTTAGGTTTGACACCTGCATTCAAAAATATATTAATGAAGAAAAGCTGTCATTTCTGTTCACTCCATTGTCAAGCAGGTTCAATATAAGTGGAGCTGTGTCCTCAAGAGGAGGTCTTGAAGCTTCAGGCTCTGGAGGAGTATCAGAGTGTTGATTGTTCTGGGAAATTGTTCACTTACACACATCATAACACTGTGGATTTATAAGGTAGGAAGTGAGTCATGAAAGTGTCCGCTTCGATGTGAAAAGTTGAAGTCAGATCTTTTATCTTAAAAGCTTCTGAACAAAATCAGATTAAACGAACGACTTTCAGAGATTAAGATTTAAGACTTCAGTTTTTCTTGCTGCAATTTCCCACGTGTTTAGGAATTGTTCTTCCGACTTTGGTTTGTTGTAAATTGTAATTTCTAAACAATATTTAAGCTACAAATATGTTTTTTATGCCTATTTTTCAGTCTTTTTCCAGTAATTGTGTGACATCAAAGGAAAAGGCAATGATCAGCTAAGCCATGAAATGTCAACATTTTCAAACCATCCCACAATTGTACCCGTTAACGTGAGGGAAAGTACGCTTTTTCCTGTTGGGAACTAATTTTTACAATTATTCGACACCTAATGAATGCAGCACAAATGCTTTTTTACGTAATGTTAACAGAAGTTACATATCATTTGTTTATCTGACCCCTGAGTTGAATCTGCTCCAAAATTGTGGGTTCTTTCTTGGCCCGTGCTACACTCTTCCACACCACCATTCCATTAAAAGTAATACATTCAACATACTCATTGGATTCTTGTCAACATTTCATGAGAAACTTATGTAAATGGTTAGTGGTGTTAGGGGTGGTTTGTGCTAAAATCCTGATTATGCTGAGCTCAAACAATCCACAAAGAAAGAGGGCAGAGATTACTCCCATTAACAAATATTTTATGTAATCTTATTGATACCACTCTTACACATACAGACTTAAACACAGGTCAAATCTGAAAAAAACAAAACATTTTGGTTATGGATGCAGAATAATCATCCCACTCTGTGAGATGACCCACAAGCAAAAGATCTGTACGCAAAAGGCATTTTAAGTGGAGCTTTATTTATCGTTGCACGAGTCCCCTTGTCGAGAAAATATGTGGATTTTATATTAATTTCAACAGCCCGATCAATCCAGTAAAAATGATACTCTCAGAGTATGTTGTAGATAAACATTTCCTGTTAGTTATTCTTCATATTGTGTTGCCAATGTGCCTCAATGGGAACAAAATATTCCCCATGCATCATTATTTCTTTCAGATAGGAGGATGTGAACATATAGATAGGATAGATAGGATGTGAACATAATCAAAGCCAGTGTTGCTCAGTGTTGTCCACATCCGGTGAGTCAGGAGCGGTCATATCAGGAAGGATGAGCTGGGTATCAGCCTGGAAATCAGAAATATATAAATACCTGAAGCCATTTCCTCTCTTGTATTGTGTGATGCTGTGTATATATTACTGTTAGAGCTACCATCCTCTCCGTGACCAGGCAGCTGTCTCTGCTCATACAATTAGAGTGCTGTTTTAGCGTATGCATCACATTTACCTACAGTGTCATCCTCGGTGTCACTGCTGGTGCTGGTGGAGAAGGGGTTTGAATAGCTCGCAATAAATCATGATTTTAACAGCTTCAGGGGTTGAGTTCATCTCCATCTAGACTTGACCTACTTCTTAGCAAAGTCCACACAAACTAAGTTGTTGTAGATTTCCCTTGTGGGAAAAGACAAATGTGGATATTCAGTTCAAGTATTCAGTGTCCACTTTGTGTCTTCTTTTGTTACACATAATCCGCATTCACCGTCCCAATCCTACGGTGGCCCTGAAGTGCAAGACACCACAGCATTTCACAAAACACAACAGCATTTCACAAAACACTACAGCATTTCACAAAACACAACAGCATTTCACAAAACACAACAGCATTTCACAAAACGCCGCAGCATTTCACAAAACGCCGCAGCATTTCACAAAACGCAACAGCATTTCACAAAACGCAACAGCATTTCACAAAACACAACAGCATTTCACAAAACACAACAGCATTTCACAAAACACTACAGCATTTCACAAAACACAACAGCATTTCACAAAATGCCACAGCATTTCACAAAACGCCGCAGCATTTCACAAAACGCAACAACATTTCACAAAACACAACAGCATTTCACAAAACACCGCAGCATTTCACAAAACACAACAGCATTTCACAAAACACAACAGCATTTCACAAAACACAACAGCATTTCACAAAACACAACAGCATTTCACAAAACGCCACAGCATTTCACAAAACGCCGCAGCATTTCGGAAAACACAACAGCATTTCAGAAAACACCACAGCATTTCACATTGGACGGAAAGGGTATTCCTTAGGGAGAACACTTCTTGTTTGTGATTGGACAGAGCCAGCCATAGAAGCACTGCTGTGATTGGCAATGTGAGCGTCCATTCTCATTGGATAACGGAGAATTGTACACCCGGAAGTAAGTATTCCCCTTACTGTCGATTGAGTTTACAGTGATATCTGCACTACTCATCGACTAAAAAACACCAGATTATCCTTGTTAATTACACAACATTGATTGGTTTAAATTGTGTGCAATGCTTTTGTATTTTTCCCCTTCGATTCGGAGAAACAAATATTTTTTCGGAGTAAAGGATGGCAGAAGACACTACACTACCCAGAATCCCCAGCTATCGTTTGGACTACACCATGTGCTCTGTTTGACAAACCCCATGATAGTCCTCAAGCTCTGTGATTGGAGAGTGTGCTCCGAGGGTTACCGAGCCTCGAACAGCACTTGAAATGGGATGGAACCACGTCAGACTGTCCAAAACTGGATTTGAACGGGTCCACCGCGTCATTTTGCAAATATGGCAGTAGCCATCGATCAACTTAAAATATACTTTATTGATCCCAAGTTGGAACATTTGCATTACATCAGCATGTGTAACAGTTGTATGCAGTGGTGTTTATTTGTAAATCATTTAGTATAATGACACAAATTCTGTGTTTTATATTTAACAATTCTGTGTTCTTTATTTATTGATTGTTCAATACCTGACAAGGCCGGAGATGAAATATCTACATACATCTTATAAGAGTATAATACATTATGTATAATATCGGTTAAAATAAGTGCTTCAACATAGTTAACATTGCTGGAGGTATGCACAAATATTGATAGATGTCTTGTAATGCACTATTGAGGAACCTGCGACCCAAGTTTTTCATTCCATGCATAACTACACCATAGTTGTGTGTGCCTATATGATATGTCAATAAACCTTAGAAAATCTTGAAATCTTGAAAGGGATGTGCAAAATAGTCATTATATACAGTCTTTAATTAACTATTAGTAGAGAATAACGAGTAATGAATATACTTTATAGGGATCCTATTCATATCTAATAATAAAAATAATAAAATGCAATAACATGCTTTAACCACTAGGTGTCCCTTTATATCAGCTGTGCACCTTTATGGTGTAAATACAGCCTATCTACCAATTGGATCAAATATCAAAGTCAGCCGAATTAGTGTTGATACTGCAAGGAGACGTATTGTGTGAAAATAAATGTAAGATGTTGTTTAATGGCTGATATATTTATGATCCACGTCACGTTTTCAGTTCCTCATGTTTGTCTAGAAGTCTTCTCATCAGGGCTCTATAAATACAGAACTACGGCAGATATGTAATATTTAATGCAGCCGAACCGTGTATTACAATGCCGTTATGTGATGACTTTCAAAGAGAAAAGCAAGCACACTCGGAATAAAGTATTATTTTATTTTTTTTAAATGTTTTCGGTCTGTTTCCGGTATTTGTTAATGATGATGTGCTGTGAGATGTGAGACTGGAATTGCACAGGGGAAAATAACGTAGTGTAGTGCCGTGAAAAGAGAGTCGGAGGCGGTGTATTAAGAATGGAGTTCCAATCTTTATTATCCATTACTTTCAGAGAGGTGCACATGCACTGCTCTGCCTGATGAGCTAGCAGGAATGGCAGCTAAAGCTACAGGTGTTCCCCACTAAAGGGTCCGTGTGGCAACACAATAAGCAAGGTGAATTATGTCCAATAACGTGTCACCACACAAGCCCCCCCAGAATTCACACATAAACAAAATCAGCATGGCGGGGAGGAACGACACGCCGACCCCCACGACTCCTGAGCACGGGAGTCGGAAAAGTGACTCCCGCCTGTGCGGCCCCCGGAAGGGGAGGGACCGGAACAACAGGTCTTAAATCCGTGACAGGGGACGAGGCCGGGGGGCGGCCCCGTCGCGGAGGTCGAGCCAGCACCACAGGCTGGTCCAAGTCCAGGTGAGCAGCCTTCACCCGGTCCACCGAGACGTGCTCGGCCTTGCCACCCAGGTCGACCACCAGGTGCTTGTCCCCGTGCTCCAAGACCCGGAAAGGCCCATCATAAGGGGGCTGCAGGGGGCCTCTGTGCGCATCGTGCCGGATGAACACGTGCTCCGCCGAGCGGAGCTCTGCGGGAACCTGGGACACCTGAGTACCGTGCTGAGTAGTAGGAATCGGAGCAAAGGCCTCAGCGGCGTCACGCAGGAAAGCCCGCTGGGCCGACGCCGACCAGGGAGCCAATGCATTTGGGAGGAAATCCCCCGGAACTCTCAGCGGCTGACCGTATACCATCTCCGCTGTAGAACACTGCAGATCTTCCTTAGGTGCGGTCCTCAGGCCCAGCATCACCCAGGGCAGCTTGTCGACCCAGTTACCGTCTGTAAGGCCGGCCTTGAGGGCCGCCTTCATGGAGCGATGAAAGCGCTCGCAGAGGCCGTTAGCCTGAGGGTGGTAAGCGGTAGTCCTGTGCAGCTTAACCCCCAAACCGCCTGCCACAGCGTTCCAGAGCTCGGACGTGAACTGAGAGCCCCTGTCTGAGGAAATGTCTGACGGGGTGCCAAAACGACACACCCACGTTGCAATGAAGGCCCGGGCAACGTCTGCGGCTGATGTCGAAACGAGCGGAATCGCCTCTGGTCAACGGGTCGTTCTGTCCACCATGGTGAGGAGGTAGGAAAACCCCTGAGAGGAAGGCAACGGACCAACCAGGTCAATGTTGACGTGATCAAACCTCCTCTCAGGCACCAGGAAACGCTCCAACGGGGCCTTCGTGTGGCGGTGCACCTTAGCGCGTTGACAAGCCACGCACTCCCTGGCCCAAGTCCTCACGTCCCTTTTCAGTCCTTGCCAAACGAACTTCGCCGCTACCAAACGCACCGAAGGTTTAACGCCAGGGTGTGACAGGCCGTGCACAGCCTCGAACACAGGACGCCTCCAGCTGGCAGGGACGACAGGCCGCGACAGGCCCGTAGAGACGTCACACAGGAGAATAATGCCCGCGTCGCCGAACACCACGTCCTCCAAGCGCAGCCCCGCGCTCTCCACCTTCAGGGCCTGGACGCCGGGATCTGTGACCTGGTCTGCCGCCATGCGAGTATAGTCCAGGCCCAACTGGACGGCACCGATGACGACCCTGGAGAGGCAATCAGCAACCAGGTTCGACTTGCCAGCCACGTGCTTAATGTCCGTAGTGAACTCCGATATGTAGGACAGCTGCCGCTGCTGACGTGCCGACCAAGGCTCCGCCACTTTTGACATGGCGAAGGTGAGCGGCTTGTGGTCGACAAACGCCGTAAATTCACGTTCTTCCAGCATGAAACGGAAGTGCCGCACGGCCAAATAAAGTCCGAGGAGCTCCCGGTCAAAGGCGCTGTATTTGCGTTCTCTAGGCGTCAGCTGGCGGCTGAAAAAGGCGAGCGGCTGCCAAGCGCCCTCCACCCACTGCTCGTGCACCGCGCCGACCGCGTAGTCTGACGCGTCCGTGGTGATGGAGATGGGAGCCGTAGATTATGGGTGTGCCAGCAAAGCCGCCTGAGCCAACGCGGTCTTGACCTCAGCAAAAGCGCCGTCCGCCTCTGCTGTCCAGTCGATCTCCTGGACGGGGGTCTTGCCTTTCAACGCTTCATACAGCGGCCGCATGATGTGTGCGGCCCGGGCGATGAAGCGGTGGTAGAAAGTCACCATCCCCAGAAACTCACGGAGCGACCGGGCTGTGAGCGGGCGAGGAAACGCCGCAACAGCCTCCACCTTCGCTGGCAGAGGTGTCGCACCGCCCTTGGTGACGCGGTGCCCCAGGAAATCGATGTCCGACACCCCGAACTGGCACTTTGCAGGATTGATGATTAATCCGTGTTCGTTGAGCCGTGTGAAAAGGGCTCGGAGGTGGGACAGGTGCTCCTGCACTGAAGCGCTGGCGACGAGTATGTCGTCGAGGTAAACAAACACAAACGGCAGGTCCCGCAGCACCGAATCCATCAGGCGCTGGAACGTCTGAGCGGCATTCTTGAGTCCAAAAGGCATCCGCAGGAACTCAAAAAGTCCAAAAGGCGTTATCACTGCTGTCTTGGGAATGTCCAGGGGGTGCATGGGCACCTGGTGGTATCCACGCACCAGGTCCACCTTGGAAAACACCCCCGTACCGGCCAGATGCGCCGAAAAGTCCTGAATGTGCGGCACCGGATAGTCAGGCGTAGTGGCGTCGTTGAGTCGGCGGTAATCCCCGCACGGGCGGAACCCGCCGTTCGATTTGGGAACGACGTGCAGGGGGGAAGCCCAAGGACTGTCGGAGCGGCGGACAATGCCCAGGCGCTCCATGGTTGCGAACTCCGCCCTCGCTACAGCCAGCTTAGAAGGGTTCAACCGCCGGGCCCTGGCGTAGACAGGAGGCCCCCCGGTAGTGACGTGGTGTTCCACGCCATGCTTAGTGGTAAGCGCAGAGAAGGTGGGTAGCGACAGGTCTGGAAACTCGGCCAACAGTCTGAGAAACGTGTCTGCACCTGACAGCGAGCCTGACAGCCCGTCGTACGCTGCGCTGCCAAGTGTGCACACGAGGGAAGAAAACGTTAAGGCATCAACCAAACGCCTATTCTTAACGTCCACTAAGAGTCCATGAGCACACAAAAAATCCGCTCCGAGGAGGGGAAAAGAAATGTCCGCTGTCACAAAATCCCAGCTGAAACGCTGTCCTCCGATACACAAACACATAGGCCTCACGCCGTACGTGCGAATGGGACTGCCGTTAGCCGTCGTCAATCGCGGTCCGTGCCCCCCACGGGTGACGTCTTCACTCGACGCTGGAACTACGCTCCGTTGAGCGCCCGTGTCACACAGAAACAAGCTCCCCGAAACGCTGTCGCTGACGAAGAGGAGCCTGCACGTGCCGCCGACGCTCAGAGCCACTACTGAGCGCCGGCCCCTCCGTTTCCTGGGGGTTTGTAGCTGCACGGAGCGATGCATCTCTTCGCCCTTGTCCCGAAACGTGCGTGGTAAACGCACTCTCCGGCGTCTCCACGCCGGCTAGCCACAGCCGTGTCCGGCCTCCGCCACGCTTTCTTGACTGCCGGTGGGCCGCTGAGCGTCGCGGCTAACGTCTCTGCCCCGGGCTGTTGCGTAGCCAGGAAAAAACGATCCGCTTCCTCAGCCAAAGCACGGGGCTCCGTGACAGGCGTGTTGGCCAGCGCCGTCTGTACCCGGGGAGGCAAGTGACGCAGGAAAATCTCCGTGAATAAAATACGGGGATCTTCCCCCCCTAGCAGATTTAGCATTTTCTCCATTAGCTGGGATGGCTTGCTGTCTCCTAGGCCTTGAATGTCAAGTATCTGGCGGGCCCTCTCCTTAGCAGATAAGCTAAATGTCTTAGGGGGAGGGCCTTAATCGCCTCATATTTGCCATGATGTGGGGGGGCTGCGATGAATCCCACCAACCTGGACGACGTGGAGCTCCCCAGCGCTGCTACCACATGGTAGTATTTTAGGTCCCCGTCACGGACCTGTCGGCAGGCGAAATGTGCCTCCACGTGTGCGAACCATGCCTCCGCGGCGTGCTCCCAGAATTCCGGCAGCTTTATGAAAACATCGCGCTCAGCCATGTTCGTTAATTTTCCGGAAACTTTCTCGGAAAAGTCGGGGTCACCAGTGTAGTGCCGTGAAAAGAGAGTCGGAGGCGGTGTATTAAGAATGGAGTTCCAATCTTTATTATCCATTACTTTCAGAGAGGTTAACACATGCACTGCTCTGCCTGATGAGCTAGCAGGAATGGCAGCTAAAGCTACAGGTGTTCCCCACTAAAGGGTCCGTGTGGCAACACAATAAGCAAGGTGAATTATGTCCAATAACGTGTCACCACAGTAGGCTATCTTTAGATGCGGATTTTGTTAAACTAATATGTTTGCACTGTGGACCAACACTATACATTGACGGGGAAGGGGGTAGCAATAAAGATAACACCATTAAACAGTTACACAACATAACAGAAATAATATCGATAGCAGCGTCCCTAGCAACCACCTTGGTAACAATGAAAACTTCCTGAAGTAATCTTCATAATAACTAGCAAACTAAAGATCATGTACATCCACTGCACACATAATCTGAAATAACAACTCATATTTCTCGCATCAAATGACATCAAAACGCATTTTAATGGCCAAACTAACTTTAAAATAGGCATTTTCCACCGAGAATAAAACGAAGTTCGGCCATGTTTACTTGTTCTGCAGGGAGAGATTTGAAGATCACGTGACATAGACGCCAGCCATTGGAATGAATGGTGAAAAAAAAGGGGGTTTGTCAAACAGAGCACATGGTGTAGTCCAAACGATAGCTGGGGATTCTGGGTAGTGTAGTGTCTTCTGCCATCCTTTACTCCGAACAAATATTTGTTTCTCCGAATCGAAGGGGAAAAATACAAAAGCATTGCACACAATTTAAACCAATCAATGTTGTGTAATTAACAAGGATAATCTGGTGTTTTTTAGTCGATGAGTAGTGCAGATATCACTGTAAAATCAATCGACAGTAAGGGGAATACTTACTTCCGGGTGTACAATTCTCCGTTATCCAATGAGAATGGACGCTCACATTGCCTTTAAGGGCAGCCGACACAAACGAAAACGTCATTACCAGTAGAAATACATTGCTTTTAAAATCGTGCTGTGCAACACGAAAAAAAGGGGGAAATCGTGTTGGTGAACATGAATCAATAGATTAAAAATCGTGTTGGTGAACACGAAATGCCATGAGACTGGGTTGTTGAATGACAGGAGTAAACACAGAATTAATGCTTTATTAATTCATGGTTTTAAAGGGGATTATCTCCATGTAAATACTATGGTAGACCACCCAATATTCGCATCGCTCTAATCGCTCGAGTTTCACCGCGGCTGTCAGCTGTGTTTGCTCCTGTCATTCAAACAAGAGGCGCTGAGAGGGGGCGGGGCGTATCTCCATGTAAATTCTATGGGAGATACCAACTACAACAAAATGAACATATTTGACCGTGATTTAATTGTAATACACGTTTCAAAGTGATGCCGAAGTAACTACATACTGATAACGGTTAGTAAAAACCATAAATTAACGCTTTGACAAGTCTGCAGATAAGACGGCAGGCGAAAAGCTTTTAAAATGCGTGTTTTCTGAATGGAAATGGATCCATCAGGCTAAACTAACCTGTAGCTGCTCCGTCCACACTCACAACAACGTCATACAGACATAAATAAAGCAGCGACTGTATTCGCCATGACACAGACAGTCTGTGGTTTGTAGGCTACATGTTTAACTTTTGTCCAGTTTCTGAACAGATATGAGGAGCTGTGAGCTCTGAGTGTGTGCTAACGGCTGATGTGTTGGGACATATTTCGCTGTCGGGTGTTGACCAATCACGAAGCGTCATTTCTTGACTTGCAGCAAACAAAAACAATCACAGCAGTGCTTCTCTGGCTGGCTCTGTCCAATCACAAACAAGAAGTATTCTCCCTAAAGGAATACCCTCTCCGTCCAATGTGAAATGCTGTGGTGTTTTCTGAAATGCTGTTGTGTTTTGTGAAATGCTGTTGTGTTTTGTGAAATGCTGTGGCGTTTTGTGAAATGCTGTGGCGTTTTCTGAAATGCTGTGGTGTTTTGTGAAATGCTGTGGTGTTTTCTGAAATGCTGTTGTGTTTTGTGAAATGCTGTTGTGTTTTCTGAAATGCTGTGGCGTTTTGTGAAATGCTGTGGTGTTTTGTGAAATGCTGTGGTGTTTTCTGAAATGCTGTTGTGTTTTGTGAAATGCTGTGGCGTTTTGTGAAATGCTGTGGCGTTTTGTGAAATGCTGTAGTGTTTTGTGAAATGCTGTAGTGTTTTGTGAAATGCTGTGGTGTTTTCTGAAATGCTGTAGTGTCTTGCACTTCAGGGCCAACGTACAATCCAGCTCCAATTTACTGTTTGAACCCACATCCTCCAGCAATGAGGTGTTGTGATGTGAGTAAATATGTATCAGTTCGTAGACATGAATATAAAAATTGCAATGACACAAAATATGTAATGTGTTATTGTGATTCTAAGCTCCTCAATAGTGATCATAAAGTACATTTTAAGTTCGCTATTTAAATCATTATTTAAGAGTAGGCCTATAAACATAGTTGATTACTCAATTCTGATTGGTCAATTTGGACATCCGCAGTGCAGTCCGGTTAATGTAAGGTTAAGGTGGACAACAAACTCAATCAGAAAACACCATGGAATACTTTTTGAATATTCATTTTTATATTTGTGGACAACACGCATTTTGGACTCACAATGGCTAAACTCGCCCCAGTAAAGAAAAGACAAAGATCGCAAGAGAAGTAAAGCGGTTAAAATACAGAGTACTGGCCATCAAATAATAATAATAATAATACATTGCATTTCAAAGCGCTTTTCCAGGTGCTCAAAGACGCTTTACAGTGGTGATAAAACATGATAAAATAGAATTTAAAAGTTATTAAAACAAGATAAAATAACACTTCAACAACAAAGAAATCAACAAAAGAAGACAGACAACTCCATCCTGTCCCAGCTTCTGTTATTTTCCTGAACTCAGCAGAGGAGGGGTGACGAAAGAATGTCAAGAGTCCTGAGAGATTTGAACGAAGAAGCGAAAGAGCCAATCACTATCTACCAGGGGTGCCCAACCAGTCGATCGCGATCGACCGAGATGTGTCTAAAAATAGAACAACAATATTCTGTTTTATCGTTAATGTCCTATAACAGGGGTATTCAACTCAAATTCAACGAGGTTCAGTTAGAGAAAATCTCCCCATGCAAAGGTCCGGAACATCAACATGTCTAACTTGCTTTATGAATTAGTGTGATATATATTGAAGTAGCCTGTAGCTTTATCAACGTCTGCATGTAATCAACAACTGACTGCCAATCAAATAAAGAAAGTACAATTCATAAAAAACAATAGTTATTGTCAATTAACATTGAACTATACAGATATACAGTAAAATACTGTGGGTATGTATAATGTTCCTGTCTGGCTGCATTTAAAAAATAAAATAGAGAAAATAAATAAAATAGCTTTTGAAAATATGTACATGCTTAATTTTAGATAAATAAAATAAAGTGTAGCAGCAGCTTGAGTTTCCCTTTTTCTTTGTTAACCGTTTCACATCATGACTTAACAGTTTCAGACGATTATAGAACAATATCAATCTTTACACATCATAACAATTGAACAGTTTTAAAGTTTCTCTTTCTTTCCCTCTTATATTGCAGTCCATCACTCACTTTTTTTTGTTCAGTGCGAGAATTGAGCTGGAGCTTGTCCTGCCAGGAGTTTAGATCTGGGCTGAAATTGTGTCAGGGCCATTCTCATACACACATGCAGGTGCTCATTGGTTAGCCTCAGTTAGCCTGCCCTGGAACGATATTTAGTTTCAATTTTGATCCTGGTGGACTGATCATATTGGGCTCTGAGACTGCTTCTTTTTTGTGACCTCAGTTCTGACTTGAGAGGGAATGTTTGGTCAAACACAAACGTTTTGGCACTTTTAATGAGCGCCACGGTCTCTGAACAAATGAGACACACTGGTTCTGTGCTCCCAGTGGGCAGGATGAACATGAATGAGTCCGTCCACTCAGGGTTAAAATCTCTGTTCTCACTGTCCACTTTCCTCTTCTTGGAGAGCGCCATGTGTAATTATTTGTCTCTCCCTAGAGGTTTCTCAATACTCTAATTTCCCCTCCTCGACTCCTCGACTCCTCGGTCCTCCGGTTGTGACCTGGAAATAGATTTCAGCGCGCCATGTTGAAGGACATCTCATTTCTCTAAATGCACTTCGAGGACCGAGCATCGAGCATCGAGGAGGCTCTCTGGAGGAGCTCTAACCGAGGAGACACTGATGCATCCTCCACGGCTCCTCCATGGATGCATTTCCGGTTAAAAGAGGCAGAATTGTTTCCCACTTAAAACAGAAATTGCCTTTCTACAAGAAACTCATCTGACCACCAAGGACCACCATAGGTTAATGGCATCATGGATTGGCCAAACCTTTCATTCCAATTTCAGTAGTAGAGCAAGAGGCGCAGCTATTGTGATGCATAAAAAAATACAGTTCAGCCCGACTGAGGTTATAGCGGATCCTCAAGGTCGCTTTGTGATTGGTTCCCTCAATAATGTTAATGTTGTTCTCGCCAATCTATATGCGCCCAACTGGGATGATGAAGCATTCATGGGAAAGACAGCTGTTGGGCTGACAGCGGAGGACCCGGAAGGGGTCTCGGGCGGACGGCCCGGAGGCAAGGCAGAGATCAAGGATGGGGTCTCGGGCGGACGGCGCGGGGGCAAGGCAGAGTTAAAAAAGGGGGACTCGGGCGGACGGCCCGGGGGCAAGGCAGAGATCAAGGAAGGGGTCTCGGGCGGACGGCCCGGGGGCAAGGCAGAGTTCAAGGAAGGGGTCTCGGGCGGACGGCCCGGGGGCAAGGCAGAGTTCCGGGTGGGGCGAAGGCCAAACAGCTCCGGAGGCCGGGCAGGACCCGGTGTCGGCCGAACAGGAACCGGAGCCGGTTGGACAGGCTTAGGCAGGATCCCCCACGGAAGAGGACCAGGAGTTGGCAGCACCCCCGGCGAGACAGATGATGGCGGGGCCTCCAACGGAACTGGACAATGGGTTGGCAGTACCCCCGGCAGGACAGGTGATGGCGGGGCCTCCAACTGGACTGGACATAGAGCTGGCAGGATCCCCAGCAGAACCTCCAAAGGCACGGAACATAGAGTTGGCAGGACCCCCGATAGAAGAGTAGTCGGCGGGACCTCCAACGGAACAGGACAAGGGATTGGCAGGATCCCCGGCAGGAGAGTAGTCGGCGGGGCCTCCAACGGGACAGGACACAGGGTTGGCAGGACCCCCGGCAGGAGAGTAGTCGGCGGGGCCTCCAACGGCACAGGACACAGGGTTGGCAGGACCCCCGGCAGGAGAGTAGTCGGCGGGGCCTCCAACGGGACAAGACACAGGGTTGGCAGGACCCCCGGCAGGAGAGTAGTCGGCGGGGCCTCCAACGGCACAGGACTTAGGGTTGGCAGGACCCCTGGCAGATGAGTAGTCGGCAGGACCCCCAACGGGACAGGACATAGGGTTGGCAGGACCCCCGGCAGGAGAGTAGTCGACGGGACCTCCAACGGCACATGAGTAGGGACTTGAGTGGGAACTCGAGAGAGGGCTTGAGAGGGAACTCGAGAGGAAACTTGAGAGTTGACTTGAGAGGTGACGTGAAAGGAATCTCGAGAGGGAACTTGAACGGAGACTCGAGAGGTGACTTGAGAGGGGACCCGATAGGGAACTCGAGAGGGGACTCGAGAGAGGGCTTGAGAGGGAACTCGAGAGGAGACTCGAGAGGGGACTAGAGAGGGGACTCGAGAGGTGACTTGAGAGAAATTTCGAGAGGGAACTCGAGAGGAGACTCGAGAGGGGACTTGAGAGGGGACTTAAGAGGGAACTCGGGAGGTGACTCGAGAGGGAACTTGAGTGGAGACTCGAGAGGGGACTTGAGAGGGAACTTGAGAGGTGACTTGAGAGGGGACTCGATAGGGAACTCGAGAGAGGGGACTCGAGAGAGGGCTTGAGAGGGAACTGGAGAGGAGACTTGAGAGGGAACTCGAGAGGGGACTTGAGAGGGAACTCGAGAGAGAGGACCCGAGAGGAAACTCGAGAGGGGACTCGAGAGAGGGCTTGATAGGGAACTCGAGAGGAGACTCGAGAGGGGACTTGAGAAGTAACTGGAGAGGAGACTTGAGAGGGAACTCAAGAGGGGACTTGAGAGGGAACTCGAGAGAGGACCCGAGAGGAAACTCGAGAGGGAACTCGAGAGGGAACTTGAGAGGGAACTCGAGAGGAGACTCGAGAGGGAACTTGAGAGGGGCCTCGAGAGGGGACTCGGGTAGGAACTTGAGAGGGGACTCGGGTAGGAACTTGAGAGGGAACTTGAGAGGGGACTTGAGAGGGGACTTGAGAGGGAACTTGAGAGGGGACTCGGGTAGGAACTTGAGAGGGGACTCGGGTAGGAACTTGAGAGGGGACTCGGGTAGGAACTTGAGAGGGGACTCGGGTAGGAACTTGAGAGGGGACTCGGGTAGGAACTTGAGAGGGGACTTGAGAGGGAACTTGAGAGGGAACTTGTGTCGGTCGGTACGCCGACAGGACACGGGGAGCTGGCGTTGGCTGGAGAGCCAACAAGAGACGAGGTGCTGGAGTCGGCCGGTACGCCGACAGGACTCGGGGAGCTGGTGTTGGCTGGAGAGCCAACAGGAGACGAGGTGCTGGAGTCGGCCGGTACGCCGACAGGACACGGGGAGCTGGCGTCGGCTGGAGAGCCAGCAGGAGACGAGGTGCTGGAGTCGGCCGGTATGCCGACAGGACTCGGGGATCTGGCGTGGGCCGATGAGTCAACAGGTGACGAGGAGCCGGAGTCGGGACCATGACTGCTGGGGCCGGTACTTGAGCCGGAACCATGGCTGGAACTGGGGCCGGAACCATGGCTGCTGGGCCCAGTACTTGAGCCGGAATCATGGCTGCATGGGCCGGTTCTGGAGCCGGAAACATGGCTGTAAGATCCATGGCGGCTGGGGCCAGAACAGGGGCCGGAACCATGGCTGCTGAGGCCAGAACTGGGTCTGGAACCATGGCTGCTGGGGCCAGAACAGGGGCCGGAACCATGGCTGCTGGGGCCAGAACAGGGGCCGGAACCATGGCTGCTGGGGCCTGTACTGGAGCCCAAAGCATGGCCTCCGGGGCTAGGGCTGCTAGCCTGGACCTGCGACTCCTTCTCTTAAGAGCCTTTTGGAGGCTCCGTGGACCTCCAAAAGCTAGACGAGTTCCCGAGAATGGCTCCTGGACAGGAGCAGGAACTGGGGAAGAAGCAGAGGCCGACTCCAAACGGAACACACCGAGGCGTACGGCGCCAGGTTGGGAGTTGGGAGTCAGGGTGCTAGCATGCCTGGGGCTAGCAGGCCGGGAATCACACACAGAGAGGAAGTCCAAAATCCAGCCAGGTAAGAACTTCACTAAACCTGGCTTCTCCATAGCCATCTGGTGTGCCTCAGCCATAGCAGTCTCTCGCTGCTGAACCCTGACCGCTCCTATCCATCGATGAGCGCAGACAGACAAAGAAAAGGTAAAATCCAATAGTTCCTGCTCAAACGGATCTGCTGGGCCCATATCTCAGGTCGGTTTGTAATGTTACGGTGTGTGCAGGAAGCAGGACCCAAATGCAGATTAAAGTGTCAAAAACTCCTTTATTTCAAGGCAAAACGATAAACGAAGACAGAACAGAACACTCACCGACGACCAAGTCATAACACAAGACGAACCGACAAAGACAGACAGAAAAACCAGAACTTAAATACACACAAGACTAATCATACAAACAAGACACATGTGAGGAGGGAGGAGAAAACACAGGGACACCAGGTGCACACAATCGGGTAATCATGGAGGGAAAACAGACAGAAGGCAACAGGCAAAACAGGAGGTGAACACCCTTGTGACGACCCCTGCCTTGTTATCTCCCCTGGTGTGTGTATGTTCCTTTCCTTTTCCCTTTGGTCTATCAGCTGGGATTGAGGACACCTGGCGGCTGGAGCTAGCCGGATAAAGGACCGGGCCGGATCTCGCTCTCTCTATCTCTCTGGCAGGAGAACGCAACGCGAAGAGCAGCCACGACCAGCTGACCTCTTGTTTCGTCGTTTGTTTCGCCTGATTGTGTCCTTCAGCAGCAGTGAATAAACTATTTTTCTATTCACGCCCTCGTTTTCTGTCGCGCGTTTGTTGTGGCTGAGAGCCAAGCCATGACAGCTGGGGGCTCGTCCATTCCGGTAAGGCAGTGGTTCTCAAACTTTTTCTGTCAGGCCCCCCCTTTGGAGAAAAAAAAAAGTCGGGCCCCCCCAACACAGATCGTCAGGCTCAGTGGCGGCGCCAGAGATTTATTTTGAGGGTGCTGTGGGGTAGCTTGACGTTTCATAGAGGGTGCTCAAAAATTTAGGGTTTCCCATTAATGTACCGGTCGCTACAGTGGAACGTTCTACTGCAACAATCCCCACGCACATACACAGTGCGACTGTTACAATGAAGGCTCGATAATCAGCTCACGGCATATAGGTGTAAGCAGGGGTCAAGTGCTATTTTTACAGGTGGTGTGTGGACCTCACATAGGGGGGTCCGGGGGCAAGCTCCCCCGGGAAGATTTATTTTTAAATATTGAAGTTAAATGCATCAATCTGGTGCACTTTGAGAGCAAAATGAAGAGATCTATGGATACCTCTCTCAACACCCATATGAAACAGATTTACTTTTTCTTTATGGATATTTTACAAATCACCCTTTTAAACTTTATTCTTTTTTTACTGTCATATAGTATTTCATACCTGTTTTTCATTTATTCTCTTATTTTTGTATAACTATAATGATCATATAAACGTGTGCCTCGGAAATAATTGTTTACATTAATGGTGACCAAAACATTTGAGACCCACTGAGATAACACTGCAGAGTCCTTTAGTTCACTGAGCCTCTCAGTCTGTCACAAAATGGCTCGTTCCACACACACACACACACACACACACACACACACACACACACACACACACACACACACACACACACACACACACACACACACACACACACACACACACACACACACACACATACACACACACACACACACACACACACACACACACACACACACACAGAGCCAAGCTTTAATGAAACACAGAGACCCAGACGTAATAGTACTGCATCATATTATTTTCGAATCAATAATTTTAAAAATTCTGATTTTTTTTTTTTTATCTTTTTTTTTTTTAGAACCATTTTTCCTCCTGGTCTCTCGCGCCCCCCCTGGCATGCCTCTGCGCCCCTCAGGGGGGGCGCGCCCCCCACATTGAGAACCACTGCGGTAAGGTAAGCTTGTGTTGGGAGTCAGTTCATTATTTGTGCGGAGTTTCCCCTGGTAGGTTTTTAGCGACGGTTCCCTTGAGATCGTTGGGCGGGGTGTTTAATGTTGTGGTGAAAGTGGCTGAAGCCAGTATTGTTGCTAGCTTGCTAGTCGCTTTGCTGGGCCAGCGGTCTCCAGTGCATAAGTACCCGCCGCATAAGTACCAGTGCATAAGTACCCGCCGCAAGTAACTACATGAAGACTAGGGAGGAGATTAGTTAGCGGGTGTCATAGTTAGTGGGGGAACTCCAATCATTTATTTTTGCTTTCGTCTCAGTGTAAGCTCCGGTGTTGTGTGGTAGTATGGTGGATGTAGACGCATTTATCAGGGCTCCGTCTCAGGAAGCCCTTGGCAATTTCTCAATGGAGCAGCTGCTCGTTATTGCTGAACATTTCTCGGTGGAAATCGTCGGCGATAAGAGGCTAAAAAGCACTATAAAAGACTCTATTGTGTCGGCATTAGGTGAAACGGGAGTGTCTCCGGCAGAGAAAGGAGGGGTGTTGTTAAAACCGCTGTTGCAGGCTAGTTCACTGTCCTTTGAGCAGCAGAAGGAGATGTTATTGTTGCAGCTGAGTCATGACAAAATGAGGTATGAGATGGAGTTTGAAAAGGAAATTGCAGTGGAGCGGATGCGGCAGGAGACTGAGAAAGCCAAACTGGATATGGAAGGACAACGTATTTCTATGGTCAGAGATGGTGCGGTGTTGGGTGAGGGGCAGGGTGAACAGGTGCTCAGGTCTCATCGTTTTGATGTTAATAACCTGCGCTTTAATGAAAGTGATCCCGACACGTTTTTTTAAATTATTTGAACGTGTAGCTAGGGCTACAGATTGGCCTGATGTGGACTGCGCTCTGATGCTTCAGTGTGTTCTCACAGGAAGTGCGCAGTCAGCATATTACTCCTTATGTCTTGAGGATAGCTCTAGTTATAGTAAAAATAAAATCGGCGGTGCTTAGAGCATATGAACTGGTGCCAGAGGCCTATCGACAGCGGTCCTCTGAGCAAAAACAAGATCAAACATATGTGGAGATGGCGAGGGATTTGTCTGTTCATTTTAAGCGTTGGTTAACTGCTCTTGACGTCACTACTTTTGACGATTTGTGTGAGCTCATGACTTTGGAACAGTTCAAAAATATTCTTCCAGACAAGATTGCTACTTACATAACAGAACACAGGGTCACTTCTGGGGCTGAAGCTGCTGTGGCAGCTGATGAGTTTGTGTTGCTTCATAAGCAGTGCTGGAATTGGGCCGGTACTCACCGGTACGCAGTACCGGCACTTCTGGTTCTGACCCATGGAGTACCGGCACTTCTTGCTCAGTACCGGCATGCTGGCGGTACTCCGGTACTCATGCACCGTGCCAGTACTCAACACTCTCCCGCCGTTCTTATTATACATCCATATATATATATACAGCCGCCCGGTAGGCTACTCAGTAGATGCGTCATGAGGTGCCGAACGGACATTCTCATCGCTCTAACCGCTGGAGTTTCACAGCGGCTGTCAGCTGTTTACTCCTGTCATTCAAACAGAACGTGCTGGAGAGGGGGCGGGGCTTATCTTCTCCATGTAAATACTGTGGTGGAAACGACTATGTCAAAATTAATCTATTTGACCGTGATTTAATAGTAATACACGTTTCAAAATAATAATAATAATAATGCCGAAGTAACAACATACAGAAAACTGTTAGTAAAACCATGTTTTAATGCTTTACAATTTACATACCTAGATGCACGTGTGTTGTGTTTATGCAGTGCAACTCCCACCCAGTGGGTGGCTATGTAGAGTGATAGAACAGAGCAGGCACGCCCCCGAGAGAAGGAAAGCAAGTCACGTCACAAATTAGCATTTCTAAAATGTTAGGGTGGATTAATAAAAGTGCAAAAAGACAGCGGTTGTCGCCGGAAGAAACTTCAAATACAGAGAATGCTGTGCCTGTGTTGGAAATTGTGTCTGATGGGGAGCTTTCTTTGGTTGATCCTCCTGCTCCAAGTTCTAGTGCATTAGCATTAGCACTAGCTCCGCCGCCTCCTCCAGAGCCTCTAAAGTTAGCTGCTGCTGGCGCAACTGCCACCACCAACACCGGGCAAAGCGATGCACCTGACTGCTGGACAACGGACAAGGTGCAATATTTTTGCAAGACCAATGCATGGCTCCTTCTTAAAGATAAGAAGCTAGGATGTCGGATATGCAGAGATGTCAAATCTTTGGGAATACACACTGGACAAGGACTGAAACTGTCAACTGAATGGGGTGAGTGTGCAGTGTCTCATTTCGGTGTTGACAAGGGCAAACAACAAGCTAGCCTGAGAAAAAAAATCAAAGAACATAAAGAATCACAAGCCCATGTAAAAGCTGCTGACATCCTTACATCTGCTTCACGTGAAACTATTCAACATCAAGTGCAGTCTATGCATAAATCTGAATTAGACACCACTATCAGAGTTTTTCGAACGGCATATAAAATTGGCAAACATAGCCGGCCATTCACAGACATGCCAATTGATTTGAATGTACAGAAACTGAATGGGCTGAACGTGGGCAGGGTTTTGCACTCCAATAAAACCTGTGGCGAAATCATCGACCACATAGCTCATGAGCTGAAGAAAAAAATGGCAAAAGACATTACAGAAAACCAAAGAAAACTCTGTGTTTTGGTCGATGAATCTACCACTAAAACGGTGCTTGTTGTGTGTCTCCGCTCAGCATTAGCTGATGCTGAGCCCGAAACGTTTTTTTGGGAGCTGATCGAGTTGGATGGAACAACGGCTGATGACATCACAAAGGCGTTAATGGAGTGTCTTGGAAGAGATTTTAACGAGGACTTTTTAGGTCAGTGTTTCGTTTCTTTTGCATGTGATGGGGCTTCAGTCATGCTAGGGAAGAGAACAGGCGTTGCTACCCAGTTGTGTAGTAAATTCCCAAGCCTGTTTGTGTGGCACTGCTCCAATCATCGTCTAGAGCTGGCAGTTGGGGATGTGGTCAAGGAGGTCTCAGGGCTCAATCATTTCCAGATCTTTTTTGACAAACTCTATTCCTTGTTCCATGCCTCCCCCAAAAATCAGAGGCAGTTAGCGCAGTGTGCGCAAGCAGTCGGACAGCGTCTCCTGGTGATAGGGCGTGTTTTGTCCATCCGCTGGGTGGCTTCAAGTGAAAGGAGCGTCAGAGCAGTCTGGGAAAACTACCGAGTGCTTCATGATCACTTCACAAATGCTGCAAACGACACGAGCAGGGATTCCAGAGACAGAGCAAAGTACAAGGGCCTGGATGATGTGCTCACATCTGCAACGTTTGTCAGCAATCTGGGACTGATGTACGATGCGCTCACAGAGCTCAGCGACCTCTCTCGGCAACTCCAAAAAAGAGAGATGACACTGCCTACAGCAGATAGGCTCTTAACTCGATAAATACGAGTTTTTGAATCCATGGTCACCATGCCTGGCCCACACATGACTACAGTTCATACAGCTCTAGCTGAGAAGTCCTTCAAGGGTGTTGCGCTGCGTGAGAATGGCAGGCTTGTACAGATTCATGCAGGTCAGTTTTTCCGCAGTATGGTAGAGAATCGGAGACACAGAATGACTTCCACAACCTCCTCTCATGTCAGCACAAGAGAAATCCCATTACATGGCCGGGAGGCCCGGGACAATCAGCTAATCCAGGACATGAAAGTTATCCATCCTGGAAGTTGGCCTGAAGAGGAGTTAGACGTACAGTATGGGGACGTAGAGGTGCTACGTTTGTGCGAAGTGCTGAAAGTGGACAGAAGAGAGACTGTTCAGGGCTTTCGCGAATACAAGGAAACCAGGGCATCCCGTACACCTGCTGCCATGGAGCCTCTACTGAAAGCAGTCCGAACCATCGCTGTCTCCACTAGTGAGTGTGAGCGGGCATTCAGCTGCATGAACGATATCCTTACTGCAAAAAGGAATGCTCTCTCTGTCAGCCGACTGTCCAGCCTGGTTTTCATTAAATGTAATGGACCATCACTAGGACAGTTCAATCCGGAACAGTATGTGAGGTCCTGGCTGGCAAAGGGAAGGAGAAGTGCTGATGAAAGAGCCTGTCCAGCTCCAGCCCCTGATACTGATGTCCCCAAGGCCTTCTGGAGCCTTTTCTAACAATGTGAAGTATATTGCAAAGCAGCTCACCCAGTGAGAAGACTTTTGGCATAATGTGCCGATTTGTACAGATCCTGGAGATAGAAGGACTTCAGACCAACCAGGGAGTTATCTGATCAGCTTGGTGTTCAATGTAACTCTTTACCATGGCTCAGACTTTGTTACTTGCAGTTACAGTTTCTCATTTTAGATTGTGCAAATTTTGCATTTGTTTTTACATGTTCTTTGTTCATGCTCTTTATCATTTTTCTGAGTTGGAAAGTTAGATTGCATCATAGTTTACTTTATACATATTTGTATTCTTCAGTGGTGAAGTATATTGCAAAGCAGCTCAGCCATGTGAGAAGACTTTTGGCACTTTTTCGTTTTTCGTTTTCTGAGTTGGAAAGTTAGATTGCATTCAAAATGTACAGAAATACTTAATTTTGTTAAAGCTTTTTATAAAAAATGCTTCTGACCAGAGCTTTGTTTCCTTGTCATTAATGTTGAACACCACCAGAGGGGCTCTCACCTGAAAGGTCTCTGCTTCATGTGTCTTCAGCAGAAGATCTAGACTTTGATTGCTATATTTTCAGTTAATATTGACCTTACTGAGCTTTAGCCATATCCGCTGCCTATCATAAAAAATGTTAAGTACAGTGAACCTTTCTAAAATATACAGTAGTAAAGAGACAAACCCACCAGCATTATAGTAGCCAAATTCTTGTTTGTGGGCTGTATATATAAAATTGACTTGAAAAAGTTGCTGATTTTAGAGTACTGGCACCTTTTTCATTCCAATTCAAGCACTGTTCATAAGAGCAGGTTCGGAGGGCGCTCTGGGGCCCTGGCTGTTTTTGAGGGAAGTAGAAAGGTTGGTTCATTTGGGATGGAGCCAAGGAAATTGGGTTTGGTCAAATCTGAGGGGGATAATAATGATATGTGCCACTACTGTCGCGAAAAAGGCCATTGGAAGGCAGACTGTCCTGCGCTTGGAGCAAAATCTGAGGGAGGAAGATATTTTGTTGGGCCTGTTGCATTGGCTGCTCCTGTGGAAAGCTGCTGTGTTGCCGATGTGCTTACATCCCACTTAGGTGGATCTGAGGTTTTGGCATCTTATGCTCCATTTATACGAGACGGCTTGGTGTCATTGGTAGGTAGTAATGTCAGAGTTCCAATCAAATTCTTGCGAGACACAGGGACTTTTGACTCCTATATTGTTGACTCTGTTTTGCCTCTGTCTTATGAAAGTGACACTGGTGACACCCTTCTGAGTTGGGGAATGGGATTAAAAGTTCTTCCTATTCCTGTTCATAGGATGTATATTGACTGTGGTCTTGTTAAGGGTGAGGTGGCTGTTGGTGTACGTCCAGCTTTGCCAATCGAGGGGATACAGTTCATCTTGGGCAACGGTTTGGCAGGTAGCAGAGTCTGGACTGATGTTCCCCCTGTGATTTTAGTGACTGGCGGTCCGATTGAGTCAAGGTCTGAGGAGAGCTCTACAGTGTTGGCAGACGTCACGTCCTCTTGTGTGATCACTCGTGCTATGAACAAAAACATGTTTAGAAAACAGAAGACCAAGCATTGTCCCACTAGTCAAAGTGGTCGTGGCGGCGGTGGCGTTGATGGTGGTCGTGGTGGCGGCAGCGTTGATGGTGGTCGTGGCGGTGGCAGCAGGGGTCGAGGAAGAGGCAAGGAAATGTCCTGCTATCGGTGTGGAGACCAAGGACACATGGCTCGTGACTGTGGGCATGCCAACGACCGGAGGTGCTATTCCTGCGGTGGGCTTGGTCACATCCAGAGACGTTGCAGTAGGGTGAAATGTTACAGGTGTGGCGACATTGGCCACGTTGCGGTGCATTGCAGTAAAGCCAGTAAAACTAACTGCTACAACTGAGGAAACATGGGCCGTGACGGTAATGTATTGTCTGTCATACTCAGTGGCGAGCCGTCAGGGCCCTCTAGGCTCTCTGTGAGGGCCTAAGATATTCTAAAAAATAATATTTGAAAACATTAAAAAAAACATTTTTCAGCAGCAGTGAATAAACTCTTTTTCTATTCACGCCCTCGTTTTCTGTCGCGCGTTTGTTGTGGCTGAGAGCCAAGCCATGACACCCTTCAAAACAAAACAGGAAACCAAAGACAGGACAAGACAAAACACAACACAGACAGATCTTAACAATTTATGAGTCAAACAGGTTGTGTGGACCCATGGCGTTCTCTCCACCCCAAAGCGAAACAGTTTTCTTTCTACACAAAACATTCTCGAGAATCGACTATTTTTGTATCAATAACTATTTTCTTCCCGCTGTAAAAAACATAGAATACTCACCCATAGTGATATCCGACCACGCCCCATTGTTACTTGACCTCTCATTCACACTGTTACAAAAGACACGTCCCCCCTGGCGACTGAATTGTACACTATTAAACGATGATCGATTATGTGAAACAATCTCTAAAGCTATTGATGATTTCCTTATAACCAATATGTCTGATGGGATATCACCATCTCTTTTGTGGGAGACGTTAAAAGCTGTGATCCGAGGAGAGACTATCCCTTACTCTGCAAGGCAAAACAAAATGAAAAAGCAAAAACAGTTAGAAGTTTTGGGCAGTATAGCAAAACTAGAACCAACTCTCAACATGTCCATCCCCTGAACTAGATAAGGAAAGGCAACATCTTCAGATGGACTACAATTTATTTTCAACGCAAGAGACTGAGAAATTGCTCTTAAGATCACATGGATTTCAGTATGAACATGGGGAGAAGGCGGGTCGTCTCCTAGCACACCAAATTAAGAGCCAGTCGGTTTCCGAACAAATTAAACAAATACGGACCCCTACTCGTGAACTCGCAACAATCCCATCTGTTATCAACGACACCTTTAAAACCTTTTACTCTGGACTATATGCCTCACAAGCCCCTGTCGAAAATGCAGACAGAACTAAATTCTTGGATGATCTGGAATTTCCGTCCATAACACCTGCTCAGGAGGGTGAGTTGGATCAACCTCTAAAGCCTAGTGAAATAGCTGATTCGATCAGGTTGATCCAGAGTGGCAAGTCCCCGGGCCCAGACGGTTATCCAATTGAGTTTTATAAACAATTTATTGATAAATTGACCCCCCTTCTTTTGAGAATGTTCGAGGACTCTCTGGACCGGGGAACGTTGCCACAAACTCTGACTGAGGCGGTAGTAATTGTATTCTTAAAACCAGGCAAGGATAATTCTGAATATAGCTCCTATCGCCCCATCTCCCTTCTGAATGCAGACTATAAGATCCTGGCTAAAATACTAGCCATACGCCTTGATTCAGTCACGCCAAACATCATATCATTAGACCAAACTGGGTTTATGAAAGGCCGATACTCCTTCTCCAACATCCGTTGCCTTCTCAACATCCTCCTCTCTCCTGCATCCAAGGAGACACCAGAGGTGGTGGTCTCATTGGATGCAGAGAAAGCGTTCGACAGGGTGGAGTGGGGCTTTCTATTTGAGGTCCTTAAGAGGTTCTGCCTCGGATCCAAATGTGTGTCGTGGATAGCATTGTTATACTCTTCACCCAAGGCTTCAGTGAGTACTAACGGGACAAGTTCTCAATATTTTACACTAGGTAGAGGTACTCGCCAGGGTTGCCCTCTAAGCCTGTTACTATTCGCTATGGCAATCGAACCCCTATCAATTGCGCTTAAATCGGCCAGCTTTACACAAGGAATTACCAGATATGGCTCTGAACACATACTCTCGTTATACGCTGACGATTTACTATTGTTCATTTCTAACCCTATATCTACCATTCCTCAGATAATAGATCTGTTAACCCGATTCGGAACCTTCTCAGGGTACAAGCTAAACTTTTCCAAGAGTGAGTGTTTCCCCGTAAATGACCTGGCCCTTCAGATCCCCGATAGACTCTTCACCTTCAAGATGTCTAGGAGTCATTTTAAGAATTTAGGCGTGAATATAAGTGGAAAACTCTCAGACCTTTACAAAGATAACATCCCACCACTAATTGACAAGCTCAAATATGATTTGGAAAGGTGGAATAATTTACATTTAACTATCGCTGGGAGGGTAAACTGTATCAAAATGAACGTTCTCCCTCGCTTTCTGTACCTCTTTCAATGTCTGCCAGTCTTCCTACCAAAATCACTTTTTCGTAAAATAGACAAACTAATCTCCTATTTTTTATGGCAAGGGAAGACACCTAGAATTAGGAAAGAGCTTTTACAAAGATATAGATCTACAGGAGGATTAGCGCTTCCAAATATAAGACACTACTATTGGGCAGCCAATATCCACAAAGTAATTCTATGGACTAAGGAACCAACATTGAGTTGGTGTGAGCTTGAAGCCAAATCCTGTCCTAATACCTCACTCTTGGCTTTGCTTACATCTACATTACCCAGCCGGCCAACTCAATATTCGAATAACCCAATTGTTGTTTCCACCCTAAGAATTTGGTCCCAATTCAGAAAGGCTCATGGACTCTGTGGATCCTCTATTCATAGTCCCATTTGCAACAACCATCTCTTTCTCCCCCTTTACACTGATGGGGCCTTATCTATGTGGCAGAGATTAGGTCTTATCAGAGTAAGGGACCTTTACATTAACAATGTTTTCGGTAGCTTTAGCCAACTCTCTGACAAATGTTGCCTTCCAAGCAATCATCTATTTCGCTACTTCCAGGTCCAAAACTGGGTTAAACTAAACAACCCTTCCTTCCCCAATATCCCTCCGGATTCAATAATTGACTCAATTCTGGACACTCTAACAATCGAAAAAGGTCTGATTTCAAGAATTTACAATTCCGTCTCCCGTCTCGCAGAAACATCGCTTGGTAAAATCAAACAACATTGGGAAGAGGAACTAGTCCAAGCTATAGATGATGAGGTCTGGGATGGCGCATTAGCGAGAGTGAACAATAGTACGTCCTGTGCCAGGCTCAATCTTATACAAGTAAAAGTTGTCCACCGTATCTATTACACCAACTCTAAACTCTCCAAAATATACCCAAATGTTACGGATACCTGTAACCGATGCCACACGTCACCAGCAAACATGACTCATATGTTTTGGTCTTGTCCTCGCCTACAAGGATACTGGACAAGCATTTTCAAACACCTTACTTAGGCCTTGGACGTGGTATTGACACCATGTGCAGAAACTGCCATTTTTGGAGTACTACCTGGCCACCGAATGTTGAAGAGGAAAACTAAAGACAGTATAGCCTTTGCATCTATCTTAGCACGTAGAAGAATACTCCTAGAATGGAAATCTTCTATACCACCTAAAGCATCTCTATGGCTTAAAGATTTAATGTTGTACCTGAACTTGGAGAAGATTAAATATAACCTGAGGGGCTCCTCAAAACTATTTGAATCTGTCTGCCAGTCTTTTTTTTTTTTTAATCCGATGACGTTATCAGTGATTTTAACTATGAACTATGCGTTTGGTGTCGAGGACAAATTGACGTATGTGCTTTGTTCATGTTGTTTACAATTCTATTGAAATATGCCTCATTGTATCGCGAAACATTGCCACAATTCGGATAGGAACAATCCATGGAAGGCTCGGTTCCATCTATTGCCAACGGGTAAGCGTAGGAAGTACGTTCGGAGGCAGTGGCTAGCGAAATGTGTTCGGCCCGAACCGAAAGATCCACAGGCGCATGTATGCAGCGAACATTTCAAGTTTCCGGACGACTACTCTGAGAGTATGATGAAACATAAAATGGGATTTATTAATCAACCATTACTTAATGGGGATGCAGTGCACTGCCAATGCCAGCCAGCGTAAGCACATTACGCAGCAGACTTTACTTATTGTTTACTACGAAAGGAAACAGGAATTGCAGGACCCAGAGCGCACGGAGCACAGAGCGGACAGCAGATAACGGAATTGCAGTTCTCATTCATAACACTCCATTCGATGTCTCACTATGGAATGCGCCTCATCGCGGAGCAAACAGAAGCATCAATCTCATTACGCCAATCCTGATTGGCTGGTGATCTTGACGTCAGCGTCAGGGAATTCACCCCCTATAAGTAGCTTGCGCCACGACGCATGCGTCATTCAAACACCTCTTCTCGCTTCAGAGCACATCTCTATAGTAGCCGGACAAGCTTAACGGTCCACAGACTGAACCCAAATATAACCATTTCGGTCGACGGGCTCTCGCCGGCTACTCCTTCTGCTTCGCAAGAAGACGGTAATACTAACGCCAGTTAGTATTAAAATCGACCTCGCCGTTTCTTTCACCGGAAAGTAAGGTACGTTTTTGATTTTTCTCAAGCTAGCTACGCACCTGTTGCTAGCTAGCTTCCCCTTACTACCGACACCACGGTAGCGAGGACGCTTTTCTTTTTCTCTCTCACGGAGGAGAAAATGATTAGAAGTATATTGACACACCAGTCAATATTCTTGAGAACAAAGGACCCACACCGTCCCTTTTTCTCCGGATTAAGGACGGGTTGGTAACACTTTTCCTCTCAACGACGTACCTGTTACGAGCGGGTCCTCTCCACGCCACGAGGCGAACAAGATGGACGCCTCTCCCCCTCACACCAGAGGAGTCAGGGACTCGGAGGCTCGGTCATGCGGCTACGGTTGAAGATAGCAGGCACAGACTCACACCAGGTCTGCTTGTCCTGCCTCGGGCTGGAACACGCCCAGGAGGCTATCGACAACCCCGGCTCGGGCGGGCATTGTGCCCGTTTCATCCGAAAGAGCCTCCACCGACGGCTAGCACACCAAGCTAGCTTGTTGGAACAGGACTCCCTCATGTCCACTGATTCGGCATTTGGCAATCAAGACACGGGGGCGTCCGCCGCAGAGACTGAGCCCCTCACTGTGTCGGTCTGGGGCTCACTAACAGCGGCAGCTGCGGAACCGGGATCCCACGCCGTGTCAGGCCGGGACCCGGTGGCGGCAAGAGATGCGGGAACGGAGCCCCACGCCTCACCAGGCGGGAGCTCCCGGAGAGACCTCACCATGGTCTCGCCCGTGGAGGATGTCCTGGAATTAGACTACATGGAGGACGAAGAGGACACCTCTGAGTTCCTCCTGTCTGATTCGGATGAGCAAGAAGAAGATATCTTCATGTCATCGGCTCAAACGGCAAAGCCGGGAGCGATGGCTGCTCTCCCGGGCGATAGCACACCAGCTTCGCCCTGTCTGAGCATGGACCTGCAGGCCGCGTGTCAGCGCGCTGCGTCCAGGCTAGACATCCCGTGGCCCGAAATGGCCAAGGAGACCGCCAGGTCCCGTTACGAGGGGAAACATTCTCCCCAAGCAACGAGGACAAGGAGGCAACTCCTCCCGGTCTTCCCGGAGATGTTGGATGAGGTGTCGGTCTCGTGGAGGGACCGACCCTTTAGCAACAAGGCCCCAATCCAGGGTGCCTCCTCCCTAGACTGCGACGGTATGGAGAGGCTCGGCCTGCTCCGCATACCGCCGATGGAACTGCTGGTGGCAGCCCACCTCCTACCGAGGATGGGCCCGTCACCAAGCAGGAACCCCACGCTGCCAGCGAAGGTGGACCGTTTCCAGTCGACCATGACTGAACGGTCCTACAGAGCCGCAGCGTTGTCCGCCAGGGCTTTGAACGTTTCCTCCCTGCTAACCGCATACCAAGCGGAGCTCTGTGAGGATATGTCGAGTAATCCTGGACCGGCCGTTCTGGACGAGTGGGCCACGGGCAAAACAATGGGGATCATGGTGGTGCAGGAAAGAGCTAGATGGCTCAACCTCACCAACCTCCCAGACCGGGAAAAGGAGGATGTGCTTGACATGCCCATCGTTCCCGAGGGGATTTTCGGCTCCGCTCTTGCCTCCATGCAGAGGAGATGCGAGTCGAAAAAGAAGGAGGACGAGGCCGTCCACCTCTGCCTCCCTCGAAGGGCCCAGCCGCTGCCTTCGCAGCGGCAGCCCTTCGTCCAAGCTGCCCCGAACCCTGCTCGGTTAAAAATACCGAAAACGCAGAGGTCGCAGTCCGCCCTGAGTCCCCAGCCCAGGCAGGTGACAAGGGCGAGCTGGCCTAGAAAATCTCCGGTTCCGGCTGCAGCCCAGGCGCAGCCAACCCAGAATTTTGGCCAGCAGTCGAGGAAGAAGAAGCGAGCGGCGTGACAGCCCCTCCTTCTCCCCTCTGTGACAGAGCTGGAAGTCTACGGTTCCCCAGCTCTAAATGTGTTCCCGCCGCCTCGAGAGATGCCTCAACACCATCCTCAAGTCCGCATAAACACATGTCACACACTTATTGATTTTTCTGTCATAAAACATTTTCCGCTAACGCATCCAGGCTTCGAGCCAAGGGCGCAGCTCTAAAAAATGAAAAGAAAAACAATAAAATCAATAAACAGTCCGTCAACTGAGAGCAGCTACGGCCTCTCTCAAAGGGCGGACAATTGACGGGTCTGTGAAGGCACCACCGTCACGCGCATGCGCAGTGCCGGCTGGGGCTGTAAAGGCACCACCGTCACGCGCAGTGCCGGCTGGGGTCGTGAAGGCACCACCGTCACGCGCATGCGCAGTGCCGGCTGGGGTCGTGAAGGCACCACCGTCACGCGCATGCGCAGTGCCGGCTGGGGTTGTGAAGGCACCACCGTCACGCGCATGCGCAGTGCCGGCTGGAGCCGTAAGGGCACCACCGCCACACGCATGCGCTGTGTCGGTGGGGATTGTCGAAATGGGGCACCACAGTGCTCAGACACTGGAGGGCCCCATAACACAACAAATAGAGACTCAGAGGGGAAGAGACGTGACATCTCAGCTGGCTCTAAGGAGCATACAGCGGGAGATGCTCACGACATCTGCTTGGGTTTCTCAAGACAGTTACACTGAGCTACAGACTCCAAGTCACCGTCACCCCCCCTCGCTTCTCGGGCATTCTGCATTTGCAGACCCGAGGAGAGTCAGCCCATATTCTGGAGAGAGAGATTCTCTCACTCCTAGAAAAGAGGGCTATATCTATTGTACCCGCCGAGCAGAGTCAGGGCGGCTTCTATTCCAAGTACTTCCTCGTTCCCAAACGGGGAGGGAACGGAATTCGGCCAATACTTGATTTGAGGGCTCTGAACAAATATCTAAAAAGATATAAGTTCAGAATGCTCACTCACACATCTCTGCTGCGGCTCGTGCGACAAGACGACTGGTTTACATCAGTCGACCTGAAAGATGCGTATTTTCACATCCCAGTATATTACCCACACAGGAAATATCTGAGATTCGCATTTCAGGGGATCTGTTATGAATACAGAGTACTCCCCTTCGGTCTGTCTCTCAGTCCAAGGGTGTTTGTACGATGTACGGAAGCCGCGATAGCCCCGTTAAGACAACAGGGTATTCGCCTGGCGACCTACCTGGACGACTGGCTGCTTCTCGCACAGTCGGAGCAGGAGGCTGTTACGCAGACAAATGTCCTCGTAAAGCACCTGCTCAACCTGGGTTTCATAATAAACACAGAGAAGAGCATGTTGTGCCCAGCGCAGACTATACTCTTCCTGGGTTTACGCCTGAACTCGGTGCCCTTTTCAGCTCGCTTTTCCAGCTGCGCAAACATGTTCTCTTCAGATCATGCCTGCGATTGCTGGGGCTCATGGCGTCAGCCATCCTGGTCGTACGACTGGGACGCTTACACATGAGGGAGTTTCAGCGTTGGGTGGCCGCCCTAAAACTAAACCCCTAAAGAGTGATGGTTACTGTGAAATGCGTAATGGCACTGCGCCACTGGCTGCACCCGACTTTTCTAGTACGAGGTGTGCCTATGGGTACTGTCCTTTCACGGAAAGTGGTCACCACGGACGCATGTCTGACAGGTTGGGGAGGTAATTATGAAGGTCGCCCGGTAAGGGGTCTCTGGAGCAGAGACCTCCAGCGGGCGCACGTAAATTACCTGGAGCTTTTAGCGGTGTTTCTCACCCTAAAACGCTTTCTGCCTTTCCTCAGGGGACATCACGTCCTTGTGAGGACAGACAATACGACCACAATATCGTATATTAACCACCAAGGGGGTTTGCGTTCTCTCCAGTTACACACACTGGTGCGTAAACTGATCCTATGGAGCGGTAGACGTCTCCTCTCTCTGAGAGCGACGCACGTACCGGGAGTGATGAACCTCGGGGCAGATCTACTGTCCAGAGGTATACCACTTTATGCAGACTGGACTCTACATCCAAGGATTGTGAGCCAGCTGTGGGTGCGTTACGGCAGAGCCGCGGTGGATCTGTTCGCATCGAAAGACAACGCTCAGTGTCAGCTGTTCTTTTCGATGCGCAATCTAAATGCACCGTTAGGCGTGGATGCACTCGCGCACGATTGGCCCCCGGGCCTTCTGTACGTGTTCCCACCCCTGGCTCTGATACCCCCAACTCTGGCCAGAGTGAGAGAGCAACGCCACACACTTATCCTAATAGCTCCGCACTGGCCAGCTATGTACTGGCTAGCGGAGATATATCAGCTGCTGTGCGGGCAGCCATGGCAGCTCCCACTACGCAGGGACATACTGTCCCAAGCGGGGGGGGCGATCTTTCACCCACACCCAGAGCGCTTGGCTCTATGGGCCTGGCCCGTGAGTGGTACAATCTGAATACAGTGTGACATGAAGCTGACCCTGGCAGCTGCCAAGCGAGCCAGTGGCACTCATGCACTATCTGTACAGTCTTCATGCACTCAGTTCGCCCCAGGGCAAACAGAGTGTGGTTGAAGCCCAACCCTGCCTTTATCTTAAGGCGGTTGGTTCAGGTACCACATTTGACATTGAGGCATCCTCCCCGCCACTGTATTCCTCCGGGGAACAGCGGCCGGATTTGCCGTGTCTAGCCCGTGCTGTACGCACGTACAGGGACAGATCAAGGGTGCTTCGTCATAATGACCAACCCCTTGTGTCCTGGGCTAACCCTTATAAGGGCAAGCCTGTTACTAAGCAACGGCTCTCCCACTGGTTTGTGGAAGCAATTGCTTTGGGGCCCATACGAGTCAGAGTTCGCAGGCACCCTCGGGTCCGCGAGGTCTTTCGACTCAGGGTCTGGCTGCATCCTGGGCTCTGTCCAGGATGTCTCCCATCCAAGACATAGGTGCAGCGGCGAGCTGGTCCTCACCGCTCACTTTTGTCCGCCTCTTAACAGGCTGGACGTTCTGCTCCCAGTGTGACTCAAGCAGTGCTGGGCACCTGGTTGAGTCAGAGCTCTACCTGTTAAGTTCTGGTTGGTTTGGTGATTTTCGAGATAAGCTCGTCTGACAATACGGGAGCTACAATTTCCCATAGTGAGACATCGAACGGAGTGTTATGAATGAGAACTATAGGTTACTTACGTAACCCCAGTTCTCAGAGTAACATGAAGTGAGATGTCTCACCAGACGGCCCTCCTTGCTATGGTGAAGCGAGAAGAGGTGCTTATTTTTGAGCTACTTATAGGGGGGTGAATTCCCTGACGCTGACGTCAAGATCACCAGCCAATCAGGATTGCCGTAATGAGATTGATGCTTCTGTTTGCTCCGCGATGAGGCGCATCCCATAGTGAGACATCTCACTTCATGTTACTCTGAGAACTGGGGTTACGTAAGTAACCTATAGTTTTATTGCTTATAGATTATCAGAACATTTCAAAGTGGACACAGTCACATTGGATATTAACCTATGGATTAACTACATCATCGTTGTTATCGTTGTAATGCCATTGAAGACCAGTTTAGACCAGGCAAAGACGAAGGTAAGCCATGTTAGCCTAGCGCATGTTAGTACCTAGCGCCACTTGTTCTGATGTACGTTTTTGTTGATAACGTTGCGAGTTTGTATCTTTCAGTGTTGAGGTGAGCACCGTTAGATTCTGTGTCTTTACGATCATAAACGATGTGTTGGATGTGCAGCTAGGATAAGTAATAAGGGAGCTAGGAGTGATTTTCGGTGCAGTAATATGTTAGCATTTTTGCTCGGGGCTAATTCAGAGGCTCACTGTTAGCATTGTGTGTTTTTTTTGAAGAAAAAAATGAAAATGATCAGGTAAAAAAAAAATGTTCCCCGTTATATGGATATAAAATATTCATAGTTTATTAAATATTAAGGTTCCTTAGACGTTGTTTCCTGCAAATGACGCGATTTCGGCCCCGGAACCGGGTCCGTGGGGCCTAAGAGGATAACAGAGTATGTTTTTTAATTTTTTTTACAGTTGTATTTGGATGGAATGAATACCTATAGTGATAATTCAAAGTAATAAAATGATTTTTACGGTGAAAAAGGTCAAATGGAACTGATGGTTCCAAAATTACCCAGAGGTGAGTCCGCCTGGACTTTATTTTTCTAAACTTCTTCCTCGGCTGACGAGTCCGAACTCAAATACTCCACCATGTTTTCGTCGAATGAGCTGTTTGTGTGTTTACAAAGTGAACGCATAGATGACGTCACGACCTAGTTTTTCGGATCATGTGACTACTGAAAATGGCCAAAATGGCAGCTGCCTGACGGAATATACAGGTTTTGATAAAAAAGAGCTATAACATCATTATTTACCGGGGAATATCGCTGATTTCTTCAGGGTATGGTTTAAACATAATGTTTCACTAAATACTGACATTGTTATTAACTATCTAATGACTGGAGCCTTCCTTTAAATTAAGAAGAAAGAGGGGGAACTACGAATGTATGTGTATGTTTGTTTGTTTTTTCTGTTTTTTTCTTCCTTGTGTCTCTTTTTATCTGTTTGTTTTTTTTATATTAATTTTTATTTATTTTTATTTATTTGTTCTGTCTTTGTATACATGTATGTATGTAGGTACGTGTATGTATGTGCATGTGTACATGTGGGTATACATATGAGTATATGGGTACAAGTATTACTGTTACTATTCTTTATTCCCTTATCTATACATTTTCTTTTAATATTATCTTCTATATTACTTTACTTTTACCTATAGGCCTACAGGTATCTATTTTATTTAGTTAGTTATTTAATTTACTAGCTAGGACTGGGAGGGGGAGAAAGGGGAAAAATAAATAAAAATATTGACTGTATAAATGTAAACTCATTGTGCCAAAAAAAATACTTGTTTGATTCTGAAATTGTATATATTTATATAAATATATGTGTGTGTGTATATGTCCGCATCTGTAGCCTGTTATTGTCTCATTATACCGCACTGTGAATGAATTAAAAGTAAATATATAAGTCATCATGAACACATCTGTCCATCAGACAGAGGGCTGCTGTGCCTCCTGTCATCATTAATGGACGTCTCTTTAAAATGACCGCTCAGAGGAGAGGAATTCTCATTTCTCTAACCGCCTGCTGCTTCCACTCCTCTCTCCTCGGTTCCCCTCCTCAGTCCTCCGCTCGCATCTCCTGAGGGCGGCACCAAGTCTCGAGGAGGGGAGTCGAGGATAGGTGTCGAGGAGGGGAAATTTGAGTATTGAGAAACCTCTAATGTCAAAAAAACGAGTTGATATCCTCATGTGATGGATCATAGTCAACAGGATTTATCCTCTGCACCACAAGGGCCTTTACAAAATGTCACAGCAAAATGTGATCTAAACAATAGTTGATGAGATGTGTCATTCTGGATTAATGTAGTGGAGCATTAGACACTGCCATCCTTAGAAATATGACGCTTACATTGTAAATAATCAAAATACAATTTATCCATAAACCAAAATGATGTATGTGCCAAAATAGAACTGCGGAAATACAATTTGAATTATGAATATATTAAAGAATGAACCAAAGAATATGGGTAAAATATTGATTAAAAGACTTCCATGTGGTGCTGTTTATTTGTGATTCTTTGAACAGCCAAGATCCAGATACCAAGAGTGAGACAGCCCCCTGACAGCATATCTTCTGAAATGTATTTACCATACAACATCATGATGCATTTGAGGTCGGCTGGGCTTAAAGCAGAGAGTGAAATGGTGCATATCAAATGAAAGCAATATTGGCAGTGAATGTGAGAGGCCCTGGCTGCGGTATACCAGGCTCTGTATTCTGCTGTCACAGTCTTTCCCCATCCTTGTTAGGATGGCCTAGATTCATCATAAAGGCTTTACCCACCTCCTCACACTTGTTTTATTTTTCTCTGAGGGAAACAAGTTACCCAAGTGTCTGTGTTTAACCTGGGGGTCTCTGCGTACAGTGCTCGTCTGGTTCCTCTCCCTCCCTCGGGCTCAATTAAAAGCGTCACTCTGGCCTCACAGTGGAGATGATCACTGGCTGCGTGTTACGGACAGACGTGTATAATCTTTTAAATAACGCAACCTTGGAGATAAGAAGACTGCTGACGTCTCGGTATGACGTGGGTTACAGTATCTTTGAAAATAACTAAAGAAACACGCAACAGCTTACTTACTTAATGAAATACATTATTAAAATGCCTATACTTCTGAAAGATTATAAGATTAAACTCTTTGGCCCCAAAAATATGCACACCATTTTAGCAGTTTAAATATACAATAATTGTAACCTGCATTTGAAAAAGAAAGGCTTCATACCATACGTACAATAATATCTAATATTGTAAAAGCCTCTCAGAATCAAATAAATAATAATCGATAGAGTCAAGTTTAATATAAAATATGTATACATACTAGGGTTGTATGCTGGTAGATTATCCTCAGATACATGGGAATATTTAATTATTCTTAGAGTAATTATTGTTATTGTTTCCTGGAATGTAATTTCAGCCAGTAATTACATCTGATAACATGAAGCTTTTTTCTAACTGCAAATCTCCTGTAACTGAAATCTAACACTGCATACCCAAGTCACAAGCGCAAAGATGCTTGTTAGAAAAACTGGTGATATTCTTTATTTTTGTCTTCCCAATTTGATTTGTCCAATTAAAAGACCAAAACCAGCATCGCATTGATCCATCTAACAAGTCTGTGTAACTGGATACAGCTTATTCCTCAGTACCACAAACTTCCATTCATGTTCAGAAACCATTAAAAACACATCAATGAGCCACACATGAAAAACAAGGGCCATGCCAAACTGAAGATTATTATGTTTTATCAAAATTGTACTTAAGAAAAGTAATTGGGTAAATGTTCTTCACTACATTCCATCACTATGTAGCAGTGAGTGTCCAGGAAACAGACATTGCGACTATGAAATCTCTTAAGTACCTGTGAGCTCACCTGAATAACTGCTGTGCTTGGCGGCCATCACAAATGTCCGGTACAAGAGAGCAAAAAAAAGGGAGTGTTGTTTTGTCCTGGCATCAGCTGTCTTCTGTGGAGAGGTCTGCTGGGACAGCATCATCTCTGCTGCTGACAGGAAGAGACTTAACACACTTTAAGTTAGGAGGCCAGCTCTGTCCTGGGATGCCCCTCCATCCAGTGGACGAGGTGGAGGAAGAGGAGAGATGAAGAACAAATGTGTGAAGGAGAGTCCTTCCTTCCTGCTGCTCTCCCTTTACAACCAGCACTGTTCCCAGTACACCACACAACCAATACCTGACGATTCAGACATTCATTCATCCACAATATAATGGACACCACTGTGCAATATCACTAGTTGTGCAATACCAGTTTAACAGTCAAATCAACCAGTCAAATGTCTTCTACTATATTTAGATTTTTTTGTACTTGCTTATTTTTTACATCTTGTTTTTCTTCACTGTTGCCTTTTGTTGTCTCACTGTCCCCTCTACTGCTTTAACACTGCACATTTCTCAGCCGTGGAAGTAATAAAGGGTTATCTTTTTCTTATATTAAGGCAGGAAGCCAACCTTTTTTAGGATAAGAGCTACTTTCAAAAAAGAAAACAAGTCGTGAGCTACTTTTATTCCTCTTTTGTTTTTTGCAGTGTATATATTTAGCACATTTTAACATTATTATATGCTTACCTTTAACCTTTGTGTGCTGTTTGGGTCTTGTTATGGAAATCTGAGACCCAACACTGTGGAGAGTACAAGTCAGAGTGATCAAAACAAATAAATGGTGAATCAGACAGAGTTGTCTTTCTGGTTATTTATTTGAAGCTTCAAATACATAAGATATAATAACAATATAAATACACAGGTTCCACAGAGTATATGATAGTCTGCAGGAGTGTGCGCCAGGGTGGGAATTTCACGACGGCCACGACGGCCATGGCCGTCGTTGCCCCACACTTTGGCCGTGATGCCCTGTGAAAAAAAATGCAATTCACGGCCAAAGTGGCCTTGGTGCCCCTGTCAAAAGTTCCAGTGTAAACAACGCTAGTAAAGTCATATTAGTGCGCGCAGTAGGATAGTCCCGTGCCTGTGGATCAGAGCGATTGCTCTGCTGTGATTGTTCCGTCAGAAATGCCTGTAGGGGCCCGACAGCCTCCTCCTCAGCCGCGGGAGCAAGACAAGCACAGGTAAGCAAGCGGACCAAGCTGTTTTGATATGATTTAACTGAAGTATGTGGTAGTATTTGAAAGGACTTAACATTTACGTGTTTATAGAAAGTACTATTGATAGGTAATAGGTAAGGTACCATTGTATTAGCCTATTTAAAGTCGACTCGTTACATTTTGTCATGAAAACTAGCGATAGCTAGCTAGTTTGGATAGCGCTAACGTCTTCCCTTCAAGGGGTCTACATCTAGTGTTGCTTCTACAAGCTAGCAGATAGCTGTCACCTTTGAATCTAGTATTTTTCTTGCTGAGCGGTTTTGATATAATACATGACTGACTTATGTGGTTTATGGCTGAACTTAACGTATACGTTAAAGAAACACTATTGCTATTCAGCCATTTGTAAAACGACTGGTGTTGACTTTAGTGCTACACTTTTCAGTCATGTTGATTGACCAGCATAATTTAACCAAACGGCCTTTGTGCCCTGTCATGTGGCCTTTGTGCCCTGTCATGTGGCCTTTGTGCCCTTGAAAAAAATGTGAACGGGAAGGCCAAATGGCCTTGCCCCTAAAATGACGAAATTCCAAGCCTGGTGTGCGCAGTTCAATATGGTAGCAAGGCATATATACAGGAAAGAGTGGGAAGTCAAGAAATCTGTCTTCACACGGTCATATTGTTATTAGACACCTGGCCTTGAGCTGTAGAAGTTCTCGTGTGACTTTGTGTGAGTCTCAACCCTGTAGCCAAAACAGCTCTGTGGCCTTGAAGCTCTTGGGAATAAACCCACAGTAGAGTAGAAAGAAGAAAACAGCACATCTCAGGAAATGAGAAGCATTTGGTTTAAAACATATAAGGAAATAATAAAAATGTCCACTACAGTCTGTGGGACCTGTTTTCAGTGTTTACTAAAAGAAAATGTATGCAATTTAATTATTTTAACCTGTTTTATTTGGGGCTGGACCTAACATCCTCTGGGGGGTCCGGGGGCATGCACCCCCGGGAAGATATATTTTTTAAATGTTGAAGTTAAATGCATCAATCTGGTGCACTTTGAGCACAACATGAATTTATAGATACAGCTCTCAACACTCATATGCAAGGGAGCTGTATACTTTTCAATAATCCAAAAATATTTAGAATATGATCACAACCAGGGTTGGGTTGTAACGGAATACATGTAACGGCGTTACGTAATCAGAATACAAAAATCAAGTAACTGTATTCAGCTCGCTTTACAATTGAAAAACGAGTAGTCTGATTACTTTCGTAAACCTGAAGTGAATACATTTTGGAATACTTATTTGTGGAAAAGTTTCCTCACAAAATGTAATATTCATTACCGGCAGATCTGTGTGCACACACACACTACTGAAAACCTCTGACCTTGCACAAACACTATTGAAATACTCTCACATTCACTACTGAACACCTTGCACACACACTACTGAAAACATCTGGCCTTGCACACAGACAACTGAAATACTCTCACATTCACTACTGAACACCTCGCACACTACTGAAAACATCTGGCCTTGCACACACACAACTGAAATACTCTCACATTCACTAGTGAACACCTCACACACACACTGAAAAAAAACATTTTACTGAAAGGTTCTCAGTAGGAAATGTGCATGTGTTTCACCTATGTGTGTGAGAGAGATTATTGCTGTAACTGAAGTCAATGTAATGAAACGGAAGTAACAAACACTGCTAGTGGTCTTTCTGCTAGCTCCGTTAGCTCCGTTAGCTTCATTAGCTCCAGACTGCTACTCGGACATGTTTGTTGTGTTGATGCCTGGTGGAGTATACTTTGTAAGGGAAACTTCTGTAGCAATGGAGAGTCAGGACTCAGAGAGACACAAGGAGAGTTGGAGCTTTGATGTCAAACACTGATGGTTTATTACAAGTATCGGCCGGAGGGTTCATATCACAAGTCACAGCAGCCAGAGGTTCTGACTGCACGGGGGGGTTGCCACAAAATTCTGCCGCGCCTCTCTCCTGCTAGACCTTTTAAATGGTTTACAGAGAGTAATCAACATATTGGGGGAGATAACGTAAACATCTGGGAACACTGGAGATAGCCTAAACATCTGGGGGCACTGAATCAAATGTCTGACCCTTAAAGAGCCTGTGACACGAGTTTCCCCCATCATCGAAACCCATCAATTTGAGTAAATATTGTCCTCTTGAAAACCGTTACTGAACTGATTTTGGATATTTGTACTTTGATAACCATTAATCTGCCCTTCAATGTTGACCATTTCCTGGATCTGCTCGGGGATTCTTCAAGTCCCGCCAAATTATGTGTGACGTCATTGCGGGCACAGCGCTCCAGCTGCACCGTTCAGGATCCCAGCATCTGCATATAAACGCACGATGGCGCACACAGCAGCAAGCTCAGACAGCGGTGACAGTTTAATGTTGAACGTGTCTGAGAGCTCATATGAGGCTGAAGGATCGGTTTATGTTGTATCTGTTAGAAGTTTAGGAATTAGGTGCGTCAATATGGGCGATCATACGGTCATGTAGCCAGTGGTGGACTGGGACTAAAAATCATCCCGGGACTCTCGACCGGCCCACTTCGGTACCGCTAGTAAATTGTCAACGGGGGGAGTGGGGGATGTCAGGGGCGGCGGGTGCTGTAGATAGTAAATGTAAATATGTAAATATTTGTGTCACTGCATCCTGGTAAAATACAAATATAATGCAATGTCTGTGTCTTTGACATTAGCGCTGCTAGCCACCTGTGCCCTGTACTACGAAGCCAGTTCAACATACCCTGGATATGTTTGAGTAACAAACTAACTAACAACAACAAACTAACAAACGAGATCTCGCTAAGCGGTCCTACGACGCTGGTTATCAACTCGGTAAATCAAGCCAGGGTTTCTCTCTCCAGCTGAGAGCGCGTTCACGTCTAAGACACTAGTGGATCTGACTTTAATTACATTTGACTCGAGTGTTTCGTCAACATAATGTGTTGCTTAAAATAATACTTCTGCATACAGTATGTGACACTAAGTGTTGCACGGCCAGATACGGCTCAGCTGACTCAGATAAGGAAAGATATGATATATTATGATATTATATGATCGATGATCTGATTGATGATGTAATATGAATGATAAGTGTGACACGTCGGCGTCTTCTCTGCATAGGCCTACGGCAGTTTAAACTGTATTTCCTTTATCCTGTAATATGACTTGAGAGATTTAAACTCCGCACACTGAGTTGATCTCTTTTCTATAGACGCCGGAGGCGTAAAAAAAGTTATTTAGCCTTCCCAAACCTGAGCCTCACGCGCCACCTATGGGGGATGTGCTAGTGACTTATCCGACCGGCCCACTTCGGTACCGGCCCATCGGGATTCGTCCCGATGGCCAGTCCGCCACTGCACCCAGCCCACGTAAACTGTCGCTGCGGGGAAACGGTGGACCTAGTGTCCCGATCGGAGTGGGAATAATAATAATAATAATCCGTGCATTTTATCCATTAATTTCCCCAACATCTCATCAGGAAATGCAGAAACAAACGATTTTTAATCAGCATCCTCACGATCATTTAATGTATCATATGTTCGCCGAATTGACATGAAAGCACTAATAAATGTATTTCATCCACTTGAGTTTACAACTACATGAATAATTGATTTGTTTTTATATCACATCCTACGGGAGGAAATTCAGTAGCTCTCACTACCGATTTTTAATCCTAATTTAATCATCATCTTCACCACGATCATTTATGTTTATGTTCGCCGAATTGACATGAAAGCACTGACAAATATGAATATACTGTAGTCAACTTCATTAAAACGTTATTAACGTGACTAAACTCAGTAATTCACCATTTCTACGCATGACAACACAGTGAAGCGTTCCCGCATTGACGTCACTTCCGGCTTCCCCCAAAACTTCAAAATGAGTCGAAGGAATTTCCCCGCGATGTTCGAAATTATTGATATTTAACGGAACGGTATCGCTTTTTCTTTTTTAAACTGACGGTTCGAGATTACTAGTAGCCCAATATTTCATTGCACAACAGTTGTTGGGATGCTGTCACAGGCTCTTTAATGGCCTCGAAGCCATCGTAACCATAAACCATTTGTGACCGAGAGTTGACCGGTCATAAACTGGAAATATCAACATAGCTGAGGCCTCCCATTCCTTAAGACAGATAACAGACTCAGGGTTGGTCATAAACGTCAACAGGCAAAAAGGTTAAATATCTTAGGAGTAAGGGAGAATTATTCTCTAACACAGTGGTTCTCAAACTTTTTTCAATAATGTACCCCCTTTGAAAAAAAAATTCTGCCAAGTACCCCCTGATCAGCGCAACAAATATTAGTTAGGGGAAAAATGCCTGTATAAAGAGGCTTATATACACTGACAGCCTTGCACCATCAGTGTCTGATTTATTAAAACAACAACATTGTAACTGAGAAACACTTAAATGCTACATTTCAAATGTTTACAATTCATCACTAAATTCATGGCAAACCAATTTTAACATCATGCAATAACACTAAGACGACATTAGTTGCATTGAACTGATCTTTTTAATAAGTTGTACTTACAATTTAGTGAGAAACATGGGCTTGTGCTTCACTGAGGATCTTTGTCATTCTCTGTGACAGGGAGGCAAACTGCAGTTATTACACTTCGTGTTTTGAAATATGTGTAACTCTGTTCATATAAAACCCACACTGCTCAAACTTCGTAACTTTTCCTAAAATTGATATATTTATTTATTTATTTTGGGGCATGGGGAATGAAGAGAAAAAAGGGTAATGTTGTGAATCGAGTGGCCTGTGTTCGTCATCCATAACATACGCCTGCCCATACCATAACCCCACCACCACCATGGGCCACTCGATTCACAACATTACCCTAACCCTAACCCTAACCCTAACCCTAACCCTAACCCTAACCCTACACCTCACACCAGATACTGACTGGTTTTCGGACCCCCCCAGACCCCTTCAATAAAGCAAAAATGCACGTTTCAGAGTGGCCTTTTATTGTGGCCATTCTAAGGCACACCTGTGCAATAATCATGCTGTCTAATCAGCATCTTGATATGCCACACCTGTGAGGTGGGATGGATTATCTCGGCAAAGGAGAAGTGCTCACTATCACAGATTTTTTCTGATTTGTGAACAATATTTGAGAGAAATGGTTATTTTGTGTATATAGAAAATATTTTAGATATTTGAGTTCATCTCATGAAAAATGGGAGCAAAAACAAAAGTGTTGCGTTTATATTTTTGTTCAGTGTATATATAAAATATATTTTAAGATCATGTTTAATCATCTGATTCGTCTGTACATTGCTGTTTTAGTCTGTGTTCTTCTAATTAGTGTCTACAGTGTGTGCCTATTGAGCTGTTTTGAGCCATGTGGGACAAAACCCGATCATGCCCCTCCCTCTCACTGTCTAAATGAATGGTGACTGTAAAAACTACACTGCGCATGCTCAGAGTATTTTCCTATTTAATGTGTGTGGCAACAAAATAATGACCATAGGGGCATAGAGCTGCCATCCCTACCATACGTCATCTCACATAATTCAGAACTGATTGGCTGTAAGTACGTGTGCCGCGAAAAGTGTGGTGTGTGAAGAGGAGACGAGAGAGGTGCAGTGACGCGTCCTAAAACCCGGAAGTAAGCTGCGCATGGCTTCCCTCGACAAAAAAGCAATGAGATTTCTCCATAGGATTTTAGAAAATAGCTTGAAATAAGATCTTTGGGAAACGTACCTGTTAGATAAATGCACGTTTTGCTCAGCCGGATAATATCCACATGTCAACCCTACTTTTATAATTTTTGAATCAGAAATCTATCGATTAGATTTATGATAGACTTTTGAAACTACAAGAAGATAAGGAGGACTTTTACAAAAAAATAAGAGATTTTTGTCCAGAAGGATAGGCAAATGGACTTCATCTTCAAGTCAAGGTCAAGTCAAGACCACAATTGTATTGAAAATGGGATCTTACTAAGAGAGAACAATTCAATATTTAAATGATAAAATTACATTTTTTGGGTATCCTTTTGTTGAACTGTCCGTTTAAAATTAATCGAAGCATCAAACTATATTTTTTTCTTTTTGAAAAAAATATTATATTTTGGTTTAGGTCAAAATATTATATTTGTAAACCTGAAGAGTCAGTGCCAGTGCCTCACCAGCCATGAACCTCACTACACGTCACTGCAGAAGCTTATATATAGACATCTAAGTTTTTTGTGCCCCACCACTTTTGTACATAAAAACGCCACTGACTTTATGCATTGTTATTGTTAGTTTAAAATAGCTATGCGCGACGATGCAGACAGCTAGCGTCACAGTAGTGTTGAAGACCAGCGTACTGTATGAGATTAACATCACTATAAGATATGTGTATCTGAAAAATATGAATCTCACATTTCCAGATGGTTCCAGAAATAACGTTAACGTAGATATTGCAATATGGTTTGTTGAGCTGGAGTTGATTATTGAAGCTCTATGGTTAACGTTCATCATATTAAACAAACAAACCCAAACCTTGTTGTTTTAATTCATATTATTACCAATATTTACTTAGCATTTTATTATCATTACACTGGAGAAACCGACTTATTGTGGCAGCAGAACGTGACATGTAACTTAATGCCTGCATTTAAGGACGAAAAATAGCGTAGTCAATGCTTTAGGGACAAGGAAATTATTTGATTAGATATTGTAGTGATCACTGTTTATCATAATTCACTCATGGAACTACAGGTTGGGGGTATTGTTCCGCACGGACACACATGTTGACTGTACCTCCTGTGTACCTACTGTGTGCCCTCCTTTCTCTTCTCTTCCCGGACTGCAACCGGACAACATGTGCTTTTCTGCTGCTCAATAATGCCAACTTTGCACCTTCGATGCACCGCCTCCGACTCCCTTCTCTCTGCACTACACTGGTGACCCTGACATAAGTCTCACAGAAGTTTCTGAGACTGGACCGAACATGGCTAGAGAAATCCTCAATATCAGAGATTTTTTCAGATTTGTGAACAATATTTGAGAGAAATGGTTATTTTGTGTATATAGAAAATATTTTAGATCTTTGAGTTAATCTCATGAAAAATGGGAGCAAAAACAAAAGTGTTGCGTTTATATTTTTGTTCAGTGTATATATAAAATATATTTTAAGATCATGTTTAATCATCTGATTGGTCTGTACATTGCTGTTTTAGTCTGTGTTTTTCTAATTAGTGTCTACAGTGTGTGCCTATTGAGCTGTTTTGAGCCATGTGGGACAAAACCCGATCATGCCCCTCCCTCTCACTGTCTAAATGAATGGTGACTGTAAAAACTACACTGCGCATGCTCAGAGTATTTTCCTATTAAATGTGTGTGACAACAAAATAATGACCATAGGGGCATAGAGCTGCCATCCCCACCATACGTCATCTCACATAATTCAGAACTGATTGGCTGTAAGTATGTGTGCCGCGAAAAGTGTGGTGTGGGAAGAGGAGACGAGAGAGGTGCAGTGACGCATCCTAAAACCCGGAAGTAAGCTGCGCATGGCTTCCCTCGACAAAAAAGCAATGAGATTTCTCCATAGGATTTTAGAAAATAGCTTGAAATAAGATCTTTGGGAAACGTACCTGTTAGATAAATGCACGTTTTGTTCAGCCGGATAATATCCACATGTCAACCCTACTTTTATAATTTTTTAATCAGAAATCTATCGATTAGATTTATGATAGACTTTTGAAACTACAAGAAGATAAGGAGGACTTTTACAAAAAAATAAGAGATTTTTGTCCAGAAGAATAGGCAAATGGACTTCATCTTCAAGTCAAGGTCAAGTCAAGACCACAATTGTATTGAAAATGGGATCTTACTAAGAGAGAACAATTCAATATTTAAATGATAAAATTACATTTTTTGGGTATCCTTTTGTTGAACTGTCTGTTTAAAATTAATCGAAGCATCAAACTAAAAAAAATTATTTTTAAAAAAAATATTATATTTTGGTTTAGGTCAAAATATTATATTTGTAAACCTGAAGAGTCAGTGCCAGTGCCTCACCAGCCATGAACCTCACTGCACGTCACTGCAGAAGCTTATATATAGACATCTATGTTTTTTGTGCCCCACCACTTTTGTACATAAAAACGCCACTGACTGTATGCATTGATATTGTTAATTTAAAATAGCTATGCGTGACGATGCAGACAGCTAGCGTCACAGTAGTGTTGAAGACCAGCGTACTGTATGAGATTAACATCACTATAAGATATGTGTATCTGAAAAATATGAATCTCACATTTCCAGATGGTTCCAGAAATAACGTTAACGTAGATATTGCAATATGGTTTGTTGAGCTGGAGTTGATTATTGAAGCTCTATGGTTAACATTCATCATATTAAACAAACAAACCCAAACCTTGTTGTTTTTATTCATATTATTACCAATACTTACTTAGCATTTTATTATCATTACACTGGAGAAACCGACTTATTGTGGCAGCAGAACGTGAACATGTAACTTAATGCCTGCATTTAAGGACGAAAAATAGCGTAGTCAATGCTTTAGGGACAAGGAAATTATTTGATTAGATATTATAGTGATCACTGTTTATCATAATTCACTCATGGAACTACAGGTTGGGGGTATTGTTCCGCACGGACACACATGTTGACTGTACCTCCTGTGTACCTACTGTGTGCCCTCCTTTCTCTTCTCTTCCCAGACTGCAACCGGACAACATGTGCTTTTCTGCTGCTCAATAATGCCAACTTTGCACCTTCGATGCACTGCCTCCGACTCCCTTCTCTCTGCACTACACTGGTGACCCTGATATAAGTCTCGCAGAAGTTTCTGAGACTGGACCGAACATGGCTAGAGAAATGCTCAATATCAGAGATTTTTTCAGATTTGTGAACAATATTTGAGAGAAATGGTTATTTTGTGTATATAGAAAATATTTTAGATCTTTGCGTTCATCTCATGAAAAATGGGAGCAAAAACAAAAGTGTTGCGTTTATATTTTTGTTCAGTGTATATATAAAATATATTTTAAGATCATGTTTAATCATCTGATTGGTCTGTACATTGCTGTTTTAGTCTGTGTTTTTCTAATTAGTGTCTACAGTGTGTGCCTATTGAGCTGTTTTGAGCCATGTGGGACAAAACCCGATCATGCCCCTCCCTCTCACTGTCTAAATGAATGGTGACTGTAAAAACTACACTGCGCATGCTCAGAGTATTTTCCTATTTAATGTGTGTGGCAACAAAATAATGACCATAGGGGCATAGAGCTGCCATCCCCACCATACGTCATCTCACATAATTCAGAACTGATTGGCTGTAAGTACGTGTGCCGCGAAAAGTGTGGTGTGGGAAGAGGAGACGAGAGAGGTGCAGTCACGCATCCTAAAACCCGGAAGTAAGCTGCGCATGGCTTCCCTCGACAAAAAAGCAATGAGATTTCTCCATAGGATTTTAGAAAATAGCTTGAAATAAGATCTTTGGGAAACTTACCTGTTAGATAAATGCACGTTTTGTTCAGCCGGATAATATCCACATGTCAACCCTACTTTTATAATTTTTGAATCAGAAATCTATCGATTAGATTTATGATAGACTTTTGAAACTACAAGAAGATAAGGAGGACTTTTACAAAAAAATAAGAGATTTTTGTCCAGAAGGATAGGCAAATGGACTTCATCTTCAAGTCAAGGTCAAGTCAAGACCACAATTGTATTGAAAATGGGATCTTACTAAGAGAGAACAATTCAATATTTAAATGATAAAATTACATTTTTTGGGTATCCTTTTGTTGAACTGTCTGTTTAAAATTAATCGAAGCATCAAACTAAAAAAAATTATTTTTGAAAAAAACATTATATTTTGGTTTAGGTCAAAATATTATATTTGTAAACCTGAAGAGTCAGTGCCAGTGCCTCACCAGCCATGAACCTCACTGCACGTCACTGCAGAAGCTTATATATAGACATCTAAGTTTTTTGTGCCCTCCACTTTTGTACATAAAAACGCCACTGACTGTATGCATTGATATTGTTAATTTAAAATAGCTATGCGCGACGATGCAGACAGCTAGCGTCACAGTAGTGTTGAAGACCAGCGTACTGTATGAGATTAACATCACTATAAGATATGTGTATCTGAAAAATATGAATCTCACATTTCCAGATGGTTCCAGAAATAACGTTAACGTAGATATTGCAATATGGTTTGTTGAGCTGGAGTTGATTATTGAAGCTCTATGGTTAACGTTCATCATATTAAACAAACAAACCCAAACCTTGTTGTTTTTATTCATATTATTACCAATACTTACTTAGCATTTTATTATCATTACACTGGAGAAACCGACTTATTGTGGCAGCAGAACGTGAACATGTAACTTAATGCCTGCATTTAAGGACGAAAAATAGCATAGTCAATGCTTTAGGGACAAGGAAATTATTTGATTAGATATTGTAGTGATCACTGTTTATCATAATTCAGTCATGGAACTACAGGTTGGGGGTATTGTTCCGCACGGACACACATGTTGACTGTACCTCCTGTGTACCTACTGTGTGCCCTCCTTTCTCTTCTCTTCCCGGACTGCAACCGGACAACATGTGCTTTTCTGCTACTCAATAATGCCAACTTTGCACCTTCGATGCACCGCCTCCGACTCCCTTCTCTCTGCACTACACTGGTGACCTTGACATAAGTCTCGCAGAAGTTTCTGAGACTGGACCGAACATGGCTAGAGAAATGCTCGATATCAGAGATTTTTTCAGATTTGTGAACAATATTTGAGAGAAATGGTTATTTTGTGTAAATAGAAAATGTTTTAGATCTTTGAGTTCATCTCAGGAAAAATGGGAGCAAAAACAAAAGTGTTGCGTTTATATTTTTGTTCAGTGTATATCTGTTTGTTTAAAGTTTCCAGTTGATGCAGACAGACCAGAGGATGCTGAACACGAGAGACAGACCGAGATTCCTGACATCAGTGAACTTCAGCATGGACTCAAAGGTACAAAGACCCCTTTCATACTGTACAAAGATTCGAGAAATGTTCTGGTTTAAATAGATAGAGTAACAACTATAATACACTGATATATATGTGTTGCGACCTGGCTCAAAAGGCCACAACAAAAAGGAGACACAACATGTCAACGGGTAGGTAAAGGTGTTTATTTTCACAACACTGGTCAATTCAACACATTTATACTCATCAGAGCCGGGTGCCTGCAGGAAAACAGAGCGAGAGAGCAGACAGGAGCAGAGAGGCTTTAAGATAGCTGCAGAGCACCAGACCCAGGTGCCCTGAGTTACTGCAATCGGTGCAATCACTGGAGCCAATGCAGCACAGACAGAACAGCCACACCCTATCTACTGATGCACCCACAGGGGCATCACAGCCCCCCCCTTAAGACGGGGCCCCAAAGGGGTCCACGACAACCCAACATCCTTCTTCTTAACTCCAGCTTTTTACTTTCCATCTTAGGACTGGAGGACGCTCCTCCTCCGCCTCTGTCTTCGAGCTCTTGCCTTGCGATTTCGTACTGCTTCTTCGATTCCACTGCCTTTATGTCCCACTCCTCCTTGGGTTGGCTGGCGTTGAGCCACAGCATGTAGGTGCTCATCGGCCTCTTGGGCGCGCTGACCTCCTTCGGCCTCCTCTTCTTCGCTTTGCGGCGTTTCCTCTCTTTCTTCTCCTTCACCTTTGTCTCGATCTGAAAGTCAAAGGACCGTGTTGGGCCACTTTTTCCAGACTCCGAAACAGGTAGGTCAGTAGACATCCTACGGCTCTGCACACGCGTAATAGTATAAAAAGGAGACACACTTGGAAATTGCAAACCACTCTTATCTGGCTCTACAGATGCCAACGGTCTGGAAACCACCACAGGCGGTGGCACACCTGCCCACACCACACAACCAGCAAGATCGTTGCCCAAAATCATCTGTACCCCATCAAGTGGCAATGCGGGACGCACGCCGATAGACACAACTCCCCGTACCAGCTCACAATCCAGCACTACTGTATGACGTCGCACAGGAATCAAGCCCATCTCCATTCCCCTCATCAGCACAAAATCCCCCGTCTCTGTCTCTGACGAAAAAGGCAACACTGACTCAACAATAAATGAGTATCTAGCTGCTGTGTCACGCAACACCTTAATCGGAACATACTTGTCACTACCAACTATTGACACAACGGCTTCCGTTATGAACGGCCCAAAAACAGAACCCACATCCAAGTCGGCACAAACCAGCTTCTTATCAGGCACCATGCCCGATCCTACACCCTGTGGCTTTTTAACCAACACGGCAGAACAACACATGGCTGGAGCATGTGGTGACAAACGAGGCTTCCCCTTCGTTTCCAGCAATGGACACTGCTCCTTCCAATGACCCCCACCTTTGCAATAGTGACATTGGTCCACTTTGGCCCCCTCGGGTCGCCCTGTACCTGCAAATCTACGGGAGGAGCCTGGTGAAAACTTTGCACGGGCATCTCCATTGTCTTCTCCACGTTTCCAATCACCCCTAGAATATTTCTCCGCAAAACTGCCCTTATGTGTCAACACAAAATCGTCCGCTCAAACAAAGATGACACGATGACAGCTTTAATGTCATCTTTCCGCTTGCTCCCTACAACAGCAATTTCATATTGCTCTGCTATTTCGATCAACTGCGCCTTCTGGCAACCATCCAAGAAAGATACTGAGGGCGCATCCACAAACGCTGACAAAGAAGCCATAATATATTGCCTATACCCAATCAGAAAGCAAAGTACTCAACTGTCAACACGCCTGGGCGAAAAGACAAAACCCAACAGAGAATTCCCCCCTAACTGCCTTACGAAAATCTTCCTAATCTCACCTAGTCTTCATGTGGCTTGCGGCGGGTAATTACGCACTGGAACCCGGCGGATTTATGGAGCGACCTGCACGCAGGTAACACCAAGAAATCACGCGGATGTGCCCCCGAGACAGCTGTCCGAAAACAGCTGACACCAACCACGTCGCCACAACACTATGAAAAAAACAAACAGACGGAACCCAAGGGGAAACGCCACTTAAGCCTAGCGGGGAAAATCTCTTTTACAAAAGCGTAACAAACAGCAATATCTTACCTTCTGATTGGCACACAAACCCTGATGCCATGTCACACACTAAAGCATCCTGAAACCCAAAAGACATGATGTGTCCCCCAAATAGCAGCGCAGAGCCAGCACACAGCTGGACCACAACAATGAATCAGCTGCTCAATGAGCACTACACAAACTTTTTAAATAAATAACCCGTTGGACGAGCCCCCATTTGTTGCGACCTGGCTCAAAAGGCCACAACAAAAAGGAGACACAACATGTCAACGGGTAGGTAAAGGTGTTTATTTTCACAACACTGGTCAATTCAACACATTTATACTCATCAGAGCCGGGTGCCTGCAGGAAAACAGAGCGAGAGAGCAGACAGGAGCAGAGAGGCTTTAAGATAGCTGCAGAGCACCAGACCCAGGTGCCCTGAGTTACTGCAATCGGTGCAATCACTGGAGCCAATGCAGCACAGACAGAACAGCCACACCCTATCTACTGATGCACCCACAGGGGCATCACAATATGCCATTAAACATGACCAAATACTGACATCAGGGAAGTTGAGTGTTCCTTCCTTGCAAAAAGTTACATTTCGATTTGACCAAGCAACATGATTTTTTTGTCAGCTTTCACATTTCAATGTATTTAAGGCAATTATTATTTTACATTGTGAGAATTGCTACCATTTGTCTCTACATATTGTCTGTAAAAGACAGGTAAAAGTGGTTCTTGCAGTGAGACAACCGAACAGCATGATTCTACATTTACACTAAGTTCTGATAACAGTTGAATATTATTTTAATAATAATATATTTTAATGTTGATTAACTGCAGACTGTTCATTCATAATCTGATTATCTTTGTAGTACAAAGTGATGCATTTAAAAAACATTCAAATAAAAAAATATATTATTTCTACAGCCGCTTAATAAACAAACACACCTCTTTCATAAATAACACACTTGCTCTGCAATAATGTCATATGTTTGATGTTTCTTGTCATTTCTGTTAGGAAAGGACATACCTGAAGGACACAACTGCCTCACCGTTTTCTCAGAGGGGCCAGAAGAAAATTAAAAGCTGATATGACATTAAAGACCAATACAGGACATTCACTAAGAAACTACACTTTTATTGTGAACACAAAGATCTGCACACTGAATAGTGTGTATTCAAACAGGACCATCATTTGAGTGTGCCCAGTATGGGCTCACAGATGCAGTTAGGTGGTTTCTTCATCAGGCCTGGTCCTCCTCCATCAGGTCACGTCCTCCTCCATCAGGCCTAGTCCTCCTCCCAGAGAAAGACCGCCCCACCTCAGTCCTCTCCAGCCAAACCCACAGACAGGACATCCGTCACACTGAGGTTTCTCTCAAAGTCTCTGCAGCTCCCTGGACACCACGCTGTCTCAATTGATCCACACTGTGAATATGAGGGGAAAATGTGTGTAATAAATGCTTTAGACCAACATAAATATGAAGTTAACTGTAAGGAGTGGCTCAGTTTTTAAAAATATACAATACTATTATTGTATTTTAATATCTCACGTCTGAAAGTTTAATTTAAAAGAAGAGGCCCCAAAAATAAAGATTGGTATATCAATAAATGTAGATTCTGTCTTTTTAATTGTTTAAAGTAGATATAACTGGTAGTTAAGAGTTTTAATACAGTATGGTTGCGGAGGAGGCACACATGTAAGAGCACTAACTAGCTACCATCACATGTAACTAAACTTGACTTGAATTTATTCAAAGTATAATTAAGTAACAGCAACAAATCAATAACTACAATTATGCAAACATTTTAATCTTTGCTGGATCCACTGTTACCACATATTATATGTAAATAACCCAGTTTGTGTTCTGTTAGACTGAAGGGGATGTTGCATTGTTTTTGTTGCTTTTGTTGCAGTTTTATATACGTTTTAAATGTAATTTAGGTTAACTTCCTGTTTTATTTAAATGCTTCTATTTTGAAGGCGAGTTTACGCTGGTGACAGGAAGTTGTTGTTGTTGCTATAGAAACAACATGACGGAGAAAGTAATATCTATAACGACGGAGAGAGAGAAGAATAAAGTGTACGGTTAATGTTAGCACCCCCCGAAGAGGCTCAAATTCTTACGTTGACTCTGGAGTTTAAATACATTCTAATTCATCAGTAAAGTCTACGACCATTATTCGGAGGGAAATGCTACATTATATATTTTAGATACCTGAAGGCATTTATAGATTTGTATGCAAGTATTATCCAAAAAACTCAATACCTTAGATTATTATTGAAAGTTTTGCTGAATAGTTTCATGTTCACTTACCTTAAGCAACGTAAAACATGCAGACCGGGAGCAACAGACGTAGGTTAGCCTTATTTGGATCAGGCTGGAGTAGGCCTACATCGGTTACTCCTATATTTACTTACTGTTAACTAACTAATGCTAACACAACTATTGTCTAGAAGTGCACAGCGTAATACCCCATATTTAACTGGCCATTGTCCTCTCAGCCTGAAATATCAATCACTTCAATAAATGGTAAAACAAAAAAGGAAAGGTTCTGGCTCAATGTCGGTTTAGTTAGCTTGTTAGCTTATTGCAGCTGTGCATGTTGCTAGCGGGTTGCTAGGCCACCTCACGGGCCAGGTGATGTAAACAAGAACATCTCCATAGACCAGACCGTCTCAGTTTGTAGACTGCTCGGTCCAGGCTCCAGCCATATGGCTGCGGTGCTGTTTTTCTATAAATCCATGCTGAATTGGACCTTGTGTTTCATTCTTCTTCTTTAATGGCGACTTCCAAACAGATTAGACGAGAATTATCGCCACCTACTGTATCACTGTAGCATTGTTCTTTGTTACTTTCGTTTCATTACAATAACTTCCGTTTCATTACAATAACTTCCGTTTCATTACAATGACTTCCGTTACAGCAATAATCCCCCTCACACACAGGCTAGGTGAAACACATGCACATTCCTTACTGAGAACCTTTCAGTAAAATGTTTTCAGTTGCGTGTTTGTGAGGTTAATTTTCAGTAGTGTGTGTGAGAGTATTTTAGTTGTGTGTGTGCAAGGCCAGATGTTTTCAGTAGTGTGTGAGGTGTTCAGTAGTGAATGTGAGAGGATTTCAATAGTGTGTGTGAGGTTAATTTTCAGTTGCGTGTGTGTGAGGTTAATTTTCAGTAGCATGTGTGAGGCTTAATTTTCAGTTGTGTGTGTGTGAGCGTGAGGTGTTCAGTAGTGAATGTGAGAGTATTTCTGTAGTGTGTGTGCAAGGCCAGATGTTTTCAGTAGTGTGTGTGAGGTGTTCAGTAGTGAATGTGAGAGTATTTCAGTAGTGTGCAAGGCCAGATGTTTTCAGTAGTGTGTGTGTGGTGAGGTGCCGCTCCACATTGCTTTTCTTCCCGACTGCAACGCTGGTCCCGCAAATCAAGCAAGACCCCTCTAGTCGATATGCATTGTGGGGGAGGAGGGCTGTTAGATAGATATAGAGTTGTAGTAAGTAGAGTTCGCTATGATTGAGGTTTCGTTTATGCATATGTGGCGGTGTGGTGAGGGTAGGTGTTAGAAGTCGGTTGCGGACCGGGAGTTTCGCCCCCAGGAAATTATAAAACTAGGTCTAATGCTGATAAGGACAATCAGGTTCGTTTTACACCATGGGCAGAGACAGTTTTAAGGGTCAGAATCCAGTTTTATTTATAACATACAAAATATCTAAAAACACCACACACAATACATTTGAATAAAATACCCACTTTGGGGAAACGGACAGAGCTTGGCTTACCACAGCGGCAGTTAACAAAAAGGGGAGTAAGGGGTCCAAAATAAATCACCTTGACACTGCACACCACTCAAAACGGATAAGTGAAGAAAACCACTGCCACCACCAGGGAGTCTGCAGCCTCAGGCCCACAGCAGCTGTCCGGCACAGGATAAAATGTTATAGTTCTGACAAAAGGATAAACAAAATACACCAAATCTGAATGAATGTAAACAACAAATTAATAAACAAATTAAACCAAATTAAAGCAAATGTAAAGGACTGCAAGGACTAAACAAATGAAATAATAAATGTCCTTATAGTCGTATTAGGACAATTTCCTTACGCCAAGAACGGCTCCAGCAACAGGCCAGAGCAAGCAGTCTGGGCCTTTCCACAGCGAGGAGTGAAGCTCAGAGAGCCCAAAACTCACAGAGAGCCAAAACAGCAGCACGGGACGGGAATGTTGGCCAAAGGTGGGGAGGGAGAATAGTTAGAACACCCCACCCTTTGCAGCCAGCCGCAGCCACAGAGCCGACAAGGGTGGGAATGAGACCTGCAAATCCCGCTGTGACATAAATAATCGATAAGGCAGGGGAACTACGCAGCAGATTTAAAGAGAGCAGACAACGGCACTCACCAACAGTGTGCAACGCTGTTATCACAGAGCCTCTGGCAGAGCAAATGCCTCCTCTAACGCCCTGGACGTCAGCTGCGCTAAGATGGGAAAGTGTCAGCAGTGTGTAGCTTGTGACCATGAATAAATGACAGACTGCACAGTGCTTTACCTGTCCGGTAGAGAGTAGGACATGAATGCTGCCACGCCAAACAATTTGCGTTACTACGCCAGGCTGCAGCCACCACAGGAGAAGCGGAAATGGGAGGGACCCAGTTTGGCACCTCAGCTTAAATAGCCGGTGCGCACAATTGGTACGCTGGCCCGGTGCCAAGCAGCGGCACAGAGGTCGCTGTCGGTAGAGGGGTCATCTGTCAAAGCGGTCAAGACAGGTGGAGATGGAGGCCGGGGTGGAGAAGCGTCGGTTTCAGGACGAACCACAGCCTTCAACATGTCCCGGCCTCCATCTCCACCTGTCTTGACCGCTTTGACAGATGACCCCTCTACCGACAGCGACCTATGGCTTGTGGTACTTATTGAGGGCTTGCGAGCTACCGGTAGCTCGCGATCAACGTGTTGGAGACCCCTGTACTATATCCAGGGTAGCCGCCAGGGATTTTGGGACCCATGGAAAGATATCACATTGGTTACTTAAACATTTTTTTCTTAATGTTCTAAAATTGTTTGGGCCCCTGTCAGTCACGGGCCCTTAGAATCGTCCTAACTTTTCCCCCCCTTACGGCGCCCCTGACTATATCATAGTTTTTCTTCATCATAGTTTTTAGGATTTTTTATGGAACACAATACTATAACAAAATGATTTGTTGACATTTTTTAAAGTTGTAGCCTACTGTCATTCTATAGCATACTATAATATTTGAATGCATACAATAATAAACTACATAATACTATGCTTTTTAATGACTCGATATACTACGACTTATTTTAAAACATACTACAAAATGACATATTTAATGTCATCTTTATATCACTCTATAGCATGCATTATTTATGACATTTCTCTTTCATTCAGGCGCTGAACTATCAGAGCATTACTCCTTTGATTCTGCATTAACTGCAGGATATTCATGAGCTACTGTTTCCTAGCAACATAGTGTATGCACTGTGTATAGGCTACAGACTGTGATCACTCAGTACTATCAAAGACAAAACGTGAGTGAAAACATTGGGCTATGATTCCTTAAGCACAAACACGGAGCATGAGAGCACTGCCGCTCTGTTTTCAGATACTTCATCTAACAAATATCCCAATATTTTGCTTCATACATACACTCAGAGTCTCTTGTATTGCATAAGCTCGCTCTTCTATCGCAGTCCACGGTGATAGTTGAGCCTTTTTTGCGCCTGGCTCGCTCTCCTCTGCTGGAAGATCACTCCTCTAGATCTTTCCTCAGTGTTTATGATGGTATCCAATAGCAATGCTGCACAGCTCAGTCAAAAGACCCCTGAGACAAACAGCACTGCGTTGCCTTTCCTAATCCTGCTATGTATATTGGAGCTCGATTCTAGACAAATGTGCTCCTGTGCTTATTCTGTCACCTGAGGGCAGCTGTATTGTGTTATCCTCAGGTGCACACAGGGGAGGACGGGAAGCACTTTTTATTTGCTCAGCTTTTCATACTTGCAAAAAGGAGGATTGTTTCAGGAACTGCTGAAGACTCAGTGTCCCCGTCCATTGCAATCAGCCACAGTTTATGTGATTAATTAAATTGTTAATTGTTATTTGATTACGTTAACCATTGTAATGACTTTCTGAGACATATTTTGCAAGAAAAAAGGGTTTTCGTTTATACTTTTTATGAACTTTGACATGGTTCAATTGCCTTAGGAAAGTGGGACAGGACCATTTCGAGAACATATGAAAGGATTAATAATTGCACCGTGCTCTAGTCCTTGTGTGATTGGTTTTGTGGGTATGTATGCTTATGTTAATATTTCCACTGATGTGGGAGCTGTATTTAATTAATTTACTCCACTAATCTGAAGGAGCCGTCATTGTCACTGTGATCAGGATGAGCAGGGGTCTACGTGCTGAGGAGGGATTTTCCCTTTTTTATGAACGACATGGTTGAGTCCCCACATTTATAGTGTCACAAGATCATATCCGTTTTTAAATCTGTTGATGACCCATCAACATCTATCTGAGCATCAGTATCTTCCCATCAGCAGTTGCATTGAACTCTTTAGTTGTGTCATTATTGCTGCCAACAGAAATGTGTTTCTGAATGTATTTTGCCATTACGCTGCCAAACACAATCTCAAGTTGCCCCTAATATTCGTCAACTTTATTGAAAATAGACTGCTTTCAGACTCACGTGCATTGAAGCATGGAGAGGCCAGCTGTTGTAGAAATAACACAAGTCTCCTGTCTTCTAACAGTTAGGAGGGAAGTCCTTAGCTATGGAAACTAAAGTCTCTGCTGGTATTGGTATTATTTCAAAAAGTAATCAAAGAAAAGTTTCTTATTTTTCCTCCTAATTCTGTAGTATCTATCTATCTATCTATCTAGCTATCTATCTATCTATCTATCTATCTATCTATCTATCTATCTATCTATCTATCTATCTATCTATCTATCTATCTATCTATCTATCTATCTATCTATCTATCTATCTATCTATCTATCTATCTATCTATCTATCTAGCTATCTATCTATCCATTCATCCATTCAAAACGTTTCTCTTTGAATGATTTGCAAGATAGTTTACATCTATATTTACTTACGTACATTGCATGCATATGTTGGCACTTTCCTAAGGGATGCAAACACGCAACAAAACAGCCCAAAACACACAAGAGGAGAAATGTTTTTTTTAAACTGCAGCACTTTTTGTTGTTGTTGGTGGTTATACGTGTATGCACCTGTCAGCCAAAGCACTCCACTATATTTAAAGGCATTTTACTGCAAAATCAAATACAAAAAATATACTTTCATGATTTTATATACTAATTTCATGATAATGAGTCTAAAGCTAAAATCATCAGCTGTCATGCTTTTGGTGTTTTTAACTATGAATGAGAACTCCATTCCTACCAGCCGCATGCTTCATAGTAAAAGTCTGCACAGTTACAGAGTGAAGAAGCTGCAGGATGAGTTTATATTAACCTCACGAGAGAGCTTTAGAAACTGTGTCATGTGAACTATCATTATGTTAGCGTTGTCCCATTCAAATGACCAATATTTAAATTGTACAATCCTATAGGATTAACGGTGTTACTATTTACTTTAGAATGAGCTGTTAGATGGAGAACATTAACAGGGAGGAATGTCTTCTGTTTAATATAGAGAGAGTATATGCTTTTCTTTCTCTAGTACATGTAGTACAACACAAATGTTGAATCCTGGTCACCGTATCTGTAACATCATGTGAGACTGATTATTTCAGTGTGAGGGTCTCGAGAAACAAAATAGAGGTTATGTGCAGCTTGCATTGGCCTCGGCCCACTGATTTATTTAATAAGTACTCACATCAGGGTCTGCAGTGTCTCTCATGCTGTATATAGATTTTTATTTGGCAGCCAGCAGAAAAACTGTTCCGTTTCTATTTTTGTATTCAATGTTTCACAAGTGTGTGTTTGGTTGTGCATTGGAAAGTGATGCATGCTGGATTAATATTGAGGGATTCATACTGATCGTTGAAACGTTTGCAGCATGGAAAATTGAAATGTGATACTGATACTTGCTGATGTGGTAATGCAACATAATAGACATCATTTTAAAAGGGGCCCGGTTATGCTCATTTTCAGTTCATATTTATATTTAGTGTCTCTACTGTAACATGTTTCCAAGCTTTAATGTTCAAAAAGCTCTTTATTTTTCTCATACCGCCTGTGCTGCAGCACCTCTTTTCACCCTCTGTCTGAAACCAGAGCTCAGTCTGCTCTGATTGGTTAGCTGGCCGGCTCTGTTGTGATTGGTCAACCACATGAGTTGTCCCGCCCCTTAGCCTATCACGTACAATGTGTTGAAACACTAGCCAATAGAAGCGCAAGTGTTACATAGTGATGTCACCATGTTACAAAGGCAAACAAAGGACTCCAATGGAGACAGCAGAGACAATGCACAGTAATGAACACTTAAAACACTCAAATGTGTCAAGCGTAACAGTGTCAGATTTAGCTTTTTACATGCACAACAACCTACAGTATACAACTCACTCCAGGTAGGGGAAAACCCCCCAAAAGCTTTAAAGGGCCCTTTGTCATACCAGTGTTCTTGGTTAGTGCTTCATAGTCGCATGACATATTCCTCGTTTTTTGCTAACAAAAGGGGAAAAATCATCAACAGGAGTGTGTGTCATGCAAACACCTCATTCTGTCTCTGCTGTGAGAGGATGATATACTCTGTCGTGAATATTTCAGTAACTAGTATTTGGGCATTTAGCACACTTGCAAAGCAACAACTGTTATTTCAGAGCCTTTTGCAAAGTGAGCTAACAGTATGAGAGAGGCGAGGAGAAGATGATAGATGCTGAGAGATCACTGCATGCAGAGGTTTCAAGTAGCAGCAAACCTTTCATTTGAAATAATTTCATGTTTCCCTCCAACAACTCTACGTTCTGCCAGAGCTATTATCAGAGCACTGGTGGTAACATATTATTCAGAGGATGGCAGCCATTCTCTTCTTTCTTCAGGGCGGACAGACTGTTTTTGTTACATCACATTATTAGTTTACGAGAGGGATGAAATACCCGTATTCACAAAGAAGAGCTGCCAATCATTTATTTGAAGATAATGCAAATGTGCCATTCTGTATGCATTGCATGAGAAAATGAAAGCATCTCGCCCTTTATTTTTTAAGCTTATTAAAGAAGGAACTATCTCATAAAGGAAATCTTCTTTCACCAGAATCACACAAACCCGAAGTTGAAGTTTGAAAACATTTTTAATAGAAATAAAATTTTGTATAAAAAAAAATAAACATGCTTCACACACTTCATTAGTTTTCATGAGGTTTTACAAATACATATTCAGATAGCCCGGCACTGTATCTTTTTGTACATTTCCCCCAATTTTAGGATATGTCAGGACATAAAGCAGACATCATCAATCTATTTAATAACATACATTAACTTGCCATTTAATTTGGTCAGCACTCACATTTTATTCTGCAACACAAATGGTGTTGAAAGTAATACAGAGGGAGGCATGAAGAGCAGCATTGAATTACAACACAAATGACCCACAATGTTTTTCCCCAAGACATTAGAGGGCTTTTATACCGTACAAAGCCAACAATTAATCTGTTCAGCGAGCTGAGAGTGATTAATAGACATATTGTATACTTTTGCTATCAGATTTTCTGCCTTACACCTCCTCCTTATCATGAGAGTGCCTGAGGAGGACATGTAGAGTAATGCATTTTTACAATAGCTGGTCCATTATGGATATCACCTTCAGGTCATATTGCACAATCCTCTCAAGGGCATACTTCATCTTAATTCCCCTGCTAATGGATGTACAGCTAAGCTTTACCCTTACACTACGTGTGACCAAGAGAAAAGCTGGTGGCAGTGATGGGGGGGGGGGGGGGGGGGGGGGTCATCCTGGACCACAGCTGACAGTTACACCTCCTGACTTTAACCACAGGCTGCTGTTTGAAAGCACATACAGGTATGTGGAGGGCAGTGGCACCCTTGGGCTAGCTGGTAATACAAATCATGGTCTCATTTAAGCACAGATAAATAATCACTCACTAGACCTTCACCATTTGAGAACAGTTTCAACGTACAACGGGCTCACGCCCAAACAATTGTTAACAACGCTGCAACAGAGTTTAAAACGCATTCCAAATATATTATTTTTTATTTTTCTTATTTTTTTATTTTAACAACACAACACAGGATTTTGAAACTGGCATGCGCAAAATTGGCAGAGACCGTCTTAGAGTCCTTCTTTATGAATCCTGAAAAATAAAAAAACATGGAGTTCGGTTCAGATTTGTTGCTTTGTTGAGATGATCGCCCTTTCCAGTAGTTTTACTCATGAGACCAGATGACATATAGAAATAAAAACAAACACAACCCTCCCCCCTTGTCCATGTTTTCATGCCTTTTTGGTGTTGATTAATCCCTTGTGATGCCTTGAGGGTTTTCAGAGAGATTACGGCTTTTCAAAACTGGCAGACGACACAGAGAACACCTGAACATATTCTTGATTTTAGTTCAGTTTCCGTCAGCACGGCTCAAGATAACGGAGAAGTCTAGGAAAGAGGACACAGCTGAAATGTAAACACTCAAAAGTAAAGCTCCGTCCATCAGTCTCCCGGCCTCTGCCATGCAAGTATTTTCTTTTTTTTTGTGTGTGTGTATTCTCTTGAGGCAGACAGAAGATGGGACCTTGCATTTGTACTGTTATCTGTTCCCCTGTCTGTCGGTCCCTGTGGTCTCTCCTCACTTCACGTCTTTGGGCAACGCTCCTGTGATCTCCACCCGTACAATGACACATCAATTTTTTATGCCGGCTGTGTGAAACTCCACTGCGTGTTTTTATTGTAAATCCTGAATTATGATGAGAACCTTTGTCCCTTAGATTGCATGATTGCTGTAGCTGATGTATGTTTGCTTTGTTGAGTAATCTGAAAGAGAAAAATGAGATTAGAATGAGGTCACGTTGAACTATAGTAACCTATGAGATAAGAAAGACTTCTAAAGGTGGAGTGGGCGTTTTGATCTGCCTTTTTTTTCCTGATGTAACAAGAGGAAATGCCAAATAGTGCAAACATGTGTTTAGGCCTAATGCTGCAGTGTAGCAAAAGCCAATTAAATTCTCTAATAAATCCTCAACTCTGGCTTTATTGTTGCCCTCCCTAAATGCCTGTTCTACCTACAGCAGATGGGGATTTCAGTAAAGCCTCCTGCCCCCCCACACCTTATTTTCCATCAGCCATCAGGCTTCAACTTCCCGCTTGTCTCCGCAGACCGTGTTAGCTGATTCGCTGGGGTGGAGCAGATAAATCCTGACATATCGCCCACCAGATCTCGGCAGTTGTGGGCGCCGGTCAAGACAGGAATTTTTCAATTTCATCAAGCCATATATCCACAGTGGCGATGACAATGACAAATGGTGCTTATTCAAATAGCCATGCACTGTAAAGCCCTGTAAACGGTAACCCCATCAGAATAAATTGCTGCTGGCTATCAATACTGCGCCTTTGCCTTCTCACCACTTATTGTAACAAAAGGCCCTATTAACCCTCCACGGAAACTTAAAGCAGTGGAAGGAATTAATGTTGCACCGTGTGTTTACATGTGGCTATTCCGATTGGCCCCACCCCCATTGTTGCATTGTCACACAGTTTATATGGATTTCTGTTTTCTGTGTTAACGGGGAAAATACGGTTAGCTCTTTTATTCTACTGTGAAGGGAAACATTTCTCAGCAGCGTGGGAAAGTAAGGAGTAAACACAGCTTTTAAATGTGTGACAATAGGCTCCATTTCCTTGTTATAACAGGCCAGACGCAGCAAAATCATATCTGACATGACCCGTTGAACCGTTCTCAAACGGCGAGCTGATGAAGAGCGTTTTGGACGTCACACGAGTCATTTCTGCAGACTCAATTACTCAAGTCATCATTTACTTTACGTGTGTGTAACTGATACAGTCGCATACTTGTATTGATAGTCAGATTCGTTGGGGGCACGTCAGAGGCGCTCAGCTGTTTCAGATAAGAAAAATGAGTTCAAACAATTAGTTTTAACTCTGACTGCAAACAATGATTTTAATAGTTGTTCTCTGGATTATTATTATTTTGATTTATTGTTATTTATACAGTTCACATTGTTCTAGAACCCAAGGTGAGGTCTTGAAATTAAGTGTTTTGTCCAAAACACAAAGATATTATATTTACACATACAAAGTTCCATATACTGAATCTCATAAATGACTATAACCACAGTTTAATAAGTAGCTGAAGTCATTGATGAACACATATAGATTAGGTCATTGGTGCCCTCAACCACATTAAGACTGAAGTCATTTATCTGACTGGTTCACACATTTTGATAGCCTTTTATTTCAGAAATAATCATTTATATTTTGTAGTAATGCTGCAATATCAAAGCACATACTTTTTCTGTTTATTAACATGTGATAATGGTCAGATTTCACCTGTAGCCTCTAAATTCAGTCAAATATTGAACATAAAATGACATAATAAAAATAATGTTACACTTGCCATATGTTAAGGTTTCACTGGAGTGTACTTGAATTATTTAGCATTATGTATTTCTTTGTTGACAACAGACTTCACCCCCCACACTCATAACTAAGTATCCTATAATGCTTCATCTGACTTGCAAACAATATCAACCCCCCACCCTCTACCCCACAAACAACAATGGGACAATTACTGGATTCTATGAAGTGTTAGTTAACATACCACACATCTACTAATCAGTGATTATTTTTCACTGTGCTTCATATCTCCGCACCAATGTGTTTGCTTTACAGAAACTAAAGGACAGAATATGCCAGAAAATAAATACAACTGGGTGCTTTTAATCCTCATTAGCATGCATGCTCTTACTTTGTGTTTCCAGGCTTTCGCACAGCTCGGTCTTGGCCTCTCCGTTGGGTCTGAGTCCAGCCTTGGGGTTGAACTTGTTGGACATGGTGGCGGCAGTAACCACCGCCTTCAGGCTGCGTGTGCGCTTGGGCACATTCTGCTCGGGGTGGAAGAGAACCACGTAGACCTTGGGCATGTAGAGCAGCCCGAGAGACACGGAGGCGCTCAGACTCACGGAGATGGTCAGCGTGGTGGTTTGGATGTACATCTGCAAAACAACACAAACAGTTTAGCTCTTTTATTTGATTTTTCAGATGTTTCTATATGTGTAGAGTGACATCTGCTGTGTGTCATTCTGATTAGAGCATCCAATGACGCGTAGGTTGGCCAAGCTGTTGTTTAAGTATTTATACTGCGTCCAATATACTGTACGCTCCATACTATTTACTGCAAGCGGTGTTATAAAACTTGCTTTAAATCAGCATCTCATCTGCTTTATGGCGCGTAAGCCGAACCAGCCTACGCCACCTTATTTGTTTAATTTTCTGCCGTACTAGTTTTAATATGGCCATCACGTCAACCTGCACACATATTTGATAATGGCAGTGTATGAGATATTTTTCTATGAAATACATATGAAGGGATTGGCCACTCAATAGAGGTCAGGTATATTGCCTCATAAGTTAAGTTATACAGTAAGTCAGCAAAATCAATCAAATGTAGGTCAATTATGCTTGATACTTGGATGCTTGATACTTGGATGCTTGATACTTGGATGCTTGATACTTGGATGCTTGATACTTGGATGCTTGATACTTGGATGCTTGATACTTGGATGCTTGATACTTGGATGTGCTTTAAAAAAAAAATCCATTATACTTTTTAAATTTACTGTGGGCCAACTCAAAATGGACAACAGGATGCAGTTGGCCCCCGGACCGTAGTTTGGACACCCCTGATTTAGACCCTAGAGCAAATGTGTAATAACAACGTCTACGTAAACCTTTGAGGATTACTGACAGATACATAATCTCCAATTTGAAGGAACTACACAAGTTTCATCAAACCAGTAGCCTTTTTAATAAAGTCAAATATGAACACTAATTGAGTCGAAACAAAGTATTTTATGATGAGGTTTTCCTGTTTTGTCAACGTTGCCAACTTTTTGCGAATATAACAAACGCAACAGGGCACATACAGATCGTGATGCGAGCATACTTATGACCAAAATCAGTTTCTAGTTGATATAAGGTCATACTGGTAAACAGCCTATCATAAAATAACCTTACAAATGTTATTATTATAATTTTGTGTTTTTGGCTGAAATACGATATAACTGTCCTCCACAGCATTTACAACGGGATGTTGCTTATCTCTCCCACACAAGGAAAAAACATGTTAATATTTTCTATGCCACATCTGGAATAATTTGAGCAGTGATTGAAATGCCGCTAAGAAGCCAAATATTTTATTAGAATACTTTTATAAAATATACATGAAAGCATTATATTAAATAGATTATATGGTATTTTTGTTTGAAAAATAGGACATCACTGTTAACGACCACATACTGTCAACAAGTTGTTGTGTGCCTGCTTAAGGCGAGACACGGCAGGCAAAAACATCGTTTTTCAGGTACTGGTCAATTTTGAGATTTTGTGCTATTTTGATTCCATAACATGTTTTATTTCAGGCTTTTGGAAGGAAAACGTACAAAATACACATTTAAGTGTTTATTTTACTATAGTTTTTCTATTTGCGTCTGTAGATTTCTCCTAAATTCACCAAAAGTTAGCATTCTAACGTAACATAAAGTACCGCGACCGCTGTGTGCACCATGTCAACAGAGGTATCGCTGGAAAGCTCCGTCTCTCCTGCACAATCTCATCGGATCCAAATATGGTAATTTCCTTTGTATCAGCAACCAATCGTGAAAGCACAAAGGGGTCTTAAACCAATAAACGAAATCTCATTGGCTGGTGTCAATTTCTGACAACGTGATTCGTTCAGATGCGTCACGTGGTGTGCTAAAACACTTCCTGGTTAGCTTTCAGCAAGAAATTGAAATCTCAAAATGCCAAAAGAACGGCGAAAAAAACGTTCACAGAGAAGACGACAACAATTGTCACTTGCACGAAGCAAGGTTATATAAAAAAATATGACCCTGAACATGAAATACCTTCACGGAGTGCGTCGATGCGCAAGCTATCATCCAAAGAACAGGAGGGTTTAGCTAGCGCCTCACTGCAATCTTTAACGGTCGTTTTCTCAAAATGAGTTTTTTCTCCTACTCTGAGTTCGAAATTTCAACTTCAGTAGCACGTAGAGACACCAAACCTTCCACTTATATTCCTATCAATATTATGAAGGCTTTTACAGAAGGGTTTGTTCATATATAATTCATAGCCTGAATTATACAACATTGTATACCTAAAAACATGGCGAAAATGGATATTTTAGGGCTGTTGACAGTATTTTCTGATTTATGGAATGATAAAAAGAGATATCCAATATCCCTTCTGTAAAAGCCTTAGATACTAATATGACTACAAAATGAAACAAGAATTTTGAATCTGGCTATATCCAAAGTTCAGATTTCGATTCCTGAAATGTGTTAAAATATGTGCATATTTAATGAGATAATGGATAATTTGCATATTTAAACATGCTATTTCAGAAAACTTGTAATACAAAAGACAATTGCCTTATTGTAAGTAATTAACTGGAGAAATTTCTAGCTGATACCTTTAAGTTAAAAAAATTACCCTATTCACCTGGGGTGTCTCGCCTTAATCCACGTGAAAGCTAAATTAAAGAGCTGCACCACGTTACAGAATATTGACTCTAATGTGAGCAGAAGCTGGCAGCAGTCAGCATCAGCACTCTGGAAATAAAAAATCCTGTATTAAAACATGCCATTTTTTATTGTCGAATAAGATTACAGAGTTGGCCTTAGAACGAAGATAGGACTGTTGTTGTTACAGTAAACATGACACTATTCATCCAGCATATGGCAACATGTTTTAATATGGTTCGTCTTTGTTGCTTGCCGTGTTGAAAAAGTATAATAATCCTGCCACTCCAAAATAAAATTTGATCAGTAAAAAACACATTCAAGCCTGACGCTCCAGCATCCGCTCTGCATCTGTTGCCATGGGAAACAAGATAAACTATCACCCTTCTTGTTTTTGACACGTAACCTTTTCTGTCTAAAGCAGAAGCTGTTTTTGTGGAGTTTGCAAAACAATAATTCTTGTAGAAACATGCTTCTTCTGTTTAGGAGACAGACATATTTTGTACATTTAAAAAATGCTGAAAGTTTTCTATTGTTCTTAGGCTACCATGAAAACAGGTTCTCATGTGTAACGCTGACTGAAATATTCAGAAACATGATGATAACATGTGCTGATAGATCAGAATCAACCATGACGTAAAATGCAACTAAAAGATGCTTTTATTCAAAGGCGCTCCACTGTAAATATTTGATATGGCCTCTTTCCCATACAGTGTCCATTAAATTAGTGGAATAAACTTTCAAGCATCACTAGAGATTTTCGGACAGATATAATCGATTACGTGCTTGTCCTTGTAATTGTACGGCTTTCATTCACAGCACAGGTTAACCGTTTTTCCCCCCTGAAATCTTACTACGTCTTGAGGTTGGAAATTGATCGTGCAGATTCCCCCTAAACCTCCATGCGGGAACATTTTCCTGAATATTTCAGATGCATGTGAGAAAGCAACTTGTGATTCCGTCTCAAAAGTATTATTCCTTCCTTTTGACGTCCCATCAGCAGCTGGGAGAGCCCCTCGTGTAGGTCCCTGCCTTTTTCATCAAAGCAGAGTCACATTAGCTTCCCATCCGTGACCCCTGCCTAAATATCTTGTTTGTTTGTATTATTTGTGACTCTCCACAGTGCTTTCAGCGGGGACTGGCTACATCTCATCTCAGCCAGTCGTGGTGCCATGTGGGACCGCTGGCTGGAGAGAAGAATGGGGGCTGTATGATGGAGGGACAGCTGCAGAGCCCCCCCCCCCTCTGGGCTCGGCTCACTGCAGCCTCAGGGACGGACTGTTGAACCCAAGCTGTTCTCGACATAAACAGAATAATAAACTCTGACTTTCAACAAAGAAGAAAAGGGACTCAGTATGTACTCTAAGATACTGTAGTAAGAGATGTACAATAAATAAGAGCTACAATTACAATGAACAGAAAAACATGGGGAAGAAGAAGTTATCTTCATCTTTGAGTATACTACATTTTTATTGGCCAATTAAATTGTCTATAAAACATCAGACAATAAAAAACGTGACGTCTTTGAATATTGTTTTGTCTGAGTCTTAAAAATTGAATTTACTATAATAAAACTAACTGATTGAAGTCATCTAGTTTTTACTTAAATTATCCATTTCCATCATTTAACTAAATAACTAGACGTCTAAACTCTAGTTGAAATAAAATGTTATTTTTTTAGGATCAAAGTTATAAATCTGAAAGAAAGTCAGTCAAAACAGAGTTATTGACAAATAAATTAAATTACCTAAATTATAATCACATAAAACGATCTTATTGAATAATAACATCACTATGTTGATCACAACAGAGCCGGCCAGCTAACCAATCAGAGCAGACTGAGCTCTGGTTTCAGACAGAGGGTGAAAAGAGGTGCTGCAGCGCAGGCAGTATGAGAATGAGAGCTTTTTGAGCATTACAGCATGGAAGCATGTCACAGTATGGAACAAAATACAAATATGAACCCCAGTGTTTCCCACAGATATGAAATATACTTGGGCGGGTGGTGGCAAGGGGGGGGTGGGGTGCGCGAAAAAAAAAAAAAAGTTTTAACAACATTATTTATTGACTTTTCATTCCGGTATAATCATTTTGCGCAAAGATGGCACTGTTTGTCAGAGCACTTCATCCTTCTGGGATTTCATGAAGAACAGCTCCAACGCCTGTGTGTATGGGAATGCCTCTGGTGCTGGTCCATTAACTGCCAGTGTTTCCCACAGATCTGAAATATACTTTGGGGGGTGGTGGTAGCGGGGGGGGGGGGGGGGGGGTTGAGGTGACGTGCAACAACATTAACCTTTCTGTTGGTCGCTTGTTAGCAGACCCTTCACGCGATGGCAGAGCGAACAGGTACAGGCAGGGTCCATAATGATAGCCCTATAGTTTAAATCTACTGCCCACACATGAACATATGGAAATGGGTTACTATTTAAAAAAATAAATGTATTTATTAATGTATTTAGGAACCTATCCATGTGATTTTTAGTGGGGGTCGACCTCAAATCCTCTAGGGGGGTCCAGGGGCATGCCCCCCCGGTAAGATTTTATTTTTTATTTTGGAGTTAAATGCATCATTCTGGTGCATTTTGAGGGGAAAATAAAGAGACTAGATCTATGGAAACACCTATATTTAACAGAACTGTATACATTTCAATAATCATAAAATCAAGGCCATGACCAATAAAATACCATTTCCAATATGAAAAAAACACTGAAACTTGTTTATTAATTTAGTTTTGGTTCATTTATAGTTGTGAGTGTGTCTGTGCTCCTGAATCAGCCTCTCCTGTCTCCCTCCTCTCCCCCCTCTCCCCCCTCTCCATCCTCTCCCCCTGCTCCTCTTTGAGGCAGCAGCAAAGACTAGTTTTCTCTCAACAAGTTTTAAAAGTGTATCTTACCTTTTTTCACCTAGTTAACTTTTTATTTATTTATTCATGCATATTTTACTAATCACATTACATTTCATTTAGCTGAAGCTTTTATCCAAAGCGACTTATAATGACCGATTACAGGGACATTCTCCCTGGAGTAACTAAGGGCTAAGTGCCTTACTCAAGGGCACACTAGTGGTGGTGTTCCTGGCGGGATTTGAACTCACAGCCTTCCGATCTTCAGCCCACCTCACTATCCATTAGACCAATCACTACCCTCTCAAATGGAAATATGTGTTTACATAAATGGTGACCACTCCGTTTGAGACCCACTGAGAACTTAGACTAAGTTAACTATCTAAACACTCAGAGAGTCCTTTACCTCACCTGAGCTGAGGTTATCCCGAGCTTGAATGACACACAGAGACCAATCAAGGGCTTTGATTTATGATCTGTATGACAGTGGCCATGTCAGCAGGCCACATCATGTGGACAGCCAGTCACCCTGTGTGAGGCAGGCCACTTAACAGGCCAGAAGGAGGCGAGATCAGTGCAAGGGAGCGAGGGATCATTGTCCACAAGTTAATCGATCGCAGATGGCGTCGTGGTCACGGACGAATAAAAAAATAAAAAATAAAAAAAAAAATCTTATAAAAAAAAAAAAAAAAACTAAATGGGTCGCGAAATATACTTGGGCGGCCCGCCCAAGTATAGTCTATGTGTGGGAAACCTTGAACCCTGAAAATATGCATAATAGGGCCCCATTGCATGTTTTTAGCACTTTCCAGTCAATGGCATCACTGTTTCTAAATGATCTCAAAGGTATCTTTTGCATTATGTTGTTATTTATCAGTTGACATCTACGGCAAACCAATATATATATATATCTAATATAAGCTAATCTTGGCTGGTATGCCAGCCCTGCTTTACCGATTCAATTGTCACAGTACGATCACCACGAAGAATTGTAACCCGGCTCTTATTTGAAATCAGTATAGCTAGGTTTGGTATTTCATCAAAGGTGCCACTGAATCGCACACACACAAAAATGAGCGCTGTGTTTCCTTACAAATGGACTCCTTATTTCAGTGTCGGACCAACTCCAGTGTTCAATCCATTCATGCGTTTCCTCCTGATTGCAGTGCACAGAGCATGCACACACTGGAGCTCATAAAAGCGAGTTGCTGTATATCTCACACACCTCTCATCACGTTGCCATCAGCAGATCTCGACTGAGGGGAAAACAATAAAATAGGAGAAGAAGTATAGTAGCGGCAGTAATGACTGAACTAGACGCAGAGGAAAACAATGAGGATCTATCTGCACATATAACATGAGAGGAGTTCAAATCAATCCCACAACACCGCCTATGAGCTGAGAGAGAACGTCTGCGATAGCTGATAAGATCCATTTAAGGGTTAATAAATGTAAACAGATTCTATTTCCAACCACAGACTCTAGAGAGCTTCTGCTTCGGGATTCCAACGATCAAATTAAACAGCATAACTCCCTTTATACATTACGCCACCATGTTATTTCTCAGCATGCTATGAATATGTTCAGCAGAGAGGCTTGCTGCATTGGAATTCACTTTAATTGCACTCTAATTAAGCTAATAAACAAACAGAAGCCTAAGGGGACGCAAAGATATAACTGCATTTGGGAATGTCATTTGTACAGATCACAATGGTTCGGCCTTGATTAGCTTCTCGGCCTGTTCGCATATTATTGGAGCACCCAGAGGTCGACATCCAGGACCCAGCGGGCTGCTCTGCTGGAGGCCTAATGAAATACTGCTCTCTGAAGTCCAGGATGTTTTTCAGCTCTTTCTGCTCTGTAGCATCAATCTTCATTATTTATTATTGGGCCTGCGGGATATTACTGAGAATAAAGCCGTTTATCTTTGAGCCGAAAAGAGATAATGAGAGGAATGGAAAGGGAGCTGAGGAGGAGGTAACAGGTAGCAGGGAGGAACTCACCCGTCTGACACCCGGTCTCCTTGAACTCCCACTCTTTGTCTGACTAGTGCACTAACAGCACTTTTTATTTTGTCGCTGAGTTAACAGTGTCAATAGTGTGATGTCTACTTCATAGAGAAATAAACAACACTCAATTCATCAGTCCATTCATGCGGCGTGATGGCAGGACCTTCTTTGTGTGGGCTGATTGAATTTGAAGCGAGCCTATTGTTCTGAAGCCTCATTCCCATGCATGCTATTGTCCTACGCCTCCTGCCTGTGATTTAAACTGCTTCTCCAGGTAAGCAGGTGTCACGTCTATTCCTGAGGCTAGCATAACGCTTGGTGATCACGCTCCATAGATCAGACCAGATGTCCCAGTTTGAATGATAAAGAGCGCCTCCCATGGCATTTGTTACTTTTATCCTGGCACCAGATGACAAATAAATGACTGTGCTTGTAACGCCGAGGCAGGGCGCGCTGAAAAGGGGCGATGAGCACATACGCCGCTCGATAAGGTGAATCAGGACCCGGAGGAAGTGGAGCATTTAATTGCTCTGAAAGACGTGTCAACGTGGGCTGTGAGCGAGGCTTTGTGCGGCCTGCCATTTACAGTAAGATGATTATGAGGTGTTTTTCTTTGACATGGTAATTCCTTAAATAAGGAACATTGTTTATGTAAGAGCTCAGAGAATCAGTCACAGGGTTTGTTTGTTTTCTACATGAAGCCTAGCAGAACCAGCTACTTTGTGAGGCAGTCAAACCTCACAAGTGCTCCAAATGAATCAACAAAATACAGTTTTATTGAATCTTCACGGTTGCAGGTGATGCCTCTTTCCTCGGGATGACATTATGTCTATGTCTCCAAAAATGTAGAAACAATGCATCTGTTTTCAGTGGTGGAAGAATTACTCAGATCGTAGAAGAAAAATAGAAACTCTACATAACTCTGTACAGCCCTGCATTCCAAATCCTATTCAAGTAAATAGTACACAAAATGTAGCATCAAAGTAGACTTTAAGTATCAATAGTATAAATATACAGAATGAACCACTTGTGAATAACCTATTGCTGCATTAAAGTCATTGGTGCGTAAATGTGGCAGCTGGTGAAGGTTGGGCTAAGTATAGGAGCTGATGATATAATGCTTTTATAATAACTCATAATGATATATCACGATGTATAGTTGATTATATATAGGGTTTTAATAATCCAGATCTGCAAGGTAACTGATGGTTTAAAATGAATGTTACTTTGGTTAATATAACAACTGCATAAGAATAAGGGGAGGAGTCTATATACTGTTGCAGCGTCTCAATGCTTCTTTATTTGCCTAATATGTCACTTTAAAGAGCACATATTATTCTAATTTTAAGGTTCATATTTGTATTTTGTGCTCTACTGTGAGATGTCTCCATGCTTTAATGTTCCAAAAGCTCTTTATTTTTCTCGTACTGCCTGTGCTGCAGCACCTCTTTTCACCCTCTGTCTGAAACCAGAGCCCAGTCTGCTCTGATTGGTTAGCTGGCCGGCTCTGTTGTGATTGATCAACCTCTTGTGCCCCTTTCACACCGACGCGTTTTCAGCTCCGGCTCGGAGCTGGAGCCTGAAAAATACCGTTGTTTCCTGTTCACACCGCAGCGGCGCCGCCTCTTAGCTCCGGAATCCGGTTCACTTCCAGCTCCAAAAAATTGTCGGTCTAGAGGCAAGAGCTTCGGAGCTAAGAGGCGGCGTCGCTTACGTCTCTCTTACGTCGAGGCGGGTTGAAGTAGATGCTGAAGACCACAAAGAAGTCTTGCATTTCGCATGTGATGTTTGGAAAGTTCCAAGTAAAGTCGTCCCTTGTAAGGTCGTCCGATGCCTTCCATTTAGTTTCGTAAGAGGATAACCAAAGCGAACAGCGCTTCAATACAATCGGCCATTGTTGTTGTTGTCGATGTGAGGGATTTCCGCGCGGTTTGGATTTTATGAAGCAGGCATGTAAACGGTGACGTCATGACGCAGCAGCGGCAGCTCTGGGCGGTGTGAACAGAGCAGGAGCAGAAAAGGGAAACCGGAGCTGAACCAGAAAAGCTCCCGCTCGGAGCTAGAAAGGGAAAAGCGCTGGTGTGAAAGCCGCATTAGTGATGAAGCTTGAGTGTTACATAGTGATGTCACGATGTTACAGAAGTAAACAAGGGAGTCCATTCGAGGCGTTTCAGACCAATGACATTAACTAAAAAACCTATTTAACACACTACAGGAAAGGGAAAACTCAAAAAGCAGAATAGGGCCTCTGTAATGTAAAATGTGTTGCTTCAGTGGACAGGACTGAAAATACCGATTGCTGTCTCTGTTCTACAATATAAGAAAAAAAAAAGAAGAAAAAAAGATATGAAAATGTGAGTTAGATTAAGTTCTCACGACTAGACATTCAAAAGCCCTCTGGGATATATATTAAATATGATTATTCTCTCTTAAATGAAGAAAGAAAAAAATGTAGGACATTTCCCTGAAGCAAGATTTTGTCTTCCATTTCATGTCTTACCTTAGCAACGCTGAGGGCAATGGTGGAAGTTTTCAAAATGATAAAAGTGGAACTATCTCCCAGACATTGTGTACACCGTTTCTTTTTGCAGGGAATAATAATTAAAGAATGAGTCATTATTATTTGGAAAATGATATATTTAAGCTGGTGAGGGAAGTTTTTAGGGTTTAAAATGAAATGAATCTGAGATAGAAGAAATAGAAGAAGAGAAGAAAAAGAAGACAAAGAAGTAGAAGAAGAAGAAACAAAAAGTATGTCTTCACTTCACACCCTTCAAATATTTTCTTTGCTCTCCTTTCTATTTTATTATTCAAAGCCATGCTAGCAAATGGATTACCTCATCCTCCTAAAAAAGCTGTTCCCTCTCTGTGATTGTATAATTCTCTTTCATCTTCAGAGAGAGGAGATGGCATGATTAAACAAAGAACTCGCTGATATGCACGGCTGGCGGCTGCTGCTGTTGACATGCGCCCTAAGATGCGCAACAGTTCAATCAAAACATAATGTGCATTTCGGACTTGAATTGCTTTTCCTTTATCGCGCAAAATGATCAAAACTGTTTTTTTGTGACATTTCTGTAAACTTTTCTGAATATATCTGTGTAAAAGTAACAAGCGGTATCTGTTGAGCTCAGCAGGACTCTGGTTGTTGTCAACATGTTGCTGCTGTTGCTCAGTTTAGGTTAACAGCAGGAGAGTTATGGTGCAGGAGAAAGCCAATATGCAGATTCACAGAACTTTGGACTTTGTAGTGGTAACACAACATGCAGCATATGAAAGTAAGCTATTGTACTGCTGGTCACATACTGCAATATTAATGTAATTCAATTGGCTGCAGTCCTATGCAGATTTTCTCCAATGCTGTAGACTATAACAAATATTTTTGGGGGGCTGAGCCCGACACAATGCGCACACTCGATTTCTCAAGAGCGTTTTTCCACAAGGTAACTATCACAGCCAGTTTTCCAGGCCAACGTTTTGATGCATTGTTTTGTTTAATCCCAGAGGGAAGGAGGTAAGGATTAATTTGTTGCATCTGTCAGACCCATGCTGGCAGCGCTGATAGTGCCCGTGCCAGTATGAGGCTTTTCCCTCACGACCGTCCCTCTTGTAACCATTGAGCCCCTTTTGTTGCTCTGCCAAAAGACCGCTTTTAACCAGATCTGCGCATTTCTACTCTCATTGTTTGGCCCCTTTGGCTTTGTACCCACACTGATTTTACTCAATGTGAGTTCTAAGCCCAGCTTCCATGTCCTTTGCATCCCTCTTGACCTGTAGCCTCCCAGTGCTCCCAGTAGATGTGATCCACGCCACGGTTCACGCCGTAAGGCACATTTATCTGACACAGGAATATAAGTGTTAGAGTGTGTTTGTGTAAAGAACTCAGGGGTCTCTGATGCACTGTGGCAAACAACCATCACAAATATGTGAGCCCGAGGCATGTATTTATTAGAAAAAGCACTTATTAAACTCTGTGTCCACATTTGGTAGGTTGTAAGTATATATAATATATGTACGTTTATTTAAACATGAGGCTTCTACATGCCGTCCCTATTTTCAGTTGTTGTTTTAGCTTCATTTCAAAAAGGGGTCTTTTCATAAAATAAAGGCAGAGTGGAATATGTTAGGTAGAAAATGAACATTAAAAGTCTGCTGAGACTGAGGGAAAACTATAAACATTGGTGAACTGCAGTTAAAAATATATTCCACATTAGTCCAGTAGTGAAAGTACTTATGAGTATTTTGAAATGATAATGTGCAGTAAGTACTTTTAAAGTCTGTTTTAAGTGGTCAGAAGCTAAAATGGTAGTACTGGTTGTATCTTTGAAAATGCATCATATGTTACACAGCCATATGTTCTGAATGCAAAATGTATTCTGCAAAGTAGAACTATAGTCAGATACATTTTGTTTACTTAGAAGTATAATAATCACAACGTAGAAAATAAAGTACGATGAAATATGTATCTCGGAAGATTTCTAAAACCCTTGAAATATTGCCATGAGTTTGAAATAAAAGCTGTTTGACAAAAGGAAAATAAACACACACAGTTGTAAGCTCACCTTTTCTGTGGACCTTGAAGTGCCAAAGAAGATCGGGATGAAAGCTAGCCATATGATGCAGGTGGTGTACATGGTGAAGCCAATGGGTTTGGCCTCGTTGAACGTCTCCGGCACTCCTCTGGTTTTAATGGCGTAGACTGTGCAGGTGACCATGAGCAGCATGCTGTAGCCCAGCAGGCAGATGAGAGACAGGTCAGAGATGTCACACTTGAGCACACCGCGAGCCATCGTCGGGTTGGACGTCCGCTGGTCCTCATAGTCAATAATGGCCTTGGAGGGATCCACGCCGAACCATATGCACACCCCGAGCAGCTGCACCGAGGCCAGGCTGAAGGTGATGATCAGCTGGGAGGCGGGAGAAATTAACTTGGGCGCACTGATGGACATGCTCCCCTGCTCGAAGATGCGGTAAATACGATTGGTTTTGGTGAGCAGGGCAGCATAGCTAATGCTCATGCCCAACCCCAAGAAGATCCTTCGGAGGGAGCAGATTCCAACATCAGGGGTGGAAATCATCAGGAACGTGGTGGCGTAACAGAGGAAGATCCCCGTAAGCAGCACGTAGCTGAGCTCCCGGCCTGATGCTTTCACAATGGGAGTGTCATTGTAGCGGACAAAGGTGACCACCACAAACACGGTGGCCATGATGCCAAGGACCGCGATGAGCACGGGGATGACGGCCCATGGGGAGCTCCACTCTAGCTTGACGATGGGGATTGGAACGCAGCCTGTGTGATTGACGTTGGGCCGCAAATCAAAGCGGCACATCTTACAGGTGAAGGTGTCTGCCTGGTACTGATAGCCGTCGCAGCGCTCACAGTGCCAGCAGCACGGGATGCCCTTCACCACCTTTTTGCGCTCACCCAGCTGACAGGGCAGGCTGCAGATGGAGGACGGGATCTGACGGACACCGCCGGGCCACTGCATGGAGCGGACCTGTGAGGGTGGCAGAGGGACACAGATAGTCGTTAAAGGTCACCTATTGTGCAAAATCCACTTTTTCATTTATTTTCTACATCAACATGTGTCCCCTCTGTGTAAAGAGATTCTGAGAGTCTCAGGAAAAAAGATTCTCTCTCTTTTTGTCCTGATCCATTTATATAAAAACATGTCTGAAAATGAGCTGATCAGATTTAGGCCACTTTATGATGTCATAACGTTTTTTTGGCTTGTGTAACCATTAGCCAATCACCAACCAAGGTAACCCCCCCTCCCACCTTATCACCTGAATCTCCTCCTAGAGCACCATTGTGTTCTTTTTAACCAAATATCTCTCAGAGGGGCGTGGGGAGGGGCTCCTTATTTTCATCTAAAGTAACAGACAGAGAATCAGCACTTTGGAAACAGGGCTGAAACAGAGGAGATTATGGGATGCTGCAATGATCTGTTTGGTGTTTGGAGCCAAACACTTCAGAGACATCTTCTGTATATATCTGAGACCTATATTGATGAAAAACAGTCAAATAGGTGACCTCTAATAGACGCAGAGAGCAACAAAGATAGAAGAGAAGAGATTTGTGGAGTACTAAACTGTCATTATTCTATAAACGGTGGTATGTAGAGATAGTGATGTGTTATTGATACCCTGAACCTCTGGAGATTAACGACAATCTTGACGCTGGTTACTTCCCGTGTGGTTGTTTGTTCGTGGCCTTAAGTACCAGTGTGTATGCTCACATGCTATTTTTTTATTTGTATTTGGGTGGGGGTGGGAAAGGGCAAACTAGGGGGTCAAATAAAGCGTTTTCATCGACGCAACACTCTCCAGTGGGAGGTCAAATTATACAGAGGGCAAGACCCGAGAGGAAAAATGTAATATATTGTTTGCTCCGCAGGGAACTTACACCGTGTTTCAATTGTGTTCCCCTTTTGTGTATAGTTGTTCGTGTTTAAAGAAAAATCTGTACTTAGCCATGATCAGAGCAATAAAATATGAATTCTGTTTCAGGATACTCCCCTTGTGGATTTTCCCCTTGTACAAGCACACTTGTAAAGATATTACGTAATTTCAAACGGGTCGGCTCTCTTTGAAGTCATGTTATCAATTATTTTCAATTGTGGTTGTTCATTCAAAGCCGGTAAATGTGCCTCTAAATGTGCATTTAATTACGAACTCAAAGAACACTAATTCAATGCGGCTTTAGAGCTGGCACGTTCCACAGTGGGTGCCCACCGCAAACGCTGCTTTTCTTCTTCCACAGCACGTTGTTGAAGGTGCAAAGCTCCTCTCAAACGGCCTCATGTATTCATTTGTACTCTTTTTTTATATTGCCTGCCCAAGGCTTCCTCTTCATTTTGTCAAAAACATTTCTTGTTTGGTTCCTTCATTCAATTGACTGTTATAACTCCGTTACTTCATCATAGCCCCATGCCCACAGTATTGTTTTTTTTTGGAAGTCAGTGATGCCGTCTGGAGAGATGATATTAAATATGTCTGTCCTTAAGCTCTCATGGCTTTCTTTTCATCACAGTCCGCCCTGTTAATCATTTAAAGCGCCCTCTGGATATTTACACCTTTGAAGATGGCACTAAGAGCTATCAAATGGTTCGGGTGGAGTTAGCGAGCAAACACGCAGCTGAAGAAAACAACTTTGCAGAGATAGATTTTTCATTGCAAACACTAATGCAAACATTAAGCGTGTTGACTTAATGCCGTCAAGCCCTTTGAGTTGCTTTGAGGTGGCATGGAATAGAAAGATAAATGCTCACGTTGAGATTGAGTTGATCCGTCCATTGTCCGATTATTTTGTATTCGGCTGTTTGGTTTCTGATCTGGTATTGGTAGATCTCGTAGCGTCCGGGAGCGTCTCCGTTCTCGTTGAAGAGCACTGGGTTTCCAGCTATGCCTAAATGAGAAAACAATCATCATCACCAACATTTAATGCACATCATCGTGTTATTTCCTGTGTGGTGAGCATATGTGAGGGCAAACTAATGTGTTGTCATTGATACTACAGTTGTTATTCCACTACATTTGAAACCAAAATGATGCTTGTGAGTCAGAGGCATGTTTTCCTTATCATTTAGCAGAGAACATCCACTCAGCTGTTTTCTTTTAAGAATAATTATACACTAGACATTATGTTCATCAATTATTATGTTGAGATGTGTGTCTTGAAGTCGGGGTGGTAAATCTATGCAGAGCTTGTTTAATTTCCTGCCAGAGACTTCTGTTGTTGTCCTTTCACATACCAAAAATGAACGTTAGATTTCACCCAGTTTGTTTTCCTCTCACTGATGACTCTTTCCCCTGATTTTATAAACAATGATCCGCTCAGAGCTCTGACAGTGGGATACAGAATGGGGACATTATCTTCCTACATAAGTATCTCGCAACCTAGTTACATCCATGAAAAGTAGAGATAGAATATTTTCCAAAAAACGGCGACAAGCGTGGAATGAGATTGACACAGTCTGGCAGGGTTTTGTAACAGTGATTCATAAGCATTTTATTTTTCGAGTGTCGTGAAAAGTGTTAACTGCTTCTAACAACCTAGCTTTTGTGGATGCGACATCAATTGCCCCTGATTGGATAGAGCACAAAAAAAGATCCCTCCTCCCAAAAAGGTCTTTATTTGAAAAGCAAGCATGCCCAAAAGACCCATAAAGCTATTGATATAATTATACAGTAGCAGCAGTGTTATGCTGGTAGTGTTGCTGCTTTATTCTCTGTTAAACCACAAGTGAGGCATTCAGGGTCCATTTTCCTCTTTCAGTGACAGTGGTGTCCATATGAGCAATTACAGGCTCGAACACATAACCCAAACCATGACAGTGGATGTCTGATTGCTTCAAAGAGCTTTTAAAACCTGAGGAAATTGGAGGAAAAAAAGCAGAAAAAGGCAGAAAAGATTGGCACGATTACATGTTTTGATAGAAAGGGTGACAGCTTAGCAATAGTGTTGATGTGCTTAATATTTATATGTAAACATAATGCCTCTCGGCTTTATAAAGTCACTGTAATCCTCCCATGATCACCAACTGCTTTGTGATGTGGGCGGCATTGTCACGGAGAGAAGCGATAATCCAGCAGCCCTGACTCATGGAGATGTGGATTAGATTCCTCCAACGTTGAAACAAAGAGCAACAACAACAACAAAATACCCATCAGCAGAAATCAATCAGCAGCAATTGGCTACGTTTAACTTCTCTTTTTTTCTTTATTTACCGGGATGCATTCTGTTGTTCGCAGCTTAATAATAAAACAGCTTTCATTAGTACTTATATAGTGGTTTGTTAAAGTTGATTCGATAAGCATTTAGACGGGAAGTTCCCTACTTCTCCCTCTAAGGACAACCTATTCACGTTTTACTATGATTACATGGATCTATTGTTGTGCGTAGACGGCTCTGCTAAGATTGTTCCCTAGTTTAGGTTTCATGTTATGTGTTTAGATAGGTTCCTGTTTTATTTTGATAGTCTTGTCTACCCTCATGTGTCTAAAGTACGTTTCCTGCCTTGTGTGTTTTCCCACGGTTGTGATTGTCTAATTGTCTTCACCAGGGGGGTATACTACGAAGCAGGATTTTCGCTTAGCGGCTAAATTCAGGGAAAACTCCGGCTTTCCGGTCCTACGAAGCTGGTTCTCTTTTTAGCAGGCTAGATCTCCATGGTAACTTATGCTTAGCGGCTAACCTGGTCGGGACCAGGTTAGGTTGCAGGCTAAGAGCTCAACTCAGTGAAAGCACTGCCTGCTGACCAATCAGAGCTCAATGTGCGGAGTTTAAAGCGATCAAGTCATATTACAGGAGAAAGGAAATACAGAAAAGCTGCCGTCGCAGGAAAGACGGCCGGCAAAAATCACCGACTGTGTGAACGTGAACATTAATAGAATATCACCTCCCATCTTCAGAACAATCTGACTATTATAACATTAGCGTTAAGAAAGCTTACTTAAATATCTGCCACAACATAAGTAACCGGATCAGAGTAACATTAAGTACAGTCCGCGGCATATCACTTCATAATGTATCATATCTTTTCTTATCTGAGTCAGCTGAGCCCTATCTGGCCGTGCAACACTCACAGTGTCACATACTGTATGCAGAAGTATTATTTTAAGCAACACATTAAGTTGACGAAACACTCGAGACAAATGTAATTAAAGTCAGATGGTGTTTTAGACGGGGCAGTGATATCATAAACCTGTTAATGTACGCATTCAAACACTTTTTCTGTTACCAGTTGTATTCACCTTGCAGGTGCAGACTATGTGGCTTTCATCCTGGATAAAGTGTTTAAGTCATGGATGTTTAAAGTTTAACTTCTTCATTTTTGACTAGTATTAAAGTTCACTTTTCATTCAGGAAGTATGACGCTGCGCTGTCAGTACGCTTCTCCATGTTTGTGATTGGTCGAATGCTCCAGATACCACCCCTTTCATGTGAACGCGCACCTAACTAGATAGGAAACGGCTGGCTTGAGCGATCCACTTGATAACCCGCGTCGTAGTACAGTTTAGCGACAGCGCGTATGTTTTGGATTAGGCCAACCAACTCAAACATATCCAGGTTAGGTTGAACCAGCTTCGTAGTATAGGCCCCTGGTGTTGTCTGTCTAGTATATATAGTTCTCGTCTTCCCCTGTCTCGTTGCCAGATTGTCTTGTGTATTCCAAGCCTTCCAGCGTAAGATCCTTTTGTCATTGTCCATAGAGTTATCGTCCATAGAGTTAGATTAGTGTATTAGTAGTTTTTGTTTTGTTGCTTTATGTATTCAGTGTGTTATGACCTGTCTACATTAAAACACTTTATGTTGATACTTTGTTTGTCTCTGCATCGTGCATTTGATTCCACGCCCTTGTACAGCCCTAACATCTATGGACCGAAAGTGAGAAATCTTTGGTGTGATTTTCTTGGTGACACATCATAACCACTTTTCTTGAAACGGCACACGTTACAAATATTATTCTACTTCAAAGTCACATTTGTTTTTTTTACCATAAGATGTACTAAAGATGCCCATGTGTAATTCCTTTTTAAAACCATATTTTTTCGCTAATTTTTCATCTGGTTTAAAAAAACTGTTGTTCATAAACTGCACAGATCATACAATGCTCTTGCTTTTGTCTGATAGTAACGACAAAGTGAGAAAAACAAGTAATCGGCAATAACATCCACACACTGAATACAGGACTGATCACGCTGTTCCAACACCAGGAGATTTCTGGGAAAAGCATTGCTCTTAAAATACAACAATATGTGCTTATCACCAAATATTACCCCTCAAAGTGCCCCATGACGTTGTAGTTTGTGTGTGACAGCAACATTACTTATTATTTCCTCCTAACACAGCACGATGAGACCGATGTATGTGAGGACAGCTGAATAATTGGAATACTTTACACATTTGGATAAGTTATCATATGGTATTGTGTACTCTCATAGCTCTCCAGTGGTATCCATAATAGTACAACAAAGGTAAAGCACAAATCTGTCTTCTTTGTCTTCAGTGCCAAATTGACACTTTGAGGCACTTTGAGGAAATACTGCTGTTGTTCTGCAGGCAGTGGGGTTGTCCTCTTCATTAAAAGTGAAGAGTGGTGCATTTTGGGGCAGTACGGTTAATGTTTGAGTTGCAGATGAGGAATTACTGTAGGCCTGTCATGTGGCACAAATTGCTTGTCTAAACAGTCCTCTCACTAGTCGGGGTATAATGAGCTCCACAGAGGCTTCTGCCGCTGCATTGTGCTCTGCTCTACTGTGGCGAGGGAGCGGGGGGTCGCACATGCATGCGTGTTCCTCGCTACTCGTTTCCTCTGATGGAAATGTTGGGGTTAATGAGGTGCTGGTATGTAATATTTAATTATTGTTGTTATACCCACGTACCACCCCCCTTCTCTCTCTTCCACCTTAAGTATTAAAAGAGGATGATTATTAATCTCACGTGTGCTTGCTCTGCATGGATGCACAGAAGGGACACCTTGCTGAATGGCAGTACAGGTCATTAACTCTTAATGACCTGTACGCAGGCAGGTCATGCAGAATTTAACACACATACACTTCCCTTCAAGTATCAGTGTCTCTGTCACTGCTGTTTGCATGATCATTCAGTTATAAGCTTCCACAGGTTCCATTTCACTGGGCTTTAAATGTAGGCGTATTTACTATGTGGTACACTCAGCATTATGCATGTTCGTTTGCTCAGTATCCTGCTCTTTGTTTCTCTTTTGTTTCCATTTTTTTTACTAATAATTCAAGTGTATTTGTAAGCCATTAGGAGTCATTGAATTGGTATTCTTGTATCATCATACATTTTAAATTGCAGAGAGAAGAGGACATGCACCAAGTACCTCAGGAATAACCATACAGGTGAACTATCATTTGTAAACTAAAAAGGACGTGAAAATAATCATATGCCATATTTTTTTGGCTAATTTTTCATCTGTTACAGGTTTATAAAAACTGTTGTTCATAAACTGCACAGATCATACAATGCTCTTGCTTTTGTCTGATAGTAACGACAAAGTGAGAAAAACAAGTAATCGGCAATAACATCCACACACTGAATACAGGACTGATCACGCTGTTCCAACACCAGGAGATTTCTGGGAAAAGCATTGCTCTCAAAATACAACAATATGTGCTTATCACCAAATATTACCACTCAAAGTGCCCCATGACGTTGTAGTTTGTGTGTGACAGCAACATTACTTATTATTTCCTCCTAACACAGCACAATGAGACCGTTGTATGTGAGGACAGCTGAATAATTGGAATACTTCTCTTATTGCAATTTTCACATTTGGATAAGTTATCAGATGGTATTGTGTGCTCTCATAGCTCTCCAGTGGTATCCATAATAGTACAACAAAGGTAAAGCACAAATATGTCTTCTTTGTCTTCAGTGCCATATGAAACATAATGAAAACTATAAAACAAATATGAAAGATATATTGTAGGTTTTAATATTTCCTGCATGAAAGGGTTGGATTAAGTTACTATTTGTTTGAGTTAACACTTACTGTAGGTGTTATAAATTCAAAGCCCACCCACATCTATGCTCCATCATAGGATGGGATTTAATGTGCAACATCAGGGCAGGAAGTGTTGAGTTTCATTGAAGGTAACTTAATTAGAAAATAAAGTGGATGAAAACAGTATTTCCGTTACAGAAGATACACTTAGAGCAGTGCGTTTGACATGGTGTGGCGTGAACATACAGATAATGTATCAAGAAAGCTAGGTAAAGATAAATCTTCTTCACATTCAAAAAGAATATATATATATATTTAAATAATGTGCTTCTTCAAAGGGGACCTATTATGCAAAATACACCTTTTCATGTATTTTATACATAAACATGTGTCCCTCTGTGTAAAGAGATTCTGAACGTTTCAGGAACAAAGACCACCTTTGTGTCCTGATCCATTTCTATAAAAACCTGTCTGAAAATGAGCTGATCAGATTTTGGACACTTTGTGATGTCATAACGATTTTTTGGCTTGTGTAACCATTAGCCAATCACCAACCAAGGTAACACCCCCTATAACCTATAATATATTGATGAAAAACAGTAAAATAGGGGACCTTTAAATTGTGACAAAGTGTATACTAACAGTAGAGATGAGTCATCAAGTCAGCAATGGATGTAATCTTACATTAGCCATCATCAGATGTATTAAATCAAGTAAGGCTGCATTTCTTTACTTTTTTATTGAAAGATTGTGTTGTATCTTATTTCCAAAGATACATAGTCTTGCTTTAATTGCAAGACTATTCTTTGTGACTATGCGTTCTATTAAATCAAATAACTATTCATATCATATATTGCACTGAAACTTTTATTATTGTACTTTATACCTGTCTTATTCTATTTGAGCTTATTTTATTTGTTTGTTGTTTGGAAATATATTTAAATGCACTATATCTCAATGCTTTTAATGTGTATTGAATAGCACTTTGAATTGCCTTGTCCTGATTTGCTGTTTAAATTAATTTGCTTTGCCTTGCTTGCTTGCCTTAACAAATGGGAACAGGGCTACACAATGGAGAAGCAAAAAAAACAAAACAACTTAAATACGATAATAAATACTTAAACAAATGGGAAAGATTCATGTCTCGTCTACAAGAGAGCTCATGGTTCTGCTGTTTAGTTTAACATGGCTTTACTCAACCTTTCTATATGTCTTGTAGTGTGTGTACAACAGGTTCTTCAGTTACCACACTATGATGAATGGGCTTTCTATTTAAAGCTGTCCATTCTTGCCATATTGAGACGCAGATAGTCATACATTTTGTGAATAACAGGTCTGTGTATCAGCCAAAACTGACATTTTGCATTATGCTAAAAAGCTTTCTACTGGAAGCATCTGTTGAGCTGCACACAATGAAGACTTTGCACATGCCTGAGAAGAGAGAGATAGGTGTGCAGCGATGGGAAAACCTTCAGATCTCGTATCTATTCCACAGTCACAACAGCCGTCCCTGGTGAGAGCGACTGCAGAGAGGACCCTGCTTTTTACTCTGAGGCCGAGCAAAAGCACTTTTCCCTGACGTGACAGCGAGAGACATGAAACACTGATGAGGAGATTCATTCAATTGTGGCCTATTGAAGTCTGAACAACTCTTAGACACATTGAATGCAGAGGTGGAAACAAGAAAGAAGGCTCTGAATAGAGTCAAGCGTAAATATGGACCAGAGGTGTTTGAGTGTTGCATTTAGATGCTGTGGATGTTATTGCAGACGTTTATTCAGTTTTGTGCAGATGCATTTTCCAGCTGAGCGAAGTTTTAAAGAGCTTGTTTACTTAATAAAAAGGATACAATTCTTGATACATCAAAAGGTCCTTCACATTGTCCTTGAGTTAAACCAAGACATTCAAATTATAAATCAACAACTCTGGAGAAAAATGGTTGACACTGGATAGAAAAAGTGGAGGGAAAAGTTGAATCTGAAAAGTAACAAAAGCCTTCAGATACATTTAGTGGAGTTACAAGTAAAATATTTGTCTCACAGATGAAGCAGATTAGAAGTTTAAAGTTGCTGAAATGGAAATATACCAAGCACCTTGACTTTGTACTGTTTCTCATGCAGTTACTCCAAGACGAGTGCAAAATATCCCCGCCCAGCAGCAAATACTTCAGTCCCATTACCTCTCCTCTTTTTAAAGGTTATCTGTCATCGACTATCATTCCGTGTCCCCTGTAGAGACCCTGACAGCCGAGGAGATGTCGCAGAACAATGGCTTTTGGAGCGTGCCAGGTGTATGTATGGCCAATATGAATGCCTTAGGAGGCTCTTTGACATTGACCTTTATCAGCTGAGTTTGATTACATGTGAAATCTAAGACACAGAACATGTGCTATAGATATGGTCTTACTCAACTCCTCATGGCTGTGCTTCTCTGCGGAGGAAGAATGTGAATTATTTTTAGCCGATGTCCACTAGAACTGCTGACAATAAACAGAAATGTGTAACAATAGGCTCTTGCTGGCTCAGCCTGAAGAGTGATTCATCACAACAACGAAAAAATGACCTAGTTTAACATCAATTTATTGCGATTGCTATTTGTCCGTAAGAAAAAACAGATGACTATGCTGTGTGTTTACTGGTGCGTAATGTACTAATATCACAACAGAGATAAATATGAAAACCTTTGATAATATAAAATACAATCTGGCAAGCCGGGTCTCCGCAGTGAGGTTGTTTTATGTATCTGGACAAGTTCAATATACTGCTGTGTGCTGATGCAATTAGATAGAGTGTATAGTGTAACCTTAAGGCAACCCCTCTGGTCAGATGGTGTTGAAACATTAATACATTTTGCCTGCTCAGAACAAAATCCAGTTCAAAAGGATCTACTGCACTGGAAATGTATGTCTAAAGCGGCTACAAATCTTGTCAAAGCCACTTTCTGAAAAGAGCACCACTCAATCGTCATTGTGCAAAGAATCAAATAAAAAACATCTATGTTTCTGTTGTGCTATTCCAATTTGCAAGCCTGAAAAGATAGGCCGATGTCACTTTATATTAACCTGGTGCTCTCGTACTCTCTATTTGGAATATTTGATCCATCATTGACATATTATATGCAATCAATGTCATCCTTTTTTCTGCGGCAAATAGTTCCTAAAATTAAAAATAAGATGAAAAAAAGAAATACAAAATAAAAGCTGCCATGTTTTCCAGAGAGTTGTTGCATTTTTAAACTACTCTAACTCTTAACTTGTGCCAGGCTCATTTGTATGAAACTAAATGATATCAAGCTAGAATTAACATTGCAAACGGTGTGTGCAACTGGTAAACTAGCACAAGCCTTTGTTGAAAATGACATTCACCTCGGTTACTCAGACAGAGATAGAGAAGATGTTTTGTCTGGGAAAGAGAGAATCATTAAGCCCAACATGCTGCCTGTTGGGAACAGCGGTCCATCCGCTGTTTTCCTCCCGCATGCTATCGGAGTTTGAGCCGCTCAGCTGGTGAAGTTGGAGGTGAGGGCCGTATTAAAGCTTGTTGTTGTGGAGGGGGATTGTTTACTTGTTCTACCTGATTAACTTGATGGCTTTACATTGATCATGAACTGAACAAGTGTTGGGTATTTTGTTTTAGGGATACTGTTTGAACACGAGGACATTTGTACTATAACCATATACTGTATTTACACACTATGTCAATTCTAAATAAATAAAAACTCTATAGATACTCTCTCACTATAGTACCAAATTCAGCAGATTGGGTGCTAAAATAAAAACATACAATGAAAGTGACCCTGAAAGTAGCTTGTGAATAACAAATGGTTTGAAATAAAGAGACTGTAAGGCTGTATATCTTTATAAAGCTCTTAGGCGCTCTGTTATTTGTGTGTATACATGAGGTTGAAAAACTACCTAATAATTATATCACTATCTGAATCCGACACTGACTTGACTTTTTGTTTTACTTCCTTTGTTCAGTCTGACATGGTGTCCAATGTAATACCATTTCCATTAAGGAGGGGATTGTTCTTTAGTTGAATAGGAAGCTAACAAATCAGAAGCGATATCCCACTGACATCAGTCGACACAGAAGCTGAAAGACTGCTTACTAGGAACTGTTTTTAAATCTGGGTACAACAACCAGGATACTTTTTTGAACGTATTCTTGTGGGCCTTTTTCTGTTTGTTTCTTATGGATGTAGCTGTGTAGCAATGTAGGTTTGCTTTCCCCATACATTTTGCCTGAAAAACTCGTATTTCTGAAGGCATATTATGCTTATTTTCGGGTTCATATTTGTATTTTGTGCCTCTTCTGTGACATGTTTACATGCTTTGCATGACCATCGAGAGCGTGCTGTCATACTCCATCTCGGGGTGGTATGCAGGATGTTCAGCTGCGGACAAGAAAGCCCTGCAGAGAGTGATCAGGATAGCAGAGAAAACCATCGGCTGCCCCCTGCCCTCTCTGGAACACACATCCACCTCCCGCTACCGCAGCAGAGCTAACAAAAGAATAAAGGACAGCTCTCACCCAGGTCACAGACTGTTCTCTCTCCTGCCTTCTGGGAGCAGATACAGGAGCTTCAAGTCACGGACAAACAGGCTCAAAAACAGTTTCCACCCCTGGGCCGTTAGGCTGCTTAACCACCACACATAATGCAATAACCGTAACCATCCTCACACACACACACACACACACACACACACACACACACACACACACACACACACACACACACACACACACACACACACACACACACACACACACACACACACACACACACACACACACACACACACACACACACACACACACACACACACACACACACACACACACACACTTTTAATGCACTTCATATACTGTTTTTATATCAATAGTTTTAACTATTTATTCCTCCCGTATGAGTGTTTATGTTGTCTGTCCTATTGCCGTGTTTTTTAGTGTTCGTATTTTTTGCACACTGGGACAGAGTTGCACTCTGAATCTCGTTGTACTCTGTGTATAATGACAATAAAAGGCTTTAACTTTAATGTTCAAAAATGTCTTTATTTGTCTCATACTGCCTGTGCTGCAGCACCTCTTTTCACCCTCTGTCTGAAACCAGAGCCCAGTCTGCTCTGATTGGTTTGCTGGCCAGCTCTGTTGTGATTGGACAAGATCTTAGAGATGTGTCGGAAATGTGCCGCTCCTTAGCTTATCATGTACAATTTGTTGGAGCGCTAGCCAATAGAAGCACAAATGTACATAGCAGCGACGTGCGGTGAGGTTCATGGCTGGTGTACTGTTCTCACTAGATGTTCCTGGAATCTAGCTATTCAGTCAGCATAAACATGAACTTCGAATAATTCCAGGAGAACGGGATTCTGAATTGGAGATTACTGAAGCTCTTGAATATTCTTATATTCTTTATTGTAAAACTGTAACACACAAGAAAAATACATTGTTTTACAGTTGCAATGGGATAAGTATACATGACAGGTATACGGAAACACAACATAAATTACCATGCTATAGTCATGCTAGACTAGTTAGACAACTTAGAAGGCTAACAAATCTATGTTATAACTGAAGAGAAAACAAGAGTTTAGCTAAATGCTAATATGCTAAAGAGGCTAAGCTAACAACGAGCTAATATGCTAAAGAGGCTAAGCTAACAACGAGCTAATACGCTAGCGGATTACTGTTACATTGTCATTGACATGAGGCGTTAGCTTAGGCCTAGTGGTGCAGATGCAGTTTAACATTGCATAATAAAAGGTAAGAAATACGATCAAATTATGAAATAAACACCGTTCTACATTAATATAGTTTCGACTAACATATTTACTTACAGACAATGCGCTTAACGAGTCTCCAGAAGATGGATGAAGCCAGATTGTGGAGCTAACAAAAACTGGATTGCCACATGTAATTTCCCAACTGACTGACACAACTTCCTGTATGACTATTTCCTGTTGTAGATAAAGCTGCGCTATTATCACTCGCCACTGGGGGCTCCCACAAACACACAGCTCTATACACGGAACACAACACTCCCCGCTTGAGGTTTTGGAGACAGGACATCACATTTCTACAACTACTTTAATCTTGAGAGTCCTCTGGAGACAGGAGAAGGACCACTTCCGTCGCAGGTCTGGAGTAAACCTTCGGCTTGCCCTCCTTGATCACTCGCACGTCTACTTTCCTCACCAGTCCATCCTGGCTCGGAAAAGCCTTTGTGACGACTGCAGTGGGCCAGTCGTTTCTCTTTGCTTGAGCATCTTTCATTAAGACTACATCTCCTTGCTTGAGATTAGGCCTCTTGTTTACCCATTTATGCCGGACTTGCAGGGTGCTCAAATACTCTCGGCGCCACCTAGTCCAAAAGGTGTTCGCCAGACTTTGGACACGCTTCCATTCTGCCTTGAGAAGCTCTCCTTTCTTGAAGTCGCTTGGTGGAGGTGGAGGAGCGCCGACTTTCTGAGTCAGGAACATCAGAGGAGAGAGGATAACGGGAGCTTCTGGATCGGAAGATACAGGAATCAGAGGCCTTGCGTTCATAATAGCACTGACCTCGGCCATTAGGGTCGTCAAGACCTCATGAGTTAGGCGTGACTTATCTTCCAGAAGCATGCAGTCCAGGATACGACGAGCAATCCCGATCATCCTCTCCCATACACCGCCCATGTGAGATGAATGAGGGGGATTGAAAACCCAGATGCATTTCTGTGCCTCCAGAAACTTCTCCACGCCATGCGGGTCAGGGAGGGATCCATCCATTCCGAGCTCTCTGCATGCGCCAATGAAATTGGTCCCACAATCTGAGCGCAGCTGCTTTGCGGGCCCTCTGATAGCGAAAAACCTTCTGAGTGCATTAATGAAGCTGCTAGCACTCATGGCTTCGATGATTTCGATGTGCACGGCTCGTGTACACATACATGAAAACAACACTGCCCAGCGTTTACTGTTGACTTGCCCTCCTCTGGTACGGCGAGAGACCACCTCCCAAGGCCCGAATACATCTACTCCCACATATGAAAAGGGTGGTGCTGCCTGTAGCCGCTCGGCTGGCAGATCTGCCATCTGTTGGTGCTCTGTTTTCCCTCGAAGTCTTCTGCAGGTCACGCATTTGGAGAGCAGACTACTGATGCTTCGTTTAGCTCTCACCAGCCAGATTCCAGATGCTCTGACGGCGCCCTCTGTAAAATGCCTGCCTTGGTGTTTCACAGCATGGTGGTGATGACGAACAATGAGGGTTCCTAGATGGTGATGGCCTGGAATAATGATGGGGTTGGTTTCGTCTGTGCTTAACTGAGACTCTTTGATGCGACCTCCCACTCTGAGTATTCCAGTGCTGTCGACAAAGGGATGTAGTTTCTGCAGACTGCTGTTGATAGGAAGGTTGCCTGACGTTTCGATACACCTGAACTCTTCTGCGTAGCACTCACGTTGCACACTTTTAATCACCAGTATCTTAGCTTTCTCCGTCTCCCCATTGGAAAGCCCCTTGTGGCAGATGTGCCACCCGTGACAGGTGTCCACCTGTCTAGCTTGGGAGAAAGACGAAGCGATGTGGACTAAGTGTCCTACTGCCTTGATGAGAGTGTCAAAGTCAGAGAAGCGCTCAAAGCGTGCTGTGTTCAAAGTGTCCTTTTTGATGTTAGTGATGTTAACAACAACTTGTGGGCGAACCTCGTAATCTGAGATGGAGTCAACTAGGTCATAGATCTCTTGACGTTCTGGTTTTGGTGAAGACGGGTTCCGGAGAAAGGCTGGCCCGGTGAGCCATGTTGTACTTCCCAGAAGTGACGCTGGCACGGATCGAGTCCCATGGTCTGCTGGGTTATGATCGGTGGACACATACTGCCACTGTTCTGGAGCTGAGGACTGACGGATTTGCTGAACTCTGTTGTTCACGTAAACGTAGAACCTCCTGGATTGATTATGGATGTAGCCAAGTACCACCTTACTGTCTGTGTAGTACTCGATGCTGTCAAACTTCAGATCCATTTCTTCCACTATCATGTCGGCCATCTCGACAGCGAGAACTGCCGCACAAAGCTCCAACCGAGGTATAGAAAGGTCTGGTTTTGGAGCTAGTCTGGCCTTTCCAAAGACGAAGCCGACTTCTACTCGTCCATCATTGTTGGTTACTTTCAAGTATGCCACAGCTGAAACTGCCTTCACTGATGCGTCCGCAAAGATGCATAGTTCTCTGCGCTGAGCATTAGGGCTTGAGATAGTCGTGTAGGCTCTTGGTATTTTGAGATCTTTAAGGTCTTGAAGAGACTCCCTCCATCTGTCCCAATCTGCTTCCATGCCTTTTGGAAGGGGAGAATCCCATTCTTCAGCTTGTATGGAGAGTTCTCTGAGGAGTAGCCTTCCCTGTATAGTTACTGGGGTAAGGAAACCAAGGGGGTCGTAAATACTATTCACGGTTGAAAGCACTCCTCGCCGGGTGAAGGGTTTCTGTTCAGCAGCAACTTGGAACATGAACGTATCTGCTGTTATGCTCCATGTCACTCCTAGAGTCCGTTGCAGTGGCATATCGTAGCTGAAAAGATTGCGCTCTTGGATGTCTTTGGCCCGATCTTCTGGGCTGAAAGCATCGATGACGGCTTGTCGGTTAGGGGCCACTTTATGCAACCGAAGGTTGGAAACGGCGAGCATTTCTTGAGCTCGCTTGAGGACACTGATAGCTTCTCCCTCAGTGGGGCAGGACTTTAACAAGTCGTCAACGTAGAACTCTCTTTCGACCAACCTTCTTGCATCGCCGCCGAAGTCGTTTTCTTCTTCTCTCGCTGCTCTCCTCAACCCATAGATGGCAACGGCTGGGGAAGGGCTGTTTCCAAAGACGTGGACACGCATTCTATACTCCACGATGTCGCTGTCGAGATCGTTATTGCGATACCACAGGAAACGCAGAAAATCTCTATGCTCTTTTTTCACGACGAAACAGTGAAACATGTGCTGGACGTCAGCTGTTATTGCGACGAGATCTTTTCTGAACCTCATGAGTACACCAATGAGGGTGTTGTTCAGGTCTGGGCCTCGGAGAAGCACGTTGTTGAGTGAGACGCCCTGATAGGCTGCACTAGAGTCGAAGACAACTCGAATCTGCTCCGGCTTCTTCGGATGATAGACTCCAAAGGAGGGGAGATACCAGACTTCTTGGCCTTCCTGCAGTGGAGGAGCTACCTCTGCGTGTTCGTTCTTGAACAATTTCTCAATAAATTCCAGGAAGTGTGTCTTCATCTGGGGACGTTTCTCTAAGGTCCGACGGAGTGAGATTAGACGATTATAGGCACAGTCTCTGTTGTTTGGTAGCCTTTGTCTGGGTGTCTTAAAGGGCAAGGGAGCAACCCAGCTGTTGGAGTTGTCTTGATGGACCTCACTGTCCATGATGCGGAGAAACCTTGTGTCGTCTATTGAGGGGGCGAGTTTGTGGTCGCTGGGAGTGCGACGAAAGATGAATTGACCCAGATTATCTTCATCTATTGTTGAGGGTGAACTGTCTGAAGAAGTCACTGGGAAAGCTTGGTGCATAGTGTCGTGACCAAATCTTTCTTTTACTTGCACTTGACTGCCACAGGGCTGCAGGTAGCTTGGGCGGCCATTTTCCCCGATGGCAGTCTTGAGCGTGCTCACTACAGATGGCTTGTGAGCCCCTCCTAGGCAGACGTCGCCGATTACGACCCAACCAAGGTCCAACTTCTGGGCGAATGGAGCATTGTGTGGCCCGTTGATTTGCTTCCTGATTTTATGGACTCTAAGGATGTCCCTGCCAAGCAACAAGAGTATTTCTGCTTGCGGATCAAGGGATGGTATCTCGTCCGCCATCTTCCTCAGGTGATTGTGGTGCAAAGCTGCATCAGGGGTTGGAATCTCTGAACGGTTGTTGGGGATCTGGTTACATTCAATGAGTGTAGGGAGACGAAGACTGATCTTCTGGTCGATTGACTCTATAACGTAACCATGGGCCCTTCGTCCAGTTGTCTCTTTGAGCCCTGCGCATGTTTTCAGCGTGTATGGAAATTCACCACCTTGGATGTTAAAGACACTGAAGAACTCTGACCTCACCAGAGATTTGTTGCTTTGCTCGTCGAGTATAGCATAGACTTTCGTTGATTTCTCATGGTGCCCCTCAGGGTAAACACTGACGAGACATATCTTTGAGCATGCTCTTGCGCTAACTCCTCTTCCACATACCTCCGTGCACTTAGCGGTGACGTCTTCGGTGACCTTGTCCTCCTCCCCGCCATGCTCTGGAGAAGAGGTGAAGGGCCTGGATGTCCATTGGGGGGGACCCGGATGGAGGGCTGACGGATGACGATCACTCTGGCATTCTCCGCATTGTACTTCCGCTTTGCAGTCTCTTGCGAGATGTTCTGTGGATGAACAGCATCTAAAGCATATGGAGTGATCTTTCAGGAATTGTTTGCGATCCTCGATGGTCTTCTCCCTGAAGCTTCTGCACTTTTTCAGCAGATGAGGCTTCCCATGTATGGGACAGAGCTTGTTGTCGTTAACTGATTTATTTGTACCTCCGTATTCCTTGGATGGGAACACAGTTGTCTTGTTGACGGATACAGATGCTCTGGTAAACCTGTCTGAGCCCTTTCTTGGTTCTGACGGTGCTTGAGAAACAGCGAAGTTGAAGCTGGGATCTGTACGTGTCATAGCTTCTGTGCGCACGAAGTCGACAAAGACAGGAAATGGAGGAAAGCTGACGTTGTTATCACGTTTGTATCTCGACCCGTATGACATCCACCTTTCCTGGAGATTATAGGGCAACTTTTCGGCGATGGGATGAACTCCCCTGGATGTGTCCAAGTATGCTAGCCCAGGTAGGTAGCCATCCAGCTTTGCTGCTTTGACCTCTAGCAACAGATCTCCGAGTTCACGGAGCTTTTGTGGTTCTTTGTTTGTTAGTTTTGGGAAACGCTCTAATTTGGAGAAGAGAGCTCGCTCGATGGCTTCAGGTGAGCCGTACGTCTCTTCCAGCCTCTCCCAGGCCATACTTAGTCCAGCTGGCGGACATCTGATGTTCGCTGCTTTGAGCCTGCGAACGTGCTCTGAAGACTCTCTGCCAAGCCATCTACTGAGGAGGTCCAGCTCTTCTCCTGCTGTAAGGTCTAATCCAGCAATGGCACTCTTGAAAGACGATTTCCAGGCCCAATAGTTCTCTGGTTTGTCGTCGAAGGTGCTTAGGCCTGTTGTGAGGAGCTGGTTGCGAGCCAGACACTTGGCAAGATCGTGGTTGGTAGGTGTTCTGTCGTACTCTGAAATACGTGGATTTATGCCGAAGGCCCCATGTGGGTGAGTAGAAGACTGGTGTTGATTGGAGGGCTGTTCGCCTATGTGTGAGACCCCATGCTTGTTTTTGATGGGAAGGCTGCCTTGATCATCACGTGGAAGTCCAGTTTGCCATTGGCGTGTCACATATGGTGTGTGAAATGGGGCTTCGTCCATATTGGAATGGTGTGATGACTTAATACGTGACTGCTCCTTCACGTATTCCTCCGTATGTTGCAGCCGTTTTAGAGGTGAGAGAGGGATAGGTTTTTTGGCTGCAGATCTTAGATCACTCTCAACTAGGCCAGCTTCCAGGGTTTCCAATTCGGCTTTAGCAGCGTCCCTTTCTTTCTCTACCTGAAGTGCTTCAAGTGTAGCTTGTATACGGGCTTGTTCAACCTTTAAAGCTATCTCCCGCTGAGTATAGGATGCTCTGGCTTCAGCTGCTTCGGCTTTTGCTCGTGCTCTTGCGACGGCAAGCATGGCATTTGAACTGAGGGATGAACCGCTTTCCCTTGAACGGGTTTGTAGAGACCGGGTTTCCTCGTTGAGTTTGTCGTTCGTAGGTTCCGCTTTGTCCCCGACAGTCTTGGAACTTGCATGACTCATCTTGAGGTGAAAGGTGGCTCAATGTTGTTTAAGATAGCTGAGGTTCCACGTAGATGCTCTCCGATGTGTGGAGCTTGTTGTAATGCTGTCTTTTTACTGTACTGTTCTCACTAGATGTTCCTGGAATCTAGCTATTCAGTCAGCATAAACATGAACTTCGAATAATTCCAGGAGAACGGGATTCTGAATTGGAGATTACTGAAGCTCTTGAATATTCTTATATTCTTTATTGTAAAACTGTAACACACAAGAAAAATACATTGTTTTACAGTTGCAATGGGATAAGTATACATGACAGGTATACGGAAACACAACATAAATTACCATGCTATAGTCATGCTAGACTAGTTAGACAACTTAGAAGGCTAACAAATCTATGTTATAACTGAAGAGAAAACAAGAGTTTAGCTAAATGCTAATATGCTAAAGAGGCTAAGCTAACAACGAGCTAATATGCTAAAGAGGCTAAGCTAACAACGAGCTAATACGCTAGCGGATTACTGTTACATTGTCATTGACATGAGGCGTTAGCTTAGGCCTAGTGGTGCAGATGCAGTTTAACATTGCATAATAAAAGGTAAGAAATACGATCAAATTATGAAATAAACACCGTTCTACATTAATATAGTTTCGACTAACATATTTACTTACAGACAATGCGCTTAACGAGTCTCCAGAAGATGGATGAAGCCAGATTGTGGAGCTAACAAAAACTGGATTGCCACATGTAATTTCCCAACTGACTGACACAACTTCCTGTATGACTATTTCCTGTTGTAGATAAAGCTGCGCTATTATCACTCGCCACTGGGGGCTCCCACAAACACACAGCTCTATACACGGAACACAACAGCTGGTGAGGCACTGACTCTTTCAGGGTCAGATTTACAAATATTATATTCTGACCTTAATCAAAATATTCTGTTATTTTCAAAAGCTTTTTTGGTCTGATGTTTCGATTCATTTTAAAACAGACCGTTCAACAAAAGGATACCCACAATCTAAATATTGGATTGTTCTTTCTTAGTAAGATCCAATTTTCATTACCAATGTGGTCTTACCTTGACTGGAAGATGAAGTCCATGCTATCCTTCTGGACAAGGACAACAATCTCTATTACTTTTTTGTAAAAGTCCTCCTTATCTTCCTCTAGTTTCAAAAGTCTAGTTTGTTGTTCGCGTCTATACCGTCTCTGCGTAGAATAACAGTAGCAACAAGAACCTGTGGGCTCACGTGCGCCCCCTTCAGTGCGGCAGAGGTTATGGCTGCCTCCCCTGGTGCTTTTTTCATTGCCGTTGTACGGCGAGCCTAAATATCATATACGTTAAATAAGTTATTTAGAGACCATGGATGGCGAGGATAAATGTAATAATGGGATCTACAAACATTACATTGGTGACCTACAGTGAGATGGTAACAGGCATGCGCTTAGTGCCCCGCTTTCCAGACAGTTTCTGTGAGGTGACGCATTTTGAGGTGAGGCAGAGCTCATCTGTGCCTCACCTTACCACACAGTAACTGGCTTGAGCGCGCTCACAAAATAAGTGCCCGCGCTAAATTAGTGCCCGCGCTCCAGCAAGTTACTGTGGCCTTACGTGAGGCAGAGCTCGTCCCTGCCTCACTTCTCATCGCTACCCGTAGTTGTAGCGGAGCTCGGCAAATTTGCTGATTTTGACTATAAAAGCGATTGGAATCATACATAATCACTTTAGTTGTTTTTCCGTTACATTGTAGTATGGCCAGTCTATGAGTATGACAGGTGAGGCTCTGCCTCCCCTGCCTCCCCTGACTGCACGTCGCTGGTACATAGTGATTTCATTATATCATAAAAGTAAGTGAAGGAATCCAATGGAAGCGTTTCAGGCAGGTGTGTTATATAGGTTTTGGTGCATGTAAATGGTGTGTTAGGGATGGGAATTTGAAAGCAAATGTATATTCGAATATTCGAACCCCCAAAAAGCGGTTAACCGAAATGTACATATCCTATATTAAAAAAAATTGGGTAAAAAAAAAAATTCGAAACGTTTTTTTTTCCCAAAACATTTTTTTAATAATTTTTGGAAATAAATAAATATATGTTCAAATAAGTGTAGAACGTTTAGAAACCAAGTCGAATTTGTCAAATGTATTGAACTGGTGATCACAGTTTGACAGCTATAGGCCTACAGCTTTCATGTGCGGAGGGATTCACAATCAGCCCAGCTGTAGAGAAGACCCTCTCAGCTGGAACGGAGGTTGCGGGTATAGCAATGTATAGTAGCCTATGCAAATTTAATTTAGCATAGTTTGCACTCTACACCGCACTCACTAACCTGGTCGAAATATTTCCACACATTACTCCTTTTTGACGCCATGTCTGTTGTGTAGGACTCTTCAGTGTAAATAATTACCGGACTGGTAAAATATGTTGAATACCGGCAAAACTAAATCTCTCCAGTCAAAATGTCTATGCACTTTGCCGCCACACACGGTTGCCAAGCAGCTGTTATTGTTGTTTAGGCTGGCCACTCATGTGTCGCGAGTGTTGACAGGGGGCGGGGGAGCACGCTCATGAACTGTTAGCGCCAGAACCTCGCAACGGCTGCGGAGCGCATTTGCGCCGCATTTGGGCCTAAGATGAGGTTTGAGTCTGCGTGATCTGCGAGTACGGAGGGGCAGTAGCCATATCATTAGCTAGAACTAGCTAGATGGATTTGGACATAAACGCGAGTGAAGTATAACCGAACGCGCGAGAGAGAGAGAGATCAGCACCTGCAGCTCTGCCCGCTGTGAGGGACCGGTGAGCGGAGCAAAACACACCTTTAGACGTCAACTAACACATTTAGCTATGGCACAGTCGTATACATTGAATCATTCAATTTGATAATATGTAATCAACTTAGGCATCCCTCCCAAAAAAACAAAAAAAAAAAAGAATTAATAACTCATATTCGAATACCTGAATAACTTCGAATATTCGATTAATCGTTCCCATCCTTGTGTGTGGGAGAGAAACTCCCTCTGGAGGGAACTTTAGGATTTTAGCCTTTACAGACCATGTACATACACCAAAACCTACAAATATAACACACTGCAGGAAAAGGAAGAAACACCTATAACATATAGGTTTTTTTTCTTCAATGATTCATCTCTTACATTTTCCATTCATTTAAAAGTGTGCTCAGGGATTCAAATGCAAGTTGGTTCGCCAAAAATAAACACAAAGGATAAACAGCAGTGCATACAGGATCGGGAAGTGAGATGAGTCATGTGTCCGGTAGAGAACAACACATTGGCAGCAGTGGTGCAGGGAGACTTTAGTGGTGTGTTTTACAGTGGCATCCTCTCTTTCATTAGTAAAATGAACCTGATCTTCTGTGACGTGATTCACGTGAATGCCTTTAAATCACCCATTTTGAAATAATTATTTATTTTATTTCTCAGAGATGAATTAAACATTGATTGCCAATGCAAGAAGTATGACAAATTAGCTTGAAGAGCAGGAGTTCAAATGAATAATTTATCCGTACAAACACTGCATACTCAAGACTCTGAGAAGGAATTTGAATTGTCTTTAATTGCTTTGCTTTAAACAGGCACTGTCTGTCAAATGAAACTGTGGATCACTGCTCTTTGTGTGAAAGCAGTTCATTATTAGTCATAACGTGAACTTGACTGATAGCTTGGTATCATGTAGTCACTGGGAGGAAATTGAAAATGTGGCATACAAGAGAAGAAAGAAACTGGTTCTGCTTTGTGAAGAATGAGATTTTGATGGCGTCTATATGGAGGAAATATTTTTTGGATTTCCAATAATTCTTTTTCCAAGACCCTTGAGGTAATCTACAGCACATGAAATACATTTGATTTACAACCTTCCAATGTTTCCAGGTGAACAACAATTACTCCTGGAAAGATTGCGTTGGTTTGGATCAGTTCCACTGTCAATTCCTTAAAGGGCTCGAGGGCCCTTGTAGACATTTAAAGCCATTTCTGCGGACTATGGCTGATAGAATTGAACAACAAATCATAATTTGAAGGCATTAAAAGAAAGGTAACGAAAGAGGAGGGAGGTAAACCAGGTATATTAAATGTACATGAAACATTAACATTAAGGAACATATGTGATCAAAGGAATGTAAGCCTGAATTTATAACCTTCTTATTATTAACAATTTATTTTCATTTTGCTCAATAATGCTGTTCCAAAACAATTGATTATTTAACAATGAACTCTTTCATTTTGATAGTGCTTTTCCAGTTGTTACAACCCCTCAAAGTGCTTTTACAGATACAGATAAACAGTCACCCATTCACGCCTACTCATTCAGAGGCAGAGGCTGCTTTACTGTACAAGTTTCCACTTGCTCAGGGAGAATCAGATTCACACCCATTCGCACACCGTTGGCCATCGCGACCAATTTTAGTTTAAATATCTTACTGAGGCACAAATGTACGTGGATTGCAGGGTCTGGGAATTGAACAACTACACTAATGTTTGGCAACATCGCTGTAACTTGATATTTCACCACAAAGTGCTGTCCCACTCCAGTTTTTACCATTTCAAGCCCTTACAGCCTCTCGAACTGAGGCGTTTACCAGGTGACACTGGGTAATTGGCCTTAGGCTGGATGTTAACATTTGGTCTTCTTTTTGAAAGTTGAAACACATGCATTCCAGTATTAACAAGTTAAGGGACTGACCTGCAAAGTTGAGACGGCGGATGTGCTTGAGCAGATGAGTGCCATTGATCGGATCCATTTTAGCGCAGAGGCCCACCGTCCCCGGGCAGAGCTCCTGGTGCATGTTGTGCAGGGCATGAGCCATCGCATACACTGCATCAATTACAAACTGAACCTTTCCCTCCTGCTCATAAGTGGAGTCCTTTCCTATCCGCTCCTGATCTGTAAAACATAGACAAGTCACATACATTATGACATTGTGTGACCTACAAATTGCAAACAATGTGTTTAAATCAGAGGAAATGCATCATGTGCCGTCCCTCATTTGGCTCACTGGTAACCATGTCAAGTGTGAGGTTGAATCGGACATTTGTAATAATGTAGTTTAAACTTTCCTGAGGGAGACTGAAAAGGATTTTCAACAAGTGTATTTGAAATAATCAGCCGCATCATTCAATCAAGAAAATGTGTTCACTTCAGGGGGGTTTCAATGAATGGGTCGAGCTTAAAGAATTATCTACTTGTGATTTTGTCCCTGATCCTCATGTGAAGTGGGCTGATGATGAAGCAGCATATTAGTGCTTGTCCGGGGCAACTAATATCCATAATGGTAGAAAAAAAAAAAGATTTTTATCAAGAGATCCATCTTGAAACTCAATTATAGAATAACTTGAGGATACTACTTGTGTTTGCCAACAGTCCCTAAAACTATATTTTCGACACTTTTACCCAAGTGAAGACTGCTTTTGGATCATTTCAGGTCACCTTGGACAATTCTGTGCACTTGCAATGAGCTGAACCTTTTAAATGGAAGGTGTGGCGTCAGTCCAAAAGCCATAGAAGAAAATGCATTCCTCCTCTGTGAGTCTTATTCCATCTACACCGAATGGGCTTTGCCTCTTGCAATTAGCTAGAAGGTAAATATCTGGATCGCTGCAGAGAAGCGAATCAATTCCAATATCTGGAGTGCAAGGTTTTTCTCCGCCGGGAAATCTCATCAGTTAAAAACAAAAGCTCTTTCTCGTCTCACGGCAGGAACACATGGATTTCCCTCTGAGTGATTCTGTACACATTAGGTCCTGGACCTACATGTCTATTCAAATAACTGTTACCTAGGTATATATGCCCCATGCCATTTTTCATTATCAACTTTTTCAAATAGTTATATATATAGTATGTCCCATTGTGATCGAATCCTGACCCGCATGACTGAGTGTCCAACTAGGAATTAAGAGAGGCAGAAAATTGAGACATCCATTCAGTGGACAGGGATAATCCGCTCCAAGGCTCAATGTAATGACTTGTGATAGAGGTTTATTAATCCTGGCCCAGGTTGTTCCATAGGTTTTTGTGGTCGTTAATTGCTATGAGGAGTGAAGTCTGAGAGGAAGATACAACATGCCAATCCCAACTCCTTCTTTCTCCTCATGAGCCTCACATCTAAAAGCCTTGTCAATGTCACTCTGCTGTATGTGCAGAGGAGATTAATAATAGCAGGTGTGTTCAATTGAGATTAACAGTAGCCTGATTACCCGGGATGAGCTAATGATGGAGCTGCATATATGTATAAACACGCCAAATGGAAGCATTCATTCAGCTTTGCCAGGTAATAAGCACACAGAGGGAAACATGCTGCTGAAATGTCCTAAATAATTTCAGCAGACTCTGAGAAGGAATTTTAATTATCTTTTTGAAATGTCCTAAATAATTGCTATTCCACATGATCTACATGATCTGTTTCCCTCCATATTTACAACAAATAAAAAATGAAAGTCCCAACAGCTATTTGATGGATTAGCATAACAATCACTAAACAAAATTGTAAGAAATTTGGTTTGGCGGTATAATATATTTAAAAAAGTCTGTAAAATGTGTTTGTATACATGTATTGATAAGATAGAGAACTGTTCCTACACTTTATAAAAATGTAAAGACCGAGTATAAAGTAAAACAAGCAAATTTGTTCAAAAGTGTATGTTTTTCTATCAGTGGAAATTGTGAAACATTGTACAATAAAAAATGGATGTGTCCTTTATTAGGAATCACAGACCCAATGTCAAAAAGAAGGAAGAATTAAAGGAGGCTTTCACAGCAATTTGTTGATTGGATTTTCCTTGCCTTATAAAGCCGATTTATCATTTCTAACATTTAAAGCACTTAACATTTCTGAATTATAGATAAATAAAGCAATAAAAACACATTTACCTTTTATATTAGGATAATTAGTCCAAGCATATTTTAGTATATATTAAAGTGCAATGAAATGCATCTGTCCAGGCTCTCTAATCCACTTTTAAACATTATCAAAGAATAAATAAGAGACAACAACAACAACAAATAAATCACTCTTAGTCAAGTAAAGTGCTCATGCGTTTTTTAAAGTGCACTTATAATCGAACAAGCAATATGTGCATGTGCTGCATTCATACTTCTATTTGCTGGCACCATTTTGATCTGCCTCATGTAGATAAAAACAGTAAAAATCCTGGTGTAAATAAAAATATATGTTAAGTAATGATTCATCTTGTCATGTAACACTTTACAGTGGCCCATCAATAAGTGGAACAAGGTGACACCAGAACAAATGCTCTCGTAAATACATGTTCACCTTGTCCCTGCATGTTTATAATTACCATAATGACCCTTATTCATAATCTTACCTGTGGTGCAGAGTTAAGTGATATAATGAATCATTAGGATGTACTGTATTTGTATTTCATTTCATTTCATTTCAAACCTTTATTTATACAGATAAATCCCATTGAGATCATTGATCTCTTTTTCAAGGGAGACCTGCTCAAGTAGTTCCACATGAAACATAAAAACATAAATAGAACAACAAAAGGACATCTTACAGCATCATTTACATAATTATCCACATAAACAGGTACCAACAGCTTCCGATTGAGTAGCATCCAACCGAGCTTTAAAAACATTTAGTGGCACCAGATTGCTCAGTTTCCATTTCAATTGCAGACTATTCCAAGACAGTGGAGCTGCACATCTAAAAGCTATCTTCCCTAAGACAGACCTAGCAGTTGGCACATTTAATAAAACTACAGCATGCGATCTCAGGCAGTCACTTACAATTCGCCGTGAGATCAGGGAGCAGATATAGGATGGAAGTTTCCCTAACATGGCTTTGTATATAAAAATGTACCAGTGACTGAGCCTCCGTACAGTTAGTGAAGGCAAACCTGCCCTTGCATACAGGGTACAGTGATGGGTTAATGCTTTACAGTTTGTCACAAATCTCAGTGCGCTGTGATACACAGCATCTAACTTGACCAGGCAATTGGCAGGTGCATTCATATACATCAAATCACCATAGTCCAGCACAGGTAAAAAGGTCACAGTGACTAGCCTTTTCCTGGCCTCAAGCGAGAAACAGGACTTGTTCCTGTAGAAGAAACCTAGCCTAACCCTCAGCTTTTTTAAGCAGGTTATTGACATGAAGTTTAAAAGTGAGACAATCATCAAGCCAGATACCAAGGTATTTGTAACAGGTAACCACTTCAATTTTTATTCCTTGCGTAGTTACAATATCTAAAACAGGCTCTGGTGTCTTTTTAGCTTTAGAAAAGAGCATTACCTTGGTTTTATCAACATTTAAAAGAAGCTTTAGTTCAGAGAGCTGAGTCTGAATAATGTTACGTAAAAACAGCCTGTAATTTAACAACAGCCTCCTTAATCGAGGGACCTGCACAGTACATCACGGTATCATCCGCATTGGGACCTTTCAGAGAGGTAGTTCACAAACCACCCTACTGCATGGCTGGACATGTCTATACTGGCTAGCCTCTGCTTTAAAATGCGATGATCGACGGTGTCAAACGCTTTTGAAAGGTCAATAAATAGAGCTGCACAACTCTGCTTATTATCTAAAATACTCGCCACATCATTCACCACTTTCATTGTGGCAGTGATGGTGCTATGTTGCTTTCTGAAGCCTGACTGATGTTTAGACAGGATGTCATTTGTGTATGTATGTAGTGGTTTCTGTGAAAATACAGCCACATTTTCTGTCTGAGAACCGCAAAATAATATTACATTTGCCATGTAAAAAGCATGAGGTTTTCTATTCACTCTACGTGTATGACCCGAGTTCACATATAGATTCTATTCATGTACTGTAGATAATGGTGACGCATAACCAAAGCTTTTGTGACAGAACACTCATTTTTCATGCAACAACTGTCGTCTTAAGGTTCAAGCAATTTTCTATAGCCACTTCAATCTGAAAGAGATCTAGCCCACAAAGCAAAGGTCTCCCTCTGTTAGCCATGTCTCGTTCACTTCATCTTCAGCTCCAGAGGCGTTTCAATGCCCCGATTATCTCATGAGCTTTGAAATGCATGAATTATTGTTAGAGGTTACGGCTCAGTAATTAAGGGCCACAGGGCCTTGATTGGACAGAGATTGTCAACGTTTGGCCCACATGCCTGTGCCATGGGGAATCCTGCGAGCCGGCGTGGGTGTGAGAGGGATGTGAGCGTGATATTTCTCTAGCGGGCTTGGCAGGCCACCCACACTAACTTTGCATTGTCTCTTCTGCATAAGACCATTTCCCTCTTCCCTCCGTCTCTCCCCCTCGCTCTCTCCTCATTGGCATTTTGGCTCTATCGCACACATTTTCCAGGCCAGAGAAATCCATTCTGATTAAGCAAAGCAGCAGCAAAGTGTGGGTCTCTTCTTCTCCGAGATGTCACACAAGACATTTTGTGACAGTGTGTGTGGGCTGAGACCTTTGACAATTTGTTCATCTTGGCCACTCAGTACTTCCTGCCAAAACGGTTGGGCTGCCTCTTAAATTAATCTGACACTTGTGCTGTGTGTGTGGGGCTTCTATCTTTTATCGGTTCATTTTAACATTTGACTTTATATGTGAATTGATGTGTTAGGGCAAATATGTTCCTGATTGATTAGTCTGTCAAATATGTTTTCAACTAAATGGGTATTATTTAGATTATATGCAATATATGTTGAGCAGTGAAAAATGTCTGTTAGGTTCCCTGGAGCCAAAGATGATGTCGTTTAAAAAAATGATCCAACTAAAACTCAAATCTATTACATTTGTCAGGATTTAAAACAGTTTTTCTTTATAAGATGATGTTTTAATTATAAATCACAACATTAATGATTTAGTTTGTTTACTGAAATGTAAGTCGACAACTATTGATGTTTATTAGCTGAGACGAAACTAGCCAGTTAATTTAGTAAGCCGTAATCAACATTCTTTGAGCTGGCCAGACCTCAAAATAGAAACTTGTTCTGGTTTTGGTACATTGCTCAGATTAAAATTGAATCTCTCAAAACTACTTGTTAAATCTAGCCACCACAACACAATGGATGCTTGGAAGTGTTTTGGATGAGAAAGCAATGCACATGCCTGGTTTATCTGCATTGCTGCGTTTCCTGCTGCTCCCCCATCATTAATATGCAGGAGAAACAAGTAGCCTGTGAGACAGGTCTCTGCTCTACCTTACCCCGCTATCTCCATTAATCTATATCAGTATTACATCTCCCTTATTCACATAGAAAAGACAAGTCTCCTCTTTTTTCCCAGTCACTCCTGTTTTCCTTATCCTTTGATCACGTTGAGTAGTCGAACCCTCTCAGGACACTGATAATTCTGCAGCATGCCCCATGTAGTTCTCTTACAGCTGCTCAGAGACTCTGCGAAGCTCTCCACCGGTGGAGAGGCACCACACGAGTGTCACACCTTAACCCCAAATAAACGCTGCGAGACTCTCAATCCACATGAAGTAGAGCTGATAGTGAAGTTTTAACACTTAAAAGTCAGTAATGAAAATGGCAGAGAAGAGCTAGCGACTGCATTATAAGGTGTCTACAGCAATCACTCCGACAAGAGTGAAGGTGCTTATTATGGTAAGACTCATGAAATGAACTCCTGCACCGAGGGTGTATAAAGAGTAAATCATGTGAAATACAGACAGATAATTAGTCAAGTATACTATCATGTAAGGATCATTTGCTTTTACATTAACTTTCACTGGTTTTTGATGTCTTACAGCATTCGTGATCACTTCAGTCAATTATTTGGTTGACTGCACAAGATGTATGTGAAGTGGCTCTCATTAACGTTTTCTAACATCGTGGCATAGCTTTAATTTGTTCAGTTTTCATTCTTGTGCATTTAGTTGTAAGTGCTCGTAATGTTTGAAGGCTTCTTGTCTTGTTTAAAAAACATGCAGATATAATACAAATCAAGTGAACAGCTTCACAGTTTCATGCTACTTGTATATTTTTAAAAGATGATCTTTTATCCTTATCTTAATGGTTTTTATGATGACTAAAAATAACAACCAAACATTTGTGAATCCAAAGTAGGGCTGTGCAATTAATCGTATTTTAATCGCAATTACGATTTTGGCCTGCCACAATTACAAAAACAACATAATCGAAAAACACGATTATTTTGCTTTGCTTGGTTGTGACAGTGCACTGCAACATATTTGATCTAATTTATTTTAGTCAAATGTATTTTTATTTATCATATTTACATATGTTTAGTAGCTTGTGGAAGTGCGCTCCAAAATATTTGTTGATCTTGTTTATTGGTATTTATTATTTTTGATATTATTTATTTAAATGTAAATATAAATGTATCATTTATTTTTGTAGTGGTTTTTCAGTTGAATTATACGTTCAGGGTAATCAACAGTTAAAAAGATACTGTTCAAATTATTATTTGAATTTGTTTTAAAGTTCAATAAATGGATGTTTTCAAAGTCAATGAATAATCGTATTTAATAATCGTGATATCAATTATTGACCAAAATAATCGTGATTATGATTTTTGCCATAATCGCACAGCCCTAATCCAAAGTATTTTTTGTGAACAATTTGAAAAAACAACGATAAAAGATGTTTGAAGATAAGACCAACACACATCGAATTGATCCCACTAACAGTTACTGCCTGTGTGTTTCACTAGGTTACATGTCCATCCACTATAAGCACTAAAGCATTGTTAACTGTAAAGAAAACTGAAACGATTGCCTGTCCTTTATAACCTATGCTGCAAATTGTGATATTATGTATCTTCACTGTTCCTATGAATGAATATGGATGCTTGGAAATATTCCAGTAACCTTACGTATTATGACTCCAGGGACAGATACATAAAACTCTCTTGAGACTAAAAGCTTATGTATGCACAACAGCAGAAAAAACACTGTATTGGTGCCAAATTGAAACCTCTGCTGCGCACACACTCTGCTCCATATGTTACACCTGAGTGATGTGAACAAGTTTGGAGTGTTATTCATGGCGCTGATCAGATGGCATGCTCCTGAACCGTCACTGGAGCTCGCCAAGGAGCTCATCTGTGTTTTCGCCAGCTCTCCTGCTGGCAGGTAACCAGAGGTCACTCCTTCCAATCTCCAGACTAATTCATCTATCAGCGTTATCTTCTCCACCTGAGTGTTTTACTACATATAACCCTCTGTGTTCTCTTGTGTGCCGGCTGCGGAGACGATGGCAGCCGTTGGTTTCACAGCCCACCTCTCGAGTAAAAGTGTTAGTTTCTCTCTAGTGCATTTATTTTTGTGAATTTGTATTGTTTTAGTTGTTTACTATTAGACAAGCCCTTCCTTTGTTAAATCCACAGTACATTAATTAATAAGCATCAATGATCTCCTGAGTTTTGAATCACTACACTGTAATCCTTTCTTTTCATTGGACGTCATCATACAGTAGACACCATTACAGCAAATGTGAACCTGATGATCACGTAAATAACCCTTTGAAACCGGATACAAAATCTCTATAGCAACGTTCAGGTTACAGAGGTTTATGTTATTTTCCCAATTTCCAGTCTTTCTGCCTAGTATGTTCACATTTATGTTTAAGGTGTTCCTTATTTAACGTCTATGTGAACAGATCTTTGCCGACACATGCAACGAACAATATCACACAATACTTGTCATATGTTGAGGATGAGGATATAAAGATGAATGTGGAGTGAGAGGTGTAGGTGAAGGATGTCCATAATCCAGGGCTCAGCCTCTTAAAACAGGGCTGTTGTGGCCCGACTCAAAAGGTCATCAGTGTCAGAAAGTGTCTGGCACTTTGGTTGGTGAATGTAGTTTCAACCAATCACAATGACCCTTTATGGTGAGTGATCTCCCGTCACACATGAATTCTGTTATGACTTTCTCACAGCAGTCACATGGGCATTGGCCAGTGATCGAAGAGGAATTAAATTACGAATACGGAAGTGACGCAGATCGGATTAGAAAGAAATGAGTCCGCACTCCGCACTACGCCAATGTGTCGGTGAAAGAGTTGTTTTGGGGCCATATTTGGTTGTATAGTGAATGCAGCCTTTATTATATCTGGAACCAATGTCCAAGCAGCTTTTACATTGTTATGCACAGCAGGATAAGGCAATAGTCATAATCTATTACTTGGTATAGTCAATTTTATTATATGAAGCAATGTCAATATACAGTAGAAAGTGATAAAACGTTTTCCTGGAGCTTAATTGAGAAACCTTTTAGTCAGATAAGAATGTCAGATTTTATAGAAACTCAGCGAATTAACTACCTGACAAATCAAAGTTTTTCGTCACATTGATATTATAAAGAGAACAGGCTTTCATTATAAGGGATATTAAATGCATGGTATAAATTAGGGCTGAACGATTAATCGATTTTAAATCGAAATCGCGATTTGAAATGATGCGATTATCAAATCGCAAAGCCTGCGAATTTTTTATTTTTTACAATTACTTTTTTTTTTTTAACAATTTTTTATTTTATTTTATTGTGTGTCAGTCATCCACACCAATCAGAAGTGCTGTGCTCCACATGTACCAGCCATTGTTAATCAATCAGAAGTAGCCCATGATAGAAGGTGATAGACAGATTGATCCAATCACCTGCCAAGTGCTTTTGAAAGTGCCTGCCCTTTTCCAAATGGCTTCCAATGGAGCTTTAGATGCTTTGGTGAAACCAACCATCTGAGTCAGGTTAATGCTCCATCACATGTTTCTATTACAGGGTGAATCTTAAACTGAAGCTTGACTTTAAAGCAACCCAACGGAAGTTTCATGTAAGTTTAGTTCTTTCACTCGTAGCTCGGGCTGCAGGGGTGCTAGAGACGGGAGCACGTTGATGCGACCTTCCTAGCCGGAGATATGGCCGCATTTTACAATAAACTTCCGTTGGGAAGCTTAAAAACAAATATCGCAATTCGAATCGCAATCGCAATATTTGTCAGAAAAATCGCAATTCGATTTTTTTCCAAAATCGTGCAGCCCTAGTATAAATGATACGGAAACTTAATCACATTACCTTCAGCCTCTATATCTTATCACACAATCATAATGAACAGCCATTAGTGGTGCATACAGCACTGTGCGACAATGACAACTCAGCTGCTGCTCCACCTTGCTAACAGCTACACCTGGAGTGTAACACATTATAACAAACGCTGCAATTTCCTGCATGACGGCCTCCATGGTTTGTTGGAACTGTTTTTCAGAGGTGTTGATTTAACTGTGCTGTCATTTTGAAAGATGTAAAGTAGACAGAATTGTATGGTGTGACTTTGAAAGTTATTTTTTTCATATATGAAACCCATTTCCATGAATGATATAAAAGACTATTCATAATTCATATTGATGATTTGAAATAGCTGGTATTTCTTTCCATTTCCGCATTACAAGGTTGCACTTGTTTAGAGGAGTGCCTGCCCTGCACACATTCATAAATGCTGTGCTTTAATGTGCTGAAAAAATAAAAGACTTGTTTTGCCCAGATTCCCTCCTTTGATGTGTTCTTTTGCACTGAAGTCTGAGAAATCCTCTTGAAATGCATGTGTGGACTTACTGTTCGCATACTGTCAGGACACGTTCTTGTTTATTATAACTAGTATCTGCGTGAAAAGCAGCGTATGCAGATTGTGCACACACACACACATCCGGCTGCAGGGCAGAGTGGTGGCTCAGTGGTCTGCACTGTCACTTCACAGCAACAAGGTTCTTCCTCGGATTCCCTGGAGAGCGGGTTTCCGCCTAAGGAAGCATACACTCGGACAAGGAACTCGAAAGTATGACAATAATAGTGGACGATTATCTGACTTTGTCTTGTGTAATGATGTAAATATCTATTTTGTGTGTAGCACAGGCCATAATGAAGTTATGTGACACTGTAATACTGTTCTATTACATTACTCCCTACTCGCTGTAAATGAAACCATCTTAAAATGAATACTAAAAAAGCAATAGCTTTCATTTCAAATTTGTGTGTGCATAATGTAGGAGCATACACTCCAAGGCAAAATCCTGTCATATTTGAAAAATAAATATAATCTGAAATTGAATATTTGTATGCAAATGCAAATAGTAGTATGAGCTCAGTCCTCAGGTGGCCTCCGCACTTTGGGAGAGTCAACATTATAGACTGCAGATAAAAGGCCTTCGAAGAAGTCAATTATACCAACGATTAGTGTCGGAAGAGTCCAATTGCAGAGCTTAACGTTCTGCTGTCCAGGGTAAAGGCTGTGTGAGGTTAAAAGCCTTTAGACCCTGAATGAGCTATTGAGGTCATCGCTGCTGTATTTTTATATTATCAAGAAGACTGGAGTGTCGTATGTCATTCTTAGATTACAGTTACAATACATTTATCTGACGCTTTTATCCAAAACAACTTACAATAAGTGCATGATGCAACCATGAAGAAACAAACTCAAAAGCAAGAGCAGGAATATTTCCTATCTATAAAGCCACCCAGATTAAGTGCTAATGCATTAGCTTCACCTAAAGCTGGACCTTACTAAGGGCTACATACAGAAGAGAGATGTTCAGTCTGTGATGTAGGATGTGTAGACTTTCCGCTGACCTGATATTCTACTATTTTGGGGTCAGGACTGAAAACAGTTGTGTTTTTGTTAACTCGCAAAAGGCAGCATCTAGCTGATTGGCCAATACATTTCTTAGAAAATGTGTATATTTAGAACGGGAAAAATCTCTCTCTCTCTCTCTCTCTCTCTCTCTCTCTCTCTCTCTCTCTCTCTCTCTCTCTCTCTCTCTCTCTCTCTCTCTCTCTCTCTCTCTCTCTCTCTCTCTCTCGGTGCGCAAATGCGCCTTTTTTCAAATGATCCGGTGCTCCTTTTATGGCGGGGGGTGCGCATGCGCACCTGCGCACCAGTTATGTGCAGCCCTGGTTATGTAATGATTTTACAGCTATATTAAAACATATTATTTTAGCTATAGTTGTTGTGTTAGTCATATACAAAAATGTAGTTTTTGAAATTGCTGTATATGAAGCTAATGTGAAAACAAGAAGGTCAATCCTCACAAGCATTATAAAATGACATTTTAACATCAGCTCGCCTGCTAGCTTCAAGCTTCAAAATTAGATTGTTTGACTGTTTGCTTAAACATGCTCTAACTGTAAATACTGTATGCATTTTGTGGCCAGGCACAAATGCTGGCTCTGCTAAATATTACTATCAGGAATATCTTAATTGCCGCCCTAATTATCTGAGAATTATTATACATACATGTATAAAGTTATGCCACTCAAGTAAGAAGCATGTGTCTTACATAACGTCTCACATTAAATGACCTTCATTTTCATGTTTATTCTTTTGGTTTATTAGGGTCAAGCTTATTTTTATATGAACTATTATTAGTGCAACAGAGGGTAATTGAGACTGAGTAATGCTGGATATTCCTGAGAAGTAATTCAAAACTAAGACATAACTAATAAGATTAAGCATCTGTGAGGAATTCCCCAGAGACTGATATTTTGTCTCTCATCTTTTAAATACATATGTTGTACTACCTAATTGGTGTTTAAATCTTAATAAAATGTGCAACCTCCAGACAGATTGTGCTTTCCGCAGCTGTTTATCGTATGGCTCCGAGCCTGAAGCTTTAACCATGCAGTCCAGCTGAGCCATCCACTTGTTATAGCCATGTGGGCAAACACACTGGACTCAGCAGAAATATAGTGTGGGCCTGAAATGAGCTGTGAGATTAACTGTGAGTTTGAATATTAAATGTATGGCTGCTCCACTTTTTTTATAGGTGGGCAATGCTGTCAAAAAACACTGTGAGCCAAATGTGTCACTCGCCTCAAAACATCAGAGGGAGGTTTTTCAAGGTGGTTAAAAACTTTAAGCAAAAAAAAAGAAAGTTAAAAAGCTTTTTCCACATCAGGAGAGTGTCTTACTTGTGCACTTTTTCAGGCCGGACCCTTTCTTCAAGGCGTGACGGCTGAGCTTGCAGCTGAAGTTGTTCTCCCAGAACTCGGCAAACCAGATATTCCTTCTGTTGTTCTCCAGCGTTCGGCTGATGAAGTAACGATCAAACCCTAGACAGATCAATAGGTACATTGTCATTGACACAGTGAGCGTCAGTGTAAACAACAGCGTCTGTGCAGTCTGTGAAACCCTCATGTGTACCGTCTAATTCATTGATCATTGCATATGTTTAATCTGTTTGACAGAATATCATTTGACCTTTGATGATCAAATAATTAAAGATAAAGCTTTACAAAGCACCTTTTATTCTGCAAATAGCTACAGCCCTGCATCACATGAAAGGAATACAATGAAAAAACTGAAAAGTTGACTTTAATTACATGTAGTACGTCATCAAGTTTCACATAACTGTATATTAGGTTAGTTAAAAGCAATAATTTTAAGTTGAACCTACTACTTATATACAGCTATGTTAAATCTGTTGGCATAATACATTTAATTAAATTCAACGTTTCAGTTTTTACAGTGTACTCACTGAGGAATGCATATAATAATAATTATAAAATAATAATAATAATAATAATAAAGCTTTATCTATAAAGCACTTTTCATACAGCACGTGCTTTACAAAATGGCTAGCATCACAAGTACAAAATACACAACATGAAATTCCCCTCAGATCAGATGTTAAGAGCTTTACAGATACATACAGCAACATAACAAATGTGAACAGGTTAAGAGACACAAGGAGGTAAAAGGTATGATAATAAAAAAAAAACAATAAAATAAATAATGATTTATTTCGGAAAGATAAGACACAAGACAAGTGAATCAATGCAACAATGTTACACACTATAACATAAAGTGAACATATAGGTACATGGTTTTACTATACAGGGAGATGTTATATATGTACCATGCTCTTCTCTGTACCTTTGATGGACTGCCGCTTGGGCAGGATGGTGACCGCTCCCTCCGCCATCTCCTCCTGGTCCACCACCGGAGAGATCTTAGAGCCCCAGCTGTCTGAACCCACCCAGATAAAGTGACCTGTCTGGTTGGCCTTTTTAGCCGCTTGGAGTAGCCGCCTGCAAAGGTGAAGTGACAGATGTTTTCATGGATAAGGTCAGCATCCCGACCAGCTCTGCTTTGATTTTGTTTTGCAATTCATTACACAGTGGTTAAGCAGAGCTGGAAGGAATTGGATGTTTTCCGACATGTTTCCCTGCCTGCTGCAGTCTAATCTTCAAAGCAGTTATTACCAGGCCTTACCTGATATCGTCTTCGCTTGCGAAAAGTATGACGACTCTCGCGTTCGGGTTTTCCCGGAGACGCCGGATGATCTTGTCAAACCCCCCCAGCTTGGGCTCCCGGGGAATCTTCACAGACTGGGAGATGCACACACCCCCTGAACACACACAAGTTCATAGATGTCAATGTGATAATTAGGAGAAACTGAAGAACAATGCCTGTACACTACAGTATCAAAGGAATCACAGAAACCAACACAACAAATGAATTCAACTTGAAGTATTTTAACTTAATTGAAATCTTATTAGGTACAAATAAAAAATCTTGGGTGAGGTAATGAATCTGAGGGTTTTGTGTTGTCAGTTTACCAAGGAATGCGTAGCTAACTGAAACTCAGATGGTGAAATGGAATATTCCCCAGCAGAGGGATAATTGGCTTGTAAAAGAGAGAACTCGCTGTCTTTGAGAGTTTCTTTGACAGTATGCAGTTTTGTGGGAAAGGTGTGGCAGTGTTTATGATGTTGCTCCATTATTTATAGAGTGCATTCAAAGAGTACATTCCTGTACATGAGGGTGTCGCTGAGACTTTCATTCTGAAAGGCACATTTACATTAAGGTGTTACATTTCATACTTTCCCATTGTTCCTTAATCAATGTTATACTTTTTTTATAAAGGGTTTATATTGTTTTCAATGTAGAGTGTGTGGACTTTCCTATAACATTTCCCTTTCCTGTAGTGTAGTGTGTTATATAGGTTTTTGTGGATATAAATGGTCTGCAAGGGCTAAAATCTCAAGGTTCACGCCACAGGGAGTTTCTCTCCCACACAATCCCCCCACCTGAAACGCCTCCATTGGACTCCTTTGTAATGTGTAACACTCAAGCTTGTATTAGCTAGCGCTCCGACACATAACACGTGATAAGCTAAGGGGCTGGACATCTCTTAGCAGTTGGCCAACCAAAACAGAGCCGGCCAGCGAACCAATCAGAGCAGACTGGGCTCTGCTTTCAGACAGAGGGTGAAAAGAGGTGCTGCAGCACAGGCAGTATGAGAAAAATAAGCCTTTTTGAACATTAAAGCATGGAAACATGTCTCAGTCGAGGCATTAAATACCTGAAAATATGCATAACATGTCTTTTTTTATTTCCCTGTTAATAGGAAACTATTTTCTTTGCCAATTTGCTTTTGGTGAAAAGAGTGTGAAGTAAATGTAGTGTTTATTTTCTCTTATGTTTGTTTTCTTCTTTGTATAAACCTGTTATCGTGAGCGGAAGTTTGTGTAGGCGTGTGTGGCGAGGCCGAAATGTAACTTGGAATGCCTGCTTAGACCAACTGAAAACATGACCATTACTTTGAATCCTTGTAAGACCACACAAACATTCACACAAAAAAAGAAACAAAAGGATGTTGTGAGGGTTTTGTTCAGTTTAGATTCAGCCAAGATGTCTGTACATAATGTACACTGTAGATCCTATACATCAGTGGTCCCCAAACTAAGGCCCGCGGGCCGAATACGGCCCGCTTCCACATTTGGCCCGGCCCCCTGAACAATACCAGAGACGCATTATGATTTTTTTTCAGTCTGGCCACGCGAATCCTAGACTAGCCCCTGTCAAATAGAACGGAATAATGGCGAAAAGGTTAGGTAAGAGAAAAATGTATTCAGAATGCAGGGTATTTAACCTGCAGTGGTCAAAGGATTATCTTTTTGTTCAATGCAAAGAAAAGGCTGTTTGTCTCATCTGCGCCGTCACTATGAATCCCGTCACAAAGACAAGTATGATAACTTGCAAACTCTCAAAGCTAAAAAGTGGACTGTTAGATCAGCAGAATACATTTGTACGCCAAGCTCAGCTGAACCAGTCATCCGTTCGGGCCAGCTTTCGGGTTGCTCAACTGATAGCAAGCAGCGGTAAACCTTTCACTGATGGAGAGTTTGTCAAGAAATGTTTGAATGCTGTCGCGGAAGAGGTGTGTCCCGAGAAGAAAGATGTATTTAATACCGTGAGTCTGTCGGCGAGTACAATCACCAGACGCATTGAAGAAATCGGGGGTAATGTATATGCCCAGCTGCAGCAGAAGACGAAATAATTTGACTTTTTTTCATTAGCACTGGATGAGAGCACAGACGTGCAAGACACATACATTTTTATTCGTGGAGTTAGCGCAAACTTTGAGATGTGCGAGGAGCTGGCAGCCCTCCAAAGTCTCAAAGGGACTACAACGGGGGAGGATATTTTCGGCAAAGTATGCCAAACCATGGAAGAGTTGGACCTAGACTGGTCAAGGCTTGCCAGCATCACGACTGACGGGGCTCCTAGTATGGTGGGCGCGTCTCGGGGTCTAATAGGACGCATGAACCGGGAGATGGAAGAATGGGGTCTCACCGTCCCGCTACAACTCCACTGCCTAATTCACCAGCAAGCGGTGTGCTGCAAAGTGTTGAAGTGGGATTCTGTCATGAAGGTTGTGGTGTCATGCATAAACTTCATCAGAGCAAAGGGACTTAAACACAGGCAGTTCCAACAATTCCTGTCTGAACTGGAGTCTGCGCACGGCGATGTACACAGAGGTCCGATGGTTGAGCCGGGGCAGAGTTTTGAGGCATTTTTACGAGCTGCTACCCGAAATTAACGCATTTCTTCATTCAAAAGACAAAACGGTCCCAGAGCTGATCGACCCAGAATGGAAATGGCACCTCGCATTTTTAACAGACGTGACAGAAATGCTGAACAGCCTTAACTTGCAGCTACAAGACCAGGGGAAACTCATTTGCGACATGTATTCTCACATAAAAGCATTTGAGGGGAAACTTGCGCTGCTTTTGGAACAAGTGAAAAAGCACAACTTCATCCATCTCCCTGCTACCCAAAACCTCTCTGCAGAGAACCCAGCGGTCCCGTTCCCAGCTGAAAAGTGTGTGGAAGCACTGGAAATGCTGAAGGCGGAGTTCGGTGTGCGATTCCAGATACTACATGTTAATGCAAAATAAATCCGTCTTTTCCAGAACCCCTTTCTTGCCGACATCAATGAAGCCCAGCCTTCTTATCAGTTTGAGTTGGCCGAGTTACAGAACTGTGATGTTCTGAAAGACGCATTCAAGCCCAACAGTCTCATTGACTTCTATGCCGCCCTCCCAAACGACACGTACTAGGGGTGTAGTCAGGTTCACTATATACTTTCGTGGGATTTTTGTGGGGATTTGCAATACTATACATTTTTGGAAAGGATATTGTATAAGGATTCAGAAAATCCATGTTTCCATTTGCCCAGGTGTTTATATGGCGGCCATTTTGGAATTTCCAAAATGGCCGCCGTAAAATGTAGGTTTTGTAATATCTTGACTTCTAAATAAGCTAGAACATTGATTTTAACTGCTAAACCCACATTTTCAGGATCAAGGAATCCAATGGTGCCAACAATAATGAGGTAGAACTCACTAAATTGCATGTTAACATAACTTTTATTGAGGACTTAACAGATAATTGACAATAACTGATTAAACTGAGTTTAAAATTGTGAACTTCAGTATCATCATGACATGCACATTTTGTGACCACAGAAAATAAGCAACCTTCTTAATTAGACATCTAAATGTATACACATCTATGCATCATCATCACTATCATCATCAACACTTTCATCCATCACGGCATGGGAATCATCGTCGTTCTGGCACTGGCTACTGCAATGACACATATCAGTACAGGCTAAGTCATTAGCTCTGCATGAACATCTTCCAGAAGAACAATTAGATTTACATCTGTATTGGACCATCTCAATGATGGCCTTTGGGGCTGGGAGGACCTCTGTGGTTGTTGGTTTCATGCCATCCGAGTCTCTGAAGTACCCATTGTGCAGGGGGTCCAGCTGCGGATCCTGAAGAGCAATGGCTGCCTGTGCCCATACCCTGGTTTGGACATGGACCCTCAAAATATGCTGCTTCAGCGCTCCAAGTGTTGGAGGGAGCTTGTCACTCTCTGCCCTGTGTTTGCAGAAGAGATGCCATCGTAGTTCAGGGATTGTCTTTATGTTGATACCCTTGGGTGAGTAGGCTGCACATACAAAGGAAGCCAGAGTGGACAGCATTCCTTCCGCCACTTCTGCTTCATCCAAAAGCATCTGCAGAGCATTGATAATATCTTCGTCTGCTTTTAAATAGATCTGCAGCCAGGTTGCCTTGCCTATGCGGGAGAATCTGCCTGTGTTGTCGGCCCCAGTGAATGCATGGAAAGCTGGCAATGCCTTTGCTCTTTCTTTACCTAGAGCTTGCCACAGTGGTTCAATCTGCACAACACCAGAGGCCATCGAAATCGATGTGTTCTTCAGCAAGAGATCATAGTTTGCTGTGACTAGCACTAGAATGTCTGTATCTGGTGAGAAGAACATCAACTGTGCATCAGCTGGGTTTCGGTGTGATGCCAGCACAGCCTGGTGGATCAGCAGCGTGTCTGCTTCTTCGTGGTTATTTTCTTCAAAGAGCATGTCTTTGTTGCTCCTAGTGTTCCCAGAAGCTGACGTGATGATCAGCTTGGAGGATCCCCTGTTGTATTCTAGAATTTTGGCTGCAAGATAATCAGTTAGATCGGCCTTCGTCTGGTCATGAGAGAGGAACCTGCTCAGTGGGATGTGTTTGATGTTGGTGTCATCTCTGACTTGGTACTGGATAGCTTTTCCTTGTCTTCGTTTATCTCTGGTTGCACTCTTCAGAGAATCTGTCCTGTATGTGTCGAACACAAGGATGATTTCATCATAGTCTCTTGTTAGTGACATCAGTCTGTCATTGAAGCAGCCACTCAGATCCTTGACTGTCACTACAGTGGCTGGTTTTTTGCTCAGCCTCTGCACAAGCACCATGCCGTCCACCAGTGCTATCTTTCGACTTGGCTGATCAGTAGATGTGGTGTCTATGAATCCTGTATCCATTGCATCTTGGTGGGTAGTACTTCCAGTTTGAGGCAGCTGATGGTCTTCATGGGGCACATCTTCTCTTGTCAGCTTCTCAAGGAGACTGATTAACTTGGACTTGTCATGGCATGGCAGGATTGTTCCATTAGAAGCAAACAGTGCCCTTGGTGTTAGAGTAAATTCATAGTTTCCTATGGCCTCTTTCTGGTTTATGTCTCGGTTTGACCTGGCAAGTACCATCAGCCTTGCAAACAGGTCCTTGGTCTCCTTCAGATCCACAGTATTGTCTCTGAGTTTCACTGTAATCTTCTTGTTCCCAGACAGGAACATCTTATTGTTCACTTTCTTCACAGGGGCCCAGAGGCTGACATCTCCATTGATCCGCTCTGACACGTAGTCTTCATACAACTTCTGGCCAGTGACATCAGCATTCAAGATCTGTGGTACATACTCATCTGGTATGTAGGCAAGTGTGATTACATTGTACAGCTTGTCACCTTCAGTGGTAAAGGGGTTTCCATGACTGAGTATGGCTGCCTTGATCTTGTCGATTGTACCATGTGCCCTCTTGACTGCACTTGGCCCAAGCTCATGGTGCTCTGTGCTTCTGTCAGCTTCCATGTCAAATTGACTCTTGAACTCTTTCGACAGACGTGAAAGTTCTGGTGTGACCATGACAAATCTCTGTCTGGCATTGGCATTGTTAGAGATGCCAATAATCCCAGAGCGAATCTTCATCAGCTTGTTCAGATGTTCGCATGCGTGGTCTGCCCCAACAGACACAAAGGGAATGACACTCTTGGTGACGGATATATTACCTGCGTGTAGTTCCTCCCAGGTCTGAGGGTGATTGATCCTCAAGTCATGCATGTCTGCGATGTATCTTGGCCAGAGTCTTTTGTACTTGATGCGATCCATGGAAAAAAACAGCATACTCAGTGCTTCTCCAGCCTGCAGATGGAGTTCAAGGTCAGCATTCCGAGTTGCTGCTACGAAGAACAGGATTGTTTCCACCCGATGTAGGTAGCTCATCATGGCCTTGAACATTGCATGCTGGGATTTTTGTTCCTCCCATTCTTGGAATGCTGTGATGACTTCAGCAGTGGCTTCCAGGAGGGTCCTGTTGACTTGCTTCACAGATTCAGCCTTGATGTCTTTACCCTCCGAGCAGGCAGCTTCTACTCCCTCTGTTGCCTTCAGGCACACATATTTCAGTTGTGGGTTGTCCTTGAAGAACTCCTCCAGAGCCATTTCATAGAGTGCTACATACGAGTAGATGTGGGCATGGAGAGCTCGCTTGTAGTGTCTGCATTTCAGGATTTGCCTTGTTGTGGCAGGACCATACACATCTGCTTCCATCCAGGCATCATCTATAAAGTAGGCTAATTGGATGATAACACATCTCTCAAACAACAGTCATGACACAAACTATACAGTATTGTTAGCTAGCATATTTAGTTAGCTAACTAGTATCAGCAAACTACTGTATTTTAATTCGATGATACAAGATGATAACATCATGACATCATGAATTACACAATAGTAATGTTAGCTATATAGCTTAAATGAAATTGGACATAAAACCTGTTGAACTTTTCTGAGGTAAAAATGAAGATAATACTTACTGTACATGTATCAAATGATGTGTAAAATAACCTTGAAGGATGACACTTCTCATATAGTAGGCTATTTGTGGTCCACAACAAATATCAGAAGAATATCAGAAGTCTGAAGAACAGGGCCGTTGCCATAGGAGACGAAAAACTGTGGTCGCACAGGGCCTTGCATAAGATTATACATTTTTTTGCCTGAATTGAATTTATAGATATTTTATATTTATCGATATAAGATAATGGTCTATTATAGAGTATTTTATGAAAAATAATCAATTCAATTTGTTTTTGTATACTTAAAAAAACTTAGCACAGGTCATTTTTCGACCGACTCCTGCATCAAAGGGTTAATGTTGTAAAATGTGATACCTTTGTAACTACCACCATTGGGTTCCTTGACCCTGAAAATGTAGGTTTAGAAGTTAAAATCAATGTTCCAGATTATTTAGAAGCCGAGATATTACAAAACCTACATTTTACGGCGGCCATTTTGGAAATTCCAATATGGCCGCCATATAGACATCTGGGCAAATGGAAACATGGATTTTCTGAATCCTTATACAATACCCTTTCCAAAAATGTATAGTTTAGCAAATCCCCACAAAAATCCCACGAAAGTTAAAATCAAGTTATAATGAACCTGACTAGTGTAACGGTATCCGTATTCGTCCCGTACCGTCACGGTTCGGACGTCACGGTTCGGCACATGCAGTCACACGGTGAATACGCCTTTTTTTACGACTGGGAAAAAAGTCTGTCACTCAGGGCAGTATTACACTATATATAATCCAGGGGGTGGTATTGCGCCTAAAAGCCAGCCGCCCGTAAATAACAAATGAAGAACAAGAACAAAACACAACAAAACGAACACAATACATGAAGAAGAACAGTTAGTAGCTATGGCGAGTTCACACAACACACAGGAGCTAGAAGACCCACCTGCTTCTTTTAAATCAGGTGTGTGGGAACATTTCGGGTTCCCTGTGGACTACAACAATGATGGGGTGCGAGTTGTGGATCGGACGAGGACGGTGTGTCGGCGTTGTTCGACAGCGGTGCGGTATGCTAGTGGTAACACGTCAAACATGCTCAATCACTTCCGAGTCAGTCTCAGTCCCCAGCGAGAGGGTTTTCTCGACGGCAGGTGACATAGTTACCGCCAACAGATCTGCCCTCAATACTGACAACATAGACAAACTCATCTTTTTGAAGAACAACTTGAAAATAGAGTAAAGCTTGAGTACCTTTATTTAGGCATAATGGCCTCACACACTCACAAGTTAATTACACATGTTAGACATTGCTCCTAAAGGTACAGATTTTTATTTTGTTTTATATTTATCATTGTATTTATTTTATGTTTTGACATCAGGAGATGTTATACAGTTCTGTATTGCCTTTTATTGATTGTGATTCAAACACTTTCTTCTTATTTATTTTAAAATGTTCAAGACATTCTTTTTAGTTGTACAGCTTATTTAACCTTTTTCTTTGACATCAGCCAATATAAATAATATGGCCATCTGATGTGTGTGTTACTGTTTGTGGTTTGTTTTTAACTGTGTAATACAGTTAATGATTCCAAATGTTAGAGTTCCTTATTTTCATACCAAAACTTGCACTACTGTTCAAAATAAATAACAGCAAAAACAATTATGCATTTGGGACTTTTTTTTGCTTTTCCTTGTTGTACCAAACCCGTACCGAACCGTGACCCCCAAACCGAGGTACGAACCGAACCGTGACTTCTGTGAACCGTTACACCCCTAACACGTACCCTGACATAAAAAACACGCAATGAAGATGTTTACACTTTTTGGCAGCACGTATATATGCGAGCAAACCTTTTCACACATGAAACACCTGAAAACTCCGATGAGATCAAGATTGACAGATGAACATCTGCATCAGTGTTTGAGACTGGCTGTGACTAGAATGGAACCTGACATTCAACTTCTCACCAGCCAGATGCAGGCCCACGGTTCACACTGATGAACATACATAGGTAAGCTCACTTTTCTGACTTGAATGAGTCATTCTGAGTATAAACAAATGTAATCATAATAAAATCTACTGCGATAAAATCCATCTCCACAACCATACTGGTAGTGAAATGTATTGTGCTGTGTAGGTGCTGTATCACTTAGTTCGGTTTCTCAGCCTGCTTGCTTTGTGGTTTTCACAGGGAAGTTGATGAGAGAGAGCTGCAAACAGCGGTGTCTACAAGTCTACTGGAACCTACAAAAGGATTCTAAGGAAGGAACACAAGAACGTTGAGAGACTGCTCATATGAGTCATTTGAGTAAGAGATTCTGCTCTGACAACTAAGCTAAACTTTTACCTGTTAAGATTGTGCACGGCACAACAGAAAGTTAATGTTCAATGGATTTTTTTTCTGTGAAGAACCCAGAGAGGGTTATTTGGTTATTATTTATTTCATAAATAGTGTTATTATATATTTCCAGACTTTATTTTTTCTGTGAAGAACCCAGAGAGGGTTATTTGGTTATTATTTATTTCATAAATAGTGTTATTTATTTCATTAATAGTGTTATTATTTATTTTCTGACTTTTTTTTCTGTAAAGATCCCGGAAAGGGTTATTAATATTTGGTTATGTGTGGCTTTCTAGAAAATAATAAATGTTTACGTTTAGGCACCCCTGCGATCGTCACACTTTTTCTGTTACAAACTGACCCGGCCCCCATCAGAGAAGGGAAAGGTTATGTGGCCCTCACAGGAAAAAGTTTGGAGACCCCTGCAATACATGGATACACATTGTACTTCTCACTATTGTCAATGGAGACCAGTTAGAGTAAGCGAAGCATTACTTTGTAAACAACTCTTTTCCAAAGTGAGTCTGTGTTTATTTACACGGTAAAGATTAGCCTGATAGGTTGTTCTTCAAAAAGCAATCAGAGGAAACAACGACATAATTGAACAATTAACTACAAATTAATTAAAGGTATACCTCCCTCCCCATCACCCACGTCATGTCAACAACATGATGCATGCAGATGACAAATTAAACATCAACAAGGTTCCTAACATTGTTTTTTAGTGCTTGTAAAGTAGATTACTGTCTTGTGTGTGTGCAATGTGGAAACAACTTTGATGGTGTTGACTCCTGTCATTCTGCTGTCTTCCACCCTGATGCCCAGCTCAATGAAGGGGCAGCCAAATCCCGATTAAGCTGTCCAAAAAACGTTTGATGTGTGTGACTGTGTTGTTCTTGCACAGCTGTCATCAAACCTCATTAAGTTTGAGAAGGTCGGACAGAATGTTTGACCCTGTCTTCACACATGCAAGGATTTTTAATGTTTTCAGCGAAAAGAAACAGCAACAATTCTGCATTGAGCGCTGTGTAAAGAAAAGTAAAGGATGGTGAGCTCAGCTATAATAGTAAAACAATTAAAGCATGTGCCTATATCAATTTATCCAAACGTATCATCTGACGCTGTAAATATTTCCTTTTTTCAGCATAGATTAGTGTGCGTGCTGCATTTTGTGATCTTCTATTTCCTCTCAAGCTTTTAATTGATTAGCTTAAAAAGAAGAACACAATGTTTGGAAAGAGGATGGCAGTATATCAACATCCCTCAACGCATGATCCAAAAACAAAATCCTTCTAACTTGAGACTCCCCGCCAATCTAGGCCGCATATTTTTAGTTTGTTCAAAACCCCATGAAAAACACAAGAAACGAGATTAAAAAAACTTTTAATTTCAGCTGTCAAGGCATGTGGTTTTTATAGTTTGGTACTTTTCATTCCCCTCTCGATGAGTTCCACAGTTCCAATGAAAGATACTTTAACAATCCCACCCAATTTGCAGACCTACTGAATAAGTTCTGGTCTCACACTAAGAGCAACATATTGCAACACTTAAACTGCTATGAAAACAATTCCCTGCCAGGTTTAATGCCCCAATGTACTGAGGGACTCTGAATGACATATTAGGATTTAAAGGTCCCCTATTGTGCTCTCTGCGGTTTTCCCTTTCCTGTAGTGTGTTATGTGTGTGTGCATGTAAATGGTCTGCAAAGGCTTAAATCCTAAAGTTCATGCTAGATAGACTTTCTCTCTCTCACCCCCCCCCCCCCCCACCCACCTAAATCTCCTCTATTGGACTTCTTTGTTTACTTCCATAGTGAGATCACAATTTAACACTTGCACTTCTATTGGTTAGCACTCCAACACATTGTACATGATAGGCTGAGGGGCCAATAACCAATCAGAGCAGACTGGGCTCTGGTTTCAGACACAGGGTGAAAAGAGGTGCCGCAGCACAGGCAGTACGAGAAAGATTAAGAGCTTTTTGAACATTAAAGCATCTAAACATGTCCCATAATTGTAAGTAAAAAAAGTCTCCATAATCAAAGTAATTAGCAAATGTAGGAGTTGTTTTAGCGAGAAAAAGTCAACTTACAACAACCTTAGAAAGTGACAATCTTTCTGTGGAAATCTTTTTCTAGATAGTTATGTAGGAGGATCCCACCTGCAAAGCTCATATTGATCCATTGTTTGTCCAACTAGGGGAAACAGCCATCAATGATACAACAACAAGACATCGGTTGAGGGGAAAGAGGTGAAACTAGGCCAGAGGATTTGTAGTTGTCTATAAATAAAACATTGAATACAAGGCTCATCGTGCATCGTGTGTGTGATCCTAGAATTGATGTTTGGTACCTCTAAAAAACACAATTGTAGCTATCTTCCCATCATCATTAGTTTCTGCTAGAAGCAGGAAGTGTTTACTTTGACTGCTGCAAAGAGCATTTCATCAATTCAGCCATTTGTGTGTGATGACCTGTCCGTCTGACTCAAATAGACTTAATTATTGGTCATGTTGGATAAGAGAGAGGCATGCAAATTGAGCTGTCACTTGGCCGTTTGTCACATGCCACGGTAGAGGGACTATCATGGAGTTATCTTAATAATGTGTTCACTAAAAGGAAGAGAAACTAATAGTGACAAATAGCTGCTGCAGCATCAGGACAGCCGCAGTCGTGTAATCTGTCTTTGCCACGATGGCTGAGCAGCTCCCTTTCTCTGCTTTTCTTTGCATTTAGATGCCTTCCAGATAACAACAGACGTAGACGTAGAGTGTGATATCAAGCGAAGGGATCAACAGCCAGTGCGTGTGCATTCTTTTTGAATTATGCGAACGACGAATTTCACAACCACAAAATCGGGTTATTTCACAGCCGCATACTTTCATTGTTCCCACATAAACAAATAAACAGATTAGGACTGCAAAAATAGGATTTGTTGATACATAGAAACATGAGAAACTGTCAAAATGTGAACTGATTTATGTTTTTAATTGAGTTTGTCGAAGACCAAATTCGGGTCCAGTCAAGCTTTATCTCTGTCCCAAATGGTCACTAGACAACTGTTTGATACTGCGACTGCGACACTTAGTGTGTAGAATGACATCTTTGTTTCCAAGTAACACTGAATGCATCGGTCTTCCTATTCTGTGTTTGCATCCATTGCTATTGCAGTTGACCAGGCTATAAAAAGCACCAACATAACAATTAAACTAATGAGTCAAATGCTTTTTTAGAGTCAATAAACACAGCAAATATTGCTATTGTCATAATAACTGTCAATTATAGCATCTCTAATCTGGTTCTTTTTCTTATTTAACTGTAAAGCATCATTATGGTGGGCAAACAACCTGCTACTAAATAAAGAACATGGACAACAACCCATTACAACACATTGAGGGACTGCTTTTCTTTACTGTCCATTTCACCTTATAGAGAAACCTGGTTTGAGGAGAGAAAACGAGTGAATACCTTGATATTATTAAAATAATACTTGAATTACAGGACATGTTTGGACGGATTCAGAAGAGACGCTGAATATCATTTTGTAAGTACATTAAGTCAGTATTTGGCACCAAGTTTACATTTCCTTGTTCTGCTGATACAGATGCCCGCTCAGTGTGGGACAGTTCATTTCTTTATTAGTGGGCTCCATCCTTCTGCTATAAATCCCGGGATCTGTAGGGTTTTTTTTAATTTACCATAACAAACAACTGAGCCGATAAAAAAACGTCTGCCATGGAGATAAATATACTGCAAAAACAGAAGACTCAATAAAATAATGCTTATATCGATACAACAACACCTAACAAAAACTGCAGGTATTTCCTCCCCTACTCTGCAGCTGGCCTCAGCTCCACCATCTTTAAGCTCTTTGTTTCAGTTTTACGGCCCATAGCTTTGCTATTTGGCTCAGTCTCATTGCCCTCATCAGCTTTGTTTCCAGCTGCTGTAGACAGATGTTGGCAGTACAGAAAGGCTCAGACCCCCCCTGTGCTCTACCTGTTCAGCACCATACGAGGGACTGACAAAGTAAGTGTCAAGCTGGTGAACACAGTGGAGCAATTAGCAGCTAACAGATCGATAGATCATGTTTTATTAACAAGTGGTTTAGACCAAACTACAGCTATGAGAGAGTCAATATCGGACATACATGTGAGTCAAAACTAATCTGCTGGATGTGTACATAGACAACTGTGTGCTTACAAGTTCATCTGATCATTTGTATATGTTGAAAGTAGCCAAGAACATTGCTTTAAGTTTTAGCACATGAAGCCCTTATCTAGGCTACAGTACGTCATGTTTATGTGTTAAAATAAAGAAGAACACATGACACATTCCCACACAGGCAATAAAACCCATAGGGATGCATCCATGTATGAAGATATAATAAGCTACAGTTTTATCTAGTATGTAATGTACAGTTTGACATCAAGACCTTGTAAATCCGGGATTATATTTGACGGATTCTTAACTCCACATGAGCCGACAAAGGCTTTATATTTAATCAGGAACTTTGGTGTCACTTCTTTCATCCTGCCAGTTTTTTCACACCAGCAAGAGCCCTTTTTTCCATTTCATGGCTTTCATGTTATAATTCAAGGTAAAACATAGTGTAATTTCCTGCTTAAATCAGGACAGCAGTGATCTTGCTAACCTTGCAGCAGTCTTACACAAAAAAACTGCTTTTTAATTCCTCTGAAAAACGACAGTGCTCTGTGCTCTAATTTGAATGCATTATGTAAAAACCTCTTAGTCTGGGAGTAAAGTTATTCACCAAAAAACAAGAAGACACAGATGTCCTCATGCTGAATACTGATAGCACCTAATCACCAATAATGATCAGTTATTGCCGCATTAATGAGGAATTTGATTAAATGTATATGAACAGCTGTAACCGTGCATGACATTTAAAATGACATGTGTGAACTTTACAGCATAATAATGTTTAAGCTTTACTGTAGTTTCACAATGAAAAGTGAACTGCAGAAAAGTGACTAAAGTTCATGGAAGAGTTTTAGTACTGAACTGACAACGCATTCAACAAGGGAAACCGGATTCAGGGAAACTGATTGATGCTAGAAATAACTTTGCCTGTGAAGGTTTTCCTGCATTTACAATGCAAAGATGAATCTTCAGGGTTTTCTGTTGGCTTGCTTTGTGTTAGGAACTTGTTCTTTATGTGGATATGTGAGACGATTTGAAATTACCTCATCTTTCAAATGACTCCCTTCTCTTGCCAAGTGTATACTGTGGTACCTCTAACCGCTGTGACGTGCCAAAAAAATACCTGTCCAACAATGTCATTTGTTTTTTCAAAATACATTTCCAAGACATATTTGCAAGCCCTTTGTGCTGCGGCTGCTTGTAGACTTGAATCTGTTAGGCTGTTCAATGTCCATGTTCAATTAAAGCAAAGTAATACAACAGTATTAAGTCTGAAAACACAATTTGTTGTTCTCCCTGCTCTGCTGAGTTTCTTAATTGTACATCTTTCCCCGGTTATTTCTTCACCACTCTCTTTGTGTGTGTTTAGCCACTCAAGTAAATAATTAACCAGTTGGAACGCACCATCTTGAATTCTTCTTTTTTTCAGAGCTCTAGATGCTACTGGTTCTATGAGGCTGCTTTATTTTGGTGTGCAAAAATAGTGTGGAAAAGTTGTTTAATTTTAGTTTTCAGCTGGAAATCAAGTGAGAGCACATATCATGTCATACACTGATTCAAATAATAGGTTTTCTTATAGAGATCATATGTGGCAAACACTGTACAATGACTCTTGGGTATAACATTTAGTCTGTACAAGAGAATACAACATATTAAAGATACATATCAGGAACAAGGATAGTGATGCTTTAAAGATTGTGCTTTAAAATGATGTTGTGTTTTTTACGTTTCTTATCTGTAGTCTCAAACATAATGGTGATATTTATCATACCCACCATGAACCATCTTTATTTAGCTGCCCGCAGGTATTTCTGTGACATGGTCCGTGTCAGAGTGCAATGCTACTTTGAAAAACACCATAGAGGGAAAATGTCAGAGAACTAAACATCAATATTAGATTGAGTCATTTCACCTCTGCCAGTGAGTTTGTGTTTTCAGTCTTGCTCGTTTGTTAAGAGCTAAGGAACACACTTTCTGTTCCAAATCTGGATCCAGGCACACATTCTTATTGTTTATTTTTGAATATCCCCACTACTCCCTCATTGAATTCAATTTTACCACAAACATCAAACTATAAATATTTTTTTTTTTAAAAACTATTTCCATATGTATGTTTTTATTTAAAAGAAGAAAGATCAAAGGTTTTCTTCTGGGAAAAAAGTTGAAAAGCCTCAACATGTGCTACAGATCCAGGTTTCGTTGACTTTTACCTTCCAAAGAGCATGTTTATTACACTTTTTTAAACACAAAGTATTCCTTGAATGGTTAATTTGTTGAAGCAAAAAGTATAGAGGACGCCCGGCTGCAGGCCTTTTGACATGTCAGGGTGAAATCTGTTGAAAGCTGACTGCATTTTTTTTTTATTGCTTTTTATTAATTCTACCGTGTTGTGTAATGTTTATTTATACTGTTCATGCTCACTACTTGTAGCACTTCGGGATTTGAAATCAAATATGAAGTGCTTTATAAATGGAACCCATTATTATTATTATTATTATGTGTTGTCTCATCAAAAGGCTGCTCTGCCTTTTGCTTTTATTAAATAAACTCGCAAATAAACGTACAAACCAGTTTTCACACAGCTCCTGAAATGAATTAACAAGTCAGTGCGAGAACACCCTGACATAAAACAACTATTTTAGAACATTGTTCACGCACAAGTCATGCACCTGTCCATGTGGTTATCATTTTCGATGAACAGCCTAAAGTTTGTGAAATCCACAAATGGAAAAGAGCTGTTTAAAAGGTGAAGCTGAACATCAGTTTGAACATGCTTGATTTGTTCCCAAATGTTTTCTGTGATTCTAGAAATTAATGATTATTATTACTTAATTATTCATTTATTTGTTTCTTTGATACTTGATTGAGAGATATGTGCTCAATACTCTTTGTATTAGTGTCTTATTCTCAACAAAAGATATTGTGTACTGTGGGTTTGATGAGTTTATGTTAAAAAAGTGAACTTGTATGTGCTAAAGCGGTCAATAACATAATAAAGAATACATCAATATTAAAAGTTTGAAGTGCCAAATTGCCATTTCGAAAAGTTTAGTTTCACACAGTTTCACTTTGTGATCCACGTTAAAATGTCAAATAAGGAAAAAAATGGTAAATCTCTTATTTTGTTTTGTTCTGAAGGAGGCGTGTGGCGTGTGGTGCAGTGGGTTGTGCATTGGTGTTGGGATCAGGGGTCACAGGTTCAAACCCCACTGCAGTCAGCATGTCGTTGTGTCCCTGAGACACTTCCCCCCAAATTGCTCCTGTGGGGATTATCCACAGTATTGAGTATGTGAGTCGCTTTGGATAAATGCGTCTAACAAGTGACATGTAATGTTAGTTTAATCTTACTTTGAACTTGTCAGTCACAGCATTTTCCGTCGGCTCAGACTTTTCAAACATCAAACAAATACCGTTGACATTGCATTTCTAATTTTCTGTTTGCTCTGCTGCATTATTAAACAAAATAAGCCATCAAAAAGTTTGAGGTATAAGAAATCTGGCAGCAAACTTTTTTTTGTGACCCAAAGTGACAAAATCAGTTTTACACTCCGGATAAAGACATGGTGGAGGAGTCAAAAACTGTCCTCATTAAAAATATGACCTTTAGTTAGAATCGCCCCCATCAAGCTAATCACTCTAATGTTCTTGAACATCAGAACACACTGCCCGATGTAATCAGCCCTCAACATTTTAACAAAGTTGAATAGAGGTGGTACCTGCCATATTTAATCTAAGCAACATTTAAAAAGTTTCTTTCTTTCTTACCGTATGATTGGATATAGGTACAGTATGTATGTTTGAATGCATGTGTTCTCCTAACAATTCAACACTTGGTGGGTGAATAACTTATAATAATAATACATTTATTTTCTATAGCGCTTTTCTTGAACCCAAAGACGCTTTACATTTGGGAGGGAGGGTAGACAAACAAAACAAGGAAGTGCAGTGTTAATTGTAAAGTTTTTGGATGAGCTTTTCTTGTTAAAGCAATACCAGAGGCCAAGAAATGTGCTTGTTCCACACATGTCTGCACTCGTACAAATCTACATTTTTATTTAATTACAGAACCCTCCAATCTATCTGCTCGTCTGAGATATCTTAGCAGATATCCCATTAACAGATAGACTTCGCCACAATCCGTCTGTGATGTGCAAGAAGGTAGACAAAATGAAATGCATGGCTGCATATTGTCCTATTTTCTTTCTCACCTCTCCTCTAAAGCAAGGGCAGCGTTCAATCAAACCAATTGACTGGTGCCTGACCTCCTTCCTATGACTACAGTCCAGGAACGCCTCTGGCAGAGCTGAGTCCGCACACTAAGCCCTAACAATAGGAGTGCTTTAGACTGTGGACTACCTAATTGACTCTGTAATTGTGACATAGTTCAGTGCCACCAAATTGACTGAGTTCTCAAGCAAGCTTTGGCAACAGTGATAGCCTGACAAATGAGAAAAAAGCTTTCCCAGTTCAATTCCAAGTTGATTGCCCTTATTACAACAAGTAGCAACAAAACAGTGGTGTGATAGCACATTACCCTCTGCATGTATCACTTCAAACCAATTACATCAACATGTCATTCATAAACTATCAATCATGACATCCTTTTAAAGCAGCACTTGAACATATTTGTTAGCAATATATCAAATACATAATAGGTCAAATGGCTGCTCATGGTAACAAAGCATTGTTTTGGTTTAATGGCCTGCAATTTGAGATTTTTGGATAGTCTCTTCACTATAAGTTAGTTAAAACATATTGATTAAAGTGAAGCATATAACAGGTTTCCTTTACACATGTTGGAGGAGCAAAATAAAACAGAAATAATGAATATTCACCAACCGCAAAGTAGACCCAAACACGACTCCAAATCGATGCTAATGTTGCGATGTTTCTGCAGAATGCTTGAATAAGGAACCGTACGCTAATATCGACTTAGCATGTGAACTTTGTAAGGCCAATATTTAGTTTGTAAAAGCTTACAGAGCTTCAAACTGAAATATTTTGCACCTCTGATCCTTCCTGTGTAGAAAACAGGGCATTCGATTCAAAAGGTGTTGATTGGAAAAATTGTTAGGAGTGAATAAAGCAGGCGCCATAAGGAGGGGGCTAAAGAACACCAGGCTCACACTGTGTCTGAAATTCACTTTGCTGATATTCTCTGTTTCTGTGGAGATGAGGTCATCTGGAGTGACAGGCTGATCATAATTAGCTAAGAGGTCTTCACAAGCTGCTGAGGAATCAAAAGTCTCTGGCACTGACGATAAAAAAACTGAGAATAAGTTCTTGTTGTAATTCATAAAAATATAAGTTGTTGTCTTTCTGTTTTGCTTAATTATTTATTTTGACTATTGGGAGATACTGCGACGGGGAGGGGCTCTGCAGTAGAAAACCACTTATGAGAGAAAATGCTAAGCCTCAAGAAATGACACAAAGCTGCTCGGGAGTATTTTTGCACCGTAATTGACGTGCCACAAGCATAATTTCCCATCATTAGAGGGACCTGTTGCCTGGGAGCAGAGGAGCTTCCAAGGAGGAAAATCCAAGCCCTTAAGCTGCCGGGCCTGAGAGATAACAAAGCTGCAGAATCACAACTGCAGAGATATGGCCAAAATATGAGGACAACAAGCAGGCCCATTTTGCCCATTCATTCTGCTGGGTCGGAGAAATCATATCAAGCATTCTGTTATACATAATGAATGCAGTACTGGAGGAACATTCTCAAAAACACTCTGCAAAATAAGTGCAACCTCAAGACTGATGCGGGGGGATAAGCGTGTTTTTATAAAATAGCTGAATAATGTGTCCAGTCCTTAACTCTCTTCGCTTCCCTGCCCCTGAGACGAATCCCGCGTTAGTCCTAAAGAAAAAGTCGGCTCAGAGACGAATGACCTCCGTCCATTTGTCATCATCACCTTCCAGCCAATTAAACACCCTGGAAACACTGCAGAGGAAGCAGCTGCTTTCATCTTCTAATTGACTGATTCATTTGCCTGTTTTTCTATCAGCATATAAGATGCTGTTATAATGCAACCCATTTATAGAAAGCAGCTTTAGCGGGCGCACTGATATGGGAAGGTGATATAAAAACCATTTACGCATTCATATGGCATAGAAAAAAAAACACCTGCCCACGAGAGAGACAAAGCAACAAAAATAATAAGTCAAGTGTTTTGTTTTGCTAATTTGTTGTTGCTGTCGGATCCCTGCAGAATAGATATAAATGTGGCCAGAAATAATGCAAAACAGAGGACGTCTAAAATGTGTTTATAAATATCCTCAATCTGACACCGACGTGTGGGAGTTGTTTAAAAGATGTTGTTGTTTTTGTTGTTGTCTGGTTCATGTATTGAGAGATGTGTCCAGCCCTAAGGAAGAGCTTTTGTTGAAGGTATTTCCCATTCATCGGGGATCTGTATTCACCCCACACTTCAGGACAATCTCTGCTGGAATAGAATTCCCTAAGACTATTAGTCATTAGAGAGCTGGTTGCCATTTTGGGGGTTTTGGAAAAGTTTGATATGATGTGAAGCATTAAACCAGCTTATTTATTCGGATTCCCCTCTGAGGCAGAATAGGAAAAACATAAATGATCTCAAACAAGGTTTTTCTTTTTGGGATTAGAGCTTGACTAAAATGGTTTTCTAGGACTGGTAATTTTAGACTCAACGACCCAATAATCGTTATTTTCCAGTGAGTTTTTGGTTATTTAAATTTGATAGTTTTTGAATGAAGTTCTTATCAACACAACAATGTTATTTCAAGGTTTATCCATCCATAAAATCATTAAAATGTCTTATCAACCAACACTGATTGCAGGAGATAAGAAATGATTTCTCTCTTTTATTTGGTCCCACAGTTTGCAATTAATGGAGAGTTTATACAACATACAGCTGCTGAGAGAGTGTCAGAGAGGTTGATTTAATTACAAAATATAGTCTGTGGGGTTTTTTCACCAGATTGTTGGCGCTAAATAGTCTAATCCTTGTTTCCACTACTCAAAGTCACTCCTTACAAACAAAAATGACTCACTCTAATTAACTCCGTTTAGATGCTGATCGCTGTGAAAACTTAATCCACCTTTCACCTTGTCTGTACAGCATGTTTGGATTTCAACAGTCACATTGCTTGCGTACTTGGAAAAGCTGTTAAATGCACCAGCAGGAGAACCAGCAGGACTGACAGTAGTCGCCCATTTCTGCACAGAATACCCACAAAGCATGTTGGCAGCTCCCTTACTCCAGCATGAGCAGAGCTCTGCAGTAATCATGCCAGAAACAGACATGACGCAGGAAGGGAGTTTGACACACAGAAGTGGGGGGGCTTTTCATGAGTGTTTTTGGTTAAACATTTGGCTTTTAAATAGTATGTCAGTCAGTCCAAAACGTTTTAAAATAGACTGGATACATTCTGGTGAAAAACTCGACGTGTTGTAAAGCTGTATATTGTGGAAATATTTGTTACACTGTTTGTTGTTGTAGTTTGAGAGACTGGTATAATGCATTTATATCCCGTACCAGTGACCACTACTAGCTTAAGCCTATTGTCGTATACACAGACAAATATTAGCTTTTTTCTTATTTTGATTCACTGCATCCCCCAGGTTGAATATAATACTGCAACATTGTTGAAACAGAGCTGTTAAAGGTGGGGTATGTAAGTTTGAGAAAGCGGCTCGAGATACACTTTGTGTTATATTCCATGGAATGCTCTTAACATCCCGATAGCAATGAATATCTGAAGTGCTTTGACAAAAAATCCATTAAAAAATGTCATCTGTGGAAGCCGTAGTACTGTAGAAAGCACGATCAATCATCTGAGCCGGCCCGGCTAAAATAACTGGATGGCCTACCTGCCTGTCAGCCTTCCATCTGTGCACAAACTAACCTCGTGCCCTCATTGGTCATGTGCGCGTTCATGTGTGTGTTGAAGGAGGGGCTCTGTAAGGAAGTGGCAGATTTGTTCCGGTTGTGTATTTTCAAATTCTAGCGCACTCGAGCTGGTTTCTCCAAAATTATCTACCCCACCTTTAAGTGTGTCTCCCTACCCTCATTACATAACATTTAGCTGACAGTTTTATCCACAGTGATTTACAAAAAGTGCAATAACCCATGAGCATACATATTCAGAACAGCAAGAGTTCTGCAAGTGCATTAGCTTCAAATAAGACAAACCATCTTAAGAGGAGGTGCATTAGCTTCAGATAAAGAAAACTTGAGGTAGGACTCCTACCACATGTTTAGATTTATTTTTGGATTTAATGGCCAAGGTGCTATGAAAACAGGTGGGCCTTATATGAACAGCACCCTCTGTAAAACATGATATAGAAAGAAAAAAATAAAGGAGATATATTTTCTTCCAATCTTCCAATTGCTACCTAAATAAAAAATGCTTCAATGTTTTGTCCGAAAACATTATGACTCCTTTGTTCACTTCTGTATCATAATGACATCACTATGTAACACTTGTGCTATTGGCTAGCACTCACTAACACATTGTACATATAGGCTTATGTGTGGGACATCTCTAAACATTGAAAAATCACAACAGAGCCAGTCAACTAACCAATCAGAGCAGGCTGGGCTCTGGTTTCAGACAGAGGGTGAAAAGAGGTGCTGCAGCACAGGCAGTATGAGAACAATAAAGAGCTTTTTGAACATTGAAGCACGAAAAGATGTCACAGTAGAAACACACCATACAAATATGAACCTGAAATTACCATAATGTCCTCTTTAATTGTAGTCTTAAAACAATGTGGGATAGTGTTTGTGGGGAAATAGCCATTGTTCTGTATTTTAACACAACAAGTAAATATCCGATGCATCGCCACTAACAAAAATAGGATTGTGTGCAAAAAGGAACATTCCCCACACCCCTGTGATGTTGTTAAGTGCTCGGATGCACCAAACCAATTTTGCATCAAAGACGCCAGATGAAAAGAATCCAAAGCAACAGTGATATCATTTCCCCTGAAATCTCTTACAGCAACATTTTCTCTCTGAATGCAGCATTCTCGATGTGCCACAAGTCTAACACGTTTTTCTGCTTACAAAATAAGAATAAACATCACAGTGTTGTAAATATAAACACTGTATTCTTTATCACTTTCAAAGCCTGACCTTCAGTTATGATAAATAATCCTTTCTAAAGTGCTTGTACAAGCTGATGTCCATTTTAATTTTAATTAACTTCAATACAAGTTTTGCATATTTAAAGTCACAAGTTTTGTTTGCGGAGACAGTGCATCTTTGGAAAGCATAATAGCACATTGCACTGTATTAGCAAATATTTTAAAGGGGACCTATCATGCAAAATGCACTTTTTGATGTCTTTTATACATAAATATGCGTCCCGGGTGCGTCGGGGAACTCACACAGCGTCAGAAAATAAAACCCTTTCTCTTTTCCTCCGCTCCCAAATCTTTAAAAAAACGGGGGTACAACAAGCTGCCGATATGACGTAATTTCGGATGGTGGACCCACAGGAAGTTGCTATCAGAAACAATGCCTGACGTGGTGTTTTGGACGTAATCTCGTCTTTGTTTACATTAGCAAGCCTCACTAACACTCAGAGCTAACCTGTACTGAAGAGCACATGTGTTTAAAAAGCAGGGGAGAAAAAAAAGGAAAAAGAACTCACCTTGTGATAAACCCGCAAGAGAAAAAGCATTTGAGCTCCATACTGTTTCAGAAATAATCTTTGATGTGGTTTAGAACAGGACGGCGTTTTATCACAGCAGAATTTAACTTTATCTCCGGTAGAATTCTGATCAGGCATTAGCTCCGTCTCCTCTTTTGTTTTTTTAAGCTAAGGTCCCAAAATCCGCGTTTCTCTAACAGGGCTGCAAAAGAGGGGTATGAGGGATGTCTAAAATGTATGATCTGTTTGTATTTTGAGCAAAACACATCATAGACATGTTTTTATATATTTTGATATATCTGAGACCCATAATATATGCCTTAAAATAGCATGATAGGTGCACTTTAAAGAATTCCCAACAAAGGACCAAATGGAGGTCTTTGTGTGTTCTTGGGTTTTTTTGTATTGAAAAAGAGGTTTCACATAAGCTGTTTTAAAATGACTCTTGTAATATGTGCATATGTTCCCTGTGAAAATATATACAAATATTGTTGGTGTGAAAACTAAGAGCTTTTGTTGGTGAAGTACTTTAGCTACATTAGCATGTGCAGACATCTTTAAATGTACATCATTTACAAAAAAACAACTAATTATTAAATTAGGAATTGTGCCTTCTTAAAATAATTTGCAGTACAACTAAACTTGCATGCTTTGTAAATTACAACACAACAAAATCACTTTATATTCCTTTATAAGTAATACAATTGCATTAGGGCTGAACGATATACCGTGTCATGGCGATAACCGCGGTATGCGCATGCGCGGTATTCACACCGCAGGGACGTGCGGTTTTATTCATTTTTTTTAAAATGCTAACGCACTTTAGCACAGAATTCAAAATAAAGATACCCTTATTACTTATCGAAACTGCACATACAATATATCCGATTAAAGCTGAGACTCCACAGATTATTTAAGTATAGTATCTAAGCGATCCGATCTCGCAACAAGGGAAGCAAACACATACATCACAACACGTACCTTTTACGGAGCTTTTACGGGAGATCGTCTCACCGTAGCTGTCAATCTGATCAAAAGACGTGTTCAATGGCATTAAAACGAGAAAGAAAAAACGCGGCTGAATCGGTTGATCCATAGGTTGATAATGTATCTGTGGCTTTGAAGCAATTGTTTATAATCCATAATTCCATTTTTATGTAAAAATCGGATCACAAAAGTTAGCTGCTAATGGTAGCCACCTTGGTGGTATGCAGCTTCCGGTTTTGGCTACGCGTCGTCGTCTCACTCCTTATTTGTTAATGTGTTGGTGTGTGTAGAACTTCCCCTGATATTTGACATTTTTAGACAGATTTAGCACACAAAAAACCCTCTTTTGGGGCCATTTGGGTGGATTTTCCATATCTCTGGCCCACCTTGCTGGATTTTGACATGTGACATCTCTTTCTGACCGTCAGAGCCAATGGAATCGAGGGGAACTCACACAGTCCTTATTTGGTAATGTGTGTGTGAGAGACTTCCGCATCGCCAAGACCGGAAGCAGCAGCCACTATGGTAGCTACCGTTAGCAGCTAACTTTTGCTCTGCGATACTTACATAAAGTAAATCATTTTTTTATACAGAGACGTTAAAAACCTATGGATTAACCGATTCAGCCGCGTTTTTTCTTTCTCATTTTAATGCCATTGAACACGTCTTTTGATCAGATTGACAGCTACGGTGAGACATCTCCCCTCGAAGCTACGTAAAGGTACGTGTTGTGATGTCTGTGTTTGCTTCCCCTGTCCGAGTTCAGATCACTCAGTGATGATACTATATACCTAAATAATCTGTGGAACCTAAAATTTAATCGGATATCTTGTAAGTGCAGCTACGATAAGTAATAATAAGGGTACTTTTATCTTGAGTTCTGTGCCAAAGTGAGTTAGCATTTTTCGCTCAGGGGTCATTTAGATGCTTCTTATGAGACTTGTGTTTTGTTTTGGTATAAAATGGTTTGTATCGTCAGTTAGCTGAGATTATTTCCGTTAATCTGGTATAACACATTAATAGGTTCTTAAATATTACGATCCCCTGAGACACTGTCGTGAAAAAAAAAGTAAAGTACCCGCCGGGACTTTGGGGTTTAACAGGTTAAAAAAAAAAACGCAATATATACCGCAGGGGGGGGAAAAAACCGCGATGTCAGTTTTTTTCAATACCGTGCAGCCCTAATTTGCATCTCACAAAAACAAATACTTTCCTTTACTGCTACAATTCTTCTTCATAGTCAATTCTGTAATGTTTTGACAGGACAAAAATAAGGAAAATATGAACTGTAAATTAAAACGAGGGTACAAAGTTCACTGTTATTAGCAGACAGTATGTTTTAGAGCCAAATTTAGGCAATCCAAATACCAAACTCGCCTCGAGTCTCCAGGGGATGTACTTGTAGGCTTTGATGGCAGTCCAAATGAAAGAGGAGGGGTTCGAACATATTTAAAAACAAGGTTTAATTTTAAAGCTAAATGTTTTTTGAACAACAGCCCCAATAGCTGAATACCCAACAAAAATAAACAAGAATATTCAACAAAGAAGGCTCATTTCTGACAAGAATTTGGTATTAAAACTGTGTGACACTGCAACACCTGAGCTCTGCATTACTGCATACTGTGGGTAAAAAGGGAAAAAGGGGGTGTCGCCTCAGGCCAGGCTCAATATTGGCCTCTCATAACAAAATATAATAATAAACCATTAACTCAAACCAAAACACAAGACATTTAGAGTAGGAAATGCTGGCTCCAACACAATTCAATTCAAATGAAATGTATATCTATTATCATTTATTTAAAAATAAATCCTCTTGTTTGAACTTTGGCGGTTGGAAAGTTTAGTCACACTGTAAAGAGAGATTTTATTGAGGAGGGGAGAGTGGGGTAAGATGAGCCAACTTTTACTTATATTGTACTCTAGGCAAAGAAAAAGGAGATAGCAGTCAAATGACAACAAAACATTTACTTCAGGATGTCAACCAAAATGAAAAAAATGCATCTATCACAAATGGCATTGGCCAAAATGTGACTTCTCAAAGAAAAGTTGTCTTGTGGAATAACTTGCCCAATCTTAGCGGTAAATGGATCCGTGTAAAGGGGTCAATTGAGCCATCTGGGTGTAAATTGACCAAGTGACTTTTTCAAGTTTAAACCTGAGCAGAGGCAAAAAAATAAAACATATCATCCTTTCTCTGCCCACTACCTGCTTGGGTGTCCGCACCATAGTGACACCTGTTTCGTCAACATTATTAATCAGGTTTGGAAGGAATTAATGCCTGTAAAAACAAATATGAAAGAGCCAGATCAGAATCTCCCCCAAATATCCCTGTTTATGTACCTGGGGTAAACTAAACACATGTACCAGTCTGTTGTAAATGTACTGTATGTTGAACCATTGACTCAATGTACCCCACATCACTTTGCACCACCGCCACTTTTTTGGGGAAAAAAGCTGTCTTGTTTAGTAATTCCTGCTAATCTTTAGCTAAATGATTCACATGGTTTTTTCACCTAGCTAAATAACCAACATGTATGATACAAATGTTCAGCCCAGGATACATTTGCTTTGACATAACAGTAATTATACCTGACATGTTGAAAATGTACTTGAAAAAAACACATTTACAAACTTTCACACACCGGAGCTGTCCAACACATCGCACCTCCACTGCATGGGTCAAACTACAGAAGCACTGAAATAGCTAACAGAGCCAGCAGGGCATCATTTCTTTATATACTTGAATATATTTCCCCCTAATAGTGTCACATCTCTTGCCTTAAGGGCTGAATAAACTGTCTTCAGTGCTGGCAGCAGTAACAAAGACATTTCAGCCCAATGCAGCCAGCCTCTCCCAGCGGAAGAGAGTCTTTAAACTGGGAACGTTTCTGTCAGGAGCTGGATTCTTTAACCTCCAGGCTACTTTTCAGTTTGAATTCATGCTGGCATATTAACGAGTGCCCCCAGCTTTAGAAACGTCTCCTCTGTGTCCCACAGACACTCATTTCATATGGTATAAACAATATGAGTAAAGTCAGATAATGACAAAACTTTAATTTGGTGGTGGCCTCAGGGCTCGCTACTGGAAGATTTTGATGCTTTCCTAAAGACATTGCATATCAACGACTCAGCCAGCCCAGTCGGTTTTCATGTGTTAATTTGTGTTTAGTATGCATAAAATATCCCAATATTATGACTGAAGGCAAACTGTGGATGAGCGTTGTATTTAAAGATAATTTGGATTAGCTAAATAAGGAAAATAGACTTGCAGCTGCAGCTTTGTTTAAAATGAGGCTTTAAATGTGTGCAGTGTCTACTTCAATATTAGCAAGCTGTCATTCTACATTATGAAGCAAGCCTTACCGTGTGGTTATTACAATGTGCAATATTCAGTATATAAATACTTTGCTCATTGATTCGTATGACTCATGTAGAGTTCGGTGGAGATAAATGCAACTATGCGTTAGAGACAAATCAGTGGAAGTACCTTAAAAATGGGAAAAATGCATCTACATTTGTATGCAGACAGATATCCTTCCTCGACTATCAAACACAAAGAGATCTTACTATTTGACGACTGCTTTATCTTTCCATCTTCTTAAGAATTCTGTAGAGAATTCACAGCAGAGTGCACACATTGTTCATTTTCTGGGTCTATAATAAACGAACACTTGGCGAAGGAATGCAGGCCACACATGAAATGATGAACAGACGACTCCATGATATGTCCTATGGCAAAACACTCCAAAGACAGGATGTCCTTATTCTAAGAAAAACAAAAGACGCAAAAGGCAATGCTTTTATTAAGTTATTGGTTGTTTTCAAGGAACAATTATGTTTGAATGAATACACATTTAATTGTTTCTTTCAGACTGCCTAAAAGACTCCTGCATCATTTTGTATCTGCAGGTGCTGCAGATTTTCTGAAGTCTTTGAAGAGGTGAAGCAGTTTCAGTTCGGCCGTGTACTGCAGAATAAAGATGATAGTGAAAGAAGAGCCAAGAGGGTCAATCAAAGATATTTGCAGCGTCACTCATGTCAGTGTACTTCAGCGCTCCGAGGCCAAATATGGTAATCCTGGATCAGACACCCTGGCCAGCAGACCTTGTGGAGCAGAACTCAAAATTTAAACTGTGGGTCAGTGCAGTGGGAGCTGTGCTAAAGTGGGGATAATCCCCTGGACATGGTACTGAACCTCGACAAGGCCAGGACAGCAGTATGATCTGTGAAGAGAATCAAGACCAGAGAAAAATACAAAAGAAGAAGAACTATGATAACCTTTCCCATTCCGCCAAATGTATCCCCCGGCACCTTCATGGATCATGAGAGGAGATATTCCTCCCATCATTGTATTGTTTTGATCAGTTAATGGTTAAAGTCATTGCTTTCTGTGATAGCTTGTGGATCAAATGAAGCTCAGTCCAAGTACATGTTTTAATCACATATTTTCCTTCGTATAAATCGTAAAATAAAATGGTATACCTTTATGTGTCTATTTGTTCATTTATCATCCGGAATTCGACATTTTTATTAGACAGTAGGAATAATAGATCATCCCTTTGCTTTTCACTGCCTGGATATTTGAACTGAGCGAAATCCCTTTTTCTTCGACAGAGCTGCCACATAATGTAGAAACAATTCAACTGCCATAAAAGCAGTTTCTCTTCTCCTCGGCTCTGTGATGTGGTAGACGACATGTTCTGTAGTCTCTAAGTAGGAAGGATTTTTACTGAGTTCCCCTGTGTGACTGATGCTGTTGTCAGTCAAGAACAGGTGGATACACCTTTTAAAATTCATGAAAACTCTATTGAGCTGAGTGAAAGAAAGTGAATTAAACTGAGCCTTACACAGCCTTTAGACTTTGACCCATTCTGAATCATTTGTATATCTTGGCAGCCTTGCCCTATAATTGATGCCATTCATTACATGATTGAGGGGGGGGGGGGGTGTTTTTGTGAGGTGAGTGGAGGTAGCCAGAGCATTGCTGAGAGCAACTTACACTGTGATGATTGATAGCTGCGTAAACGCTGGAGTGCTGGTTCCCTAAATGCAAGTGAGTGTTTTCTCTCTGGTTTGCCGGCTTGGAGCGAAGCCATTAATAAAAGTGGCAAATGATGATAGCTGTTGTATTGATTCTACTTTGCTCTCTCTCTTACACCGGCCCCTATCGGTCTAATACTTTGCCTCAGTAAACACAGGCATCCAAACTGTTGACCTGGGCTGTCTCTGCCATTGATCAGACCGTCCAAGTTGGGATGCCACATTCTCTTTGACTGCGTGGTAGCTTAATCCATCCACGACGCTCGCTGATGGTACAACATTAATCAATACAAGAGAAAAACAAATGAAAGTATGAAATTAAAAATGATAGATTTATCCCTTGCCAATATCCCACCCTGCTCCTTTGCGAACTGATTGACCTGTATACTGCGAGAAACAAGGAAATGTATGTTTCACAACACAATCCTGCACGGTAATTCTGCTCTCTGCATTGACATCACAGTATGGTGCTGTGTTTGTTTTCTAACAGTAAAGGAACTGTGTGATCACTTCTTCATCAGACTGACAAAAGAACACATGAGAAATGAAATTCCAGAGTTGCAGCAGCTCGTTCACTACTGGCTGATCAAACAACGGTCTCACTAAATTCTGCAAACATTTTCTCTTTTTTTCCCGACTTGAAATCCTCTCTGCCTTTGTTTCATCCACACGCCTCTCCCTCTGTCTCCCACTCTGTGTTTCAACTGACTGTTAGCGCCTTGTCATTTGTAATGGAAATAACACGCCCTGAGTCAAAGTGACATTATGTCAAAATGTTATCCTGTGATTCCTGCCAGGCTATATTACTCTTGCTCTAGTCCTCATTCAGAATCATATTAGAACCCCCCTCACAGAGCCCCCATAACTTTAATTGGGACTCCAGTGTCTTTGAAAGCCTGAATTCTAGCCAATGCCTTTCTCTGAGAGAAAGTTGCAAACTTCTATACCTCTTTAGTGAGTTTGAAATCTGCCGCAGAAAATGTGGGGACTATGTTCAACCTTTAAGTGGCAGCAAACAAAATAAAGGATGTTTGTGTTCCTCCACTCCACTGAAATAGCTGCCTCCTCTTAACAAAGGATAGACCTCAGTGTTTCCCACAGATCTGAAATATACTTGGGTGGGTGGTGGCAGCGGGCAGGGGGGGGGGGGGGTGCGCGAAAAAAAAAAAAAGTTTTAACAACATGTTTATTTATTGACTTTTCATTCCTGTATAATCATTTTGCGCAAAGATGGCACTGTTTGTCAGAGCACTTTGTGTATGGGAACACCTCTGGTGCTGGCCCATTAACTGCCAGTGTTTCCCACAGATCTGAAATATACTTGGGGGGGGGGTGGTGGTAGCGGGGGGGGGGTTGAGGTGACGTGCAACAACATTAACCTTTCCGTTGGTCGCTTGTTAGCAGACCCTTCACGCGATGGCAGAGCGAACAGGTACAGGCAGGGCCCATAATGATAGCCCTATAGTTTAAATCTACTACCCACACATGAACATATGGACATGGGTTACTATTTAAAAAAATAAATGTATTTATAAATGTATTTAGGAACCTATCCATGTGATTTTTAGTGGGGGTCGACCTCAAATCCTCTATGGGGGTCCAGGGGCATGCCCCCCCCGGTAAGATTTAATTTTTTATTTTGGAGTTAAATTCATCAATCTGGTGCATTTTGAGGGGAAAATAAAGAGACTAGATCTATGGAAACACCTATATTTAACAGAACTGTATACATTTCAATAATCATAAAATCATGGCCATGACTAATAACATACCATTTCCAATATGAAAAAAACACTGAAACTTGTTTATTAATTTATTTTTGGAATCAGCCTCTCCTGTCTCTCCCCCCTGCTCCTCTCCCCCCTCTCCCTCCTCTCCCCCCTGCTCCTCTTTGAGGCAGCAGCAAAGACTAGTTTTCTCTCAACAAGTTTTAAAAGTGTATCTTACCTTTTTTCACCTAGTTAACTTTTTATTTATTTATTCATGCATATTTTACTAATCACATTACATTTCATTTAGCTGACGCTTTTATCCAAAGCGACTTATAATGACCGATTACAGGGACATTCTCCCTGGAGTAACTAAGGGCTAAGTGCCTTACTCAAGGGCACACTAGTGGTGGTGTTCCTGGCGGGATTTGAACTCACAGCCTTCCGATCTTCAGCCCACCTCACTCTCCATTAGACCAATCACTACCCTCTCAAATGGAAATATGTGTTTACATAAATGGTGACCACACCGTTTGAGACCCACTGAGAACTTAGAATTAACTATCTAAACACTCAGAGAGTCCTTTACCTCACCTGAGCTGAGGTTATCCCGAGCTTGAATGACACACAGAGACCAATCAAGGGCTTTGATTTATGATCTGTATGACAGTGGCCATGTCGGCAGGCCACATCATGTGGACAGCCAGTCACCCTGTGTGAGGCAGGCCACTTAACAGGCCAGAAGGAGGCGAGATCAGTGCAAGGGAGCGAGGGATCATTGTCCACAAGTTAATCGATCGCAGATGGCGTCGTGGTCACGGACGAATACAAAAAAAAATTATTAAAAAAAAAGATTATAAAAAAAAACAAAACCTAAATGGGTCGTGAAATATACTTGGGCGGCCGTTAATATACCTGGGCGGCCCGCCCAAGTATAGTCTATGTGTGGGAAACCCTGGACCTTTATGTCATCGCCTCAGCCTCCTGCTGTTTGCTTTGGAGACTGATGGGCAGCGTCAGGTTTCTATGCAACTGTGAAAGGTCTGTTTTTCTTTTGATCTAGGTTTCTCGAGGTAAACAGGCAAAAAATAAATAAGAAAGTAAAATATGTGTTTGAATGATGAGTTGGTCAGCAATGCAAATCACACTTTACCTTTAACAAAAACACATGAATCAGTGCATTGTGGAACATAAATGGTGTGTGCTTATCCTCAAAGAAGAGATTTTTTCTAACAAATGCTTTGAGAAAAAACCCGCCCACGATATCTTAATGCATGGCAGAACGCTTATTTTCTGCAGTGGTGGCCAGAAAACGAATGCTTTTGGTCAGGAATAACTATAATTCCTCTGACTTCCCTCCAATCAATTCTGGATGTTGGCCTTGCCTAGACATTTTCCTGATTTCATCTGGGCTAATGGGACAATTGGAATCCTATTTGTGTCTCTCCGTGCATCCTATTACCATATGGAAATGTTGTTCAAAATACAGACCGTTTTTATTTTTTACTAAATCAAATGTTGCGGTTATTTCAGCATACTGTGTATGGAGATTGCTTGTCTCTGATTGTCAGTGGGTGGTTCATGGCGATGTTTTTCTCTGCAAATAAGGCTCCAACGCCCCTGTTCAAGCTACCCTCCCCCCTTCCCCATGACAGTGGTCCTCCTGCCTCGCTAACACAAGGGTGCCTTTCCCTTCGCATCCAAATTGACCCTTCAAGGTCCTTTTGCAATAATGAAATTGCATTTATCTTCCATTAGAGGAAGCATACGGTTTTAAATAAATTGTTGGGACTTTGTGACAGCGGTGAGCACTGGAGAGTAATTAAATTATTATGGAAACAAGACAATAGTTAGCTTTTCAGAGATACAGGAGACCAAGGACTCACTACAGGGTCTCTTAGCAGCTCTGTGAGTAATATTGTATCACTGAATTTGCAATAAAGATACAGGGACAGATTATTAACACTTCAATGGTAAGTCACTATGGTGTTGAGTTTAGAGTTATTTCAATCATGCAGTACAATAACAGTTTAAACTATATCCCCATTTCTAAAAGGGGTTTAGATAATTGATGAGGATGACTTATGGTAATATTTGTTTTTCAATCCTACATTTACATTTGTGTCTGCTCTATGAAGCCAGATTAACGGACTGTTAATGTACAGTGCTGTGAAGGTGGAAATAGAAATGGTCACTTTAAAGTGTATTTTCAGGAACATCTGCAGGTTATAAAGGAGATGTGGTGAAAAACAAGAATAAAGACACTCAGGCCTGCACTACAAAGCAGGATTTAGTTAAGCGTCGTAAAACAGGGATTTTAGTCGGATCTACCTGTTCTTAAAATGCAGGAAGTGATATCATAATCCCCTGAGCCGTCTCACAGCTCAACACAGTGTTCCGACATTCTTTCTATTGAGAACGAGCGTCAGCATCGCAGCTAGTCAGATAACAGGTTAGCGAGCATTGCAGTGAGCGATGTAACTACCTTAACAAGTTCTAGGGTATATCAAAACAATAATCTAAAGCAAGAATCATATGAAAGAATTGCGGCTTGTATATAAAAGCATCATCAATTTCAATCCTGTCTGACAAATACAGATAGAAACGTTGCAAGTATAATTGATGGGAGCTTTTAACACAGTGTGAAAATGTGTGCTTGATTCAAGCCAATGTAACACACTGAAATGCATACAAGAGAGAAAACTAGCACACAAGGGAGAGAAACAAACACAAACAAGAATCATAATTACGTATTTAATGTATCCTGAAAGGGGAAAAGACACAGACTAAAGAGTATGTCCTGCCCATACAGTCCTGAGAAACAGCTGTATTCCCACTTGAACTACCTGGAAAACTACTTATTCTTGGAAAACAATTGTTGTCACATGGAGTACTTGTAAGTTAAACAAAACATAAAAACCCACAAAATACAAACAAATCTTTTAACAATCAAGATTAAACACCTCCTGTTGGATGAATCAGGGTAACAGTAGATATATGTGGGTTTAGCTAAAGCTGCTGTTTCTGGGCGACTGTGTTTATCAGGAAGAAAATTCTAATTAGATGAGAAGCTGACTAAACAATAATATCTTCCACCTGCTCATTAGCAGGAACCATCTTGAAAGGACCGAACGTTCTGAAGGGAAAATGTACTGGCCGATGCATTTCAAATCCTTTTGGACTCTGTAATACGAGACTCCATGCTGTGCAGTGCTTTACACGGTTAACAACAGAGCTGTGAAGAAAAGCCTGATGCAGATAGCGTACTGTACATGACAGCAACTCCCCTGCATTACCAACAATTAAGATGTGGTTTATAACAAGTTCACAAAGCCTCTTCAATGTCAATGTACAACTGCCGAGTCAAAACACAAGATGTAAATGTCTAGAAAGAAACGAGTGGCAAGAAAATATTTATATATTTCCTGTCCACCAAACTGTGCTACAATGAAATCCTTTTTCATTATGTCACAGTTGTCTGGTTCCAGAGTCATACATTCTTCTTGTCTTTGTCGATGCTAAATTGTATCACTTTAACCATAGGAATCAATAACTCTAACTCAATAACCTAATCTAAAGACAAATGTTGCTCTAAACTGCCAGGGGCTACACGGGTCTGACAACCCAGATGCCAAACGTGCAAAGCAGGAAAAACTACAATGCGTCTTTGGTGAAGACTCCTGCAGAAAGTCACGACTAAAATAAATGAGATATCCTGTGGTTGTTTTGGACAGCGTACGCAGATACAATCACAAAGCCTGTTATCCCTGGAAGGGGGTCCAGATGTAATAATTAACTATTTCCCCACAGTGATAATGGTGCAATGATAGGGAGATAACCAGGAAACAGAAGTCCTCAAAACATCATCAGCATGGGATTAATTCTCAAGGATGGGACTGTGCACGGAAAGCAAGATTGTCTGCTGCCGTTTTTCTTTTTGACCGTGTTTCGTTAAACCATGGACAAAGAAATGAAGGACGTGCCTTACAGTAGTTCAAAGATAATTGATGGTTTGAAACCAAATACTGAATACAATACAATGTAACAAAAAGAAGAACTGGTTCAAATTTAAAGCTGTGAAAACTCCCTTAGAAGTGAATTGTCCCCATTGGCTTGAAAGTATTATCCAAGTACCAGTTTACATTTCTGTAAACATTTATATACAAATAAACAAAATAGCTACACTTGTATTCCAAAAATACACAGTACAAAATTACATACATTTACGGACACATTTTATTTGGCAATTTTAATATTTATCTTGTTAATATGAGCCATTCTTTTTGGATTAAATCATTCACGATATTAAGATTCTGTAATAATTATTACACAGCCATTACTGACATGTCACACTCCTGTATTTATTATGAAGGTGTTTATTTTGACATACAGATATAAGGGTCTATAACAGGTTGTCATTAAGTCATTCAAATGCTCTAAAATACCACGTATAAACCTAGTCTCATGATGATAATATGAAGCCGTTTAGAAAGTGCTTAGTGAAAGCTGAGGAACTCTTATCCCTCTGACAAAAGTGAAATTGATATGTTCTAATGAAGAAGAGCTGTGTGGATTAGTTACAGCATTGTGATCCAGATTAGTTGCTTGAGCTGTCCAATTTACATTGTTATATGTAGTTTAATTGAAATCCTTTCCTTGTTAACAGTTGGGGAAGACAAAGGCAGATGTAAGCCTCTTTCAAAATCCAATCCTTTATCCTTGCAAAGTTGTTACAACTCAAATGTAAATGTCCATAATGTTGCAAACGCAGAGACTTATTACACACCTTTTTTTGTATTCAGTTCATTTCCAAAACAGGTGTTAATGTGTTGCTTGTAATCATGCTTGTCCTGTTAATTGATTATCTCTGTTAAGTGAATCTTGACACCCGACAAATTCATTTATGCTTCACTTTTATGCCTGTGACAAAACAGAGGCCTATTGATTAGAAGCAAATGTGGTATTGATGTCTTTAAGACAGTATCCTCTTCACTTTTTCCATATCTGTATTCATACAGCCACCAACCTTGTCTGTACCAATTCACATCATTACAGTATGTATGGCCAGTTCGTGCAGCTCTAACTGGGTTCTTCAGGATAAACTAAACAATGGAACAAAGCAATGGATTGTATTATGGGGGAGGTTTCGGGGGATGTACAGCATCCCCCGAAACCTCCCCCATAATATAATCCATTGCTTTGGTTTCCCACTTTCTTGATTGGATCAGCAACACAACCTTTCTCCAATTTGCAATATTTCAAGTTTATGCCGGAAGCATTCCCCACACTGTTATACATGTATATCCCAAATGGGAGACTGTTGGTATGTGTTTTTACGGTGACCAACAGGTGCAAACGTTTCACAACGGGCCAAAACATTTTCATTATGAGAAAACATTGAGACACAAATGTGCCAAAACACATGCAAATGGTAGACACATCTTCACCAACTTGACATGCAAAGCTTTTAATGAAAGCGTTGCATAAATGGAAAGCTGCAAAAACAAAAACCTGCAAAAGCCAAAAGCTGCAAGAGACTTAAAACAAAATGGATACCAGGGAACACAAAAAAGAGAAGTGCACAGCTGGGACTTGATCACTTGTTGTCGTTTGGGGGGTTCAAGTCTGCCAACTGTCACTGTTGTTGGAAAGTTCCCCAACATTTACCTGTTTGCTTATTATAACAATGTGATCACAGTATTCCTTCTGATATTATTGCAGATCTGCTGGAGGAGCGGTAGCTAATATAGCCAGCCTAGTAATCTCAAATCACTGACAAAAAACATACAACTATGAAACAGACCAACTCTGCGAGGAGTTGGTGAATACTTTCTAAATGCTGCGCATGTGTTGTCAAATGGGTGAAGATGTTTAATTATAAGCTGTTTTGGCATTTTTGTATTTTTACATATGCTTTGGTTTTGAAACTGCAGTGTGTCTCTCCTTGTGGAAGTGTTGGGCTGTTGTAGTGCATTTGCACCTGTCGGCCACCGTAGTTTGTACATTAAGTTTAACTACAGCATAGGAAATACTGAGATGACCTACCATTTCTACAGGATACTGTGCCCTTCACTACATATCGAAGTTCAAGCTGCAGTACTTGCTTAAGAAAATTGCTTTAATGGCATCTGTGCATTAAGAGAGAGACATAACCATTAAGTCCTTGACAGGTCCTGAGTGATGGAGACAGGGAAACGCCAGGGAAGATGAGTGATGGTCATTCAGCCATTCGCCCTGCCCAATTAAGCACTGACAAGTAATTGTTTAAACAAATTGCAACAGAACATATCTGAGGCACTTGGGGGTCATTTGCGTGATGTCATATAATAAATAAAGAGACAACTGTCTGACACGCCACACACGGGTGTGCACTGGAGATTAAATGGCCATATGGATAGGAGCAGGAACATCGCTGAGTGCGCTGTCATCTCTTCCCCGGATGACTGCGGCCATTAACAATACAGATGTTCGAACGTGTCTCTGGAGCTCTGTGAAGACACCTGCTTATCTCTAATACCATCAACACATCCTGCAACATTATTACAACTATGTATCTTGTATGCTTTTAAAGGATGTGTATAGTGATATACTATGTTTCTCAATGTCATCATAGTATCATAAAAAAGAGAGGAACCATTAATGAATTGATCCTGCCAACAAGAATGGGCTGCATAGCAAAAGCTCAATATAGTTAATTTCTTTGTGTTACAGAGGTCCATTTGTTGTTCAAAACCGCATCACATCACATCAGTAACTTGCTGCAAGTACTAATTATGTATTAATAATTAGAATGCGTGGCTGAAAAAAGTACCCGAAAAACCCACAAACTTTTAATTTTTCAGTAAGATGAGCTTAAAAAGGCAGAGCCCTGTTGTTGGACAAAGTTATCAAGCCTTTAACAAAGTGAACAAATACATCTCTGAACTGTTTTTTAAGATGTATGTCTTTAATAGAAACCTATGGGCTTGTGGAAGGGAATATAAAAAGTATTGGGAAAGGAATAATACATAGGATTTTGCTATCTCCACATATTGTTTTACAAAAAGAATATAACCAGCTCTATAATAAATTATTGAAATAAATATGTACGATGAACCAAGAATACCAGTAAGAATTGGATAATAAAGTTTAATTAGGCTCTACCTTCTTCATATTTGACTTTCTAACCCAGGAGGCATTGGGACGGTTGGCGCAGTGGTTAGAGCGTTGATCATCAGATCAAGGGGCGTTGGTGAGCTCCAGTTCGAAACCCGCCACTGCGTCAGGCCGTTGTGTCCTTGGGCAAGACACTTTACCTGCATCTGCTCCTGTGGGTAATGTCCACAGTAATATGTGTAATTGTAAAGCGCTTTGAGCACCTGTAAAAGCACTCTAATTAAAAATGTAATGCATTATTATTATTATTATAACCCCAACGGAGTCCAATACTGTCTGTTCTCGGTATCTAGAAATAAATCACCCAGGAGCGATGCAGAGTTGTTTGTCTTCCCTTTGTCTTTCTCTTCTTCACTTTACATTCCCCACATTCACAGATTCATCCCAATTCTCTGGCTAATGCTTGAAATGCTCCTCGTCAAACAGGCCAGCTACTCCATTAGCAGGGTTTCTCAGGTTGATGTCAGGCAGCCATCGGTTTGCACAGGAATCTTGTTAGGGTTCTTATTGACGTTGTGTTTCATTAACTTGATTAACGACGTCTATTGGGGGCACGCTCCACAGTAATCAACATCTCTGCAGAAAAGGGCTGTCTGCAGTCAAAGATTGCACTCTCTGGTCTTCTGCTGCCCACATCTGGCCCTCTGTTTGTTCCCAGCAGGCTGAACTACAAAATAAGCTTTTATTCATAAATACCAAAGTTTAGCAGTGAGAGACCACAAAGTAGACCCCAGGTGACCATAGTGAAAATTCAAACTCTGAAGCTGTGTGTGTATTTCAGCAAATAGTCCCTTTGAAATTAAACAAATAAAGCATATTATGTCCATAAAAGCCAGAAATACATCACTGAGGTGATCCTGCTTTTTGGGGATAAAAGTGCTCATGCTGCTTGCTTTGTTTTCCGCACTATTTAAATACAATTAGAGCATGGGCATAGATAGGAAAATACTCTAATTTGAATGTATTCTTACTGTCTTGCCCAAGGACACTTTGAAGTACAACAGACACATTTTAATCTAATCTTTTTACAAATCAAAAGGATTTCTTTCTCTATGTATCCTACAGCTGCTCCCTCCAGCAGAGGGGACATCCTGGGACAGAACATGAGAGAACAGAAGCTGCTCGCCCTCAAATACCCCAACAACGGGAACATCAGAGGCCATCATGTGCCAGGGAAGAAAGATTTAAAAAAAACGACCTGGTATAATAATATTCCTTTCATTATCTGCTTTTTACCAACATTGTATGCAGTTATATTGGTGAGCACTCTCAAGGGAGACAGGGGGAAGCTGCTTGTTCAACTCCAAGATGGTGGCCATTGGGTTTTGGTGTTGTTGGCGTTTTGGGTACTGGCTCAGAAGTTCATGAAAATTCAAAATGCACCCTATTGGCTTATTTTCTGGTCAAAGCAATACACTATGGCGTTCAACAGTGGATCAAGATGATGTATGCTATATATTAGCATACAATCTTACCACAGTCAATAGATTGGCTGTCTTAATACTACTGTATGGGAGAACATTTAAATTAAGACATCAAACTTAATTCTAATCACTTGGCAGGGACATTTCTAAATACGAATATCTGTTGATTTTTCAGAGCAAATTACCTTGATTTTCAAAACATCTCGTTTGAAAAAGATGTTTATCCACTCAGTGCTGGTACAAACATTGAATGGATGTTTATTTATGAAGATGAAGACCCTGACAAAGCCTGAGTCATTTATAAAGAAATTATATTGAAGTCAAAGGCATACAAAATTCTAAACATGAAAAACTGTTCAACATAAAGAGAAGATGATTTGACAACAAAACACAATAATATTACTGCCAATAGTTTACAAGGTAAAGCAAATTGGAAAGCAACTAATGATTATTTTAGTGGAACTCAATTAAATGGTTTGAAAATGTATTTCCTCTGATTGCATACAGTTTTCAAATATTTCTTTCATTTGGAGATAAATTAAATATTTGTGAAAGTTTCAAACAGACCTAACATAAGATAACTCAGGTAATATATGCATTGAGTGTGGGAGGAGAAATGGTTGATTATATTCACGTCATGTTTGCTAATCCTGTGAATGATTTGATTGGGCTCTAGGTATCTTTGTGGTTTATGTTTATGTTTATTAAGGATCCCCATTAGCTTTTGCTCTTGACAAAAGCTACTCTTCCTGGGGTCCGACACTTAAAACAATACAACAATAATACAACAATAATACAACAACATTCAAGACATAATTCCTGACATCATTAACAACATCGCCCATATCATCAACAATTTCCAACATCATCAACAATCTAATCCAAGATGATTGGATATGTGGTTAAATCCTTGAAGGCAGAATATCTGAAGTCCAATATGCATAACAGGGACATTCCCTGGCAAAAATAATTAAAACTGATTAATGGGATGAACACAATTTCTATTTTGAAGAAGATGCATGTATTCAGTAAGTGTTTAGGTATTACTTCTTCATAATTGTCGGTTTAAAAAAGCCTTACATCTAAAAAGGGTACCACTTCATAATAATGAATTGTAATTCATTTATTAATTAAGTTGTGAACACTTTATAAATTATTAATAAGCTTTTATAAGACATGAGATAAACAGGGTGACTGTGACCGAATAGTGAGCCCACATGTATCTGTATCACTAAGCCTTATATTGGCTACTTAGCTTACTTTGTCTTCTTCATCAGCAAGCATCCTTGGTATCTGTTGTTCACTGAGTTGATTCTCGCTAAGTAGCCAATATAAGGCTTAGTCATCTTGCCAAATAGTGAGCCTGTGTTGATGTATGAAAAACTATGTTAGAACTGGTTTATAAATGATTAATAAAGTGTTTACAACCTGTTAATAACCTAATTATAAACCCTTTATGAATCCTTTGTAAGGGTAGTCTTATTGTACAGTGCTACCCTAAAACATGATGTTCATGTATGTGTGTTCATTTTCTCCAGACAGCAATGAGTTCCATGATTAGAAAACTGGTCCAAGAGGTATTTGAAGCAATACAACTTCCTTATTGAATAACCCTTCTTGAGATCTTTCTTGGAGATCAACTCATCATTTAGAGATGTAATGTTTGAACGTGATCTCTGAGTAATTCATGACCATGGAGACACACCCCAAGTTCAAATAATGTATTTGAAACATTGGACAGATCTCAATTCGCAGAGACATGCATTTTTTAAATTTCCCCAGCCCTGATAAAATCCTTAACATGTTTTTAGCCAGCATCACTTATTCTCCTCCGCTCAGCAGTCCCTGACTTGTGCCCAGGCGATTTAGTGACACACATAATTGATGAGCAACCGCAGCCAAGTTGTCCCAGCTCAGTACATGACCGGGGCACCTGAAAGCCTCATCCTTTTAATTACACTCGTACTTTGCCAACCGAAACACTCAAACTCCTTGGGAAATCCTTCAGTGGAGTAATTTGTTTGATTGAGGTAAACGCAGAAGGAAAAGGATCCAAAGACTTGTACAGTAAGCCAAATGAAAAATCTTGTTTTGTGTAATATGTTCTGGGTTTTCTGCGGTGAAATAGAGGTGGTTGACCTGTAAACTAGCCTGAAGTTGATTGAGGTCAGATCTTTGGGTTAGACTTGTTTTACTGCAAGTGGAAGAACAAACCACTCAGCACTTTTATTATGACAACCACTTAGTCACTCTAAAATGCAATTTATTTTGTGTGTGTGTGTGGGTTCTTTTATTTACCAGTGCCACATCACAATTTTATATTTTATTTAAACGTAATGGACCATAAAGTATTCTGAAACTGAATCTAAACTGGGATCTATGCTTGTAAAATATCTAAATCAAAACCATTTCTAGATTCAAAGAAATGGTTATCCTCATTAATCCTAATTTATGGTGCAAATGTGTTTTGCGTGCTTCACATTGTGTAATGAGCAAAATCTTAACACTAGGTGACATAAAAACTCCAAATAAATCTCACTCCATCGCTACACTTGCATACAGTCATTTATCATGTTGTTATGGCTAATGGCTGCAAACAGCTGCCTACTTACACATCCAGCTGACAAAGAGCAACACAACAATAAACACTGAATTCATCAGCTGTCATCTGACTTCACTCTGACAGAACAAAGCTCCCCATTATAACCAATTAAACTGTCACATAATGTGCATAATCCTGCTTGGACTTAAACTGTAATCTATTTTTTCCATGTAGGTAAGTAATGAGTGTCATTCAAGATCATTTCATTTATTTGTAATGATGATTTTGTGGCCTATTTGGGGTTAAACTCTTATGTTCTGTGCCTGTGACTAAATGTTTTTGCTGCCATTGACCAGGAAAATGTAGACAATAATTCATTGTATTTACATTGCGACTTTGCTGGTTAAAAAAGAAGAAGAAGAAGAAGAAGAAGAAGAAGAAGAAGAAGAAGAAGAAGAAGAAGAAGAAGAAGAAGAAGAAGAAGAAGAAGAAGCAAGACGCATACGAAGAAGACGAAGCAAGATAATCAAGACCTACGAAGAAGACGATAAGACAATAAGAAGAATAAGTCATCCTCCTCATCATCATCCTCCCGCCTACATATCCTCCTCCTCCTCCCCGCATATCCTCCTCATCGACGCCTGCCTACATCCTCCTCCTCCTCAATACTCCTCCGTCCTCCTCCTCCTCCTCATCAAGAAGAAGATTCAACTTATTGTCATTACGTAGTACAGGTACTATGTAACGAAACGGTTTCTCTGCATTTGACCCATCCTAGTGTCAGGAGCAGTGGGCTGCCATTATGTACGGCGCCCGGGGAGCCGTGTAGGGAACGGTGCCTTGCTCAGGGACACCTCGGTAGCACTTGGTCTTTCCAGGACTTGAATTGGTGACCTGCAGTTGCCAAGCCAAGTCCCTATGGACTTCGCCACCACCGCCCAAAAAAAGGAAAAACTAATACATTTTAATAATAATAATGGCAGTACTGTGAGAGCAGATTTAGTCTAGACACTGACAGGAGACTGCCACTGTTTCTTCCGTTGCATAGCCAAAGAAAAAGGCTTAAACGTGAGAAAATAAGTTATGTACGGCTGGATTTAATGGTGCTTAAAAGTCGTTCACATCCTATGAAAATGTGTAGTTGTAAAACAAAAAACATTGCCTATTTTAGTCCTCTGTATTTCCAGTGATAGTACACATTTGAGATTGTAATCAACCTCCAGCTATGTAATTCCCTAGGATGAAATTTAACATTTGACCTCGCTGATTGATTTTTGCTTGCTTGTCTCGGAGCTTCACCAAATGCCTACAATAGAGCCGTTGTCAGGGGTAATATCTTCCCACGCCCGGTGCTGTGCAGTAATGATATATGAGGCAGAGTGTACTCACCGTCCTCCCGAGACTTCTGAATGAAAGCATCGACGCCGCTCTCTCCGTAGTTCCCCTCCGAGGCCACAGTGGAGACGTAGTTCCAGCGCATGGCCTTCACAATGTCCACCATGGCCTGGGCCTGGTAGGTGTCCGGAGGCACCACACGGGAGAAGAAGTCGTAGCGGGTGTTGTCACTGAGCTCTGGAGCTGTGGAGGCGTAGCTCACCTGGGGAATCTGCACAGGGAAGAACATTGATAATATTATAAGCAGCTTCTAGAGGTGGGAGTAATATAAGGGCAATGGAGACATATATAGGTGCTTCAAATTCAAGAAGAAAACTGCTTTAGAAAATATATAAAGGCATCATATGAATACAAAAAAACAAGGAAATAATAGGTTGATTTAAAAGACGCAAAAAATAAGATAATATAACAGATTAAACAGGAATACAAATGACAATATTTAAATAAATAGTTCCAAATTATGGTTAATTTAGTGCAGTGGCAAAAAAAAAAGTGTCATCAGTTTTCTTATACTGCAGTACATACTTTGCTCCGGAGAAGTGGGGCATACAGTATAAACTGGATGGTGGCTAATTGTGTTTAGTTTAGACCGTGGAGGCACAGTTAGCACCTGTCTCAGATCATTGAGACATCCGAACGATTTATAATTAGAGCACAATTCGCAATTAGAACAACAATTATATTGTAAAATCAATGATTTAAAAAGAACAAGAAGATAGCCAACGTATAAGGGAGGAATAGAGTCATATGCTCAACAAAAGCTATTCGATTGACTTTGTAAACAGACCTGTAAAGAGTCGAGACGTGTTAGAGCGGTAAAGATAAACCCATGGAAACATTTTTTCTTAATCCTGTTTACACATAAGTCACTACGTTTTTTAGTTTTTTAGTTTTTAAGGTTATTTTGTATTTTTAGATTTGGTGTACATACTTGTCTTTATCCTTTTTTTAATGCTAAATAGTTACTTAAAAATACTTTATTTGTATTACCATTATATTTTTGACCTACAGTACTCTTACTTACTTACTTAATAATAAATAATAATAATAGATTTAATTTGTTAGCGCTTTTACAGGTGCTCAAAGACGCTTTACAGATATAGTGAAGGGAAAAGAAAAGGAAGGAACAACAAATAAATATATAGTTAAAGTCAAATAATACAAAAACAATCACACATTAAAAGCCAGATTGAAGAGGTGAGTTTTTGGAAGGTGGTGAGGTCAGTGCAGTCTCTGATGGGTTGGGGGAGTGAGTTCCAGAGGGAGGGGGCAGCGACGGAGAAGGCTCTGTCCCCCCAGGTTCAGGTACTTATATTCTTATGTTGTATGTTTGCACCACCATACACTGAAGCAAGTTCCTTGTATGTGTAAACGTACCTGGCAATACACTGGTTTTATTATTATTCGTTTACTGATGGTAGGCCAAAATAGTAATTTGGTTCATCTTCATTCTTATTATTTGACACATTAAAACCTGAATTTCAGGCCGAGGTCTGATGCAACAATATCATTTTGAGACTGTAAGCACACAGCCTCAGTGTTCCTGCAGGAGCCCAGACAGTTTACAGTCTGAGATGATGAGCATGTCAGACCATTAGTAGGGGTCACTTGCGAAACACACCATGTCACCTAACACAGCCTATTTTAAACACCTCAAAATGTGGTAGCATAAATGTAGCGTCTTACTTTGATCAAAACAAAGGAGCCAGCAGCAGCTTTTAGAACAGTTAAGCTTTATATGCAATAACTTGCATCATGGCAGGCTTCTGTTGCTCCCTCTGCTCCTAAGTTCTCACTGTGCTAAAGAAAGACAAACGTTACATAACAGACTTAAATAAAATAAATAAATAGGTCAGATAAAGCAAAATGCCTGTCTTTAGTGACCGTCGTTTTAGAATTTTGGTGATGGTCGTGTTGCTTTTTTTCATTGTCACCGTTTTTTTACAGCTAAACTGTGTTTGCATGGATTGAATTTCCCATCCCTATGGCGCTCAGTGATTCATCAAACAGACGGCCAAGGTGTTTCCTGGTAATGATACAATGTGCCTTTTCGATGAGGATCGGCCTTTTTTTTGTATCTCTAAACTAAATGAGGAGAAGGTGCACACAGAGAAATATGATCCTAATGAAAAACTGCTCTGTTTTCCCTCTGGATGCCTCTTTGCCACATGTGGCATTTCATTATCACAGACAGCAGACCTGTAGGCTGGGACACGCACCAAGATGAACACTACTGCCACCCCACACACGTATCTGTATAAAACATGACAAATTAACTGGCCTGAAGTCTTTTGACTTTCCCTTGGCCTCTTATTGCCTTTGATACATTGCATGTACAAAGAGAAAATACAGCCCAGCAAGAAGAAGGAAGGAATGTGAAAAGGTAATTAGAAGGGATCTTAAAAATGATCTTTGGGATACTAATGAGAAGGCATTTACATTATGTGTGTGTGCCAAAGCCCAGTCTCAAATTCCTTTTGAAAACCTTGAATGAAGGAGTTTTATTTAAAAGAAAAACGGGAAGATGGTGTCAGTGTGAAGGCTCTTTGGTCTCTTGGAGATATAGTCGAGGTTTAGTCTAAATTAATGGGTAAGGCTCTTCTGGATCCAAATCTAAAAGACTGCAGGATTACATTTGGAGCAATTTACCAGAAGACATGAAATCCCAAGACTGTATGACTGTATTTAGTATTAAAAAAAAAAATGCAAGTTACAACGTTCAAGTCAGTCAGTAATATAGCAGCGAGGAGAGCAGCCTTATCATAGTCAAGCGGGACATGCCTACTATGATTATAAGTATAAGAACTTTTAGTCTTTTTATGTTGTGCATTTAATTGTATGTTTATGCTATATACTAATAATTACTAATAATAGTTGATTTCCACTGTGTTATTTTATGCTTCTGCATGTCCACATTTAATGTTATATTGAATATGTAGTTATGTCTCAAATCAAAACAAAAAGCATTAGGTCACATTGGAAGAATTACAAATTATACTATCAGCACTGAAAACGCAGATTGAATACTTTCAAATGTAAAGGCTGCTGTTGGTGCACACTGTTCTCTGACAATTCAACGCACAAGAACATCAAGGAGCTGCTAACAGCTGAACGAGCTGTTTAAAGGTTATAATTATAGGTGTAATGGTGTAAATTGTAGGTGGTGGTAAACAGGCCCAAAAAGATCATGAAAAACAAATAGTTTGATTGATTGATACATTTATTTCGAACAAGTAAAATAAATAATTACAAAACAAAACAAATGTTGCAGTGCATAGTCATGTAAGAGAAATCAAAACAAAAATGACATTTACAACAACAACAGCATTAGCAACATAAACAGTACCACATCTAGTGTTCGAAAAGGAGTGAGAAGAAGTATCACTTATTTAATCTCACCCCCTTGTCCCTAAATGATTTATTTATAATCTATAATCTGCAATAATTATCATTTGTATGCATTATTATTGATATTATTAGTATTATTAATCTGCTTTACCTGTTGATTGACATACTGTATACATATTCACATATACATACACATACATACACTGATATACATATACACACCTACATACTCACACATATACACATACACATAGTCAAACACCTTCCCCATCCCTGTACCTCGAGACAATAATTTCTCTGTATTTCCTCTTGAACTGGTTAATGTCTGGACATCGCTTTAGCTCCACATTCAGTTTGACGTCTCTTTGAAACGTTTGTACACCAAGTGCCTAAACAGTTGAATACGACAATTAATATGATGTACATATCATACATTAATGGTATGGATTTTGGTTACAGCTTTTGTCTTTTGTTTGTTTGTGTGTTTAAGTTGATTATTGTCAGAACCTAAACTGAAATCATCCAATAATTGTACTATATTAACATCACACCATGTAGTATCTGGGATAACATGGGAAACACAAAAAGAAAAAAGCCATGTTTCCCTTCTTGTTTGGAACATGGGGTTTGTTTGTGGTATTTTCAGTCTCCTGCACCACAGCGTTATCCACTGCGTGTCCAAGCTTCCCCAGCTGGGTTTGAAACGTATTTATGAAGACAGGTTAGAGGCCGGAGTCCCTGAGGTAACTCACTTCAGAACCAGGACCCTGAGATAATTCCCTGAGAGTGCCTGAACAGGGGGAAAACATGAAATAATGATATGGAAACATAATAATGGAACTGAGTGTATTCATAGAGTGAATGTTTTAAGAGCTTGTCTTACAAACCCTAACATCCTTCTGATTGAGGTTATTCAAGGAATAAAAGAAGGAAACTTAATGCAGCTAAAAGGCTTATTTTTCTCTACGACTAGTGAGGGGAAATCTCTATGGTGGAGTATAGGCATCCCTTTAAATACTGAAAAATGCTTTGTTCTGTAAAATGAGAAAGCGCCAGTGTCCATGGAAATGAACTTATTGTGTTGTTATGTTATTGTAATTAAAAACGGACCCAGTGTTGATCACATTTTGAACAGATTTGATGGCAGTGTTCATTATATGGTGATGGTCTCCTTAAATTAAAATCACAATGTAATGCCTTGTTTATAGTTAAGCAATATGTATTGAATCTTAAAGAGGACATGCACATTGTTATGTTCATATTTGTATTTAGTGTCTCTACTGTGACATGTCTCCATGCTTTCATGTTCAGAAGCTCTTTATTTGTCTCATACTGCCTGTGCTGCAGCACCTCTTTTCACCCTCTGTCTGAAACCAGAGCCCAGTCTGCTCTGATTGGTTAACTGACCGGCTCTTTTGTGATTGGTCAACCTCTTAGAGATGAGTCGGAAATGACCCACCCCATAGCCTATCATGTACAATGTGTTTGAGCGCAAGCAAACAGAGTGGGGGTGCTATATAGTGATGTCACTATGTTACTGAAATAAAGAAAGGAGTCCAATGGAGGGGGGGGGAGAGAAAACTACCTCATGCGTGTACTTTTGGATTTCAACCTATCCAGACCATTTACATGCACAAAAACCTATACACCAAGCTAACCCTAGAACCCTAAAAAGCTAAATAGGGTCTCTTAGACTACTTAATTATTACACATCTCCTATCAGCAGATTATTGCTCTAATTTAGAGGAAATGTCTTACCTGTGATAGTGAATTAATGTGTTCCCCTGACTGTGAATTATTTATCTAAGACACTCAACACATTTTCTTCTCAGGGCTCAGCAAAGTGCAAAGCTGATCCACTTTTGGGACTATTAGCAGGTTCAATTTTGGGACAGAAATAGCAGCACACTATGTCACTGACTGTCAAGCTGACAGGTGGCAATTAGCCAAGAGACACCAGAAGATTGCACGATCTAACTTATCAACGCATGTAAGCAGTGTGAAAACAATGACTATTTTAGAATAGAAAATGAATGATGAAAATGTAATTGGGAAAACACAACTTTCCAGCTCCCTCCTAGAGTTTTGAGTGTTGTTTTTGTTGGCACTGCTGAAAACAGAATCGGAGAAGAAACTAGAAAATGCATTTCCTGCAGAAAATGCGTGTGAATGCTGTAAACTGTGAACATTTATGGCTGAATTTAGCTGAAAATGCAGAAAAAGCTGAATATGTTATTAGCTGAATGGTAGCTGCTTTTAGCTACAAAAAAATGCAGAAAAAGCTTAATATTTAAAAGAAAAGGTTTAAAAAAAGGTATAAACAACAACATGTATAGCCTTGATGACCTGAAATAGCTGAATAATGTAATAGTTGAATGGTTTCTGCAGCTGAAAATAGGCTGAAGGAGTTAAATATCAGATGTAAGTAGTAGTGAATGAATGAGATGAGAATTAAGAGAATTATGAGAATTAAGATGAGAAAATAAAGTAAAAAGGCTTGGGAAAGCAGCAGAATATTTGAACTGCAAACTTTTGAACTAACTTGATGGTGAATTATATGTCGCCATGGCAACACCCCATAATATGCTTATGCTGCGTTCAGACCGGACGCGATGCGATGTTTGGGGGCGGCGCGATTACATGTAAAGTTAATGCAGAGACGCGATCAGACGCGAATTCGCTCCGACGGCGCGCATGAAGCGGTGGACGCGGCGCGAATCACGCGATTGAGGCGATTGAAGGGGGCCGCGTCAAACTCGAGAGTTCAATTTTTTCAACTCGGCCGTCAAATTCACGTGACGCGTTCTCGCGGAAGCCAATCAGCGGTGAGGATCTCAGCCTGCCGTCACTGACGTTCAACCAGAAAACATCAGCCATTAGCTGTTAGCAGTTAGCACACAGAGATCACAGCTCCTCATATCTGTTCAGAAACTGTACAAAAGTTAAACAAGAACAAACCACAGACTGTCTGTGTCATGGTGAATACAGTCGCTGGTTTATGTATGTCTGTAGGCCGTTGTTATGAGTGTGGAGTGAGCATATACAACGCAGTGGCGAGCCGTCAGGGCCCTCTAGGCCCTCTGTGAGGGCTTAAGATATTCTAAAAAATAATATTTGAAAACATTAAAAAAAAAAACATTTTTTTTAAATATTTTTTTTATATTTTGTTGTTGTTACATTTTTCATTAGTTTTACCAAAATAACTTGATTTAATTGTATTTAAAATAATATTTCCAAAGAAATAAATCCTTCGAATCTGCCTGTTCAGTTTCTGTTGGAATGTGCAGTGGCGACTGGTCATTAGGGGCACAGCCCCACCTAGCCCCACCTAGTGTCAGCAGAAAGAAATTACAAATAAGAAATTACAAATAATGATTACAACAAAATGCAAAAAATAAATTAAAAAATATATTAAATATATTTTAAGATCATGTTTAATCATCTGATGCGTCTGTACATTGCTGTTTTAGTCTGTGTTCTTCTAATTAGTGTCTACAGTGTGTGCCTATTGAACTGTTTTGAGCCATGTGGGACAAAACCCGATCCTGCCCCTCCCTCTCTCCGTCTAAGTGAACGGTGACTGTAAAAACTACACTGCGCATGCTCAGAATATTTTCCTATTTAATGTGTGTGGCATAAAAATAATCACCATAGGTAGGGGCATAGTGCTGCCATCCCCACCATACGTCATCTCACATCATTCAGAGCTGATTGGCTGTAAGTACGTGTGCCGCGAAAAGTGTGGTGTGTGAAGAGGAGGAGAGAGAGCTGCAGTGAGGCGTCCTAAAACCCGGAAGTAAGCTGCGCATGGCTTCCCTCGACAAAAAAGCAATGAGATTTCTCCATAGGATTTTAGAAAATAGCTCCAAATAAGGTCTGTGGGAAACGTAGCTGTTAGATAAATGCACGTTTTGTTCAGCCGGATAATATCCACATGACTACCCTACTTTTATAATTTTCGAATCATAAATCTATTGATTAGATTAGATTTATGATAGACTTTTGAAACTACAAGAACATAAGGAGGACTTTTACAAAAAAGTAATAGAGATTTTTGTCCAGAAGGATAGGCAAATGGACTTCATCTTCAAGTCAAGGTAAGACTGCAATTTGATTGAAAATGGGATCTTACTAAGAGAGAACAATTCAATATTTAAATGATAAAATTACATTTTTTTGGGTATCCTTTTGTTGAACTGTCTGTTTAAAATTAATTGAAGCATCAGACAAAAAAAGCTTTTGAAAATAATATTATATTTTGATTTAGGTCAAAATATAATATTTGTAAACCTGAAGAGTCAGTGCCAGTGCCTCACCAGCCATGAACCTCACTGCAGAAGCTTATAGACATCTAAGACATCTGTGGAAAACGAACCTGTTAGATAAATGCGCGTTTTGTTCAGCCGGATAATATCCACATGTCTATCCTACTTTCATTATTTTCAAATCATAAATCTAATCGATAGATTTATGATGGATAGATTTATGATTAGCATAAGTTCGTTCATGATGGCTCATGTCAGTGATAGTGATGACATCGTTGCGAAATTATTAACCGAGTCATTTTCAAGATTGAGTTAGCCTACAATGATAAACTGGAGTGGCAAAGGATCAGCTGAATGACCCGCAAGTGCTTCATCCAAAAGGACAGGAGGATGGACTTTGTGTTTAAGTGATTTGATCATCAAAGGTAGGCCTGAGTCATTTTCAATGTGGGCCGCCGTGCCGACTTAATTCATTTTTAATTGTTACTTGGCTGTGGGTGCCCTGTCATGATAGGTGTTTATATAAATGGTGTTGTTTTGTGTGGTAGAGGGTCGCAGTCATTGATGCGTTTTGCACCCCGGGCCGCTGTTTTGATATTCCGCTGAAGTATACGCTGTGACGTAATATCGCTTATTTTCTTTCGAGGGAAGGGGGGTCAGAGGGCCTAGGTATAAAAGTCACGGCTCGCCACTGATACAATGTTAGCTTAGCCTGGTCGACCCAATCTCCATTCAGAAAACAAGCATTCTAAAAGGTTTTTCGCCTGCCGTCTGTCTGCAGACTTGTCAAAGCATTAATTCATGGTTTTTACTAACCGGTATCAGTATGTTGTTACGTCGGCATCATTTAGAAACGTGTATTACAATTTAATTACGGTAAAATATGTTCATTTTGTTGTAGTTGTAGCTCCCGAGCCAGCGCGTCTTGTTTGAATGCTGCGAGTAAACACAGCTGGCAGCCGCGGTGAAACTCGAGCGACTAGAGCGATGCGATAGGAGCGTTTAGAGCGAAGTGAATATTCGCATCGCGTCCGGTGTGAACGTAGCATTAGATGTGTTGATGGCTGCATCGTTATCAAACCTGTGAAGTTTTGGGCCGTTTGGAGCATTTTCACTGAAGTTATGAGAAAACCGTGTTTCATGGTGAGCATTGTGTTGCCATGGCAACGGCATTTGAAGAAATCTCAAAACGTTCCCGTAGATGTCTTCATGGCTGGACTGTTAGCACATATGTGAAGTTTGAGCACTTTTTGAACATTTTCATAGGAGTTACATTACATTAGGAGGTTACATTACTCTCTCTCTTCTCTTGATCGCCCTCTCTCTCTTCTCTCTCTCTTGATCGCCCTCTCTCTCTTCTCTTGATCGCCCTCTCTCTCTTCTCTTAATCATTCATCATCATCGGTATGTGTCTGTGTGAGAGAGAGAGAGAGAGTGTGTGTGTGTGTGTGTGTGTGTGTGTGTGTGTGTGTGTGTGAGAGAGAGAGTGTGTGTCTGTGTGTGTGAGAGAGTGTGTGTGTGTCTGTGTGTGAGAGAGAGAGTGTGTGTCTGTGAGAGAGAGAGAGAGTGAGTGAGTGAGTGAGTGAGTGAGTGAGTGAGTGAGTGAGTGAGTGAGTGAGTGAGTGAGTGAGTGTGTGTGTGTGTGTGTGTGTGTGTGTGTGTGTGTGTGCAGTGTGCGAACTATACCACGGTCTCCGGGGGAGCCGGGATTTTTATTTTTTTTGCGGGGGGGGGGGGGGGTAAATGCTGATCCGTGCATTAATAGCAACAGCACAGACATAGGCCTATTATAAAGAGAACATCTGTTGCACACGGGGCGGTGCCACAGGTCTACATTTACATGAAACGTCCCGATGGATCATGTTCATGTCAACAGATTTCCCGAGCATGTATGGGCTACGCAAACTTCAATCAACTTGATAATAAATAATCCACGGACCACCAATGTAATATTTGACTGTTTAATTAAATCAACTTAAAATGACTCAAAAACAGGCTACATTGTTTCACATGGGCTATAGTCTATTATAATATACAAGCTGTTAATACACTTTTCAATCAATCAATGGCTGTAGCCTACACAGAGCCGAACACACGCGATAAGAGCAGCCAGCGGCACCAACCATGAACAATATTAATATTAATAATACAGCTATAGCACAACACAACCCTCGCACTGCCTGGAGAGACGCGACGCCACACAAACAACACAACGGCTCGTCTTCTTGTGTCTCTTCAGCCCCCAAGTTAACGTTAGCTGTCAAGTTAGCACTAGCACTGACGTTAGCTCCCCCCTCTCTCGGTTCTGTTGTAGCAGCAGTCACAACGTACGATGTGCTACCACCAGCTACATTCGGTTGGTCTTCTTGATCAGGTTGTTTGGCCGTCTTTTTAAAGAAATTGCCCAAGGTAAGTTGTTTTTTTCTTTTCGACATGTCAGCAGCAGCAACAATGCCTGGTAAACATGCAGTGCTAACTAAACGAGCTTGTGAGTGAGTGGGTAGTGGGTGGAGCTGCGGGCAGCGTGCAAGCAGGCGACACTTTTTTCATGAATCATAAACTCTAAATATAATTTTATTTAACTTATTTTACACCTTTGAAAAAAAAAACATGCCCAAAATGGAATTTATTTGGTCATCATATCCGTAGTTTCGAGAGCTCCCCCCAAATTTCACAAACCATGTTCCCAGGGGAGCTCATGTCACCACTAGGGGAGCTATAGCTCCCCCTGCTCCAGAGTCCTGCATCGGGTCGGGTACCCGACGGGTGACCCGCAAAAAAGGTGATTCGCGGGTGGTATTTATTCAAACGCTTTTTTCCGGGTTCGGTTCTGGGTAAAACAAAGATGATGCGGGTCGGGTCGCGGGTATTGCATAATAAATATATTAAAATAATAATAATTTAGTTTAATGTTTAAAATCCTCAGACTTCTCCCCCGCGGGACCACGCATAATCATAACCTCTGCAGCGCATCAATCTGCTGCTGTGCCCGCCACATTCGAAATGGCTGAGGTGAAGCTCTCTAGCGGAGAATACAGCATTTTCAATAACACTTCCTCAAGAGCGAAATCCAACGTCTGGGAGGCTTTTGGTGTCATCCTAGATGGAGAAAATAACCAACATCCCACGTTTTTTGAGACAAATATGCAACTGCGTGTGTTAATACTTGCACGTTTTCACTGCTCATATGCAGGTTCGGGTCGGGTTGCGGATCTTGTGCCGACGGGTCGGGTCGGGTTGCGGAACTAATTGGCAATATGTGCGGGTAGCACGTGCGGGGCGGGAGCGGGTCTTGAAAATCAGACCCGTGCAGGACTCTGCCCTGCTCCCCTCCAGTTCGTACCCTGTGTGTGTGTTAATTGTTACAGCTCAAATGCATTGCAATAACTTCCATGTTAAAAAAATACTTTAAAAAGCTGAATATTTTAAAAAGTATAACATATTTTGAAAAAGTTGAAAGTTTCCCATCATGTGTTGAAAAGGCTGAATAGTTTGATATTTGAATGGTTCCTGCAGCTGCAATTAGGCTGAAGGAGTTAAATAAAGATATTAAATGTAAGTAGTAGTGATTGAATGTTTACAATCACCTGTGTGTGTAAACCCAGAGATCAAAGGTTTCCATGGTGTCTGGTATGATTGGATGATGTCACTCGTGTGTGTGTGTGGCTCCAATCTGCCCAGCAACACTATGACAACCAACTGCAGCACTGAGTCCCATAAGAAAGCATTGAGGATTATATCTGACAATTTTGCCACCTGTTCAAAAACTATGGCTCTTGTAAAAAGATTACCAGACCGTGAGCATCAGGGAACCCCAATTAACTGAAATATGTTTTTATTTTGGGTTTTGTGTGTACAATGTGGAGATGGGAGCAGTTTATCTAAAGTGTAATTCTCTCTGTTCTGAAGAAAGATCCGGAACAATTTAACATGGGAATCAATTGGGAGCTAGCTGGACTTTTTCTCTCTTCATGCCCTCAAGACGCATTTTGTTTAATATTTGTTCTTATTTATTTTTTATTTTCCAACCTAGGAGAGGTTTTCCTACGTTTTTCATGAAAAAATATGTCTGAGGAGTGTAGGGTTTGGGAATTATGGCAAGTTTAAAACATTTTTGGGGGAGAATTTCAAGCTCTCCTGCACTCTGTTTTGAGATCAAAGCACTCTAGACTTAAAGGGATAGTGGAAATGGAACCTCAAATAGTTTAGTTTTAACTTATATACAAGCATAATTACGTACCAAAACAATCACACCTGATTAAAAAAATATAATAATTGCCTTACGCATGTTAGAAGCACTTTATTGCAGCTTCCCCGAAGTTTTTTAGAAACGAAATGTTCGACTCAGCCAAACCGGAAGTGACGAAAACTCAGGAAGACGATACGATAACAAACTATGGCGTCTATGCAGAATGAACGTGGAAGGGCAAATATACCAGACAAAGAAGAAGGATTGTACGAGGTATCCAGTGATGATAGCGAGTCAGAAACATCCTCTCGGCTTTCCTACGAAAATGTCGTTTTAGGAACTGAATCTGAATCCGGTTCAGTAAGCGACAATGGTGACAATATTGAGCCAGACGATGGACCATTACGTCCTTATTTGTTCGAGCCCGAGCCCGAGGTGATGGTTCACGGCATGGGCAATGGCGAGGATGACCAGGACCAGGCGCCAGATGATGCACCCCTACGCACAAATAATCTTGACTGGTAGGTCCCTAAGCATAGCTCACGCATCTTAAGATCACCTGTAGCCTTTACAAATATTAATCATTGTTAACCAGTTAAGCCCGAAGGTCCCCCCAGTGGACCCCTCCCACAGTTTTTTTTCTCTCACATGTCTCAGGGCTTCTTAACATTTATGAAACTATTAATGTTTCATACCCTTTTAAAGGTAAGAAACTCCGCTAACTGACAATAAGAACAATTGTTAGCTAGAAAAAACACAAGAGTAATACCAAGCCTTTGAATTAGCATTGAGCGAAACAATGCTAACTAATGCTAACGCTTTTTTACACACAACACACGGTGGAAATGCCCTTATTACTATCTTAACTGCACAAACAAGATATACGATTTAAAGCTGAGACTCCACAGATGTAATGTCATCACTGTAAGACCTCGAATTCCTGGAGCTATCAGCCAGAAAAGAGAAAGTAAACAACATCCGGTTCCAAAAATATTACAATAATTACGTCTTACCTTTTTTGATTTGTGATCAAAAGTTGTGTTCAACGGAATAAAAACGCATCTCAAGGTTAATCCAATGTCGTTGTGTCACGTAGAATTTTTTACTGATAATCAATCATCATATTTATGGCAATATACTCGGTATAAAGTATTGCCGTCTTACAGTCTTATAGTATTACCTATAGTGAACATTTCTGAACAAATTTCACCCACTGACGACGAATGGCTGGGTTTCTTGGAAACGCATGAGTCGATACGCCATTCTCTGCATTTGCTGTCGCACTACAGCCATACAAAACACATCTATTCACCATAATAAAGGTCGGCTATTCACATGCTAATGCTATTGAATGTCCGCCATTGTTTGTGCCCGTCTTCCTCTGCTCTCGTCATCACCCGAAGATTCCCGACGATTCCCGAAGTATTTCGTTTCATTGAGAGGGCGCAGTAAAATTGAAAATAAAATGAAACTAGGCGCATGAAATTAAAAAAAATTGTTTATTATGCTTATTTTTAATACAAATACATAAGTTAAACCCAAAATTCGTGGATTTCCACTATCCCTTTAACGAGCTGCTCCCATCCACTCTAATGTTAAAATCTGAAAAAGGCCTCTCTGCTAAGCTCCAAACTAAGTTCAATATCTCAAAAAGTGTAAAAGATATCAAAAATCTTTTATACAAGTTTTATAGCTGAAGGTGTTGTGATCATTTGAAAGTTGGAATGAAGTGTCTGGCTGAAATTATGTGGAAGGAGAAGCATTTGGCGCAAAGTGTAGGAAAAGTGGATTTTAAGGCATTTCCCATTGACTTCAATGTTAAAAAAAGAGTTTAAAAAGCTGAATATTTCAAAAAGTATGAAATATTTTGAAAAAGTTGAAAGTTAGCCATTGATTGCTGAAAAGGCTGAATAGTTTAATATTTGAATGGTTTTCTTTGGTAGCTCATCCATCCAACATGTTCTCTACTGCATATAGTAACACACAGAAGCTGAATTTATACCATTTGTAATTGGAAAAAGTAAAAGCGCTGGATTTTTTTGCCAGATGTTGACGCCCTTCCATTGTGGGGTAAATCGAGCCTATATTTTCTAGGAGATTGTACCCAGTGGCCAAAAAAACTACATATTGAAAGCAAAGCTTATAGGGATACAATCTAAGCGTGCATTAATGTATAGCCATTAAACTGTGCAATCAACATTTAGTTCCTGATGATAATTTGAAGCAAAAAATGTGTGTTCTCCGAATTTTCTGAACATTAATGCATTTTAGTGTTAATCGTGTCCTATTAAAACACATAATGTCCATTTAACTGTAGAAAAGTAGCCGTTACTGCAGCACCTGTCTCACATTACATTTGAGTCTCAAGACTACTTGCATTAAATGCACAAACACAACCCCTATAGCGATACAAATATGTACTCTATGAGAGGGGATAGGCATGGAAATTTAGGTGATTGTTGTGATCAGTCACATTCTGGACCATGTCTGTGATTTGACATCTCACTCTCTCTCACTAATTAGAAATGTGACCTTTTGATGTCAAGACATTTGGTATTAGCATTTTCAAATGTCCTGAGATCACCCAAGGTCCCAAAGCCTCTCCGAAAATCATAATTTGGCATACAAATATTGTGTTGCATTCATTTATGTTTTGCAACATCATTTAGGACTTTTTAGTGACTGTCTGGCGCCACATTTATCTCAACTATTGTTTCCTTTGTAGAGTGTCCTGTAGAGATGAGGAGCAACTTAATGATGATAATGTTGGGACCCGAGGTGGAGGTGCTGGATTTTTCGGTGAAAATTATGCTGGGATGCAAAATAGCTGACTACATTTGCATCTATAATTCAGACACCTGACAGATCCTTGCAACCTGCAGTGCGGTCCACATGCAGAGCATCTGCTTCAATCAGGTTGTATATGGAAAACATGGATGGGTAAACACAGTTTATCATCACTACTTGGAAATCTCATTTCAGCACAGACGAGCGCAGTATTCAACAGAGCAGAAGCTAAGTCAAGCTGTGTTCCCTCATGACCCAGCCATTTGATAACAGGGATATAATACTTACAACACAACCAATAACTGGAGCATTTTTAACATTACATATCAAATTCACGGGGCAAATCATGTCAATAACTCACAAACACATTAAAAAGAAGAACAAAAACATGGTAAAAGCTACGACCATAGTAGATACAATATAAGGAGGCACATGTAGGCGATACACAATGCTGACAATGGTTTCACACAATTCCATTGATTTTCAGGTCGAGAAACGTGTGGAAATACGCAGCAGAGCGGCTTTTGGCAATGTTTTACAGTATGTGCAACGGAAAAGATTCAACACATGTTTTAAGCCTCAAGGAAAAAACACTGCATTCTGGTGAATAACACTGAAAGTAAGATGTTGTGATTTAAGGACTAATATTGTAAGCAAAGTGCCCAAACTCCAAAGCCATAGCCCAGTAAACTCACAATTTGCTTACATTTTATTGGGAAAATAATCTGTAAATGGATAATAAGAATCAGTTGAAGGCCTAGTTCAATTGAAAAATGCTTCCACATGTGTTGACTAGTGGTACAGCGGCAGTAACACGCACTGCTGGAATTTATTCTTCAGGGACTAGCGTCTTGAGGACAGAAAAATATCTCTGCGTGACGGCAGAGATATCTTTTTGCTCTTGCTGCCAGCTCCATCTCTAAAAAACTCAGTTCATCACTGTGCTTTGGTTTTCCTTACAGGCAAATAATGTGACTGTGTACCAAAAAGTAGGCAAAAAGAGAACTTATTTCTATTTAATGAGCCTTTTTACAATGTATTTATGAAGGTCTGCTGCAAAAGGTGTCTCTGATTATCACTGCTATTCTCAATTTTAAAACCAGTTCTCACCAAACCAGATCTCAGGACTGTTTAACGCTGCTGTGCACCTTATAAGTGGAATGAATTACAGATGATTTAAAGACTTGAATGTCTCGGCTGATTTTTGCGTTTTAATCTATTTAGTAGACTGGTGTAATCTCTTATGCTGTGTGTACTTTTGTTTTGTCTTGCCATGTTTGTTTTTTCACGTTCAAAGATATTCTATCGAAATGAGCATCTTGATTTAAATGAGAATACCTGATTAAATAAGGATAAATTAATTAAGTAATGTTTTATTTTCAGATCTTGTTGTAATGGCTAACATTTAAGATTAGGTTATAATTACATTTGCCATGCCAGGATGTAATCACATTACTTAACGTGTTTTGATAAAATAGAAAATACCCTTAAATTACCCTGAGGCATTCTCAGCTTGTTCATCAGATATCTATATCATTTACACACATTGGCTAATGGTTACACAAGCCAAAAAATCGTTATGACATCATAAAGTGGCCAAAATCTGATCTTCTCATTTTCAGACAGGTTTTTATATAAATGGATCAGGACAAAAAGTGAGCAAATGTTTTTCCTGAAACTTTCAGAATCTCTTTGCACAGAGGGGACACATGTTTATGTATAAAATACATGAAAAGGTGCATTTTGCATAATAGATGACCTTTAAGAAGTGGAGTCTTTACCGACGTATTTATTGTCAGAAAACAAAACGTTAACATTTCTTAAGCTTGTATTAACCAAACACTTTACATCATGTATCTAACCAAAAACACAATCAAAACATGGTTGAAGAGGAAACCGGAAGAGAGATACAATGCTAACTCATTCCAGGATGTTAGGACTCGCTCCTGCACCACTGTTTGCCCAAAGGCATTTGGACTAACATCATTAGCATTAAGCAGCTCTTTAGACAAGAGTAAATGTAGAAACAAACACTCATGATAATCATGCACTAAAAAAACTGCACATTTCCAAGGTCTGCTTTTGCACATCATGAAGAGTGATATTTGGTTTTGTTTTGCTCCGTGTCAGAGAGTTACCGAACAGAAGCTGCTCACTGTCACACAGCAGGAGCTTCGTGTTTTGGCCTTGGCCTAGCAAAGGCTGCATTAAACCAGAGTGTCTGTGGGCAAAACGTTGGTGTATATACTCACTATATTGAGCCAGAGATAAAGCCTGCAGTTTTCTGCTCCAGCTTTCTGCAGATTTAATTTACTGAAATGACAGCATCTAATTTGTGTTGTTTTACTAGATAACGGCCAGTGACTACAGGCATAGAATCTGCAATGAAAACTACAATACATAATACAGTGTTTTCTCAACATTTGCACGCCCAAAGACAATTGAGACACACTGATGTTTTCATTCACAGCTAAAAGCCTTAAAAAGAAATTATGTAAATATAAGGAGAAGTTTTTTTTAATTTTGCAGTGAAGGATTGCGGGTGAACTCTTTGAGTCAAACGCACCTCTTCAATATCCTGGCTTTCTCCTTAATTGCCATCAGCTGCTGTTGACACTGAGGGGAGATTAAAGTTTCACTTTGTTACTGTCAGGGTAAGTGGAGCAGCAAATAGCTGTGCCTTCTGAATAGAAAAACCAATTCCTGCATAATAATATAACAAAACAGATTCTCTGTGCTGTGGGAATGAACAACGAAGCACATTGGGGCCATTTGGCTATGATTCAGACCGATGCAATATTATAAAAGTGTCTGTATAGCAACGGAAGTAAATGCTTTATCTCCATAATTTGGTTGGACTTTTACAAATGCGACACCTTATTTTTTGTGTCCCCTGCATTTTATCTTTTATTTTGATTCCGTGTTATGATTTGTTGAGGTCATCAGTTAATTGAGGTTACATTTAAAACTGTGAGCCTACATAATGCTGCTTAATTTGAGTGCAGTCCAACACACTGTCAAATGTTTGACCCCAAGAGGTTGCTGATAAAATCTCTGAGCATGCTTCAGACCTTTTCATAGTATTTCCATCTTTCAGATCTGACCTTTAATATTTTGTTGACATTCGATTGAATTGAGAGAAGAAGGAAAAGCCAATAACATTGAGCCCATCCGGCTTTGTCTTCCACTGAGACCAACATCTTTCCAGCTTCAATAATTCAGATTACTCTGGGGAACCAAAGTCTCTCCACTACCCACTCCAGCTCTTCTGAAGTGATGCTAAGTCTTCTGTTCAAAAAGGATTTGTGAACTGAGTTGAACTTGCTGCTGGTGTGACGGTAAAGCACTATGAGGAAGTAGCCTCGAGATGTTTGTCCTCAAACCTGGAAAAATACTAACTCAGTGATGTCGGAAATACCTTGGAGATTTGCTTTCATTTATCCTTCAGCATCAGTTAAACCTCACCTATTTTATAATATGAGTATGTTTATTTATTCTGTCTGTATTGTGCCGTTTGGTTTTGTTTTAGGTGTATTTGAAATTTGAAAGTCAAACTATAGGGCATAACAAAATAAATGCTGTGCAGCTGCATTCATTTCTCTAGCTGAAATATACACGCAACTTAAATCATTACAATCTCTGTTATAGGTAAGGGAAAAAATAAATGTATGGGTTTTCTTGTTTTAATCAGTGATATGCTTTCAAAAGACAATAACTGTTTGGTCATTAAAAACAATGATGTGGATGAACAATGCAGAAAGCAATGTAATAAATTGCTAAAGGCAGTGGTGTGAAGTAAAGAGTACACTGTCAAATACTTTTGTACAATTTTAAATAACTGTAGTATTTCTATTTCATACTACTTCATACATGCAACATTGAATATTCTCTTCACTATATTCATTTATGTAATCAAGCTATATTACTTATATATATTCTGAACCATTCTACATACTTTTAGTATTTAAGTCCTATATTTAGTTGTTTATAGAAATGCATTTTTACTGTAGTAAGATGTAGAGTGCAGGAGTCATTCCATGTTACATTACTTTTACACTGTGCTACTTTACTTAAAGGGGCCTTATTATGGTTAGCTGGCCAGCTCTGTTGTGATTGGTCCTGACCCCTAGCCTATCCCGTACAATGTGTTGGAGCGATAGCCAATAGAAGCGTGAGTGTTACGTAGTGATGTCACTATGTTGCAGAAGTAAACAAAGGGCTACAATGGATGTCTGTGAGGCAGGGGGAGGATGGTTTTGTGAGAGAGAAACTCCCTCTGGAGGAAACTTTGGGATTTCAGCCTTTGCAGACCACTTACATGCACCAAAACCTATATAACATACTACAGGAAAGGGAAACCCTAAAGAGAATAATAGGGCCTTAAGGTGAAAGAATGCAGCGCTACTTCCACCATCACGGAGGTAAGCCTGACTAACAAGCATGAGTAACCCAGACAGTTAGAGTGAAATGATGCCTTGGTGTGTGGTTGCTTTGGTGTGCAGGTCTGTTTTCTGTTGAAGGACTTTCCAGATATTGATTTTGTGTCCCACCTCTGCTTTGCATGCTCAGATTAGCTGTAGAAGTTGTCATCCCTTTGATTTAGCCGAGAATTGATGAGACAAATGACCTTACTGATACTGAGCAGAGCTTTGTGTTTGACCTGAGATTGATTACAAATAAATGTTACTCACATTAGCCTGCAAACTAAAACATTGCGTATTTGAAGCTATTCTCGGTACTACACATTGCTTCAGTGTTTGATGGAGAATGTTGGAAAGATGCCAGACATTTCTTTAAAAAGTTTTTGCAGGAAGAATCTGCTTTGAGCTGCAAAAAGCTTTACTTGGAACACTTTTGAATGTTTTTTAAACCTGTGGCAGAACCTCATTGACCCCATAATGAGCTGTTCGATTCCTCCACCATATGAAAAAGGAAATCAATTTACCCTAACAAAAGATGGATAAATCAACTTGTCACAGTGCAGTAACATTTAGCCTGTTTTTCAGGTCTCAGGCTCGAAAATGACATTCCCAGAACAAATGACCATATCTTCCCTTCTAAAAGGGTTAAATTAATAATCTTTGTTCTCAAAGTAATGATAAACCTGTGAGTTAGATGTAGAAAAGTCAGAATCAATATAGATGTTTTTTTATTTTAAAGAAAATTCAGATTGAACATAGTAAAAAAACTGTAAATTATTGTGTCCGTACTTATAGTGAAAACCACCCTTGAATGATGGGATGGTAGACTAAAAGCTTTAGGAATCCAAACTACAAAATAGTGAAATTTGACCTTTTTAGAGAGATTTAGCACAAAAAAAACACTTGTGGGGTCATTTGGGTGGATTTGACCTATCTCTGGCCCCCCTTGGTCGATTTTGCTGATTGACATATTGTTCTAACCGTCAGAGCCAATGGAATTGAGGGGAACTCCCACATACTCCTTATTTGGTAATGTGTGTGTGTGAGACTGCCACATAGCCAAGACCAGAAGCTGCGATAACTCTGGTGGCTACCATTAGCAGCTAACTTTTACTCTCCGATTTTTACATAAAAATGGAATTATGGATTATAAATAAAAACAATTATTACCCAAACATTATCAACCTATGGATTAACCGATTCAGCCGCGTTTTTTCTCGTTTTAATGCCATTGAACCAGTCTTTTGATCCGATTGACAGCTACGGTGAGACGATCTCCCGTAAAAGCTACGTAAAGGTACGTGTTGTGATGTCTGTGTTTGCTTCCCCTGTCGCGAGTTCGGATCACTCAGTAATGATATATATACCTACATAATCTGTGGAACCTCATCTTTAATCGGATATCTTGTATGTGCAGCTATGATAAGTAATAAGGGTATCTTTTATATTGAGTTCTGTGCCAAAGTGCGTTAGCATTTTTCGCTCAGGGGTCATTTAGATGCTTCTTATGAGACCTGTGTTTTGTTTTGGTAAAAATGGTTTGTATTAGGGATGCCAGCGATTAATCGATTAATCGATTAATCGTTACAGTCTCCATAATCGATTATTATTTTTAAAAATCGATTATATATATATTTTTTTTTTTCTGGCTTAGTTTCAACCAAAATATAGACTAATGCTAATAATAGTAATAGTATTAATAATTGTAAATGGCCATTGGTCACACCACCAGTTTGTTTTACTGTAAACTTGGAGGAAGCCTGCGTGCAGAGCAGACTGCTGCTGCAGCACGCTACACACCGACCCCGCCCCCACCCCCCCTCTCCCTCACACGTGTGACTAAAGATGAACAAAGCGGCAGGTAAAAAGAGTTCCTCCTCGTGGAACTACTTCGAACTTACAAGTCCAAAGGAAGTTAAATGCAAGCTCTGCGAAAAGACGTTGGTCTATCACAGCTCAACCTCAACAATGCGTTCGCATTTGAGTGCGAAGCACGCCAAAGAGGTTGCAGAGAAAGACGCAGCACAGCCGGCCATTACCAACTTCACTTCAAGGCCACGTCGTTGTGATGACATGCGTGCAATGCATGTTTGTACTGTTAAACATGTTCCAGTAAAGAAAACAACGGAATTCCTTTTGTCTGAGTTTTTTTTTTTTTTTTTTTTCCTCCCGCGAGGGGGGGGGGGGGGGGAGAGGTCGGTCGATTAATCGATTTGAATCATGGTCAGTTTCTGGCAACCCTAGTTTGTATCGTCAGTTAGCTGAGATTATTCCCGTTAATCTGGTATAACACATTAATAGGTTCTTAAATATTAAGATCCCCTGAGACACAGTGTCGTGAAAAAAAAAAAAGTACCCGCCGCCGGGGACCTCTGGGCTTAACAGGTTAAACATATAACACAAGAGGTGAAGCAGATCAAAGCAAGTACTTTTGTTTCTCTTTTAGATGTACTTCATGTATATCATTTACTACTTTGTATATTTACACATTTTATTGAAAAAAATATTTTAAAAATTATACAGTAGCATAATGTTATGGATTTACAGCACATCCGTATCATATATATTTGAGGTTTGATTTAAATCTGTTTCCTTTTTCGACAATATTGTCCTACGCTTTCTATAAGAAATGGAAGTGCTTGATAGATTATTTTAATAACCTGCAAGCACATAAAACACAATTCATATTAGTTGTATTTGCTGTCAAGCACTGTTACTTTATGTTACTTATTTTCAAAACCATTTGGTTTTCATGAGTTTATTTCTCTGTTTTGATTTACTATATTATTTAGTTACTTTTTTACTGTTTTATTTTTCGGTATGGAGTCAATGTTATATCTCTATGGGCTTTTAAGGTATGGGTGGGAGGGGATGGTTGGTTGGGGGGAGGGGTTAGCTATAAAAAGAAAGAAGACACAAGAAATGATGGTCATTGATTTCCAATGGTTACATTCTGAATGCACTTTGTGGACCTGTCATTGAGACCAAATGTTGTTTAGTTGTCTTTAGAAGAGTTCATTATGTTAAAATACACCCATACAGCACACACCATAAGTAAACTTTTACAAGTAGCCTGTCTTCTAACATTAGCACTATTTTACCATTTACACAAAAGGAATTATAATGATCTGAACTCCATGTTTAGTTTAAAAGTGATACAGAACATATAGATACGTATGCAAATGTGGAACTAGAAACCTACAGTTTGTTTAGGCATCACCAGAAACCGCATCGGCCCCAGTAGTTAAAGGGAAGGCTGAGTCATCATGAGTATTAAACAGTTTGGTGGCCTGGGAGATGAAATAATTTCTCGCCCTGTTAGACCAGGAAGTCTAAATCTCCGCCTGGAGGGAAGAAGCTCAAACAAACAAAGGATGAAGAGGAGACTGTACAATATTTTTGAGCTTTTCAGAATATACTCTTTCCCACCCAGCTTGAAAGCTCCATGCTTTGAAAGTGGTCTTATCTTTTGTTTAATCGAGATGTATTCAAGACAAAAACACCTTGAAATGGTAAATGATGCAACCCCCAAATGGAACTCCAACCATTGTTAGTGGTAAATGTAGTCAATTGAAGCAAGAAGTGCCTTTATGGACCAGGAAAGTGGAGTTTTCTTGCTCTTGGAGTCGTTCCTGACGTCTTATTTGGAAATGCATTTTTTTGATGTTAGGAACTTAGCTTGTACAAGCAAAGAGATAAAGGATGTTTTCTAAGTTTACTTAGGCAATGGAACTTACGACAAGTTAAGGGAAGATCTGTTTTTGAGCAGTATCTGGAGCACATCCCCTGACTGCCCAGACAACGCTGAAGTAGTTCTTCCTTACCACCATATGTCACAAGGACAGATACAGGAAATCATTCCTGCCAACTGCCATAACCCGGTACAGCACATCACCTCCCCCATAGTTTTTATTTTCTCCCTCTCCATGAACAATTCACACAACAGCCACATTGTACTTCTGCAATTGATATACTATATTATGTATATGTCTCTGCTCTGGAGTATACATCTACATTTTTGTTTTTGGTCTATTAAAAAATCATTTTAATTTATCCGGAATATTTTATATTGTGATATATGTATTTTCTACTGGAGATAAGTTTGTATTTGATTTGCTGTTTATATTTTTGTTTTTATTATGTCTGTACTTTATTCCACCTTGTAAATATTTGAATGCCTGAACACACTGCTGCTCTTGTAACAAGAATTTTCCAATTTGGGATAAATAAAGTGTCTATCTATCTATGTATCTATTTATCTATCCATCTATCTATCTATCTTCAGTGTTGCAGCTCCCAGACTGTGGAACAGCCTCCCAGCACATATCCGGACTGCTGAGTCTATTGAACTGTTTAAATCTCAGCTAAAAACTCACCTCTTTGCACTGGCTTTTAATACTAGTTGAACAATACATTTTTATATTTGTATGTGTTTTTTTATATATGTTTTTAGTTATTGTGCCTTTTATCATGTTTTTAATTATTGTTTTATTATTGTACTCCCATTTTGTTATTTAATATTGTAGTTATTGCCTGTACAGCACTTTGGTCAACTGAAGGTTGTTTTAAATGTGCTATATAAATAAATAAAGATTGAGATTGAGATATCTTACTATCTATCTATCTTACTATCTATCTATCTATCTATCCATCTATCTATCTATCTATT